>NC_134121.1:57181361-58545528 GCF_040939455.1 Microcebus murinus
CTCTAGCTCCTGCTCCCTCCCTGCAAACCCATCTCTTCCCCAGGTCTCTGTCCAGTTGCTCCTAATACCCACCCCGGCCAGCTGCCCCTCTCACCCCCCAGAGACCTCTCCCTGCCCACAGGCCTGGGACTCAGAACGGTGGGTGACATGCTGAGCACCATGGGCTCCGTGGCCCACCCTGGACCCACACCAGCCCCCAGCAGCGGCAGCACCCACCGTCCCCCAGGAACTGCAGGAGTGCCAGGTCTATGGCCCGCTTCCAGTGGGAGTCCTTCTGCATGGCGATGCCGTAGCCAGTGGTGGCAAAGACCTTGCCAGACCCAATGGTGACCAGCTTGCAGCCCTCGTCCTTGCCCGCCATGTAGTTGAGGACAGCAGCGTCGTAGATGAAGGCGTCCAGCTTCCTGGGGACAGGCTGAGCCCTCAGGGCCAGGGACCATGTGGGGAGGGAGGGGCCTGAGAGGGGTCTGAGCCACATGAGCCTGGAGGGCACCAACCCGGAGGGGTGGGGGAGGAGTTCTGGATGCAGTGAGGACCCCTCTCACCCTCCTCCTCACAGAGGCCAGGGGACCTGCCCCCAGAAGACACACCCTCTCCGCCCAGCCCTCCACGCCCCTAAGAGCCAGAGAAGGTGACAATGACTGCCTGAGGCCAAAGCTGAACTTTGCTCAAGGCCACAGCCATATCTGGGTCACATGGTGGGCTTCCATCTTTGCTTCAAACTCCGTCTGCCCCAAGACCACCACACCCCACCCCCAGGAGTCCTGCAGGATGGCCCACTCCCACTGTCCCCACGTGGGGTCTCTCAGGAAGGGACAGAGCTAAGGCTGGTCACTGGGGAGACACGTGGATGGGCAGTCAGGGGTGGGTGCAGGGGGACCCACCCCATCTTGAGGCTGGTGAGCGCGTCCTCCACGGAGCGCTGGTTGAACTTGACCATGTGGCTGTGCATGTCGCGGTAGTTGCTGCGGATGTTCCGCTCCGTGCTGCCGTTGGGCACTGTGCCGAAGCGGAAGGGTGGGTACTGGTCCTGGGGCCGCTGAAACTGCAGGCGGAGCGCAACAGCCAGTCGTGACCCTTCCCCCAGCCCTCCAGGCCCAGAGCCCGACCCCACCGGAGCCCAGCCCCGGGGCGTGGACTCGCACATCACAGCTGCAGGGGCTTAAGAGTGGCCAGGCCACGCCTGTGTTTTCCAAACGGAGGACCTGAGCCATCTCCTGCCCAGGCCCCGACCCTCCCCCATCCCACAGCTTCTTCCTGCTCCGGGCTCCAGCTCCCATCCCCCAGCCTTTGGCTGTCCTGGGTCTGTCCCCCACCAAGGCCTGCCCCCACCCTCAGTGCCCCCCACCCTCCACCAGCAGTGGCCCCAGAACCTTCTTGTCACTGAGGCCCGACACAGTGTCGATGTACTGCTCCTGGATCATGAAGGCGGCCAGGTTCGCCGTGTAGCTGGCGAGGAAGATGACGGCGAAGAAGGCCCAGACCAGGACCATGATCTTGCTGGTGGTGCCCCGGGGGTTCTCGATGGGCACCGAGTTGTTGAAGACCAGCGCCCACAGCAGCCACACGGACTTGCCGATGGTGAAGGACGGGCCCCCGGGCTCTGGGGGCAGAGGGTGGATGCTGGGGCCCCTCTTGCCAGCCACGAAAGGGCTCAGGTCTCAGCCTACCCGATCCACCGCTGCTGCCCTGCCTGGTTGGGGACCCCCTCCTTGGCCATCCCCACCTCAAGCCAAGCCAGCTGCCCCGTGTGCATCTGTCATCTGATCGGGCCCAGCACGAGCTGTCCGAAGGCCGGGGACCTCCCACAGGCATTCTCTGAAGGAGCCTTTGGCCCTGAGCCCAGTCCTCGGGGATGCCCGGCCTGCCACTCCTCCCGGGCCCGGCGACAGCTTACTCTTGCCTCTGGTGAGATTCTGGTTGTAGCTGACGGGGCTGAAGTACTCGAACATGAAGACGGTGATGGCCACCACGGTGAGGCACATGACGAACATCATCACCCACACGGCGGGGCTGTAGGGCTCTGGGGACAGAGGGAGGCGGCTCAGGGGCCTCAGCTTGCACCCCCATCACCACCACCTGCACAGAAGCACTGCGTGGGGACAGGCAGGTACACACGGGCAGAGCACCCCGCCAGCTCGTGGGCTCTGCAGACCGAGGGCACCTCTGCCTCTCAGGGCAGCCGATCCCCAGGAGACACCCCCAGTGTCGGGGTCCCCAGCACTCCTGGCCTCACCCTGGCACAGGTGCACATCACCCCACCTTAAGACACTTCCCTTTGACTTCACGTCCCCTGCCTGGCCCAGCAGCCATGATCTGGCCGTTCTGTCTAGACTCAGAGCCTCTGAGGCCAAGTCTCACTTCTCATCTGACACAGAGCTGAGGCCCAGGGAACTGGAAACCGCCCCGAGGTCTCAGACAAAATCGTTTCCGTCTCCTGGCATAAGAAGTCGTTCTTGCCATGAGTCCCTTAGCTTTGATGGCCATCCTGTGAAGTGGAGGTTATTTTCTTCCCCGTGGCTGAGTAGCCTGCTCAGAGAGGTTCAGCAACCTGTCCAAGGCCACACAGCAGGAAGGGGCAGAGTGGGGATTCTCACTGTGTCTAGCCTGCCTCGCCTGTCCTTGCAGTTCTCTCGACCTTCTCACACTGCAAGTCCCACCTGACCCCCGCCTGGGCGCTCTGAGGTCTCGAGGACGATGGCTGTGTCCCCAGCACCTGGCATGGGGCCCAACCGAGGAGGGTGCACAGTAAGAAACCAGTGCCTCGTCTACACTGTCAGTTCCCTGACTCCCCGTGGAGCTTCTCCGTTTGTCCACTGTCCCGGCCCGTGGCACGTCCTGAGGCCAGCCTGCCCTCCTGGTTTTCCTGGCCCTCGCAACCGTACCCCGATCTGTCCTGCCTCCCAACCACCCTCGCCCACACCCGGGCTCAGGACGGAACCCCAACATCACTTCTTCCTTCTCCGTTCAGCTCTCGCGGGACACCCAAGGCTGCTGCGCTCGGCCGCTGAGGGCCCCAGGGCCCCTTCTCCACCAGGTTCCACGCCCACCCCGGAGCCATCCCTGCCCCCCCGAGCCTCACCCAGGAAGGCCGAGGGGGACACGGTGCCGTTGCTGCGCGCCACCATGACGCTGATGCCCGTCTCCACAAAGGGCACGGAGAAGTCCACGATCTCGGAGCGCTCCTCGTTGATGGTGAGGGAGCCGATGGCCATGTCCGCCCGCTTGTAGTACACCTGGGGGCCGCGGGGCCACGCGGGGGTGAAGAAGGGGCTCCCGGGGGCTCAGACGCTCTCCCCAGGCACCCCTCCAGCACCCATGGGCTGGGTCCGTTGTCCTCACCCGGGGTCCTCAGAGCTCACCGGTCGGTATTGATCACGCTGGGGTCCTCGCTGGTGACAGCCCTATCTCCCCCTCTAAGGGGCATCTGAGAGGTTTATGGGGCGTGGGCAACGGGCTCGGTGGCCAGGGAAGGACCTACCTCCCCGATCATGCCGTTCCACACGCCGCGCACCCTCTTGCCATGCTTGCCGTTGGTCACCAGGTACAGGTCGTAGGAGAACTTGACCACCTTGGCCAGCTTCTTGAGGATGTCGATGCAGAAGCCCTTACAGCAAAGCTTGGTGTAGGGGGCCACGTCACTGCTGCAGCCGCCGCCACCACCACCAGGAGTCAGAGCATGTCTCGGCCCAGCCCAGCGCAGCCCCGCCCGCCAGCTCCCCCCAGCCTGGCGCGGGGACCCCGCACACCCGCCCACCACACGGCGGCGCACAGCCCACACCAGGCCTCCCCTCGGACCTGAAGGTGTGGTTGCTCTGCCTGCGACAGGGCACGGTGTTGGGCACGCAGCCGCCGGTGCCAGGGTCGGGGCTCTCCACAATGACAAACGGCCGCTCTTCCAGCGTGGCCACCGTCAGGTGCCGGCTGTCCACCACAGGCTGCAGGGAGGCGCTGTAGCGAGGCCACACGGGGTACTTCATGTGCAGGACACCGTGCTCCCAGCGCCCCACCTGCGGACGGTGATCGGCCTCAGACTGCGACCTCCAGCCCTGCTTCCCCCACCCTCTGGGTGGGGCCTGCCAGGGTCGAGAATCCACTTGTCTCACCGAGGAGACGCTGGGGGCAGGGCGGAGTAAGGTCTGGAGGAGGAGCACTTGGAGGAGAGCCAGAGCAGGGACTGAGCACCGGCCAGAGGGGCAGGCTCCCTGGGGCCCTGCGCACTGCTGCCGACCCACAGCATGTTCCTAAAGCCCAGGCCTGACCGTGTCGCCCCAGGCTGGTTCCCCCAACCTTGACAGAGAGTCCTTAGCTGAGCCCTTCGCACTCAGATCCAACATCCCCCATCACCCCACCCTACTTCCTCAGTCTCCATACCCCCAAAACACACCCCCACACTTAAAAATGCCCCAAACCCTCCTGTCCTTCTGTCTACACTAGGAGGCATCCCTTCTGGTGGGCTCCTACTCAACCCTCCACAGCCCAGCTCAAATGTCCCATCTTCCATGACACATTACCCAGTTTCTTCCTTTGAAGACAGAACTAAGTCCTGTCCCCATCTCTAGTCCCATAATGTTTTGCACACCTCTCTACTCAAGCACTGATCTTTCCATATCTTATCTGTTTACATGGGGGATCCTCCTACGGGGGCAGGGCCATGTGATAAGAGTGTTTGGTGAGTTCTGCAGTGGCAAGAAGCTGGGGTCTTACAGGGGCCCAGAGCAAGGCCACCTCACCCACCCTGGGGCACCTGGAAGGCTTCCCAGCGGAGGAGATGTTTCAGCTGAGACCTGGAAGATGAGGGCTTGGATAACAGACAGAAGGGACACTCTGCTCAGCTGTGGGCACAAGAGGGGCTGGGGACAAAATGGGAGGAAACTGAGGGCCCCTGGGCTCACCCCCTTCTCACCATCTCCCAGAGGCGGTGCCGGTTGAGGGCGATCACAACCATGGTGGGCTGGAACAGGTACCCACCAGGGCTGAAGGAGAAGTCTCGGCCCTCCCAGGTGACATTCAGTAGGTGCCTGCCAGGGGAGAGAGAAGCCAGGGTGTCCCCATACCCCTGCCTGTGGGTACGGGGACCAGGCAGCACTGCACACTTATTGTTCAAAGTGCTTCCTACGCTGGCCCCAGATCCTCGCACGCCCTGACGCCCGCTGGTTTTTCAGACAAGGACACTAAGGCCCGGAGAGGTGAGGTGACTCGGCCCGAGGCACACAGCTAGGGAGAGGTCCAGCGGGGTGGGACCAACTCACGGCCACCAGGTGCCCGGAAGCGCCCCGCCTCCCGCCCCCACGCTCTGGGCGGGCGCCCACCTGTAGAAGGCCTCCCGGGCAGGGCTGACGGGCCCGGGATGGCCGCGGCAGTCCGCAGCCGCGGCGGGCAGGGCGCCGTGCTGCCGCCGGTAGCCGTGGGCGCCCAGGGCCAGGATGGCCACGCCGTCGCGGACCTTCTGGCGCAGGCTGAGGCGCCAGCTCTCGGTGACGACGCTGATGAGGCCCACGGGAAAGGCGGCGGGGGGCGAGTCGGTGCTGCCCAGCGCCAGGTTGGGCACCAGCCACACGTGGCCGGGCCCCACCAGGCCGGCCTGCGCCGCCTCGGCGAAGAGCACCTCGGCCTCCTCGCGCGAGCAGTAGGCCAGGAACACGGGCGCGTCGAGCTGGCGCAGCAGGCGCTGGGTGCGCGCGCGCGGCCCGCCGGGGCCCAGCTCCAGCGTGAGCACGTCCAGCAGCCGCCAGCTCAGGTGGCTGGCGTCGGCCGCGGCGCGCACGCCGTCCAGGAAGAGCGTGTGGCCCGGGTGCAGGCTGGTGATGACGGCGAACGCGCTCCAGTCGTACTCCTCCAGCACCTTGAACAGCACCTGCAGCTGCTGCTCCAGGGACACGCCCAGCTGCAGGAAGGCGGAGCCCGGCTCCTGGGGGCGGGGCGGGCGGGGCGGGGCCTGAGCCGGGGGCGTGGCGCCCCGAGCCCCGCCTCGCGCCCCTCCCCCACCGCCTGGCCCCCACCCCCTCCCCCCCCCCCCCCCCCCCCAGGAGCCCCTGCCCGGACGAGGTCCTGGGCCCCACTGCCCAGCGATGCCCAGCAGCATCACCTGGGGGCCGTCAAAAACACTGGAGCCCGGCCTGCTCCCGACCACGCGGGTCCGCAGCCCCGCAGCATCCGCACCTGCAGGCGCTGGCTAGGAATGCAAGTTCCCGGCCCGCACCCTCTCACGACCCTCTGGGCCGCACTCTCCTGGGATCTGAATTCTTTTTTTTTTATTTTTAATTTTTCCTCCCCCCCCCCATCGCTATCAATGAACGGGGGTCTGTATTCTAACAAGCTCGTCAGGCGACTCTTGAGCCCGCTGGCTGGAGAAGCGCTGCCCCAGACCACCTGAATCAGAATTTCGCGGGTGGGATGCCCGGCGCCTGTATTTTTTTAAAGCCCCGCGGCCGGAGAGCTAAAGCCGGCCCGCGATCTCTGGGAAACACCTTCCTCCCCGCAGCCCCGAGGGCGGGGAAGCTGCTCGTCTCCACCCTCTGCCACCACAAAGCCCACGGCTCTGCCAGCTGGCACCGGGGCTGGCGCAGGGCCCTCCTAACTGGTGGTCTCCGTGCTGCCACCGTTCCAGTCTTTTAAAAAAGCAAATCAGGGAAAACTTGAGGCCAAGCAACCCAGTTTCCTGAACAACAACAACAAAAATAATTGCAAGCAAAAGAGAGTGAGAATGAGGAGCCAGAGGTGGAGAGGGACTTAGAAGCCACAGCAAGCCGTCCCAGTGTGGACCTACTTTGGCTCCAGCTCCAAGCAAACAGACTTAAAAATAAACAGTTATGACAGTTCCGAGACAATGGGGAAATGTGAACACTGGCTGGATATTTGATGATGTTAAGGAATTTTTATTATTTTTCAGACTTGATCATGTATGTTGGTTTTACTTTTTTAAGCCCTTACCTGCCAGAGATACAAACTGAAATATTTGTGGCCAGAATAACAGGATATCTGGGCTTTGCTTCAAATTAACACACAAGAGGGGGAGTGGGTGGGGTGAGGATGGGGTGGGTAGGCCAGGGCGTGTAGGGGAGATGGGGGGGGCAGTTCATTACACTCTTCTCTGTGTGCTTGAAATTCTCCATAACAAAAATTAATAAAACAAAGTCAAATCAGATCAGAGTCAACACCTGCCTCAGGGGCCCACATAGGGTAAGTAAAGCCCAAATGTCTCCCCACGTGGTGGGAACCCCACCTCCTCCTCTCTGTTCCTCAAAATCGCTGGGCTCCTTCCCACCCGGGGCCTGGAACCACCCCCACTCCCCCTGAGCCTCCAGGTCTCCCCGAAGACAGCAGTTCTCAAGAGACCGTCTCCCCAGCGCCCTATCCAAACAGGGACCCGTGAGACTCCCTTGTGGCATCCTGCATTTTTCCTTCAGAACACTTGCCCCAGTTTGTAACCACAGAGGAATGCGTGCTTAGGTTGTCCTCCCCCAGGGACTGCAAGCTCTGTGAGGGCAGGGCCGTCTCTGCCTCCCTCATACCCTGGACAGTGAGCTGCCCCACAGTGCCCACCCTACAGATGAACTGCCACTGCCCAGAGGGCATGGCACCGGCTCCCGTGCCCAGCCGGCCCTCTGGGACTAGAGCCTGACCCAGGAGGGAAGCAGAGAGGAGGCAGGCCGGGGGCCTGACCCCCGCAGCCAGAGGGGGGTTGCCATCTGCCCACTCCTCATCCAGACACAAATTCAAAAGCAGCCCAGAAAGTTTCTCTTCTAGGGAACATAGGAACTCTAGTCCCACAGCCATCTCCCCCTCACCCATGTCATGCCCTCTGCCCCCACCAGATCCCCAGGACCTAAGCCTTCTATCCCTCAGCCCCAGCCTGGCTCCAGGCCCAAGGGACAAGGGGACATGAGTTTGGACAGGCACCTTGGGGCTGAGGACCAGAGCGGAGCCCCCGCTGATGCTGAGGATGGGCACGTGGGTCTGGGAGGAGATGAAGTCCAGGATCTGAGCCACTGCCTCGGTGTCCACGTTGTCCTCAAAGACGATGCCATGGACGCGGGCGGCCCCCAGCAGGCTGCAGATCTGGGTGAGGAGGCTGCTGGGGTTGGTGTTGTTGACCCCCACGGTGAGCGGCTGGATCTCCAGGGGCAGGTCCAGGAAGCTCTGGGGGGTGAGGCGGGCACGGGCCTGGGCCTGCGGCAGCCCCGAGCTGCCAAACACCACAGCCACCGTCACGGCCTGCGTGCCCTGCCCAGGGCCCGGCCCTGCCCAGGCGCCGAGCAGCGAGGTGAGCAGGAGGGCCGGCCCCAGGGCCCCACCCATGTCCACCGGAGGGTCCTGCGGAGAGACCAGGTCATGCACAGGGAGGGAGACAGGGGCTTGGAGAGAGGCAGACAGACAGACAGACAGACAGGAGGTGAAGGCAGAGTCAGAGGGACACACATCCAGAGATGAAAGGGAGTAGGGGAAAACCTCCCTCCCCGAAGAGAGGCAGAGAGAGAGGGAGAGAGACACAGACAGACAGACAGAGAGACAGAGGTTAGCTGAGCCTCCCAAGTGCATCCCAGAGGGGCACGACAGAGGCCCATTACCGTCCACACCACTGCTAGGCAGCACGCACGGCTGGCAGCCCAGGCCCTCTGGAACCCTGCCACCTGGGTTCTGCCCTAGGAAGGGACACTGGAAATGCTAGTCTGGGGTTCAATGCATGGATTTGAGTCAGACAGACCTGAGTGCAAGTCCCAGTTCTGCCACTTACTAGCTGTGTGGTCTTAGGGAAGTCACTTAGCCTCTCTGAGCCACATTTTCCTGCCTGGCCCAATCATGGCACCTGTCTCACAGCAGTGTGAGGGCTATGATGGGGTAACAGGCTATCAGCTGGTATTAGTAACCTTATCCTATAGGTGACAGCCCCTCGGCCAGGTGCAGGAAGGCAGCTCTGTGTCACCTCCGTGCCCCACCCCAGTCCTCTCTGCAGCCTAAACTGGACCTTCCATCTGTCTGTCACCAGGGCCCACGAGACTGGTCAGTGTGTCCTGCTTGCCACAGAGCCAGCCCTGAGGGCTGTCCTCTGTGTGGCCCTGCCTGGCACAGAGCCCCCTCCTCCTGGGCACTGGATGTCACTGCAACCCCTCCTTCCGTGGCCTCAGCTCGGAGCAGCTTTTCCACAGCAGGGGAGTGACAGCGGTGACTTGTTCAGGGCTCAGGGGCACCTGAAACCCCGAGGTATCTTACACACAAGCAGCTTCTCCAGGCCCTCACGGGTGTGCGGAATCTTCTCAATCCAACCCCAGGGCCTGATGTGTATCCTTGCTACACGTCATTGCTTTGGATCGAGGCCAAGAGCCAAGGCAGTGAGGGGAGCGTGAGTCCTGAGCGGTGCCCACTGGGGGGAGGTAGCTCTCCCTCCCAGCCGGCCACCGCATTGCCACCTCCTCCACCCTCGTCACATCACATCCCTAACAAGACTTCTGAGCGGGGGAGAACCAAAGGGTGAACAGGGTGGGCCGGCCACTCCAATCCCCCGCCCAACGGGATCTGCACATCTTTGCTAGGGAAATGCAGACAAAAACCAAGCAGCTGCCAATGCTCAGTAACCTTAAAGGCAGATGCCCTTTAGGGCTGGGGCCCAAAACAATGGCTGGGCAGGCTTGAGCTTTCTTAAGGGGCCTTTCTTTTGCCTGCCACCAAATTTCTCTCTTCCTTTCACCTAAAGTCTAATTTTTTTCTTTTTCTTTGTTTTTTTTTTTTTTGAGAGAGAGTCTCACTCTGTCACCCGGGCTGGAGCGCAGAGTGACACAATCATAGCTCACCACAACCTCTAACGCCTGGGCTCAAGCCATCCTCCTGCCTCAGCCTCCCAAATAGCTGGGACCACAGGCACACACTGCCATGCCCAGCTAATTTTTTAAACTTTTTGTAGAGACAGGGTCTTGCTATGTTGCCCAGACTGGTATTGAACTCCTGGCTTCAAGTGATCCTCCTACCTCAGCCTCCCAAAGTGCTGAGATTATAGGCACGAGCCACCATGCCTGGCCCCAAAGTCTAATTTTTTTTTTTGAGACAGAGTCTCACTTTTGTTGCCCTGGCTAGAGTGAGTGCTGTGGCGTCAGCCTAGCTCACAGCAACCTCAAACTCCTGGGCTCAAGCCATCCTCCTGCCTCAGCCTCCCAAGTAGCTGGGACTATAGGCATGTGCCACCATGCCCGGCTAATTTTTTGTATATTTATTTTTAGTTGGTCAATTAATTTCTTTCTATTTTTAGTAGAGACGGGGTCTCGCTCAGGATGGTTTCGAACTCCCAACCTCGAGCAATCCGCCCGCCTCGGCCTCCCAGAGTGCTAGGATTACAGACGTGAGCCACCGCGCCCGGCCTAAAGTCTAATTTTTTTTTTTCTTTTTTCTTTTTCTTTTTATTTTTTTTAGATAGAAGCTGGAGTGTGATAAAGTCTAATTTTTTATGATGCATATGCACATAGGTTTTCCTGGCTCTCTAGTTCTCTCTAAGGAGAGCAGACATGCAGGAGGCCACCAGGGAACATTCAGGAAATCTCTTCCTCTTCTTCCAGGGTTGCACTAAAAGGATCCCTCCAAGGGAGACCACCAGACAGATTTTAGATCAGAAATGTAACCTGGCACGAGCATGCTGAACACCTTCTCTGTACTAGGCACTGCATGGTGCAATGTCCTTCTGGGCAAGACGTGGTCCCTACCCTCTAGGTACGAGTCTAGTCTGCAGAATAAGCACCACTACAATCACCTCCGACCTCTTTTCCCTACACTTATTTCTCTTCCCACCAATATCGGACCCTCTCTACTCCCCATGAGCTCCCAGCCTCCCCCAGCAAGATCTTTTCTTAGCCAAGGATCTAGAGCTCATTCACATGAAGATATAGGGACTGATAATAGCTTAACGTGTTATAATTCCCAAGAGATACAGTTTAACAGCAGCCAGAGCCTTAAGCTAAAGTGCCAGGTGGTACCATTTCAGGCTGAGCAGGCCGGAGCTTGGGCAGGGGACAGAACACTGTATTCACGTGCGCTACTACGGGCCCCAGCACACTGACATAGAACTGACAGTTCAGAGACATGTTTGGGTCTGGAATGAGGTCTTAAGCAATGCCATGCCATACCTCGCCCCAGCTACTACCGATTGGGGATGTCAAGTCGCAACCGAAAAGGGCACTGCCCCTACCTTTGCAAGGCTCTGTGTGTTCCTCTCTGCCCACACCTCCAGGCCCTAGAGGTCCCCCGCCCTTTGGGATGCCCCAAACCTCCTGCCCCCTCTGCCTCCCAGCAACCAGCTCTGTATCTGCACTGACCAACACAGGAGCCACCAGTCACGCTGAACAATGGAGTACTGGAAATGTCTCTCACCCAAACTGAGGTCTGCTGTCGGTGTAAAATACACACTGGATATTGGTGACAGTATGAAAAAAAAGAATGTAAAAGATCTCATTAATAGTTTATGTTGATCACATGTTGAAATAACATTTTAGATATATCGAGTTAAACAAAATGTGCTATTAAAATTAATTTCACTTTTTTTTAACGTGGCTGCTAGAAAATTTAAAATTACACTTGTGGCTCCCATGTTATTTCTTTGGGACAGTGTGACTCTGGATAAAGAGCCCAGGCCGTCCCCCAATGCCGAGGGGGCCCTGCCCCCACAGACTCTTCCCGCTAGGGAGGTGTCCTCCTGGGTGGGGGGTGGGGAGGCGGAAAAGCTGAGGCAGGTTATGCCTTCAGCCAAGGGGCCTGAAGTGTGGGGGGGTTCACAGGAGGAAGGGCTGGAATCAGGCAAGTCTCTGAGCCCCAAATAGCAATGCGGGACCCAAGGAGCCTCATCCAGCCACCCCACAAAGGCAGGAGGGACAGACTCCACCCTGCCCTGACCCACCTCCCTTCTCGCCTCCCCCTGGCCTCCCACCTCCCCACTCCCATCCACCCCCCCCCTGCCTGCCCCACCTTTCCTCTGGTCATTGCACCCCTCCTCAAATGGGACAGCTGCTCCCTAGTGCCCACGGATGAAGTCCAGACACCTCAGTCCCACGGACAGGGGCCCATACACCCTTCCCCTCTGTGGACCCCACAACCCTGCCAGTCTGATGGCCAAACTGCCCCACTCCGCCCTATCCTCCAGCCCTTGATCCTGCTGTACCCCAGGCTGGAATGTCCTCTTTGAGACAAGTCTACTGTCCTTCAGGGACCAACCTAAATACCTCTGCCCGAGGGCACCTACCTTGAGCCATCAGGCTCTGACCCAGCTGGGCCCGCTGCCTCCTTCCCACTCCCCTCACCTCCTCTCCTGGGCTGGGAGCTCAGTGCCGGGTCCCTGCAGCGGCCACCTCCATTCTGCCCTGTGGCAGGCATCTGCCCTAGAAGTGCCCCTTCCCCACACTGCACTGTGGGTTAACTGGGGGCACATGGGTCTCAGAGACTTCTGAGCACCCACTCAGGGTCTCCATCCTTCTACAAACAGCGGTTAAATTAATATTTCACAAACACTGGGATCCCCAAAATGTCCGGGACAGGATGGCCATGGTCAGTCCTCCGGGACACTCAGCATCACCTTGAAGGGCTGGGGACAGCCACGTGCTTAGGGCCCTTCTCTTCCCCACCCTGCTCCCCACATCTCAGGCAGGCTCCCCAACACAGATGTGCACACACCCGAGGTGCTGACGGCTCTCCGGCTCCCAGACTAGGAGCCCTGGTCCCAGGAGCCGGCCCCACGCACCAGCGGCCCCTCTGGACCCACTGTCCTTTGAGGGAGCGGCCCGCCTTTGCCGTCGGGTTTCCCTCCTCCCTCTGCCCAGCCAAAGCCCGACCCCAGGCGCCAGGGGAGGACTGCCCTTCTGCCTTGCTCCCACTGGTGGGGGCAGCGAGTCCTCGCTCCCCCAAGCCTAACGGCCCCGGCTCCCCGCTGATCCCGCCCGGGCCCCCCGGGGGCGCCCCGCCCCCTCCCCTCGGCAGGAATCTCTTACACTTGGGCTGTGAAGTTCGGGGTATTTTTAGGCCGGCGATAAATAATTCATAGGGAACGTGGCATCAGGCTCCCCCCGCGGGAGGAGGGGGCGCGAGCAGCGAGAGCCACCGTCACCCGCGGCTCAAGGACACTCGCGATGCGGTGGCGGCGGCGGCGGCGACTCCGGGCGCGGAGACCCGAGCCACGCCTCCTGGCGGCCGGAGTGGGCACCACGCACCCGGCGCCCCCCGCCTCGCCGCTGCCCCCCGCGGGCGTGCTCCGCTCCCGGGCCCCCACCCGCACTCCCGACGCTGGGTCGCGACCTCAAGCCCCGCGGTGGGGGAGGGCGCAGCTCGCCCGGCAGGCGGGCTAGGGGCCGGGAAACGGTCCAGGCCTGCCCTAGGGCCTGGAGCGAACCCAGGAGTCCCGTTTCCTGCCTACCTGCCCCTTTCACGTTCTTATTCTTGAGTTTGGGAACAGGCTCAAAGCCACTGGCACGACCAGGAACTGGACGGGCTTCGAAATAGAGCCAGAGGGATGGCACACTCCCCAAATAAGTTTCTTTCCTCATTTTTCCCGTGGCCCGGGTTGGGGGACTGAGCCAGAACTGCGTCACCATCTGAGGGTTGGGGACCGAGCCAGACGTCCCGCTGGGCAACCAGGGCTGGGAAACAGGGTGGGCGAATGGGGTGAGCGTCAGGGCCTGGCGGGAACTTCCGCCTCGAACCAGAACCTCCGAAGGGTGGCGGAACGCACCGCTGGGGGGAGGTTCAGGCTGCTGGGGGTGCCTCCTCTTCCTCCGGACGTCCCCGCCTGGCCCGCCTAGGCCTAGGCATGAACAGGAGAGTCGGGGCTTCCCCTCCTAGCCGTCGGGGATCCTAGTCCAAGCCCCCCAGAGACCAGAGCAGCTGGCTGGAGCGGCGGCCAGGGCCCAGCACGCCGGTCCTGCTTTCCCAGCGCCCTCCTGGCCCGCCCTTCCCTTCCGCCCTCGGAGCCTGGGAGCCAGGGCTGGTCGGCATTTGGACGATGCCACCACCCCAGAGGCCCGCTCTGATTCCCTGGGGCCACAGAAGAGAGAGTTACCTGGGGCAGAGGAAAGGAAGGAGAGCTGGAGGGGAAGAACCCTGGGACTCACAGCGGGTGGAGGAGTCGGGGGACGCAGGCAGGTGCGCAGCAGGTGCTCAGTAGCCCTGGGGGAACCAGGGGCCCCGGCTCCTCCGGGAGCCGCCACAGCCCCCTTTCGTCCTCTCGCCCCGTGCCCTCTCCAGTATCCCTCCCTCTGGGGAAACCCATCTGCGGCGCCGGCTCCCTGCCCCGCTCCCCGCTCCCGGCCCCAGAGGCTTCCAACAGCAACAGTTGGGGGGCCCGGCACCCAGACTCCGCGTCCCCGCGCCGCCCCCTGCCCAGCGCTGCCGTGGCGCCACGTAAGAGGAGAAGGGCTCAGCGACCCTGGGGACGAACATCTTGGGCGCTTCACCCGCGTCCTTCCCTCGCGTCCGCCGCGCGCCTGTCTCCTCGGCCTCTCTTCCTCGCCTCCTCTCCCGCCGCCCGGTCCCAACCCCAGGCCGGGTTCCCGAGGGTCCCGGCCGCCCCCTCCCTGCGCCCGACAGTCCTGCGCTGGCCCGACTCCCCCCAGTGTCCCGCGTCTGTCTCCACCGTCCTTGCCCGCGCCGCGCCTGAGCCCAGACTCAAGTTAGCGACGAAGTTGGCGCCCCCCGCCCGCCACTCACCGGGGGGAAGGGGCGCTGCGCCCGCGCCCCGAGTCCGCGCCGACTGCCTCCCGCGCGGTGCATGTCCCGGCGTCCCGGCCCGGCCGCTGCGCGCTGGCGCGCTCGGTTCTAGCTCGGCGGGCGCCTGAGCCCTGGCGCCGCGGGGCGGGCGTGGGAGGGCGGCCTGGCCGGCTGACCCAGGCCCGCCCCCGCGCCCCGCGCCCCTCCGTGGCCCGCTCGGCGCCCGGCTCCGTCCCGGGCTGGGCTGCGCGCCGCGCCTCCGGCTCCCAGGGCTCGCCAGCCGACTGTGGCTGAGCGCCTGCCGCCGCCCGCGAGGGCCCGCCCCGCCGGGGCCCGCCGCCTCCGCCCCGCCCCGCCTCCCCCCGCTGCCGGCCCGTGCACCGGACGCCCGGGTCCCTTCTCCCCTCTCCAGGACAGTGTCTGCAGACCCGACGCTCGGGACAATGCAGCCTTGGCAAAACCACCAGCCTGTCCAGAGCCGTGGGTTGGAGCCCCCAGCTCAAGTGCTGTGTGACCTTGGGGCAGTTAATTTCGGGGATCCCCCTGTTTATAAAGCAGGCCCAGCATCTTGGGGGCCTCCATAAAAGACCATGAACACGCTTTGTACATTGCAAAGCGTAACAGGAGACTGAGGAACTATCTTTAAAAGGCTCTTGGATCTGGCTGGAAACCGATGGAAAAGGCATTGGGAGCAGAGCGGGAGGACCCCAGCCACGGTGCCTGCCCAGTCCTCTTGCTCCCACGTTTTCTCTTCTGGTTTGATTGTACGGGGCGGGGAGGGGCCAACCAGGGAGGGCACCAGGCGGTGGGACCAACAGAGCAGGCAGGCTGGGGTCACTGTCCGGGTGCCCGCAGCGTGAGCAGAACACAGGCAGGCCACTGCAGCAGCAGGGCCAAGCCCAGGAAGGGAGGGTGAGCGATCCAGGCCAGGCTGCCAAATCCCCTCGAACCCCCAAGAGGTTTGAGCACCCCTCAGCAGGGTGCCCTCTGCAGCGCCACCTGGTGACCACAGGGGAGATGCCGCCAGAAGGTGACCCCTGCCCAAAAGAAGCCCCACATCAACTAAGGCCCTTGGTTGCAGCTGTTTTATTTCAAGCATGTTCCCAATCTCGTGACCCTCCACAGTCCAGCAGGAGAGGTGGGAGGGAGTAAGGTCAGCCCGCACCTCCACCCACCCCTAACTGAGGTCACCTCCTTGCTGAAAGCTAAACCTACACTGGCAAGGCGACCTTCTGGTAAGAGGGAGTACTCAGAGGCCCCTGGAAGAGATGCAGCCAAGCCCCTGCATGAGCTAGGGCAGGCAGTGATGCAGCTGGGTTGCAGAGTCCCACTCGGACCGACTGGGGACCTCTGCCTGCCCCTTCTCTGCCAGGGGCTGGGATCTGGGCTCAGCGCCCCAGCAGCCGCAGCATCTCCTGCCGGTCCACCAGCTTCTCGCGGGGCTTCCCAGAGCCCTGGCCCTGGGCCACCTCCTTGGCATCCAGCTTCTCCCAGTCTGAGAAAGAGACTGGCCGGACCCCTGAAGCAGAGGGAAGACAAGTCACTGTCACTACCATCTCCTTCAAGCGCCCCAGAATACCTCCCTCCAAAAGAGGGGCCACCCACCCCCTTCCCAGGACCTCAGCATCAGGGCCCAGACCTCGGCTGCTGAGCAGGGCCTGGATGGCCGCAGAGCCAGGCCTGGGACCAGAGGCCAGCAGCCCGGACTTCAGGTCCTGCAGCAGCATCTGGCCCGTGAGGAAGCTGTCATTCATGGTTGTGCCTATGACACCTGTGGGTCCCGTCTTCACCCAGCCGCTGCAGTAGAGGCCTGAGAGGGGTGACAGAGGGGTAAGGAAAGGGAGGTGACTGGATACCACTCTGGCGAGCCCACGCCCCAACCTATACATACGTGCACACGTGCTCCCCGAGTCTCCAGCAGACCTGCAGCCGAGCCTGCTGTGGCCGCTGCCCACCGCCCTGGACTCTTCTCCACCTGTTTCCCCATGCCACCACCCTTGCCCTCGCTTGCCCGGCAGATGAAGGGCTCCCTGAGGGTGGGAGCTGGAACAGGCCCTTAGTAAGTGTTCACTGAATGAATTAATGACTGTGTGGGCATGTGGGTATTTAACCAGACTGGAGGTGCCCTGAGGACAGGGGCTGCCTTATTAGTCTCCAATCCCAGCACCATGCACGGAGCCTAGCGCAGGGCAGGCCTCAGAATGTCTGCTGAATGACTTGATGACCAGACGTATGTCCCATATGTACCAGCTAGACTGGGAACTTCCCTTAGGGCCAGGAGGAGGGGTCCTGGGACAGGGCCTGCCTCGGAGCAGCTTCTCAGAGTGTGTCACTAGATGAATGAATGAGTCACTAAGAGACACCAGCCTCCCATAATTCAGGGTCCAGCCTTCCCACACCTTCTCACCTGGCACATCCACAACCCGGCCCTCCATATTGGGGATGACCCCGAGTTTGAGGTCAAAGGGCACGCTGGGGTCGATAGGGCGGCTCTTATACCCAATGCTGCTCAGCACCAGCCCACAAGGGAGGTCCTCCATGTCTCCCGTGGGCACTGCCCGGATGGCCTCACCGACACCCTGTTGGGGAGAGTGTGGGCAACACCAGGCCTGGGTGGGGGAGGCCTGAGACTGGGGGTCTCTTTGGGTAACACAGGACTCACCTCCAGCCTGGTGACTGCTAGGCGGATGCCTGCTACCCGCCGCCCATCCGGTGAGGGCAGCACCTGCTGGGGGCTTCGGAAAAAGCGGAGGCCCCAGGCACGGGAGCCCGATGCCAGGTGGGCAGCCTCCTCCGCCCTTGGCTTCTGTGTGGCCGTCTGAAGCAGCAGTTCTGTCAGCCGCTTCCTCGGGCGGGGGATCTCTGTTAGCAACACAGAACGTGGCAGGGCTGTCCCTGGGTCACAGCCTCTCCCCGCATGCCCTCCCCAAGCCCTCTCTGACCCAGGCCGTCCTTGTCCTAGTATCTGGGGGGCCAGGCCAGGGCCCTCACCCTTGATTCTGTCCTGGAGGCCCAGGAACTCTTCTGGATCCAAAATGGGCCGGGTTCCTGGCAACTGAATCATCTCCCGAAGCTCCTTGAGGGTGGGGACAGGGAGTGGGGGAGGAGGTGAGCCCCAGAACACCACCCACCCCTGAGGCCGCCCCAGAGTCCAGTCCAGGCAGGCCCGACCACCACCAGCCTCCTCCACGGGAGGCACAGGGCCCCAGGGGCCCTGCCTGCACCCCCTCTCCCATCCCAGGCAGCAACTACTCCTAGGGGCTTTGCCACCCTCCACCAAGGGGAGGCCCGCTACTTGGGACCCCTCCCCCTCCCCCTCCAGCCCCAGCACCTTAATGGTGAAGGCCACTTGCAGGGGTCCACGCCGGCCCACTAGCCACACTGTCTTCACCTGGCTCTGCCTCAGTACTCCCAGAGCTGCCTTCGTGATGTCTGTTTTCTGGCACAAAAGGAGGGCCTTGAAGTCATCGGACACTGACCTAGGGAAGGGGACTCTCCATTTGGTCATGTCCCTACCCTGAGCCAGAAGGCTGGTGGCCCAAAATTGCACCGCTGCTCCCCCTGGTGGCCAGATGGAGCATTGCTGCCATCTCGGCAAATGGCTCCAACTAGCAGCAAACCAGGCCCACGCTCCTTCATTCAACAAGTATTTACTGCACGTCTGCCACGTGCCCAGCACTGCGCAAGGAGCTTGGACGGACAGGGGTGGTCAAAGGTGAACCAGACAGACACGGTGCAGCCCTCACAAAGCTTCTGATAAGCTGGGGAGAGATACTCATCAAATGCCCATAAATGAGTATAAAATTGTGGTGGGGATAACATGCTATGAAACAGAAGTAGACAGGTCTATGAGAGGAGGGTAGTACAGGGGAAATGGACCTATTATTCAGGGCAGTCCTGGAGGAAGGGACAACTGAGCCAAGATCTAAAAGATGAACTTTAACCGTTAACTGGCAGGAAGTGAGTCAGAAGTTTCCAGAGGGGAAGGTGTGTGCAAAGGTCCTGTGGCACACTGAAGAGTTGTTTTTTTTTTTTTAAAGTCCCACTTAACTGAAGTGCAGAAAGTGAAGGGGGAAATGGTATAAGAGGAAGCTCATGGGATTGGCTCTCAGAAGGACTCTGCCTGGGCACCACAGGGACACAGAAGCACTGGGCTGGGCTCACAGGGGACAGGCGTGAACTCTGCAGGCAGGGGCACCCTCTCCTCGGTGTGACTCTACCTCCACTCCCCAAGCCCCAACTCACCTCCAGGTGCTCAGGTGGGGTCAGTAGGATGCGGGCCACGTCCAGAGCCACATTCCCCTGCCCCAGAATCACGGCTGTGTCACAGCTCAGGTCTGGTGCCAGCTGGAGAGGAAAGGTCTTGGTAGGGTCTCCCTGGCCGTGGCTTCTATCAGGCTAATGTCAGTCCTCAGATGCCTCATGCCCGGTCCCCAGCAATGCTCTCAGGCTCCCCCACACTTGGAAAGTCCAAACCACCTGAGCTCCTCTTGACCCAGCCCTATCTGTCCCCAGAGGTCCCCTACAGTAGACCTCCTGCCTCAGTCAACCCAATGCCTCCCATCTCCTCGACTCACCCTTCATTGCCACTGGCTGGCAGCTGCCCCCTACTCTGGCATCCAAGGGCTGCCCCTGGCCCTGGCTGAGGGGAGGAAGAGGCTGCAGGAGTGCTCCCCAGACTCACCTCCTGGTTCTCAGGAAGCCCGTTGTACCAGCCCACAAACGACCGGGCCGAGAACACACCTGGCAGCTCCTCCCCCGGAATGTCCAGGGCCTGGTGGTCCTCTGCCCCGTAGCTCTGATGAAAGAACGCAGGCCCGAGGCCCAGAGCCCTTAGCGCCAGCACTGAGGGGCCAGGCAGTACCCCCCCAGGCCCCAGCAGCCCCCTTCCAGCTCTTCCTCTGCAGCTTCCATCCTGGCCTCATGCCACTGCCTTCCACCCCGGCCACCAGCCTCCTGCTGCAGCCCCAGCCTCCCCCTCCCAGCCACCCACCTGCACTCACCAGCACCACGGCGTGGTAGGCCTCCTGCAGCTCTGGGACTGTCACGTCCCTGCCCACCTCCACATTGCCCCAGAAGGCACAGCGGTCAGAGTGGGCTGTCTGGGTAAACGTGTTGATGACATTCTGTTGGGCACCCCCAGAGTGGGAGGGGTTAGGAGGTGAGGCATCTCCAGGGACCATGCCTGGACCACCCTCACCTGCAGTGTCCCCAGGATGGAGGCTGGGTGACATCCAGAAGGCCCAAAGTCATTCCATCCAGCCAGGGAGCCTCCCTGTCTCGACCAATCTCCCAACCACACCCCCCCTCCAGGCCCAGAGAGACCCACCTTCACCTCGGGGTGGTCAGGCGCCACGCCAAAGCGCACCAAGCCAAAAGGCACAAGCTGCTTCTCGTAGATGTCCACGTGGGCCTGGGGGTGGTGCTGGGGGAGAGGGTGGCAGCTGGTGGGGTGGAGAGAGGGGCTGGGTCCCACGGGCCCTCCCCTTCCCCAGAGAGGCAGGGAAGCTCAGCTTAGTGGGCTGAGGACACAGGAGGCTTCGACCCTCTGCAAGGAGAAAGAACACTCCACTCTCCGCCCACCCACAGAGCCAGACAAGGGGAACGGGCCACACAAGCAGCAAGAAGAACTGAGATCAGACCTCAAGAAGGACTGCCAGCCCATGGAGATTGTGAGAACCTTGGCCAACAGAGGAGGCCTACAGCTTCCCCCTCCACTGGAGCTGTAGCAGGAGAGCAGCTGCTTCTCCTCGGGTCGGGTGTCACCCACAGCCCTTCCCTACAACTCTTCAATGCTTCCAGAAATGCCCAGCCAGTCTGAGGACCTGAGAAATACCCTTTGAAATTCGTGGCTGCCTTAGCTCTAGTCTCCAGGACCAGCCTGTTGGATAGAGGACCAGCAGCACAGGGAGAGGGCACAGCTAAGGCAGGTAGGGGGGCAGAGAGAGTTGGAGATGGCCCTGCTCCCAGGCTGAGGAAAAACAATCTCACTCACACAGGGCTCCACTTTGACTGTCGTCCCAAGGCACCTCGAGGGGCCATGCAGAAGGCACAGGGCTGGGGGCTGGGCAGACACGTCTGGTCTGGCTCTGCCACCACTGGCTGCATGACCCTGGCAAGTCCCAGGATCCCCCAGGTCTCAGTCTCCCCCTTTGCAAACTCCGACGGACAGCCCGGGAGGTCAGGATGGGGAGAGACTCTGGGCCGCAAGCAGTTTCCCAGGAATGACATGCCCTGGCCCCCAGCCCCATCCTAGACACCTGCTGTCACGCCTCCCAATTGAAAGCAAAGGAGCACCCTCCCTCCAGTCGCCCTGCCCGACACAGGCTCACACTCATCTTTTCTCTTTGTCCAAATCTCTTCTCCCCCGACGTCATTGCCTGCACCCAAGTCCAGCCCCCTCCCCTACATCCTGCCTCTCTCCATCCCAGGCCAGCCACAGGGGGCGGCCCAAACCACCACCCTCAGACCCCAGGACGCTGTACCCATGAAGGGCTCTGGCCTTGCAGTCAAACAGCCCTGGGTGCCAATCCCAGCTCCACCACTAGGGGGCTCTGTGCCCTGGGGAAAGTTTCTTAACTTCTCAGTACAAGGAAGAACATCCCTGTGGCCTCGCCCTCAAGGTTAAATGATTAAGCACTTACGGACTTAGCTCTGAGCACAACCAACCTACTGTGAGGGCTTGGTCACTCCTAAGCCATCCTTACTACTACTCTGTGTGTGTCACTGCCTTGTTCAAAAGCCTGGCCTTGCTGCCCATTGCCACAGGGCGAAGTTCAAACTGCCTAGCCCAGTGGTCAATACCCCACCCAATGCAACCTCTTCGTCCCTGCCTTCCATTCTTCCTCCTATGGATCCTTCGCTCTGGGTGGCAATGCTCTCTCCAAGGCCACCTCCACATTGCTAATCTGCTGGACGCATTTACCCTCAGATGGCTGACCTTGTCCTTTAGGAAACCTCTCCATGACTCCTGCCATCCCTCCAGCTGTGCCCCCTCTAACAAGGACATTCTCTGAAGTCCTTCCGATCTGGGGCCCCTCCCTTCTCCCTGGGCACCCACTCCCTGGGGGTGTTACCCACTCCTTCCTGTGCCCTCAGATGCCCGTGGACTTGCTCCACTCTCCTGCCAGACCTCTCCCCAAGCTGCAAACCTGAGACCCCCAGCGGCCTCACCTCAGGCATCTCAAACCCATCCAGACTAAAGGCATGTCCCCAGCCCCCAGACTTCTCCCCTTCTGCTCCCGTGTCCCCTTCCACACTGCCCACCCAGTGCAGAAGCTGGAACCTGGGGCTCCTCCTCGACTTCCCTACCCTGTCCCATCAGTCCCACAACCTCCCAGTCCTCCTCCTCCTCTCTGCCACCCCGGCAGCTCCCACTGCTTTCCTGGCCGCCAGCCCTGCCTCTATCTGTCCTGCAGACAGAGAAGCATTCCAAGAAAAAATGGGGTCCTGGCAGTCCCTTGCCAAAAATTCTTCATTGAAGCCAACCACCTATAGCAGTGGGCGCCAGAATCCCCTGGGGTGTTTGTTTAAAACTGCTCATTCCTAGGCCTCAGGCCCCAGGGTTTGATTAGGTCTGAGCTAGGCCCAGAAATGTGCATTTAAATAAGACTTCGAGGGATGAAGGGGAGAGAGCTGTGGACGGCACCCAGAGAACTGCCTGAGGCCACAGCCTGGGAGTGGCCTCCAAGTCCCCCAGGATCTGGGTCCCACCTACATCTCAGCCTCGACTCTCATCTCCTTAGCCCTCACTGCACCCACCTACCTTCTGGAATTTGCCCTTTCCCTGAAGGGCCATTCACTCCCTCTTCTGGCCTTAGTCCTTGCAGTCCCTATGCCTGGGACACTCCTGCCATTCTGTCCCCTGACATCTCCTGTTATCCTTCAGACTACAATTTGGACATCTATTCCTCTAGACTAGGTTAGGGGCCGTTCTCTGTAACCCGAGTTTCTGGGCCCCATCAGAGCCTCAAAATGCCCTGTAAACCAACCACCCTCACATTAGAATGCTAGCTCCTTGAGCACAGGGACCATGTCTGTCCTCCTCAGCCCCATGTTCTCAGTGCAGCCTGTGCCTGGAACGTATCGGTGTCCAGTAAGTGATTATTGAATGAATGACTGGATGGCTCTGCATGGTACATAAGAGCAGGGCACCTTCACTCAGATCCCAGCGCCTTCCTTGCTCAGCAGTGGGACCTCGGACCACCTTACTCAGCCTTTGCATCCTCACCTGTTAAGCAAGAATCTTGACACCTGCTTTGCAGGTTGTCCTGAAGATGCTATGAGATGCTGTACTCGGTGCCTGACTCAAGCTAAGTGCCACTGCCCAACACGTGCTGCACACAGTCCCATCTTAGGAGCATAGCCATTGGCATGGAGCTCCCTGCGGGCAAGGATCAGCTTGTATGTAACTGACCTGTGTCCATCCCCAGCCATCCCACAAAGAAAGGCTAGAGCCTCTGCTCACACAGGGGGCCTTAAGAACCCTGTCTGGAACATCCTTCCCAAAATTTCAGGCTCAGCTAATACAATGCCCCTTATATGATGTCCTCCAGGGCCTCCTCTGCCCCATGAACTCCTGGTCTCCATCCTGGCGCCAGGCTGTTCTCCCACAGGGCAGCTTGTCCCTGGTTTTGCATCCCAGGAGGACTCCCCACATATGGGAGGCCCTCGCCACAGCCTGTGGCCTTCTTCAATGCAACCCAGATGCACCTTCTCCAGGAAACAGTTTCTGATTGAACCCAACAGACTCGGGTCACTCTGTGCACATCACTGCAATTAGCTCTCTCACCTGTGTTGCTTGGGAAACATGCATAGTGCCCTTTTCAGCAGAGTGACTGATTCATCCCGGTCTTCCTGAAATACTCCCAGTTTTAGCACTAAAGCCCTGTGTCCTGGGCAAACCAGGACAGTTGGTCACCCTACATTTCGAGTGTCTGTGCATCTATATAAGTAATATATAATCCTTTCTCCTGTCACTCCACAGACACTCGAAGCCCCTCCAAAGCTAAGCCACTGGCTCATGTCTCAGTCAACCTGGGTCTCCCTTCCCCCTTCTGTCCCAAAGTCCAATGTGGAATTTCACGTGCAACAAACAGCCTTGGGGCCCTGCCTGCCAAGGCTGATACTGAAAGCCTTGAGACCTGGCCTTTACAGGGGGAAGAGGGAGGGAAGGGTGGAAGGAGGGAGGAGGGATAAGAGGTAGAGGCCAGGCCAAAAGAACGGAATCGAAGGGGAGGGCTGGAGCTATGGATGAGGAGGGTACAGCAAGGTAAGTAAAGTTACAGAAATCTGAGGATGGGGGTAGGCTCAAGATACAGGTTGTTGGGGACAGAGTGGAGACAGGAGAAAGAAGGGAAGATGAAGTCATCCTCAGGTCTGCATAAGCTCCCTAGAGTGCCTGGCCAAGGAGGCAGAGCTGACCACTTGCTGCTGACCACTGGCCACCTCTCTCACCTGAGGATCTAGCATGGGATGCCCCAGATGTAGGTGAGGAAGCAGGTAGGATTGTCCAGCCTAGATGGGCTGGGAGCCCCTTCCCATCAGGCATCCAGGAGCAGTCTTAAAACCAAAGGGGGTGAGGCATGCCCCCAGGATTGGAGCAGCAGGTGCACGATGGGGGAGGGAGTCAGGAGGAAGTGGCTTACCTTTAGCAGGTATTGGGCTGTGTAGAAACCAGCTGGGCCACTGCCCACCACACAGATCTGGGGCGTCTTCTCCTGTGTGGAGAAGTGCTGGCGGAAGCCTGGGGCCAGGCAGGGAAAGGAGAGGAAGGTCAAAATCAACACTCCCTCCCCTACCCCAAACCAACTTGGGTGTCCTACAGAAGCTAGAACTTCCCAAGCTTCATCCTCACCTGCACCCTCCTTCTCTTGTTCATCAAAGCTTTGGTGTTTGCGGGGTCCCCTACTTTACCTGAACCCCCAAAAGCTGCATCTTCATCCACAGGCCCACATCTCACCCGTGAACTTACAACACCACCGACAATGGCCTACCCCAAAACCCCCATCACCTCAAGCTACTGTATACAACACTTCATTTTCCCTACCCTATCAGAGAGAATCCCACATCTTTCTAACAGACTCCCTATTACCCAATCTCACCCCTATAGATCTCCTCACAACGTCCCCATCTTACCTCTTCTAACCCCTCTCCCTCAACAGAACCCTATATTGCCCATATAGACTTCTGTTCGCCTCAGACTTCCCTCCCACCCCACAGACTTCCATGATACCCCCATTCACCCCATCTCACACCTGTGGACCTCTCGGTCTCCCCCTTTCGCCTTTGTTGACCCCAGTCTCAACCTAGAGGCCTCACATCTGACCCACAGGCTCCCACCCGCCCCTGTACACCATCCCCATCTCGCCGGCAGGAATAGACCTCCAGTCTCACCCATCTCCAGCCCTGCCCCAGCTCCGCTCCAACGCCTACACTTAATGTTTGCCGGCCTCCCGCGCTCCCATCCAGCCCTAGAGGTGCCCTGCTCCTACTCGGGGTGCTCCTGGCGGGAGGAGGCCAGGTCCGAGGCCACGCCGACCAGTGCCACCAGCGCCAGCAGCGCGGAGCCATAACCGGGAACAGCAGCCTGCAGGCGGATCAGCTCCAGGCGCCTGCCCCGCGCTGCACGCCCGCCCGCTCCGGCCCTGCCTCTGGCCCCGCCCACAACCTCGGGCCCGCCCCCAGCCCCGCCTCCGCCCCAGCCCCGCCTCCCACACTCTAGGAAAGCACGGCTTTGCGGCTCCACCTGGACCGCCAGAGAATCCCGCCCCCCAAAGAGGGGCCCGCCCTCGGACCAACCCCCTACCGGCGAAGCCCCGCCCCTAAGGACTTCCGGGACGTATAGGGGACTTAAAAATTTCTCCCCAATCGTCACCCTCTCTCCAAATACCCGAAGCCTGGAGCTGGAAGAGAGCGAATCCCCATCGCTATTGCAGTCCCTCCCGAAAGAGGGAGCCAATTAGAAGGGAGCTTATTGTACCTAGCCGCGGCCTCCTCTCTTGAGGCTCTCGTCGCTCGCTGATGACGCGATCCGCCTTTGCGTTTTGATAGAGCATCCTCCTGCAAATGGCTTCGTCCCAGCCAATCATGAGACGGGTTCCCAGCGAGCCTTCCCGCCCATTGGGTGACAGCCACAGAGTGCGGAAGTGTGCAGAAAGAGGGCTACTCTGCCTGCACTCTAACCGCCCCTTTCTTCGACTCTGGGTGTTGTGTTGGTGTGACTCCGGCAAGATGCTGTCCGTGTCTGATGAGGGAGAATATTAAACCCTGGAGAGCTTGTCCTGCCTCACCTCCTCTCCCATTACATAGGTGACGAAAAAGGAGGGGGAGTGGCTTCCCCTAGGTACTAAGGAGAGAGCCTCGGACCCTTGTCCAACTGTGCCCTTGGGTCCAGAATTTAAGAGAGCACCAAAAAACTCAGTAATCAAAATAAATATTATAGCGCGACGTTTTAAAAGATCAAAATTAATGCCAAAAATCCATGATGAGCAAAATATATTTCTAAATAAGGACAGGATCCATAGTCACGTCGGACCCAGTAAGCCTAATGCCTCTTCCTTTTCCCTAAAGACCCTCTTGTCAAACATTGCTTCTTTGGAGAAGACTTCTCTAACCCCTCTCCTTCCAAGCTCCAAGGGCTTAAAGGCCTCTGGTCCCACAGCACCCAACCCTACCGCATCATTACTTATTACACCACTTGTCATTTTTAGTGAGCTTTTTAATTTAAGTATAACATACAGAAGAATGCACAAATCACAACATACAGCTTGATGAATTATCACAAGGTGTAACCATGTAACCACCACCCAGATCAAGTAACAGAACATGACCTGTAACCCAGCAGTCCCCTGAGCTCCTACTAGTCGCTCCCAATCTCTCCTACTGGGAGGTAAATACTGTTCTGCTTTCCAATAAGTCATTGTGTTTTATGCCTGTCCCACTAGACCAGGATTAGGCAAACTATGGCTTGTAGGCCAAATGCTGCTCACCGGCCTGTTTTGAATAACCCAAAATAATTTTTACATTTTTTAATGGACAAAGTAGTTAAGAATATTTTGTGACACATGAACATACATGAAATTCGAATTTCAGTGCCTATAAAGTTTTATTGGAACGCATCCATGCTTATTTCTTTACATATTGTCTATGGTTGTTTTTGCATTTTGATGGCATAATTCAGTAGTTGTGACAGAAACCATATGGTTCACAAAGCCCAAAATATTTACTATCTGGCACTTTACAAAAAGAGTTTGGCAAGCCCTGCCCTAGAGTGCAAGCGCCATGAGGGTGAGGTCCAGATCCTGTTCACTCATATATCCCGAGCCTCACACAGTGCAGGCACATAATGAAAGTTCATAAAGAGTTTGTCTTAATGATAAGCTGGAGATTCAGGATCCGACACCCTAGAAAGCTCTGTAGGGCTCCCCATCCAGAGGCAGTACGTCTGGTGGTTGAGTATGGACTCTGGAGCCAGACACACTGGGTTTGAGTCCCTCTGGCACCACTTGCTAGCTATATGACATTGAGAAATTTAATCTCTCTAGGACTTTTTTTCACCATCTGTAACGTGTGAGGGGAAAAATAGTACCAATTTGTTGTAAAGGCTAAAATTCGATGGGTAAAATCATCTGCCATAAGTGCTAAATAAACAGCTATTATCATCATTATCAATATGTGTTATCATCTCCCACATACCTCTATAAATTAGATTTAGCCCTCTGCAGAGCCCCAGACCTACTTTATTCACTCTTGTCACCTTCCCTCACCTCTCAAGCCCCAGGCATTCCCAGCCATCCTCAGAGTTAGAGAAAAATCAAGCCTAGTGACTTGTACTCAGGGTGCCCATGGCACAGCCAGATCTGGCACCAAGACTTCCAGCTGCTGCCCATAATCCACTCAGGCCCAGATCAATAACAATGAGTCATTGTTATGTATTTGGATGGTTTTAATCATTAGCCAGGACTATGCAACTGGGGCCTTTTCTGACATTGCATTTTTCATATGGAGAATTAGCAGTTTGATTAATTGCACTCCCAGACCTTTAGGCCATTTCTGAGCTGCTAATGCATTTCAAAAGAGCAGCAAGAACATATAGGAAAGCAGTGGACTGGGGAGGCTGCCAAGCCTGCCTTGGTCCAAAAGAGCTGCTTGGATCCAAAAAGGGCTATTTGGATCCAAAATTCTGCTCTATCAGCCAGCCCCTGAGCAGGGAGCAGATGGCATGCTCAAAAGGGTGACTAAAGAGAGTTTAATGAAGGAACTTTATACCGAGGTGTGGGTTAAGGCAATGGAGAAGCACCCCTGGGCTAGCAATAGCTGGAAGCCACTACCACCCCAGGCCTGCAGGGAGCTGTTTCACAACTAGTGAGAGCTGGAGCTGTGGTCTCTGGCAGAGGAAGGCAGGTGGGGACAAGTGGGGAGTAGAGCTGCCTAAGGCCACACCAGTGATGGGCTCTCCAACATGACTTGGCTCAGAGAATGCCTTCACCTGTCATGAAACTCCACTTATCGTGTGAGTCCCCATTTGCTGGAAGTTAGTATCCCTATGAGCAGGGTCAGCACGCCCTTGACCCCATCCAAGGACTTAACTGAAAAACAAGATAATTATTCACAAAAATGACTTGCGTGTTCTCAACCAGGGAAGATTTGGCAATGTCTGGAGACTTTTTTTTTTTTTTTTTTGACAGCAGCCTGTATCTGTATGGAGACATTTTTGATTGTCGTGACGTTGGCTCCCAGCATCTAGTAAGTAGAAGCCAGGGACACTGCTAAACACCCTACGATGCACAGGACAGCCCCCAACAACAAAGAATTATCCAGATAAAGTGTCAATATCAGTGGTGCTGGGGTGAGCGGCCCTGTTTTAAACTACCTCCTGTCATAGGCCTGGCCTCCTCCTCTGTCCCTCCCCCAGTCTCCACCTGGGCACTGCCCTGCAACCCCCAGCTGGGGCAGCTCCCAGCTGTCTCTAACTCCACCCACTTTGAGCTGAATCCCAATGGTGTCCCTCAGCACCTTGGCCCCTTCCTCTAGCTGGCATCCATGGTTCCCTCATAGTCCCAGCCTACAGACCACTCCCAGGCTACAGACCAGCCTTCCTCACCCAGCCCAGCCCTGACCTCAAGTTCCTCTCCCTGTGCCCCACACTCCTTCCCTCCTCTCTGAGGCCACCAACCCTCCAGACCCTGTTCCCATAACCCTCTCCAGCCTCAGCTACCCCCCAGGGATTCTCTCTCCCAGTGGATAATCCCCCAGGTTTACTGCTTCTAAAACACCACAGAGCAAAGCAGACTTTTCTACAGCTAGCCAAGGTCACATTCAGAGCTACTTATACTCTTTCCCTCACTCTGTTCCTGAGGGACTTTCTCCCCTGGAGTCCTCTCCCCAGAAAACACACACTCACTTTTACCTCACAGACACTGTGGGCCTTGGGAACTGCTGAGCCAGTGTCTTCACAGGCTTCTTTGGCTGGGAGCTAGGCACGCCTGCCAAAAGCAAGCTCACCCTGAAGTCCCTGGGGAGAGGGCACCTTGGTGGGCAGAGCCTCAAAGGGTACAGGGGGCAGCGGTGGCCAAGCCAGTGTGGGGCTCTCCCAGCGCCAGGGAGGCCCCAGCCCAGGGAGCTGACCCTTCTCTGCCTGTGCCCCCTCCATCTCCCAGGTGGCCCCTGCACAGGATCCCTCCTCACCCTCGGTCACCCCTTAGCCCTACCAAGGCTCAGCTGGGGCAGGGGGAGGGGTCAGCTGTTTGGTCCTGCGATGAACCTGGCTGAGCTCCACACTGACCAGCATGCCCAGCCACCATTATTGCTTTCCCCCAGACACCCCTGGAAATCCAGAAACGCTATCAGGGCAGGGGGACCCCCTGGACCCTGGGTACAAGCTCCCCTGCCCTACTATTGCCCAATGCCGCAATGCTCCAGGCCCACCACCAGCCACCAAGCCACACTCCTGGGCCAGCAGCTGCAGGAGGGCTGGCCCAGGCCAGGGAGGGCAGGGATGGCCGCACACGGGCCCAGGCTCACTGCAGCCCGACGAGCTCCGTGATCGGCGGGGCCTGCACCATGAACTCCTCGTATCGACGGAGAAACAGCCGGAAGCGAGCCAGGTACGAGTCCTCATTGTAGGGCAGCTGCTTCTCGTGGAGGAACTGGGACACCACAGGCTTCACCTGAGGGAAGACGGGCAGGAGGAGGGGCCTATGAGCCGGGACTGTGGGGAGGCCCAGCCACCCACCCCAGCCTGTGTCTGCCTTGCTATGTGACACTCTGGAGGAGGTGGGGGGCTAAGGCCAGAGATTCCCTGCCCCCTTCCCAGCAGGCAAAGAAAGGCGGGGTTTCTCCCAACACCCTCCCCAGGGCTCTAGCGTGACAGTCCTTGGCTGAGGAGGAGGAAAACCAGAGCTCCCTTTTACCAAGCACCTACTGTGTGCCAGACATTTCAGATCTGTTTCTGCATTTCATCCCGAAACCTGTCACCATAAGCACTGCTCCCTCCCATTTTACAGAAGAGGAAGCTGAGACTCAGAGGCACCCAGTTAACTTGTCCAGAGTCACGCCGTTAGTGAGAAGCCCAGGTGTCTCTGATCTGAAATACACACTGCTGCTTATACACTGCACTGCCCTTCCTGGGTGGCCCCAGACCAGGCCAGGTGGGGGACTCAGGGTTCAAGTGAACCCTGAAGGTTCCCCCTTTCCACACTCAGATTGTCCCTTCGTCCCCCACCAGCCCAGCCCTCAGCCACCTTCAGGCACATGTTGTCGGAGAGCCTGGGGAAGAGGTGGTGCTCCACGTGGCAGCTGACGATCGAGTGGCCGAACGCCCAGTCCAGCAGGGGCAGCCGGGGCAGGTTAAGCACCCCCAGGCTCATCATGTGAATCCGTCGGGGCTTGTGGTCCCGGGAGAACATGGGCAGCCCAATGTGCTGTGACGGACACGTGGGTTAGCGTTAGCTAGGTGAGGACACCCTGGGGCTGAGCCCTGGACCGCTTCCCCTAACCCCACCCCAAGTGTCCTCACCTAGCACCCCCCAGTGGGTTCTCCTGCCCCCCAGTTCCCACGCAGACTGGGCTCCTGGCCCGGCCCCAACGCCCACCCTGCCTGTGCCCTACACCGAGTCTCACCCATCTCTGGGCCTCTCTCCCCATGTGCACGATGAAGGTCCCAGGTGCGCTGGGACCAAGACTGGCCACCACCTGCTCTCATGGCACTGTGCCCTCGCCTCATCCTGGAGAGGCCTTTCCTGCTCTCTTCACCAGTCAAATTCCTGCTCATGCAAGATCAAGTTTGTGCTCCTCTTTTGTATCTTTTCATTCAAAGAACATGGGCAAGTACCTCCTCTGCTAGGCGCTGGCCTCGGCCTAGGACCTCAGAAGTGACCAGGAGCTTGTGTTCTCACAGGCCCAGCAGATGGGGCCCAATTATGGGATTAAGTAATTAATTAACAGCAGTTGTGGCAAGTGCAGGACAGCAAAGTTCAGGATGCGCTGCCCGGGGCCTTCCCTGGGCAGGGGGAGCTGGGACACGTCCCTGTGGAAATGGCACCAGAACTGGCTGCTGGGCCCTGGCCTCGCATGAAGGCCTCCCCTCTCCCGTGCTGTCATCTGCATGCCCATGGCACTGGCTGGGCCTGGTGCGTGAATGAAATTGTGCCAGCCAGTGTCGAGGAGGAGCAAACTCCTTATCTGAACCCAAAACGCTCGGTGATGACCCAAGTAGGGCGTGGCTGGAGGGGGGGGGTGCCTCCTCCTCAGGTGGCCTCTCTTCCCCCAGCCTTGGCTCCGGCCTGCAGGCAGGCACCTGGAGAACCCCCCCTTAGCCGCCCAGCTCCTGGGTTGGGGGAGGCCTCACCTGGAAGATATTGACGTGGAGGTAGGGGTGGGCCAGCAGGGACCTGATGAGGAACATGCAGACCAGGGCCGAGCTGGGGCTCTTGAAGCCCGACACATTCAGGAGCAGCCAGTACTGGGAATAGAGGCCCAGGGAGATGAGGCCCAGCGTCCGCAGAGCCGTCCTCAGCTCCACCTGCCTCAGCTGCTCTGCCAGAGAGAAAGACATAGAGTGAGGGGCGGGCGAGGCTCAGGTGCACCGTGAGCTGGCTCCTGGCCCCAAGGCAGAGGGCGGTCTGGGTGTGTCCCGTTAACACCCACCCACAGCAGCCCTGAAACGTGGGCCCCCCGCATTGAACGGATAAAGAAACAGAGACATTAAGCAACCTGACCAAGGTCAAGGCCTGGGATTTGAACCCAGGTCTGGCTGCCCCGCAGCCCCTGCTCCTTCCAGGGTATGAGATTGCTTCCATGACATTAAACATTGCAACATGTGATATCACGCATGGCCGTCTACAAAGCATGTTGACATCTGTGAGCTCATGTTCTTTCACAGCAATCTGGGGGAGCAGGTACGGAACCTGAGGCTCAGAGAGGCTGTTACCTGCCCACCGTCCCCAGCCAGCAGGTGGCAGAGCCAGACTTGGCCTTGCTTGGGTCCAAGGCTCATTTCTACCCTGCCCAGCTGTCTCAGAAAGTTTCTGTTGGGTCTTAATTCAGGGCCCCTGGCTTTCTCCGCAAGTGGCCTACATGAAGCCAGGCAGGGAGGGGGTCAGGTGTTCACGGTACTTACCGATGGCCACCAGTGGGGTCAGGATCGGGAGCAGGAAAGGAGCCAGGAACATGTAGACATAGCGGTTGAGGCAAGGCAGCCTCCACGTGCTCGAGTCCCCCAGGCCCACCACGTTGGTGTAGGCGTGGTGCATCGTGACGTGTCCGTGCTTGGCGCACTCCGCAGTGAAGGCCGTGCATACCTGGAGGGGCAGCCAGGAGGGACCGGGTCCATGACAGGCACAGTTGAGCAAAGCAGGACCTTTGTGAGCCCCAGCTCCTCAGACCCTGCGTTTCCAGGGCCTTCCTGCCTCACAGCCCCATCTAACCAACTGTGACCATCAACTCTCAGGTATCTGTGACCATGGAGTGACAGCTGGGCAAGACAGCCATGTCCATTCGGTGTGGCTCAGCAAAGCATTTGGGGGTAGGAGGCTGGACCCCCAGAGTGTCACTCTGACTGTGACCACCTGGGCAACCCCGAGAGTCTCAGAGGCTGTCAGGATTTGATGCAATGCAGGTGAAGCTCCCAGCATCACTGCAATTGTTTTCTGCGTGTTTATCTTAGAAACACCTGCACCTCTATAGCACTGCTTTGTTCTGAGCCCAGAGCAGCCAGGAGAGGGGTGCAGGAGTGGGCTGAGAGTGAAAGGACACCATCTCCTGAACAATCTCCGGGCCTTGGGGCCACATGTGGCCTTCTGGATCCTTGAGCACAGCCTTTAGACTGAATCCAAATTTTACGGAACAAATACCTTTGTTAAAAGTTTGGATTCGCTCAAGGGGCCACACCTGTGGATCTGGAGGGCCACATATGGCCTTGAGGCCGCAGGTTCCCCACCCCTGGCTTACAAGGTGGGGGCGTGTGGGGGAGTGCCACAGTGAGAGCTAACTTCTCCCTAGAGGTGACTCTTCCCCAGCACAGGGGACCAGTCACTCGTGAGCTGCTGACTGCTAGGAGAGCAGTCATCCCAGAATGCAAAAGAGGTGCTAAGGTGTTTCTTATGCAGATGTATGCAAATGAAGATGCAGATATAAGCCTCTTCCAATATTTTATGTAGGCCAGATTTTGCTAATTTTATTGAAGCTGCTTGCCTGCCTGTTTCTGGAAGAACGTGAGAAGTTTCAATACCAGTCACTGCAAGCCAGATAAGGACAGCAGGACACCTTTGCTGGTGGGCCACCCTTTGCTGAGTGCCCACTGCGTTCTGCACTTCAAGTACTTCCAAACCCAGGGGGTCAACAGTGTCAGTGTCATTATTCACAGTCCACAGACGCAGAAACTGAGCTAGAGAGAGGCCAAGTGGGCCCAAGACACACAGCTCAGTAGGTGGCAGAGGCAGGATTTAGACAGAACGCCCAGATCCGGAGCTCCTCACGCTGAGCCACTTACTGCAGCTGAACAAGAAGCCAGGCTCTGGGGCCCGCAGCAAAGGCAAAGACAGAAGAAAAATAAGCAATGGCATTGTCTTCGCGCTCTGTCCCTTGGAATGAAACTGAAGCCGAAATGTAGCCTGTCTATCTACAGGACTCTGAGTAGCACAAGGGCAGTTTTGCAAAAGCCACGGAAGACCGGAAGACGTGTCAAACCAGCCATCCCGCACGCTCCCCTGGGAAGGCACAGGACAGGAAGGTAAGTGCTAATTCCACAACGGCATTTCTGCGGCGTCCACGAAATCAGGACGAGGCACTTTGCCTTCAGATGATGCAACCCACGGAGGGCAGGTCTCGCCAGAGATGCTGGGGGACAGGTGTCCGTGAGGTACGCAGCATGTGATTGGTGACTCAGCACACACTCCGGTCTGTGTGCAATGTGCCTTTTACGTGAATAAGAACAGATTTGAAGCTATTTCTACACTCTGGACTTCTCACTCCCATTTAGATGTTCTCTCCTGAGAGGGGGATGGAGGGGTGGGGTTGGGCTAGAAGGGACAGTGTGTCTCCAATGCCTGACACCTAACACCCACCAACCCAAGGGCACTGGGGGAGGACCACACGCTGCTGAGTTAGTTGGAAAATGGGGTGTCCCGCTGAGAAGGATTATTTAAAACACACCCAGAGAAAGTTCTAGAAGCCTTGAGGTTGGTGCTGCTTCTTGGTATCACCCTCTGTGCCCCTCGGGAAGACTTAAGAGCCCCAATCTCTCAGCAGGGCCCAGGCTCTGAGTGGCCAGAGGGGGTTGGGGGGCATCAGGATAGTTCTGCCAGGAATCTCAGCCAACTGTCCGGGGCCCACAAAATCTCTCCTTCATTCATCTGTTCTCTATTCAGTTGACTGTTTCCTTTTATTATTATTATTATTTTTACCCTTAGGATTGGCTTTTGAATCAGTTGACTGTTTCCTTAAGCATCCAGGGGGACGGTGGCAGGTACCACGCTAGACCTGCACAGGTACTAGGGACAAGATTGAAAGCAGACAGAACCCCATACGCCAGGCTCCTCAGGGACCAAATGGAGCCTGCCCCATCCAGGCAGGGTACTTAAGGGCTCCTCTGGCCACAGCCTCACCGCTGTCCCTCCCTCATCCCAAAGGCACCAAAACATGACGATATTCGCACAGATCCTGCCTGACAGCCTGCCGGGTACTCTGAGGACTCACACTCAGGGACTTGCATTCTCACTGAGCAGGGCTGCCAGATGCAGCAAATCAAAAACACAGGCGGCCCAGTTAAATTCGAATTCCAGATAAATAACAAGTGCATGTAGTATTTGGGATATACGTATATAAAGATTTGGTTGTTTATCTGAACTTCAGATTTATCTGGGCATCCTATATTTTATTAATATTTGGCAAACCTACTGCTAAAGTCCCACAGAGCCCCAGAGGCCCCCACTCTGAAGGCAGCTGAGAAGGGCTGCTCCCCGGGAATCAGCAAAAGGAACAGAGACGCTGGGCAGACTCCAGCACTGGGTCCCTGCTGCCAGAGGGACACTGCTCTAGGATGTCCCCTAGGACATCCCTCTTTCTCATCTTGTCCCTGCCTGCTGCTGCCACTCCTGCACCCATCTTGGGAGTGGCCCCACCCTGGCCCTGGCCCCACCCTGGTCCTGGCCCTGAGCTGGAAACCTGACTGTTGCCCTTGACTCTTCCTACTCCTACTCCCCCTGCCTCCTGCCCAAATCCTGCCTAGCCCACCTCCACCTGCACCTTCCCCCTGCACCCCTCCCTGCCCCTCTCTCCTCACCATCTCTTAGCCAGTCTGGACCAACAGCCAATGACCCATCTCCTGCCTTATCTGCCCCAAATCCATAGGGTGACCTAGTTAACACCCAACTTTGATTGCATCATAATGTTATGGTGACATTTTTTTATCCTGCAATGTACTGTTTGTTTAAAAAATAAGAAGAAAACACTAGAGAAGGACACAGAAGAGACCGATAACCTCCATCGATCCTCTCCCAGGAGGAACACGGGCACTGCAGAAAGGGACAGGCAGAGACTTCTCCCCATACTTTTTGGATTCTGAATTATGTAAACACATTGCCTGGTCAAAAATAAATAAAGTTAGTTTTGAAAAGTATCAACTTAGACAGCTACCTTTGGCCACAGGACAAAGTCTCAGCTCCTCTGCCTGGCCCGGGTCTCCTTGCCCCCTTCTCCAGGGTCCCCATTAGAGTCTAGTGACCCCAGATTTCCCTGGGCCCCTCAGGCACTCAGCTCTCTTCCACAGCCTTTGTCCCTATGTCTGCTCTGTCTGAAACCAGCTTCCTGCTTCCCAGCCCGGCCAGCTTGTCCTGGCAGCATCTCTTCTGGAAACTCTCCCCAGGCCTCTCAGGTCTGCAAGACTGACATTTGGGACCGGGGCATTTTTTGTTTCAGGAGCTGCCCTGTGCACTGCAGGGCGTTTAGCAGCAGCCCTGGCCTCTGCCCACTGGCTGCCAATAGCACACACATACCCCAGTCTTCATAGGCAAAAGTGTCTCCGGACATTGCCCAGCGTCCCTGCCACCCACTCCCCACCCTGAGTGCTCAGAACCTTCACCCTGGGCGATGCCCTTGTCACACTCTGCCTGCCCTGGTCCCAGGCAGCCCAGGTTTGAATCCAAGAGGCATCACCAACCAGCTGGGACAAGTGGCTTAACCTCCCAGATCAGTGTTTCCTCATCTGCAAAGTGACAGTAACAACAGCTCGACCCTCACAGGGAGGCGTGACTATTAAATAGAGAACTCACAGAAAGGACACAGTAAGCAGACAGACAGTAAGGGTTAGCTAGAATGACCAGGATTTTTAAAATATTTTCATGTCATTCATGTAGGTCTCTTTCCCACTTGACTCTGGGCCCTGGGGCCCTGGAACTGGGTCTTATTCACCACTGGGTCCCCAGCACCTATGGGAGCAGGAGCAGCAGGTGGACAATGTTGGGAGCATCGCTCAGGATGCAGGACCAGGTCTCAGCCCGGCCTCGTTCACCCATCAGAGCCTCGGCCAGCACCTTCTCAGCCCCCAAAGCTCCCAGCAAACCAGCCCCCGTGCAAGTCTCCTTCCCCCGCAGGGCACCCACCGCCACCCTGATGGCAACACGCCCGTGGTGGAGCCTTGACCATTTTTCACCGCTCAGACTCTGTGCTGCCACCGCAGACCACCCGGGCCTGCTCCAGGCACCCTCGCCAGCCCTGCTAGGCCCTGGCTGGGGAGGGCGTCTACACACCCTCCAGGGGCCTCACCACCGGAGCCAGGCTCTAGACACCCACAGGAGCGGAACAGTCACAGGACCCCTCCTGGAGTCCTCAGGGTTACCCTTGGGGAAGCCACACCAAAGCGGGGGTGGGGGTGTCGCAGAGCTGCCTGAAAGCACATTTTGAGGATCTACACGCTTGATAAAATGGCAGAGACCCCCCCACACACGCACCCCTTGCACCAGGTTCCTTGGTTTCCATACTGAACAACACTTACATAAATATAACTCTTGGGGGAAACGGGTGAAGGATACACCAGACCTCTCTGTCCTATTTTTGCAAGTCCTGTGAATCCAGAATTAACTTAAAAAATAAAAAGTTGGTTTTTTTTTTACAAAAGTATATTTTGTACCACAGATCTGAGTTTGTTCTAGAAATAAATTTTATTTATTTATTTTTGAGACAGAGTCTCATTTGTTGCCCAGGCTAGAGTGAGTGCCATGGCGTCAGCCTGGCTCACAGCAACCTCAAACTCCTGGGCTGAAGCAATCCTGCTGCCTCAGCCTCCTGAGTAGCTGGGACTACAGGCATGCGCCACCATGCCCAGCTAATTTTTTCTCTATATATTAGTTGGCCAATTAATTTCTTTCTATTTATAGTAGAGACGGGGTCTCACTCTTGCTCAGGCTGGTTTCGAACTCCAGACCTCGACCAATCCGCCCGCCTTGGCCTCCCAGAGAGCTAGGATTACAGGCGTGAGCCACCGCACCCGGCCTATAAATAAATTTTAAAAATAAAAAACAAAAGAAATCACAGTTGAACTTACACAACACCCCTTGGGCTGCGGAGGGACAAGCAGAGAGAGGGCAGAGAGACGCCCGCAGGGTCACCGCCCCACGGGACGCTCCAGTATCATGGTGAGGCTGGGGGCTCTTAGCTCTGTTTCCACCTGAACAGGGGACCTGAAGGAAGGTGGCGTTCCCTGGGGGGCCCTCCCCAGGGCAGAGCTCACCAGCTGAGGCTCCACCCCTGTAGCAGGAAGCCGACTTCACAAGAAACATTGAAGCTGAGACACAAACAAAGAGCTTAGTAACTGGCAGGGCCTGTTCCTCCCACTCAGGGGAACATCTTGGATTGTGTGTGACATGCAGGAGAGGCCCTAAAGCCCTTTGATTTCAGGAGTTAACCTTCCCCAAACTTCAGGACTTGAACTATGGTGGCCTGTCTCCCTCCCCCTTCCACCACCTTCCTGTGGCCATCTGAGCATGGTGCAGCGCCCTTCACCGGCAGTCCCCGAGAATACACCTGGCAGTCCCAGGACAGGTAGGGGCAGGTGCTCTTGCTGGGTGAGGCCAGGGTTGTGCTACCAGGAGGGATGCAACTTTCTCATAGAGACCAGGAATGGGGCTGCAGAGGAAGCTCACCTGCTGTGCGGAGGGGGACAGCATGTGACTTTGGATGCTGTAGGAGAGACACAACAACCCGGAGTGGAAGCCCCCTTCCATCCCGTCTGCCCCTTCCCCAGATCCCATGGATCTGAGAGAGGAGGTCCTGGTCCCACCCCCAGCTTGGAGCTGGCCAACCCTGAGACAGTCCCAGCAAAAGCTGGTGCCCAGGAAAACCAAGGACACTCAGCTGATGCCCAAGGCTGTGGAATTGCAAAACACCAAAAGGAACCCAGGGCTAGGACTAAATTATTATGCAATGGTGGTGACTCCCGAGGGTCAAAGTTTGGGAAGAGCACAGGCACCCAGCAAGAAAAGGGTTAAAGGGAGAACCCACCAAGAAGAGGGAGAAGAGGAGAGTCAGAGATCCAGGAAGGGTCCCAGGGCTTCCTCTGAGGTCCTAGGCAGCAAGAACTTGTCCTCTGTGCCATGCAGAGCCCCAAGGACACAGCACCCAATCCCGCCCCCGCTCGCCCCTGCAACCGATAACCTCCATCCGTCCTCTCCCAGGAGGAACACGGGCACTGCAGAAAGGGACAGGCAGAGACTTCTCCCCATACTTTTTGGATTCTGAATTATGTAAACACATTGCCTGGTCAAAAATAAATAAAGTTAGTTTTGAAAAGTACCAACTTAGCTACCTTTGGCCAAGGACAGCTACCTCTGCCCTTGGCTGCCTGCCTTCTCGCAACATACCCACAGCTCTGTGAGCTCCGCAACCTTTCAGTTAACAAAGCAAAACAATGACGAACAAAGCAAACAACAGCAAAATTTGAGCCACATGCGGGCTTCATGAGGGAGTGAGGTCATGCATCGCCCCTGCTCATTAGATGAGGAAACTGACATAGCCGGAAAATTAAGTAAGTTGACCAAGGTCAGGGCAGCCAGTGGGGCTGGGATTCCGACGGAGGCTTGTGGCTCCAAAGGCTGTGCCCCAGACACTGCCCCCATTTGCCTGGCAGACAAGAGCGCACCTGCCCTGAGGGCTGTGCTCGCCCATCGATGCCACCAGGCTGGGGAGCCTGAGCCATCCTCCCCCCCACACTGGGAACTGGACTCTCCCCAGAGGGTAGCCAGAGCCTCACCTGGGGAGCAGCAAACTAAGAAGCAGCCCACATAGGTTACTCGGGGGCCCAAGGGACACACTACTTGTGCCCTGCCCCACAGCCCACTGCAGCACACCAGCCTGTTGTCACTCACGAGGAAAGAGCCAAGCCTTCCCTCCCCAGCCTCAATGGGGCCCATAGACCTCTAGGATGGGACCCTCCATCCGCCAGCTTTTCCTTGGACCTTGATCCCTAGTCAACTGCAAGGTCACCATCAATAAATATTATGGCTGACCTACCAAGAGCTCAGGTCTGCACCAGGAGCTGGAGAGACAAAGAGGCAAGGATGAAGCCACTGGTCTGGGGCTCATGGGGGCAAGACAGCGTGCAGCAAGCAGGATCCAGCCCGGATACCGCCTGGGTCTGGCCGGGCAGGCCGTGTGCTGTGGTTTAGGTGGAGATGTCCACTGGGGGATCTGGGAAGGCTTCTCAGAGGAGGCGCCCTTGGCTGCCTGCCTTAGCTGGGCACACATGATAGCTACTGCGTGGGTATCACACTTTGGGGGGTATCAGATTCACCTGGGGAACATGATAAAAATGCAGTGGCCCAGGTCCTCTTCTCCAACAAGCCTGGGCCTCTGCAGCGCTCTGCTACACCCCAAAGTTGGAGAGCCACGAGGTCCTCTCTGCACAGTAAATCCCCTGTAGCCAAGTCGTCCAAAAGTCTCAGCACCTGCTCCTCGTCCTCCACCGCCTCCCACCACTCCTGGCACTGGGTACAGCCCTGAAAAATCCACACAGAGCTCACTCATTCTGCCCTTCTGTCCCGTATTCCCACACTGCCCACGTAGCCAGCACAGCCCAGGGGCGCCCCTGCTGCTCTCGGGGGATTACAAACTTGCTGGGCATCGGACCCAGTCCCCAGGGTCTGGCCTGTGCCCCGGGGTCTGGTGGGGATGCCTAGGAAAAGAAGTGTCTTGAAACTAACCCTGAGGATCTGGAGCCTGTTGCTTCGTCTTACCCTCAGCACTTTAGAAATGTGCGCGGTGGGAGGCTGGAGAGGGGAGAGCAGCGGGTGGGGGTGGTGGGTGGGAAAGGTTCCCCCACTCAGCCGATGTGGTGTAATAGTGTAGTTATACTACAAGTGTGCTTATTGTTATATAAAGTTGTCCAACTTTATAGAAAGTTAATAATTGAGTTAATTGTTGTAATAACCAGACCCTGCAAGAAAAGGACTATTTCTAGTACCAGCTTTTGTTGTTGTTGTTGTTGTTTTTGAGATAGAGTCTCGATCTGTTGCCCGGGTTAGAGTGCCGTGGCGTCAGCCTGGCTCACAGCAACCTCAAACTCCTGGGCTCTAGCAATCCTCCTGCCTCAGCTTCCCAACTAGCTGGGACTATAGGCATGCGCCCCCGTGCCCGGCTACTTTTTTCTATATATTTTTAGTTGGCCAATTAATTTCTTTCTATTTTTTTTTAGTAGAGACGGGGTCTCGCTCTTGCTCAGACTGCTGACCTTGATCCCTTGATCGTTCCGCCCACCTCGGCCTCCCAGAGTGCTAGGATTATAGGCGTGAGCCACCGAGCCTGGCCCCAGCTTTCTTATTTATCCATAAGGGACTAGGGTGGCCAGGTGACAGTCCCCCTGCAAGGGAGGAGAGGGCAAGCTCAGAGCAGTAGAACAGGAGAGGCTAGGAGACCAGTCAGGAGGCAAAGGCCATCTGGCCAGAAACCTTTGCCCGGAGGTGAGAGGCCAGAGCAGAACTGGGAGGCGCTGGAAGAAGCGAGGGAAGGGTCAGGAGGGTGGAGGTCCTTCCTGGAGTAGGCCTGGGGGAGTAGGGGACTTCTCAGGATGGCTCAGCCATTGCCAGGCATCAGAGAGGCATAATGAGGAGCTAGGACACTTTGACACTGGATCTCTTCCCTGCCCCTTTCTGTCTGTGGTTCACACTTGAAATCCTGATTGCAAAAAACCCAGAGGCCCCAAGGGCTGTAGCTATGGGCCAAGACACTCACACATGAGGACCTGCCAGCCACCGGTGTCCTGGTGGGAGGAAGAGGGTCTAGTCATCACTTGGCCCAGTGCTGCAGGGGCAAGCGGGCACACCCAGGCCAAGTCCACTGCCATGGGTAGACACTCGGATACTCCTCATGTGGTTCTCTACCCGCTGGGTGCAAATGCCTTCTCGAGGGCTTGGAGAAGCGAGCACACACACAGACACACACACACACCCTGCAGTGCCTACTGCACACGTGGAGCCACATACCAACAGCTCAGCTGCCTGCCACGTGGACACCTGCACAGCTGGACGCACCTGCACCTACAAGCCTGCACAGAATGACGAGGCTGCCCACACCGTACCAGCAGGTGCCCACGCCTCTCCCAGGCTCACCTCCACGAAGAAGAGCAGCCAGATCTTACTCCAGCGTTTGGAGTCCGTGAGGGCACCGTGAGCGGCCAGGTGGCTGCCCTTGACAGTGAGCGTGTAGTGGCACACACCCAAGATGGTGATGCCGATGGCAAAGACCAGCACGTTGTCCGAGCGCAGGCACAGGAACCCTGCATGGGGGAGGGGGACAGGGGACAGGGTCTTTCTCCAGCTCTTGGAGATCTGGGCCCAAACACCTCTATCCCCATCCCAGGAGCCCAGGCCAAAGTGGGCCCAGCTCTGGGGGCTGCAGCGGGCAGGCTCCCGGCAGGTCCCACCATGGGCTGGGGGGGATGGGTTGGCTCTCTACAGGATTTGGGACAAAGCAGGGACCCCCACCGCCTTGCTGTGGAGACTCCTGTGGTCCTGAGTCTGCCTGGGTTTCCCTCTCTGGCCAGAGCAGTGAGGACGCCCAGGTGTCAGGGAGGTTCCAGGCCAGGAGAGGTCCTGAGGGGACTCCCCTTCCCTCACTCTCCACCCCATTCCCAGTCCCCCTTACCCAGGGACCTCATCCCTCCCCACCACTCCCTGACCCCTCTCAACTTCCCCTTCCATCACCCTCTGTGCCATCACACTTTCTCCCTCCTCTACCCCGCTCCCCAGGGACACAGGGGTGCCCACCCGCCAGCCTGCTCCACTCCTCTGGCCCCCGGTGCTGCGGCAGAGCCCGCTCGCCACCCCCACCCACCCGCAGCCTGGCCCTTGTCGTCCTGTCCCCGTGTCCCTCACCGGCAGGCAAGGCGAGGAGGCTGAGCGCCAGGATGGTGCAGTCCACGCCGCGGCGCTCCCACCACGAGCTGGAGCGCACCACGTCCCGGACCAGCGCCTCCAGCTCGTGCAGCAGCGCCTCGGCCCGGGGCCCGTCCCGCGCCGGCTCCGCGGGCTCGGCGGGCTCGGCCGGCTCCATGGGCTCGCCGGGCACCGGGACGCCGGGAGGCCGGCGGAGGACTGGAGACCTGGAGACCGGCGCGCGGCCGAGGCTCGGGCGGGGCGGGGCGGGGCGGGCGGGGCGGAGTCACGCACCGGCTGGGGACACCGCCCAGGTGCTCGCCACTGGCGGGAGGTCGCAGAACCGCCACAGGAGGAACCAGGGAGATAGGCGATGCGTGGGGGTGGGGAGGCGACTCTGGGGCAAGAACCAGCCCCGGGGGTAGGGACAGGGGGCTTGGGGGCACGGAGACCCCAGCAGAGAACCCTGAGGGCCTTCCTTGACCGCCCAACTCAAATAATTCCTCTGTCCCCTCTGTCTCCTGTGACCCCTGTCCCTTACCTTGCTCCAGTCTGTCGGAGCAATTCGCCCCCCGCCTAGCATGTTTCTTAGTTGCACTTAGCAGCCGTCCCCACAGAGGACTCAAGCGTTTGTTGGTGTCTCAGCCAGCAGACTGGACGCTGGGTGCCCAAGGGCCTTCTGCATTTTGCCACTTTTGCTCCAGCTCGGCACATAAAGGTTTTGGAATTTCTGGGGTAGAAAGTTCAAGGCCTCTCTCCTCCCAGGTGGGCTGGGGAGTGGGGGAGGGGTGCCCTCTGGGTCTGACTTTAGCAGGGATGACCCATGGGGAACTGATTCTCCAGCCCAATAATGCTCCAGAAGAGGAGATAGCTGTGGGGTCACCATGTCCAGAGGTCGCCATTCCGGAAGGGCGGACACGCCAGTGGGGCCTCTGCGATTCCACTCCCTCCAGGGTGCCCAGGTCTAAGCCCAGGGCCAGGGCCTCCGCCAAGCCCTCTGAGACTCAGAGCCTCCCTGCCACAGCCCCCTCCCCTTAGCCCAGGCCCCCACCCCACTGCGGGAGCTGACCTTTGTCCCCAGAGGATAGGCCACTGACCCCTACACACTCCCCTCTCTGCTTCCAAAGACCCTTTCTGTTTTTCCTTTTTTGTTTTGCTGTCCCTGGGTTTCCTATCTAACTAAGTCCCTTAACTGAAGAGGTCTGATGTGGTAAGGACAGCAGCAATTTCAGCAGGAGACCCTCAGGAAGGAGAAGGGGAGGGGGACATGAGAGGGAGAAAGAGTCAGAGAGTGAGGGAGGGTGATGGCTTCCAACCTTCCTGCCTTCCTGAATTCGTAGGAGCCTCTCTCTTCCATTCTGTCAGAGGCAAGAGTGCTTTCCTGTCTGCGTTCTAAGGGGCTATGACGACATAGCCGCCCAGTTGTCACTGCCACTTTACTGCTGGCTTTCACACTCCGAGTAGGTTCTGTGCATTGCCCCGTGAAGACAGCACCGTCCCCATTTAATCCATGGGGGCCCCAAGAGAGGAGCTGATCTTCCCAGCACCCCACAGTGACTAAATGGCAGAACTAGAACTCAAATCCAGGACCCAAATCGCCTTCAAATCCAGTTGTCTTTTGTCTACATCAGAGATTCTTAAGACAAATAAGGGAGAGGTGCCCTCTCCCTCCCTTTCCCATCCTATCCTCAAATCCCTCCCTCAGGCACACTAGAATTTTCAAGGAAGGGACGTGCATAATTTTTAAGGCATATAATAATTAATTAATTTAATGCACAATATTAATGTGCATTAAATTAATGCACAATATTAATGCACAATATTTTAAGCTCATAAGGAGGGAATCTCATTGCTTTTATTACATATACTGGGAGCTTCCCAGTTCCAAGAAGTCGCTCTCTGGGCCCTGACTACCCCGGGACATGTAGGCGGCACCATGAGAAGGCAAATGCTGAGTGACAGACAGGAGACAACACACATTAGAGGAGCCAGGAGGACCCAGGAACCCCCGTGGGGTAGGGCCGGCTGGCAGCCTCCCTAGAGAGAGGCAGATTTGATTTAGAACAGAATTAGACCTGGGGGAGGAGGGAGGGAACCAGGTATTCTGGGTCCTCAACGCATAGGGCAGGAGCAGAGTTTGGGAGATTGCTAGGAAAGTCAAGGGAAGGCAGGAGAGAAAGGCAGGTGGCACTAGCGGCTGGAGGTGTCCCCAGGGCAGACTGGGAAGTTGAGTCTTACCCCCATGGACTTGGGGAGCCACAGCAGGTTTTAGAGCAGGGGAGTGACTTGTGTAGTGTGCTGAATAGGAGGGTCTTCCTGGCACAGTGGAGTAGCCGCTGGAGTGAGGGTGGCGAGTTTGAAGACTTGTCAGGACCTCAAACAGGAAGGCACAGAGGGTATAGATGGCGAGGGAGGGGCTGTGGAATGGATGATGGAGGTAACAAAATAAGGAAGACTTGGATAGACAGTTTACCAAAGGAAATGTACAAAGGACCAAGAAGAACATGAAAAGAAGCTCTCCATCATTAGTCTTTAGGAAAATGCAAATTAAAATCCCAGTTAGATAGCCCTGCGGAGCCACTAGCATGGCTAGCATTAAATAGGCACGATGGCTCATGCCTGTAATCCTAGTATTCTGCGAGGCCGAGGTGGGAGGATCACTTGAGGTCAGGAGCTCAAGACCAGCCTGGGCAAAAGCGAGACCCTGTCTCTGCTAAAAATAGAAAAAATTAGCCGGGCATGGTGGCACACTCCTGTAGCACCAGCTATTCAAAAGACTGAGGCAGGAGGATCACTTGAGCCCAGGAGTTTTAGTTGCATCAAGCTATTATGATGCTACAGCTCTTAGCCCCGGCAACAGAGCAAGTCTCAAAACAAAAAACAAACAAACAAAAAAAACACATAGGCTAGGCGAGACTAAGTATTGGTGAGGACATAGAGCAACCAGCTTCTCATTCATTGCTGATGAAGGTGTGAAGTGGTGCAAGCCCTTTGGAAAAACAGTTTGGCAGTTTCTTATAAGGTTAAATATACACCTAGCGATTCAGCTCCCAGGTATTTACTCAACGGGAAGGAAAACACATGTCCACACAAAGTCTTGTACGAGAATGATTACAGCGGTGCTATTTGTCATAGCCAAACTGGACACAACCTCAATGTCCATCAACGGGAGAATGGATAAAGAAACAGTGACGCATTCTTAAAATGTATAGAATCAGAAGGAGCAGCTTTTGCAAGCAAGAATGCCGACGAACTGATGGATGCGGTGTCGCAGACGGTAAGCTGAGGGAAAGGAGCCAGACGCAAACGAGTGCTTACTGTAGCGTTCCAATTATAGGAAGCTCAAAAACAGGCAAAACGAATATGTAGTGCTAGAAACCAAATCAGTAGTTGCCTAAGGTGGAGCGGGTGCAGACCCTAATTGCAAAGGGGCATGAGGAAGCCTTCTGGGAAGATGGAACGTTCCACGTATTTGATTATGGTGGTGTGCATACATCTATCAAAAGTCATCAATCTGCACTCTTACAATGGGTGCATTTCATTATATTTAACTATACCTCAATAAAGTTGATTAAAGCAAAAATAGAACATCAAGGAAGATGGCCTTTTAAAATGGAAGGAGCTTTATTTAAGCGGGACACATATGCACGCTAGGTAAGTACTGGACAGAAAGGGAAAGAAACTTACAGAAACGGGTGCAGCAGCAGTACTCAAAATGGGACGACCCACGTGTCCACCAGCAGTACGACGGATGAATAAAGCGTAGTACATGCGTGCCGTGCCATACTACACAGCCCAAACTAGACACGAAAGAGCACAGCCTGGACAATTCCTTTTATATAAAGTTCAAGGACAGGCAAAACTAATCTATGGCGTTAGAAGTGAGGGTGGCTTTTACTGGTAGGGTAGAGACTGGAAGTAGACAGGAGGGGGTCCCTGGGGGCTGGTAAATGTTTTGTTTCTTTTTTTTTTTTTTTAATTTTTTTTTTTTTTTGAGACAGAGTCTCGCTTTGTTGCCCAGGCTAGAGTGAGTGCCGTGGCGTCAGCCTAGCTCACAGCAACCTCAAACTCCTGGGCTCAAGCGATCCTCCTGCCTCAGCCTGCCAAGTAGCTGGGACTACAGGCATGCGCCACCATGCCCAGCTAATTTTTTGTATATATTAGTTGGCCAATTAATTTCTTTCTATTTATAGTAGAGATGGGGTCTCGCTCTTGCTCAGGCTGGTTTCGAACTCCTGACCTCGAGCAATCCACCCGCCTCGGCCTCCCAGAGAGCTAGGATTACAGGCGTGAGCCACCGCGCCCGGCCTGTTTTGTTTCTTTATGTGAGTTCTAGTTACCCTTGAGTGTGTTCAGACTGTAAGACTGCATCCTGCTGTACTGTTGTGGTATGTGCATGTTTCTGTCTGTATGTTATATCCTAATGCAACAATTTTAATTGTTTTTTTGTGTGGTTTTTTTTTTTTGAGACAGAGTTTCTCTCTGTCCCCAGGGCTAGAGTGCCGTGGGGTCAGCCTAGCTCACAGCAACCTCAAACTCCTGGGCTCAAGCGATCCTCCTGCCTCAGCCTCCCGAGTAGCTGGGACTACAGGCATGTGCCAATTTTATTTTTAAAATTGGTAGTTAGTTTTCCTAGAGGTATAAATGAGAAGGTAAAATCGCCCCTAATCCCAGCACAGTGGAGTGTGGGAAGGTGGGCGGGGCCAGTATGTGGGTTCCCTGGCTGTGGGGTTGGCAGCTGAGCGTGCGTGGGTGAATCGTCCCAGCCTGGGAGAAGCTTTGGGTGGTTGGCCAGCAGGCCTGCACCCATCTGGGCTCTCTGCTGAGCTCTCAACAGGCTCTGGCGGGCCTAATGAACAGCCCTGGGCAGGTTCTTCAACCTCTGCCAGCAATGGCAGAGATAACCAGGGCTGAGGGCTGCCTATTCTCCCGGCCACTCTCCCCTAGACTTCCTCTGTCCCAACTTAACCCCTCACCTGTCTGCACAAGACTAAGCATATGTGAAGAGCACAGGTGGGCTCTGGAGTCAGGCACACTTACCAGCTGTGTGACCTTGGGTGAGTTACTCAACCTCTCTGAGCCTTAATATCTTCATATACACTAAAAACAGACCTTTAAAGGGGTGAGACATTAAACAGATGTTTACTATTGTCTTTCCACGCCCCCATAGATTGTTGTGCACACCCACCTTGGAGACCACTCCAAACGTCTCACAAATGTAAGGTCTTCTAGACCTCGGGCTATAGTAGTCTAAGGCTTAAGGTCTAAATGGCTCAGCTTGGCCTTTGAGGGCCTCTGAGTTCCAGCTCTAGCTCCAACTACTCTCCTGCTTGGGCCAGTGGCTGCTTACTAGCCCCTGACCCATGGACAGGCGTGGCCCTTTCTCACCTCTAGGTCTGTATCCCCGGGGTAGTTGTTTATGTGCCTACCCCCTACCTGGGCTTCTGATGACTTTAGCCACTGCCACAAGGCTCTCCCTGTGTTTTCATGTATTTCACGTGTTCAAGCAATTTTATTGGAAAGCCAGGCACTCCAGCTTTCACCGCTTATCTCTCCGCTACTCTGACCTCATACCCCCATCAGCTGGCATTAGACATCGGGTGTCACACCCTGCCTGGCAATGAGCTCTCTCGGACACTGTGACCCAGCTACAGGATTCAAGGTGCCCCTGTGTCTGCCTGTATCCGCAGGATGAGTGACACTAGCTGCTGTAACAAACCACCTCGACGTCTTGGTGGCTAAACACAATTCAGGTTTGTTTCTTGCTCACATCAAAGTTCACTGTGGCCAGGTGGTCCTCCTCCCAGTGGTGACTGGGGCCTTCAGGCTCCTGGCACCTGTGACGCTGCCATCGCTAACGCAGGCCACTGTGACTGCCCTGGGAGCTGAAGGGAGGGCATGGAAGGTCGCTTTAGGTCCCGGACTGGAAGTGCCACACATCACTTCCAACCACGCTCGGTCAGCCAGCACCCGGCTTACAGCCCCTCCGCACCCACAGGCAGACTTGGAACTGCGGCCTAACCGTGCACCTAGGAGGAGGACGTGGCACAAGTGACTATAGCCTGTCTCTCCCCCAAAGCTGACCGCAACGTGAGCTTCTGAAGGGCAAGGAGCCTGCACGCACCTCCCTTATGTTTTCCTGAACCTTCTCTATAACTTCCAACCTGCCCGCCCTCCAGCTCACGTCACCCACCCATCACGCCCTGCACACTGCCCTGAACACTGCGCTCGGTACTTACAGCCGATGAACAGACTAGCGGGAGTCCAGACAGGCTGGCTGAAGGAGCAGAGGGCAGGGCCGGGCAGAGAGGCAGGTCCTTCCTGTTCTGTGGACAGCACTGCTTCCCTGGGGCCTCGCACTGTGCTCGGCACATAGTAGGTGCTCAGTAAACATTTGGTGAATAAATGAATGGATGGGTGCATGGAAAGATTACGAAAACAGGCTCAAGAGAATGAAGAGATAAATGGTTTAAAAGTATATTAGATGGGCCGGGCGTGGTGGCTCACGCCTGTAATCCTAGCACTCTGGGAGGCCGAGGTGGGAGGATCGCTCAAGGTCAGGAGTTTCAAACCAGCCTGGGCAAGAGCAAGACCCCATGTCTACTAAAAATAGAAAGAAATTAATTGGCCAACTAAAAATATATAGAAAAAAAATGAGCCAGGCATGGTAGCACACGCCTGTAGTCCCAGCTACTTGGGAGGCTGAGGCAGAAGGATTGCTTGAGCCCAGGAGTTTGAGGTTGCTGTGAGCTAGGCTGATGCCATGGCACTCTAGCCCAGGGACAGAGTGAGACTCTATCTCAAAAAAAAAAAAAAATACATACATATATATATATATATATATATATATATATATATATATATATATATATATTAGATGGTGGAGGGAGACTCAGGTCCAAAGCCAAGACAAGTGAGTCTACCCACACGTTACCTGATCTGGGAGGGGGTGGCCTCCTCCCAGGCCCTGATGGGCTGAGTGTCTCTGGGCCCACTCAGACAACAGCAGTGGGGCAGGGTACAGCCAGAGGAACCAGGGTTTGGAGTCCCCATCCTGGGGCAGAGGTGACCCCCCCCTTCTGTGATTGGGATCTTTATTTGCTGGGGTTCCTGGGGTTAATTGCTGTTGTGGCCGGGTGGAGTGGGAAGGAGCCCTGCCCTGGCCCGGGGCCTGGAGGGGCATCCCGAGAGTCAGATGGGTATGGAGACCTGGAGGGCTGGTCCCAGGGCTGAGGATGGCATGGGATGGGTTGGGAAGGCGCCTCCTGCCAGCAGTTTAACCATTTCTATGCCCTAAGTCTAGTTGGCTGGCCCTTCTTTGTCCCCTCTATTTGGGCCACCGTCCCCCGCCCCATCATCAAAGCCCCAGAGAGGCCGAGTTCCATGAAGCAACTGGCATTATTCACAGGGGTGGGGCTGGGCGGGCTGGGGGTGAAGTGACCTGGCCTGTGCTCAGATCTCAGCCAGCTGAGGGTGGGACTGGCACCCTGAGCTCCCCTGGCTCCAGCAGGGCAGGACTATCTGCAGCGTCTCAGCGTCAGCCTCACCTCCCAAGCCCCTACCCCGGGCCTGCTGTGCCTGCCCGCAACCTGCATCCAGCAAGCCGCGCTGCTCTGCAGGGACAAAGCCAGGTTAGTGGTGGCCCAGAGAGACAGGGCAGGGAGGGAGGGGAGGGATGGAGAGGGCCAGTCTTGAGCTGGTGTGGCCTCTGCTGAAGCTCTGAGGGCTGTCGGCCTCTCCCCACCTTGCAGGAAAGGAAACTGAGGCCCCAAGGTTACTCTCCGAGCTACACAGCACATTAGGCTCTTGAAACCCCAGGGCTGGACCTGTTAGCCGTGCAGAATCCCTGCTGGCGAGGTTCTTCAAGGCCACTCGCCGTTGGGTGGCACCAAGTCATGTGTGTGTGAGTCTGCGGTGTGGATTCACTTAAAGGGCCTGGTGGGGCCTGTGCCCAGGCTGGGAGGGAGCGAGGGCCGCGATTCTTGCGCAGGGTGGAGGCAGCCCAGTGTGGAGCAGCCCAGGAACAGCGTCTAGAGCAGGGCCTGGGCTCAGACACAGTCATGTCTAGTCCTTGCTGTGTGAGTTAGGTAAGTCATTCAGCCTCCCTGAGCCTCAGTTTTCTGCGAGGGGGACTTGGCATGGATGGGGTTGATGCTACCCTACCCCGATGGGTTGCTGGAGAGAGCAACGGGATCATTTCTGTACTGTGGATGTCAGTGGGCCACCGCAGGGCACATGCTCGTGGCAAATATCGATGTCGTCCATGCCCTTCCCTGTGCTAATGTAGTTATAACATTATCGTTACATTGAATAGCTGATGTGATTTAAATCTAGCATATATTGGTATTGATAAAGACAACAACAGATGGTTTCATTCCAGCAAGGGAGGGGCCCGACATGCTCCTACCCACTCTCTCAGTTCCCCTCTCCTTGCCCGCGTCTTCCCTCGGGGGCTGGTGGTTCAGGGGTGTGACAAGCCCGCCCAGTTCCACTCTGCAGTGCTGAGCAGGCTGTGCAAAAGGTGTGGCGGACACGGAAGGGGCACTGGGGGACAACTCATCAGTTCCCTCTGCCGCTGGCTCAGAGCTGCCCGGGCTTGGCTGATGCCCAGCAGGTTACAGCCAGGGACCCCTATCCCCAGATTCCTGTCCACCAGGTCCCTGGCTGCTCCTCCGCACGCTGGGTGCTGAGGCCTGAGCTAAGCACTTGACGTTTATCCTCACAAATGGCCTATGAGGGGGTACAGTGATCCCCACTTACGCACGGAATCATCGAGGCTTGGAAGGGTGAATTGCCTTCCCAGCAAGCAGCAGCGCTGTGCGTCCAAACTGACACCCCGCCCGGGGTGCACCAAGAGGTAGAATTGTCTCTGCCCATCCCATTGGCTCTTCTCCTCCAGACACCCCCCGTCCTCCCCCAGCACTGGGACCCCCACCAAGCCAGCCACCCAGAGAGAGGGCAAGGGAACCTCTCTCTGCGAACCCCTGCTTCAGGGTAAGGGGTGGGACGAGGGGAAGTGGGGTGTTCTGGAGCTTTAACCTTCTAGTCTGGAGGAACTGGGGCCCTAAAAATAGATCACAGGGAAGAGGCGTCTAAAAATAGACTCCAGACAAGGCCACGAAGCCCTCCGTGGGCAGGCACACGCTCAGGCACGCACACACCCTCTCGGGGAACCTGGGAGGCACTGAAGCAAAGCCAAGCACGCTGAACCAGAGACGCGCACTCGGCTCGCACGTAAACACAACCTTCCAGCAAAGCTCCGGACCGTGTCCTCACCCACATCACACACTCACACACGCACACGGAGGCTGCACAGGCACACGCGTGCACACACGAGCACGGGGCAGCCAGTGGTGTACCCAAGGGCTGCACAGGATGGAGGCACTCAGGATCCCAGGAGGAGGAGGCAGACGGTCCCGCCTGCCTTCATCGCACCTCCCCAAGTCCTGCCCGTGGAGCCCTGCTCCTGGCCTGTTCCTGGCAGCCCCCGTGCCAGGGGAGACCCTGGGGAGCCCTGGATGGGGTGGAGGGAGGCTGGGCTGCCATGGAAAGACCCAGAGTTTGGAGTTCAAATCCCACAGCCCAGGCACTTCTGCACTCAGAGGCTTGGAAAAATGACCTAGCCTGGCTGAGTCCGGTTTCCTTATCTGAGAGGCAGGTCACTGAGACCATTCTTGTGGGTTTGCTGTACTGGTATGTAGAAGGTGCTAGACACATGATCTGAGAAGGCATCCGGCAGAGTGCAGCAATGCGAATGGCGTATGCACTCCTAGCTGGTCATTTGCCACCCCCTCCACTGAACCTCAGTTGCCACATCTATAAAATGAGGCTAATCAATAACAAGTAATGCCTTTGGCCCTTGTCCACTTCAGACAGCTGTTGTGAGGCTCAAAGAAACAATACCATCAGGATGGGTTGACCCTGCAGGAGCGCCCCAGGGGACAGTGAGGGTGGGGGCAGGGGCTAGATTCAGCAGCTGCTGTGGGCCCCCCTTCTCCCTGAGACCCCCGCCCTGGCCTGCCAGAGCACCCACCGGCTATTGTTTGGGGTCCAATGGAGCCACTGCCCCAGTGTGTGCATTTCTGGAGTAGGAGAGGCAAGCCTAGAACGCTCATCCTTGCAGACCCAGAGAATAAAGAAGCCAGGGAGAGGGAGGCTGGGACTGAGTGGTCTCGGGGCTCACCACACTGGCCTGCCCCTGGGGCCGTTCTCTAAAGGCCAGGCTTCGGTGGCCCAGAATGAACTTGCCAGAAGTTTCCCCAGCTTGGGCTCCAAACCCCATGAAGCTTAGTCATTCTGTAATAAAACTCAGGGAAGGCTCACTGCCCTTGGAGGAAGCAGGGTGAGGAGAGGCAGCCGGACCAGGGCACAGCTCTGGAGCATCAGGTAGACAAGGAGTCAGGCTGTTTGTGCTCTTACTGGTAGTGTGACCCAAGCAATGACTTCATGGTCTCGAGCCTCAGTTTTCTCCTCTGTCAAATGGGTTTAATAATGCCCTGTCATTATTAGATGAGGCTGTCATAAGAATGAACTGAAATCACACATGTAAAGTGCTGGCATACAGCAGGTGCCCAATAAATGCTCACTATGATGATGACACATAGCACAGCTGGGAACCAGCCTGTCTGGGTTTGAGTTCTAGCTCTACAGCCTCCCAACGGTGGGAGCTTGGGCACGTTTTACAAACATCTGTGTGCCTCGGTTTCCTCATATAAAAAGCAGACATCATAGTGCCTCCACCCTGGAGTCGTGCTGGGGACCAAGTGAGTAAGACTGAAGGGTTTCGGCCACAGTAAGTGCAGCTCTTACAGGAGGCGAGAACTGGCTTGGACCTATGCTGTGCACCTACTGTGTGCCAGGCAAGTCACATGTGTGGCAGCTGAGTCTCACGGTAACCCCACCAGGAAAGTAACTCAGGGTCCATTTTGCAGAAGTTACACAACTCAACCAAGGTTACTGCCATGCAGCAGCAGCTCTGGGATCTGAACCCAGAAACGCAGACCCTGTTTCCCAGAAGCCCAAGTTGCTTCATCACTTCCATGGTTTTCACACCAGATTTCCTGGAGATGTCCCAGAGTCTGCAGAGGTGTGGGGGGTGGGGCGGGGAAAGGAGGAAGCCCTGAAGGAGAGGCTAGGCTACAGGGACAGATATGGGGACAGAGATGGGAGAGGACAGGGAGCCTGAGCAAGCGGGAGGTAGAGATTGAGAGAGAGATACCAGGAGAGACTGAGGCCTGGAAAGGTGGACTGGCAGGAAAGGGGAGAGAGAGGGACAAGGGACAGCGGACCCCATGTTACAGGAAGACATGAGACCAAGGGAGAAAAGACAGAAAGGGAGAGGGGGACAGGCAGACTCCCTGGGTGGGATGCAGGGCTTCTTCCAGCTTCCTCCCCCATGTTGGCAGTCCCTCCCAAACAGCCACCTGTCTCCTGCCTGCAGCCCCACGGCCCATCCTGCTCTCAGTCCAGCCCCCAGGGCAGGTGAGTGACGTGGGACAGATCATGGGCTTGGACTGCTTAAGCTGCCGTGTGGCACCTGCCTAGGACCCAGGCATGCCCAGGTCAAGGGGCCCCAAGATCAAAGACATCCCCAAAGGTACACGTGCGTGGGGGCCAATTCAGAACCTTGGCCAGGCAAGCAGGTTACAGCATCAGGGAAATCTCGCTTTGGGGCCTGATGGCTCTGTGACCTTGGGCAAGTCATACACTGCTCTGAGCCTCTGTTTTCCCACCTGTAAAATGGGGGTAACAATGATAACGTAGTACTTGCTTTATAGGGTTGTGGTCTTATTGCAGGGGTTAAATAAAAGACTCGTCATAAGCACCTGACACCCTATATATAAGCTCTCAACAACTGACAGTAAAAACTTGAAAGCTTAGCCTTGGCAATGGGAGTGACCTAAGAGACCCAGGCCAGGGAGGCTGAATTTTCCTTAAGAGAACACCCCATAACCTCTCTGATGACTCAATCTTTTCATCTATGAAGTGGGGCTAAAAGTAACTCTCCGTGCCTGCCTCACAGGTGCAGAGGAAAGCTTCTGGTCACCTCTCAAGCTCAGACAGTGGAACAATGAGAGTGAATTCCCTTCCAGAAAAGACACCCAGCTCCCTGGGCACCCCAGGGACAGCTCTGGGCCTAGGCCCCTCCCACTGGGTGGGGCCCAGCCTTGGCTGGCTGACCATTCCTCAGCCACTGGCTGGATTGTCAACAACTCCGCGGGTCAGATAAGGATGCTTCAGTGACCTCTCCCAGAGCCAGGGTGGTGTTGGGGGAGGGGCACATTCTCACGGGGAGGGGGGGTCAGAAGAGCAGCACTGCTCCTGGGACTGCCTAGGACCCACCTACTGGGCGGCTGGGCCGACCACAAAGGCAAGGAGCACCCCATGGGCCAATCTCAGACCAACAATAACCACGATCATCATTAACTGATGTGTATTAAATACCAGGTAGTGTGCTGAGTGCTCTTTATGCATTCTCATCTCACCCTCCTAATAACCTGTGGGGTGACACTATTATTATAATACCTATTTTGCATACGGAAACGAGAGGCTGGGGAACTTAACCCAAGGCCACACAGCTGAAGAGGGGCAGAGCCGGCTTTGCCGCCCAGACCTGGCCATCCACTGAGTCCTGCCACCTTCCATACAGCCGGGCCTTATCTCAGAGAAGGTGACACAGCATGCACAAGGGGACAGGGGTGCCATGCCATCTGGGAAAGTCACATGGGGACAGGAGGCTGCAGGTTCCATGGGAGGGACCAGGAGACCTGGTGCTTCATTGCCCACTTGACTGCTCTGTGACCTTGCCCCAGCACCTTCCCCTCTGGGCCTCAGGTGCCTCATCTGTGAAGTGAGAGGGCTGGGCCGCATGCTGCGGAGGGCTTCCTGCCTGATTCACTCCAGCACCCCTACCCCTTGGTGGGTAGTCTCCCTTTACGATGTGCTCATCTCACAGCCGTCTAACCAGAGCTTCCTAACCCACGAGTGCCTGGGCCTCTCCGGGCTCTCCAGCTGCAAGCGCCGCCCGGAGTCATGAGCAAAACTGCCGGCCGGCGCGTGTGCAACCCGCACTGCTCCAGGAAAAGTGTCCCTACTTTCACCAAGCTCGAATCCCAAAAGGCTAAGAACCATTGACTATTCTAAACGTTTGGAATTTCCCTAGCTTTGATCTGAGTCACTAGGGGAAGGAATCAGGGAGGTCGAGTCCCTGTCCTGTGAGACCCTTCCCTCTGCTTGTGTTTCACAGCCCGCAGGCTCCCTGGGGCCGCCCCTGCTCCCGGGCCCCGGGCTTCCACCCTCAAGCCACGCTGGCCTGAGGGACCCCCGTCCTGCTGCTCCTGATTAGTGTCTGCCTGGACGCTGAAGCTCCCAGCCGCTGTCCCCTCACCGCGAGTCCTCCTCACCCCATGACCTCCGCCGGACCGTCGCCGCCAGGACCAGCGGGTCCCTCCTGAGGTGGGTGCAGCGTCCAGGGTGGCCAGCAGGGGTCGCAGGAGGATGCGCACCAAGGGGCATGGCGGGTGGGACCCCGTCTTGCTGGCCCCCTTGGCAGGCTGGGTGTGAGGAAAGTGTGGCAGCATCCTGAGCATCCCCGCCCCCGTGGGCCTCAGTTTCTCCATCTGTAAAGTGGAGGGAGGCGGCCCAGAACCTCTGGATGGTTGCTAGGCAACCATCCTGCACTGATGTCCTGCAGACCTCTGTGATTGATGTTTGGGGGAGGGGACTGTCTTGAACTCCCCCTGGCAGAAGCAATTGGCCCAGCATTCTTAGGGAACGGAGCAAGGTGACTCTGGGGCCCTTGCCCAGACTCGACTAAGAAAACAGCCCACTGTGTACCAGCGTAAGGGGACTCAGCCCTGGGAGAGAAGCAGGCTCTAAATCAGGCTGCCCAAGACCTGTCTGCAGTGGTCAGGCAAGTGGAGGCCTCTCTGGAGGCTTCCCCAGGGTGAAAGGCCCGGAGCCTGGGGGACAGGTGGCAGCCTCCAGGGGTACAGCTTCTGCCCATCCCTGGAAAAGCCCAGACAGGCCCTGGTGGGAAGAGAGAAAACATCATCCTGTCCTCAGCGGCCGCAGGCTCTGGAGACAGGGCTGGAGCCTGGACCATCCTCCTGGCTCAGCTGCGGGGCCTCTCCTGCCCCTGTTCTTCTTGCCCCTGCCTCTCCACGGCTCCTAATTCTGGGCCGAGCTAGCAGGGCAGGGCAAGGGCCAGGGATGCAGGAAGTGATCCTGCAGAGATGCCCTGCAAAGGTGCTCGAGGTGGGGGCTCAAGGACCCCTGGAGGGAACAGGACCACGCCCTCACAGACACAGATAAGACCTTCTCCCTCTCCCCACCCTCTTCTCTTCACCCCGCCCCCAAAGGATTAAAGAACAAGACACAGGCATGACAACGATGGAGAACATTCTCTACAAAAGTGATAATGAACTTGAGGGAGGGGTTCGTGGTACAGTGGGGGACCCCAGGGCCCATCCCATCCCAGCATCGGGAGACCCGGGACAGGCTGAGGCAGTAAATGGACCAGGAACAGGAGAGAAAGGTGGCACCTGGGGCTCCAGGAAAGAAGAGTCGGCACTTGGGGTGGCCCCAGGGCTCAGGCCCAGAGAACAGGGAGAAGGGCTAGGGTGGGCTCTGGGTGGCAGTGGCAGGTAGCCAAGCCCTCAGTGTCCTGCAAGGGACAGGAACCACCTCCTTCACGCCCCCAGCTCTGGGCATGTGTGTGGATGGGGCCCCCCACAGACAGACCAGAGAGAGGCCTTTGGGATCTCTCCCCCCTGGCCCACTCAAGGGGGCCCCGGGAGGAGCTGGGGCCGTGGCCTTGCTCCCAGCAGGGGCTGCTTCCCCCACCAAGGTCAGGGACGGACGGTCCACTGCTGACAGAGGAGGAAGGGCAACTTGTGCAGGCTGTGCATGCGCACACACGTGTGTGGGCTCCCGAGGGGCTCTCCCACACACGTGACGTCAGTCTGGCTGGAGAGCTCTGAGGACACAGGTACCCTCTGGGCTGGCCTGTCCCCTGGTCTTACCCCATCACAGAGCTGGGACACAGGTGAGCTCTTACCCACCCATGATCCATGAAGAATAATGAAGCAGCCCAGTCCCTTCCAGACCTCGAGGAAACACCACCAACCAACCCTCAGCGCGTGCACACGCGAGCACGCATGCACACACACCGCCCTGGGGACCTGAGGACAATCAGCAGTTTAGATTATCCACATCCTCCAGTGTCACACCGCGGGACATGCCCACACTAGGCCCAACACCCAGCCGTGCCCCGTCTGTCTGTCTCGGGCCTGGGGGACTCTGAGCAGTTGGCAGACGCCTTTCTCTAGGCCAGCGCGTGCCCGCCAGCCTGGGGCTGTAATACTGCGGCCTGTTGCTCTAGCGCCTTGCATCCAGCGCCCTGGCCCGACAGGGTCCCTGGGGGGCCAGGCTGCACAACGAAGGAGCGGGAAGCTGGAAGAGGACAGGCAGGACTCTACCCCAGGGTGAGCTGGGAAGGGCGCCAGTCACCCCCGCCCACCCAGCCTGGCTGTCCAGCACCGGGCCATGGCAGTGGGTGAAGGAGAGGGCTGGTCCTGCTCCGGGATGGGGAGGGGACTGAAAGGGCATTTGGCTGAAGAGTCTGGCTGGGGAACGTCCCCTCTGGGGTGCGTGGGGGAGGGGAGGCAGCCCAAACTCTTCCCGTCACACAAATGTAGGAAGTGAGCAAGTCCCCAACCTGGGCACAGAGAGAACGGCACCTTGGAGGAGGCATGGAGAGACAGTGGCACCTGCAACAAGCCATGCTCCCCTTGTCCACCCCCCACTCCCGTCCAGCTCCGGTGCCCTACCCTCCCTCTGAGGCTGGCCTTCCACAGAGCCACATGTCTTTTAGGGCTGCTCAGATGCGGGTGGTCAGGGCCTTCGGGATCCCTCAGAAATGGTGCTCTGGGACGTTCTCTTGCCCCTCTGGGTGCCACCAGGCCACACCCTCTGCCTCAGGGTGTGGACAGGCTTTCAAAGGAGAAGACCCACGTGGTCCTTGCTCTTGGGGAAGGGAGCTGCAGGGCTGGCGCTGTGAGGACCTCATGGCCCCACCGTTGTGGGTTGTGGCAACTTGCAATTCATTTTGGTCTGGGGAGAGGAGCCCCTGGTTATCTGTGGAGGAAGAGATAGAAAGAAATAGATCTCAGATGAGGGCCTTCGGAGCCGTCATTTCAACAAGGACCAGCCATTTAGTTGACCTGGCCTCCTCACTCTCTGGGCAGGCTGATGGTCAGGGATGGGGGACACCAGCCTAAAGGTGACCCCCCATTCCCCAAACTCTAAACCAGACTGCCTCCCCACACCCATGCCTCCCCCAGCCATTCAGGGTAAAGGCCACATACCTAAGGAGGGGCAGTTTTTGCTGGGCTCTAGGAATGCCATGGGGGAGGGGCCAGGGCAGGGACCCACCAACTGCACCAGTGTGGTGGCAGCCTTGGGCGACTGTGACAGCTGCTTGAACAAGACAACTGTGCCTCCAAGGCACTATCAGCCCTGCTGGGGGCATTTGCTCATGTTCCTGCAGGGTTCTGGCAAGTAGAATATCTAAGGGCTTGGGCAATTGAGAGGACCTGCCACACCTGCCATGCCATGGGAGTCACCTTGTCCCCAGGCTCTAGAGCCACACAGAGCAGGGACCAGCTCTGCACAGAGCAGCAGCAGGACCTTGGGGTGCGTTATTCTAACCCTCTGAACCCACACTTGTGCATCCGCTGTAAAATGGGAATGAACCAGTCCACCGCCCACGGGAGTTCAGGGGGATTAAGCAAGAGGACAGGTTCAAGGGCATAGCCCAGTACCTGGGACGTGGGAGCGCTCAAGAACATCCTAGCTGTAATCTCGGGGACTACTGCATCTCATCGACACTAAGTCGCCCATTTTCCCACATTTCCACATTCGAGGTGCATTTTACCTTACCCATGATAAGAATGCCTCAAGTGGCCATTAAATTGGCAGTTTCTGTTTCTGAGCTGGTGGTAAATAAAATAGTGGGGCCCCTCTTATAATTGATGGCGGCTTAGATTTTAGGAAACACGGTATTATCCCCCTCCCACTCCTGAACAGGCAGACCTCCCTTCCCCAGTGGCTGTCCACCAGGCTGGGCACTCACAACTCTGTGTCCTCCAGGGCAGGCGGACGCTCCAGCGCCTGCCTCCGCCGCCGCACGGCCCCCAAGATCTTCTTGCGCGGCCCCAGGGGGACGCTGATGCTGCGGAGGTCGAGGTCAGAGCACAGCATCAGCGCCTCCAGGTCGATCTTCTCCTGCCGCAGGAGGGCTGCGAAGTCCTCCATGTGCAGGGAGGCCAGGAAGGTCTCCAGCGGGCTGGTCTCCGGCTCCAGGTCCTCGTCCAAGCCCAAGTCCAGCTCGTCCCAGGGCAGCTCCTCCCCGCAGCTGCGGTCCTGCAGGCTGTTGGCACTGCCCAGGCTGTCGTCGTCCAGGCTGGGGGAGCTCTGCAGCCGACCCCGCAGCGTGCCCGCCCCGTCCAGCCCCCCGTCCTCACGGCCCAGCCCATGCAGCCCGCTGCTCAAGTAGTTCCTGCGGAACACCATGGTGCCCAGGCCGGGGCGGGTAAACAGGGAGTCGTGGCCTGAGTCGGTGCTGACCTCCGAGTGGGCAGGCTCGGCCGCCAGCGTGGCACGGGAGACGCTGTCCTCGTCCGAGAGGAACATGTCCCGGAGCGGGGCGCGGCCCCACTCCTTGGGGTTGGCGTAGGGGCCCTGGCGCACGAACATCACGTCGCTGCCCAGCTGCAGGCCCGAGAGCGAGCGCACGCTCTTGCGGCCGTCCTCCGAGACCTTGAAGGTGCCCTCGCCGCCCTGCTTGCGCCTCTCCAGCTTCTTCTGGATCTTGGTCTTGCCCCTGGCGGTGCCGTGCAGCGTGGCCTGCGAGTAGGGCAGGTGGCTGCCGAGCGCCAGGTGCTGCAGCCGGCGGCTCAGGGTGCTGGACGTGAGGCTGGAGAAGCTGAGCGTGTCGGAGCGCTCGGCCAGCTCGCGCCGGTAGCGCCGCTCCATGCGCTCGTGGTGCTTGCGCTGCAGCTTGGCGCACTCGCGGACGCGCCGCTCCGCCTCGCGGAAGGCCTTGTCCTTCAGCTTGCCCACCAGCTTGGGGTTGAGGCTGCTCTGCTTGGCCGCGATGGAGTCCAGGTAGCGCACGCACTCCATGTGGCCCTTCATGGCGGCCATGTCCAGCGGCGTGTGGTAGTCGTTGTCCAGGCACCAGATGTTGGCCCCGAAGGACACCAGGAAGGACAGGCAGTGTAGGTGGCCATTGGAAGCTGCCAGGTGCAGGGGCGTGTTGCCCCAGATGTCACACTTGTCTGGGTCACCCCTGCAGGGAGAATGGGCGGGGCCGAGGTGGAGGACGTGGGGCGGGGAGGGGCTCCCCACAGGCACAGCCGGCCCAGAAGGACCTGAGGCCTGAGACCGCCCTGACTCCAGGGGACCTGCAGGCCTAGAGGGAGCGCTGGGGGAAAATGGCCACGGGCAGGCAGGGGGTGGGGCGACAGGGAAGGCGGGGCCAGGGCGGGGCCTTCCCCAAGATAACGGAGGGCTGGGAATCTCAGGGGATAAATATTTGATGCCCAGAGAGAAAGGAGTGAATTATTCATGGCGCCCAGCGGGGAGCTGGCCCAGAGAGGTGGTGGGCCAGGGCAAGTCTGGGTCTCTGGGCAGGCGTGGTGGCCGGTGTGGCTGCGTGTTTCACAGTGACTGTAAAAGAGTACAAGAGGGTGGCGTGCTGGGCTTGAGCCCTGCGTGAGTGTGTGTGAGTTGTGTGCTTGTGTGTGGGCGGGCACGGCCGTGTCTACAGGGAGCGAGGCCAGGCCTGGCAAGCCGGAGTGTGAGCGCAGGTGTCGGGCCTTGGCCTGGGCCAGGAGGGGAGTGTGGGGGCAGCCAGGACTGCAGGGAGGAGGAGAGACATTGGCTGCCTGCGCCCTCCCAGCGGGCCTCCAGTCTCTGGGCCGCCCCATCTTCCGGAGCCCCGTGAGGCTGGCTGACTTGGGCTGGTCCAGGGGCCCTGATCACCCCCTTGAGCATCCTCCACACCAGACTGTCCCTCCCCCCACGAGGGGCAGGCTCCTGCTGGCTCCTCCAGAAGGAGGCCAGCACAGACAGCACCCCTGCCCCATGCTGCTAATGAGGCCACGAGGCCAACCCCAGGGCTGCAGGAAGAATCACTCCCTTGTCTCCACAGCTCCCCACACAGCCCCTGCTGGTCGCCAAGTCCTGCTGGCCAATGTGGGGAGGGGCTGCTCTGTATCTGGCCCACCCACCATGAGCACCAATCCTAGCCTCTGTGGGAGTTGGGGCTTGGGGTACCAAGGGGGAACCCTCTTCCCCTCCTCCTATGAGCCTCTCTGAAGGGGGAGTAGAGGACCAATCACTGTGCCCTCCTGGGGTGGGGAGGGGCCAGTGAGTCTGGGCCTCTTGGAATATGGCTCAACTGCCTAGTCTTGGAGCTGCCCCCCTGCTGCTGCTGGAGAGAGGGGTTCCCTCACCCACCATGTGCTTAGGCCACAGGGCAGCACTGCCACCTCTCTCCCAGGGCCTGAAATGTTCATGCTGACCCTCCGGGGGCAACCCTGCCACCCCTTGTCTTGTCCAGACCACCCTGGTGTCCAGACCAACTTGACCTCTCTTTATACAACTGTTGGGGGTGGAGAAGTTGTTTGTAAGATTGTGACTTAGCCCTGGGGAACCCACTTCAGCAGTCCTGGATGGAATTCTTCAGCTGCTACCTCCCAACCTCTTTCCTGGCCTTGACACCCTGCCTGCCCCCTCTCCCCAGGGGAGGGGGAGGGGAGAGAAGCCCCTGCAAGGGCCAGCACACCACAGCCTCTCCATTGCTTAGCTGTGCCCTGCAAGGGTGGGGGAGTGCAGACACAGTTAATGGGGTGGCTGGCTGAACCGGTGACATTTGGTACTGTGGACAGGGCCCATAAATCCCAGGCATGAGCAGGGTGAGGGAGACAGCTCTGTGAGATCTAGCCTGCTGGGAGGTATGGGTGCTGGCCAGGAGAGCCCCTGGCTGGGAGGTTGGGGAGGGAGCAGCCCCCACTGCTGCCGCTGTAAGGCTTCTCAGCCTTCTCTCTGGTTCTCACTACACCCCCCATTCTTGCGTCCAGGCGGCCCCCACCCAGGAGAGCTCACCCACCTTCCTCTCCCTCCAGCAACTTCCCCCACATCATGACCCCCCCCCCAAATCCCAGTTTCTCCCCTCCTAGCCCCACATCCAGGTCACAAGTGTCACATGCCTCGGCTTGTGTTCCCCTCCACGTGGGTCTCCCCCACGAATGCCAGACTCCAGGGTTCTACCTTAGGGTCTGTCCATAGAGGAAGGAGGGAGCTCGGAGGAGGGGTAAAAGGTGTCATGAAGTCTGGGGGTGTCTCAGGGGGCTGGAGCAGCCTGGAAGGCTCTCCCCCTCCGCCGTGGGGCTGGGTGGAGGGGTACTCACCCGCGGCTCACGATGAGGCGCAGCGACTCCAGGTTGCCATGGTAGGCGGCCCAGAGTGTGGGGGTCATGCCATCCTCGTCGGGGGCATTCAGCTCCTTCCGGGTGGCCTCCTTGAGGAGCTCCAGGTAGCCATCCCGGGCTGCGCGGTGGTACTGGTCGTTCATGGCGCCCGAGTTGGATGGGGCGGGCAGGGGGCACGGGGAAATGCCCCCCGCAGGGGAGGGCGGAGGGGCTAGTGCAGAGGCATGAGGTTGGGGGAGGGGGCCGAGCAGGGGCCGGGGCCGCCAGCCCCCGCTGCCGCAGACGGAGGGCCTGGAGCGCCAGAGCCGTGGCTAGCGGGACATCTGAGCCGCTCCGGACGGCGGGGGTGGGGGGTGGAGATCTCCCGCTGCCCAGGGAGCCGCCCCGGGCTTCCCCTGGGTCCTAAACCGCGCTCACCGGTGACCCAGGCGAGGCCCTGCCCTCACGCCAAGTCCCCACCACTGCGCCCCGCCCCGTGAGCCCCAGTCTGGGGAGAGTTTGGGGTCCCTCGTCACTGGAGACCTGGCGCCGTGGCTCTAGGTTTCTCCACCCATCAGAGAAATGGGACAAGGGCTGCGGAGGGGTGTCTGAGGGCGGGGCAGAGGGGTAGTCCTGAACCTCAGGACAGTGCGCCCAAAAGGGGACGTGAGGACCGAGACAGTCTGCGAGTCGCACGCGGCAGCCGCGGGCGCCACCCCCTCTCGCACGATGGGCCAGCCGCGCTCCAGCAGGGGGCGCTAGAGGGCTGGGCGCCGACTGCGCGCCGCGTGGGAACCGGGTACTCGCGCCCTGGACTTCGCGGCGCCCGGCGGAGCAGGGGACCCGGGAGGGATAGAGGAAGAGGGAACGTCGATCACGGAGACAGCCGTCGGGGAAAAGGGGCCCGCGGGTCTCGATCTCGGGGCGGCGACAGAGGAGCACAAGGGTACAGGGCTCGCCGGGGCTGGAAGGCCGTCGGGGGCCTGCGGGTCCTGGGACGTCTCTTGGGCGTCGGCTCTCGGGGCTCAGGCGGCCGGGACCGCTGCGCCGCAGTGGGCACCGCGGCGGGTGGGGGCTGCCCTCCCTCGGAGCCGGTGCCGCAGTGCCGGGCCGCGCCCGAGTGTGGCCGGGCCTCTCAACAGGTAGATATAAATCTAACCTTATCTGGCTCCTGCGCTCTTCCCTAAATTTCAGCTCGGAGAAAAGATGGATCATGTGAATGGGGCTGAGAGGTTTATGGAGCCCAGCTGTCGCGGCTGTAAATCACCCTGCCCTCCTGGGTATAAAGCGCCCGTCCAGCCCGGCGTGGAAGAGAACGGACGCTCGCTGCCCCCTGACCCCCAGCTCAGCGTGGCCTCCCGGCCCAGCCAGGTGGGTGCCCTGGGCCGGCGGCAGTGGGGTTTGGGGAGTGCCGCCGCGTCTCCTTTCCTTCCCATGGAGCGGGAGAGGGGCGGGCTCCGGTCTTTCTCTTCCCCTTTCCAGCGCTTCCTCCAGGTGGAGTACTCTCTGGCCCCCAAAGCCAGGCGTGAGATGGGGGGAAAGAGAGCCGTCGGGGTTGACCTGCGGTCCTGTCCGCTCCTTTCCCACAGTGACCCCTCCAGCCTCCTCCAGCCGCCCCTGCCATGTCCGAGGAGCTGGCCTCGGGCCCCAAGGAGAGCCCGCCAGCGCCACGGGCGGAACCCAGCGAGGTGTGGAAGAAGGGCGGCCGCCTGCTGTCCGTGCTCCTGGCCATGAACGTGCTGCTCTTCGCCTGCACGCTCATCAGCGGAGGAGCCTTCAACAAGGTGGCGGTGTACGACACCGACGTGTTCGCGCTGCTCACGGCCATGATGCTGCTGGCCACGCTCTGGATCCTCTTCTACCTCCTGCGCACGGCCCGCTGCCCCAACGCTGTGCCCTACCAGGACGCGCACGCCAGCCCCATCTGGCTCCGAGGTGCCAGGGGAGGTGGGGGCGGGGAGCGGCAGGCTGGGGCTCTTAGAGGAACGCAGAGTGCGCGTCCGTCCACGTAGAGGGGTGAGAAGTTCCCTTGGGAGGACTAGATGTGGCTGAGGGTGAGGTGGGCCACAGCTGAGGGAGAGGGTCTTGGAGGAGGGATCAGTACAGGGACGGAGGGGCCGCCATTGCCTTGGATTGGAGACGGCTGGTCATGGGAGAGCAGGAACCAGCAGCTGCTGAGAGAGCCCCGCCAGGGCCCTTATCTTTGCAGCCCAAAGACAGGGGGCTCAGCAGGACGTCCACCCATCCAGGCATTCAGTCATGCACTCCACCTGTCCACCCACCTGTCCATCCATCCATCCTCCCGCCCCCCTGCTGGCCCAGCCAGCCCTGCAACCACCCCCCCACCCCTGCAGCCCCATCCTCAGGGCCCAGGCTCAGCTCTACAGGCCTTCCGTCCTGCCTCTCTGATCCACCACCACTCGCCGGTTCCCAGGTGGGCTGGTGCTGTTTGGGATCTGCACTCTTGTCATGGATGTCTTCAAGACCGGCTACTACTCCAGTTTCTTTGGGTGCCAGTCAGCCATCAAGATCCTGCACCCCCTCATCCAGGCTATCTTCGTCATCATCCAGGTGGGGGGAAGGAGTGTCCCTGCATGGTGGAAAGGAGCCAACACTTGGCAGGGGGTCAGGAGACCTGAGCTCTGCAGCGCCTTCCACCCTGAGCAGTTAGGTCAACTGGGGGGTAGGGATAAAGTGAGAGTCATGTGAGGCCATAAATGTGGAGGCGCTTCTTAATGAAGTAATATTCAAATGCGAGCTCCTACTTATTTCAACCTAAGCAGTGCCAGTAGTTAACACCTAGGAGGTGTGAGTTGTGACAGCCAGCCCTGTCTCCTAGAATCTTGCTGTCCTTGGGTGCCCGTAGAGGGCATCACTGTCAGCCCAGCGTCCTGCTGTAGGCATGGCTGTGTCTCTGTTGGCCTTGGCCTCTGTGTTCCGTATTTGTTCAAGAAGTAGGGTATCCTATCACTTGGATCTTTCACACAAGTTTGTTTTTGTTGTTGCATAAACAATACTTTCATCGATCTTCTGGTTGAGCTGAGATGGGACTGGTCTGACATGGGACCAGAACAGACCCCAGCCTGACCACGCAAATAGTACCCTCCCCTGAAATATCAGCCCGGCCACCCACGTTGCCACAACTCAACACATGTATGGCTTTGGCATTCATGTAGTTTTAATCTTTTACATTTTATGGGTTTGAAGAATATTCACGTTAAATGAAACTATAAATACCCACCCATCAACAAATACCATAGCAGGGATTCGCTGGCAGCCAGACGAGATCAAGGGCTTGCAGGGCTACAGAGGAAGAGGCTTGGCAGGGGATGTTGCCAAAGGGAGGTGAGAAGTCATCAGAGACTCTTTCTACCCTGAGCAAGACCTAGCCTGTGATTGGCCTTGGTCCCAGAAAGAAATAACTAAGTAGTCAAATATCTACTTGACCCTATCGAGTAGGAGGAAGCAGTGGTGGCCTGAGCCCCTGGACACCCCCCAGCCCCCTCTTGGGTGGCATCCTCACCAAGATAAGTGTCCCACCCCCAGAAAAGATCACACCAAGACCAGAGGGTTTTACAGGTGACATTTTGCAAACATTTAAGGAACAGAGAACCACTTTGTTGTATAAACTATACTATAGGATAGAAAGAGACAAGGCTCCTTGTCTCATTTTGTAAAGCTAAAATGAACTTGGTAACTTAGTATAGGGCTCTTGGGCCAGAGAGAACATAGTACTGAGCATGGACATGGGCACTCTGGAGTTTTGCCCATCTGTGGAGCAAATGACCCTCACAACTCTCTCTCAATACAGACTTACTTTCTCTGGGTCTCCGCTAAAGACTGTATTCACGTCCACCTGGATCTGACCCGGTGAGAACCGCAGCTCGACACCTGTGCCCACCATGCCAGCGCTTACCTTGCGTGAGAGATGAGGGTTTCCAACGTGGGGCATGGGTCCTCTTCCTGCTCCCTGGGTGGAGTTTCAGCCAAGGCCTTCTTGCTTTGTTAGCCTGACTTCTACTACCCGGTGCTGTGCCCTTTCCCCTAGAGGAGGGAGCAGCGGTGGCCTGAGCCCCTGGATACCTCCTAGCCCTCTCTTGGGTGGCATCCTGGCCAAGATAAGTGTCCCTTCCAAATTCAACTTCCCTGTTCACACAGGGCCTGGCTGCTTTCTCTCACTTCTCAACACCGTGTCTCAGTATAGGTCCCCAACCCTCCACCTCACCAGGGACCCAAGATCAGCCAGAGAGTCACTGGCCTCTTTGCCCACCCCACCCCCAAACAGGTGTGGTCTCATGTTCACACTCACCACCAACCTGGCCATCTGGATGGCGGCCGTCGTGGATGAATCCGTGCACCAGGCCCACCTCTACAGCAGTGCTCTCAGCAACACCAGCCACCCCCGTGAGTCCCCTCTTACCCTGCCCCTGCGCCCGGGTGCCTTGTGGAACTGCAGCATCAGTCTCCTGTGCACTCATGAGGGCATGGAGGCAAAGGCGCAAGCCAGGGGCCTCTCCCTGCTTCAGGCTCCACGTCTGAAGTGTAGTGTAGGTGACCTGGGAGGGAAGTATCAGGGCATGTTCTCACTGGAGGGTGCAGCCCTGGCCCCATTGCCCCATCTCCATCCCACCAGGAAGGGACCCAAGTTCCAGGAAGAAAGGACAAGGGGGATCCAGCTGGGAAAAGGGTAAGGGAGTTCTATGGTGCAAGCATGGGATCATGTGGGACGGCCCAGGAAGGGGGAAAGGTGAAAAATAATCATCACATCATGATGACAATCATGACAATTCACTGAGCTGTATGTGTCACGCACAGTGCTAAGTGTCTTAAACACTATTCAACCCCCACAAGTTCCCTTGGAGGTGGCTACTGTTAATATTCCCATTTTACAGATGCAGACATTAAGGCATGGAGAGATTGCCCAAGGTCACAGAGCTTGAAATTGAAGTGCTAACGTTCAGACCCATCCTTGCTTTTAGCGAGTATGCTATAACAAGGAAGAATAGGTCCCACAGTCCCTGGCCTTAGTTCTCTGAACCTCTCTAGATCCCCCACTAGCCAGGACCAGATGAGACTAAGACACACACACACACGCACCCCCGGCATGGGAGGGTCCAGGAATGGACAGCATGGCCCCAGCCCTCAAGGAGACCCCAGGCCAGCAGGACTCATAAAGGCCCGCCTGGCACAAAGAAGACTCCTGAGGATGCTTACAGCCCACCTGGGGAGATGGGCAGCTTAGCACGGTGGGCCCACAGAGCTGGGGGGACACCTGCTGGGGAGGTGCCTGCCTCGGCAGTGGAAGCCAGGCGATTTGCATTGGCTCTGACGTTCCAAGCCATTCTGCCTCACTGAGCCTCAGTTTCCTCACCTGCAAAACCATCTGGGTTAGTTCTGAAGATGAAAAGAGTTTGTCAAGACCAAGGTACCCTACAAGGACTTGACCCTGGAGTCAAGTCAAGGTTCCTTTCGGTGTGGAACCAACCAAAGTGACAGGGGGTCACAGTGGAGACTTGGGCACGGCAGTTGGCTCTCTGGGCTGAGTCAGGTGCTGAGGAGAACTGCAAGGAAGCTTAAACTTGAGGGGTTCCAAAGAGGGCCACCCTCTAAGCTCAGGCAGCCGGGGTGGGGAGAGGTTAGAGGCATGGAATGGGGATACATGGGCAGCTCTGTGGTTCAGATTGGGTTTTGGGGGGCACTGATGTGTCCCACAGTCTCTGGCACACAGTAGGTGCTCAATAATTGTTTGCAGACAGAATGAACATGCCAGGTCCTGTGGAAGTGTTTGGGATATAGTGGTGAATATGGCAGGCAGAGACCATGCCCTTACAAAAGTCACCAGCTAGGGGTGAGGTGTCTCCAGGGAGACAAGACAGGAGGGCAGTCCATCCCTGTGTCCCTCTCTCCACAGCAGAGCGGGCGGGCAGCCCACTCGGAGGAGACCCCTGCCCTTGCGACACAGCCATCTGCCAGGTCTTCCAGCAGGGCTACTTCTACCTGTACCCCTTCAACATCGAGTACAGCCTCTTCGCTTCTACCATGCTCTACGTCATGTGGAAGAACGTGGGCAGGCTGCTGGCCTCCACCCCCAGCCACGGCCACATGCCATCCCTGGTCAACTTCTTCCGGGAGACCTTTTTTGCTGGCCCAATCCTGGGCCTGTTGCTCTTTTTGCTGGGGCTGGCTGTCTTCATCACCTACGAGGTCCAGGTGAGTGGGGAGGAGAGCCACACCCAGCAGGCCCTAGTCATCTACTACAGCTTCAACATTGTCTGTCTGGGACTCATGACCTTGGTCAGCCTGAGTGGCTCAGTCATCTACCGTTTCGACCGCCGGGCCATGGACCACCATAAGAACCCCACACGCACCCTGGACGTGGCCCTGCTGATGGGTGCTGCCCTGGGCCAGTATGCCATCTCCTACTACTCCATCGTGGCCGTGGTGGCGGGCACGCCCAGGGACCTGCTAGGAGGGCTCGACCTAGCCCATGCCCTGCTCATGATCGCTCAGCACACCTTCCAGAACGTGTTCATCATTGAGAGCCTCCACCGGGGACCGCCAGAGGCTGAGCCTCAGGATAATCCCCCCAAGGAGCCCTGCCAAGGCCTTATCTTTGCCAACCAGGACGCCCTCCACTCCTTGCCTGCCTGTCCACCCAGCCCCAGGCTGGCTATCCCCAGCTCAGCAGGCCCTCAGGAAGCAGTGGCCGTCATCTTGGCCCCCAGGGGCCACTGGAGACGCCGGTGCCTGAAAGACATTTCTCTGTTTCTCCTGCTCTGCAATGTCATCGTGAGTAGCTGGGGGGAGATGGGAGTGGGCCAGGGGGAAGGGAGGCAAGGAAGGATGCTCTTGCAGGTTCACTTAGCCTTCTCTGTCTTGCCCAAGCCCACCTGAGAATCTCACAGCTCTCTGGGAAAGGGCAGGTTTAGACAGGGCCAGCTGCAGCCTCTGGGCCAACAGCAATCTCAGGGCACACAGAGAGAGCGAAGTCCCAGTGTTCCAGCATCTAGGCAGCCGATGGCGCTGGAGGGGTCCCAGGGAACGCTGATGTGGGGGCTGGGTGGAGGTGAGAGGGAGCTGAGTGAGAGCTGATGTGGAAGGCGGGGTCCCTCACCTCCAGGTGGGAGGTGTGACTGCTCCCGGGAACTTGTGACCTGCCTGCTTCTCAGAATAATTGGAGCAGCATCAGGAAGTAGCAGATAGCAGCCTACTTACGTGCAGGCGGGGTCTGTTAGCAGAGTGCAGTGGCACACCAGCAGGGAAGGGGCACGTACAGCAGCCGCCCCCTCCCCCACAAGTCAGCAAAGCCAACTATTAAGAGCAACAGACTTCAACCAATACCAACACACTCCCTGTGCAAACGCCCCAGGGCAGAAACACTCAGAACGAAGGTGCACCCCAATAGAGAAACAGTCCTGGGGTAGCTACAACCCAGTATAGAAATGCCCCAGTAGGGGATTATTCTTACCTCTGATGTAGAAACATACACCCAGGTGGGTACATTCCAAGTAGAAAAAATACCTCTAATGAAGTTTCGCTCAATATAAAAACAGTCCATTTAGCTATAAGCTCCAATCGAAAAATATTCCTAATGTAGAAACAAACTTACTGTGAGTATAGCCCAATACGGAACATCCCCAGAGTGAATTCTACCCCATGAAATGCACCAACGGCCCTGAGCTACATTCTTAGTGAAGTCCCACCATGAATATCAGCCATCCTACAGGTCACCGCCATGCACTCATGGTCCCCAGAGATGTGCAGGACCCCATGCAGGGGCCTTCCAACAGAGTCAATTTCACTTTTTAAAAAAATGCATGCTCATCCACCTCTGAACCTACCAGAAGAAGCAACAAGGCTCAAAACCCGATCCTGTCTTGGGCCATCTTTGGCATCCAGCATCCCCCTCCCCCTGTTCCACCCAGGCCTGGCTTGTAGGCTGGGAGCCACCTTCTGGGGGACTGTTCTTGCTGAGGGAACCTGAATCACCTCCAATAGCATCATCGTCATCTCTGTCATTTTACAGCACAGAAACAGACTCAGAGGCAGGCTGTGATGTCCCCAAGGACACAGTGACTTGGTGGGGGCTTGGGCGGGGGAACTAGAAGCCATCGTTCTTTGCTTCATACCCGCACTTGAACCAGCTGAGCTCATAGCCACAGGAGAAGCACAAATGCGACTTCCAGACCAGGGAAGGGAACAGGGAATAGGGGGAGACTAGAGAGCAGGGCTCATGGAGGGCCGGGGTGGGGTGGCTTTCTGGCTGGACCCTGAACTCCCTGCTGTGGGCCTGTCTTCTGCCAATACCACCCACTGCACACAACTGTCTAGGAGAGAGCTGCCGAGTTAGCTGTTTGTATGCCTGCATCTATTGAAACCTCTTCTCCCCTGCCCGCATCCCACATTTAGGCCCTGCTAAGGTTTTGGGATAGGTGACCACAGGTGGACCCCTAGCCTGGGGATGGCGTGCTCAGTTGGGCACACTTCCTGGGTCCCTTAGAGAGTTCCAGGCCCTGTCCAAGACACCGGAGGTGCCCACTCACTGACACCCAGCCCTCACTGTCCACCAAGCTAGACGGATGGGCACCCCATCCAGTCACGGCCCAGCAAGGCCCACAGAAATGACCCACAGGCACCAGTCCAGGCCAGCTCCCGACATGCCCTCTCTCCACACAGCTGTGGATCCTGCCTGCCTTCGGCGCCCGCCCTCACTTCAGCAGCACGGTGGAGATGGAATTCTACGGCTATTCCCTCTGGGCAGCCATCGTCAACATCTGCTTGCCTTTCGGCATCTTCTACCGCATGCACGCGGTCTCCAGCCTGCTGGAGGTCTACGTGCTGTCCTGAAGCCTCTCGCAGAGACCTGGGGGCAGGGAGAAGGGGGTCAGCTGTGTGCCCACTCAGAGCCTGCTCTAGGAATGAACCTGAGCTGGTGCCACTTCGCCACCCATTTCCTGCTGGCCCCATAGTGGAATTTTCACCAAAGTTATTTTTCCAGGATGCATTTTAAAATCACAATTAGGACATGCCCTGGCACCCCAGCATGACCCGTCAGCCAGGACAGGAGGAGCCCAGTGGAAGGAGCTCTCTCCCAGCAGCCTAGGACCAGGCGAGATCTGGAAGTGCCAGCTCTGGCTCCATCCCTAATCCCAGCCCCTTGGCCTGGCCAGTGCACGGTCTGGAGCTAGGAACCAATAAACTTGTGATTTGCCCCTGTCCCCCACTTCTTGTCTCAGTCACCGCATCTGAGATGGTTACAGGAGAGGATCCTGGGGGTCAGAGCTGGAAGGGCCCGTGGAAATTTTCAGGTCCCAAACTTTTCAGTGGGTAAGCCAAGTCTGAGTTACAGACTCAGTGGGTAACTGGGTGGCTGAGAGCAGCTGGGTGGAGTTCCCAGGCTGCCACCTTTCTCTTCCCTTTTTCTCCAGGTGACATTCACATAGAATCATATTTTTTATGTGTCCCATGACATGAGAAAGGTTAGGAAGCGTTGATTAGTCTAATGTTCACATTTTACAAAGAAGGAAACTGAGGCCCAGAGAGGTAAATCGACTTGCCCAAAGTCACACGGCTCCAGAAAACCAGAGCCTTTCTGCTAAGAACAATAATTTTCAAACTTTGTTTTTAAGCAGAACTGTTTCCCGCCTCAAATAAAACATTACAGGAACCCAAATTTATAACATGGGTATAAACAGGGTGGTTCTAGTTTAAGAGGAGCTGGGGGGGGGGCTCAGATCCTCACCGCCTGGGCTTCCCTTTACTCCCCTCCTTTCTGGGGGTCCTTGAAGAGCTTCTCCAAAGCCCTAAGGGCTTCTGCCGAACCAGAGCGCAAAGACAGACTTAGCAGGGAGGGAGACAGCCAAGGTTAGACGGGTCAGAACCATTGAAAAGGGTCTCCACAGCCAGAAGGGGAGGAATTGGTGGCCAGCTAGAGCCAGAAAGTGCGGAAGGGCTGGGGCAAGGCCAGGGTGGGAGCAGATGGCATTTGGGGGGAAAGCGTGGGAAAATCAGCATAGGGGGCTGCAGAGGAAAGTGTGTCTGGACCCGGTCAGTCCGCAGAAGGAGGTGAGGAGGTCTGAGGGGCGGCAGGGGGAGCAGAGGAGGGCTGAGGGGACTGCCTCCCCGCAACCCCTCCCGCCCTGTAAGAATGGAGCTCCGCCCGGGTCTCTTCCGCCCCAAGTCCAGGTTTGACTTAAGGGAGACAGAGGGTCCCGCGAGGCCGAGGCCGCATCCAGGCCTGGTGCTAGGTAGAGTCTAGGGAAAAGCGACCCTAGGCCCCGGATAGGGGGGTGGGCGGTTCCATTCCCGGCTTGGCCACCAGCGGAAAGCGAGGCCTGAACCCCGGAAGACCTTTACTGCGGGCCTAAGGACACTGCACCCCACTCAACCCCACCCCGAAGGTCAGCTGTCCGCCTGCCGCAGACCCTGTGCCCGCGCGCCCCACCTCTCGCCCCGCCCACCCGTCCAGCAGCTTCGCTATTGGCTGCACCGTCTGGGCCCGGGCCCCTGGCGGGGTAATTAACGAGGGATTAATGAGATTTCCAAAGTCAACAGAAAAATCGATGGGCCAAGGAGCCCGAGCGGCGGCTGCGCAGTCCCGCGGGGGGAGGGCGTCGGGGGCATCGGTCGGGGCGCGGGAGCCTCACCTGGACGGACGATCTGCGCTGCGCCAGCGGTGTGTGGTCAGCCGGCGGCGATGCCTGCCCAGGCCTCAGGTAAGGCTCCCGGCACCCCAGCTAACCCCGGGAGCGCCCTCGGACCGCGGGCGAACATTCCCGGGTAGCCCCTCTCCGACGCTCACACATACGCCGCCCCCCAAAAGTGGGGTTCAGGAACCAGGAGCGGCAGGGCTTGGGGCGGGAGGGCGGGTGACTGCAAGGAGATCAACTCCCTTCGATCCGAGGCTGGCCTCTCTCTGCCCTCCACCCTAAGCCCGGCTGTGTGCCCCACCTCCTTTTCGCAAACGCGGGGCGCACGAGGGAAGCAGGGCGCACCACGCCCGGGCCGAGTCCATATAGCCAAAAGGGCGCTCCGAGGCCAGGACGAAGCGAGAAACCGGATGGCTGGTTTTTAAAGGGTGTAGTGTTGGTTAGGGCTGCCTGGACGCCTGGTCTGGGGCACGTACTTGGGCCTGGCCCGGCCCTGCAGTCCGGAGGATGGCTCGGAAGGAAATCCCGGAGCTGCCCGGCCTGCACTCTGCAGCCTCTTCTGGAGCGGGCCCTACGAACCTGGCCAGGCGCCGCGCCCGACGGTTCCCGGCTCCACTGCTTTCATCACCCGCCTCTAAATACGACCACAAACCAGTTTGGTGTCCGGGCCCTCCCTTGGACTGGCGACGGGCCGAGGGGCGTGCCAGGGGGCGGCAGACTCCTTGTCAGTTCCAGACACCCTCGCCCTGGCCCTCTTCCCGCGACCCCTACACGCCCACTCCTGCGCCCTGCCCAGACATGGACTAGATTCACTCCTTTGACACCTCCCTCCCGGGGACATTGGAGAGTTGGACCCCAGGACGGGGTGGGGGGGGCGGAGGCAACTGTAGGGGCCACTGTCAGGGTAAGGACCACAGAGGAAGAAGACTGGAATCTTGACCCCCAGTGTCCTCTCTGGGCCTACAAAAACAGCCCCTGAAATTCACCAATAATCCCAACCCTTCCCACCTCCCCAGGACCTGGAAATAACTGGAAGGAAATGCACAAACAGCTAAATAACACTGAGAGCTTTCTGTGTGCCAGGCACTGCTCTACATGTGCTTGCATGTACCAAATCATTATTAAATCAATTGATTTTGTCAAAACCCCTATGAGGTAGGTATTGTGCATTAATTCCTTCATTATTTGTTCAAGGAACTGTTGTTGAGCATCTGCTAGGCACCAGGTGCTATTCCATAGCTGTCTATTCGTTGTACAGAGAACGACACGAGGCACAGCAAGTCTGAGCAGCTTGTCAGATCCCAGAGGGAGCCAGTGGTGGAAGCTGGGCTCCTCAGCGTCAGGCTATCCTGCTGGAAGGCTGGGGGTCACAACAGGTTCCAGCGAGGGCGAGGTGGAGCAGTCGGGGTTGGGAGAAACGGAGCAGGGAGGCACCCCCGCCAGCCTCAGCCTTGCTCAACCTGGGCGGGGGAGCCTGGGAGGGAAAGATCAAGATCATCTGGAAAGTCTCCTCCAGGGGCCAGCATGGAAAGGGTTTAATGGGAAAGGTCTCTGTCCATGGCTCTGGTGCTGGAAATTCCCAGAACCTTCCAGAGTCCATGGGCAAACACTGGGTGAGTGTCACGCCTGTGCTACGTTTGGGGATTCCAAGTTAAGCAGGACCCGTTCTCTCCCCTGGAGGAGCGCCGGGCCTTGAGGGAAGCCAGCCTCGCTCACAGCACACCAGGCAGTGCACACCCACTCTCGGCAGAGGGGCGTGGCCCCAGCGAGACAGCCACCAGCACGCTTGGGCAGAGAGGGAAGGCCTCCCAGGTGGGCGCTGAGGGTGAGCGGGAACCCTCCACCAGTGGGGCTGGCCAGTGGCGAGGCAGAGGGAAGGGCAGTCTCCAGGGGGCAGAGGCCGCAGGGGCAACGTGGAGCCCTCTGCCTGGGCCTGGGTGCTGCGGGGCAGGTGCCTGCAGCATGGCGAGGGGCATGGACAGGGAAGGGGCAGAACTTGGGCAAAGGTGACAGGGTGGACTGGGAAAGGGGAGAAGATCATTTGTAAAAAATCTTGAAAGAGGCTCAGGTGTCAATAGTACTCCATCTGCCCCGGAAGACAAGCTACAAACACACCGGGGAGGTGCGCTGGGAGAACGGGGCCCGGAGAGGCTGCATTTTACAGCAAATGTGGTGAGTGTGTTCCCGTGCGCAGAGGGCCAGGGTGAAGGTCCTGGAGCTCAGGGTCTCGAGGCAGAGAGGGAGCAAAGCACGGCTCATTGAAACCGAGCGTGCTGGGTGACCCGCCAGCCATCAGCACGGGGTGCGGTGGAGTACCAGGAGGTGGCACCTCACCCAGCCCTGATGCAGGGGATCAGGGAAAGCCACTTAGAGGAGGTGGAGTCTCTGCTGAGTCCTAAAGGACAAGCTGGAGTCCGCCAACGTGCAAGAGAGCTGTGCATTATAGACAAAGGGAGAGGTGTGGGCACAGACAGGGGCATTCCGGACCCGCAGCAGCATGGCATGGCCCAAGGAGAGGGGAGTGTGGTCTGAGCTCAATGCTGGAGACGTACGTCAAGGCCAGACCCGGAAGCAGCAGCAGCTGCCCTGCCTTGGGCAGCGTGTGCGCCAGGCCCATACTAAACATTCCTGGTCTGGTTTCGTTGTGAAAGGCCCTGCGGGTTGTGCTTGGTTGTTTGGACTTTATACTGAGGGCAGTTGGCTGCCTTCGAAGGGCTCTCAGGAGGGAAGACGGAGAGGAGGCCGCCTGGACCCGGGGTAGCGGTTGGGATCAAGAAAAATCTAAGAGCAGTTCATGAGCTGTAATAAACAAGTGTGTGGGCTGGGCGTGGTGGCTCACGCCTGCAATCCCAGCACTCTGGGAGGCCGAGGCAGGAGGATCATTTGAGCTCAGGAGTTTGAGGCCAGCCTGAGCAAGAGCGAGACTCCGTCTCTACTATAAATAGAAAGAAATTAGCCAAACAACTAAAAATAGAGAAAATTAGCCGGGCACGGTGTTGCATGCCTATAGTCGCAGCTACCTGGGCGGCTGAGGCAGGAGGATCGGTTGAGCCCAGGAGTTGGAGGTTGCTGTGAGCTAGGCTGACGCCATGGCACTCTAGCCTGGGCAAGAGAGTGAGACTCTGTCTCAAAAAAGAAGAAACAAGTGCGTGGCCTGGGGAGAGCAAGGGGCGAGGGCAGAGGCAAGGAGCATGCCCAGCTCCCCGCTAGGATCGCGGGGGGATGGAGATGCCACTCTGAGAGTAGCTGTTGGGGAGCAGGAGAAGCCCGGTGAGCACCTAGAACCCTGAGCCCAGAGCACAAGGGCAATGGCAGGACCAAGGAGGAGCCTGGGGTGCCAGGGGACCTGGCAGGGGGCCTCCCCACCAGGACAGCACCCTGCTCTCAGCTGCAGCTCAGCCCACCAGGAAGGATGGATGTCCAAAGAGGTCCGAAGGGGAGAGCAAGCTGGACTCAGAGCTGCAGGCGTTGGGTGGCCCCAAATCTGGCCCAAGGGAGTGGTAACAGAGTGGTTGACCCGAGTGAAAGGGAAGGGGAGGAAGTGGCAGGAGATATTCAGGGAAAGAGCAGGGCGATGGTAGTGCCGCTCGTGTTGTGCTGGGGCGAGGGAAACCAGCCAGGCCCTACACAGATGCTTCCTGATCCACACTGAGTCAGGAAGTGGGGTGGTCCGGCTGCGAGTGGGGTGGAGGGTGCAGCCCTTGAGCCAGTAAAAATAATCCTTTATGTTTATCTGTAACACAAAGAGGTCTGTCTGAACCTCCTTGGGGCCTGTAAGGTAGATGGGGCAGCTGCTATTACTTCCAATGTCCAACCAGAGAGGCTGCATAGCTCACCCTAGGTCACACAGCAGTTAGGAGCAGGGGACTTGAAGCCAGGTCGGCCTGGCAGCCAACCCAGGACTCTTCTCCATCTCCAGCTTCTGCTGAGGCTCCAGCCATGCCTTCTCCGGAAGCACAGGAGGCTGAAGCAGCCCCGGACAAGGAAAGCCAAGTGGACAAGGGGACGGAGGAGACAGGGGCTGCTGCCCCGCCCCAGCAGAAGTCCTGGCTGCTGCGGCATTTCTCGCTGCTTCTGCGGCGGGACCGGCAGGCCCAGAAGGCCGGGCAGCTCTTCTCGGGGCTCCTGGCCCTCAACGTGGTGTTCCTGGGTGGGGCCTTCATCTGCAGCATGATCTTCAACAAGGTGGCCATCACGCTGGGCGACGTGTGGATCCTGCTGGCTGTGCTGAAGGTGCTCTCCCTCCTCTGGCTCGTCTACTACGCGGCCAGCACCACCCGTCGGCCGCACGCCGTGCTCCATCGGGACCCCCACGCGGGACCCATCTGGGTGCGGGGTGAGTGTCAGGGTGCTGGGGGGACAGAAGCGGGTTGGGGGGAGAGTGGGCTCCGGGGAGGTGCCAACGCCCGCCCACCCGCCCCGCCAGGCTCCCTGGTGCTCTTCGGCAGCTGCACCGTCTGCCTCAACGCCTTCCGCGTGGGCTACGACATCAGCCACATCAACTGCAAGTCACAGCTCGAGCTTGTCTTCCCTGTCGTCGAAATGGTCTTCATCAGCATCCAGGTGACAAGCATCTCCCGTCCCCTGGCCACTTGGGGACACACCCTACCTGCCCATGCCGCAGGCACACACACCCTGCCGCCTGTACCTAGAAATGGCCGTGCAGACAAAAGCAACGCCTACCCCACCTCCCTGTGCCCACAGCCGCAGGTACCTACAGTACTGCATCGGCAGGAACGCTGGGCCTCTGAAATGTGACACTTAAGCACAGTGTCCTGGACACACGCAGACGCACACCTAAGCAGACACTGCGCAGATCCACAAACCTCCTCGCAGTCATGACGATGTCCTACTCTCTCGGGTCTCTCTTGTGCAGCAGGCGTTGTGCTGGGCGCTTCATTCACATCGTCTTCTTTATTTCCCCAACAAGCAGGCATTTCCCCAAAGGGTGGGCGTTTGGGCCCCTTTTCAGAGCTGAGGCAACCAAGGCTCAGAGATGTTTGGCCACTGGCTCAGTATCACACAGCAAGAGCCAGGATTCTGACCCAGTCTTCCTCCCTGGGTTCCTCTGTAAACACACACAAGTGCCTGAGGACACACACCAGGTCCCACAAGCCCCACCAGCCCCTGGGCTCAAGGCCCCGTCTCTTTCAGACCTGGGTGCTCTGGAAACACTGTAAAGACTGCGTCCAGGTCCAGACCAACTTCACTAGGTAAGACTTCTCTCCCTCCCAAACCTCCTGGTGCTCTCTGCACCCCACCCCCAGCTTCCCGGGACAGGGTGGCCCTGGGGCTGTGGGTTCCCCTGGGGTGCGTCCCAGGGGGCCCCTCGACCTGCCTCTCCAAATGTCCTAATGCTGGAACGGATCTGGCGTTGGAAGTGAGTGGTTGCCCCAGCGGCACCCGGGAGCCAGCCAAGCTGTGTGAGCAGAGTGTGGCGCTTCCTCCAGGTGTGGCCTGATGCTAACCCTGGCCACAAACCTGCTGCTGTGGGTTCTGGCCGTCACCAATGACTCCATGCACCGAGAGATCGAGACTGAGCTCAGCGAACTCATGGAAAAGTTCTCAGGTACAGAGAGGAGACCAGGACCTCCTTTCCCCCAAACAGACATGCGCGCACTACACACCCTCACACCGGTGAGGCTCTGTGAGTCCACAGAGTTGGGACCAAGCTCTAGGGGCCAGAAACTAAAGTTTGCCAGTGGTACCGGCTCCCTGCACCCCACTCCAGCACCCAGCTAGCTGGCAGCAAGCTAGCCGCTGGCCCTGGCTGAAGCCACTGATAAGTTTTTCAGGTATCCACCCCACCCCCATGGTATTTGCATTTTACTTGCAAGAAACTAAAGAACCTTCCGGGGCTGAAAGGAATGTCTTCCTAATACAAATTTTAGGTACCTAGATGTGTCAGGAGTGACAGAAGATTTCTGAGCGGAAAAAAACCTCCCAAGGTTGTCCCATTTACCCCAGCTCCTACCTTCCAGTCCACCCCTTAGGGGCTGTGTCCCATAGCCCACGTGGGAAGGTCACTCTCCATGGGATTCAGCCACACCTGTACGTGCACACCCCAGGTGGCATCACCGCCATGCCCTGTAGCCAAGCCCTGTCAGCACACTCAGCACTCACACGCCCACCGCATCAGTCATGGCACGCCTTGGACCGTGGGCATTCTGTGTGCCCTGTTACATTCCTCAGAAAAGCTGTGCAAAGAGAGAATGAAGTTTTGGCAAGTGACATCATGGATTTTGTCCTCATATATATTTTATGAAAAGTCATTTTGTCATTACAAAACAATTCAGAGCCAGGCGGGGTGGCTCATGCCTGTAATCCTAACACTTTAGGAGGCCGAGGCAGGAGGATCGCTTGAACTCAGGGTTCCAGACCAGCCTGAGCAAGAGTGAGACCCAGTCTTCACTAAAAATAGAAAAATTAGCCTGGTATGCTGATACATGCCTGTAGTCCCAGCTACTTGGGAGGCTGAGGCAGGAGGATCACTCGAGCCCAGGAGTTTGAGGTTGTCGTGAGCTATGATGATGCCACTGCACTCTATCCTGGGCAACAGAGCGAGATCTGTCTCAAAAAATAATAATAATTCAAACATTACAGATGAGCAAAAGAACAAGACAAATCCCATCACCTAGATGTAATAATTATTAATATTTTGCCATATTTCAATTTCTTTCCTGAGGTACTTAAATTACAGAAATCATGGCATTTTATCTCAAAACATTTCAGTATGCATCTCTTTAAAACTAAGTGTGTTTCCTGTCTGGGCATGGTGACGAAGGCCCATAATCCTAGCACTTCGGGAGTCCAAGGTGGGAGAATCATTTGAGGCCTGGCATTCAAGATCAGCCTGAGCAACACAGAGCAACCCTGTCTTTACAAAAAAAATAGAAAAATTAGCCAAGTGTGGTGACACACACCTATAGTCCCAGCTACTGGGGAGGCTGAGGCAGAAAGATCACTTGAGCCCAGGAGTTGGAGGTTGCAGTGAGCTGTGATGACCCCATTGTACACTAGCCTGGGCAACCAAGAGAGACCCTATCTCAAAAAAAAAAAAAAAAAAACGTATTTCCCTACATTACTACAATGCTATTATGATTGTTAAAAAAATTCCTTACCAACATCCCCATCCTGTTCATCAATCTACATTCAACTTTCTCCAATTAGCATAAAATGTCTTCTACAGTTTGTGCAAACATGGAATGGATTGGGTTAAGTCTAAGTCTGTTTTTTCCCAATGACATTGAGATTTGTCAGGCTGCTTCCTAGTTTTCATCTTGTTCCCCTCCTCCCTGCTTTCCCTAGAAGTTGGAAGTATGGACCAAAGTCTTGATGAGATTCAGGGTAGACATTTTTGGCACCAGCATTCCCAGGTGCACCTGTCCTGGGGCACAGGTGTCCGATCACCCCCCGGTGCGTGCTGCTAAGGCCTGTCGCTGGGTTCAGGTGTAGCAGCCCCAGCCATTGTAAAGCTACAGGTTTTCCCTTGAGTCCAGGAAGTAATTTGCGGAGGTGACATTTGGCACCAGAGACATCACGTTTTAAATGCTTGGCACCTGAAGTCTCGAATCCCTTTGTAAAGGAACCACCATTCTGTGGTTTCCGCTTTCTGTATCTGGGCTTCAGCTTCCACATCTGTAAAATGAGCAGCTGGGGCCCTTCCACCTCCGGCATATTCCGGGAGGGGGATGGGAGTGATTAGTGCAGCCGGTGCCCTCAGAGGAGGGCCCACCTGCGAGTCTGCCCCCTCCGGCCCCGCCCCTCCCAGGCCAGGAGAACAACACCTGTCTGTGCCTCAACGCGACGGTGTGTGGGGTCTTCCGGAAGGGCTACCTGATGCTGTACCCCTTCAGCACCGAGTACTGCCTCATCTGCTGCGCCGTGCTGTTCGTCATGTGGAAGAACGTGGGCCGCCGCCTGGCACACCACTCGGGTGCCCACCCCGGCACCCCGCCCTTCCGCCTGCACGGGGTCATCCTGGGGCCGCTGCTGGGCCTGCTGATGCTGGTGGCGGGCGTGTGCGTCTTCGTGCTCTTCCAGATCGAGGCGAGTGGCCCCGCCATTGCTCCCCGGTACTTCCACCTCTACTACGCCTTCTATGTGGCCGCGCTGCCCGCCATGAGCCTGGCGTGCCTGGCGGGCACGGCCATCCATGGGCTGGAGGAGCGTGAGCTGGACACGCTCAAGAACCCCACCCGCAGCCTGGACGTGGTGCTGCTCATGGGGGCCGCGCTGGGCCAGATGGGCATCGGCTACTTCTCCATCGTGGCCATCGTGGCCACGCGCCCGCACGAGCTGCTCAACCGCCTGATCCTGGCCTACTCGCTGCTGCTCATCCTGCAGCACATCGCCCAGAACCTGTTCATCATCGAGGGCCTGCACCGCCGCCCGCTCTGGGAGGCAGCTCCTCGGGGCCCCTGCGGAAAGCAAGAGGCCGAGCCTCCCCGCAGGGGCTCCCTGCTGGAGCTGGGCCAGGGCCTGCGGCGGGCCTCGCGGGCCTACATCCACTCCTACAGCCACCTCAACTGGAAGCGACGGGCGCTCAAGGAGATCTCACTCTTCCTCATCCTCTGCAACATCACGGTGAGTAGCTGGGCTGGGAGATGAGGGGTGGAGCTGGCCAGGCCAGCCCAGAAATCCCCGGGACTCAGGAAGGGATGGATCAAGGACACGTACCTCTCTCCAACTAGCTTGGTGCTGCTTGAAAGTGTCCCCCGGCTCCCTACAAGGTGCCTGGCATGAATGAATGTGCCAAGCACATAGCTCAGTGCTCCTTACAAACGATTACATAGGATTTCCGCCCTCCGGAGGCTTACCGTCTAGCTGGGGAGACACCAGGGAACTAGTGAGAGAATTACCACTGAATTCATCATCCACTGAACTCAGTCAAAGGAAAAGATCAGGTTTTCTAAGGAATCCCTAGTGGAAGATATTGGTGATGATTGCCCAGCTCCTGGTGGCTGCTGTAGTCCCAGGTCCACCTCTTTGTGCCCTATCTCCACACTTCATTGAATCAACACAGTAACCCCGTGCAACGGGCACCATAACTAGCCCATTTGTCACATGAGGAAACTGAGTCTTAGGTTGTTGGACCTGCCCAAGGCAGTGCTGGGACAAGTCAGGATTGTGTGACCCAAGGTATGAAACCTCTGGTCCAGGCAGAGAATAAGTAACATCTTGGCTCTAAGGTGCGTCAGGAGCACAGGGAAGGAAATGTGGGCCCGCGTGGCTGAGGAAGGCTTTGCAAAAGGTTCGCTCTGAGCCTTGAGGAATGGCAGAGTTTGGGCAGGAAGGTGGGAGCAGAAGCGTGAAGCCCTAACTAGGTCACAGGGGAGACCGGCTTGACAGAGCAGGTTGCACACCGGGAATTCCTGCCACTCGGCATTCTCGGATCCACCTAGAGGTCAGGCCAGCCCCAGCCAGGCCGAGGAGATGTCTGAGGCCTTCTGGGGTGTGGAGTGAGGGAGATATTGGAGGAGAGCAGCGTGCTCCGAAAGCCTGCCTTCCCTGGCTGGGTGCTTTGGGGCACACGCGAGCCCCTCCCCGACTCCACCCCTCCCTCTCCCCTCCAGCTGTGGATGATGCCTGCGTTCGGCATACACCCGGAGTTCGAGAATGGGCTGGAAAAGGATTTCTATGGCTACCAGACGTGGTTCGCCATCGTCAACTTTGGCCTGCCTCTGGGAGTCTTCTACCGCATGCACTCTGTGGGGGGCCTGGTGGAGGTCTACCTGGGGGCCTGAAGCTGCCCAAGAAGCCCACCCCCAGCAGAGCCCTGAAGTGCCACTGCCAGGGAGAAGGTGGCCCAGAGTTTCTGGGCAGACGCCTCATTCTGAGAGGTGCAGAGCCCGGCCTGGGGGTCCCAAAGTGCCCCCCCCAGAGCCTCACTGAAGGGGAGGGCACTGCCAGGAGCCCAAGACCAAGGGCAGGGCCTGGCCACGGAGCTTGTGACGTCCACGCCCAGGCCCGGGCACATGCCTGCCCCCTGCCTTCCCCCCACAATGAGCGAGCCGAGGGTGCGCCCAGAAGGCTGGCGGGGGCCCCTCACAGCTGCTCTCAGGGAGGATCAGACCTAAATGATGGAGTCTGGGAGTTTGGAGGCCTCAGGGCTCGGGCTCAGCCTCCGGCTGCAGGAAGGGCACATGGTCCGAGCGTGGCCCAGGACACCCTCGAGCTCAGAGATCAGAGCTTGGCAAGCGGCCCTGCCCCTTTCCCCACACACCCTGTGTCCTAATGAGCTCATTAATTAGCTGCCAGGCAGAGTTCAACAGCTCTCCTGCTGCATAAACCCTGTTTGTTTGATCGATGATACTCAGGCTTCGTGGCATTTGTTCCCAGGGACGGAACTGCCGCTCTGCGTGGTGGGAAAGGACGGTCCCCCTGGGCAGGGCTGTGGGGCTGGCACATTCCTGGGCCAGGTGGGTCTAAACCGGTCCTTCCCTTGGTGCTCTGTGGGAAGGGGTGGGAAGAGGTGGGCTGGGGCCTGTGTATCCCCCCCATCCCACCCCAGCCACACCCTCTCTCTGGGACAGAGCCCCAGGTGACTTTCTGCAGCCGGCTCATGACAGAGCTTATGGCCTGTGCTGCCCAGGCCTGCCCGGCCCCCTGTGCCCACGGGTGGAGCAAGGAGGGAGAGGCAGGGGCTGACAGCCCATCCATCTCCCCGAGCCTAGAGCAAACAGCGGCATCAACGGGGCGAGGCACAGGCATGCTCGGGGACACTGCCAGGACACCCCAGCTCAGGCTCGGTGGCTGCCTGGGGTGGCCCTTTGTCCTCTCCGCTGTGGGCTTTCTCTCTGTCTGGCCACAGCCTACGGGCTCAAACCTGAGACAACTGAGCCCAGTCCTGCTTCTCAGCCAAGCAAGTGACAAGTGCTGGTTCCCAGTTGTGCACTGGGGACCCTCTGGGGGCTGACCCTGGGGTGCAGTGTCCTCAGCTCCCCTGAAGATAAGAGCCATGGCCTGGCCCTCTCCTCTCCAAGCACAAAGAGACAGAGCGGGAAGAAGGGGGTTTATTGTGTAAAGGGGCCGATTGTACAGAGCAAAGATTGTACTGACACGGGGGGGGGGTGGCTCCCGCGGGCAGAGCCGGGGAGGATGTTGGGGTGGCATCCCCCACTCAGGCAGCAGGCTGGGCAGGGAGGACTGAACAGCTACCCCCCAGCTCCCGTCCCTTCCCCATTTCTGGGGTAGAAGGGAGACCCTCAACACCCCACTCTAAGCCCCAAGAATACACGAGGAGCCCCAGTCTGGCTTTTGCAGTCTGCCAGCCTCCCAGAGGGGCAGCCTGGCCCTTCCCACGGGCCCTGGCAGGGAGTGGACCTGGAACAGGTGACTTCAGCTTAGGAGGCTGGGAAGGACTCCCCTCACCCTGCCAGGTGCCTCAAGGGACAGCCCATGGCTCCTTGGGCAAACCCATGGGCACAGTGACCTGGTGGCTTCTGGGGGCAAGTGGGCACTGAGGGGTCAGCACAGAAAAGTCCCCTGAGAGGGGCATCCGAGTGAGGGAGTCTGGCAGGGCCTGTAGCCCTGGAGGCAGGAGGTTCCTGTGAGTCCAGACTGGAGGGTGGGGGTCGGAGCCGGTCCTCATTGTCCCGACCACAGGGGGCCCTCTGGGGCCTGCCACCCAGGACTCAGCCATCTGCCTGTGCCCGGCCCTGATCGTGGTAATTTAAAGCTCAGAACGGTGGGTCCGGGAAGCGTCTGGACGCAGCCCCTTGCAGGTTTCCATTCTCACACCCGCTGAATTTCAAACAGCTTCACATCCGTGTCGTACCAAACAGGTGGGTCCACGTTCCTGCAGGAGTTGGGGGAGAGTCACCAAGATGCCGGGGAAGAGCCAGGCGACAATAATGCCCAAACCAACCCCTCCAGCCCAATGGCCAGCCCTGGGCCATGAGTGCCCACCCGTTAGCAGACAAGACCACCTTGGTTCACTGTCTTGATGTTAACCCTACCACAGATGGTGGGACCCAGAGCTGGGGGCCCCCCAGAACCCAGGCCCGCCCCCGGGGCCCACCTCAGATAGATGACGCCCCACATGTAGGTGCGGAACCACATGGCGGTGCCCGAGTTGGCCTGGTACTTGCGGATGAGGATGGGGTGGGGCACGGGCAGCAGCCCCACCAGGGTGCCATGCTGCAGGAACCGCAGGATCTCCGACTCATCCGTCAGGCCCCTGCGGGCAGAGGGCGGGCTCTCCAGCATGCTCCCCTGGTCTAGGAGGGCACGGGGCTCCCCCCAGACACACCCCACCCAAGCCTGGGCCACCCAGTGTCACACTCACTTGTCGATGCAGATCTTCTCCACCTGGGGGACCAGCACCTGCAGCAGCCTCATGATGGTCTGCAGCGGCAGCTTCGACTTCCAGGAGAGGACCTGGGGAGGGGCCGAGCTTGCTGGGGCTACGGGACAGCCCTGACCCTGGCCCAGAACCAAGGGCGCCCCAAGGCAGAAGGCTTCCCCGCTCCCGCGGCCAGGCCGTGAGCGGTAACCGCTGCCCGTGGTGAGGGCCGTGGTCCCCAGTAAGCACCTTCTACAGGCCAGACACCGTGCCACATGCCTTTTGGAAAACTGTCCCCTTAGCCCTCACAACAGCCCTGGGCAGGGACGGGGATCATTTCTCTCCAGGGCAATCAGTGGTGATCTCAGCACACACACAGGGAGTGGGGACGTGATTCAGGGAAGGAAGTCAGAAAGGAAGATTTATGAAGGAAGTGAGCACCGTGGGCAACCGGAGCTCAGTCCTGCTGGGTAACTCTGGCAGGCAGTGTAGACAGAGGATGCAACTGAGCCAGAAAGAGGCCAAACACGTGGGAAGGGCACCCAGCCGGAAGGACTGACCCCCAGCCCAGCTCCCAGGGACGGAGTCCCATCCAAGTGTTTACCGAGCTGTTCCAGGCCGGGTGGCCCCTGACCCAGCCCACCCCGGTGCCGTCTTCCCGAACCCCAAGCCCCGGCTCCTCCAGTGGGGCCTCACCCACTCCGACGTCGGGCTCCACTGTCCGCTGGCTGACGTGTTGGACAGTCGCCGCTGCTCCCTCCACGCCTGGCTGGGCTCCTGGTCCCCGGAAAGGAAGGGGGTGAGGGATGCAAGGAGAGGGCGCAGGCTGGGGGTGGAGGGCACCGAGGTCTCCCCACTGACTGCCGGGGGGCTGCTCCCAACGGAGGGGAGCCCAGCCCAGCACCCTTTGCCCTGGGCCCCAGGCCCAGCCCAGCTCAGTGACAGGTTTAGGGCCAGGGGCCGACAGGGCCGGCGGGGTAAAGGCCAGCTTAGATAAGGCTGATGGATGAGGCACCTGAAGGCCAAGGACTTCCCGTGACCAGCAAACAAGGGAGGGGTCTGTGAAAGGCCCCCCAGCCCCTCCCTGAGAGTCAGCAGTGCCAACTCTGAAGCCCAGGGCGCTGGGTGCTTGCCCCTCTGTTGCAGGTGACCCCAGAGTGCCCTGGCCCAGCCCGCACCACAGAGACAGGGAGGAAGGGAACGCCCAGCCTCACCCTGTTCCAGGAGTCCCCGTCACCCACCCCCTTGGCTGGGCTGCCATCTGCTGAGCTCTGCTGGGGCTCAGGCTCCAGGGACCGCAAGGTGCCATCCTCTGACACCTGGGACTTCTCTGTCAGCTTGTCAATGCCTGGGTGGGCACAGGTGGGAGTGAGGACCCCTGCCACAGTCATGAGACCCCTGTCTCCCCCACCCGCTTTAGAGGCACTGTATTGTGTCTGACCCCCAGCGCCCCACCTGCGCCCACCCCTCCCAGAGCCCACACCCAGCCCCCAGGCCCCAGCCCCCCATAAGCTACCTGGGCCCACCCAGCACCCCTACCCCACCGTGCTGCCCATCTCCAGCCCCACAGCTTCCCAGCGCAGGCCACGCCCTCTGCCAGAGATGGGGGTGACACCTCAGAGACTGTGTCCAGCCTGCAACCCTTCCCACCCACCAGCGCCAGACCTGGGGTGGCCACCAGGCTGGTCTTGAGGGTGCCGGGCTCCGCGGGGGCGGCGGGGCGGGAGCCCTCCATGGAGGCGCCCTCCTGGGAGCCCGTGCGGGACAAGGGCTCGGGCGTCCGCCGGCGCCGCTGCAGGGCCTTGTGGATGGCGGGCGGGTCGGTGGGCAGGTTGGCCAGCTGGTGGAAGACACTGCGCTTGCGGATGATGGCGTAGACCAGGTTGGAGTTGCCTGCGGGGAGGGAGCATGCCTGGCCTCAGGGAGGCCCCTCCCTCCCCACCCCACCACTCTGGGTGGGCTTCCCGGGGGAAGGGGTGGAGGACAGGAGGGTGCCTTCCCAGGGGTGGATGGTACAGAGAGCCCCATGGAGGTGCCAGGGCAGGGCCGGGCGGCAGTGTGTGTGTGCCAGTGTGGCCGCCCCAGGATGTTACATTGTGGGAAGGCAGCATCCGGCCTGAGCGCCCCACAGCACCCCCTCCTGGGACCTCCAAGACCCTTCACAATCCAGCGCTCAAGGGACACCTCCTGGCAATGAAGGCTGGGCCCCGAGCGGCCTGGCTATGTCCACCAAGCCAGCTGTGACATATTTTGACTCTCCCTGAGCCAGTGACCAGGGAGGCATCTGGGAGGACCACATCACGAGTGCCTGACCCCAGCCCTCCCCATCGCGGCTCTCAGGGGGAGACCCAAATGCCTTCTGGGGCCTTCAGGGGCCCCCTCCACCCCTCTGATGCTGCCTCACCCCACACTCTTCTGCTCTCAGCTCAACACCCCCAGGGCCGCCCACGTGTCGTCCACCCCGACCCTCCGCGATGCTTTCCTGCCCACCTTACCCCCGTTCAGCTCTCACAGATCAGCACAAATTTTGCTTATTGTGGCAACGGCAATAATAATTGCTAATATTTAAATTGCCAGGCACTGTGCTTATTGCGGGTTATTTTACTTAATCCTCCGACACCCCCTGAGATAGGGATTCTTAGTAGTATTGTGAGGGCCATTACATAGACAAGAAAACTGAGGCTGAGAGAGGTTAGGTGACATGCCCACAGTCACAAAGCTGATGAGTGGCAAGACCTGAATTTACACCAGGCAGCCAGGTGTCTGTGACGTTGGGCAGGATGGCTGCTGGGACACCCGTCAGGTGTGTGAATTTCCCTTTTATCAGATTTAAGATGACCTGACTGGGGGATCATCGGTTTGAAGCCTCCCTCCTGCCTCTGTCCCCAGCTGTGAACTCCATGGGGCAGGAAGCACATCTTTGTTCCCCACTGTATCCCCTGCACCCAGGTACACAGGAAGTGCTCAATAAATGCACATGGAATGAATGAACTGGGAGCAGAAGGCCGGCTGGCCTGCACCTCCCTGGAGACCAGATCCTGGGCTGTGCCCTCCTTAGGCGGGACGGTGCCCTCGCCCATGGGCTGCCCTGATCCCTGCCCCCCGAGGCCGGCCAGGGGCGTGGCTGCTGCCTCACCATCAAACTGGTACTGGATGATGTTGTTGAAGACCTCCAGGAGGAAGAAGACCAGGTGGTGGTTCTGGGCAGCGGAGAAGAGGAACCAGGTGGTGGAGAAGGCCTCCAGCAGGTGCAGCAGCTTGTTGGCAGTCACCATAGACAGGCTCTTGAGGTAGGGAGACACTGCGGGGGAGCGGTCAGCTCACTGCTGGGCCCCTGCCGGCCCTGCATGTGGCGGGCCTGGGCCGAACAGCGTGCTCGTGCCCCCGTCCCTCCCTGCCCCTGCGAAGCCGGGGAAACCAAGCCCCTAGAGGCAGTGAGGCTCCACCCTCCCCTCACCCTTGGACCGTGAGGACAGCTGTCCTGCTTGCAAAGCCACACGCCTCTCACCTCTCCCAGTCCTCCCCACACCCAACAGGGAGGCAGGACACAGATGGGATCATCCCCATTTTACAGATGAGGAAAGTGTGGCTCAGGGAGGGCTGTAAACTTGGCCCAGGTTCCCCAGGAATAAAATGATTGGGCAGGGATACAAACTCAGGACCTTGAAGTCTTTCTAGAATGCCACAGTATTAGATATGTATTTTTTGCTCACAGACCTGGGGGCAGCGGGGGATCAAAGCCGAAATGCTGTGCCCAGCCTGAAGGTACATATGGACCTGTGCATGTCCTTGTCTCACGTCTTCCCCTCTCACCAGGCTGAGGGCCCCACGGGGCAGGGGGCTCTCTGGTTCTCAAACGCATTCTCAGAGCCGGCTCACATGGGATTTGCGGGATGGAGCCAGTGCGTGAACGAGGACAGGAAGGGACAGTCTTGGCCCCAGAGCTCACAGCCCAGCTAGAGGCCTCCACAGCCCCACACCACTCACCCTGCAGCCACCACCCACCACGACCCTCCTCTCCAAAAGGCGTCCATGCTGAAGTCCCTCTGCCCAGCCCACAGCCACCCGCCTTGCTGGACCCCAAGCCCACCCGGGTCCTCCCAGGCGCTGTCTGCAGTCTGTGCCGGCTGGCGGGGCAAAGGCAGAGGGCAGGTGGCTGTGATATCCCCTCTGCGTGATTCCAACTGTCCAAACCTGCGCCGTCCAATCTGGTGGTCACCAGCCACATGTGGCCATTAAGTGCCTGAAAAGCAGCTTGTCCTAACTGAATTGAGGTGCATGTGTGAAAGACACGATTGTGAGGACCGGGCGTGGAGAAGAATATCATATAGCCCGCCCATAATTTTTTATATTGGCTACATGGTGAGATGACAGTATTTGGGATATAGTGGATTAGAGACAAAAATATTATAAAATTGTTGTCACCTGTTCTTTTATGTTTTTAATGTGGCTCCTAGAAAAATGAGCGGCACTCAAGGGCTGGCTTTCTACCTCTGTGGGACGGAGGGGTTTGGACCAGGGAGCCCAAGGCAGGTCGGCTTGGCGCCTGGCGCCACCTGGTGGCGAGCGCAGGAAAGGCGGGCCCGGCCCGTACCGTTGACCACGATGGTGAGCAGGCAATCAAAGAGGGGCTGCAGCCGCTGGTGCCCGCTGGTGATGATCTTGTGGAACACCTGTGCCGGGAGAGAGAGGGGTGGCCGTGGGGTCCCCGTCACGGGGACCAGGCCAGGACTCGGCCAGGAGGACGTCGCCCACACCCCCAGGGCTTGGCCGTGTGAGCCCCCTCACCACGATGAGCAGGTCGGCGTGGGTGCCCGTGAAGACTGGGATGTCCATGGGCACACGCACTGAGTAGGGCTTGTTCAGCCGCACCCCGAAGTTCCGCTCCCCGCTCAGGAGCAGCAGGATGAAGACGCCAATGTGCATCAGGCCCACCCGAGCTGCAGCGCGTGGCACAGGAGGGGTCGCTCGGGGTGGGAAAGGGAGGGAGGGTGCCGGGGCGGGACCCATCCTGGGGGCGGGAAGAAGCCCCTCCTGGGAGCTCAGAGCACCAGGCCTGAGCTCCTGGGAGGCAGGACAGATGGCCGGGCCCCCACCCCCTGCCAGGAAGCCCCCAGGATCCCCCACTGAACCCTGGTCTTACACTGATCTGCTCGGGCATCATTGAGGAAGTAGAGGATGGGGACCAGGATGTCCAGCACGTCGCTGCTCTTCAGCACAAAGAAGAGGAATTTCTGGGGGTGGGGGGAGGGGTCAGTTGGGCTGGGTTGGGGGGAGGGGCAGCTCTGCCCACCGTCTCCCCCTCAGTCTCCCCAGGCTGCCGGGGCAGCCACTCCCCACCCCACTGGCTGCTGGGCTGAGCCCCTGGAAGCCAGCCCACCTTGTTGAAGTCACAGAGCTTCCAGAAGAGAACCAGCAGCTCCTGGTGGAACTGGATTTTCTTGGTGGAGTTGGGCAGGTAGGTCTGGAGCAGGGGGTTGGACAGCAGCCGGGCTATGCCCTTGAGGATGAACTGGAAGTCCTGGTAGGAGGGCAGAGCAGGGGTCTGTCCAGCCCGGCTCCCCGTGGCCCCAGCCTCCCAGCCTGGGGTCCCCACAAATGCCCCCTCACTCTCCCAGAGCCTGGTCCTACCTCCAGAGTTGGAGGGGCCCAGATCCTGACATCGATAATTGTCCCAGTGCCACCCCCTCGGGAGGCTGAGTCTGGGGCAGGAGTGCAGAGCCCACTGCCCCCTGCCAGACCACGGCCTCCCTGTCCCTGGGCTGCCCACGTCCCAAGCAAGCCTGTTGCTCCTGGTGACCCACACATACACACATCCTGAACTGGGCCCCTGCCCACCTGGACTCATGGTTGACAGGTGCCACCCTTTGCCCCTCCTCAAAATACTTCTCCCATCGCCCCTTCACACGTGGGGAGCATCCCACTGTTCAGGTAGAGCTGTCATGTACTGAGCTCCTACTATGAGCTGGCTGTGCTCTACTTCATCCTCACAAGGTGAGGAAGCAGCTGCGGTCCCCATCTTGCAGCTGCAGAAGTTACATCTCTGGGAGCTCCAGCACCTCCCCAAGGCCACAGACACAGGCACTCGGGCCTGCCTGGCCTAAAGTCCATCCCCACTGTCATTTCCTTCCCCCTCTGAAACTCAACATCAGAGCCACCTCCCCCTAGAAGCCTGCCCGGTTACCCTCACCCGGTTGAGGCCATCAGCCCTTTCTGCATCTCAAAAGCCCAGCAGTCACTACTTCAACAGGCGTGGCCAGGTCCAGGGAGACCGTGGTCTCTTCTCATAGGGTCAGGAATTCCCCACCGCTGCAAAGCCATAACCACCGTAAGGGTGGGCAGTGAGAATCCCAGAGCTGCACTCGACTCACCTCCTCACGATGGATGCGGGACAGGTAGTTCACAAACAGGTTCTCGGGCCCTGGGGGCTGCCAAGAGTAGAAGCCCCTGGTGGGCAGGTGCCCGCGTCTCCGCCCTCACCCCGCACCCACAGCCCCAGCAGGGCCAGCTGCGCCCTCCCTCCTCCCCTCCTTACATCAGCGTCATCCATGGCGGTGCCGGTGGTGGTGCCATCCACCGTGGGGCTGGCGCTGGTGGCACTGTCGTGGTCCAGGGTGACGATGAGCACCTGGGCAGCCTCCTCCACCAGGGGCTCCCGGTAGTCGGAGAAGAGCAGGTGGTTGTAGGGGATCCCGTAGCCCACAGGGTCATAGGCACACACGGTGTTGAGGAGGGAGGTGAAGAGGGGCAGGGCGTGTCTGCGGGGAGAGGGGCGGGGCTGCAGAGGCGCCATCTGGGGCCCAGCTCTCCGGTCACCGCTCAGGCCACCCTGGAGAGTCATCTGAGCCACCTCCTCATTGTACAAGCACTCCGGAGCCAGGCCCTGGGCTGGGAGCTGGGAGCAGAGCCTGAGCTCGTCCCTTCCCAAGTGGGACGCCTTTGTACCCCTTGCGGTCTTGCGGGGCGGATACCCTCCTTCGGGGCCTCGGAGGTGGGCCTGGAGGCCCTCGGGGACGGCGGGCTTCCCCGACCAGGAGCGGAGCACGGGCTCACCCAGCCAGCTCCCAGGCCACAGAACTCCTCGATTCAGATTCGTGAGATGTCAGGGTTCAAGCTCCTCATCTTACAGACGAGGAAGCTGAGACCCAGCGAGGTTAAGTGAGTGACAAAGGGTGGCAGTCTGCCTGATAAGGCCAGTGAGAAAGAAAACTCTCACCAGCCTTTGACCATGGCTGGCAGAGGGGGTCACCTGGGCTCCCTTTTCTTCCAGAAAAAAATTTTTAAAAAGGTTGGGCAGAAGGCCAGCAACACCTGAAGGATGAGGGGTGCCATGTGGGGATCACGGTCTGCGTGGTGGAGGGCCACTACTGCCCGCAGAGGCACTAGCCCCTGTGCTACCAGCGCAGCCCTGGGCACAGCCGGAGCGTGTGCACCTGCTCGAACACGCAGCCCCGCCCTGTGGCTCCCCACCCACTGTCTAAACCACACGGTCCCACAGGGCAGCTACAAGCCACGTGTAGCCTTGAGCACCCTGAATGTGGCTGGTCCAAATTGAGATATGCTGTGTCACATACACACTGGATTTTGAAAACGTGGTATGGAAAAGAGAATGTAATCATTTTGTATACTGATTACATGTTAAATGCTAATATTGGGGGTATTTCGGGTTAAATGAAATATATCATTGAAATTAATTTTACTTTTTTCTACATTTTTTATTTTAAAATTGTACCATGTGGTTTGCACTGTATTTCCACTGGACAGGTGGCTCTACATGGAGGACCCAGGGGCCGTTCCTGTGAAGGGGACTCTAAGGGGACGTGGGACAAGACTGGTACGTTACAGCCCATCACCAGCAGGGGGCAGCACCTCCTGGGGGCTGGAGGGTGTGGTCTCAGCTCAGGGTTGCCCAGAACAAGAAGGGAGAGAAAAGCAAGGGGCCCCTCACCTGTTCTCAGTGGAACAGAAGAACTGAACCCATGGGTTGGTGCTGCCACTTTCTGGAGCCGGGGGCAGGTACATGGCCTCGGAGAAGCACGTCAGCAGCAGCTTCAGCAGCTCCATCCTTAGGGTGCAGGGATGGGGGAGGGTAGTTTAGGATCCCAGTCCCCCACCCTGCCCAGCACCCCAGCCATGTGCAAGGAAAGAAGTGATGCCTATTTATCCCTGCAAGACTGAAGTTGGGTCATAAGTGGCGAGAGTCTCCTTGGAAGACCCTATGGGCCTCTCTGAGCCGTGCGGGCCCGGCCTGGGCTGCGGCTCTGCCGGGGGCTCTGGGCCTGAGACAAGCTCACCGGTTCATGTCATGGATGTAGTTAGGCTGGGGGGAGTGAGCGAAGCCCACGCCAGCCTCCCAGATGTACTCGCAGCTGTCCAGGGAGTGGACGTCCTCTGCCGAGTCCTGGGGACAGGGACAGGGTAGGGGTGACAAGATGAATAGCGGCAACCCAGCCAACAAAAGCCTCCCACCATCCGTGGGGGCAGGGACCCCTGTATTCTCCTAAAAACAGGCCCTCACAGCACCCTGGCCCCTAATGCACAAGGAAGAAGTGAATGTTCTTAGACCCCTTGAAAGCTCGTCTTCCTTCAGTCTCACACTGGTTCTCTGACTTGCTCAGTCCAGTTTGAGGTGAGAGGGAGGGAGGGGCAGGGAATGGGGTGTCGTGGTGGTGTGTGGTGTGGGGGCAGAGAGCACTCAAGGTCGAGTCCCTGGGACCACAGGAAGTGAGAGGGCCAGGCCTCCAGCGTCCAAGCCCGGCTCCTCCCAAGCCTGAGCGGGCAGAGACAATGGGTGCCTGTGCCCAGCCACCCGGATGCAGCAGCAAGGGCCAGCCCAGCTGGCTCCGCTCCAGCTGCACCAGCCACCGCCCCCGATCCAGGCCCGCGCGTGCCAGGCGGCTCAGCTTTCCCAGAGCACCCCCGCCCCCGAAGCATCCTGCCCAAGGGAACTTCGGCTGGCCCAGCCCCAACCAGGACCAGAGCCCGCCCCAGCCGCCCTCACCACGGTGCTCCTCCGGTGGCTCTGGACCGTGAAGTCCGGGCAGAAGAGCAGGTCGGCAATGGCCAGGAGCAGGGACTCGGCCAGGGGCCGGGCGTTCTCGTCGTCCTCCTCCCCCTGCTGGGAACAGGCACCCACAGGCCACCTCAGTGGTGGCTGGCCAGGGAGACGGGGCCCAGAGCTTGGGGGAGGGGGTGGAGGACAGGAACTGGGCCCAAGCAGGCAGCATGATGGGCAGGAGATGATGGGGGGGGGTTCCAGGTGGCCCCAAACCTCTGAAGACAGAGGGGGGCTCAGCAGGGAGCCAGGCCCAGGAACAGCAACTGGGATGGTGCCAGGTGGTGTCCCCTGACCTCAAGAGCCTCAGCCCTGCTGGGAATCCCTGCGCCCCACCCCACGGCACCTCGCCTGAGACAAGCCCAGCGTAGGTGAGGTGGCTGAGAGAGGGCAGTAGGGTCCCTCTTGGGCCCTCAGAAGGCCCCTCGGCCCTGGGCCCATCTCTGCCCAGCCACCCCGCTTCCGGCTTCTCTCCACAGCTACCGCCTCCAGGCTGGGGGGCAGAGCCAAGGGGGAGAAGACCCGAGGGCCCGAGGCAGCGGCACTGACCACCACCCTCCGCAGCAACCCTGCTGCCTGCCCCACCCCTGCTTCCCAGATCCCACAGGGGCTCTGGAGGACTGTGGCCGGCCCTGAAAGGTGCTCTCCCTGTGACACCGACTCTACCTCCCACCCAGCCCTGGCCAGGCCCACAGACCCCTCTTCGCCCTGCCCCGGGCACTGTGGACCAGAAGAAGCCCCTCCAGTCGGGGTCCTCGAAGATGTAGGGCAGCACGCGGGTGAGAAGCCGGCTGCAGTTCAGGACGGTCTGCTTCTCCTTCTCCGAGTGGCAGCCGCCCTCGGCTCCCTGCACCAGCTTCTCGACCGCCTGCAGGGACCGACAGGAACAGAGGGACATGCTGGAAGGGGGAGTAGGGCCTTGGCACTTGGGGTCAGGGTGGGCGCTGAGGCCACAGAAAGGGAGGAGCATGGAGCCACAGGCAGAGGAGCCACCTGGCAGGGTCTCATCTCTGCAGACGGGGCCAGCCCAGGGGACCAGGATGTGGACCAGAGCAGCTCATCAGGGGTGCCCAGCTCACAACTGGATGGCCGAGACCTTGCTAAGTGATGACACCAGTCTCGGCCTCAGTTTCCTCATCTGTAAAAAGGCAACACTAGCAGTATCCACCTCCCAGGGTGAGCTGAAGGAGCTGATTTGTGGAAAGTGCTCAGCAAGGTGTAGCCTGGAGGAACTCTCATTAATGGTCACCTCCCCTGCAGGAGAACTACCTAGGCTAGGGGGAGAACTGGGTGAAGCCTCAGGACTGCCCGGACCTGAGGGTGGGAAGTTTTGGGTGCCTGGCCTCTCCCACTGAAGGCTGGGCCACTGTCAGCTGCCCTGGGGAGGTGGAAGATGGCTTGGCAGGCAGTGGCTGCAAGGGGCGGGGCCTCCCTCACCTTGTAGCACAGGGTGGCCAGGTTCGAGGGTGACTCTTCCCGCACAGCCCGGATCTCTGCTGCCGGCACCAACGCAAACACATCCTGCACCGAGGTGGCTGTATCTGCCCAGAACTGGTCCCAAAAGGCATCATCGGTGGCTTCCACGGGCTGTGGGGATACCCAGGGTCCAGAGTTACATGACCCCTTGCCAATGGACCCACAGTTTGCCCAACCTGTGGCCAGGACAGACCCCCAAGAGGGAAGCCATATTCCATCCAGCTGGTGCCAGGAGCCTCTCCACATGGGTGGGGACATCTTTCAGCCACAGGCAGCCCTGGCCAGCACAGTCAGGCTAGAGCACTCAGCGTGCATGGTCAGGGGTCAGCTGGGCACTGAATCCAATAGCCAAAGCCCAGGCCAGTCCCTGAGAGCCTGGGTGACCCTGGCTAAGTCACCACCCTCCTCTGGCAGGGCAGACCTCCCCACGTGGGCACAGCCCCAGGCCACACCATTAGGTCAAATGCCCAGGGAAGAAAACAAAGGGGACATGCACTCTGCCTCCAGTCACCCAAGATGCACCCCCACCCCAGTCGTCCAGCCTCTGCCATCTCAAAGCCCACCCAACAGGTGCCACACTTGGTGCATCCGACCTCCACGGCTCTCTGAGCCGAGCACACTCCTCCCAGCACTGCGGCTCAGGCTGCTCGCACCAGGGCTCCCACCTCCAAATCCACCTCCTCCAGTCCTGCCTCCACGCTGCCCCAGCCCCTGTGCCCGAACACAATGCCAAGGGTGACGCTCCCTCACACAAAGACCTTCGTCCAAACCATGGCCCTACCCTCACTCAAGATCTTACCTAAACATGCCTTACACATAAATACACATGCACACATGTATGCACAGACACACGCCTGCATTTACTACCACTAGGACATGACCCCACTATCTCTTCTCTCTACCTTTACCCAGGCTGTCCCCTCTCCCCAGTGTTCCCGCTCCTTGAACAATGCCTTCCAAATCCAACTGGTCCTACGGCAGCAATACTCCTTAAAAACATGCATGCTCTCTGCATCATCTATGCAGAGAGTCACACAGGCAACCAAGGCAACGAGTCTGCATCGACAATTTAACTTCTAGATATCTCTTCTAAGGAAATGCTTAGAGACGTATGTATGCATGTATGAGGATGTTTGTTTTTTATAACAGTGAAAAGTTGGAATGAACTTACATGACCAATAAGCAGTGAATGCTTAAAAAACTAAGGCACATGCCTACAATGGAATATTATGCAGCCATCAAAATCTCACCTTTGAAGAATATTAACCAATGGAAAATGCACACAGTGTTATTGGAAAAGAAGATATAAAACTACATATAGGGTGATCACAATTCTGTGTTTATTAATAAAAGACTAGAAGAAAATGAACCAGAACGTAAAAGGCAACTACCTCCTCGGGAGATTTTATATTTTTCTGTAAGAGCACATGTTACTATTTCTTGTTTTTGTTTTTGTTCATTTGTTTTTGTTTTCTGGTAGAGACAGGGTCTCACTATGTTGCCCAGGCTGGTCTCAAACTCCTGGCCTCAAGTGATTCTCCCAAGTGCTGGGATCAGGCGTGAGCCACTGTGCCTGGCCTACTTGTTCTTTTTTGGATACTCACCTGTCAAGGGGCCAGAGTGTCCAAGGCATGCTCACCACCCTCAGGCCCATCCTTTAAGGTTCCTTCTGAATATCACTTCCTGCGAGACACCTTCCCTGGCTGCTCCAACACAGCCTTTTCCCTTCTCTGAAACCCTATAGCCTGTAAAGCCCGAGGGCCCTGCTACCAGCACCAGTCTGCACTTTGTATGCATTACTCTTGTAAACACAAAAAATATATATGGCTTGTCAAAAAGTAATTTTGTTTCTGAAATCATTTCTTCCAGGAGCCCCAGACTGCTGGCTGGCTCCCACCCAGCATGGTCCCTGACTCCTCAGCTCAGGGGTACTTGCCTGAAACCCAGGCTGCCAGCCCATCTTCCCTGACCTTGCAGCTGAGGCACAGGGCAGATGCTCAGACAATGTTTGCTCAGCTGAAGCTGTACTCAGTCCTGGAGACCTCTTCAGCCTGCTCACTTGGCAGGGCTGAGCACCACTGCTCCAAACTCAGAGCTGGGGTCACAGGCCTCCCCAAGGTCCAGGGGTACCCCCACACCCCACTCCAGGGAGCTGCATGGCCATGGCCCTCAGGACAGGCCTGGCTCTCTCAGAACTGGCAGAACGAGTTAGTTGGGGGAAAGGACCAAAGGCCAAAGGAGGGGCCCTGGAGCTGGGGTTTGCTGGCCCTCATGTCCTCAGCCAGGACAGCCCTCTGACACTCACTGGGTGGCCTGGGCCAGGGTGAAGCAAGGAAGAACATCCCAGAAATCCCCCAGAGCTTCTGCCATCTTGCTGCCATTGCTGACACTTCCCCTCTCCCAGGTAGCTACTACCCACTTAAAGGAGCAGGAACTCATCTGAACACCAAGCGGACGTGACCTCTGGCCTACTTCATCAGACAAGCACCACTGGGACTCAATCCGAAATGAGAGATAATTAAGAGGCCCCAAGGTGGCCCATTCTGGAAGCAGAGGAAAGATCCCAGCTATGGGAGTTAGCCTTGAACTTCAGGAACAGGATTCTTGCTTCCCTCTTTCCTCAACTTGGGCCTCTTCTCCTGGTCCCACTGTGGCTTGGACATTTGGATTTAGTGACCCCTTCCTGACCATACCAGGCTAGGCTGATGCTACAGTCATTAGTCAGGGTCACTGGGGTCCCTTAGGCTTCTGATGGGAGGGATATGGCTCAACTCCTGCCTCAGTGACCCTAACTGGCCTCCACCCAACCCAAGGAAGCTTGTAAAATCTGAGCTAGTACTTTAAAAGGTGTATTTTTGCTGGACGTGAGCAGGACCCTGCTGCTAAGGGCACAGAGACTGAACTACCCTGCTACAAAGCCAGGTGTTCTTAACCCGGCTTCGCCAGGCCCCTGCTCAGGCCAGACCCCTGCTCGGCTCTGGAGGACCAGCTACATCTCTGGACTTACTGCAGGTGGGTAGAGGAAGGGGGAAGGACCATGGAGCTCTTGCCTGCTAAGCCAGTTCTGGAGGACTGTGCTGCACACATACAGATGTGTACACGTGACCCGTGCACACATGCCCGTGCACACACGTGACCACGTATCCACCAGCTCTCACCAGGCCTGCAGTAGAGACCTGCAGAAAAGTAGGATCTGGGAGAGGGTTCCAAGACTGGGAATGTTCCCAACTCCCAGGTCCCACCCACCCTGGGAAAGCGTCAGGAAACACAGCTAAAAAACACAGCCTGCTGGCCCTCAGGACCGGGGTCAGGCCTGGCCCAGGGCTGGATGACGGGGCAGGAAGAAAACAGGATGTGGGGCAGGAAGGCGAGGAAGCCCGAGCGGCAGCACAGGCTCCAGCCATGGGAAAAGGTGCTGGGTCCACTTGTCTGCTGCCCAAAGCACAGCCTCTAAGGGTCTAGAACCAGATGTCATCCTGTGGATTATGGGTCTGATCTCCTTGGGGACACCAAGTGGTAAGGTCTGTGATGACCATCTGGGATCTGGTCCTCACACCCAAGCTGCCCAGGCCAGGTCACTACACAGGGTCTGAGCTTCAGCCACTGAGGGCCTCTGCCTCCAGCAAGCCCAGGTCCCCTCCCACCTGCAGGACCCCCATGCTCTCTGGAAGGAGGCACAGGCTGGTCTCCAACCTATCCAGGTCCTACTCTGAGCCTAGTCCTTAGCTGGGAAATGGAATAGCACCACCTTAGGCAGCTGGTCACAGGGCTGCTGCCAGGGAAAGACAGAGGGACACAGTATTTTGGGGAAAGGGCCTGAGCAGGTAGGAACTAGGACACTCCAAATCCTTCGGGACCTGGCTGGGCTAGTCCTGCTGGCCTGGCAAATGACCCCAGCTGCTGAGCCTACAATGCATTCCTCCAACATGGTGGTTACTCCCCAGGCAGGTAAACACGGGAGCCTCCTCCCTCCCTGCCTCCCTCCCTCCTGTCCCTGTGGCCCCACATTGAGAAGCTAGCCCACTTGCCACTTTCCCTGCCACCCACAGACCTAAAGTCCCTAAGAAAGACAAGTTCCAGAACCACCCAGGAGCCAGAGCGGCTGGAGAGAAGTGAGATCTGGTTTCTATCAAGCACCTTTCAGCTAGGGCTGGACTCTCCAGGGGCCCTGGGCATTCACTGGGCACCTGACCTTTCCAGGGTGGGATCAAGAGTGAGGGACCAGAGGTGTGACGGCTCGGGCTGTGACCAGCTGGCTGTGGGGAGGGGAGATGGCTCCCTCGAGCCCACTCCACCTGCCTGGAGCAAGAGAGAGTCCAGGAGAGCAGTGGGGGGGTGGAGGGGGAGAGGAAGGTCCCAGATGGCACCAGGCCCTGAGTCCCTTGAAAGTGGGGGATGTGGGAGCCAGGCCTGAGCACCTCTGTGGCCGCAGTGGCCAGGTTCCAGGGGCGAAGAAAGAAGGGCAGGGAAGCAGCCTGCTAGAGCCAAGTGGTGTCTGTTGGGGACAAGGAGGTGGCAGCTGTGCCACTTGTGGACTGGGTAGAGTCACAAGCGTGGACTAAGCTGAAAGGTCCCCCCAGGTCCCTCACCGGTAGATCAAGGGCAATCCTGAGGGCCCCCATCCCTGAACCAGCGAACAGAGGCTACCGGCAAACACAACCTTTCCCTCAGCAGGGCCTCGGAGGTGAAGACCCCCAGAGTGGTCCCCAGCTGGGAAGCCGGGCTCCATAGGCCTGGGAACAGGCCCCCTTGCCAGGCTGCCCTGCTGCCCGCCGCTCTTTGCGTGTCTCCAGGAAGCCCCGGGCCTTCCCTGGCCTCCGGCGTTGACCTGGGCCCAGCGAGGCCGCTGCCGCCGCTCGCCAGCTGTTTCACAGGCCCGGGCGGGCGCCGGCCAGGCTTTGTTTGCATTGAGTCAGCCGAGCCCTGCGTCGGGGACCCGCGGGCACCAAGGGACAGGGAGGCGAGTGGGTCGGGGGTAGATGGATGGGTGGGTGGGGGAGGGGGAGGCTGGAGAGGCGAGGTTGGGGGTGCTGGGGGGCGGGGCAGGGGCGGACAGCTGCGTCGCTGGCTCAGGGAGTAGGCACACGTCAGCCTAAGGTGGCAGCAGTGGCTTCAGGGAGAGGGGTGTCCCTGGGAGGAGAGGCTGGGGACAGGGGCTTAGGGCCAGGGGATGGAGCCCGGGATACAAGCCCAGGAGTCTCTCTCCGGCGCTGGCCTCAGCGTCACCCTCCAGGCCAGCCAGTCCCACGGTCTCCTCCGGGAGAGCCAAGTTCGTGCCGGCCCCCTCCCCTGGCCCTGCCCAGCCCCCAGCCTGGCAGGTAGATGGGGAGGCTGGGGCCCCGGGACGCACCTGCGTCTTGGTGGTGAGCTGTATCACCGCCTTCCGGAAGTTCAGCTTGGAGTCGGCCGACCCCATGTCGCTGGAGCCCGCTCCGGCCCGGCCCCAGCCCCGACTCCAGCCCCGGCTCGGGCTCCTGCTCCAGCTCCGCGGCCCCCGCCGCTCCCGCAGGAGACGAGCTGCGCACCCCGCCCGCCGGCCCGGCGTCGGCCCCGCCCCCTCGTGGCTCCGCCCCCCGCACCTGCCGCTCCGGCCGCCCACCGCTCCGGTCCGCGGCTGGAACCGAGCGCAGCCGCACGCCTCGTGCCCTTCCCGGTTCAGTCCTGGTGCTCCTGCGCGCCTCCTTCTGCGTCGGAGCCTTGTCCCCGCTCGGTCTCCCCCACTGCCACGCGGTCCCCAGGCCCGAAACCCTCGCGGCACTATGCCCCCCGCCCCCATCCTCACGCTGCATCCTCGCTGCATCTCCAGGCCCACATCTCAGCCAGGCCGCCCCACCCGAGTTTCCTCCTTTTCGACCCGTCTTCTCCATTCCTTTATTTTCTGAGCATCTGCTCTCTCGGTCCCCCTTTCTCTGACCTGTCAAACCCATGTGTCCGGACAGCCCGCAGTTATTCCAACCACAAGCCCCATAGCCCTCGGTCCTGTGGGAGGGAGGTGCGGGCTGCAGTGTCCCTGGTCCAGGAACGCGGCTCCCGGATGAGAGCGGGAGGTCCCTCTCTAGTCGCCTGCCTTCCCCGAGAATCCTTTGAGATCCATCCATTTCGACAAATGTGTTGAGGGACGGGTATTTGCCAACATGTGCCAGGGATCGCCCAGGGGCCATAAATCACGGAGCCTGTCCTTTATGAGCCAGTAGCTAGGAGAGAAACGAGGAGAGAATCTGCCGTGGTACAACAGAGCAAGCCTTTGACAGAGGCAAAATTAATAATAAAAATAATATGATGATATCTCTAACAATAAATATGTACCTCGGATGTTGGTATTATAATCCCCATTTTACACTTGGGAAAACTGAGGCTTAAAGCAATTAAGTTACTCTCCCAAAGCCACTCAACTAGTAAGGAACAAACCGAAAAATAATAAATCCAAGCCTGGCTCCAAATGAGGCTGTACTTTTTCCACTTCATCTTCCATGATTTGTCTGGAAGCCTCTGGAGACCCTGGCTGCTTGAAAAGGAGGTGACGTGTAGCTTATGTAGGAATTCCACACATGGAAAACGAGGAGTGCAAAATCTAGGTGCAGAACTATGGTGCAAAGGCAGGGTGGAGCAGGTGTGGCAGTCAGGAGGAGGTGGCAGGGGTGTCACCATTTCACAGACTCCACAGGGCACAATCACAGGGCTCTATCCTTTCTCCAGAGGTGGTTCCCCCCCCCCCCAGCAAAATACTTGGCAGGGCCCAAGGCTTTTCTAATCACTCCAAGATAATGAATGAATAGTTCCTTTATTTGACATTTAAAAAAATCTACTCTATTCTACAAATCACTCAACAACCCGAGTCCAGGCCACAGTGACATTAAAAACTTTCAATCTTAATCATTTGGGAAATGCAAATTGAATCCACAATAAAATAACACTACATACCTATTAGAATTACTTTTATGAAGAAAAAAAGTGACAATACCAAATGATGACAATCTAGAAGTTTCTTTAAAAGTTAAATTTACATTGACTATATGTCTCACTAATCCCACTTATAGGCCAGGCGCAGTGGCTCACACCTGTAATCCTAGCACTCTGGGAGGCTGAGGCAGGCAGATCGCTCAAGGTCAGGAGTTTGAAACCAGCCTGAGCAACAGGCAATTTCATTCATAATCACCAAAAACTGTAAACAACCAAATGTCCATCAACTGGTGAACAGATAACAACTTGTGGTTCATCCATGCAATGGGACTAGTACTCAGCAATGAAAAGGAACAAAGTACTGATACATGCTGCAACAATGCGGGTGGATCTCAAAAGCACTGTGCCAAGTGAAAGAAGCCAGACACAAAAGGCAATTTTCTGTATTATGTTATTTATGGACATTTTGGAAAAGGAGAAAACCATAGGGACAGAAAACAAGTGGTTACCATGAGCCAAGAGTAGGATAAGTGAATTGACTATGAATGGAAGTCAGGAAACTTTTGGAGGTGATGAAAACATCCTATGCTTTGATTGTGGCGGTGGTTCCATGACAGTATATGCTTATTAAAGTTCAAATAACTGTATGTCTAAAAGGAGTGAATTTTATTATATATAAATTGTATCTCAATAAATCTGACTTTTAAAAAGAGGAAGAAAAGAATGAAGAACTGGTGCTAACCAACCATTCCAGGTCTAATTGTCATCATTTTGGTCTTGTCCTTCACTCAGAGCCATTTCCATGGTTTGCAACCAGGAACTCCAGTTGCACTGAAATATTATGGGTCACATGGGCCTCATATTTCTCACCAGATTTCATGGGACAGATTTAAATGAGTGCACCTTCACCCAGCCTCAGAGGGTCTTCTCCCTCTCAGGGGGGCATTCTGCTCCTTAGATAATCAGAGCGTCCATTCCCAGGAAATCTTACAAGGTCTCTGTGCATTCTTCCCACTATGGCATAAAAAAATATTAACATTGTCCTGAGGAATTGGACCACTAACATATCTAAGTGGAAAAATACCCACTTATCTCCACCATTTGTTTATGTTCTCTAAGTTAAACTTAAAATGCTCCTTAATTCCACCATTGATCATATTTTTTAAATGCTGTTAGTTATTTTCCAGTCTTGCATATTGAAGGGTGCAGCGGTGAAATGGTCTAATGACTGGGATTTGTATTTATTTATTTATTTTGAGACAGAGTCTCACTTTGTTGCCCAGGCTAGAGTGAGTGCTGTGGCATTAGCCTAGCTCACAGCAACCTCAAACTCCTGGGCTCAAGCGATCCTTCTGCCTCAGCCTCCTCAGTAGCTGGGACTACAGGCATGCGCCACCATTCCTGGCTAATTTTTTCTATGTATATTTTTAGTTGGTCAATTAGTTTCTTTCTATTTTAAGTAGAGACGGGGGGGGGGGGGGGGGGGAGGTGTCACTCAGGCTGGTTTCGAACTCATGACCTCGAGCAGTTCGCCCGTCTCGGCCTCCCAGAGCACTAGGATTACAGGCATGAGCCTCTGCGCCTGGCCTGTTTTTAAAATAAACCAATTCATTGCACTATTCTCTCTACTTGTGTGTATGTGTGAAAACTTTTTTTTTTTGTTTTCACCTACCTGAAAACTTTTAAAGTAAACATTTCAAGGCTGGGCCAGGTGCAGTGGTATTCACAATTAATTGATCACAACCAATTACAGATTCCTCCTTTCTTTCTCCACTCTCACTGCCTCACTTGACCAACCTTAAAAAAAAAAAAAAAAAGAAATTACCAAAAAAAAAAAAATTAAGAAAAAAGTCTGGATGTGTACAGAAAAAATAGTTATTAAATAAAACAGAGCTTTTGAATATTTTAAAAATTATTTCTCCCTTATCAATTTAATGATTCCCTGGTAGGTAGGTTCCTAGCTATGACTTCCCCATACTGGAACCATGTCATGTCCTAAAAGGAAGACTTGCTGGTCTATGGCCCCCATGGCCCTCCCTGGCACCCTTTTTCTGAGTTCAACCGTTAATCATGCAACAAACATTTACTCAGCATCTGCTAAGTGCCAGGTACCATTCAAGGTGCTAGTGCCTACAGACGCCAATTCCCACTGCATCGCTGGTCTGAGCTCCGGCACGCACTAACTCAGTGCACCCTCCAGCCACCCCAGGAGGAGGCACCAGAGGAGTGTGGACACTGTCAGCCTAAGCATCCTAAATGTCACTCCACTGATGACAGGCCTGGAGGGTTAAAACTGCAGGATTTGAGGTGGACATATGGAGGCACTTCCTGACCACAAGGACTGTGAGAATCTGAAATAATTCCCCTTTCAGAGCAGACAGTTGTCTGGAACAAACTCAGATGGTGCCTGGGGGAAGAGAGGGATGGACACCAGATGACCTCACTCACTCGAATGTACTGAGCGCCTTCCCCCGCCAGGCGCTGACCTCAGACTGGTGGAGGGGACACATGGGGCGAGATCATGCGGTACCGTGTTCTCCCAGCGCTGGCATGACTGGGTCTGGGGACAGGGAGGGAGGTGCTGCCTACAGGGGTGTGGGGACCCGAGGAAGGTTTCCTGGTGTCGCCTAATCCTTCGACTTGAACCCAAGGTGCGCGGCGTGCGGGGTCCGCCGAGGTCCCGAGGGCCCAGAGGCGCGGCTGGGCGGCCTCCCCTCCCCCAGCGCGACAGTGCGACTAGGAGTGGCAGGGACCCTCCGACGTCAGCGCAGCCCGCGCGCTCGCCGTCATTTCCGGTGGGCTGGGCTGGACAGGGTGCGGAGGTGGAGGATCCGCAGGGGTGGGCAGTGGCGGCCGCGCGCCAGCGGTGGCATCAGTGTCCCCGCCCTGCGCCCAAGCGGTGCCCGCGGGGAGGGCCTTTCCATCTTCGCGCGCTGGCTCAGAGCTCCTCGGGTTCGGTGTCTGCGCCCTGCTCCCCAACCCAGGGCCCGGACCGGTTGCTGGGAAGCTCTAGGAGGCTGCGATGCTCGCAGCACAAACGCTCCTGGCCGCGGGGGCGTCAAACCGGCCCCAGGGGAATCACGGTGGCCGAGGCTTGGGGGCATAGAGCCCACAACAGGGAACGCCATAAGACGCTTCCTGGCACAGAAGAGGTGCCAGGCTCTGGGGGTTACCAAGGTCAGGTGGTGTGAACTTCCTGCTCCTGGGGCCCGGCTCTCCACCCTGCTGCTGAAACGGATCCCAGGGATTTGTTGGCTGGTCGCTCCGGGGAGGCTGAGGAATTTCCTCCTTGAAAGGCAGATCTGGTTTTCCTCCTCATGGAATAATTTAGAAAACACTAAATCTGCCCTGAAGGCATAGGGAGTGGCCAGCAGCCTGGGGTTCCGATGAGCCCAATCAGCCCTGGGCGCAGTGGGGTCCTCAGCCAGCCCACAGCTCTGAGGGTCACCAGGGCTCCAGTCCTCTGTGCCCTGCAGAGGGGCACGGGGAGGCTCCACCACCCTGGCTGCACCAGTTGCCCAGCTTAGCTCATCCCCCCAGCCCAACACCAGCCTCATGGGACCCAGGGGACTGCCATTGTGCCTGAATCACCCCGCCCAGTGCGTGGGCCCAGCATTGAGAATCCCACCTCCTCCCACACGCATGTTTGGGCCTCTGGAAAAAGAGATGCCACCACATCCCCAGTCCCCACTGGCTGACACAGGGACTGTCCATCCTTGCCAGGCAATGCTCCTGTGGCCAGGGCAGGAGGAGGGTGGCTACAGAAAAGGAGAGAATGAAGGTAGAAGCATGCTGAAGGCGTGGCCAGTGTCGTCAAGGCTAAAGGCTGAGATGACCCAGGAGCTGGACATTTTTCAAACGTTGGGGTCATGTAGGTTGTCACTGAAGCATCCTTAGCTGCAGGAGCTGAAGGTGAACCTGCAGCTTCGGGGCTGCCTTTAACTGCCCCAACAAGAGGGGGGCCCTGCAATCATCCTCGCTGCCTAGGTGAGGGAAACTGAGGGAGCGCTCCCCAGGACTTGGCCCTCCGCTTTTTGCCCATCAGCCCCTACTTGCTTCTAGGGACTTCCTAAGCTCCCTGGGACAGCCCTGGCCCCTGTGAGTACCGTCCCACAGAGCTGCAGAATGAAGAAATGGGGAACAGTTGCGGGACATGTAGAGACAGAATCTCCGACTATCAGGTGGGCTGGGGTCCTGACCAGACCCCTCTGGAACTCAGCCCCCCAACCTGCTTGCCTCTTAGACTCATTTTGTCTACATCTCAATAAATGGTATCATCATTGCCCAGTGACTGGAGCTATTAATAAATCTAAGATGTCCCTCTGATTCCCAGTCGATTCATCTACACATCTGTCAGTTCCAACCCCAGACATTTCTCATCTCTCTCCATCCCCACTGCCACGGGCTTGCCCATGCCACTGTTACCGCCCTTCTAGACTACCGCCAAAGCCTCCAAACTTGTCTTCTTGCTCCTCTTCCGTTCCATACTCCGAAACTACCGGAGTGGTATTTCACAAATGAAAATAAAAACCTCCTTTTGATTCACTTTGTCCACTTCGGAAAAAAATATCTCAGCCCCTTCCCATGGCCCTAAAGAGTTAATCTCATCTCTCCTCTCCCCACTTTGCTCAGTTCTTAATATCTGTCAAGCTCTGTCCTGCCTCAGGGCCTTTGGCCTTGCTATCTCCTGTGCCTGGAGCACTCTCCCCCCAGAGCTTGGCCCGGCCGCTGCTGCCTCATCCTTTCAGTATTAGCTTAGATGTCAACTCCTGAGAGAGGCTTCTCTCGAATGCGGAAACTAAACCATTCCCGAAACTCTCTCTCTCCGCATACTGGCATTGCAGTTTGTAATAATTCATTATATGTCTCCCCACTAGAATAAAAGCTACACAAGAGCAGAGACTGCCTAAGTCCCAGCCATAGGGTGGCTATTTTTCTTAAGTAAATTTTTTTTTTTTTTTTTTTTTTTTTTTTTGAGACAGAGTCTCGCTTTGTTGCCCAGGCTAGAGTGAGTGCCGTGGCGTCAGCCTGGCTCACAGCAACCTCAAACTCCTGGGCTCGAGCGATCCTTCTGCCTCAGCCTCCCGAGTAGCTGGGACTACAGGCATGCACCACCATGCCCGGCTAATTTTTTATATATATATATCAGTTGGCCAATTAATTTCTTTCTATTTATAGTAGAGACGGGGTCTCGCTCTTGCTCAGGCTGGTTTTGAACTCCTGACCTTGAGCAATCCGCCCGCCTCGGCCTCCCAAGAGCTAGGATTACAGGCGTGAGCCACAGCGCCCGGCCCTTAAGTAAATTTTTTATTAAAGTATAATATATCTTCAGAAAAGTGCACACGTCTTAAATGTTCGAGAAGATGAATTTTCACAAAGTGAACACACCTGTGTAACTAGCACCCAGATGAGGAAATAAAATGCTCCCAAATGTGGAGTTATTGTTTCATGGGTATAGAGTTTCAGTTTTACAAGATGAAAAGGGTTGTGGACATGGATGTTGGTGACAGTTACAGCGTGTCATGAATGTATTTAATACCAGTGAACTGTACATTTATTAATAAGATGGTTAACATGGTAAATGTTGGTTTACTTTGTCCACTTAGAAAAAAATACCTTTTTTATGTTATATGTATTTTATCACAGTAAAAAAAAATTTTTTTGAGACAAGGTTTCACCCTGTCACCTGGGCTAGAGTACAATGATGTCATCATTGCTCTCTGCAACCTCAAACTCCTGGGCTCAAGTGATCCTCCTGTCTAAGCCTCTCAAGTAGCTGGGACTACAGGCACACACCACATCTGGCTAATTTTTCTATTTTCATAGAGACGGGGGTCTTGCTCCTGCTCTGGCTGGTCTCAAACTCCTGACCTCAATCAATCCTCCTGTTTCAGCTTCCCAGAGTGCTAGGATTACAGGAGTGAGCCACTGCAACCAGGCTTTTAAATTTTTTTAAATAAAAATTAATTTAATTTAATTACAACACCACTCCCAGCCCCTTAGAGTTCCCCATATCTTCCTGAAGCCAAACATTATCCTGATTAGTTTTGCTAATTTTGAACTTTGTAAAAATGGAATCACACTGTATTGCAAGGCAGAATCATGACCCCCAGAGATATCCATGTCCTAATCCCCAGAATCTCTGAATATGTTACCTTGCACAGCATAAGGGACTTTGTAGATGTGATTAAATTGAGGATCTTGAGATAGAGAGATCATCCCGGATTATTCGGTGGGCCCAGTGTAATCCCAAGTGTAGGCAAGAGGGAGGCAGAAGAGGTGGGAGTGATGTGCTATGAGAGGACTCCCCATTCTGTAGCTGGCTTTGAAGATGCAGGAAGGGGCCACAGGCCAAGGAACGTGGGCAACCTCTAGAAGGTGGAGGAGAAACGGAAACAGATTCTCTCCTGGGGCCTCCAGAAGGAACGCAGCTCTGCCAATGCTTTGACTTTAGCCAGTGGGATCCGTGTCAGACTTCTAACACACAGAATTGTAAGATAATACATTTGTGCTGTTTCAAGCTCTAAATGTGGGGTCATTTGTTACAGAATCAGTGAGAAATGAACATGAGCATTTACTCTTTGCATCTGGCATCTTTCATGCAACATTTTTATTTGTACTATATAATAGTCCATCACACAAACATTCCACATTTTATTTGTCAACTGTTGATGGACATTTGAGTTGTTTCCAGCGTGGGCTATCATGAATAGTGCTGTTATGAACATTCTTGCACATGTCTTTCGGCTAACATTACCGACGTGTTTCTGTTGCACATATACAGGAATAGAATTGCTGGGTTATAGGGTAAACATATAGGGTCGCTGCTGTGATGCATCCCTGACTCTCCTTCAGGACAGAAGGACCTAGTCCCCCAGCTGCTGCTGGCTGGCAGTCCCAGCTGGCAGGCCTCAGCTGAAAAGAGCTCCTTTGGCTGAGGTCACACACGTTTCCCAGGGGCAGCCTGAGTGGCTGGATGATATGTGGAGATGGGTGGATATGAAAGTCCCTTCCCCTGCTGACACTCACAATCGTTTTGAAGGGTCACCCCAGATTCAGAGCTCTTCATGGGTCAGGGGAGGCGATTGCAGAGGCCGACATACCAACCCAGCTTCTCCCTCTCTCCACCCCTGCTGCCTTCCCTTTTCCTCGGGTGCTGACCCGGCAAGCATGCCCTGATCCACTTCCTGCACGTCACTCTCCATCTCGGGATCAGCTGCCTGGAAACACAACCTGCGACAGTAGCTTGTGTCCAGCTTTCATGGATATTACCAAGCAGGTCTCTAAGGTGGTTGCCCTGATGTATATTCCCCCCAGCAGTGTGAAAGAGTTTCTGTTGCTCAACACTCTCGCCAACACTAGGTATTGTCTGTCCTTTTTTAAAAGCCACTCAGGTGAGTAGGTAGTGGTACCCCTTGCAGTTTTAACGTGCATTTCTCTTATGACTAAAGAAGTTGAGTACCTTGTTCCATGTTTATTGGATCATTTAGATATTCTTTTTTGTGAATTGCCTGGTCAAGTCTTGTTACCGATTTCTCTGCTGGCTTGGGTGCCTTTTTCTTATGGATCAGCATGTGTTCTTTCTATATTCTATACAAATCTTTTGGTAGGTATATTGCAACATGTATCCAGAGTGGGATATACTGGGAGTACCTCAACAGTACCAGCATATGGTGGGTCCCCATAAAAATGAGTTACATGAATGTTTGAGTCTGAAAACTCCTTTAAGGAAAGACTGCTTGGATAGGTGAAACTGTGTATGGTTTTAAGGAGTATATTTGTGTATAGGATATGGGTCCAAAGGGGAGGGTGAAACATAATCGTAAAAAGAAAGGTACAGGCCGGGCATGGCTCACGCCTGTAATCCTAACACTCTGGGAGGCTGAGGTGGGTGGATTGCTCGAGGTCAGGAGTTTGAAACCAGCCTGAGCAAGAGGGAGAACCCGTCTCTACTATAAATAGAAAGAAATTAATTGGTCAACTAATATATATGGAAAAAATTAGCCGGGCATGGTGGTGCATGCCTGTAGTCCCAGCTACTCGGGAGGCTGAGGCAGCAGGATTGCTTGAGCCCAGGAGTTCGAGGTTGCTGTGAGCTAGGCTGACGCCACGGCACTCACTCTAGCCTGGGCAACAAAGTGAGACTCTGTCTCAAAAAAATAAAAATAAGAAAGGTACAGAATACAGGTAGCACATCCTCAAACTTCGCCATACTTGGCCAGCAGTTTTCTGCCACAAGCATCCAAACACTCAACTCCTTAAAGATAATTGTAAATTAATGTTCATTCATTCAAGGAATGTCCATGGAAGATATCAATGGGCCAGCCTGTTCCAGGCGCTGAGGAGCTAGCTGGGAAAAAGACAAAATCCTTGCTTTCAGGAGATGCAGAGAGGTGACAACAAATAAACAAGATAAAGTAATTTCAGGTAGTGAGACGTAACTGAAGGAGTCGGCTTGGAGGGAAGGAGGACGACGGGGTTGATTCAGCGATTCCCAGACCAGGGTGCAGGAAGGTCCCGCCCAGGCCCCGCCTCCATCTTTGCATACGCCTCCTGATTGGCCAGCGGCGGCCGGCCCCACCCTGCGGAGCGGAGCTCTGGAGGCGGCAGGCGGGCTCCGCCAAGATGCAGCGGCGGCTCCGGGTGTCGCCGGGTGGGCCGGGGGCAGCGCGAGCCGGAGCCGGGCAGGGGGCGCCCGTCGCGGCACCCGCGCGCTCCTAGCGCCCCGAACCTGCCTGCGGGCCCGGGCCCTCCCTGCCGCCGTCCCGGCCGCCGTCCCCACCCCTCCGCCCTTTGTGCTGCCGCCGCCCGGCGCCCGGGGCTCCGCGGGACCCCGGCCCGGCCACACCGCGGGGGCGCGCCAGGCCCCGCGTGGGCTCCGGGCCGGCGGCCGATGGCGAAGGGGCGCGGCGCGAGCGGGGGCGCTGCAGCCGGAGTCCGCGACGCGGGAGGCCCGGCCCGCCTCCGTCGCATTGTCCCGGGCCCCGCGCCCCGGCCCTGAGCCGCGCCGCCGCAGCACCCGCCCGCCGCCCGCGGGCCATGCGGAGAGCCGCCGGGATGGAGGACTTCTCCGCAGAAGAAGAGGAGCCCTGGTACGACCAGCAGGACCTGGAGCAGGGTGAGCGCCGGGGTGACCAGGGCAGGAAAGGCGGGTGCGCCCCGCGACCCCTGTCCGCTACTCCATTGTTGGGCGGTATCACCCGGGAAGGGCTGGGCTGGACCAGGCGCGCCCGACTCCGAGGAGTGATGCGTTTGGAGAACAGGGACATGGAGAGAGGGGGCGCTGCACGGGAAGCCGCGGCCCGGACGGGCAGAGACCTGCAGAAGTGGGGGGCGGCCTTCCTATTTCCCCGGACGACAGAGCAGCAGCCATCCAGCTCGCCCACCCCGTCGTAGAGGCAGCCACCGCCGGGCTGTCCCCAGCATTGTTAGGGACTCTGAGTGCCGGCGGGGAGTCTCCGGAGGCCGGGAGATGGCTCGCTCGCTATGTTTCGCTGGCAGGATTGTGTGTGCGTGTAGAGGGAAGTTATCTCATTCCAAACGCAGCAGCACCCGTCCCTGCCAGGATTTATGAGCTCTAAGACTCCCAGAAAGTTTCCCCAACTCGCTTCCTACCCAGGGAGGAGTGGTTCAGGGATCATGCTGGTGAAGAAGCCGAAAGCCGAGTCTCCAACCCGCCTTCACCACGGGGAAGTCCTGGCCCTTCTCTTCCCGGCCCCCTTCCAAATGGCTCATGGTTTGAAGGGCATTGGGTGTGGGGATTCCGGACACCCTGCCCGACTAGAGCCCCAGTAAAGAGAGAGCCACCTCCACCACCACCACCCCCATCTGAGGGCAGAAAGGGCGACTGGAAGGGGGTTAGAAGCTGGTGATGAGGTGGCCTAAGTGACATCACTGGAGTAGGGGGCGGGGCTGTTGGGACGGGAAGGAGGAGGAGGCCAGTGGGAGTGGAGTCAAATCCTCCCTCTCCTCCCACGAGATGCCTCATTCTTGAACGGTCAGAGCCGCTGGCCGTGAGGAACCTTGTCCAGGGAAAGTGACCTTCCCGCAGTCGCCAGCAAGCCTAGGGGAATGGTGGGGGCATAGATAACAAGTCTGGTGCAGTGTGTGCATGCCCTGCCCTGGTGTGCTCATACTCTGGTCCCCAGAGGGATGGCCTTGGCCCAATGTGAGAGACGTCTCCCCAGATCCCAGAGCCGTTGTTTCCTGGCCCTGACCCACTTCCCCGTGCAGCCGAGATTCACTGGCAGATGAGGCTCTGGGCTCGTGCTCAGGACTGTAGGTTAATCAGAGCCTCCGGGGGACCAGTGTGGGACTTGCAGTGCTGCGCTAGACCCTGCCGTGGTCCATGGCCTGGCCTCTAGCCTCAGCCTTCCTGCCCGGAGTGAGATGCCCTGCACTGACTCTGGCAACCCCCTGCCCAATACTGGGCACTACCCTCAAACCTTTTCCACAAACACCTATTGAGCTCCACTTAGTGCCAGGCACCATCTTGGGAGCTGCTAATAGCTACAGCCCTGACCCTCAAGGTGTACTCTGGCAGGTGAAAGAGGTGGGCTTGTAACTAAGTCTGGGAACTTCAGCATTATGGGCACAGGAAGCAGTGCCCATAATGGGAGGGCTTTCTGGAAGAGGCAGGCTTAGCAGGAAAGATTGGAAGCTGATTTCTTGGGAAGATGGCACTCGGGGAGGCAGATGCTAATATTATTGCTGTCTCATTTAATCCCTGCACCCCTAATAAAGGCTTTGACACCATGCCTGGCCCAGATGTGGGAGATGTGCGGCTTCTCAAGAGGGAGAGGTAGCCGAGGTTCCAGCTGGGCTGGGTGGCCATACTCTGGGGCTGGGTGAGAGATGGGCTCTGCAGGCCCCTACTTCTCTGGCCCTGCTGGTCTGCAGCAGGCAGGCTGGCCCAGCAGCCCCAGTGGTAGCCAGAGCCCAGGAACAAAGGAAAACCAGAAATGAGATAATCTCAGAAGAAACTGGAAGTTTCTGCCAAAAACCAGATGTCTACCTGCCATGGCCAGGTTCTGTGCTGAGCCTGGGGACGTAGTTTCTACCCTTGGGGGACTCTGCATTACATCAGAGGAAACAGAAATGGGCTGAGACTGACAATCTGTCCGAGTGCGAGGGGTTCTGCAGCTCTCCACCCCGCCACCTTGAGAACAGAGACTCGGGTGTATTCGGAGGCCCCTTGGAGCTGGAGGGCGGAGAGGGGCTCCCCAGGCAGAGGGAGGAAGGAAAGAAGGAAGGGGAGCAGGCAGGCACTTCAGGGGAAGGGGTGCTTGTACCAGGACATGGAGGGATATGAGAAGACTAGAAAGTAGGTGGGGGGGGGGTTGGAGGAAGTCCCAGGCATAGTTACCTGGGGGCCAGGCATGGGGACCTGGATGGTGGGATGGGGCTGGGGCCAAAGTCCAGCTACATTGGGGATCAGATGACCATTGTGTCCCCCTTCCCAACACCCAATCCCCAAATTCTCATCTGCCCCGCTGCTGCCTGGTTGTACTGAGTGGTCCGGGAAGTGGTTTTCTCCTATAGCCACCTGGTCTCCCCTGCATGTCTGTTTCCCCCGTCCCAAGGGTAGGTCCCAGCTTCACTTTCTAGAAGCGTGGCTATAGAGATCCTGTTTGACTTTGCTGCTCTGTCCCGGCGAAGAGGAGCAGTCAGGACACATGAGGTCCTAGATTTTCACTGTGTTCTCTCTGCCCACTGCCACAAGCACCTGTAAAAATAGAAAAAGCCATTAATTATTAAGCACTGACACTCTCTGTCTGCCCACCCCCTCCCCCACCTTGGGCCAGGCTTGGCAGGCCCTATGGGTCCCTCTTTCCAGGCTGAGAGATGGCTGCTGAGTCACAGATTTGAGTCCTGGGACCCGCCACTCTTGCCCTGCCTAGGCTGACCTTGTGTCCCAGAAAGCTATGACCTGGCTGTGCGGGGGGCTCCTTCCTCCCCACAGGTTACCCCAAAGGTGACCTCACCCTGATTCTGCAGACCCAGAGTTCTTGACAATCATGCCCTGGAAGCTGGGGGGTGAGGGATGACAGCCTGGCCAGGTGGCAACTCACATCCTCCCCCTGGAACCCACACCCCTACTTTCGTCTCCTCTTCCCTATACAGACTCCATCCCTTTCCCATCCTTTTGCTCTGCAGTCTGTGATGGCCCAGCCAGTGAGGGGCCATGGGATTTAGAGGTTTCTTTTCAAAGATGTCCCCTCAGCTCCTGAGCCATCCTTTCTCAGCCCTCTGGGGCATGCTTCACACAAAACCACTAAAGCCCCCTGAAGGAGATCCCAGAAAGCCCCGTTGTCCAGGCAGGGGAGACGCCAGCCCAGACTGTGGACCTTCCCCGGCTTGGTGCCGTGTGACCATTAATCTGGCAGGGGCGGGCTGTTAATTATTCCCCTTCTACTTCCTGCCTCTACTTCCTGCCTCGCCTGCTCCCACTTCTGCTCCCAGGCCTCCTCCTGAGCCTGAAGCCTGGAGCCAGCACCAGTCCTCAGCTCTCAGCTAGGTGGTGTCCTCCCCCAGCACTTGGCTCCTCTCAGTCCCCTGCACTGCAGCTTCTCCACGCTTCCCTCGATCCCTCCACCAGCTGTGGCCATTTAGCCTGCACTGTGATCCAGTTTCCCTGGAACTCTGAGCTTCTGCCCCTCCACCCCCAAACAGCCTCTGTTGTGTTTTCCCCTCCTCCCCATCCCTTAATCACTAGGTGGCCCAGGTCCCATTCTCTGCCTTCGAAGGACAACCTTCAGTGTCCCTGGTTTATTGTGTGGTATATACCGCCGGGCCTGCCAGGGTTAGGAGTCTACACACAGCCCAGACACTCGCCTGGAAGGAGGGCATGACGCTGCATTGCTCTGGGCCTTTCCTCCCTCCGCCTCTGTGGCCTTGGACTCTAGTTAAGCTGCAGGGGCTCCGTGCAGGCCACCACGTGAAGTGTGTCCCCCGATGCCACTGCAGGGGGAGGAATCAGTAGCAGTGGCCTCTTCACAGACCACCTAACAGTTTCCAAGGGGGAAAACATGTAGCAGGGTGGCCCTCTGTCCCTTGTCACTTATCCCTGAACTACTGGGTCCTGTTTGGGGATGAGCTGAATGCTCGCCATCCCATTACAGAGAAGCGGAAGATGGCATGGCGCTCTCATCACGGACCGTGGGCGGTTCCAGTTCCTGCTAAGCACAACGTAGCACAGGGCTGGGGTTCAACAATCTTAACATCCAACTTCACACTTTGTAGACGCCTCCAGACTTTCCCACCTTACGGTTAATAAATTCCTACAGCAAGTGCCCTCATTCTCTTACTAGGTTTATGTTAGGTAACTAGTTTTTCTTGGCATCCTCATCAGAAAGCTAATTGCTCAAAGCTAAAGGTTACCTGTGATATATAATTTAGTTTGTTTTTTTTTTTTTTTTTTTTTTTTTTTTTTTTGAGACAGAGTCTCGCTTTGTTGCCCAGGCTAGAGTGAGTGCCGTGGCGTCAGCCTCGCTCACAGCAACCTCAAACTCCTGGGCTCGAGTGATCCTTCTGCCTCAGCCTCCCGGGTAGCTGGGACTACAGGCATGCGCCACCATGCCCGGCTAATTTTTTATATATATATCAGTTGGCCAATTAATTTCTTTCTATTTATAGTAGAGACGGGGTCTCGCTCTTGCTCAGGCTGGTTTTGAACTCCTGACCTTGAGCAATCCGCCCGCCTCGGCCTCCCAAGAGCTAGGATTACAGGCGTGAGCCACAGCGCCCGGCCTAGTTTGTTTTTTTTTTTTAACGGCTGAGGTAGGTGTTTGGGGAAGCTGCTTTCGTTTTTCCAGGCTAAGTCGTGGTGGCCTCGCGCTAGGATAGCAGCTTTGCACCCCGTCTCCAGACGACATCTGGGCACGAGGCCCTCCTCTGGCTTAGGCCCAGCCTGGAGGCTCTGCTCTGGCAGTTTCCAACATCGCCTCTGAGTGTCGGGGCACTCTCCGAGTTTGTTCCCGTCAGGCAGCTTGGCCTTTTGTCCAGGCCTGGTGGCTGGTCAGGCCCCTCTGGCTTTCTAAAGGTGACTCAGTCCTGCCCCCAGCTTGGCTGAAAGAAAGCCAGAGGCTCTGCCCTAGACTGCCCACCAAGGGTCACTGTCCTCAGCGCTCATCTGAGAGGAAGACCGCCACCCCGGGCCTGTCCGATGCATAGCAAAGCTCTCAGCTGAAACAGCTGTATTTAGGAAGCTTGCCCGGAGGGAGTACAGAGCCTGTCCATCCTCTGGAGACCCTAGAACTAGCAGTATGTGTAAAAAGAGAAGCTGAGGCCGGGCGCAGTGGCTCACGCCTGTAATCCTAGCACTCTGGGAGGCCGAGGCAGGAGGATTGCTCGAGGTCAGGAGTTTGAAACCAACCTGAGCAAGAGCGAGACCCTCGTCTCTACTATAAATAGAAATTAATTAATTGGCCAACTAAAAATATATAGAAAAAATTAGCCGGGCATGGTGGCGCATGCCTGGAGTCCCAGCTACTCGGGAGGCTGAGGCAGAAGGATCACTTGATCCAGGGAATTTGAGGTTGCTGTGAGCTAGGCTGACATCATGGCACTCTAGCCCTGAGCAACAGAGTGAGACTCTGTCTCAAAAAAAAAAAGGGGGGAAGCTGGAAAGAGCTGAATCCCTGGGCCACATCATACTGGCCCCAGCATCTGGATCTGAATTTACACTGCCAGCCGAGATGGAGAGCTGTTTAAGAAACAGCCTGATAAAGTGAAAAAGACCAACGCTTTCCTGGAGAAGTCTTTTGGCATAATGAATCAAAAAGGCCTACCCTTTGTCCCAGTGATTCTGTTTCCAGAAAAGGGACCTAAGGAAACAGGCAATGATTTGCACAAACGTTTTTGTACAATGAAGTTAATTACAATTTCATTTCTAATAAAGAAAAAATTGAAAGACACCTTAAAGGTCCAACACTAAGTTCTATTTAGGGACAGTTATACAGACGCCTGTATACAATAGAATATTCTACATCCACTGAAAATGATCATATAGATTTATGTTGACACAAAAAGCTACCCATGCCATATTGATAAATGCAGGTACTGAAAAATATGATTCTGTTTACACAAAATTACATCTATACGTGTTTAGAGCACAGAGAACTGTTTGGAAGGATGGCCACCAAATGTTAACAGCATCTTTCTCTAGGTGGTATATTTCCTTTTCTTTCTTCTACTCCATTTCTCCCCTCCTCCCAGGCCACATACATGGAGTATAATTTTAATTACTTATGAATGACATTATTTTTCATAACCATTTCAGGCCATGTCCATTTGTTCGTGGAATTCCCAATTATAGATCTAAGATTATATAGGAGGTATATTTTCAAGTGATTTTTTTATCATGACTTTTTAACCTTTATGTACTTTTTTTTACATCATGCATGCCTTAAGAAAAACATTAAAGCTATTCAGAGCTGAACACTGTGGCTCATGCCTATAATCCCAGCACTCTGGGAGGCCAAGGTGGAAGGATTGCTTGAGGCCAGGAGTTTGAGACCAGCCTGAGCAACATAGCAAGACCCTATCTCTACAAAAAATAAAAAATATTAGTCAGGCACAGTGGCACATGCCTGTGGTCCCAGCCACTCGGGAGGCTGAGGCAGGAAGATTGCTTGAGCCTAGGAGTTCGAGGCTACAGTGAGCTATGATTGTCCCATTGCACTCCAGCCTGGGTAACAGAGTGAGACCCTGTCTCAATAATAAATAAATAAATGAATAAGAACACAGCCTTGTGAAACTTGGCCTGAGCCTGCTCTAAAGATCTCTTTAAGGACTTGCTCTCCACCACCAGTCTCAGTCTCTGGATTAAGCTACTGAAATCTTTTTTTTTTTAAACAGCTTTATTGAGATTTAATTCACACATAATACAATTCGCTCATTTAAAGCATACAATTGAATTGTTTTCCTATATTCACAGAGTTGTGTAACCATCAGCACAATGGGTTTTATATTTTTATCACCCTGCCTAACTCTTTTTAGAAATGAAGGGAATAATAAATATATTTAATATGTATATGCGTGGTGGCAGGGGTTTCCAAGTATCTAGGTACCGTCATATAACTCAGACCCACAAAGAGAAATTTTAGCGATTTCAGTGCCTGCCACTTCCTTCTAACCCCTTCCCCCACCACCCCCAACACCCCCTAAAAACAACAGATTCTCTCTCAGCCTTTCTGACAGGTGCTCATTTACCTTTTGTTGGAGTGGGGGAGGGGAGGTCCCAGTCCTACAAGGTACAAGAACTAGGGCTATTGGAGGAGGATCGTCTTGCTGCCCAAGGAAAGTAGAAGGTTTGAGAAAAGAGCACCTGTTACTAGGATTGAATGGTACCCTACTGGGCTAAGCATACCTGAATTCCACTCCCAGCATGGCCATAAACCAAATGGTGGCCTTGGGCTAGTCACTCTTCACTCTCCTGTCTGTCATCCATAAAATGAAGAAGTTGAGCCAAAGAGTTCTGAATTCTCATCTAATTCTAATACTCAGCAAGCCCTTCTGCCCTCTGCCTCTCAGTGAGCTCCTATTCACCCTTCCAAGCCCAACCTGAAGGATGCCCATTTGCCTGAGCCTCCCATCGCGCCCCCAGGGAAGAGTGAAGCCCTCCCTTACCTGTCATCCGAGGGCACTTTGCTCCTATATCTGTGGATGCTCTTGCCACATTCCACTCATCCTTTCAAATAAGATCTATTTATTACGCACTGACTCTGTGCCCGTTACTGCCCTAGGCACTGAGGATAGCAGTGAACAAAACAGACAAAAATCCATGCCCAGCCAGGGCCCACCTCAGCTGCCTGTAGTCCCAGCTACTGGGGAGGCTGAAGGTAGAGGATCACTCGAACCCAGGAGCTCAAGACTGCAGTGAGCTATGGTCACGCCTGTGAATGGCCACTATAATCCAGCCTGGGCAACATAATGAGCCCCTATCTCTAAAAAAAAAAAATCCCTTTGCCATGAGCTCACAATTAGATGAACAAGATAAATGAATAATGTGTTTGGTAACTTAGATGGTGCTGAGTGCTAAGGAGAAAAATTCCTGGGGGGAAAGAGTGCAGGGCAGTGGAAGTTGCCAATTTGAATCAAGTGGGTTGGGAAGGACCCCCTGGAGAAGGTGCTGTATGAGCAGAGACTTGAAGGAGAGGGGGAGCAAGCCCTGGGATGTCAGGAAAGGACCAGAAGTGACAGCCAATGCAGAGGCTTAGCTCCTGGCTTACATCTCCTCCCAGGCCTTGAGGCTCCCTGCGTCTTGGTTGCCCAGGGCCCCCCGCCAGAGTGGATGCTCTGAACATTAATGGGGGGTCCTCTGTCTTTGTTCTCATGCTGCTCATGTTTCTCCCCCCAGACTTACACCTGGCTGCGGAGCTGGGGAAGACTCTGCTGGAGAGGAACAAGGAGCTGGAGGAGTCCCTGCAGCAGATGTACTCCACCAATGAGGAACAAGTGCAGGAGATCGAGGTGAGGAGCCACCCAGGCCCTGCACATGTTTGCCCCACCCATCAGAGGCCCCTTGGCCCACGTGTGCCTTTGTGCAACTTAGAAAAAGGCACCCACTTAGCAGACACAACCTCACCCCAACAGCCTTGTGCAGTTCACAACCCGCACAACTATCCCAGGCAGACCTATTGTACTGTCTTTGCCCCTCAATCAGCTGAAGACAAATATTTCAAAGCAAACCTGTCCTTAGAAGTGGGAAGAGGGCCCAGGCAGAGACATCTGCCCCTTCCCCATTCTAAAAGGTTATTCAATGCCCCCTGGCCCCCAGTACCTGACCAAGCAGCTGGACACTCTGCGGCATGTGAACGAGCAGCATGCCAAAGTGTACGAGCAGCTGGACCTGACAGCCCGAGACCTGGAGCTGACCAACCAGAGGCTGGTGCTGGAGAGTAAGGCTGCCCAGCAGAAGATCCACGGGTGAGGGCCTGGCTGAGGGCCGGGGAGTAGACGAGGGAGAGGCCCAGGGCTGGGTGTGTGCATGGGTCTACGGACTGGTGGGTATGACTCATGCTTCTCCCTAAAATCCTAGGATGGTAGTGAGTTTGCCGCTCTCCACTTTTCATGGCTTAACATTTAGGCCACAACCCTTAAGAACCAACCCTTCTTTAAGCACCAACTATGCACCAGGGTCTGTTTTATTTTTTAATTTTTAGTTTCATTTTTAGAGATAGGCTCTTATTCTGTTCCCCACGTTGGAGTGCAGTGGCATGATCATAGCTCCCTGCAGCCTCAAACTCCTGGGCTCGGTCAATCCTCCTGCTTCAGCCTCCCAGGTAGCTACGATACAGGTGTGTGCTACCATGCCCGGCCCATTTTTTGGTAGAGTTTTTTGTAGAGACGGGGTCTTGCTATGTTGCCCAGACTGGTCTCAAACTCCAGCAGGCTCTGTTTTAGACACTGAGGATGCACAATGGTGGAGATACAAAGATGCTGTCCCACCCGCTGGGAGCTCACAGCCTGGGAGAGAAGGCAGGCGTGTCAATGTTCTATTTCAGTGCGGGATGCTAAGTGATAGAGGAGTGTGCAAGGAACTGAGGTGGCGGAGAGGAGGAGTGATCGGCTTGACCTGGGAGGTATGGAGGAAGAGTGGGTCCTTAGGCATGCATAGAGTTCCCCGTCTGACCCCCGGACTAGGCGGCACAGCTCAAGAGCTCCTGCCTGTCCCCTACCCCACATCCCTCCATCTGCAGGGAGCCAGAGCTCAGTAAGGCGGGCTGGCCCTCTCCCCTTAAAACCTCTCCTTTGCGTGTCCCCTGCTCCACCTGCCCCCCAGGCTGACGGAGACCATTGAGCGGCTGCAGGCCCAGGTGGAGGAGCTGCAGGCCCAAGTGGAGCAGCTGAGGGGCCTGGAGCAGCTGCGAGTGCTCCGGGAGAAGCGGGAGCGCAGGCGTACCATCCACACCTTCCCCTGCCTCAAGGAGCTGTGCACCAGCCCCCGGTAGGTGAGGGCACTGCTCGGTGTCTCCGAGTCCCCAGGGCTGCCAGCCAGGGCAGGGGACAGGCAGCAGGTGGGAACAAGAGTTGCTGCATCATCCAGGGCATGAGAGAAGCTGGTCCTATTATTAATGACATTCATAGCTGCTGGCATTTACTGAGAATTTAATTCTCACTGCAACACTGTGAGGGGCGTTATGTTATGCCCACTACCCAGATGAGAAAACGGAAGCTCAGAGGGTATGCGTCTTACCCAAGGTCACTTGTTTAGTAAGAGGCACAGCCAGAATTCTAACCCAGGAGGGGTCCACCACTGAACCATTGTCAGTTCCCATCAAATCTAAGACCTGACAGCTATTACACTTAATAAGGTAAGAATACACGTTACCTGTTTGGTGAGTGTTTCAATAAGAGTCCTGGCAGGAAAGAGTGCCTCGCACAGAGGAACAGAGACGTTAATAAAGAAGTGGTGTGGACAAGGAGTAGGGAAACCAGGGGGACACTACAGTGCCCGGGACTGCAGCAGAGAGGGCAGCGTTCCCAGCCTTAGGCAAGGGGCAAAGGGAAGGGAGAAGGCTGCCTGGCAGGCAGTGACTGTGGAGAGAACCCAGGGAGGATGTACCCCATACCAAACCAGCAGCCGCCCTCTGCCCAGTGCCCCCCACAGCTGGGCTCAGGAGAGAGTGCGCAGACCTGGCTGGGGCCGTGGCTGGTGGTCAGCCTCCCCGGCAGAGAGCAGGGGAGAAGGGTGAAGGATGGAGAGGGGCAAACAGAGCTCCAGCCCAGTGCGCCACAGATTTGTAAGCACTAAGGCTGGGCTGTGGGGCCTTGGCCATGACCCCTGCCCGCCCCCTGCCCCCTCCCCCCACTCCCCGCCAGGTGCAAGGATGCCTTCCGCCTCCACAGCTCCTCCCTGGAGCTGGGCCCGCGGCCGCTGGAGCAGGAGAACGAGCGGCTGCAGACCCTGGTGGGGGCGCTGCGCTCCCAGGTGAGCCAGGAGCGGCAGCGCAAGGAGCGCGCCGAGCGCGAGTACACGGCGGTGCTGCAGGAGTACTCGGAGCTGGAGCGGCAGCTGTGCGACATGGAGGCCTGCCGCCTGCGCGTGCAGGAGCTGGAGGCCGAGCTGCTGGAGCTGCAGCAGATGAAGCAGGCCAAGACCTACCTGCTGGGCCGGGACGACCAGCTGGCCGAGGCTCTGCTGGCGCCCCTCACCCAGGCCCCTGAGGCTGACGACCCCCAGCCGGGCCGCGGGGAGGACCCGGGTGCCCAGGACGGGGTCCTCTCGCCGGCCGCCTCCCCGGGCCACGCAGTGCGCAAGAGCTGCAGCGACACGGCGCTCAACGCCATCGTGGCCAAAGACCCAGCCAGTCGGCACGCGGGCAACCTGACGCTGCACGCCAACAGCGTGCGCAAGCGGGGCATGTCCATCCTGCGCGAGGTGGACGAGCAGTACCACGCGCTGCTCGAGAAGTACGAGGAGCTGCTGAGCAAGTGCCGGCAGCACGGGGCGGGCGTGCGGCATGCCGGCGTGCAGACCTCGAGGCCCATCTCCCGCGACAGCTCCTGGAGGGACCTGCGGGGGGGCGAGGAGGGCCAGGGGGACGCCAAGGCCGGGGAGAAAAGCCTGAGCCAGCACGTGGAGGCCGTGGACAAGCGGCTGGAGCAGAGCCAGCCCGAGTACAAGGCGCTGTTCAAGGAGATCTTCTCCAGGATCCAGAAGACCAAGGCTGACATCAACGCCACCAAAGTCAAGACGCATAGCAGCAAGTGACCCTTTCCTGGCCCGCATGCCTGGACCGTGCATCCTCTGGCGAGGGAGAGCCTTTAGCAGCAATACATCACAGCACGTGGCTGCTCCAGAGGCCGTGAGGAAGGGGCCCCTCCAAAACGGGAACACAGCATGTTCCCTGATGATGTGGTAGGCGGCCAACCTGTCCTGCCTCCTGAGAGCCCTTGGCCACCTGCATCAGCCCAAAGGCGCAGCTCAGAGTTTCAAAGCCAAACGTCCCCACTCCCCCAGGGATCCCCATGCTCTCCCACCCCCCCGGCTTGCTGACCCTGGGCCTCACCCTCAGATTGGTGGCCAGGCTTTTGCAAGCCTTTCTGGATTATTTGGCTTTTTCAAATTTTTTTCCAAAGTTTGGTTTTTCTGAGAGATTTGCAATGGGAGGTCTCCTTGACCCCTTGCCACAACTGGAAACACTTGAAAGGGGACCCCAGAGCCACTGTTTCGGGTTTCAGGGGTCTCCTGGACCACTCACTGCTTCTCCCCAGCTGTGATGCTCCCAAATTCCCTTAGCACCAGCTGCCCCACCCTGGGGTCCTGACCAGCTCAGAGACACCCCCTGCCATGCAGAGCAGGAGGTCTCAGCCAGGCCCCGAGTGTCCCCTGATCCAGCCCTGCCGGGCCAGGCTTCTCCTCGGAGACCCTCAGCCCACAGCAGATCTGTAGCCAATCAGAGGAGGAGAAGAGGGAGCCCCTGGCAGAGCTGGGCACTGTTCCCCTCAGAGCCAGCCTCCCCAGGTCCAGCCCAGAAATGCCTACTGGGGCCGTTAAGCCTTCCAGGGGCTGGGGCAGTGGGAGCTGCCAACTCTGCACACCACCTCCCGCTCACCAAGCTTGGCTTCTGCCTCCCCTCTCTTCACCTGCCCCCATCTCAGGGACCATGATGTCTCATTCACTCCATGCTCCCCACAGGCCAACCCTGGCACAGGTCACATCCGCAGCCCCCAGAATGTCCTGGGCATGTGCCACCAGCCAGTGGTCTCAGTGTCCACCCCACCCCCCCTTCACTGGGGACTGTCAGATCCTCACCCCACACCGAGTAGTATTGAATTGGGACAGGGATGAGAAACATGGCCCCTCTCTCCCTCCCATAAAATGCCTGCTCTTAACCTCCCACCTTTGGGGGGGGCTTTTGAAGACCCAGCTGGGTTAGGGGTTTAATCTTTTGGTTTAAGACTTCAGAGAGTCAACCTTCAGCTAAGAGATGCCCACATCCCCAGCTTGCCCTGGCCAGTCCTTCAGGGCTTCTGGTTCCTTCTGCCGCCCTTCCTGAGACCCTAGAAATCGGAGGAGCCATACAGTCCAGCGGAAGGCGGTGGCCCTGGCCTCTGTGCCAAGAGCCCATTGGGAACCTTCATGCCTTACTTATTTGTAATAGGTACAGGGGTTTTCTTAACACGCATGCCCGACCCCCCTGGAGACACCACCCTGCTCTCCGGGTGGCACTGTGATGCGAGCTGGCGGCTGGGTCCTTCCGTTCATGCAACTTGGAACCTTTTGTCCTTTGGGGCTGGGTAGCTCCCGGCCCTCCATGTGTCTCTGTTCTCTGGGGGGAGGAGTGGAGGGAGAGGGTGGAGGAAGAGCTCTGGCCTGTCTGCCCCCCAGCTCTGTAGTGGCTGACCACCTTTGAAGTATACGTGAGAGAAATATATTTACAAATGCTTTATTCTCTTCTTTAATAAAAAAACGCATCAGTATTCTAAAAGCAGAAATGGCCTCAGTCCCTTCTCTGTGTCTTATGCACCTGCCTCCCATCACACAGCTACAGGGAGAGGGTGGCACCCCTAGCGCCGCTCCCCCGTGGCCCTGCAGGGTCCTCTATGGCCACTCGGGCCTGAGTTCTCAGCTCTCCCTCCTCACTTCCCCATGATTGGTGGCTGAGTGGCTCTAAATAGCAGGCTGTCTGCGGCGTTTCTATATTTGCTGTGTGCCGGCGATGCCAGTCGTGCTGGGGACACACAGTGAACAAAACCTCCAGGGCCCTTCTTACCTTGGACTTTACATTCCGGGGTGGGGAGATCCACCAAAAATAAACAAAGAAAGGTAGTGCGATGGGGATAGCAGGGCGGGAGGCCGGTGCTCCCGCAGCTGGGCACGCACGCGCAAGGGGGCAAGCCGAATTTTTAAAAATATCTTACATGATCTTGTACCTAGAGATACGTGCAGTACATGGAGAGAGATCCAGTCTATGGTACTCACATTTCCTGGGGGAGCAATTAGGGGGAAAGTGTCTAAATGAGTTTCGTCCAGGTAGGAAGGGGGAGGGATAATGGCAAGAAAAGCCTGGGAGACAATAAGCCAGGGTGGGCAGGGCACCCTCTGAGAGCGGTGGCGATTTAGCTGAGACTTGAAGGCTGGGGCGGGACCAGCCAGAAAGACCAGTGCAAGCCCAGGGAGCAGCTGGGCCCTGGGGCCTCCTCCTAAGTGCAATGAGGAGTGATGGCAGGGCTGCTGGCTATGATTTTAAAAGGTTTCCTGGGCTGCTGGTGGAGGTGGAATCGTAGAGGGAGAGTGAAGGAGCCTGGGATGGGGCTGATGTCCTGAGAGACCCTGAAGCATGGGGAAGGCCATCAGCACTTGAGGAACCACCCATTGGTGACATAGGACAGTTACAGGAATGACAAGAGGGCCATCTCCTGGTGTTTTTCAAACTTTATAGACCCCACACCTCTCTTCCGCATACATTTAAAAAAAAGGCACAGGTAATCCTAACACTCTGGGAGGCCAAGGCCGGTGGACTGCTCAAGGTCAGGAGTTTGAAACCAGCCTGAGCAAGAGCGAGACCCCGGCTCTACTATAAATGGAAATAAATTAATTGGCCAACTTATATACATAGAAAAAATTAGCCGGGCATGGTGGCACAAGCCTGTAGTCCCAGCCACTCGGGAGGCTGAGGCAGGAGGATAGCTTGAGCCCAGGAGATTGAGGTTGCTGTGAGCTAGGGTGATGCCATGGCACTCATTCTAGCCTGGGCAATAAAGCAAGACTCTGTCTCAAAAAAAAAAAAAAAAAAAAAAAAACTCCCATTCTTGGCCCACACCCCCACATCTGTCTCGTCCCCACGTTACAGAGAGGCCAGGACGGTACACAGAGAAGGGCTGGGCTTCCTGGGCCCACCATCCCCAGGATTTCACCGGCTTCTGTCTCATACTGCAGCTGCTGTCAATCTGCTGGGTTTGCCATTTTCCTCAATGCAGAATGATAGCAGGGTGCCTTTTCCAAACTTCTCGTGCGCTCCACCCAGCCCTCTCCCAATCCAGTAATGTCCACCCACATTGAGAACTGATGTCCAAGCTCACGTATCAGAGGCCCAGAGACACACCTGCGGGTTTGGGTCAGAGGGGCACCTTTGGGGGCTCTGCCTTAGCCCCAGGATGCCCACCCCACCCAGCCCTCCTTTCACCAGCAGCCCTGTCCTGGTGGATGGCTCCAAAGACACGGGTGACCTCTAAAGTCAGAGAAGAAAATGCTCCTGAATCTTTGTGTGTGTGTGTGTGGGGGGGTGTCAGTTTCTTGCTGCCTTCTATTCTCTCCCATTTCCAGACAGAAAATGCGGCTCTGTGGAGCCCAATCCCACCAGCCCACATGACCTGCATCTGTGGCAAAGCTTCCATAGTGTTCCCTGGGAGGTGGACTCAGGGGCCGGCTGTGAGAAACATGCAGGTTTCCCACCGACAATGCTTCCCTTACGCTCCCAGGGGAGCCGGAGCAGCTTCCCTCACGCTTGGGAGGGGAGGAAGGTGTGGTGTGGAGAGCCCAGAGCTGGGCCCCAAACTTCTGTGCTTCTTACATCAACTAAACTAAGTGGTGAGGGGGTATGAGCAGCAGCATGCAAGTGGCTGTCGGAGTCCCCAGCTGGGTGGAGAGCCCTGTGGTTAACACACGCAGCAGTCACAGCTGGGCAGCAGTCACACCTGAGCAGCAGAGGAAGCGTTCTGTGGCCTGTATCCAGCAGCTCTGCTCTCCCTCAGCTATTAAACTCTGGGTACATTCTTCTGCCCCTTCTTCCCTTCTGATCACCACTTTGTCCTTGCTTGGCTGGCAGATACTCCCTGCTACCTCCCCAGGGGCTTCTGCCCAGCTCTGTCCTCCTCCCAACTGGGTCCCTCCCCCACTCCCAAGGCCAAACTCCAGCCCCCATGGTGAGAGGAAGCAGCAGGACAGGCCTGCTTCCACACTCCCTGCAAACCTTGAGCTGAGAGCCAGGATGTGGCCCAGTTTCTAGGGGACCAGGCAAGCAAGAGGTGGTGGGGAAGAAAGAACCTTGCAGGAGGAAGGACCAGCTTGGCCCACTCACTCATGCCTCGAAGCATCCTATGTGCTGCCCAACCCTTGGGGAAGGCAAGAGGGTCTGGAAGAGAGTGGTCAGACTGGATTTCCCACCCCAGTGCTGCAAAGAAAAAAAAATAAGTCATCAGGTCTCTGAAAGAGAAAGAAAGTGCCCTCAAGAAACCTGCATGCACTCAGCACCCCTTAGAAGTGGCTAAGTTTTTGTGTGTGCTGACTCTGTGTCAGGCACTGTGTTGTGTTTTACACGTGTTTAATATCCTCAGGGATTTTATGAGGCAGCTATAAAATCTCTATTTTACTAATGAGGATACGGAGGTTTAGAGGTTAAGTAATTCAAGGTCACATAGAAATATTTGAACTCTGGCCTGACCAATTCCACCATGACTCACTGCACGCTCCCTATTTCCACATAATAATGAGTTTGAAGACAGGGCACTCCAGAGAAGAAAGGGGGACCATGTGGCCCCTCCACATGGGAGTGGTTCCCCAATGCAGGGGCCACAGAGAAGGGCTGGGGTCTGCAAACTCCTCAGCTGCCAGGAATGGGGAATGATTCTTTATCCTTTCTTCCCTTCCTTCCTCTCTCCCCCATGAGTAACCCCTCTTCCTGAAGCACCATCTCAGCCTATGGATGACCAAGGAGGGTAAGGAGGAGGCTGGCTTCCACCTTTTTGGGAGAACAGGTGGGCCCTCATTCTGGATGGTTCGCGGCAGCAGCAGGTGAGAGGAGCTTGCCAGCTGCTCTTCCCCTCACCCCAGGGCAGCTTGTCTCATTCTATCCTGTACCCATCTCCTCTCCCAGAATCCAGGCCACCAGATGGCCTGAGCAGGCTGTGTTTATTTGGGGCCATGGAAACCTGCAGTTTTCTTTTCCTATTTCCCTGGGTCAGATGCAGGGCTGGAGCCCAGCCTCAGAACAATGAAGCCATGGAATGGTTCTGACTTTATTAGTCATAATCCCTCAGCCCTCAACCGTAGTGCCTGGCTTTGCTCCCCTGAGCAGCTTATTCCAGTCACCATGGAGATGCCTCTGTTCCCTCTGAGGCCTTGAGACTCAGTCAGACAGGCAGGGACCCAGGAGACATTCCTTCCAGAGGGAGCCCAAAGGGAATATGTCAGCTGCCACCTTCTTCTTAGTTTGAGCTTACGAAGCCAGTGGCTGGCAAGTGGTTTATTCCCTCCTAAAGACACTGACACATCAACAATGCTGAGATGGTAGAGCCTTGATTTGATGACAATCTCCTGTTTCAATCAGCCAGCATCCCCAGAGGTATATTTTTCTAGGTAATTATGCTTTTTCCTAAAAATAGAACTCTTCATTAAGAAACAACCACTAGCGTTACTAACAATTCCTAACATTTACTGAGCTCTGTTTCCATTTACCCTCCTGCCTTTCAACAAAGTAACTTAACTAAGGTTTCGCTGTTCTGGGGGCGCGACGGCCCCAGGTTTTGCAAACCTTTCTTTGTGGAAGGGTCTCCCGCTCCTCCTGTCTGGTACTTCTCATGCAGAGCGGCTGGGTATAAACCATCACACACGTGCTGGTGGAGGCAGGATTTGCTTACAGGCTGCCTTGCAAAAAGAGCCTGAAGTTCCCAAAAACCAGCTCCACCAGAATTCAACTTGCAAACACACACTCCCATAGAATTCATGTTATCAGTTATTTGTAGAGTGCCCACGACATGCCATGTTCTGGGTGCTCGGAATACAGCAGTGAGCCGGTGCCCTCCTGGGGCTTCTATTTAAGGTTGAGATTAGAGAAAAGAAGAAAATAAGAAAACACAGGGCAGGGTAACGGGGACGTGGAGCCTGGGGCGGGCGGGCGCGAGAGGAACCAGGCGGGAGAGAGGGCCTCCGCGGGTTTGGGTGATGAGCGGTCCAGGAGGAGGGAACAGACTCTCTTGAAAGGGCGAGAAGTGATGTTTCTGGGGGACAGGAGATCCAGGGGTTCACGTCACTAGGAGGCTCCTTCCGGAGCTCGCGGTCCGGCCAACGTCTACGCCACGCCAGGCAGGCCTCCCGGACGCGGCCGGCCGGGCAGCACCGCCGTGAGCCCAGCTCACCGCCTCCCCTCGCGGGCCCAGGAAGCCGCGCGGAACCAAAGTCCCGACGGCAGCGCGAGCTTGCGGACCGCGAGGAGAGGGCGCCAGCCGGAAGCGTCCCGAGACCTGAACATGGCGGCCCTCAGGTGCGTGCGCGGGGGCCTGAGCCGAGCCGGGGCCTGGCTGCTCCCGCCGCCCGCGCGCTGCCCGCTCCGGGCTCTGCACAAGCAGGGAGACGGCACCGCGTTCCAGAGCATCTACAGCCTGGACAAACTCTACCCCGAATCCCAGGGCTCGGACACCGCCTGGAAGGTCCCGGTGAGCCGGGAAGGGCAGGACGGAAGAGGCGTTCCCCCCGCTCCTGGGTGGTGTCAGGAAGCCAGGGCTCCATTGGCCGGGCGTGGAGCTTCGCCTAAGCGGCCGTGGCTCTCAGAACTGACTGGTCGCCGCGGGAGGGGGTGGGTGGCTGTGTCAACAACCGGGGACTGGGACAGGAGGGCCTCGGGGCGCCCGGTGTGGCTCTAGATGTGCAGGAACGGGGAATGCCCAATGGCTATGCTTCTTTCAAGGCTACCAGTTTTTCCACGTTTTTCTCCCGACCCTCAGGATTCTTGTCCCAGAGGAAAATACGGGCATTCTGGCCCTTCAGAGTGGACGATAAAGGGCAGAGGCTGCCAAGTTGTTTGCTGCTTTTTGGGACGTCACACTGTCTGTTGCACCTAAGTAACCCTAGGATGCCTGAGAAAACAGGGCTTCTCCTTCAGTACCTCCAGATGCATGTATTTAGGCCTCTGGGTGCAGGCACCGTATTAGGCCCCAGGCCCATTAAGTTTCGACCTACAGGACTGGAAGAGAACATTCATTCATTCACCCACTCATTCAACAAACGTCTATTGAGAGCATGCTGTGCACACTATGCTAGGCTGAGGGGATAGAGTATCGGGAAAATAAAAAGCCTAATACTCGTGGAGCTTATATTCTAGTGGAAAGAGACAGGCAATAAGTAAAGTAAGTAATTAGAATGTGTGAGATGGTACTTTAGAGAATATAAAGCCCACAAGGAAGGAGGAGTGCCAGAGGTAGGGAGTAGGGTTGCAGTTTTAAGTAGGATGGTCTGGGAGGGCCTCAGTGAGGTGGTGACATTTGAGTCAAGACTTACAAGAAGCAAGACAGCAGGCCATGAAAATAGTGGGAAGAGCAATGCAACAGCCTTAAGGCAGTAGCCAGCTTGACTGGTGTGGCTGAGCAGGGGAGTCAGGTGAAGCTAAAGAGGAGAGGGATGCTGGGGAAAGGCCCGTTTCTAGGGCTTACTGGTCTTCAGCCTTTCCTCTTAATGCAAGGGAGACCTATTCCAGGGTTTGAGGCAGAAGACTTAGTTTTACAAGGATTACATGGGTTTTTTTTGTTTTTTGAGACAGAGTCTCACTTTGTTGCCCAGGCTAGAGTGAGTGCCGTGGCATCAGCCTAGCTCACAGCAACCTAAAACTCCTGGGCTCAAGCGATCCTCCTGCCTCAGCCTCCCTAGTAGCTGAGACTACAGGCATGCACCACCATGCCCGGCTAATTTTTTCTACATATATTAGTTAGCCAATTAATTTCTATTTATAGTAGAGACTGGGGTCTCGCTCTTGCTCAGGCTGGTTTCGAACTCCTGACCTCGAGCAATCCGCCCGCCTCGGCCTCCCAGAGTGCTAGGATTACAGGCATGAGCCACCACGCCCGGCCTGGGTTACATGTTTTGCTTTTTTTTTTTTTTCCCCCATTGAGGCATTTTATCTGTAAGTATGTATTACATCACTAGAAAAAGATTCCCAGGATTTTCCCTCCTGTATGTTTTCATCTTGCTTCTTCATGGTCTGTGATGCCAGCTAAAGTTGTCAGTGCAATGAAACCAAACTGATGGGATGGGAGCAGATTATTCTGCCATTTTTCTAGATCTTTGAGTTGCACATCAAATCTGGGGCTGATCACACCACACTTGTTTAACCTGCCTATGAGGTTCGCAATAATTTTTCCAGCTGTGTGCTCCTCAGTGATTTCAGATTTACCAATGTAACCATGCTTTATCATCAGTTAGCAACCAGATGATGACTTTGGAGTACTGCCTAATAAGAACCTGCCATTTGCCTCTTTTTGTAGCATTGTTAATGCTTTTAAGAGCCTCAGCCAGGATATCCACACACACCATTATGATGTCATGGAAAGATGAAGGAAAAGAAGACAGGAGGGGAGAGTAAATGGAGTTCTACAAGGATCACTGCAGAGAACAGACTGGAGGATGCCAAGAACATGGAGACAAGTTAGGAGATTGCAACAGTGCAGGCAAGAGATGATAAGCAGAGTAGAGACAATGGGAATCATGGGAATTAGTTGGATCCTAATCCAACTAATTGGATGAAAGCCTACAGGATTTGCTAATGGATCAGATGTGAGAAGTGAGAATAGAGAGAATTTGAAGTCTGGGGCTTTGAGCAATGGAAGGATTGAGTTGCCATGAACTGAGGTGAGAGAGTGGCAATAATGTTATTTTGTGTGTTCATTCATTCAACAAAAAGGTTACTACATGTCAAGCACTGTTCCAAGCATAGCAGATACAGCCAAGATAAACAAAACAGACAGAATCTCTGTTTCTTACATTCTAATGGAAGGATAGCAGATAGTAAAAAAAAAAAATAGGGGGAGGGGGCAGGCATGGTGGCTCATGCCTGTAATCCTAGCACTTTGGGAGGCCAAGGCAGGAGGGTCAATTGAGCCCAGGAGTTTCAGACCAGCCTGAGCAAGAGGGAGATCTCTTCTCTACAAAAAATAGAAAAATGAGCCGGGTGTAACTATCATGTGCCAGTAGTCCCAGCTATTCAGGAGCCTGAGGCAGGAGAATCACTTGAATCCAGGAGTTTGAGGTTGCAGTGAGCTATGATGATGCCACTGCACTCTATCCAAGGCAACAGAGTGAGACCCTATCTCCATAAAAAAGCAGAGGAGGGGAACACTGGGTATTGAGAAGTAGTATAATGAATAAAAGGGTGCTGCAACAGAGAGTGCCAGGAGCGACTTCAGATTGTTCATAAGGGAATCCTCTTGGAGGAAGCTTGAGGTTTGAGACATCCATCAGGTATCAGAGAGGAGACATCAGGCAGTTGGGAATATGGGTCTGGAGTTGAGGAAAGAGGCTTAAGTTTGAGTCAGAAAGTTGGGAATCAAAAACATAGAGGATATTTCATCCACATAGCAAGTGAAGTGTTTTAGGGCTAGAAAGAGTAGAAAGAGAAGAAAAAGGATTTCTGAGGCATATCATTGTTTAAAAGTTGTGAAGAGCTAGCAAAGGAGAATGAGAAGGAGTCACAGGGAGGGAAGAGGAAACCGAGAGAGGATAGCTCAGAGGAAGGGGAAGAACATGCTTCAGGCAGGAAGGCGTGGCTCCTGGTCTTCAGTGCTGCCAGAAGTGGAGTAGGGTGAGGGGCTCACCCTCAAATAATTCAAAGATAAAAGTGATGAAGGCAGCCAGAGGGGGTACACAGAAGGATACTTTGAGCTTGGAGAGCCAGAAAAACTTACAAGGGGGTGGTGTTTGCCTGGGCCTTGTGGACATGAGGTTTTAAGGCCCTTTGGCCTTAAAACTGGTGCTGGAGGAACAACTAGGGAGAGAGCTGGAGGTGAGAAGTCCTGGGGTGACTAATTCAGTTTGACACAGACCCTCAGGGCAGATGTACGGGTCACTCACTGTTCAAGGCAGGCAGGCTGCCTCGGTGCAAGCCGCCTGGGGCTTTGGAAGAAACAGGGTGGCCTGCCAGATTCGCTGCTCCAGGTTGGCAGAGGGGTTGCTTTTGGAGCCTCCCCGATGCATGTGCGCTGTGGCTCCCCCACCCCCACCCCCCAGAGCCAGGCCTTCATAATAGTGCCTGACACTAGCTAAGGCCAGGGCAGGGAAGGCTGGAGACATCAGTTCCATTTTGCTAAAGGAGTGTATCTGAGGTGGTACTTCTAGAGTCTGGGGAAGCTTTTTCTGTCATTCTGATATGATTTTGCTGGGGATTTGAAAATAGTAATGTGTTACATTTGTGTCCTGGGTTTACATCATTTCCTTTGTTGCCCTGGACCACCAGTTAGGAATAGGTGATACTTATTTGACACTGTGACATTATGTTACAGGATGATGCAAAGCAAGCCAACAATGACATCCCTTTAGGTAAGTAATTTTGGTTTTTCTTAATCAGCCTTTTCCTTCACACCTCACACATTCCTTCCAGATCACTCTGGCCCAATTAAAGAGATTATCTGTGGGTGTGCAAAAGTGGAATCTTTGCAGCATTGTTTAGAATAGCAGATAAATGATGGTGTAGCCACTCATGGAGTTCTGTGTAATGTGCCATGCGCATGGAGAGCTCTTGATGTTCTCATGACGTGAGCAGTCTTCACAGTAGATGAATTGATTGTTATGGGAGAAAAGGAAGGTGCAGGAGAGTATATAAGCTACCATTGTGTTTTACTTATCTATATCTTTGAAATAAATATGTATCTATAATCTGTGTGTGTATGTATGTGTATATAAACCTATATATATCTGAAAGAATATACAAAAACCTGGATACAGCGACTGCCTTGGGAGGTGGAGACAAAAGACAAACCTGGTGGCTAGGGCACGGGAGTGGAGATTTCTCCATGTAAACCATTTGCATAACTTTAAAATTTTGTGCCAGTCAATCGTAGGCAAGGTTTAGCAGTTGCAGCCTTTAAAGAAACAATGAGCCCTTTTTACATTCAGAGGATGTATGGCTTCCATAGACAGTGAAAGGAAGAGTACCCAAAGGTACTGCCCCTCCTTCCCCGTCCTTGCTCAGGGTGACACTGAAGGAGACCAGATGACTACAACACAAGGGACAGGAAACCCTGCAGTTTTATAGCTTGCAGCTGCCTTGGGGAGGAGGCAGCAAAAGTCATATCTCATCAGAACTCGAGGGGAAGAGATACAAAGAGAAGTGTCTCATGCCAGCCTTCGCGGAGATGGCAGGCGAGTGGGCAGCAGCCTTGTGGTAGCCCCTCGCCAGGCTCCCACGCTCTCATTCATCACAAGGCGTCTGTTCCTGTGAAGACTTAGATCAGCCACAGTTCAAGCCTTGCCCCTGTGGCCTGTGTGGCTACACGCAAGGTTGCCAGGGCACCATGGTGGAACCATTCCCCTACAGTGCCGTGTGTATTTGTTACCTAAGCCAGAAAAAGGATTTAATTTGACTTCTCCAGAGGAGGAAAGCCTCTCAGCAACAGTCTGAGGAGGGTCACCGGTGCTTTCTGCCACCATGGTGCCACCACAGTTCTTTGCCACCCAGACCTCTTGTGCTTCACCATCTAGTCCTCTGAAATTTTTTCACTACTGTGCCTTCCCTACTTTCCTCAGACAACACCAGGCTGCTTGTCATTAATTATAAAAAGGGAAGGAAGATACCTCATTTTACAGAGTGAAAACAAACTGAGACCCAGAGAGGCAGGGGGACTTTGTCAAGGCCATGTAGTCACTTCTTGGCTGAGCCAGTGTTCTAAGCCAGGGCTCCCAGCTCCAGCTCAAGTACTCATTCGCGCAACAGATGTTGCGCCACCGACCGTGAGCTTGGCCCGGGAATGCACGGTGAACACACAATGAATCAGACACGGGCCTGCTCTCTTGGAGCTTACAGTCCACTGGGACTCCACATCTGCCACTTCTGGAATTAAACTAAGGCTGCCCCTTAGTGTGAGCTTTTGAAAGAGTCCTTGCTTTAAAACATACAAAAAACGAACAGCAAAAATCAAGGGCAGCAGCTGTGGTGGGATGTAGTAGACCAGAAGCAGACAACTGCGTCATAATTTGACTTTCTTTACTGTCTGTGTGACCTTGGGAAAGTCACTTGCCCTTGATTTTGGTTTTGACATTTGTGAGTAACCTCTGGCTTTACTGATCTGAACGTTACTTTATGTACATACAGTGTATACAGTCGGCTCTCTGTGTCCGCGGGTTCCGTGTCCATGGATTCAACCAACTGTGGATTGAAAATATTTGAGGGGAAAAAAAAGGGGCTGGTTGCATCTGTACTAAACAGGTACAGACTTTTTTCTCGTCATTATTCCCTAAACAATATAGTATAACAACTATTTATATAGTGTTTACATTGTATTAGGTATTATAAGTAATCTAGAGATGATTTAAAATATGTGGGAGGATATGCATAGGTTATATGTAAATACTATGCCATTCTATACCAGGGACTGTGGATTTTAACATCCATAGACATCCTAGAACCAATCCCCCATGGATACAGAGGGACGACTGTATATATTAATAAAAGGCATTGAAAAACCTGGCACAGTGGCTCATGCTTATAAATCCCAGCGCTTGGGAGGCCAAGGTAGTGGGATTGCTTGAGCCCAAGAGTTCAAGACCACCTTGGGTAACCTGAGGTTGCCCCTCTTGCCCAACCTCGAGACCCCCTATGTCTACAAAAATTAAAAAAAAAAAAAATAGCCTGGCACAGTTGTGCACACCTATAGCCCCAGCTGCTGGGGAGGCTGAGGTGGGAGGATCACTCAAGCCCAGGAGTTCAAAGCTGCAGTGAGCTGTGACCGCACTACTGCACTCCAGCCTAGGCAACAGAGCAAGACCCTATCTGAAAGAAAAAAAGTCACCAAAAGAGAGATGCGTAATAGGGATAGTTATGGTGATAGGACATTAGCAGTGTGCACATTTTACCGTGGGATGATCAGTTTTTTGTGTGAGTATTCTTCTGTTTTACAGATCGCTTGACGATATCTTACTGCCGGAGTAGTGGTCCTGGGGGGCAGAATGTTAACAAAGGTACAGGCGCCTCATTGCTTGCTTTTGCTTTTTAAGACTCAGCTGGGCGATGGGCCTGAGGAGCTCTGTGTTTATGTTCATATAGAATAAAGGGATTTTTCAGCAGAATCTTAAATACTGCCAGCTTATAATAATCCTCTTTATTCTTTTGAATGTGGTCTGATTCTCAGATGCTCAGCTGTGGGTTGCTAGGACTAGGATTGGCTATGGGTCTAAACAAAGAGAAATCACAGTGTGAGTTGGCAGCTAGCTCCAAGAATAGGTTTCCTTCATTCTGGTGGAACTTGTTCCCCCATTCTTTTCAGCACCCAGTGAAACTGTAAGAGAGCCCTGGACACGTGGTTACTAGAAGTCTATTTTTGTCCAAAGATGCCTCAGTATCTTTGCAGACTTGTTCCATGGCCAACTTTGACATAAGCTAGAAGGTACCTGGTTGGATGTCTGGTCTCTCTTTGTTTCAAGGTGTTCACTGGTCACCTGGGTGCTGAGACTTCCTGAGAGTCCAAGTGACCAGTGCTCCCTTCTGTCCTTCATCCACAGTGAATTCCAAGGCTGAAGTCAGGTTCCATTTGGCGACCGCGGACTGGATCTCAGAGCCTGTGCGGCAGAAGATCGCCATCTCGGTAACCACCATCCCTTTCTTTCCCTAGAAATCCCTTGGTGACTTTTAAACATTTACCCTGTAAGACTAGGGTTCTTCCTTTGTTCTCTGCAGCATAAAAATAAGATCAACCGGGCAGGAGAGTTGATACTCAGCTCTGAAAGCAGCCGCTATCAGTTCCGCAATCTGGCAGACTGCCTACAGAAAATTCGAGACATAATCGCTGAGGCCAGCCAGACACCCAAGGAGCCATCCAAAGAAGATGCTAAACTTCAAAGAATCAGGTACCAGAAAATGCCCTAAGCTGCTGTATAAACTGATTTGCATAGGTGAGAGTCTGCACAGGTAAGGAAGGAGGCAGGTAAAGGCCAAGACCTGCCCCTAGGCAGGTGAGAAGCCCCAGCAGGCAGCAGGAGGCAACCCGGACCTGGGGTGGGGGTTGTGAGCTGGCACCTGCTGGCGGCTGCTCTGCTTGCCGCAGAGCTTCCAGCCTTCCAGCGCCTCTCACCACTTTGAAAAGCACTGATTGGGCATCTGGGCTAATTGCAGCCTTTTTGTTTTCAGGATAGAAAACATGAACCGGGAAAGGCTGAGACAGAAGAGAATTCATTCTACCATAAAGACGAGCAGGAGAGTAGACGCGGACTGAAATCACCCGCAGCTGGTAAAGACCAGGCTTCAGGGCGCCCGGGCAGCTGCGGCGGAGATGCCTTTAACACCACACGGAGATTTCTTTGTTTTTGCTGTTACTGCTCGTCTGTAACGTGGGCGCCATCACAAGAATGTTCATTTGGCGTGAGAGTTGCAGGCACTGATTGCAAAGGTCTTTATAGGCAATTACCATATTTTCAAACCTGAATTATCCACCTACTGTATTAGTTACAATAAAATTCTAGGCTCTTAGGCTTCCCTTTTCATTCCGAATGCTTCCAAATGGAATTCCTACCTTTTTTCTCAGTCGCAGCGACTCTCAGTTATTGACCCGGCGCTGACTGTGTATCACGGCTGGGGGAAACAGGGGGGTTCTGGTGTCTGCCCTCAAAGAACACACAGCCAGGAAGCAGGGCCGAGACAGAGGAGTGAGCATTTGAGCTGGGCCATGGAAACGGACGAGAGGGGATGAGGACATGCCATTTAAAGGGAACAATATGCATACAGGAGACAGAAAAGAGGCTGAGGTGGAGGAGGGGCCGAGAAAGCCAGCAGTACTGAATGGCGGGTCTGTGCAGCTTACTGGGAGGGAAGTGTGAAGAGAGCAGCAGGCTTCATGCAAACAGCCTCCAATTCAAGTTAAGGGTTTAGATGTTAAGAAACGTGGGCAACAGCCACTGAGGATCTTGAGCAGGAAGGAGTACTGTGTGTTAGGTCCTGTATTGGGTAGTGGGGCTTTAGAGGCAGGAAGAGTAAGTTGGAAGATTTTTGCCATCCCTTGGGCATGGGAAGAGCATCCAGGCTAGCATAGCAGCAGTAGATTGTCGTGGCATGGAGTGAATCTCTCACACTGTTCTCTATTTTTTCAGTCTAGTTCTCTCATTTGGCAAATACTCCCAGCTCTAAATTCCAGAGAATGAACTGTAGCAGTATATATATACTGAGCAGGGACTTACCATTCCCTGCTCTAAACAAGGGGAAGAAGTCATTTATAACTGACTTCTACAAAATACAAAAGATATGTAAGATGTGGTCCCTGTCCTCAGGGGACTCGGGGCCTAGGATGAGGCCGAGGCTCCTAAGCAGGAAGTACAACGTTCCTTAGTTCATTCTGTCATTCAGCAAACACTGGGTGAGGTGGTGAGGAGGCAGCAGTGAACAAAACAAAGTCCTTTCTTCCAGAGAATTGACATGCCATCAGGTGGTGATAAAAGCTCAGAAGAAAAATGGGATGCAGTAACACGACTTAAAGCATGGTAAATGGCATAAGAAAAGTCTCGGTAGATTGCAGGAGGCAGAGGAGCTGGAGGGTCGGAGAAGCTGTACTTGGAGTGCTAGAGATGGGTCCGAAGGAGGGGAGGAGCTGGCCAGGGAGCAGGGTAAGCGCATGTCACTTGGAGGCTCCAGTGGTGGCCGAGTGCCAGGCTAGGAAAATGCGGGCAACGCCAAGGCCTGCCTGCGGCTGGGACGGGGAACCCAGGATTGAGAGGATGGCCTCTGGCGCCAGACTGCCCAGCTCAACTCCCGCCCCTCCGCTACCCCCGGCTGCAGGACCTTGAGCAAACTACTTAACCTTGGTTTCCCCATCGATAATCTAGGGATGATGTGTTAGTGCCAACTTCGTAGGGTTATTGTGCGATTTCAGTGAATAAACAAGCGGTCAATAGCACTGAGCAAGTAGTCCAGGAATGCTGGCCGTGACTTACAGGCCAGTTTGACTGGAGCCCAGGGGATGAGGAGCTGTGAGATGGGTCTGCCCCATTGAGTGGGAGCCAGATCCAGAAAGGACTTACATGTGACAGCTGACAGCCGAGACATTTAGACTTTCCCTACAGGGGCTGTCAGGGGCTACTAATCTGCCATGATAGGATGAGAAGCAGGTGGGGTTGTCAACTGACGCATGTGACCAGCCAGGTGGTACCAGTCATGGAACTAAGGCAGTGGCAACAGGGATGGGAAGGAAATACGGATGCTGAAGGATTATGAGGACAGAAAATTGGCCTGGGAGCAGGGGGGTGACGCAGGGCAATGCTATGCGCTGACGCGGGAAAGTCATGAAGAGTGGGCCCGGGGGGATGGCTGGGTGAGTGTGGCTTGCCCGAGAGGAGGCATGCCCGGTGACGATGCTCAGAGCATGGTGTGGGCTACAGAGCGGGAGTGAGGCTGGAGCTGGGAGATCCAGGACCTGGGGAGCAGCTGAGTGAGGCACGGCAGGGCCTGGGGCTTGCTTGGTTAGATGGGGGCGGCAGGAAAGCAGAGATGACCCTGCACATGGCCCTGGGGCGAGTGCTGGGCGCTGGACCCAACAGGCCCTCTGAAGACATTGGTGGCATGTGAAGGGACCTGGAGGGGAAGGAGAGGTAAGGAGAAATAAGAAAAAGCTGGGGACAGAGAGTAGAGTCCACGCCTTAAAAAAGGCTAAGGGCAAAAAAACAAATACAGGTGACTCCCAAAGACACAATGGAAGAGGCCAGACTTTACAAAAGAGAAAGATGCCACTTGTATGATGTTCAAAACCAGGCAAAACTACTTTGTGGTGATGAGTCGGGCAAGTGTTGACCTGGGGGAGGTGGCCATTGACCAGCAGGAGGCACAGCAGCCTTCCTGGGCGCTGGAAAGGGTCTGAGTCTTGACCTAAGTGGCTGTCACGTGAGTACATACATGCACATGTAGACCACTCAGGCTGCAGCCTTAAGATCTGTACCCTTTACTGCTCACAGGATACACCCAACAGACAATGCCTGTTTGTTTTTTCTTTTTTTTTTTTTTTTTTGAGACAGAGTCTTGCTTTGTTGCCCAGGCTAGAGTGAGTGCCGTGGCATCAGCCTAGCTCACAGCAACCTCAAACTCCTGGGCTCAAGCAATCCTCCTGCCTCAGCCTCCCGAGTAGCTGGGACTACAGGCATGCGCCACCATGCCCGGCTAATTTTCTATATATATCAGTTGGCCAATTAATTTCTTTCTATTTATAGTAGAGACGGGGTCTCGCTCTTGCTCAGGCTGGTTTCGAACTCCTGACCTCGAGCAATCCGCCCGCCTCGGCCTCCCAGAGTGCTAGGATTACAGGCATGAGCCACCCCGCCCGGCTTCCTGTTTGTTTTTTGAGGCAAGGACTCCTGTTGCCTGGGCTTGAGTGCGGTGGCGAAAGCCTAGCTCACAGCAATCTCCAACTCCTGGGCTGAAGCGATCCTCCTGCCTCAGCCTCCCCAGTAACTGGGACTACAGGTGCTAGCCACCACACCCAGCTAATTAAAAAAAAATTATTTTAGAGATGGGGTCTGGCTATACTGCCTGGGCTGGTCTCCAACTCTTGGCCTCAAGTGATCCTCCCCCCTTGCCTCCCAAAGTGCTGGGATTACAGGTGTGAGCCGCCGCCCCAGCTCAGAAAGACAAATCAATCAACTGGGAGGGGAGCATCCTCAAAGCAGTAGGCTGGAGTGAGGTGGGTTAAATCCTTCCCTTTGCAGACATTAAGGGAGGAAGGAGACAGGTTTTTGCTGGCTCTACGTTTTGTAGAGAGAAACAAAGAATGTCCCCAAGTCCCCTGTCCCCGCGCTGATGCTGGGGGCGGATGGGCAGGTCTCACAGCAGGTACAGCGGCGGACAAGCGCTGCCCTCGGCTGAACTCCCGTCACCCGTTTCAGATGCGCGTGGACTCTAATAATGGATTTTAAATGTAACATTTTAAAAATGTTTATTCTTGGCTGGGCGCGGTGGCTCACGCCTGTAATCCTAGCACTTTGGGAGGCCAAGGCAGGCGGATTGCTCAAGGTCAGGAGTTCGAAACCAGCCTGAGCGAGACCCCGTCTCTACCAAAGATAGAAATAAATTAATTGACCAACTAAAAATATATATACAAAAAATTAGCCGGGCATGGTGGCGCATGCCTGTAGTCCCAGCTACTCGGGAGGCTGAGGCAGGAGGATCGCTGAGCCCCGGAGATTGAGGTTGCTGTGAGCGAGGCTGACGCCACGGCACTCACTCTAGCCTGGGCAACAAAGTGAGACTCTGTCTCAAAAAAAAAAAAAAAAAAAGTTTATTCTTTTGTTTGTTTAATAATTTTAAGGGAGAGAAACATTAGGGTGAAATATCTATTTGGCTGAGTTTTCTATGTATCCCACACCTGTGATATGTTGATATCACCTGTGACACATTGACATATTGTCAGGACTGGAAGGACGCGTCCCTCCTGGTCACGTCGTCGTGCGGGGAAGACTGCCAGCGCGTGTTTCGGTGTCCATGACTAACACTGGTCTGTGCTCCTTCACTTCCCACACCACACACTGCTGACGTTCTAGGATTTTCTATCAGGTCTTCAGAGGTGGCCAAGGAGGAAGTGCCTCCCACCTCCGCGGCCCCGAGCGGCCCCCACGCTCCGCGGCGCGCCCCTCCGCGACCTTGCTGGGGAGCCCCGGGAGCCGATGCCTATTAGGGGAGGAGATGCGGAAGCCACGTGCCGCAGGCCCCAGTGGCCTAATGGATAAGGCACTGGCCTCCTAAGCCAGGGATTGTGGGTTCGAGTCCCACCTGGGGTAAAAGCCGCACCATTTTTGGATTATTTTTTTACCTCCTCTCAGAGACTCTGGAAGAGACCGCGACCCCGTGTGCGCCGTCCACCAGGGTCTGCGCCGAAGACCCTGAGTGCCGCGCCAGCACCAACAACTGCAGCCCGCGCGTTTCGCGAGACAGGGGCACGAGCAGCTTTTGCCCGTCAACTTCGAGGCTGGTACAGTACTCCGTCCGGAGGGTCGAGGGGGCAGAGGATTCCCAGGACACTGCAGCTGCGGCGACGGTCCCGAGCAGCCAAGGACGAACGACGTGCGGACACGCGGACTGTGGAGGGCCCTACAAGGCAGCGGGTGAGGAGCCGCAGCCTGCGATAAGCAGGCCGAGGTCGCGGGTTCCCAGAGGCAAAAACTCTGAGGAGGCTCTATCATCACCCCAGGTGGGACTCGAACCCACAATCCCTGGCTTAGGAGGCCAGTGCCTTATCCATTAGGCCACTGGGGCGCGATGAGACGTGCTTTCCACGTGGTCTGTAATAGCGCGTCTAGCCGCACGTGCCCACGCACCGCGCCAACCGCAGTGCTACCTGGACCGGGGAAGCCCGCCGGGCTACCTGAGAAGCAAGAGATCCAGGTGGCGCTGTGACGCGGAAGGAGATAGGCTCCCGGAAAGGCGAGCGCGCGACCGGAGGTAGGGGACAGACACTAAGAAAGAACCACAACAGAGCTGGGCAGCAGATTGCTGCGCTCAGTTAAGGGACACGCTCAAAAGGAGCCCGACCACGAAGGGACTCGAACCCTCAATCTTCTGATCCGAAGTCAGACGCCTTATCCGTTAGGCCACGCGGTCGCGACGCCCGTCATGTCACGAAGCCTGGTCCAGGTACCGCAGCTCCGAGGTGGCGGTGCGGGTGGTTTGGCGGGAACCCGCGGCCCGTGTTTCAGCACACAGATACGTTACAGGCTCGGCGGAGGCTAACGCAGGTACGATCCTGGGGCCGTGTTACCGCTAGAGTCCGGTCATCACTAAGTGGATTACACAGATAAGGTAGTAGCTGCGGAGACCGCGTGGCCTAATGGATAAGGCGTCTGACTTCGGATCAGAAGATTGAGGGTTCGAGTCCCTTCGTGGTCGAAACGTTTTAACCCGTACAGTTGTCCTGCGACCACAATCCCTTCACCTTCCCTAATTTTAGACCTTCCCGGACCATGCTCTGGGAACTAGGGAGCAGCCTCCGTCCAATCGGGTTTTGTCCACGGGCACTTTCGTGTGATGTCATTATGCAGCCTGTGGCGTCACAGTTTAAGAGGCATGTGATCGAGCGCCGTTTGCGCTAAGCCCCAGTGGCCTAATGGATAAGGCACTGGCCTCCTAAGCCAGGGATTGTGGGTTCGAGTCCCATCTGGGGTGAAGTGGTACCCACCATCTGAGGTGCATGTAAACTTATTTTTAATAACAAGTAAATTTTTAAAAGCCGTCTACAAAGCTAATAAAAACCACCTCACACATTTTATTTTTTTCATACCGTTTAACTACATTTTCTGCATTTCTCGGTTGTAATTAATTTTCCTTTTTTTTTGAGACAGAGTCCCACTTTGTTGCCCAGGCTAGAATGAGTGCCGTGGAGTCAGCCTACTTTACAGCAACCTCTAACTCCTGGGCTGAAGCGATCCTCCTGCCTCAGCCTCCCGAGTAGCTGGGACTACAGGCACCCGCCACCATGCCCGGCTGATTTTTCCTATATATATTTTTAGTTGGTCAATTAATTTCTTTCTTAAAATTTTTGGTAGAGGCGGGGTCTCGCTCAGGCTGGTTTCGAACTCCTGACCTCGAGCAATCCTTCATCCTCGGCCTCCCAGAACGCTAGCATTACAGGCGTGAGCCACCGCGCCAGGCCTCATTTTCCTTTTTTTCTTGAAGTCCAACTACAAGATTTGGATTTTTGGGGTTTTGTTTTTTGCCCACTACACTTTGAAAAGTAAACCAATGTGAGGGCAAAACGGGGCCCCATTTCTCGCTGCCTCTCTAAGCTGACACCCAGGAGTTCGGCATCCCAGCACTCAGCCCGTGCAGATCCTCTGCCTGCCGCCAACCCACAAGCGGATGAAACCGTGTCGTGTGCGAGGCGGTGTCTACGCAGCTGCAGCGCAGGCGGAACCCGGCCCTCGCCCCACGGGCAGGAGGGGTGAAGGAAGCACGTGTGTGCAAGCGTGTTGGGCACGGCTGACAAACGCCGGCCTGTTGTACCAGCCAGCGTCCGGCAGGGAGAGGATGGCAGAATCCTGCCGGGTAACCCGAGGGGCGCGAGCACACCTGTTCAGGAAGGGCAGGTGTAAGGAGACGGGGCCTGCGGGGGCGCCGGGGTGGGGAGCCAGCACCCGGCCGGGCGATGCAGGGCAGGCGGCAGGTCCTGGACACTGGACCCGAGATTGTGGGGGGAGCTAGGACTTTAGGTCCAGAGATGCGGAGACCACAGCCACTCGACATCGCAGGAGGGAGCCGGGGGAATAAACACCGCCTGCAGTTTCCTCTGCTCGCCGAAGCTGGAGGGCAGGGAGCCTGCTGCCGGTGGAGGGCAGGGAGCCTGCTGCCTCCAGCAGGGACGGTGGAGAGCTCGTCTGCAGGGTCAAAAGGAGCCACCCGGCATTCAGTTCCCAAGAAAACTTGCACATGCTCCTAGCCCCCCAACAGGCCTGTGCGGGTAGGTAGGGGGATGATGGACGGAGGGGCAGCAAGGAGGGAAAAGTGGGGAGGAAGTAGGCAGAACGAATCTCTGCTGTTAGAAGTCAGAATAGTGTTACCCGGGGTGGGGGCAGCTCCAGAAGCGTGGCTTGGGGAGCTGCTCATGTTCAGCTGTTTATTCCAACGGATGTGTTCCCCTTGTGAAAAATCAGAGATGTAGACTTATGATGGTCTCACTTTCCTATGCATGGGGTTTTTAAAAGTGTACTATTCTGTTTTTTTTAAGTGTACTATTAATTCAGGGATAATTTTTTTTTTTAACTTGAAGACCTTAGCTCCTGGAGGGATATGAGTAGCTTTTGCAGGTTGAATGCTTCACATTATATTGCAACATTTTGGGCTTTCTATATTTACTCGGGGAGAAGATATTGTTTTGTCAGATTCTCAGACATCCTTGACTCAGAAAAGGTTAAAAACACTTTTTTAAAAGTCCTTGTATTATACTTTTGTAAAAGAAACAACAAAGCAAACCAGCCAAGCAGAAGACTTTTCCTCTCCCTGCTGCAGGGCCACCCACAATCCTTCCCCTCCTCTGCACCCCAAACCAGGCACCAAGTTTGAGGGGTGCTACTTTTAAGCCAGCTCTGCTTGCGAGCCTGCCACTGGGCAGCATCATGCCTGAACCACAAACCTCGCTCAGGCCCTGCCTCAATGGGACTTACACTATACTAAGAGAGGACAGTAAACAAGATGATTTTTAAAAGAAACTCAAGTATTTAGAGAAGGGACATTTGAAGAGGGACATTTGGTCCAGCCCTAAATTATGGGAAGAGACCAACCACATAAAAAGACCATCATATAAGAGGCCTGGTGTGGTGGCTCATGCCTATAAGCCTTAGCACTCTGGGAGGCCAAGGCAGGTAGATGGCTCAAGGTCAAGAGTTCGAAATCAGCCTGAGCAACAGCCAGACCCATCTCTACTAAAAATAGAAAGAAATTAATTGGCCAACTAAAAATATATAGAAAAAATTAGCCAGGCATGCTGGCATGTGCCTGTAGTCCTGAGGCTGAGGCAGAAGGATTGCTTAAGCCCAAGACTTTAAGGTTGCTGTGAGCTAGACTGACGCCACAGCACTCTAGCCCAGGCAACACAGTGAGACTGTCTCCAAAAAAAAAAAAAAAAAAAGACCATAAAAAACAAGAGGCTTCTAGGTAGAAAACAGCAAAATATCACTCACAATTCCCCCTCAGAAGACTTCTTCAGAGGCTGAAACACTACCCACCTCACATGTTCTCAGTTTACCGTTGCTTATTATGGGAAACCTTCCAAAGGGTTCCCTCCAATGCTGGGGATGCCCCCACACACACACAATACTCTCGCAGGACTCATGTTGGTACTTTCCTTGGACAGCATGAATTCTAACCATGCTCCAAAAGTAAGCCGAATGGATTTTTCTCAAATTCTCCAGTTTTCATTTGGCTGTGGTCGGAATCCCTAGAGCTTCAGTTGGTTGGCTAAGTGCCACTTCAGTGATTCGGCAGGCTGAGGGGGTGCCAGGGGGATACTCATTTTTCTGTTTGGTATATTAAGGTCTTCTGGCACAGCTACCGCCGAACATCTTCGACCAACGCAATTGTTATATTGCAAGTAGCTCTATGTAGGATAGATGCTATCCTTCTGCACCTTCCACCCAGCCCCTACCCCTATAAATCAGGACTGAGCGCAACCAGACTCTCCTCTGCTTATATTAAGACTACACCACTTTCTCAAAAGCTGGCAGCCATCGTTGTTCCTCTCCAGTAAAGGCCATCTGCAGTAGATGGCAGAAATGTTACGAAGTTTTGGGCCTGTGCGTGCTGCCCTTTTCCTATGTAGGCTTTTCCTACAGGATTTAAGCCATATCAAGTCAGATACCTTTACTTAGATTATTTTCTATCATCTAGCAGCTAGGAAGACTAAAATAATAAGTAAATGAATGAATATATATATATATAATCTCTAGGAACTTCACAAATCATCTCATTTAACTCTCATTATAATCCTGACATTTGTAAATGACAAAAGTAAAGTCCCAAGACAGTAAACAATCAGTCTAAAATCAGCAATTAGGTGGTAGGCACACCGGGTCCTCTGACTTCAAGGGCAACTCTTCTCACCACCTCACCTTAATACCTGTATTTCCTAAGATTGCTCACGAGTTCTGCTAACCATTGTAAATAGTTTACTAGGTACTTTTTTTTCTTTTCGGACATCGAGATGACATGCAAGTAGGTGGCTGATGCAGTTAAAATAATTTTCTATGTTCAAATACAAAAAGCTGGCCAGGGGCAGTGGCTCAAACCTATAATCCCAACACTTTTGGGAGGCTGATGTGGGAGGAATGCTTGAAGCCAAGAGTTCAAAAAGAGCCTGGGCAATAGCAAGACCGCAACTCTACAGAAAATAAAAAAATTAGCCGGGCATTGTGGTGCATATTTATAGTCCCAGCTAAGGCAGGAGCCTTGCTTGAGCCTAGGAGTTCAAGGCTGCAGTAAGCAATGATTGTTGTCACTGCACTCCAGCCTGGGAGACAGAGTAAGACCCTGTCTCAAAAAATAAATTTAGGCTGGGCCCAGTGGCTCACACCTGTAATCCTAGCATTCTGAGTGGCCAAGACAGGTGGATCACTCAAGGTCAGGAGTTCAAACCCAGCCTGATTAAGAGCAAGACCCTGTCACTACTAAAAATAGAAAGAAATTAATTGGCCAACTAAAAATATAGAAAAAAAAATTAGCCGGGCATGGTGGCACATGCCTGTAGTCCCAGCTACTCGGGAGGCTGAGGCAGGAGGATCGCCTGAGCCCAGGAGTTTGAAGTTGCTGTGATCTAGGCTGACACCACAGCACTCTAGCCCAGGCAACAGACACTCTGTCTCAAATAAATAAACAAATTTAAAAAGCTGTAACAGTTAACTTTGTTTCAAAGTTCCCTTTTACACTACTTTTGTGTTCAAAAGCTGAAGCACGGAAAATAAAGCAGAAAATAAATCCCTGGTGTTACACCAGCAATTTGGACCAGCTACTCCTAAGACTTACCCATGGACAAGAAAAAGGGAGCATTCCCCAGGAATCAGCAGTCTGAAAGCAATAAGGACGTTGAGGCAATCAGTGGCATCAGTAGACAATGCTTCCCCTTTCCCAGAAATACTGTCACAGGCCTACTGTTATGTGTTAAGATTTCAGCAGCCCTGGGGGCCTCAGTAATTTGCTCTTACATATCCTGTCAGACAACTGGCCCAATACACACCTTTAGGCTCATCTTTCCCTTTTAACAAAAACCCCACTTTCAGTAAGGCCACCTCAGAGGAGACGTTTATCTCAACCACAGAAAAGACACACCCGGAACTACATAATTATTTTTATCTTTAATGTCCAGAGTGTGTAATATAAGGGCCAGAACTTCCTCCCAGACTCAATTTTTTATAAATTCTCGATTGGCTGGTGGGGCCAGTAGGGATACTTCTCCTTGTCTAATTTGGTTTCCGGAAAGGCTTCATTCAAGTCCTCAATGGTCATCTGATCAAATGGAATTATGTTCCTCATCTTCTCCAGCTGCAAAGAGGGGAGATGTGCTTGGTTAAGGTACACAGGGCCACGAGATGCAAAACAAGAATCCAGGTAGGTTTCTGCTGCTAGTGAAAGAGGTATGGCCATGAAAGAGAGACACTGTATTGCAGGCAAAGGCCACGGTGCATCCTTACCTCTTTCTCATATTCCTCAATCCTGGCCTTTGAGAGAGACACAAACTCAGCACAGGTTTTCACCTTTAAGAGAAAGGAGAAATTGGGTTCTGAAGCCAAGCTGTATTCTTCCCCCAGGCTCCCACAGTAGGAGTCTTAGAGCCCTACGGAGAACACGTGACCACTAGGGAGGCTCACTCTGGGAGGAGAGCCACAGCTTTCCCCGACACCACGGAGAAGCCCACCAGGGAAAACCACCTTGGATGTTAGGACCAGGTTTCTTCACCAAGTTTCTCATGCAGAGGACCTAGAAATGCCTGTGTCACAGGGACCGGCCACTGAATGGTCAGGACAAACCACATGACTACCTAGCCAGGCTTCTCTCTGGCCACATCACAAGCCATCTGGGTTCCAATGTTTGTCCTTCAATGCATTTAAGCAAATAGTTATTTGAATACTACTTGGATAATTTTTCCACCTAGTTCCAACTTCTTAATTGTTTCCAACAGCTTTAAGGTATAACTGAAATGAAATGCATATATTTAAAGAGCACTGTTTGATAAGTTTTGATATATGTATCCACCTGTGAAACCATCACCACACTCAAAATAGTGAATATATTTATCACCTCCCTCCCAACTATCCCCAGGCAACCACTGATGTGCCTTCTGTCATAACAGATTAGTTGCATTTTCTAGAGTTGTATAAAAATGGAATCATATGGCCGGGCGCTGTGGCTCACGCCTGTAATCCTAGCTCTTGGGAGGCCGAGGCGGGCGGATTGCTCAAGGTCAGGAGTTCAAAACCAGCCTGAGCAAGAGCGAGACCCCGTCTCTACTATAAATAGAAAGAAATTAATTGGCCAACTGATATATATATAAAAAAAAAAAAAATTAGCCGGGCATGGTGGCGTATGCCTGTAGTCCCAGCTACTCGGGAGGCTGAGGCAGGAGGATCGCTTGAGCCCAGGAGTTTGAGGTTGCTGTGAGCTAGGCTGACGCCACGGCACTCACTCTAGCCTGGAAAACAAAGTGAGACTCTGTCTCAAAAAAAAAAAAAAAAAAAAAAAAAAAAAAAAAAAATGGAATCATATGGTATGCACTTTTTTTTCTTGCTGGCTTCTTTCACTCAGCATAATTATTTTGAAATTCATCCATCTTGTTATATTTATTAACAATTCATTCTTTTCCTGCTGTCAACTCCTAAATTTTCAATTTAACTCACTCTACCTTAAGCTAGCTGCTAAGACACACACAGAGCTGTCAGTATTAAGAGAACTGTAGAGCAAGTAAGAGCATCAACTACTTACATCCTCCTTTTCTTCAGCATCCACTAGGGCAGTATATTTATCCTCTGGTACAGGAACCTTCAGGGCATTAAACTACAACACAAGGAAAGTGAGTTGTCACCAATATACTCAGGAGCCCAAAGGGCTCAAAACTGCTAATCTTTACAGATCGTATTAAAACATATTTTTTGTCCCAAGAGAAAGCCAGTATGCATTTCAATTTTTTTTTTTTTTTTTTGAGACAGAGTCTCACTTTGTTGTCCAGGCTAGAGTGAGTGCCGTGGCGTCAGCCTAGCTCACAGCAACCTCAATCTCCTGGGCTTGAGTGATCCTTCTGCCTCAGCCTCCCGAGTAGCTGGGACTACAGGCATGCGCCACCATGCCCGGCTAATTTTTTTTTTTTATATATATATCAGTTGGCCAATTAATTTCTTTCTATTTATAGTAGAGACGGGGTCTCGCTCTTGCTCAGGCTGGTTTTGAACTCCTGACCTTGAGCAATCCGCCCGCCTCGGCCTCCCAAGAGCTAGGATTACAGGCGTGAGCCATAGCGCCCGGCCCAATTTTTTTTTTTTTTGAGACAGACTCTCACTCTGTTGCCCAGGCTAGAGTGCTGTGGTGTCAGCCTAGCTCACAGCAACCTCAAACTCCTGGGCTCAAGCAATCCTGCTGCCTCAGCCTCGTGAGTAGCTGGGACTACAGGCATGCACCACCATGCCCAGCTGATTTTTTTCTATATATATTAGTTGGCCAATCAATTTCTTTCTATTTATAGTAGAGACAGGGTCTCACTCTTGCTCAGGCTGGTTTCAAACTCCTGACCTCGAGCAATCCGCCCGCCTCAGCCTCCCAGAGTGCTAGGATTACAGGCGTGAGCCACCGTGCCCGGCCTAGACAATTCTTTATTATAGGACAGTTGGACTCTATGACCAGGAAAATGACCTCTTGGCACCCCAAATTCTAAAGAAATTCCGATTTCTCTTTTACATGACAACCCTAGAAATATGATTGGTGGAAGTACATTTGCATAATGGACATGAAGATAGTCTCCTCAGAAGCCTGCTTAGTGTTCTAGCCCTAGCACTAAACACCGTGACTGGCACAGAGTAGGCTCTCAATAAGCCTCTGCAAGTGAATAAGCAAATAACTTTGGATATTGAGACTTAACGTGTAATATCAAAGGACGATAGGTGGATGAAAATTACAATTGTAAGGAGCAATTAAAAAAAAAGACCAGAAAAAGGAGAAAAACAGGAAAAGAATAGAAAAGGTGCTAGTTTGTTCCAAAGGGAGATAGGTAGGAGGCTAAAAGGAAACTCAAGAAGAGGTGGGCAAACATTTAATTTGACAGCCCCCTGGCTCCCAGATTAACACTATCCCAAATGGCTGAAGGAACAGACCCTGATCCTCTGCACCTATTTACTGCTAGGCCTCTGGCTACATCCATCTTTCCTAAGCTCCCCTAGGGATCTAGCTACCAGCCTATATATGTAATTAATTATTCACCTTCCTGCTCCCCCACCCACACAAGCTTAGTGCTTTAGTGGTCTGAAGTCTCACCTTCTTTTCAAAGTCATCCACCAAGCCTGCCTTGGCCACATTGGCCTTATAGTAAGCCCAGTCAATAGCTGGTGGATTCTCAGGTAGAACAGCCAACCTGCTCACATGGAAAAGCAAAAGTTAGGATTGTCCCATGAGCAAACAGAAAACTCACACAGTAACTTCCTGACCCGGAGTGCTATCACACTATTCTCTTGTAGGGTCATTACAAAAATGCAAAAATATACTTCTGTTTGGAAAATGCTCGCTCGCTCATTCATTCGCTCATTCGCTCATTCATTCATTCATTCATTCATGTCTCATTTTGTTGCCCAAGCTAGAGTGAGTGCCCTGGCGTCAGCCTAGCTCACAGCAACCTCAAACTCCTCGGCTAACCGATCCTCCTGACAGGCATGTCCCACCATGCTCAGCTAATTTTTTCTATATATATTAGTTGGCCAATTAATTTCTTTCTATTTATGGTAGAGATGGGGTCTCACTCTTGCTCAGGCTGGTTTCGAACTCTTGACCTCGAGCAATCCGCCCGCCTCGGCCTCCCAGAGTGCTAGGATTACAGGTGTGAGCCACCTCGCCCAGCCAGGAAAATGCATTATTTATATGTTGTCAGAAAAGCATCAGGAATCCACATGTAATTCCACAACACTGTTTGCTTCTAGATTCAGTGGCAAGTATGGGGCTCCCTCTCAGAAACATACTGACCTGGAGGTGAGGGTCTCATTCCAAGATTTCAGGTTATTAGCAATAGCTTTTTGGTTTCGAGGTATGATCTCTCCAAAAGCTACCCAGTCAATGGTTTTTAGAGCAAGTTTTCGCCCAGCCATCTTGGGATCCTGGAAAATAAAGTAAGTCAAGTAAGATCAAAGCAGGGATCTTGGAGAGAATGCTCTAAAGGGCATCTTAGAAATAAGCAAGTCTTTAAGAAATAGATCAGCATCTGTTGAGCACTTGGTGGGTATATTTATCAACTAGAGGAACTAAGATTACTAAATTGGAAAAGGAGAACAGTTTAGCTTTTCAAATTCAAGGTGTGTAATCTGCCACAAAAATATACTCTCTCCCACTAGATTGTCCTTCCTAATCCTACCACTTTGGGAGGCCAATGCAGTAGGATCCCATTAGCCCAGGAGTTTGAGAACAGCCTGGGCAAAGAGCAAGACCCCATCTTTACAAAAAAAAAAAGAAAATTAGCTGGGTGTGGTGGCATGTGCTTGCAGTCCTAGCTACTTGGGAGAGTGAGGCAGGAGGATCGCTTGACTCCAGGAGTTGGAGGTTACGGTGAGCTCTGATCACCGTAACCTCCAACTGAGTAAGCCTCGGCAACCGAGTAAGACCCTGTCTCTTAATGAATAAATAAAACTTAAAAATAAATTGTCTTTCCTCTAGCCCCCAACTCCTCCTCATCCTCAAAAGTCCAGCTCTCCTTTTTCTGCCTCCGCTGCCGCCATGGCACCCGCAAGAAAGCTTATGGCAAAGGGGGGCAAAAAAAAGAAGCAAGTGTTGAAGTTCACTCTTGATTGCACCCACCCGGTGGAAGATGGAATCCTGGATGCTGCTAATTTTGAGCAGTTTTTGCAAGAGAGAATCAAAGTGAACGGAAAAGCTGGAAATCTCGGGGGAGGGGTTGTGACCATCGAGAGAAGCAAGAGCAAGATCACTGTCACTTCTGAGGTGCCTTTTTCTAAAAGGTATTTGAAATATCTCACCAAAAAATATTTGAAGAAGAACAATCTACATGATTGGTTGCGTGTAGTTGCTAACAGCAAAGAGAGTTACGAATTATGTTACTTCCAAATTAACCAGGACAAAGAAGAGGAGGAAGATGAGGATTAAAATTCATTTATTTGGAATATTTTGCATAAGTTCTTAAATAAAACATCGGAAGTAAAAAAAAAAAAAAAGTCCAGCTCTCTACTTGTTGCTCTCCATGTTCCTTTGGAAATGCTGCTAAAATAACGTTCATCCATTGCATAAAAGTTAATAATTTAATACATTTCCACCTAGATTGTGTTTTATTCACTGATTCTCCAGTAGACAGAACCAGACACACACCTAAGTTTTGACAAGGCTTACATAGAGCAGACTTTGGGCTATAATCTCCTTATCTGTAAAATGAGGATAATATCAACCTTGCTTAACTCAGACAGCTGTTAAAAGTATCAAAGAAACTGCACATCAACTTGCTCTACAATTTTATACAAACTTATGGGGCTCTCTTACCCCCCTTCCTACTAGATTGGTAACATACCTTCATCTTTTATTCATGTGGGATTACCCCCACAGGACTAGGACATGCCCTGCCTGCATTTTAAGAGGTATCCATTATATATGTGAATGAGAAAGACGATGGAACATGGTTACAGCCATATTTTTTTAAACCAAGACAGAATATAGGGAAATAGTAATTTTAAAAGATCTGGATTAGATATTAGAAAACTGTAAAGCCAAAGGTCTTTGGCGTGGATTTCAAGGGAGGTGTAAGATAGCTTCCTCAGGATCTTAAAGAAAGTTGTCAAACCCCTGCCTCTTCCTTTCTTTCCTTCTCAGGACAGTCGTTTCCTGGAGCGGAGGGGAGGAGTTGTTAAGGCACTAAGCAGGTAACTTTTAAAGAGACCAGAGAAACAAATAACCTTACAGAGACTTTCCCAAGCACCAGTAGAAGGCAGAAGTCATAAACAGATGTTTTTCTTTAATCCTCCAGTGCCTAGAACAAGCCATGCGCACAGGAGATGCTCAATGAATGTTCGCTGAATGAGTAAATGAAACCTGCACCCGAGAAGCCCTGAATACTGCTCACGCTCTGGAAGCCTCCAGAGCCTGCTGAGTGTGCCTCAGCAAGTAGCACTATGTCTGTGTAACGTCTCCCGGGTCCCCAAAGCGGACGACTGAACGAGACAGGGCTGGGGGCAGCACCTAAATCTAAATCAGCCGCGGCCGGGTCACAGCTCGGTCCCCCGACTTCGCGCTCCCAGGAGGGTTGAAGAAGGGAACGCGCAGCAAAGCGCAGCCGCTACACCTGAGCACTGTGCCAGCGGGGCAACCGAGGGCCCGGCGCGAGGCCTGAGGCAGCAAAGCAGAGAAACCCACCGGGACTCAAGCCCAGCACCCTTGAACCCCACTCACCTTCACCGACCCCGACCGCCCAGAGTCCGCAGCAGCAAAGAACGGAAGTGGGTCACCGGAAGACCTCCTCTCAGCCAACCCCAAGGCCAAAGGAGCGGGCCTTGCTTCGCTGATCAACCAATAGAGATGAGGGCTGGTTCCGGAAGTCTCACCCCCGGGGCGGGCACAGCGCCTCCACCGCGCGGGTCCCCGGGCACTGGTTGGGGGCGCTCCCCTCCCTCTCCCCCCCTGCCCCACCCCCGCCGATGGGCCGGCCCGGCTCTCCCTGCCGAGAAATGGGCCGGCCCGGCTACGCGCGGGCAGCGGCGGCGGCGGCGGTGGCGGCCCAAGATGGCGGAGCTGCAGCTGGACCCGGCGATGGCGGGGCTGGGAGGGGGTGGCGGGAGTGGGGTGGGCGACGGGGGTGGCCCAGGCCGCGGGCCCCCCAGCCCACGCCCGGCTGGCCCGATGCCCCGCGGACACGGCCGCCCGTCCGCCGCCGTCGCGCAGCCTCTGGATCCGGGTCCCGGACCACCCGAGCGGGCAGGGGGCGGCGGCGCGGCCCGCTGGGTCCGGCTGAACGTAGGCGGCACCTACTTCGTGACCACCAGACAGACCCTAGGCCGGGAGCCCAAGTCTTTCCTCTGCCGCCTCTGCTGTCAGGAGGACCCGGAGCTGGACTCGGACAAGGTGTGCCCCGCCCTCGGGCGCGCCCCCGGGCCTTCGGACCCCCTGTTCCTCCTGGACTCGTCCTCAGAGTCCTAGGACACGCTCCTCACAGGCAGCTCCCTCAGGCCGCGACCCCTCCTCCCCTTGGCCTCTCACGCTAGTCCCGGGGGCCTCAGATGGACCCTCCTTTCCCTTCACCCTCATCCTCAGGCACACCCCAGCTTTCTCTCTGACCCCGCCCTTCGTTCTCAGTGACTCCTTTCCTGCACTGTGCCCACCCGCACCCTTTCTCCATATTCTCTGCTCCTCTCATCCCAGCCCCTCAGATCTGCATGAGCTTTCCCTGGCTCCTCTTCAGCCCCTCGCTGCCGGTGCCAGATGCATCTAGAACTGGGTCAGGGAGAGCTAAGGCATCTTTGTAGCTTTCTCAGACTTCCTCTCAGACCCCTCTGCCAAGTTGGGCTTCGAGAGCTGCAGGGAGTGCTTCTTGTGATATCATACTGCTTGCTTAAGGTTCTGGCCCCAGAACTTTTATCTGGTAACAGTGGCTGTTTTAGATCCATATTTGAGATGAAATGCGTTCCTCAGAAAGAGGTTACTATTTGCCAGTGCAAATCTAGGCTGACCAGTTAAGAGCAAAGGAAAATGAAGACTTAAAGACGAAGGAATGCTGTTGGGCAAGATGCATGGCTGGTAACCAAAGGGTTGAGAGGTGATGAGACACTTAAGCCATTTCCAGTTTGAACTGTTTGAGTTTCTTTTTAACTTTACTCTTTCTTCTTTTTGTACACAAATGAAAGGTACTGAGCATAGTTCACACCATCTTATTATATCCCATATGGCATTCAGCTGGTCACCTTGCAATACAGTTGGGGTTGCGTAAACATTTGTTGATTTTATTTATTCCTCTCCTACCTCTCCTCTAATAAATATCAGATTGATGGAAACCTATCCTGGCCTAACTTTAAAGAGATTCCAAAACCCTTGCTTATAAAGAAATTATTTTTATCTACCTTATAGCTTCCTTGTGGCAGTGTAAGCCAGTTTCTTCTTGTTCCCTTTACTGTAAAGATGAGTAGGATTAAAGCTGCTCAGAGCCAAGTCCTGGCAGTACCAAGCTTCCTCTGGGCACAGAATTGGGTGTGTGAGATTACAGCTGGCAATGCAGACTCCCACTGATGTTGGCCTTGAGCTCAGGAGCATTGCCAACTAAACAGAGGTTTTCTTAGAATTAGGAATGCAGTTCAGGGGCAATGGAGAAGTCAGAGTGTTTATCTTACGCAAAGATTTAAATCATGCAGCTCTGATGTTTTCTTTCTTTTCTTAAATAACAAATATCCCACATAAGAATGTTGGTAATTCGTGGTGGCTCATGCTTGTAATCCTAGCACTCTGGGAGTCTGAGGTGGGTAGATTGCTCGAGGTCAGGAGTTGAAAACCAGCCTGAGCTTGAGACCCCATCTCTACTAAAAATTTTAAGAAATTAATTAATTGACCAACTAAAAATATATATAGAAAAAATTAGCCGGGCATGGTGGCGCATGCCTGTAGTCCCAGCTACTCAGGAGGCTGAGGCAGTAGGATCACTTGAGCCCAGGAGAGTTGAGGTTGCTGTGAGCTAGGCTGATGCCACGGCACTCACTCTAGCCTGGGCAACAAAATGAGACTCTGTCTCAAAAAAAAATAAAAAAATACATAAAAATAAAAAAAAGAATGTTGGTAATTGTTGTCCAAGCCATGATTTTAGAAATTCAAGCCACTAAGTTATGACTGTACCTGTAACACCCTACCCGAAATGACCTTAAAGTACAAGGTACATAAAGATAGGTTTCTTGCCAATACTTTGTGATAAGCAAATGTCTAGCAAAACTTGCCATCACTAAATTTTTTTTAGCTGATGGAATGAATTATTGCCTTAGAGTGCTGACAAAGAGGGTGAAACCCTGCCCTGACTTTGTTTAAAATGTTCCTGAAAGCTCCACAGTGATAACCCTTGTGTTTGGTTGGCAGGACGAGACAGGGGCGTATCTGATTGACAGGGACCCCACCTACTTTGGTCCTATCCTAAACTACCTCCGCCATGGGAAGCTCATCATTACTAAGGAGTTGGCAGAAGAAGGTAAGAGCTCTGTTTGCATTTTCAAAATGCAAGTAAAGTCTTTAAAGCTGTTTTACAGATTTGAATTTTGTTTGAGGTTTTCATCGAGCTCATGTGCAAGTGTAGTAAAGGTTTATGGAACTGAGCAGGAAGCCTCCAGTTACCTAGTCCTGTCTGAGGGAGTCTTGTTTAAGGAAGCCACATTGAGCTCTGTGCAGTTCCTTAGTGAGAAGGAAGATAAGTAACCCAGCTGCTTAGGCGGCCTTTCCAAACCTTCAGAACTGTCACAGTCCTTTTTCACATTTGTTTATGTGCTAGCAGTGAATGTCCGTAGTCTGAAGAAGCAAAACATCTCTTTGACATTTAGGTATTTGTATGTTTAATTTTAGTTTGAACTTGGAGCTATAAAAAAAAATAATAAAGGCTCGGCCTCATTTCTTGTAAGACTTTGGTCTCATGCTTCCCTGTAAATTTCTGCAGCTGACCTAATTCATTCTCCAGTTCTTTGTCAGGTGTATCATCGTTACCTCATCTTTTTGGTTTGTAGGGCATTTGGACTGTAAGTGGGTCTAGTCATCTTTCTACAAAGCTTGGCTTGGTCCTATTGGAGACATTCAGGTGAAGATTGGGGACTGTACTTATATCCAGGGCACCCTGATCTGGGAGCTTGTAAGGGCTGTACTAGTTAATGCAGTGTCTGCAAAACAATTCTGTTTCGATAAAAAGAGGAATCCTCTCTTTTTTTTTTATGTCCTTTTTCCTTTTTTTTAAATTTCAAATGCATATAAAAGTAATAGAAATAGTACAGTGAATTCTTTGCACCCACCATCCAGCTGCAACTCCCAACCCATGAGTAATCTTGTTTCGTGAAAAGAGGAATAGTAAGTATCTTTTCTAATGCCTTCAATAAAATTTTATTTTGTTACCGGGCTGATAGTAGAAAAAAAGAAAAAAATTTTATTTTGAAATAATTTCAGACTTAGACAAAAGAGCAAGAATAGTACAAAGAACTTTACCCAGATTCACCAGTTGTTTTTTTTTTGTTTTTTTTTGTTTTTTTTTTTGAGGCAGAGTCTCGCTTTGTTGCCCAGACTAGTAAGTGCCGTGGAGTCAGCCTAGCTCACAGCAACCTCAAACTCCTGGCCTCAAGCGATACTCCTGCCTCAGCCTCCCGAGTAGCTGGGACTACAGGCATGCACCACCATGCCTGGCTAATTTTTTCTATATATAATTTTTTCTATATATATTAGTTGGCCAATTAATTTCTTTCAATTTTTAGTAGAGACGAGGTCTCGCTCTTGCTCAGGCTGGTTTCGAACCCCTGACCTCAAGCAGTCCGCCCACCTCGGCCTCCCAGAGTGCTAGGATTACACTAGCACTGAGTGAGCCACCGCGCCCGGCCTAGATTCACCAGTTTTTAACATTTTTGTCATATTTGCATTATCATTCATTCTGCCCCTTCTTCCCTTCTCTCCCTCTTATCCTCCTGCCTACCCTCCACCACAGTTTTTATTTCTGAACTATTTGAGAATAGATTGCAGATCTCATCCCTTAATATTTCAGTGTATATTTCTCAAGAACAAGGATACTCTTTTATATAACCACAGACAGTATAGTTATCAAGCTCAGGAAATTTAATATTGATAAATATTCTTATCTACAGCTTATATTCCAGTTTTGTTAGTTGTCTTTCATTTTTGTTTTTGTTTTTTGGGGTTTTTTTTGAGACAGTCTAGCTCTGTCTCCTGAGCTAAAGTTCTGTGGCATTAGCCTAGCTCATGGCAACCTCAAACTCCTAGGCTCAAGCAATCCTCCTGCCTCAGCCTTCCGAGTAGCTGGGACTACAGGCATGTGCCATCACACTTGTCTAATTTTTTCTATTTTTAGTAGTGATGGGTTCTCACTTTTGCTCAGGCTGGTCTCAAACTCCTGATCTCAGGCAATCCCCCCACCTTGGCCTTCTAGAGTGCTAAGATTACACGTGTGAGCCACTGTGCCTGGGCATCCATTGTTTTAATAATGGCCTTTATAGCAAATTTTGTTCCTGGTATAGGATCACACACCTCATAGTGGTCATGCATAAGTCCTTTGATTTTTGTTTATCGTGGGGGTCTTTCAATGATTCCTTTTATATTGTTCAAATAGTTAGCATCCTTAATTAGCATCCTATTAAGTTTGGTCCACATACATTTATATACACATCTCGATCCCCTATTCCCCAATGTCTTTTAGGGCAAACTAGGTAAAAATTGCAAGCTCAGGAGGTGTCCAACACTATTAGTTCCAGGAACTAAGTGACATGTGGGAAAGACATCCTGCAGCTCATGGACAGGTGCCAGGTAAGGAACACAAGAGATGAAATGGAGCGAACATAGCAGACCCTGCTTTGACGCATTATGCTGGGGAAAAGGTCATGGGTGTACCCTAAGCAGTGAAGAGATATTTCCTAGGCAGAAGGAGAGAGGCTAGATTTGCATACGAAAAATATAGTTGTGAGCAAGCATGTGAACTCCAGCCTCTTCTTGGTGTTTTTCTAGTGAACTCATACACCTCTCTGAGTAGAGTTTGGTCTTCATTCTAGGTGTACTGGAAGAAGCTGAGTTTTACAACATCGCGTCTCTCGTGCGGCTGGTTAAGGAAAGGATACGAGACAATGAGAACAGAACTTCACAAGTAATGTGTTTGGAACTTTTAAGGGGGAGATGTCTAAAGTGGCTTTCTCTATTCGAACATCGGGATGTGATTTGAAAAGGATATCTTTCCGCTTAGAGCCGGCAGTCTGTGCAGAACACTGCCTGTCTGCCATGTTCAGCCAGAATTGCTCAGAATGAGGAATTAGAAGAGAAATCACAGAAAACAGAACAGCCCCATGTCCCTTTAGAAGAGCGAGGAGATTGTCGCTGCTCACCATATGGCAGTGGGAGGAGCCCAGGGCACTTTAGGTCCAAAACCTGTTCTCTCTGACAGAGTATCTGTCTCCTTCTACATAAACCAAACAAGGTCTTGCTTTCGAAAACCAGTTGGTCGCTCTTTATTAAGATGAGCCTTTAGCATGTGATCATGTCACATCCAGCTCCTGCAAGCGACTTGAAACCAGTCTCCTGGGATAGGTTGCAGAAGCTGCTTGCAAATCATGTTTCTGAGAACATAATGGCAACTTATCTTTATTATGATGTCTTGATCTTTATATAGCTCAGTAGATACAATAACAAAGTGAAACAAAATATGTCACTTAGTTTGTGGGAAGGAAAGACAAGAGGATGTCCTTAGCTTACTTCACATCACATCATTCACTTGTGTTTGAATGGCCATAATAGCTCCTATTAGGCCCTTGGAATTCTGTGAATAATAGAAGGTCCTTGCTCTCAAGAAGCTTGAAGTCCAGCAGGAACATGTGTTAGGCTGTTTGAAGAATGTACACTACAGGCTGGGCACAGTGGCTCACGCCTATAATCCTAGCATTCTGGAAGGCCAAAGCAGGCAGATTGCTTGAGGTCAGGAGTTCAAAACCAGCCTGAGCAAGAGTGAGACCCTGTCTCTACTATCAAAACCGAAAGAAATTAATTGGCCAACTAATATATATATATAAAATTAGCCAGACATGGTAGTGCATGCCTGTAGTCCCAGCTACTTGGGAGGCTGAGGCAGGAGGATTGCTTGAGCCCAGGAGTTTGAGGTTGCTGTGAGCTAGGCTGACGCCATAGCACTCACTCTAGCCCAGGCAACAGAGTGAGAGTCTGTCTCAAAAAAAAAAAAAAGAGAAAAGAAGGCGGCAGGGGGACAGGAAAAAAATCAATAAAAATCAATAAAAAAGACGAAAGCAATGAGTTTCTTTTTAGAGCTCCTGACCTCAAGCGATCCTCATGCCTCAGCCTCGCAGAGTGCTAGGATTACAGGTGTGAGCCACCGCACACAGCCTAATAAGTTTCTTTTTTTTTTTTTTTTTTGAGACAGAGTCTTACTTTGTTGCCCAGGCTAGAGTGAGTGCCGTGGCATCAGCCTAGCTCACAGCAACCTCAAACTCCTGGGCTCAAGCAATCCTGCTGCCTCAGCCTCCTGAGTAGCTGGGACTACAGGGATGCGCCACCACGCCCAGCTCATTTTTTCTATATATAGTGGTCAATTAATTTCTTTCTTAAAATTTTTAGTAGAGACGGGGTCTGGCTCAGGCTGGTTTCGAACTCCTGACCTGGAGCAATCCGCCCGCCTCAGCCTCCCAGAGTGCTAGGATTACAGGCGTGAGCCACCACGTCCGGCCCTGGCTAATTTTTGCTACATCTTTAGTTGGCCAATTAATTTTGTTCTATTTTTAGTAGAGACGGGGTCTCGCTCTTGCTCAGGCTGGTTTCGAACTCCTGACCTCGAGCAATCCGCCCGCCTCGGCGTCCCAGAGTGCTAGAATTACAGGCGTGAGCCACCGCGCCTGGCCATAAGTTTCTTTTTAAAAGTAAAATATTTCTGATACTGAATGAAGTGTGGGGAAAAAAAAGTAAAATGCAATCCCTTGTTCTTTCTATGTTAGACTTCATGTAGCAAAATTTCCTGGCTCTGGATGAATAATTGACACTGACGATAAAAATGAGCTCTCTTACCACTTTATCTTCAGCAGTTTGCAGAGGTGGCAAGAAGAGCTTATTCATTTAGTTATCATCCAAGTGGCCAACAGCAGAAAGGCTCCTTTTCGATGTTCAAAGATGAATTTGTAGGTGGTTTGCAGATTACCGTTTGAAATGTGATCTATCGTTGCCAGTCTCTTTGCGATCTCATGTTTACATGGCATCTTTCACTATGGTAGATACTAAATAGCTTAGACATTTTGGAAATCTAGTCTTGTCCTCAGTTTTCCACATTCTAAAAACAAACTTGATTTGTTTAGTGTAAATTTTGATGGTACCAAAAATTATATAATTCGAAACCTTTCAAACATGGTACCTAAACATTCTCCCTTCTTTGCCATAAGCTAATTCCTAGAGAGCATTATAAGATTTCTATTTGATGATAGCAATTAAGGTAGTTAATCCTCTAGATTCTGAAGGCTTGTAGATTTATACCCAGTTGGAAGCTTTTTTGTTCTAGGAATGTCAAGACCTTTTTGATGTTAATTGATCTTTCCATCTGTTCTTTTTATTTGGTGAAACTCTGAGAAAGGATTTGATGTTGTTCAAAGGCACTCTCTTTTGTACTTGTCTCACGTGGCTCTAAGATGAAGTGAACTGTGTGTGGATTTCCAAACATGTTACCTCCTTTAACTTGTCTGCAGTGCCTCACACGTGTAGCTCTGGGGCCAAGCCCAAAAGTGGACTCCCACCTGCCTTCATTTTCATGACCTCTTACCTCTTTTAGTGGCTGCCACCATTCTAACTACTTTCCTGTCTCTAATAATAGTATTTTTTTCTTTTTGAGACAGATTCTCACTTTGTTGCCCAGGCTAGAGTGAGTGCCGTGGCGTCAGCCTAGCACACAGCAACCTCAGACTCCTGGGCTCAAGCAATCCTGCTGCCTCAGCCTCCCATGTAGCTGGAACTACAGGCATGCGCCACCATGCCCGGCTGATTTTTTCTATATATATTAGTTGGCCAATTAATTTCTTTCTATTTATAGTAGAAATGGGGTCTCGCTCTTGCTCAGGCTGGTTTCGAACTCCTGACCTCGAGCAATCCGCCCGCCTTGGCCTCCCAGAGTGCTGGGATTACAGGTGTGAGCCACTGCACCCGGCCAAGAGTGTTACCATTTAACAGTGAAACACTTTCAGGTAGCATCGGCAGAGGGTTAAAAATAGCATGAACATGTCAGGTGCAGTGGCTCACGCCCGTAATCCTAGCACTCTGGGAGGCCGAGGCGAGCGGATTGCTCCAGGTCAGGAGTTCAAAACCAACCTGAGCAAGAGCGAGACCCTGTCTCTACTATAAATAGAAAGAAATTAATTGGCCAACTAATATATATAGAAAAAATTAGCCGGGCATGGTGGCGCATGCCTCTGTAGTCCCAGCTACTTGGGAGGCTGAGGCAGGAGGATCACTTGAGCCCAGGAGTTTGAGGTTGCTGTGAGCTAGGCTGATGTCATGGCACTCACTCTAGCCTGGGCAACAAAGCCAGACTCTGTCTCAAAAAAAAAAAAAAAAAATAGCTTGAACATGTGAACATTATGAGATTCCTATTTGATATATTAATTTAATATCTTAATATATTATTCCAACAATCACGTATATTACTCTGGATAAACCAAAATATGGTATACATTTGCAGCATGTCTGTCAGATATAAACAATCTCAGAAAAAAATGTGGCTCTCTTGTGAAGAGTAATTTTACTCTGTTTTCTACTTGGGGAAGTGGATAGAATCTATATTTGTCAGTATAGCTGCTCATGTAATTCATGCCCCAAAGTTCAGAATCATTTTACCTATTGATTCATATTCTTAGACCCTTTTTTTCTTTTCCTGGGATGAGTTTTTATTGAAAAACCACAGTATTGTTTGCAAAGGGGGATGGTGGGTGGCTGCCAAGAAAAAAATTTCAAGCAAATTTCTTTTTATTGTTTATGCCTTTGAAGAGCCTCCTTGGGGCAGCTGCAAACTGTGGTGTCCTTGCTGCTGTTCTTCACAGTCTGTGCTGGGTTTTTGCAGGGCCCCGTGAAGCACGTGTACAGAGTCTTGCAGTGTCAGGAGGAAGAGCTCACACAGATGGTCTCCACTATGTCTGACGGTTGGAAATTCGAACAGGTATATCTCTTAAAGAGCAGCAATCCCAGTATCTCATCCTAGGGGTCTGCAGCTCTCCAAACAATCTCTGGCAGTAGCCAGTTAATAGTCCTGGGAGATCAGCAGGGCCAGGTATGATCCCACCCCCAAACAGGGGGAAAAAGCCGCTTGGTGGGGGTGGTTGGCTCAGTAGTACCTGGTGCGTTGGGGAGAATTGGGAGGAGTGCCGTGTCTCCCAGCTGCAGGTCCAGAGCTTCAGTTTGACTGGATGCAGGGGTCAAATAGTGAGCCTGTTTGGTCTTGAAAGTGCTTCCCTTTGGTTTTTCCTCCCTCAGAGGGATTCTAGAATGTATCCCTAAAGAAGACAGGGATTTGACAAGCCTTCCTTTCCTTCTCCCAGGGTCAGGACTTTATAATTCCTAATGTCTGTATAATCCACCAAGAAAAGCTTGGGGGACAGGTATATGACAGAGGAGTCAGGTGCAGTGGGAAGTGTGGCAAGGTGCTTTACCGTCCTCTCCGCTTCAGTTCATTTAGCCTCCAGTTTGTGACTGAGAGTCAGAGCTTTACTATTCTCTCCCATTAGAGGGCAGAATTGTTCAATTCTGTTTCCTTCAAAACACAGGAAGGCTGAGAGTGAAGAGTGAATATATTTTATATGGCTAATGCCTATTTTTATGTAGAGTTGAGTTGTGGGGTTTTTTTTGAGACATGGTCTCACTCTGTCACCCAGGCTAGAGTGCAGTGGCATCATCATAATTCACAGCAACCTCAAAGTCCTGGCCTCTAGCGATCCTTCTGGCTTAGCCTCCTGAGTTGCTGAGACTATAGATGCACGTGACCAAGCCCGGCTCATTTTCTTATCGTAGAGATGAGGTCTCACTGTGTTGCCCAGGCTGGTCTCAAACTCCAGGCCCCAAGCAATCCTCCTACCTTGGCCTCTGCAAGTCTTAGGATTATACCCATAAGCCACTAAGCCCAGCCATATGTAGAATTTAAGAAGTCGGCTGACCTGTTCACCATCATCTTCCCTTCTAAGATAAAAGCTACAGTGTATGTTTACAGCATTATGTTGCAGATCAAATGCAAATGTGTCTCTGCCTTTAGAGCCAACAGTGATTATTCCTCACTCTGACCTTCCACTGTGTGTGCCAGCCTAGTTTCGTATTCGGGTGTGGGTTGCAAAGTGTTGCCAAGAGTTTATTGTCCTCTACTCCTAAGTACTTTCCCTGATACAAAGTTCTTTTTTTTTTCTTTTTTTTTTTTTTGAGACAGAGTCTCACTCTGTTGCCCAGGCTAGAGTGCCATGGCGTCAACCTAGCTCACAGCAACCTCAAACCCCTGGGTTCAAGCAATCCTCCTGCCTCAGCCTCCCGAGTATCTGGGACTACAGGCATGCCTGGCTAATTTTTTCTATATATATTTTTAGTTGTCCAGCTAATTTCTTTCTATTTTTAGTAGAGATGGGCTCTCGCTCTTGCTCAGCTGGAACTACAGGCATGCACCACCATGCCCGGCTAATATATATATATGTATATATATATATATATATTTTTTTTTTTTTAGTTGTCCAGCTAATTTATTTCTATTTTTCAGTAGAGACAGAGTCTTGCTCTCGCTCAGGCTGGTCTTGAACTTCTGTGCTCAAATGATCTGCCCCCGTCGGCCTCCCATAGTGCTAGGATTACAGGCATGAGCCACTGCACCCGGCCCTTGATACAAAGTCTTAAGCAAAGAATATTATTTTTTTAAGGAATTTTTTTGTGAAACCAATGAAAAATTTCTGATGTTACTTTTCTCATCTTATGACTATTTTCTGGAAGGACGAAGTATGTTGTCAGTGCCTCCATTACATGCATGAGGAAGTCAGGACGGGGGGGCCCCCAGCCCAGTCCCATGGTGAATCAGTCGTGGTCTCCCCGGGAGGCCTCAGGACAACCTCAGCCTCTGTCTGCTCAGCTCCTTCCTCTGCATGTGTAGTTCCCATTTAGGATTAAATACTGAATTCAGTTCTCCAGAAGGGTTAAAAGCACCAGCAGCATGTGGCTTTCAGGAGCTTCTCGATGTTTGCTTGGTGCTTTCCAGGTCCTTCTGAGCACCAGTCTCCTGTCTGGGACTTCTGCGTTTTGGCTGAAGCTGGTATCCACATTCATTCACAGAACATTCCGTTTCACCTCAGTTTCTGATGGGGGGAGAATGGTCATGTTAATCCACTGCCTTTGGGTGGCTTCAGGGCTTGCATGAGGGCTGTGGTGAAAGGCGTGCTTTCCTTCTTGGGGAAGCCTCATTGGTGATGTCCCAATGAGTAACAGGCCCAGTTATTCCCAGGGCCTTGATACTCACAGTGAATTCTTTGTCCTTTGAGAAGTAAAACAACAAAAGGTCAGTCAGGAGGAGGGTGTGATTTGTGTAGCACTTTAGCATTTAGTGAATGTTCACCACAGCCTTGTTTCATCAGCTGATCAGCATTGGCTCTTCCTATAACTATGGAAATGAGGATCAGGCGGAATTCCTCTGTGTGGTCTCCAGAGAACTAAATAATTCTACCAATGGCATCGTTATAGAGCCGAGTGAAAAGGCAAAGGTAAGAAATCACCTCACTGGAATTGTGTCTCTATGGGCTTTGCCTTAACTGTTGCTTCTCATATATTCCCTCTTCTAAAGCCAGCTTTGCATTCCCCCTTCATTTTGTTACTTTGTCTGTTGTAATTTAAATCAGGGTTTATGGAGCCGTGAGGGTTTTTAGTTAGCTAGGAAATGTGAACCTGCAAACGGGAGACTTTCTCCAGCCTCTGCCAAATCAATGCAGAAGAAAAGCTTGCCACCAGTTACTATAAGATGAGGATTCTGGACTCAAAATTGGAAAGTATTTTGCATTTATCCTGTGAAACTATTGTTCTTTTTGGCTGCCTCAGAAGAAAAGGTATTTTCTTGCCTTTGTGATTTTTCCCCTCTTAAGTTCCTAGAAAATTGTTTCACTCTGTTTTCTTATTTTTTCCTCTGCACTTACACACTTCTAAATCACCAGTATATGGTATGCTTGAACCATGTCCTTTAGCACAGGAAAATTTTGGTCTAATAGCACATAAACGTTAGGCCCAACTGTGTTCTGCAAGATCGTGTTTTACAACTTGAGGGCTTTGGGTGAGGTTGAGGTCCGCTGCCGCCTTGCTTCCTGGGGTGACGGAATCGCTGGGCTGCTCGCCAGGGTCCAGCAGAGAGCGGCCTCGGGTCTCTTCCTTTTCCGTTGGCAGTCTGCCTACCAGCCTTGGCCTTCTCCCCGTCTCCCACTTTCAGATTCTTCAGGAGAGAGGATCACGGATGTAAAACTGAGAATCTGAGACACCAGAATCCCAAATGTCAAGAGAGCAATCCCGCAGAGCACCTCTGTGAAGTTCAATCTCGCTCCTGTACAGTAACCACGCTACTGCGAAGCAGAGCTGAGCCTGGCCCCCGAGTGGAGACATGTTCTGGTCAAAACCAAAGGAATCCCACCCCCACCCGTAGGACTCCGAAGACAGATGCAACTTCTGGCTGCAGAGTACTTTTTCAGAAACTTGCTTTTGTTTCCTTAGCCAGTATTGTAACAGATCTTTGCAACAGCAGCTGGACCAGGATCCCAACTGGAGCCTTTTGGGGATCTGGGAGAAGGGGGAGGACGGCCTAGCTCCTTGGAATGGCTTGGAGCAAAGGAAGGATTGTCCCTGAGCTGTGCCATGGTTTCACCCTAGCGTGCCACACTGGGCGTTGGCAGCTGCTTTGGAACACTGTCTTTCCTTCTCTGCACCCTCAGAGTCACACAGCAGATGCAGAGCGTTCCGGCTGCGGCTTGTCGAGTCGAGGTTTTAGATAAAGGGTAGGGTTGCCGGAGTACCCGATATTCCTATGAACAGAGCCTCTGTGAGGAGACGGAGGATGAGGTCTCCTTTGTTGTGGTTGGAGTTTGGATTCAGAGTACCAAGCTGCCACTGTGTGGAGCTGTGCCTCAGTTGTCTCCAGCAGCCAGGACCCTCCGGTGAACTTGCTTTTTCCCCACGAGGAGGTTTGAGTCAGAGAGACAGACAGACGGGAGCGTGAGGTAGTTGGTATAACTGCATCTGCAGCCTTTTCTTACCCAGCATTGATCCTGTCTTTCTTCCCTGGCTTTTTAAACCGGACCAAAGATAAAGGGACTTTGTGGACCCTCTTATGGCTTGGGATGGGGAGGACAGTTCTTTTGAAAGTTGCCAAACGTATTCTGTTATATCTTAAGAGAGCTGTAATTTCTGTGACTGTCCCTTGGAAATACCTTGACTGAATGTGCAATATTTGTGTCTCTTCTTGGTTTCTAGCCTTGGCAAACCCGCCCCACAGCGGTGTCAGCGACTCCGCAGTGTCCCCAGTAGCGTATACGTGTTTGCTGGGCAGTCTGGGACCCCCTGCGTCTCTCACCCACCCTCGCCATTACTTGTTTCTGTGGATGCCATGTTGCTGAGGGTCCAGTGCTTGTGTGACCAGGGTGTAGCGAAGCCCTCCTTTGGCTGTGACCACAAAGCTAGTGTCCGCATTTTCTCTCTGAGGTTTTGAGTCTTGGGGAGTGGTCACGGAATGCAAAAGAGCCAGAGAATCCTTATTTTTCCCCGGACAACCTTCCCTGATGCGGCAAGTGGTAGGGAGAAGGCCAGGCGTCCTGGGCGCCTTCGCAGCTGAGGTTCTCTGTGCTCCGCAGCTTGAGTGCTTACTCGGCGCATCTAGGGCAGTGATTTCTAGAAACACTGTAGACTGTGCCAAGTGTCTTTTGAGCTTGTGACCTGACTGTGCCCAGATGGCTTAACTTTTCTCTAGGATTCTCACTTTTTCCCTTATTTCTCTGTATCTGTAGAGTAACATAGACACGTGCGTGCAGGGGTTTCTGCTGATACATTTATGTCTACACACCGCCGTGAGTATATATGTCAGCGCCTCAGAAGTCTGGCGCGTGCCCAGTATTTTTACAGCTGTAAAATGTTAGAGGAACTCCCACCTGTAGTAAAAGCAGCCACCCCTTCAAAAGGGTTCCAGGCATCCATCCTGCCAGATCTTTCAGGGAAAAAAAAGATTTGGGTGGAGTCAGGGTAACGTAGAGCTAGCAGGGAAAGCTGCTCTGAGCAGAGCAGGACAGAAGACTTGGGAAGTGGTGCCCTTTGGCCAAGTCGAATGCACAATGTCAGACTGACTAGGAGGAAAAGCAGCTTAACTCGGGGCCTTGCCCGATGGGCTTCATTGAGGCCGTCCTGCTTCCCTGGGGCGTGCCTGCCAGCCAGCGCGGCCAGGGCTCCGGGCTGGGCCATGAACCCCAGCTCTGCCACCAAGTGCAGGGGGAGGCTAGAGGGCGGACATTGGGCAAGTGCCTCCCGAGTACACCGTGACCGCGTTGCTCTTCTCAGAATTGCACAGCTGGGCGAGAGAAAGTCTGCAGTTGAGCCCCGAGCCAGGCACTCTGGGAAATGGGAGCGATCTTCTGCTGTCCTGGAGGGAGGGCTGGTGTTCACCAACTTTCCCTGCTCGCTGCAACCCAGTGACAGAATTGTTCCAGAACTCCAGGAGTCTGAGGATGATTCGTTTAAGATTTCTGGGAGAGAATTTTACCCACACCCTTTGTGAACCAAGCTGGTATTCCTTCTTGGAAGCTTTGTCCCCCTGGGAGATTCTGGCTGATGAGAGGAGTCTGCACGGTGGCTTGGGGCTGCCCTGTGACCAGTGACCCACACTCTTCTGCTCAGTACTGCCAAGTGGGGAGCGTCCTTCTGCCTTTTTCTCTGCCCTAGCTCTGAGACTACAGGTGATGCTGGCCAGGCCCGGGAGCACCTGGCATGCCCTGCGTGATGACAAAGTAGCACTGTTTCTGTCTTTTTCCCTGGCAATGAAGTGGGGCCCAGCTCCTCTAGAGTAACTTGTTTCTGCACAGTTCTAACTGCACTTGGGGGTGTGAGTGAGGTGGGGGTCCGTCAAGATGCTGAGGGAGTAGGGCTAAGAGGACACCCACACCCTCTGGCACAGCCTTGGATCCAGACTTTAGGGACGAGGCCTGTCACTTGTGGGTGCCCTTTGTTACTGTTCGTGTGTTTACTGAATAAAGTCTGAAGTGCTGTGACTTTTTTTGTCAATAAAGACATGAAACAAACTTATGAATTTTGCGAACTCTGGTGAATGTCCCATCACGCAGGCTCCCTGGTTTCTGGTCACTTTCTGTTGATCCTCGAACTAGTCTCTGGAGGTGGCTTCACTGTACCTCTCCTGGCCCTGCATCTCAGCCTCTCCTAGCCCTGCATCTCACAAAGCCCTCCTCGGCCTGCCGCTAATGCTGCCTGCGGGGGTGCAGGCCCTCTCCCTCCCTGCTGTCATTTCCCTGACTCTGAAGAGACCCAGAGAGTGCTGAGAAGCAGGAGTGGGGACAGATGGCCTGCCCTTTGGGGAGCTGGCGAGAAACTAGGGGAGGAGTATGAAGTGGCTTTTAAGGGAAAAGCCTCCGGGAAAGGAAAAGTGACTAGGAAAGGAAAAGTGACTTGCATTTTCTCTGCAAGAAAGAGGATGAGTAAGAAATGTTTGGTGACAGTCACATAAGCAACAAACAAGTATTGATCACTTAAGCATCAGGCAGGGCGTGGGATCCTCAGAAGGTGTTAGTCCCTTCCCAGATGGTGCTCACAGATGGCGAGACAAGGTGCACAACACAGGCTAGTGCACAAGGTGTGTAGGTGTATCCATCAGGGTCCCATCAGGAGTTGTCAAGCACATAGTAAAGAAAATGGGTGGGACACTGAGGCATCACAGGTGCAGTCATTGCTCCTGGGACGGAGTGCTGGGAAGAGGTCAGCGTAGGATGGAGACTCAGGAGGGCCCTGCAGAGAAGGCCATGCTGTCTGGTTGGTGCCGCTGCCTCTGAGGGCTCAGCGAGGCTGCTCCTGGGAGTGGAGAGACTGCAAGCGAACCAGCGCTGGAGCACAGCAGTCAGTGTCACCCGTCGCTGTGGTTTCACCAAGCAGCAGCAAACAGGAAGGCGGCATCCCTCCTTTTTCTCCTCTGGCCCTGCAGCCTGTCCTGTAGGGAACGAGCTGCTGAAGAAGTGTCAGCAGCAGCCCAGGCCGGGGTTCAGAGGGTGGTGGCTTTGCTGCTGAGACAATAATGCAGGGGACCAGCTTGGCCCACACATACGTGCTTACACACATACTTGAACTTCCATACGATGGTAAAAAATAACTTTGTGTCTCCATGGAACAAGATACAACTACCCTTTGTCCAAGCAAATATTATCCTACCCTCTCTGCAATTTAGAACAAAAAGTGTCAATCGGTACTCCTGTCCAAGAGACATTTACTACCTATCTCTGAACTAAGTTAATTACTCCTAGTTGGCTTGGTGGGTGGGAACACTCAGTTGGTAGTGGGCAGCTCAGGCCACATGGTCACTTGATGTCCTCTGAACTAGGTGTTCAGTCTCTGCTGGGCCCATAGCAAGGCAAAGGCGAGAGGGCCTGGGCCCACACGAGCCCTGCAGTTCTGCCTCGCGATGGTCCAGCTGGGGCCCGCTGGAGGCCCTGAGACAGCATCTGGCAACAGATAATTCCTGTATCTCGGAGTCTGCTCAGTCCTAAAGCCCAGGTGGCAGCTCAATTTTTAATAACTGCCTATTTCCTTTCTCTGTAAGAAAAAGAAAAAAAATAAATTTTTAATAAGAATCATACCCCACAGATTTAATCAGTAAAGCATTCCGCTGGAGTGAGCTGTTACTTCATTAAGCCAGTTTAATTCCTTGATCAGTTTCCTATACAGAGCAATTAAATTGCTTCTTTCTGTTTTCGTTTTAATATTTACTTTAAAATACTTTCATTAAGATTGCTTTTTCCATGAGATTTTATGGTGAAAATTTAATTCAATTTAACCAATTCTGACTTTCGCCCTTGTGGGTTTTCTTTTGTAGCTATTGTCTTCCCCATGTTTATTTTCCCAAGTCAGATTTTGCAAATCAAAATCTAAGTCTTATAAATCTAAATTAGTATATTTTAACTGATGTCAGCTTTTTGTTAATTATTTCTAACTAAAAACTTACAAGATGGCCAGAAGATTAATAGTTTGTATTTCTTGGCTGTCCTGCAAGGAAATTGTGAGCAGTTTCACTCGGATATTCTTTGGTTGCTTTGTGTCCAAAGTTGGGCTGTTACTTCTACTCACATTTCATTCCAATAACTGCACTCATTGTACTGTCTACGCGGTTGGAAATGAAAGAGCAAAGCATTCTCAAAATATGTCCTGCTTTACTCAGTGGTGATGGGTAGCTAACAAACACATATTTTAAAAGGGGGCTTTGGAAGGCACCACTAGTTCTTGAACTAGACCCTGAGAGGGGACAAGGATGTGCGTGGGCGGTGCAGGCAGGCGTGGGTGGCCTGCCACCCTCCTCGCAGTGAGCAGACCTGGCCCTGCTCGCACAGGGCTGCAGCAGATACCCACTTACTGCCATGTGCCACACAGCCCCGAGTGCCGGGCCAACCGGGCGCTGAGGACCCAAAACTGGAGCGGGCAATGCTGGAGGCCGGCCAGGAAGCTGCTCTGACAGCCAGGATCGAATCACCTGCACCTGGGCAGAGGCAGCGGGGACTGGAGTGGCAGCACACTGTGGGATCAAGTCCCACACAGAGACGTAGAAAGCAAATGCTACAGGATTTGGAGAGGGCGACTAGGGAGCTGGAGGAGAATGGAGGGATGGTCAGGTTTGGACTGAGAAAACCAGGGGTAGAGCCAGTTTAGAGTGAGATAGTGAGTTCAGCTGTAGACAAGTTGAATCCGGGCTGCGGGGGCCAAGGTCTCCCGAAGACTAATTGGAGCAGAAGGCTGGCTCTCAGCAGCGTGCTCCGTGCTGGCTTCTTGAGGTGTTTCTATTCATAGTCTCAGCCCCCATGGCAACCTGGGGGATAGAGAAAAGCAGTCGGCACCGAGTTCTGAGTTCTGAGCACACTTAGTCATCACAACCACCTTATGAGTTCTTTTTACTCCCATTTTTGAGATGACGAACCTGGGCACAAATGGGAGATAATTTGCCGTAGGTCACAAAGCTCTTGGGTGGGTTGGGGAAACCGAGGCTCAGAGGCAAAGGGGTCTGGCCCCAAGGCAGATCCAGTAGTCAGGCCCCAGAGCCCATACTCTTCAGCTGCTACACCGGTGTTACGAAGCTTCGCGGCTGAAACGCAGTTTATCAAGGTGTAACTCAGACTGTCCCCCAACGTTGTATTATGAAAATTTCCACACATATAGAAAAGTTGAAGAAAATAATAAACACCTGTATACCATCTACTTTGATACATCCATTGTTAACATTTTGTGGTATTTGTTTTATCTAGGCTGCTATTATATTTAAATTATACGTTTTATTGGGTTGTTGTTTTTTGAGTCTCACTCTGCTGCCCTGGCTAGAGTGCCATGGCATCAGCCTAGCTCACAGCAGCCTCAAATTTATGGGCTTAAGTAATCCTGCCTCAGCCTCCCAAGTAGCTGGAACTACAGGCATGCACCACCATGCCCAGCTAATTTTTTTTTTTTTTTGAGACAGAGTCTTGCCTTGTTGCCCAGGCTAGAGTGAGTGCCGTGGCGTCAGCCTAGCTCACAGCAACCTCAAACTCCTGGATTCAAGCGATCCTCCTGCCTCAGCCTCCCAAGTAGCTGGGACTACAGGCGTGTGCCACCATGCCCGGCTAATTTTTTCTATATATATTAGTTGGCCAATTAATTTCTTTCTATTTATAGTAGAGACAGGGTCTCACTCTTGCTCAGGCTGGTTTCCAACTCCTGTCCTCGAGCAATCCACCCGCCTCGGCCTCCCAGAGTGCTAGGATTATAGGCGTGAGCCACCGCGCCCAGCCCCAGATAATTTTTTTATATGTATATTTTTTAGTTGTCCAGCTAATTTCTTTCTAATGTTTTTAGTAGAGACAGGGTCTCACTCTTGCTCAGGCTGGTCTCGAACTCCTGAGCTCAAACGATCCTCCCCCCTCGGCCTCCCAGAGTGCTAGGATTACAGGCTTGAGCTACCATGCCCGCCCTATTATTGGGTTTTTGCTGAATCATTTAAAGATAATTTGCAGACATTGTGATATTTCACCTTAAATACTTCAGCAGAGGCTGGGCACGATGGCTCATGCCTGTAATCCTAGCTCTTGGGAGGCCGAGGCGGGCGGATTGCTCAAGGTCAGGAGTTTGAAACCAGCCTGAGCAAGAGCGAGACCCCGTCTCTACTATAAATAGTTAGAAATTAATTGGCCAACTAATATATATAGAAAAAATTAGCCAGGCACTGTGGTGCATGCCTGTAGTCCCAGCTACTCTGGAGGCTGAGGCAGGAGGATCGCTTGAGACCAGGAGTTTGAGGTTGCTGTGAGCTAGGCTGACGCCAAGGCACTCACTCTAGCCTGGGCAACAAAGCGAGACTCTGTCTCAAAAAAATAAATAAATACATACATACATACTTCAGCAGATATCACCTAAGAATAAAGACATTCTTCCCCATAACCACAATTACTGCCAATATCACATCTAAGAAAATTAATAATTCTATAATATCACCTAAATATCTAGTTAATATTCAAATTTCCTCAACTGCCTCAATATGTAGGTGCTTTTTTTTTCAAGCCAAAATTCAGTCAAGTTTGCCCATCACATTTGGATTTTATATCTCTTCTGTCTTTTAATCCAAACAGTCCTCCTACCTTTTGACATTTCTAAAACGTAACAGTTTGGAAAATATCACAGTCCACTGCATATGGTGAGTCTAACTTTATTAAACTTTTGCTTCAATTATTATTTAGTTAAGATACCAGTTCAACTGCCTTCATAAAAGCTAAAGTCGAAGTGACTGAAATACAGTAGAAGTTTATTTCTCCCTCTCTCGTAATAATCTAAGCATACGTGGTAGCAGTCCAGACTTGATGTGGCAGCTCCACCATACAGGTGGCCCATGATCTTTCATTTTATTTTTTGTAGAGACAGGGTCTTGCTTTGTTGCCTAGGGTAGCCTCAAATTCCTGGCCTCCTGCCTCAGCCTCCCAAAGTACAAAGATTACAGGTATGAGCCCTTGTGCCTGGCCTTATGATCTGTCTTATCACTCTGGCATTCTCAAACACAGCTTCCATCCTGTAATTTAAAATAAGCTCCAGTTCCCAGTTTTTTCTATGTATATTAGTTGGCCAATTAATTTCTTTATAGTACAGACGGGGTCTCGCTCTTGCTCAGGCTGGTTTCGAACTCCTGAACTCGAGCAATCCACCTGCCTTGGCCTCCCAGAGTGCTGGGATTACAGGCGTGAGCCACCACACCCAGCCCTTGAGTTTCTATTATTAAAGGAATATGGAAAAACAGATATTAAGGGACCACCACCCGTCTCTGCACATATATGTACATGTGCCGGGTGCGCTGGGTCGGATGGGAACATTCTTTCTTCCTGGGGTTTGCAGTTCGAGTTTGAGATCCTCGACCACTTCTCCATACCCATCACAGACTTAGCACATCTGGATGGAAGCTGTGGGAGGAAATGTGAGAGTGTGGATGAACTCTCCTACGACAGGACTCAGAGAGCAGCAACACGTACGGGGGGAAAGGAAGACAAGACAAGGGAGAGGACTGAGAAGTCGTCAGGGATCCAAATAAAGAACCAGAGGATGAACTGAAAGTCGTGTGAGCCACGTGTCCTCTGAGCGCGTGTCCGGCTCCCAGTGGGGAAGGACCATCTGCTTCTAACGCAGACCCACGCTGCAGCACAGGAGAGGTGCTCTGTAAAGGGATTTAAATTTTTAAAAAAGGAAAAATATAAAACCCAAGGAGATGTTCAGGGTCTAATGATGGTGGACCAGATAATTCTGAGCAATATTTTCTCTGAAAATAGCTGGAAAAAATATATATAGAGAGAAACATACATACATACGTAGGTGAGCAGGTGGGCGTGTATATGGTAGTCAAGAATTACAGGCCGGGCATGGTGGCTCACACCTGTAATCCCAGCACTCTGGGAGGCCGAGGCGGGCGGATTGCTCGAGGTCAGGAGTTCAAAACCAGCCTGAGCAAGAGCGAGACCCCGTCTGTACTATAAATAGAAAGAAATTAATTGGCCAACTAATATACATAGAAAAAATTAGCTGGGCATCGTGGCACATGCTTGCAGTCCCAGCTACTGGGGAGGCTGAGGCAGGAGGATGGCTTAAGTCCAGGAGATTGAAGTTGCTGTGAGCTAGGCTGATGCCACGGCACTCACTCTAGCCTGGGCAACAAAGTGAAATTCTGTCTCAAAAAAAAAAAAGAATTACAGGGCCAAGATCCAGGAGAAGAAAGAAACACGGAGAAGCGAACCCAGCGTTTAGAGGCTCCTTTCCGTGGTGAACTTGCTAATTCTGGTAGAGGAAGCTGAGAAGCTAGCAAAGCTATTCTTAGCTCTCAGGGACATGGAACAAATATTGGAGATCAGGGTGTGCCAAGGAGGAGCCCCCGTGCCTTGGGTTGGGAGCCTGGGGGACTGCATACACCGAGGAGCAGGCAGAGCCAGAACACAACAGGCATCTAAAGGGACAGGAGTCTAGCTGGGAAGCATCCCAGTCCCTGATTGGACTAAGGTGACTTATGATTTCTGGTCTCCCTAGCCTCCTGCCAGAAGCTGTCATAAATCTGTTCTGAAGGACTGTAATACCATTCTTAGCCTCAGATTACCACTCGAGTTTCTCAAACGCAACGTCCAGCACACAATGAGCGTGAACCGGGCGAGACAGCCAGACGCTCTGTGCTTCCTCGTGTTAAGCGATCAGAAGTGCACGACACCACGTATGGAAGACACGTGCCAAAAAATTGAACCCGAATCTCACCGGCTCACAGGGAATAGCCGAACATGTTAAATGATACTACAGAGACCTAGCCAGCCACATCCAGAAAGGGGAAAGCATAGTGGGTAAGTTTCTGTTTCTTCAACAAGTAAGTTGCAAAGGAAAAAGTGGGAGAAGGCACTCTTACAAATCTAGAGAAATTTTAGAAACATAACAATATAATACAACATGAGGACTTTATGTGGCTCTAACAACAGAAAAAAGCCATTTGTGTGACAATTGGAGACATTTAAACATTGATATAAAAGAATGTGTACACTTTACTTTTTATTGTGAAGAAATAGAAAAAATAATTTGAGACACTGTTTCTTAAAGGAAAAAAGTCAAACACGTATTTTCACCCACAAATACACATGTACTTACTTTTTTTTTTTTTTTTTTTGAGACAGAGTCTCGCTTTGTTGCCCAGGCTAGAGTGAGTGCCGTGGCGTCAGCCTAGCTCACAGCAACCTCAATCTCCTGGGCTCAAGCAATCCTCCTGCCTCAGCCTCCCAAGTAGCTGGGACTACAGGCATGCGCCACCATGCCCGGCTAATTTTTTCTATATATATTAGTTGTCCAATTAATTTCTTTCTATTTATAGTAGAGACAGGGTCTCGCTCTTGCTCAGGCTGGTTTCAAACTCCTGACCTCGAGCAGTCCGCCCATCTCGGCCTCCCAGAGTGCTAGGATTACAGGCGTGCGTCACTGCGCCGGGCCCTGTACTTACTTTTAAGAGAGAAGAATTCTCTCTTTCTTTTAGAAATCAAACTACGATCTCATTCTCCCCCACACACATATTTCTTTATTTTTACTCACCCTTCTTGGCCAAGGGAAACCCCCCCCACCCCCCACCCCCGCAAAAAAAAAAAATCTTAAAGCTGAATTTCTGGCCATGTAAACAAGGGAGGTTAGACACACCTAGTTATGTCCCTGTCCCCTTTGGAGTTACTCTTTGTAACAATAAGATACTAAACCATTAACAGGCCTGAGGCCACGCAAGACAAAAGTTAAACCACACCTGCAGGCCATCAACTTACTTAACAGGTGGCTGAATCTTGGTGTATGTCCAGTGGCTGGTCTCTGGTTAACAGACTTCCTTATCTTCACTTAAAATGTTCCAAGCCTTTAAACAAAGCTTCATTTCTTTAGCCAATTGCAAATAAAAGAATCTTTAAACCCACCTGTAACCTGTAATCCTGCATCAGGATGTCCTGTCTTTTCGGGCCAGACCAATGTACACTTTCCATGTGTTGATTTATAACTTTATGTGTAATTCCTGTCTCCCTAAAATGTATAAAACCAAACTAACTATGGCAAGACCACTGGCTGAAGGCTTCTTAACCACTTCGGTACCAGCTTCACCTATAGTCGACAGCCACAGATGAACATGCACAGCGACTTTAGCCAACAGCCGTGATATGACTTTTCTAATTTTTCATTGATCAAAATAAAATTGTGAACATTTAAAAATAACGTAATGAAAGCATATATGTATATGTTACCTATTGTGATTTACATGACAAGTAAAGCTGCCTGTAAAGTAAAACAAGCTTTCAGTGCTTTCAAGCTTTCCTCAACACACAAGAGCAAAACGGACTCGTCATTAATGCACAGCACAAACTGTCGTGCGGACTGTGAGTGCCAGCTGTGGGCGAGGGTTCGAGGCCAGTGAGCGCTGAACCGAAGTGGTTAAGCCATGATCACACATATTTCTCTGAGAATAAACTTCTTTAAATTATTTTACAGAGTTTAGGTTCTTTTCCATTGCCATTTCTTTGAAAAGATTAATAAAATGAATAAAATCCTACTGAGACTCATCAAGAAAAAAGAAAACACAAATATTTTCAGGATGTAAAGCAGAGATACAACTATAGAACATACTGTCTTTACAAAGATTATAAATGCCACTCCTAGGTGCACTTTTTTTTTTTAATTTAGAGGATATTTATTTCTTGGGAGGGTGAATGACAGCTGGCTGACACTGATTTCCCTGCTCTAGGGATTCCCCTCCTCTTCATGGAAATCCCTCTCTTCTTGGAAGTGCCCATGGGGAGGCTGGGATGTGAAAAGAAACCACATGCAACACCCCAGAGCCTTAAAAAAATAAAGCGACAAACAACTTCCTCCATGCAAAAACATACTTACAAAATAAATGGACTATGAAAGAGAGGCCACAGTTCCTCCCATCCTGGCTGGGGGCTGCGGGGCTCAGTCCCAGTCCTCCCAGCTAGGATTGCCCAGAGGCTAAATGGTGTGGAAGTGCCTCATGACACAAGAGTCAGCCCTGGCTTCAGAGAGAGGAGGGGAATTGAAAACAGGGACTTGAACAGATGTGTCTATGCCTGTGTTCATTGCAGCATTACTTACAATAGCCAGCAGTCCAAGTGCCCATCAACTGATGAATACATAAACAAAATGTGACATAGCTGTGCAATGGAATATTATTTAGCCATGAAGAAGAATTAGATTCTAATACATGCTATGACATAGGTGAACTTTAAAAACATTATCTTGGGCTGGGCGCGGTGGCTCACGCCTATAATCCTAGCACTCTGAGAGGCCGAGGTGGGAGGATTGCTCGAGGTCAGGAGTTCGAAACCAGCCTGAGCAAGAGCAAGACCCCGTCTCTACTATAAATAGAAAGAAATTAATTGGCCAACTAATATATATATAGAAAAAATTAGCCAGGCATAGTGCGCATGCCTGTAGTCCCAGCTACTCGGGAGGTTGAGGCAGGAGGATCGCTTGAGCCCAGGAGTTTGAGGTTGCTGTGAGCTAGGCTGACACCATTGCCCTCTAGCCCAGGCAACAGAGTGAGACTCTGTCTAAAAAGAAAAAGTTTGAAAATTTAGATGAAATAGATAAATTCATAGGAAAACACCATTTACCAAAACTGATACAAGAAGAAATATACAATGAATAATTCTAAATCTCTTAATAAAATTGAATATGTAATTAAGCACCTTTCCACAAAAGAGAAAAAAAAAAGCATTCCAGGCCTAGATGGTTTTGCCGGTGAATTCTACCAACTTTTAAGGGAGAAATAATGTCAATCTTACACTTATCAATAAGTAATAAAGAATAAATACTTCCCAGCTCATTTTATGAGGCTAGCAGACCTTAATACCAAAATTTGACAAGGACATTACATAAAAGGAAAATTATGGGCCAATCTCACTCATGATGCAAAATTCCTAAGAAAATATTACTAATTGAATCCAGTATATGTAAAGAACATAACACGTCAAAACCAAGCAGAGCCCGTTGCAGAATGCAAGCTGGTTCAATCACTGAAAATCAATCAGTGTCAATTCACCACGTTAACAGAATAAAAGATACGAAGCTTACGATCATCTCAAAAGATGCAGAAAGAACAGTGGGTAAAAGTCAACATGCGTTCCAGATAAGAACTCTTAGCAAACCGGGAATGAAAGGGAATCTCCTCAGTCTTCTGCAGAGCAAACATCAAATGTTTTCTCTGCAATGGGGAGAGGAGACTAGGATGCCTTCTATTCACCTTTCTACTCAGCAAGAGGGGCTGAGCGAACTTGGGAGCAGGAGAGTGAGGTGCTGTGAGCTTTCTAGAGCGTTTTTCCCCTGCTGGGTGGGGGAGAGTGGGAACAAGGAAGCCCGCCAGGCAGCCAGGACGCACAGTGGGGCCTCTCTTCAGCTATATACCTCATCTCCTACAACCTCGATGATGATTTCATGGGACAATAACCATGGTCCAGGGAAATTAAACGAGTTGACCGCGATCCTGCCGTCACTGAGTTGCCATCTTCCCTCTCAAGTCCACTGTAAGACGCCCCAGGTGCCAACAGCTACCCCGCCCGCTGGCAGGGAGGCTCTGCAGCCAGTAATCCAGCCCTGCAGAGGCAGAGTGACTCAGCCCCATGGCACGTCCAGTGGCACACCTGTGCCCTGCTGACATCACAAGCAGAATTCTGGGGCTGATCATGCTTGAATTGTGACATCAGGGAGCAAAACTCTGGGCAGTCTTCAAAGAGGGGGCCACCTCGACAGGGAGATTGCAAAACAGCAGCTAAAAGGGAAGGTGAGGAGGCGGTCACCAGCTTGCAAGAGATGTAAGTTACGGAGGGTGGCGGCACAGTGGACTGAGGGGACCCTCCCAGCCATCTGCAGGGTGGGGCTCAGACAAGGCTCCTGTGCCTGCCCAGTGCCCATGGTTCTTTCTCCTCCCATAACAGGGCAGCAAAGCATCTGTCTGTCTCTGACATGCAGAGAGTTTCACGTAAGCACCTGCGTTCTGACCCTTCCTCCTTTCCCTTGTCAGGAGTAAGTTCCTTCTGCCTATCAACCCTCCTGCCCAGGATTTATTCCAGGAATTAGGGCTGGGACAAGAACACAATCTCCAATTTATGTCCCCCACGTGGGTTAGCTGATGACACAGTCCCTCATCCCATGGGCAGGCAGCTGCCACTAAGAGGACAGGTGTACTCCACTCCTGTCCCAGCTTCCACGTGGCTTCGCTCTGCCTTCCCAGGGTCAGTCCAGGACCAGGTCCCAGCCCTGCAGACCCCTGCCCAGCCCTCGAGAGCTCCCCAGGGCCAGCTCCTGAAGAGTAACAGCAACAATCTCCGCATGTTTGAGGAGCAAGTCCTCTGTCCCATTTGCCTGGAGGTGTTCCACTGCCCGGTCACCACCGCCTGCGGCCATAACTTCTGCATGACCTGCCTCCAAGGTTTTTGGGACCACCAGACTGCCATGGGCGAGACGCTCTATTGCCCCCAATGCCGAGAGAACTTCCCCTCCAGGCCCCGCCTCTCCAAGAATGTCATCCTGGGGGAGATGGTGGCCTGCTTCACCCAGTCCAGGGGCCAGGCCTCAGGCTCCCTGTGGAACCTGGCGGGGCCCCAGGACGTGCCCTGCGACTTCTGTTCCCCCCAGAAGCTCAAATCTGTCAAATCGTGCCTGCAGTGCAGTGCCTCCCTGTGCGAGAAGCACCTACGAAGCCACTTGGAGGACCAGCTGTACCAGGACCACCAGCTGCTGGAGCCCGTGTGGGATCTCAAGACCCGCCTGTGCCGGAAGCACCACAAGCTGCGGCAGCTGTACTGCCGCACGGAGGGCTGCTGCGTGTGCGCGGCCTGCCTGCTGGAGGAGCACAAGAACCACGACACCGCCCCGCTGGAGGAGGAGCGCGCCAGCAAGGAGGTGAGGCCCAGACCAGAGGACAGGCGGGGACTCTCTCCGGTCTCCGAGTCTTCCTCCTGTCTCTGGAGGAAAATCATGCAGCTGTGAGAGCGAGGGTCACCAGGGCCAGCTTGTGACTCGAGAACGTGCTGGCGAGTTAAATGAGTGAGGATCCAGAACCGCACGTGTGCAGCCCGTGTCAAGCTAGCAAAATACACACCACGTTCAGTTGGGCGAATCCCTCCGTTTCCCTATTTCCAAGTTTTCTTTAATATGCTTGTGTCGTTTTTTTCTTTCTTCTTTTTTTTTTTTTTTAATTTCTTAGCAATCAAGACCCTAGTGAAGCTTGTGTCGTTTTTGTAGTGAGATCCTTCTAGTTTAGATATCCCGTCATGCATGTTCTGTGACAGTCCTACTCTAGCACGGCCACCGTCCGTGGTCCGTGGCAAGCCAAGGAGCTCGTGCTGGGAGGTAGGCCAACTATCGCCCCGGTTAGCTCAGCTGACAGGTTGCTCATCGCAAGACCTTCTCGGTGAACGAAGCTCTGCACTGGATTTGCAGTCTGGCGTGAGCTTCTTATCGTGTTACCGACCAGCGACCGTTCACAGACAGGCACTTGGGATGGCACTGCTGTATGATACAACAATAAAAATGCCCGTTGCTGCCACTGGTGGTGACTGAAGGCTTATGTGGGCCTCGGGCCTGGCAGCACTTCCCTGCTGAGCCCAGACAGCCACATACCTGCTGTCCCCCGCCTGCCCCATGGCCTCTGAGCCTCTCAAGCCACTCCACCCTCCACAGCCCCTTCCTGTGGCCTGAAACCCTGGAGTCCCACTGTCAGGATTCCTGTAGTGGGGAGATTTCTGCGCATGGGCAGATAGGCTCTCAGGGAGCGAGAGACCCAGAGCAGAGGGTGGGCCGTGGGCCATCACCCCTCAGCTCGGTCTGTCTCTCTCATTCTCTTTTAAGCCAAGCGGATGAATGCATGGGGCATGTCTCTTCTGAGTTCTGACATGGGGCTCTTTGGAAAAGGGCTTCTCTGAAGCCACCCCTCTGAATCGGGGCCCCTCATCCTCCACCCTTCCCCTTACCCCAGGCCGAGGTTCGGAAGGTCCAGGCCAACGTGGAGAACCAGATGCTGATCCTCGCCTCGGACAGCAAGAAGCACCGGGGGCAGGTGGCCTTTCTCTCGGTAAGGTTGCCCCTCCCAGCCCTTGCCCAGTGCCCTGCATCGGGCCGAGGGGACCTCTCCAGACTTGGAGTGGGGCGTGGGGCCAGGCAGACAGAGACAGGATGGCGAGGCTGGCTCTGGGCCATGACAATGGGGGTACCAGAGTGGGGCTCAGAAACAACTCTCTATGCACCCACCCCAGAAACTGATCCAGACAGCTCGAGATGAGGTGAACACCTGCTTCTTGGAGATGAGCAAAGAGATCAAACAGCTGCAGATAAAGGTCTTGGATTTTGTGGAGAAAGAGGAGGCAGCCGCCCTGGAGAAGCTGGGCAGCTCCATCCAGCAGAGCCACAACCGGCTCCTGAAGCTGGAGGGGGACAGCGTCTGGCTCCACAACCTGCTCAGCCACCGCAGCGACCAGCAATTTCTGCAGGCGAGGCCCCAGCCCTCCCTGCCTCTGGCCCAGGCCCCATCACATCCTCCACCCTCCCTGCACCCACAAACACACCAGACCTGCCTGGGCTCGGGAAGAAGTGACCAGCACTTGGGGCTGCATCACTGTGTCCATCCCCCTGCCTCAGGGAGCCTCCCTGTCCTGGGTCACCCATCCTGAGCTTACACCAACACCCTTGGCTTCCTCCTCCAGCTCAGAGCTCAGCCTTGCCCTAACTCTCCTGCCTTCGTTTCCCTGGAGCATATGGGGGTGTGCCCTGGGATTCTGGGCCTCTGACAGTCTAAGTTTCTCCAGACTCCCCAGATCATGGCCGGAAGGGAGACCAGAACAATCTACATAGCCTGGATTAAAATCCCTTTTCCTTCCCCAGCCCGGGCCTGGCCCCACAGCCAGGCCTGGTGCTGCTGCAAGGGGAGTGGGGTACCAGGCAGGGAAGTGGGGTACCAGGCAGGGGAGTGGGGTACCAGGCAGGGTGGCCCTTGGATGGAAAGGTGGCAGCAGCCTTCTCTGTGCATGGGGCTTGGGGACTCCTAGCACAGATCTCCTTTCTAAGCTGTCACCACATGCCGGGCTGACTTCTAGGGCTATTGACCACCTTGTCCCCTCTCACCCCCACGCAACAGGAAGCTTTGGCACTGGTGCTCACTGAGCAGTTAAAGGCTCAGCCAAAATCCTCCCGTCATTTTCTAAAAATCCGCTTTGCTCAATGCACTGACTAGGCCAAAGTGGCCGTGCCTTTGGCAGAGCCCTAACCTAGGATGTCCAAATAGCTGGAAAAAGGGACGGGAGAGGCCCAGGTTTGAAAGGGGCACTTCTGCTCCACCTGCTCTTGGCTCTGGGGACCTCTGGGCCCTGGCTAACACATGGTCCCATGGCCACTGCCTGCATGCCAGGAGTTCCACAAGCTGAAGCAATTCCCAGCCTGCATGGAACCCCTGATGGGCATCCACTGTGAGGAAACACAGAGCTTCCTCCAGCTGCCAGAGACCCTGGCCAAGCTCCGGACCCAGCTGGTGGACATGGGTCTCGGCTTCATCAACCAGCTCCTTCTGAAGGGTCAGTCCCTGGAGGCCTGGGGCCTGCATTCCTGGAGGCGGAGGGGAGGGGGGCCTGCCCTGCAGGGCAGTGGTGAGGCTGCAAGCCCTTGGAGAGCCCTGCCTGCCCCTGTGCACCTTCCCCAGGCGTCAGAGCCTCCTGGATGCCCATGCCTCCTCTCTCCCGAAGATGCTAGGCTGCTCGAGTGACCTCAGCACAGCCTCTCCATCCCCCCCAGGCATCAAGATGAGCTTCTATGAGGTGCTGCCCCCAGCTGTGGACCGGAAAACACTCCTCAAGTGTGAGTCCTCGGTTCTGGGGTCTGGCCTCGGGGGTGGGAAGGAAAGGTGCAGGGCCCTTGGGTGCCTCGACTTCCCCAGCCCCACCTCCATTCAGGCCAGGGGCTCCAGAGACATCCCAGGTCTCTCTCGCCCCAACCTCCAACTCAGGACTAGGGACCTCAGAAGGATTCAGCCTGGCCCCAGGACCCTGGTAGGAAGGGGAGAAGACCCTGTCCCATCCTACCCCCATGGGTGGGAAAGGCCACACCCACGCCCCAGGAGGCCAGCTCTGCCACGTTCCCTGGCTCTCGGGTGGCACAACCTCTGCCCTCAGCTGGGTGCCTGCCAACCTCCCTTGAGCTTTAGCCAAGCCAGCGTGCATGGCCTCTTCCATTTCTCCCTCCACACGGTCTCCCTGCTGATTTGAAGTCCTTGCAGCCCCTCTCCCAGGCTGCGATGGGGCCAAATCCCAGTGGCCTCTCTGAGATCCTGAGGGTCAAGATTGTCTTGTCTTTGGCGTCCCCCGAATGACCTCCTCCAGGAACCCTTGGCTCTCCCTCAGTCCCACTCAGCTTTGGGTCCTGAATAAATATATGAAAAAGGGGATTATTTACAAGCATCTAGAAGCTAAGACAAGAGTAAAAAAAAAAATAGTAAATAAGGCCGGGCGCAGTGGCTCACGCCTGTAATCCTAGCTCTCTGGGAGGCCGAGGTGGGCGGATCGTGTGAGGTCAGGAGTTCAAAACCAGCCTGAGCAAGAGTGAGACCCCGTCTCTACTATAAACAGAAAGAAATTAATTGGCCAACTAATATATATACAAAAAGAAAAAATTAGCCGGGCATGGTGGCGCATGCCTGTAGTCCCAGCTACTCGGGAGGCTGAGGCAGGAGGATCGCTTAAGCCCAGGAGTTTGAGGTTGCTGTGAGCTAGGCTGACGCCACGGCACTCACTCTAGCCTGGGCAGCAAAGTGAGACTCTGTCTCAAAAAAAAAAAAAAAGTAAATAAATTTTAAAAAGTAAAAACTAATAAAGTTTATAATTATTTTTTAAAAAAAGAAAGGGGGATTATGTTAAGATCTGGTGGTAGGGGGAGGGGCACTCCTGGTCCCCAAGCTCTCCGGCAAGGTGGAACTTTGGACAGCACCCAACTCATCCTTCCTGCAGACTATGTCAGCTGCAACCAGGTGACAGTCGAGGGACTTAAAGGGGGTGGGTAGAGGGGCCACTCCTAGGAGCTTGGGGTGGCAGTATCCTGTGACTTCTATGCAAATGCATTGCAGCTCAGCACGCTCCTCCCTCCCCAGGGCTCCGGCACTGTGCCCTGGGGGGCGCTGACCCTGGCTCCACCACTCACCCCCAGGTTACTGCAACCTGAACTTCGACCCTTCCACGGCCAACGAGGAGCTGTTCGTGTTCAAGGAGACCTACTCCGTGCTGAACCTGGGCATCCTCCTGGAGCCGTCCAGCGCGGGCGGGCCCCTGCCGGGCTTCAAGCAGTGGCCGCAGGTGCTGTGCTCGCGCAGCCTGTCGGAGGGCCGCCACTACTGGGAGGCCGAGGTGTCCAACTCGTGGGTGTGCCTGGGCGTCACCTACCGCCGCAGCCAGCCGCTCAACGGCCCCGCGCGCCGCAACATCATCTACCTGCTGGGCCGCAACCCCCACTCGTGGTGCCTGGAGTGGGACTCGCTCAAGTTCTCGGTGTGGCACAACAACACGCAGACGGTGCTGCACGGCGCCTACCACCGCACGCTGGGCGTGGCGCTCGACTGCGCCACCGGCTGCCTGTCCTTCTACGGCCTCACGGGCGGCGCCAGCCTCATCTACCGCTTCCTCGCCCCCTTCCTGGAGCCGCTGTACCCGGCGGTCATGGTCAGCAGCGGCGCCTCGGTCACGCTCAAGCAGCGCCCGGAGGCGTAGGCGGCGGCTGGGCGGGCTCAGGGCGGCTGCCAATAAAGCTGGACTCGAAGCACTGGCTGGCCAGGGGCGCGCGGAGGGTCGCCGGCCCTGCGGGGTCGCCAGGGCGGAGGGGCGGGTGCCCACCTGCCTGCAGGCCGGCTGCCTGGACTCCACCCACGGCGCCTGCTGGCCGGTCCAGAGAATCCCCAAAACGGGCCGAGCCACAGCCACAGGACAGCACTTAGCCAGGCCAGCCGGACGTCCCGCAGCCTTCCGAGAGGGATTCCTTTTTTTTCTTTAAATATTATACTTTTCTTTTTTTAATTTCATCATATTATGGGGATACAGATGTTTAGGTTACGTATGTTGCCCCTGCACCCCCCCAGGGGGATTCCTGATGGGGTGCACAGCATGCCCCCCACCCCCACCCCACCCCAAGAGGCCCCTGGCCTTGATTCTCCAGGCTGGTCCAGACAGGCACCAGGGGCCTGCCTGTCCCCAAAGGCCCTGTCGCCTGAGAGGGGTCAAAGCTTGAGCAGGTGGCCAGATGGGAGAGGTGGTATCTGAAGGACTGGGTCGGGGGTGGGGGTCCATCTCAATTTGGGGCTTCCCTGGGAGCTGGGAGGCTAAACTGGAGGAACCCAGGCCTATCTCAGAAGTGATAGGCTGAGGACCCAGGTCCAGACAGGGGTGCGGGCTGGTCCCTGCTGCCCAGAAGCAGAGCTTCTCACACCACTGGTGTTTTATAGCCTGGAGGGGGTGTGGATGCTATGGGGGGGTAAACCTTAAACCACCGTCCAGCCTCCTTATCCCTGCTGAAAGCTCCCCCTCCCCCAGCCCCCGGGGACCCACTCAGCTCCCAGAGGGTAGTGCTGCCTGTGCCCAGAGGGGCTTTGCCCACCTCCAGGGGTCTGCCATCTGCCCTGCCCGGCGGGGTGTGCGGAAGCCTCTACCAGAGAGGCTGGATCCAGGCCAGGCCACTGCCTGGGGACCCTGGCAGGGCCACGACTGGGGACTCAGCCCCTCTGGGGAAGCTGAGGGTTCCAGCCCAGGATGGAGCCACCTCTGCATTTCCAGCCTCAACCAGCCACTCTTCCAGGGCTCTCGGTATGGTTAATGATTGGCTCTGAAGAGGAAATGACACGAGTCACAGGAGGAAACATTCCTAGGGCAACACATTCCAGAACGAGGCCACACGGTGCCCCACAGGGGTGTTCCTGAATTCCATCCCCGCCTGACCTGTTCCCAGAGAAATTAGTGACCTGAGTCTCTCCTTCCAGGAGAGATGGCACAGGAGGAGCACAGTGAGGGGGTGTGCTCTGAAGGTCTGGCGGGGCTGGGTGGGGCGTACCCTTTGTCTCCTCTGAGCAAGACTTGGTTGCCGCCTTGTGCTTTGCTGCCGTCCCCATGGAGAAGGAATGAGATAGAGACCGCCCTCCCACATTGAGAGACCTTTCACACCAGCATGCCTAAATCTTGCCTCCCTACCCTCCAATCTTCATTCTTCCTGGCTCAAATGGCTGCCAGTTGTGTAGAGGAGGACTCAGGTCTGGAAATGCTGAGGCAGTGAAAGTGTGACCCAAGCAGACAGTAGGGGCTGTGCAATTCTCCCACCGGGAGCTGAGAACAAGGGGGGCTACCTTGCCAAGTCCTCTTGACTTTGAAAGATACTCAGTTGCAGGATGGTCTGTGGGGCTGAATCCCAACACCCAGGGGTATTATCTGCTCTCTTAAACAGCTGTTCCTTGTTTAGGGGTCCTGGGCCCCTAGGGGTCCACGGTGGTCGTCCTGGGGGCTCCTCAAACTCTTTTATTAGAATTCCCAAAAGCCAAACGGCAGGCAGGCCTGCCTTTCTGCAAGGGCAGGGAGCAAACCCAAATGTCAGGATCTGCAGTCATGGCTCAGCGGTCATGGCGGTTACAGTGCAGCGTGCACTTCCTGGGGGCAAATATCATAGACGTATAAAGGAAAATAAAAACCTCAAGACCTACCCCCCAGCTCCTTATATAAAAGGGAAGGTCAAGCCTGGAGGCTGAGTCATGCAACACTCTTTCCAATGAATAGCTGTTACTAACATTATGCATTAGCCAGATCCTTCTGGAAAGGTATAAGTCCTCAGGCATCCTTATAGACGGCCCCTGCTTCATTTGGGAGCAGATTCCTTGCTAGCTTCCCCTAAACAAGGACATGGAAATCGTAACTTTAGGTCTGCCAGCCGAGTCTAGCGCCTAAAACTAAAGTCTGTTCAACTCCACACTGCTACTGTTGATTACCCGTTTATCTTCCCAGGTGCAGAACGGAAACAAGATCAATCATTCTTCCACCTCCGCAGGAACATCTACATGATTGAGTCTTCCTTTACTTCCTTTTTCACTTCAAACATTCCCCTGATGTAAAATGTAGATTTCCTGGGCATTAACCAAAGTCTCATGAGATTGTGACCAGTTGCCTCACTGCCCAACCCTCTCCTCCATTTTCTTTCCCCAGACCCCTCTTTGGAGAGCACAGGCCACAGATGCCTCTGTGGCTTGTACTTTTCCCAGGCATGTCCTCAGACTTCGGCTGAATGAACCTCCATTGATTGGGATCTTTGCCTCAGTCATTTATTTTCAGTTGTCAGAGGGGACCTGCGGAGGTGGTAGGGTCAGCCAGTGCACCTGGATAATCCACATCAGTGAAATCTGACTTCCTCTTCTCCCACTCCCTCGAATACCACCCACTCACCTCTCCCGTCCTCCTGCTTTAGCACTCAGCGAAGTGTTTTTTAATATTAATCGGAACAGGCTGTACACAAATCTGTCTCCAAGGATTATTAGGATTTTTTAAAGTTTCTGTTATTTTATTAAAAGATTGTATTAATGTCTTACTTGGGTGATTTTCTCTCTTTCTTTCTTTCTTTCTTTCTTTCTTTCTTTCTTTCTTTCTTTCTGTCTGTCTGTCTGTCTTTCTTTTCTCATTTCCCCATACAGCAAAAGGATTGCATAATTTAAAAATTAATGAAGTCACCTTGCAATTTCTGACTATATAAGTAATTTTGCTTTCATTTAACACATTGACATAGCGCTCACTATGTGCCAGCCACTGTTCAAATGGAATGTCCCTAACAAATATAAACTCATTTAATCCTCATAACAACCTGTCAATGGAAAAGAACCCAAACTCTGTAAAATAACTTAAAGAGGTTTATTCTAGCCAAAATATGTGTGACCATGGTCCAGAGAGCCACACTCAAGAAGCCTTGAGAAAATGGTACCACCGTGGTTGGGTTACAGTTTGGTTTTATACATTTTAGGGAGACAGGAATTACACATAAAATCATAAATCAATACCTGGAGGGCGTATATGCGTTTGGTCTGAAAAGGCAGGACATCTCACAGCAGGGGTTTACAGGTTACAGGTGGGTTTAAAGATTCTTTGATTTGCAATTGGCTAAAGAAATGAAGCTTTGTCTAAAGGCTTGGAACATTTTAAGTGAAGATAAGGAAGTCTGTTAACCAGAGACCAGCCACTGGACATACACCAAGATTCAGCCACCTGTCAAGTAAATTGATGGCCTGCAGGTGTGGTTTAACTTTTGTCTTGCGTGGCCTCAGGCCTGTTAATGGTTTAGTATCTTATTGTTACAAAGAGTAACTCCAAAAGGGACAGGGACACAAGTAGGCCTGTCTGACCTTCCCGTCAGACATGGCCAGCAACTCAGCTTTAAGGTTTTTCTGGAGTCCCCTTGGCCAAGAGAGGGTCCACGCAGTTGGCTGAGGGGCCACACCCCCAGCTCCCTGCCATGAATGAACACCTGTCTCCAGCAGCTGTCATGGGCTTCATCACTGACCCACACTCACCCCACTCTCACCCCACTCCGTGCTACCTCCAAAGCATGTCACCTCCTGGCCTCTGCTCATGCTGTCCCCCTACCTGAAGCACTCTTCATACCCACCCCCTTACTTGTCTTTGCCCTACTCATTTCCTAACATTCAGCTAAGATGTGCTGTGTTCCAGGAAGTCTCAAACTCTCCCTAAACCAGAGCAGAGAGTTCCCCTGCTGTCTGCTACAGTACCACCCTCTGCCTGTGTTCCTCCTGCCACCCTCTCAGGCTTAGGGGGCCCCTGGCTATTTCATCTCTATGTCTCCAATTCTTAACACATGCCTGACACACAGCAAGTGCTTAACAAAGGTGGACCCAAGCACTGAAGGAACCCCTCCAGAGGTTGGAGGGTGGGAACCACTCAGATCCCCTCCTGGGTCAGGCCAGGCTGGTGTGAGTGGCCCAAGCCTGGCTGCTTCCCTCTTTCCATCCCCTCCTTGGCCATCACCTCTCTCCCTCCGGAAGCCGAGTCCCTGTGCCACAGCATCTAGGAGGAGCAAAAGCTCCACCTCTCTCTCCTCTGTCTCCACTCGACCTCCCCTGTAGCCTGAAGATTCTCTGAGGCTTAGGACCCTCCTGCACAGGTGTGTGAGACAAGAGACCCATACCTCCCCCAACTTGTTTCCGAACCTCAAATGGCACTGATAGGGACACCATTCCTATTTGCTAAGTGTTATAGGACTCCCAGTGCTTCTTGGACCATGGGTGTTTGGGGCAGGGCAGGGATCAGGGTGAGCAAAGTGAAACAATCACCTGGGTGCAAAATTTAAGGGAAGTTCTAGTAATCAAGATAAATAATATTTTAACGCAACATTTTACAAAATCAAATTAATGTAAAAAATGCACCATGAACAGAATATCGAAATTGTAAATAAAGAACAGGTCTGAGCCAGCGCTAGTGCTCCCTGGCTCACTCTCTTCACAGAAATTCCCACCCTGGTTCCAGTGAAATTCTATTCATGAAACCAGGTAACTGTCCCAGGGACCATAGTTTGCTGATCTGATTTTCTTTAAATATTGTGTTAAATTTTTATCAAGGTTACTGCGCTTTTTTAGCACCCCCTTAATTGTGAGCCATAGGCGAGTGGCTCAGTCGCCTCCGCTTAGTTGAGGGTGTCACAGGTCTGGAGGGGGCTCTGGGAGGTTAGTAGCTGGACGAGGGGGAGGTGTCAGGGAAGCCAAAAGTCTGGCAATGCTCAGAAGTCACGCACCAGTCCCCAACAGCACCCTCGTTGTTAGTCATGCGTATGTGCACGGCCAATGAAAAGTTAAATAACATCATCTAGCCACTCACCCTTGCCAAAATAAATAATAATCACAGAGTCAGAAGCCCAAGGGCACAGGTTAAAATGCTTTTGGTTCCCTGCCCAGTGTTTCTAGAACTTGCATTTACTCTTCCTGCCCGGAGGACAGGAGCCTTACTGCTTTTGTGTCTCACACAGCAAACCACACAGCTGGAGATGACGCTGATAGTTATATTTATGCCCAGTTTGCTCCAGTGTCCCATAAATGTCCCCTGAGCAGCTCCTGTGGGCCAGGCACAAGGCTCCATACAGAGGATATAGTGAGGAGCAAGAGAGACCCAGTCCCCGCCCGGTACAGCTTACAGGTTGGGGGACAGACCCCTATGTTGGTCACAGTGGTGACAACACCAAGCTACACCCTGAGGTAAACATTCAAGGTGACCAAGGAGCAGTCCCACAGCACGGAGGGCTTCCCTAAAGGACTGAAGTTGACCTGAGACATGGAGGATATGTCAGCTGGACAGGACAGGAGGTGGCTGACAGAGGGGTAGGAACACATTGTTTTTTTTTTTTTTGAGACAGTCTCACTTTGTTACCCAGGCTAGAGTGCCATGGCGCCAGCCTAGCTCACAGCAACCTCAAACTCCTGGGCTCAAGTGATCCTACTGCCTCAGCCTCCTGAGTAGCTGGTAATACAGGCATGCGCCACCAGGCCTGGATAATTTTTTGTACATATATTTTTAGTTGGTCAATTAATTTCTTTCTATTTTTAGTAGAGACGGCGTCTCACTCAGGCTGGTTTCGAACTTCTGACCTCGAGCAATCCACCCACCTCGGCCTCCCAGAGTGCTAGGATTACAGGTGTGAGCCACCGCGCCCGGCCATGGGCCACGTTGTTTTGCCACATCGTGCTGAGTTTGTCATCGTGACAATCCCCAGCAAACACTATGTGATGCTAACCACATGGCTCCAGATCCAGACTGCCTGGGATCGAATCATGGCTCTCTGCCACTTAAAACTGTGTGACCTTGACATATTAATAAATAAATAAATAAAATCAAGCCTGGCTAGGGTGGGACTATACCTGTAGCCCCAGCTACTTGGGAGGGTGAGGCGTGAGAATGGCATGAGATCAGGGGTTCAAGGCTACAGTGAGCTGATTGTGCCTGTGACTAGCCACTGCCTTCCAAGACAAACAAATAAAAATAAAGAAATAAAAGAACCTGGGCCAGCCATGATGGCTCACACCTGTAATCCTAGCACTCTGGGAGGCTGAGGTGGGTGGATTGTTTGAGCTCAGGAGTTCGAGAACAGACTGAGCAAGAGGGAAACCCCGTCTCTACTAAAAATAGAAAGAAATTATCTGGACAACTAAAAAAATATAGAGAAAAATTAGCCGGACATGGTGGTGCATGCCTGTAGTCCCAGCTACTCGGGAGGCTGAGGCAGAAGAATCACTTGAGCCCAGGAATTTGAGGTTGCTGTGAGCTAGGCTGATGCCACGGCACTCTATCCCGGGCAACAAAGTAAGACTGTCTAAAAAAAAAAAAAGAACCTATGTGAACTTGGGCAAGTTACTTAACCTCTCTGTGCCTTAGATATCTCATCCGAAAAAAAGCAAAATAACAATAGTACCCACCTCACAGAAGATTGAGTGGGCTGACCTATGTACCTATCTATTTTTACTCATTTAACGAATGTTCATTGAGCTGGGGGTGGGGGAGCGTGGAAGGAAAAGGGGAAGAATATATTTTGATACCACATGCCGGGCAGTAGGGACACACTGGTGTGCTAAGACAGACTCAGGCTCTTCCCTCATAGAGCTTATGATCTAGTGATGGCAAGATAGACTCATCATAGAATTATTTCAATCAGGTGTCAGCAAACTCCAGCCCACCACTTGTTTTTATTCAGCTTGCAAGCTAATAATGATTTTTATATCTTTTTAACAGTTGGGAGAAAAAACAAAAGAAGACTATTTTGTGATACATAAGAATTACATGAATCCATATAATAATCAAAATCTCACTATCCATAAGTAAAATTTTTTTGGAACACAAGTCTGTTCATTCATTTTTGGGTTTTTGTTGTTTTCTTTTATTTATTTTTTCGAGACAGAGTCTCAGTCTCTTACCTGGGCTAGAGTGCCGTGGCGTCAGCCTAGCTCACAGCAACCTCAAACTCCTGGGCTCAAGCAATCCTCCTGCCTCAGCCTCCTGAGTAGCTGGGACTACAGGCATGTGCCACCATGCCTAGCTAATTTTTTCTATATTTTTTCTAATTTTTTCTATATTTTTTCTATTTTTCTAATTTTTTCTATATTTTTTCTAATATTTTTCTAATTTTTTCTATATTTTTAGTTGGCCAATTAATTTCTTTCTATTTTTAGTAGAGACGGGGTCTCGCTCTTGCTCAGGCTGGTTTCGAACTCCTGACCTTGAGTGATCCTCCCGCCTTGGCCTCCCAAAGTGCAAGGGTTACAGGCGTGAGCCACCACGCCCGGCCTGTTCATTCATTTTTGTATCACCTGTGGGTACTTTTGAACTACAACAGAGAGTTGAGTAGTTCCGACCGTTTTTTGTAGTTTTTGCCCACAGAGCCTAAAACATTTCCTATCTGGCCCTTTACAGAAAAAGTTTTCCAACTCCTGATTCAATTGATGCCAAGGCACAATTGTGGGAAGGGGAGGTGGGTGGTGCCAGGAGGAGGAATGATGTGGAGACTCGACCTGGCCGGGGAGGTCAGGGAAAGCTTCCTGGAGGAAGTGATGCTTGAGCTGTTGTCTGGGATGACAAGAGTTCCCCAGAGAACAGGACGGTGCTCCAAGCAGGGGAGTCTGCAGGGGCAAGGACTCCATGGCCAGGGTGGGGAGTGTGGCAGGCAGGGAGGTGGGGGTGATGGAGAATGATCTGAGGCTGGAGGGGTGGGCAAGGGCCAGCCTTTGAAGGGCCCTGTGTCCACCCCAGGGCTCATCTTCACCCGCAAGTCCTGGGAAGCCACCGCAGGCTTTAAGCAGGGCTGGCGAGAAGGCAAGGTCAGATGCACGTGTGGGAAAGGTCAGTCCAGCCGCAGCGTTGCAAAGGGATTTGAGGTCTGAGCGGGACAAGCGGTGGTGGTGGGTGGTCTGGGAGGGTGGAGGTGAGGGTAACGGGCAGATGGGAGAAACAAGGAGGAGGTAAAGGGAGCAGGACTGGGTTGTGGGTTGGATATGGGGCGTGAGAGACAGAAGGTCAAGGAAACGCATGGGATTTGGCTCAGGCCTCTAAACGGATGCTGGCGCTGCCGTTACAGAAACAGCAGGTACGGGCTTGGGCGGAAAAATGAGCCGGGCATGTTGGCGCATGCCTGTAGTCCCAGCTACTCGGGAGGTTGAGGCAGGAGGATCGCTTGAGCCCAGGAGTTTGAGGTTGCTGTAAGCTAGGCTGACGCCACTGCACTCACTCTAGCCTGGGAAGGAAGGAAGGAAGGAAGGAAGGAAGGAAGGAAGGAAGGAAGGAGGGAGGGAGGGAGGGAGGGAGGGAGGGAGGGAGGGAGGGAGGAAGGAAGGAAGGAAGGAAGGAAGGAAGGAAGGAAGGAAGGAAGGAAGGAAGGAAGGAAGGAGGGAGGGAGGGAGGGAGGGAGGGAGGGAGGGAGGGAGAGAGGAAGGAAGGAAGGAGGGAGGGAGGGAGGGAGGAAGGAAGGAAGGAAGGAAGGAAGGAAGGAAGGAAGGAAGGAAGGAAGGAAGGAAGGAAGGAGCAGGTACGAAAGCCTGGGGTTAGCAGAGGGGGCGGTGGAGACGCTGTCAATGGCAAGTGGGGACGGGACCTGGTCTGAAGCAGAAGATGGTGGCAGAGGGGACAGGCTCAGTTGCGGGACAGTGAGAAAAACAAAAGGAGATAGGCTTGGAGCTCCAGAGAAAGCGGGTGGGCTGAGAGTCCAGGTGAGGAAGGCAGGAAGGAGGAGGACCCAGGAGGAACCCCAAAGCCATGGGAGCCCCACTATAACAGCTCCTTCCTCGGCTAGAAGGGGCAGAGAGGGTCCGTGGAGCGAGCGCTGTGCCAGGCTGGAGTTCTAGGAGTGCCTGCCTGATTTATGGCATTGGGGCGGGGTGCAGCCCAGGGACAATGCCAAATCAAAGCCTGTGTGAGGTCGCCCTGTGGTTTCTCTTGTCCCGCTGCCCAGCCCTGTCCAGTCCCCAGCGTTAGGCAATCTGCTGCCCTTGCCTGGGAGGGAAGCTAGACATCTCTCCTTGGGCGGGTGACGGCTGCTGTTGGACTGGAAGTGGGGGTCATGGCCAGCCCTGGGACAGACTGTGCCCATCACATCTTTGGAGAGACTGCCTAGTCCTCTGGGGCCAGCTGACAGGCTGCCACATGGCCTGCCTGGGCTGAGTAGGGCAAACAGGCAGGGGCTGAAGTGGAGAACAGAGGAGCTGTCCCTGGAGCTGGTGGGGGAGGAAAGGAGCCTCAGCCCTCAGCAGCACCCAGGAGAGCCCAGACAGACCATGTCCCCCCCCCCCCCCCGCCCCGGCAGAGGGTACCCTGCAAGAACACCGCAGGCTCGCAGCCAGAGGCCAAGAGCAGGGGAAAGGACCCCAGGGACAAGGAGCCCATCCGGAGCTTTCAAGTAATTAAAATATTTTTAAAGGATACCAGGCCCTGGGTTTGGGGTATGAAGATCCAGAAATGGGGGAGGGACTTGGGTGACAATACTCCACTCCTTCATTCAGCCGATGAGTCAGTCGTGGGCAGCACTTTGAGCAGCGCCCAACATGCTGACGCTCCTGTTACTATTACAGCTGTTATCGCCCTGTGCTGGGAGAGATGCCAAGTGCCGGGAAAGCACAAGAAAGCTCCTGCGCCTCAGGAAGCTTAGTGCGGAGACACACAACACACAGTAGGATTCATGCCTCAACTTGGGAAGTCTGGGAGGCCTTCCTGGAGGAAGGGCCTTCTAAGCTGACACCTGAAGGCCAATCAGGTAAGAGAAGGATCACTGGGGCAAATGGTCGCAGGGAAAGGGAACACCCATGCACCTGCAAAGAGCTCAATGTCTTGCGCAGACCAGCAATGGAAAGTGGTGGTGGCTGTTATTACTGATGTTATTGTGCTATTAATTACTAATTACTTGCTATTAATTCCTAAAGATTTATGATTTTGAGCAGGCGCCTACCTCTCTCTTTGAGCAAATGCCTCAGTTTCTTTTTATTTATTTATTTTGAGACAGGATCTCACTCTGTTACCCAGGCTAGAGCGCAGTGGCGTGATCATAGCTCACCGTAGCTCACTATAACCCCAGACTCCTGGGCTCAAGTGATCCTCCTGGCTCAGACTCAGCCTCCCAAGTAGCTATGACTACACACACGTGCCACCACGCCAGGCTAATTGTTTGTTTGTTTGTTTCGTAGGGACAGGGCCTCACTGTGTTGCCCAGGCTTGTCTCCTGGACTCAAGCGATGCTCTTGCCTTGGCCTCCCAGAGTGCTAGGATTACAGGTGTGAGCCGCTGCACTCGACCCCTGTTTCTTTATCTATAGGATGACAACCCTCCCAACTCAGAGTCCCCGGTCACCCACCCCTCATTGACAGTGGTCATCAGCCCTAGCAAAACTGGGCCTGGTGACTGGGATGTGAGCTCAGCCCCACACTTAGGCAACAGAGTCACAGAGGAGGCCTGGGCAAGGCTGAGGGACCCTGGCTCTGGGCACTGCAGCCACAGTGACCATGCCCTCAGCCCACTGGGAACCTCACCCTGGAGAGGCACCCAGAGTCCAGAGTCCAGGATGGTGGAGGGGGTGTTTCCAGAACTCTATCAGTTTCACCTTATGAAGTAAAGGTCAAAGTTTACTTTTCTTCATAAAGGGGAAGGAGCTTCCGGGTTGTGAGTCCTCGGGTCCTGCCAGAGTACCCAGGGATAGGGAGGGAGGTGGCTGTATCCAGCCTGTTCTAAAGGGACTGCCACTTTCAGGACTAGGCCAGGTGAGATAAGGGGTACTGAGATGGTGCAATTATGACCCCCTCTGTCCCCCAGGACAGGCCTGGGACCGTACTTATAAACCCAGGGGGCAAACTTTACTAGGTTCCATCCCCTCTTCCCAATGTTTGCTAAGCTGAATGTCCCCCATGTCAAAGCCACCCTTTCCCTGGCAGTTAAAGACCAGGGGCAGCAATACCAACCCTGGGACTATCAGCAAGATAATGAACCGCAAGAATGGTAATGACATCTATCTTGATAGTATCAAGATACTATCAGAGGCCAGGCACTCTGGGAGGCCAAGGCGGGAGGAATGTTTGAGCTCAGGAGTTCGAGACCAGCCTAAGCAAGAGCGAGATCCCATCTCTACTAAAAATAGAAACAAATTAGCTGGACAACTAAAAAATATATTAAAAAAATTAGCCAGGCATGGTGGCTCATGCCTGTAGTCCCAGCTACTCAGGAGGCTGAGGCAAGAGGATTTCTTGAGACCAGGAGTTTGAGGTTGCTATGAGCTAGGCTGATACCACGGCACTCTAGCCCAGGCAACAGAGTGAGATTCTGTCTCAAAAAAAAGGATACTATCAGAGACTATCAGGAATGGTAATGATTTCTGTCTACATATTCCTTTCTGCTGCATCAACTTTGGTGCTAAAAAAATTTTAAAAAACAAAAACATCATTTCAACCTGACACAAGTTTCTCCTGGTAAGTCACCCAGAAATTAAGCCATCCCAGTGGGTGTGAAACAGTATCTTACTGTGCTTTTTGATTTGTATTTCCTTCATGACAAATATGGTTGACTGGCTGGTGGCTCATGCCTGTAATCCCAGCACTCTGGGAGGAGGCCGAGGCTGGAGGATTACTTGAGGCCAGGAGTTTGAGACCAGCCTGAGCAAGAGTGAGACCCTGTCTCTACTAAAAATAGAAAAAATTAGCCGGGCATAGTGGCACGTGCCTGTAGTCCCAGCTACTTAGGAGGCTGAGACAGGAGGATTGCTTGAGACCAGGAGTTTGAGGTTGCTGTGAGCTAGTTTGATGCCACTGTGTTCTAGCCTGAGCAACAGAGCAAGACTCGGTCTTAAAAAAATAAAAGAATCCATTGCCGAGTCACATTCATGAAGACTTACTCCTATGTGTTCTTCTAAGAGATTTAAAGTTTTAGGTCTTACCATATTTCCCTGAAAATAAGACCTACCCATAAAATAAGCCCTAGCAGGATTTCTAAGCATTTGTGCAATATAAGCCCTACCCCAAAAATAAGACCTAGTGATGGGTGTGGCTACGCAGTGCATCTGCACAACCCATGCATTTCATCTCGGAGCAGGAAAAGAAGATGAGCAGCCCTTCTCGTCTGCCCCATGAGAGCTCCATTGATCGACAGGAGAGATTGGGGCCAATGGTTCTAAAGGAAATAGAGTTGCAAGAAATTCAGGATGGAATTCGGGGTTTGGAGGGTTATGATAATGTTCCAGAAGAAGACGACTTAACTATATTTGAGTAAATGTAGATTGTTGTACCGTACTTAAAAAAAAATGCCCTGAAAATAAGCCCTAGGGTGTCTTCTTGAGGAAAAATAAATATAAGACCCTGTCTTATTTTCGGGGAAACATGGTAGGTTGTGGTCTGTAATCCATTTTGAATTAGATTTTGTGGATGTTGAGAGGTAGAGGTCCAACCTCACTCTTTTATGTGGATGTCCAGTGGTTCCAGCACAGTTTTGCTGAAAAAGACCCTTCTTTCTACACTGATTGGCCTCAGCATCCTTAAGGAAAATCAATTGACCATAAATGTAAAGGGCTAGTCTCAGTTCTATTCCACTGATCTATATGTCTATCTTTCTGCCAGTTCCACTTTTTTTTTTTTTTTACAGGATCTCCCTCTGTCACCCAGGCTAGAGGGCTGTGGTGTCATTGAAACTGCCCTTCAAAAACGGGGTACAAGGCGAGAACTGTGGTAAGGGCCTAGCTAAAAATAATAATTAGTAACTGTCTCCTTGTAATTGCCACTCTAGAGCAAGGCATCCCGTAACAATTAACATTCTTAACTTCTCCTCAAAGCTGGTGTCCATAAAGATTCTTAACTTTCCCCATAGATAGCATCACCTTTTCCAAACCTAAAGGTAGTTTCTAAGATATCTTCCAGAACTCACATTCCAGTGGATGAACTGACCCACCCAGACCAGTGGCCCATACCAAGAAACCGACTCAACTGGAATTGTGATCCCAGGGACTGAAACAACACAAGAAGATGCTTTCTACATCCCTATAATTTTGCCCCAATTAACGAACCTCAAATTAATGGCCTAATCCCTTGCCTGTCAAACTACCCTTAAAAACTCTTCTCCCAAATTCCCCGGAAGGGAGATCTGAGAAATTTCTCCATCTCCCCACTTAGCACTCTGCGGAACAAAGACTTTCTGACAAAGACTTTCTCAGCCCTAAAACCTGCTGATTCAGCATATTGGCTTCTTCTCAATTGATCCTACGCCTAAGGCTCCCGAGTAGCTGCATGCTTCCGGCTGATTTTTATTATTATTATTATTATTATTATTGTAGGTGGGGGGCGGGTCTCCCTGTGCTGTCCACGCTAGTCTTGAACTCCTGGTCTCAAGCAATCCTTCCACCTCAGCCTCCCAAAGTGCTGGGGTTACAGGCGTGAGCCACCACCCTCGGCAGGCACACATGTCTTGATTCTTGTAACTCTGTAGTAATTTAATGAATTTTAAATGACTCACTTCAAGGGCCATCCAGGTAGGGGAGAAGCTCGAAAAGGGCCAACAGCTCTGAGGGCTGCGCGTGGACGTGGTGAGGGTCCCCAGACATGTTTCCAGGACTTGAGGGGTCTGTCTGGGCCCCCGCAGGTGCAGCCTTCAAAGCTCTAGGCTTCCACTGGCAGGACCCCTGGGCGGCTAAAGCCCACATCCTCGACCTTGGCCTTTGCCTCCTCCCCACCTTACTTCCGCCAGGAGGTCGAGCCCCTTTGCGGCGCTTTCTCCCGCCCACTCCAGGGACCCTGCACCCGGGGCCGGGAATGGAGACTCCGCAAAGCGTGCGTCTGGCATGCTAAGCACGGGCGGCCGTCCCGCCGCCGGCCCCTTCCCCTAACCCCCACCCCGGGAGGATTCGCGCGCGGTCCCCGCCCCCGCGCCGCGGCTCCGGCCCAGTCCCCGCCCAGCCTCCGCGGGACCCACCTCCCCCGCCTCCCCCGCCGCGGGCTTGGCGAGTCTGCGGACGCCACGCTCGGCGGGAGTGGAGCCGCCTCTCCGCCGGCCGTGCGAGGCGGTGAGCGGGCTCCCGGGCCCCCACGGCCGCCAGGGCGTCCCTCCCGCCTGGGTCCCCGCTGGCGCAGTCGCAGTCCCCCCGCGTGGGCCTCCGGATCCCTTCCCGCCGGTGGCGGGCTCAGTGGGGGTGAGGATCCGGAAAAGTCTTCCTGTCCCAGTCCTGAGTTGCCCCAGGCTGGCTTTCCGAGCCTGGGGTGACTGAGCTCTGAGGGGGGCTTTCCAGAGGGGCTCCTTGTCCTCTACAGCCTGGGTTTGGGGGGCCGGGCGCCGTTTGGGCGTCCCAGAAGCCCCACCTAGAGGAGCTGGGTGCTGGGAAGGGCGCGAAAGCAGAGTAGAAACCAGCGAGGAGGGGGCCGGGGTGAGAGGAGGTCACGAAGTCCCTGTTGTCTAGCCCATCCCCCTTCCAAGCTGTGCTCTGTGGGCCCCTGCCCTTGCGGGGAATGTGGGGAGGCCCGATTGGGGACCTGAGAAAGGAAGAGGGTGACTTGCCCCAGCTCACCACCTCTGGAGCCACCTCTCCCCTTCCCCTTCTGGCCAGGCACTGAGATGGTCCCCAAGCTCTGGGCTGACCCCTCCTGTTGCCCACTATGCCCTGGGCTCCCGGCTGGGGAGCCTCCTTGATACAGCATCTGGGGACACAGGGGTCGCCAAGGCCTGCCTGGGGCTGCCCATTCTTAGGCAGCTTCCAGGGCTGGGGGTTGGTTCCTGGGCCTCTTCTACCATGGCAGAAGAGCAGGGAAGAGGGAGGGGAGGCCACCCCTCCACTCTGGACGCCAGCCCCCTAACCGCAAACCCCTGTACGAGAGCATCGGCTCACTCCTGTGACCATGCCTGGAAGCTCCAAAGGTCGGGGAAAGGATTCTGAAGGCCTGTCGAGGCCCCTGTTACCAGACAAGGGCCCTAAAAGCATAGCCTGGGGGGGGGGTGTGAGATGGGAGAAGGACCAGAACCATCATCTAAACTTTTGCCCTGCCCACAAACCAACTTCTTGCCACCTGGCCATGAAGTTGGTCTCACTGGGCCTGGGAGGCTCTGAGAGCTGAGGTTGGCAGCTTCTGTGGCCCAGCCTCACCCCTAGTCCCAGGAAGTGAGAGCCAAGTGTCTTGGCCCTGTCTCCCTCCTGGCCCCCACACACACCAGGCAGTGACTCATGGTTCACAGTGCAAAGAAAAGACCACCTCGCTACCGGGGCAGAGGCCAGGCCAGAGCCCCAGCCCCGTCTCTTTGCCCTGCTGAGTCTTCTGGAATGGACCTGCCTGCCAGGAAGCCAGATCACCCTTGGTCCTGGGCTTGTCTGCCCTCTGGGGAACACAGGTGGGTCCCACTAATATTCTCATTTGTGCGCGGCTGGAGGCTGGGTGTCTGCACGAGCAGGTCTGGGCTCATGGTGTGGAAGAGGGTAGGAGGGGTGGGGGTGATGACAAACAAGGGAGTGTCCACTTCAGTAGAGAGAAAACAGGAAGGGGCCTAGCTCAGCCTGGGTGAGGATCAGGGCAGCTTCCTAAAGGTGCTGCAAGGGCTGAATCTTGAAAGATCAGTTGGACATCTCTGGCTAGGAATTTTGGACCCACAGCAGCCAAGGCCGTGAGGAGGGGCCAGCTTGATGGGGGAGGGGCTGGAGGACCAAGTGGACATAAACACTATGCACATGACCCGGGAGTCACTGGAAGAGGGGATGGCCCTCTCGTGGAAGGCTGAGTCTGCGGGGGTGCTCCCAGAGGGAGGGAGACTGGGGTCCCAGAGTGCACAGACAGAGCGAAGGTGCACAGGCTTTCCTCGGCTCTGATTGGCCTGCAGCCCGGACCCAGGAGAGGCCAGGAGAAAGGAGATGCTCAGAAGAGCCAGCCCCCCTGAAAGGTTCCATTGGGATGGTGGGGTACTGAGTGAAGGTCACAGGAGCCTGGGCAAAGTCCCCAAAAAGACTGCCTAGAAAAGTGCATGCTTCTCCAGAGAGGGGCAGGACGAGACCAGAGCAGGGCAGGGCGACAGGGAGTGGGGAAGGGCAGGAGGGAGCAGGAGGGCTGGTGGGCCCTTCTGAGACAGAGAGGGGAAGGTGGCAGGTGGGAGGGCCAGGAGGAGGGACGAGCTACGGAGAAGGGAGTGGAAACCTGACATTCAGGGCAGCGCTGAGAGGATCAAGTGGCACCTGTGGCCTTTGCATTTGCTGAGGGAACAGAAATCCTGGAAGAGGCGAGAGCCAGTTTGCTGGAGAAGCCCACGTCTGAGGTATTGCCCCGAGCAGGACGGCGGGTCAGGGCTGCAAGGGGCTCTAGCGCCAGGAGGTGCTCCCTGCCCTGCATGCAGGATCACACACACTCGCTCACACACACCTGAGGTTGTGACAAATGGGACGCCCACCTTGGCAGGGCTCCTGGGGTTCCCTGGGAGGTGGGAGGGAGGCCCTGAGGAGGCAGTTGAGGGTGGATCCAGCTTGGGTGCTCTTTTAAAACTCCTAGCCCTGGGGGAGGGGTGGGGTGCTGGGCTTGGCAGGAAGAGGGGGTTCATATTTCTGGGAGTTTCCAAAGTTTCCCTGGACCTTCTCGGGACTGGGGGCGAAAGGGAGGGATGCGGTAGGAAAGCAGCGCAGGGATCAGTTTGCTTAACTGCGGTGAAGGTGAAGGCTGCTCCCTCCCACCGCCTGCTGCAGCCTGGGGAGCCTGGAGCCTGGCGTGGTGAGGGCTTGTAGGGGGACCAGGGAGCTGGGGACAGAAGGGGAGGGTGGGAAGGGGATTAGAAAAAGGCTCTGAATTTGGGGAGGGGCCCTGGGACTTTGGAGGCCTGGTTATGGCAGCTCCTGTGATGGGGGCCGTGGCCTGAAGCACTGGGGCAGTGGCGCTGAACTGAGACAGGACTGGCTGCGCCCTTCTGAGCCAGAGATGTCAGGGAGTGTGTGTGCGCACAGTATGCGACTGTGTGTGTTCGTGGGCCTGTGTGTGTGTGAGTCTGAATGCCTGCCTAGTGTGTGACTGTATGTATCTTCATGTGTAAACTTGCGTATCTGTATGTCTGTCGTACATGTCTCTAGACTTTGCTGTGTGTGTGTCTGTGTGTCTCTGTGCTTGTCTATGTGCGAGTGACTGTGTATGCATGTGTGTCTGTGTGCATTTGTGTGTGTGTGTGTGTGTATGTGTGTGTCTGTGCTTGTCTTTGGGAGTGTGCACCCTGTGTCCGTGTGTGCCTTTGATTTTTTTTTTTTCTTTTTGAGACTTGCTTTGTTGCCCAGGCTAGAGTGAGCGCCGTGGCGTCAGTTTAGCTCACAGCAACCTCAAACTCCTGGGCTCAAGCGATCCTCCTGCCTCAGCCTCCCAAGTAGCTGGGACTACAGGCATGCGCCACCATGCCCGGCTAATTTTTTGTATATATTAGTTGGCCAATTAATTTGTTTCTATTTATAGTAGAGACGGGGTCTCGCTCTTGCTCAGGCTGGTTTCAAACTCCTGACCTCAAGCAATCCTCCCGCCTCGGCCTCCCAGAGTGCTAGGATTACAGGCGTGAGCCCATGTGTGCCTCTGTGTGTGTGTGTGTCTGTGTGGTGGAGAACCCTTGCAGGTGGTAGATCTTTATTCAGCATGGTTGTGGAACTTGAGTCTTGGCCTTGAGCTCCTTGCGAAAGGAGCCTCGTAGTGTGATTTCGAAGTTCCTCAGGTGAGACTGGTGCCTTCTCAAAGGTGCTGGTAGGCGCCGGCTTGCGGAGCTGTTGTGTGTACACTCCTGGAGCCACCGAGCGCCGGCTGGCTCCCGGCCTTCACAACAGCGCCGACAGTGAACTTTGCTGGTCGTGAGCCGTTGCGAAAGTCCGTTGGTGTGCAGGAAGCCTGCTCATGAGTGCTTGAAATGAGTCGTGTGTGCCTTTGGGGCACTGGGACCACACTGGCCCCAGAGCCTGCTCTGTGCTACAAGCAGTTACTGAGTGGGTGAGGTGACCCACCTGCCGATGGCGAGTGATGTCACAACTGGAAAGAATCCCACCCCCTTGCCTCCTGCCGCCAACTGCCGCCCGCCCTGCCCTGCACCTCCTGTCCTTCCCACCGCCTCCTGCCAGGCTGGCTCTGGGAAGTGGGTGAAAGGAGACGCCAAAAGCAACGCGTGGGCCTCTGGCCACCTCCCAGGGGTGGTGCTCCTCTGTGACACCTGGTGCCGGGGCACGAGGAAGGGATGGTCACAGCCACCCAGGAAGGAGGCAGGTAGGCCGGGAAGGCTGGCGGCCTGCCATCAACCGGGCTGTGTTCTGTACCCTCCCCAGGCAGCGGTCACAGTGGCGGTGAGGCTGTGGTGGGTCGCACAGGATGCCCCAGGCCCTGGAGCAGGCAGACGGCGGCTGGGCCTGGGTGGTACTGCTGGCCACGCTGGTGACCCAGGGCCTCACCCTGGGCTTCCCCACCTGCATTGGCGTCTTCTTCACGGAACTGCAGCATGACTTCCAGGCCAGCAACAGCGAGACCTCCTGGTTCCCCTCCGTGCTCCTGGCTGTGCTCCACGCTGGCGGTGAGCAGCTGGGGCAGGGCCGAGGGAGGGGTGAAGGAGGGCCTGGGGTGGCGGGGAAAGCCACACCTCCATGGCCTCCGGGTCCCTCTCTCTGAGGCCACAGTATTTGTCCCCGGGTGAATTCCTAATATTTCACCTGATTTCCGTGGGGCCCCCTGGCTGGAATTCGGCTGGGTGGGGCTGTGTCCCCAGGAGGCTGGGCGGGAAGGGGCCTAAGAGGCAAAGACAGGTGGTGGGGTTGATCCAGACGTCGTAGGCATAGCCAGACTAGGAGGAGCCAGCACACCCATACGCTACCGTTCTGCAGCTGGGTGATCTGTCGGAACTTCAGTTGCTTTCTCCAGCATCCTGCCCATCTCCCACAGGAGGTGGTAGGGAAGACCAGTGGGTGCCGAGGTGCTGGTGTCAGGAGATATATGCAGCTGAATTATTAGTATTTTGTGTGTGTGTGTGTTTTTGTTTTTGTTTTTTGAGACAGAGTCTCACTTTGTTGCCCAGGCTAGAGTGAGTGCTGTGGCGTCAGCCTAGCTCACAGCAACCTCAAACCCCTGGGCTCAAGCGATCCATCCTCCTGCCTCAGCCTCCCGAGTAGCTGGGACTACAGGCATGCGCCACTATGCCCAGCTAATTTTTTCTATATATATATATATTCGTTGGCCAATTAATTTCTTTGTATTTATAGTAGAGACGAGGTCTCGCTCTTGCTCAGGCTGGTTTCGAACTCCTGACCTCGAGCGATCCTCCCGCCTTAGCCTCCCAGAGTGCTAGGATTACAGGCGTGAGCCACCGCGCCTGGCCTGAATTATTAGTATTTTGGAGACTCTCACTGGGGGCTTCAGGATGAGAAAGGGGACACAAGGAAGATACCAGGAATAAGAGGGGGCAAGGCAAGTGCCCCACTGCAGCCTGGGGCTCCCTGCAAAGGGAGGTTGCCACGGCTGGGGTGACGGAGGGAGTGCAGTCCCTCTCTGCCCCTCTCCTCGCACCACTCGCCTCAGAGGCCCCTGTTCCCTGGCTGGCTTCTCCAGGAATGGGACCACCTAACCCTGACGCCAGCAACGGGGACAGGGCAGGAGCTGCCCAGGAGGCTTCTCCACAGTAGCACTGGATGCAGGGACCTGCCCCGGCTCCTGGGAGCTCTCCAGGGAGACTGCACAGGGGCCTGGGCAGCGGGAGCCCCACCCGACGCCCCCAGGGCTCTCCCTATGCCTGTGTTTGCTGGCTTCAGCTGACCCCATCTCCCTGGCGACCTCCTTGCCCCTCCCTCCAGCTGCTACCAGCAGCCCCCCTGTTACTCCAGATCCTTTCCTCAAACTGGGAGGGAGCTTGGACTGAGGGAGACTGCCGTGTTCCTGGATGAACCCCACAGGAGCCTCGTGGGGCTTGGGCTCAGAGGAAGGGGAAAGGCCAGGCCTGGCCCAGACCGCATGGCCTTTTGGCCTGCAAAGTTGTGGCAGGGAGTGGGAACCTCAGAGCCTGCCATCTCACGCAGGCAGAGAGGATCCCGGGCCAGGGGCTGAGAACCAGGCATCCGGTGGGGACCCCAGCCCCAGCCAGCTTTGGGCTCACGCCTTGCGGGCACGTGTGTCCGTTCATGCCTCTGCCTCACGTGCACAATCTTGACCCTATGCTCATCCAGAGTATTGTAGAAATTGTAAACTTGAATGAATCATCCATCCTTCCCAGCTCCCCTGCCCCCACAGTGAGGAAAGCAGGCAAGCACAAAGTGCACGGCCAAGGTTGCGCGGCAAGTTCTCTGTAGAAGCAACGCCCCACGGGGGAAACACCCCGTCTCCTTGGGCGCCCCACTACCCTCAGCTATGCAGCTGGCCCACGTCCCAGCCCCTACCCACCACTGAGTGACTCAGGGCTTTCTCCAATGTCACCTTCCTTTCCCAGGGAATGTCTCAGGAATGGGGAAGATGTCTGGGTCAGAGCCTCGCCTCTCCGTATACAATGGCAGAGCCAGCCCTTGCTTGATTATCTCTGAGCACGGGCTGCTCACTCTCTCTGTCACTCATACTGACACTGGCTCACACCACACATTCCTTCCCCACCTAAAGCACACACACGCTGCACACACACACTTTCCTTGTCCCCTTGGCCACGCTCTGGGAGAGTAACTCGGAGACGCCGCTCCACTAGGTGTGCTCCCGGCAGGGCACTCGGTGAACGGGGCCCCTGCGAGGTGTCCAGGAGCAGCCGTTGGCTCTTTTCTACTCATTGGGATGTGGGCAGGTGAGAAAGCTGGCGGGGGTGGGGAACGGACCTCTGTCCACATGGAGCTACACCTGTAGGTACAGACGTTGGTGGTGGCTGAAGGTAGTGGAGGAGGGGACAGTGTACCCTGCCTGATTTTCTCTAGAACACTCCAGAGGCCAGTCCCCCCCTGCAACTGTACAGGTTGGAAGGTGGCTCTAGCCAGCCTTCCTGGGGATGGGGGCAGGTAGAACAGGGGCTAGAAGTGTGCACCACGATCTAGATGCCCGGGGATGACCCACCCCCGACAGACTCCAAGCGAGGGCTGTCCACTCAAGTCACGAACCCATCCTGTTTCACCTGGATGGAGTCCGCCTCAGGCTGGTGCAGTGCAGGGCCTTGGTCTGCCCCCTGGGGATCCTTATCAGCGTCAGACATCACCCAATCTGACCCCTCACCCTGTAGGGGAAGAAACCGAGGCATAGAGAGGTATCGGGCCTTGCTCCGGCCACACAGCCAGTCGTGGCAGGGTAGGGACTGGAACCCAGGCCTGCAGGCTCCAGGGCTCCTGCCCTTGAAGCCACCTGGCTAGTTCCTGCTGGAACTGCCCTCCCCCAGCCCTGCTGCCCTCCTCCCTCCTGACCTGCTCATTCAGCTGCCGCCCGCCGGCTGTGTCCTCCCCACAGGGCCCCTGTGCAGCGTCCTGGTGGAGCGCTTTGGCTGCCGAGTGACTGCGATGCTGGGGGGCGTGCTGGCCAGCCTGGGCATGGTGGCCGGCTCCTTCTCCCGCACCCTCAGCCAGCTCTACCTCACGGCTGGACTCATCACAGGTGACTGTCGTTCCAGCTCCAGAAAACCTGCTAAAAAGTGCCAGGCATGAGTGGACGGGGCAGGCAAGCCTCTTGATCTCCTGGAACTGCTTACAGTCTAGTGAGGGAGACAGGCAACGATGAGATACACGAGAGTGTCTAAACACTCTGCCCATGGCAATGCATGAAAGCGCAGGACAGGTGAAGCAATAGCATCCTGGCCCGGGGTGGGGGTGGGGGTGGGGGTGGGTTGACAATTAAGCAAGTCAGGAGGTGAAAAACCAGGACACCCAATGCAGACAGTGAAGCAGGGCTGGGCAGGAGGGTGCTGTTGTCAACAGTGTGGGGCAGGGGAGGGCCTAGAAGAGAAGGTGACAAAGAGAAGGTGACCTTTGAGCAGAGACCTGAGGGAATCCGACACAAGCTCTCTGGGGAAGAGCATTCCAGGTGGAGGGAACAGCAAGTGCAAAGTTCAGGAAGTTCAGGAGCGGTGAGGAGGCCAGTAGGTTAGAGCGGCATGAACAAGGCAGTTGAAGAGGTGTGGTGGGGGCTGGAAGGTTCTGGAGTGACGAGGAAGCCATCTGAGGGGTTCTGCATGGGGGTGATATTTGTGAGGCATTGCTCTGGGGTGGTGTTGAGAACGCACTGGGGCATGGTCACAGGCCAGGAATGAAATGGCGGCAGCTCAAACCCGCTGGTGCAATGGTAGTGATGAGAAGAAGTAAGGCTCGGGCATTGCATGCGAGCTGTGGGAAGAAGAGTCCAGAAGGGTGACACCAAGGTTTGCTCTCCCCAGCCCCTGCGAGGACAGAGTAGCCATTAACTATGATGGGGACACCAGGGGAGCCTCAGGTGCGACACAGCCAGCCTGGAGTTCAAGCAGAGCCCCTGAGCTGGTGCCAGCAGCACAGGTGTGGTGAGACGGTGGCGCTGGCCTTGAGCTGAGCTGGTGCCCTGCCGCCAGAGCGAGGGTGGACAGCTGAAAGGGACCGAGGGCTGAGCCCTGAGCCCCGCCAGTGTGTAGAGGCCTGGGCAGGAAGAAGTGACCGGAGAGGTAGAGGAGTACAGGAGAGTTTCTCAGGACAGCGAGTAAAGTGTGTCAAGCCACCGATGAGTCACATAAGGTGAGGCCCAGACTCGACCGTGGGATTGGGCCACGTGGAGCTGCAGACCTCTGTAGGAGCCGTCTGGTCGGAGGTGACGGTGAAGGTGGGCTTGGAACAGGTTCAAAAGCGAACAGGAGGGGAATCAGGGGAGGAGACAGCAGAGGTAAACAATGCTGCCCCACGGGATTTTGATGAGAAGGGACCAGAGAAACGGGCCAGAACCCACAAGGTGTTGTGGAGTTAAGAGAGGTTTTTTGGGGGGATTTTTAATGGGAAAAGTACCAGTGAGGGATAGTGATCTAGCACAGAGGAGACGATAGATAAAGGAGAGGGGGACTTGCTGGAGGATGCCTCTGAGTAGACAGGACACAGGCAGAAGAGGGACAGCCGCTGGGGGCGTGGGTGGCCAAGTCACCGCGGGTGCCGGGGAGGCAGTATTGGCATCCACACAAGAAGAAGAGGCCCACGTGGTCTTGGAGCCAAGGGAGCCCACGAGGGCATGACCGAGGGAGCCACAGCGACATCACGTGCAGCTCCAGCCCCAAGGCCAGTGGTCACATGTGGTCTTGAGCTTTCCCTCCAGCATGCTCAGCTGTGCAGGTGCAGGCATGGAGCGGGTGGGGGTCTGGGAAGGCCCCTCTGGGCAGGTGGCGTCTGAGCTGAGAGGAGAGGTGAGAAGTCAGGAGGAAGCATCCAGAAAGAAGCTTGATCCCAGTAAGTGACAGGGAGTGGCCTCAGCTGACATCTCAGAGGTGGCCCAGGGCCAACTGGCACAGGCCTTCCAGGGCATAGTAGATGCTTTGGATATTCTTCAAGTGTGATGGGAAGTCTTTGGAAGGTGTTAAGCAGGGAGAGACTTAGTTCAATTTAGGTTTTTACAAGATCCCTCTGGTGCAAGGGGAGGGCAGATCTGGGGTGGGACACTTACAGGGAGGTGGCGAGGCAGGCTGATTCTGTCTTCATTCCCTGGGGACTTGGAGGTGGGTCTGGGCTAGAAGTGAAGGAGTGGGGGGGGGACACTTGTGCAATGACCCCTGACCCCGCTCTGGGAGCAGGTGGAAGGCTCTAGAACCTTCCCCAAGCCAGTTTCCTCTCTCCCATCGCAGGCCTGGGCATGTGCTTCAGCTTCCAGTCCAGCATCACGGTGCTGGGACTCTACTTCATCCGCCGGCGGGCGCTGGCCAACGCACTGGCCTCAGCGGGTGTCTCCCTCGGCATCACGCTCTGGCCCTTGCTGTCGCTCTACCTGCTCGAAGGCCTGGGCTGGAGGGGAGCCTTCCTTGTCTTCGGCGGGGTCCTTCTCCACTGCTGCGTCTGTGGGGCCATCCTGAGGCCTGTGGCCACTAACAGGGCCCTTGAGACCAGAGATGTTCCCCTTCTACCTCCCAAGACGCCTGTCCTGGGCTGTCTGGCAGTATGTGGCCGGACCATCCAGCGGCACCTGGCCTTTGACATCCTGCAGCACAACGTGCGCTACTGCGTCTACACGCTGGGTGTGACGTGGATGATCGTGGGCTTCCCGCTGCCACATGTCTTCCTGGTGCCATATGCCATGTGGCATGGCGTGGACGAGCAGCGGGCAGCCCTGCTCATCTCCATCATTGGCCTTAGCAACATCTTCCTGCGGCCCATGGCCGGGCTGGTGGCAAGCCAGCGGGCCTTTGCCAGCCACCGCAAGTACCTGTTCTGCCTGGCAGTCCTGCTCAACGGACTCACCAACCTGGTGTGCGCAGTGTCGGCCGACTTCCGGGTGCTAGTGGGCTACTGCCTGGTGTACAGCGTGTCCATGAGCTGCATCGGTGCCCTCATCTTCCAGGTCCTCATGGACCTTGTCCCCATGCATCGATTCCCCAGTGCCCTGGGCCTCTTCACCACCCTGGAAGGCGTCGCTGTCCTCATCTCCCCGCCGCTGGCTGGTGAGGCCCTGGGGGGGTGGGGGGAGAAGCCAGATGTGCCAGGTGTGGCCTGGGGGGTATGGACAGCGAAAAACATGGGCTTGTGTGCCAGACCAACCCGAGTGCTTCGTCTTCCTCCTGTGCCTCTGTCTTCCCATCAGTAAAGTGGGGATAGGTGGAATCTCCTCACAGGCTTTTTGTGAGGGTCCGAGTCACATGGCACAGGGCTTAGTAGAGAGTCTTTGGTGCGTAGTCAGTGCCGTGCCAGTTTTTGCTGTTATGAACATCATAGTTCTACTTCCTGCCTGCAGGACCTGGGCAAGTCATTCTCTGGGACACAGTGTCACCTACAAAATGCAGACAAGAATACCTGCCCTGGCCAGGCGCGGTGGCTCACGCCTGTAATCCTAGCACTCGGGGATGCCAAGGCGGGCGGATCGCTCAAGGTCAGGAGTTCAAAACCAGCCTGAGCAAGAGCGAGACCCCGTCTCTACCAAAAATAGAAAGAAATTAATCGACCAACTAAAAATATATATACAAAAAATTAGCTGGGCATGGTGGCGCATGCCTGTAGTCCCAGCTACTCGGGAGGCTGAGGCAGGAGGATTGCTTGAGCTCAGGAGTTTGAGGTTGCTGTGAGCTAGGCTGACGCCATGGCACTCACTCTAGCCTGGGCAACAAAGCGACTCTCTCTCAAGAATAAAAAGAATACCTGCCCTAACCATTTACCTGTGCCAGTTGCTGGGTGCTCATGGCTGAATACTAAGGTCCCCACCCTCTGGGGGGGCCTACCTTCTGGTGGAGGAGTTGGGAACTAAAGCAAAGAGACATATTTGTGACCATTCAATGATTTATGCTTGGAGGGAAACAAACAGAATATAGAGAGAGACCAGCCCTGGCAATACAGTGAGACTCAATCTCTACAAAAAATTTAAATGTTCAGCGGGTGTGGTGACATGTGCCTGTAGACATGGGAGGCTGAGGTGGGAGGATCGCTTCAGCCCAGGAGTTGGAGGCTGCATTGAGATATGACGATGCCATGGCACTCTACCTAGGGTGACAGAGTGAAACCCGGTCTAAAAAAAAAAGAAGTAGTAGAGACCCACGTGAGAGCATGACATCCTAGCAAATGAGGGAAGGTCCGCAAAGCCCTTGGTGCTGGAGCAGCCAACACATGACATGTGCTGGTGGTGATTACAGTAAAACCCAGGAGACTGACTCCAGCCCAGTGGGGACACTTCCTCCAAGCGTGGCATTGGAAGTCCCAGTTTCCAAGGGAGTTCTCCAGGCAAACAAGTGGAGAGAGCTATCCAGGAGGTGTGGGTGACTCTAACTCCCTGTCGCCAAGGGTAAGGGCATCATGCCTTTGCCTTCTTTCCCAGCCTGCAGACCCTTTCTGCCCAGGCCAGAGTAGGTTTACTGTTTCTTTCCGCCTGTTCATTCTATAAACATCCACCAAGTGCCTAGGGGTGCCAGCCACGATTCCTAGTACAGCAGAGACAAAAATGAAACCCCTGCTCTCAGGGAGTACACTTTAGCTGGGGGAGACCTGGTAGCCCCAGGCGGTGGCCTACTAACTTACTCTCTGTCCCACAGGGTTCCTCCTGGACACCACCAACAACTTCAGCTACATTTTCTACATGTCAAGCTTCTTCCTCATTTCGGCTGCCCTCTTCATGGGTGGCAGCTTCTACTCCCTGCAGAAGAAGGAGCAGCAAGGCAGGCATGCTAAGGAGGAAGGAGCCAGAGTGGAGGCTGCCCCAGAGTGGGGTCATACCTTGGAAGGCAAAGACAGTCCCGAGAAGCAGCTGTGCCCTGAGATCATGTATGTGACCAGCGTCTGAGCTCAGGGGTCAGTGAGTGACCACAGTCTCAGCCCACGAATGAGACCTCTGGCTGCTTCACCAGGGGCTGGGGTAAAGGGGGGCCCAGGAAGCCTGGAACTTAGGCTGTCCACACTCCACAAGCTGGGACTCAGATAGAGCTGGGACCACGAAGGCGGCCTCTAAACATTCAGGATTCCTTCCAGCCAGCAGAATCCAGGAGCAGTCTTCCCGACTCTTCTCAGACAGCAAGGGACCTGGGTCTGCCATGGCCAGCTCAGTTCAGCTGGCTGCTCATTGTTGCTCCTACGACTCAACACACTACACATTCCAGCGCAGCTGGGATGCCTCCGACATCATTCCTCTTTGTCCTTCTCTGGCCTGCAGACAGGTCTGAAGAGCTCAGCTTCCTCCAGGGCCCTCTTGCCCACCTCTTCCCAAGTGACCCAGCCCTTACCTTTAAGGCAGCCAAGGCTGGTGGCGTGGCTGCCCCACACAGGTCACAGGGCCTCACGCTGACTGTGAGAGGCGGTGGTGGAGGGCCAGGCTGAGGGGTTGGCCTGGATGCCGGATTGGGGCAGATTCAAGGTCGAGTGGAGTGCCCATCCTGGCACCTGCACAGAGCGCAGGAGGGGAGCCCCTGGCTTGGGTCCTGGAATCGGTGAAGTATGAAGGGTCCTCTGTAGTCTCAGCAAGGCCTGCTCAGGGGCTTCTTCCTTCCTCTGCCTCTTTGGAAGGCAAAAGACAGCCCCAAGAAGTGGCTGTGCCCTGAGATTGTGTATGTGGCCAGTGTCTGAGCCCAGAGGTCAGTGAGTGACCACTGTCTCAGCCCAGGAATGGGACCTCCAGCTGCTTCACCAGGGGCTGGGGTGAAGGGTGGCCCAGGAAGCCTGGATCTTAGGCTGTCCAGGTTCTACAAGTTGGGACTCAGCTAGGAGCTGGGACCATAGAGGCAGCCTCTAAACACTCAGGGTTCCTCCAGCCAGCAGGATCCAGGAGCAGCCCTCCTGACTGTTCTCAGATACCAAGGTACCCTGGAACCTTGGTGGGGAAGGTTAATGCTGGGGTGAGGGGAAGCCAGACATTTGACTGACCAGGGCAAGAAGGCTTGCTAGGCAGCTTGAAGACTGCTGTGAAATGAGGCTGCTTCTGCAACAGAAGCCCATGTGCTCCCCGTCCTGTCCTCCCGAGGCCCCCCTCTCCCTGCCCTGGTAGAGGTATCAGCCCTGGGGTAAGTTGCAGGCTGGGCCAGCTGCCAGTCCAGCCTGCTTCCTGTCGGCCTGAGCCTGGGGCCTGGAGGTCAGAGCTCCCCCAGTACAGGTCATCACCCAGGGACTGGCTGTCATCAGCCCAGGCCTGTCCCAGCAGGGTACCAAGGGAATGGGAAAACAGAGTGTGTTTGAATTAAACACAAAAATGTTCCCTGTAGCAGGTCATAAACTCTGTGAACTAATAAAGCTGGAAAACAGGCCTGGAGTGAGTGTTTCCCTCCCCCTTCCTTTCTCCCGGGCAGCTCAGGACACTGTTGATTCAGGCTCACCAAGGCTCCAGAGAGAAAACCTGATCGGGAGAATCAATTTTATTTTCATGAACGGATGCCAATCTTCCTCCTCCACATGTCCAGCTGGCGAGAATAAGCATCCTTGGGGATGTCCCGTGTCCTCCAGGACCCTGCCACGAGTGCCCCCTTATGGCCACACTGGGTACCGCAGAGCTGGGGCAAAGGGCTCTAGACTGGGGTAGAGACCTGAGTTTGTGTTTGACTCTGCCACAGTTTGCCATGTCACTTTGGGCAAATTGTTGACCATCTCTGGGCCTTGAAAAAGTAGGAAGTTAGCCTGGATGAGCTAAAGGCTCTTCCAGTTTGAGAAGTCTGATTCTGAATGTCCAGAGATGCTCACAGCCTTCCGCCAGCTCCCTACCCAGGCTTGTACTTGGCCACCATCCGTAGCGCATGCTGTGAAGAAAGAACACCTGGACACATGTCACCAGGTCCTGTCCGCTTCCCCATCTCAACTGCGTGGAGAAGGAGGGAGTTGGGGCTGGTAGGTAGGTGCTTATGGTGCCAGTATTGACCAGACTTTGATATCTTGTGCATCCCCTAATCAGCCCCCTTCCTGAAAACATTTAAGGAAAGAAGCTATCAGTAAATAGGGAACTTTGACCTCATCTGCCCCTAGGCAAGAATGACAATAATCTCTGGGCAGAATTCCTTCAATAAATACTGAGCATCTACTGTGTGCCAGGGACTGGGCCGAGGGGTGTAAGTCCTGGCTGCTGCCCTCAGCACAAAACCAAGGGCTAGAATTCTTCCTCAATGAATGGCTCTGAAGCCGTAGCTTCAGACCAGACACCAGGGAGGATGGCGTGGCCCATCTGATTCCAGAACCCACACTGAGCTGATTTCCTGGGAATCTTCTAGAAAGGGCCTGGGACAGTTCCTGGCCAGAGAGTAGCAGAGCTGATTTCCATCGTGTCTCCCGAGCCCTGGGCTGCCCTTTGCCGTCCTGTCCAGGGAAAGGCACAGAAGGCCCCTGGCCACTTTGGGCTGAGATGCACTTCCCCAGGCCACACAGATTTCCCACAGAAGCCAAAGGACATAGAGGCCTGAGGCCACCACCCTCACCAAGAGCAGCCAGACTAAGATCAAAACTCCTGCCCCACAGGTGTGCATAGGGCAGGGGCTGACCACAGGAACCTGAAACCTCAGAGGTGGGGGCTGCTTTCAATGCGGCTGTAGCAGGTTGGAGTGTGGTGGCCACTCTACCCTTAATCCAGGCCCAGCACAAGGACAGTCCTTGCTCTTGTTAACCTAAGTAACAGAGGCTCTCTAAAATACTTATCTATAGAATCTGAGGGTATTTTGTCAAAAAAAATAAAATAAAATACTTATCTGGCAATAGGGCATTGCCATGGGAATACACATGCCACAGTAAACCATGTGCATATTCAGGATGTAAAGGAAGACAAGGTTCTTAAAGGAAAAATGAGGAGAATTACATAATTGTTTTGCAATAATTATCATTAGCTACAAGAACTAATAACAAGGGTGAGTTTAGTCTGAGGTTGGATAGGCTGGGCAGATGTCCTTCCAGAAGTATTTTTTGTGTAAAGTTGCAATGGTCTTTTGTGCAAGGTTATGGTTTTTTGCAGAATCTTTTGTGACAGTTTTTTCTTTTTTTTTAGACAGAGTCTCACTCTGTTGCCCAGGCCAGAGTACAGTGGTGTCATCATAGCTCACTGCAACCTCAAACTCCTAGGCTCAAGTGATCCTCCTGCTTCAGCCTCCCCAGTAGCTGGGACTACAGGTGCACCCGCCACAGAACTGGCCTCTTTTTATTTTTTGGAGAGGGGGGTCGTGCTATATTGCCCAGGCTGGAGTGCAGTGGCTATTCACAGGCACTGTCCTGCCACACTGTAGCCTCAAACTCAGGGCTCAAGCCATTCTGCTTCTCAGCCTTCTGAGTAGCTGGGACCATAGGTGCGGGCCACGTGGCACTATTTGTCAGGGTTTTTTAAGCACTTGACCCTCGTTTTGATTCTGGCAACTTTCACACTCTCAGGAAGCTCACAGCCTAAGTCCCACATTTTCAAGCACAATGGACGTGTTGCAAGGCCACCTCCCTTCCTGGTCCTCTGTTCCCTGTGACCACGAGGTCTCAGTCACACACCACCTTTCTGAGAAGCCCCTAGAAGGAATCGGCCAAAGGATTTAAGCATCTAGGGCTCCACAACCCAGAAAGGTGCCAGAGCGGTACATCCAAGCTCGAGGCATCCAAGGCTCCTTCTAGAGCTAGTCGGTGCTGCCCGGGGCGCTCTCCGTCCGCCTGGCTGACAAAAAGCCTTAGGACCTTACACAGGTCTCCTGATTTCTGTCCAGAGGTGATGGACCCAGCTCCGGGCTGCAGGGGGGTGGGGTGAGGAGGAGAGGGTTGGGTTCAATAGGCTTTCTGGAAAAGCACACCCAACCATAGGGGCAAAGGACCGATGTGGGAGCAGGTTGCTAACACCCACGCTCCAAAGGGACATCCCCGGTGGAGGAGGCCGGGCTGCACCCCGCCAGGTGTGGAGATTCTGGAGGTGCTTCTGCCTCGACGTCCCTCGACACAGGCGCCCTCCGATTTCCCTGTGCTCCTAAGAGCCCCAGAGGTGCCCCTCCAGGCATACCCATTCCCGCAGCAGCCTCAGCCGAGCAGCTCCCGCAGGCCCCAGGCTTAGGGCCTGTGGCGCGCCGCGCACGCGCACCAAGGACCTCAGCGGCGGCCCCGCCCCTCGCCTGCTGGGTCTCGCACCTTCCGCCCTCTGGGGGCGGGGCTAGCGCAGCTTCCGCCGGAGGCTGGGAACCCATCCCGGGAGTGGAGATTTGGCGGCCGCTACGTCGTCCTCCCGCTGCGACTGGCTCCCGCGTCTCTTTCGATTTTCAAACCCGATTCTTACAGGGTCTTGAGACCCCACTCCCTTTCCCACATCCCATTTCCAGCTGCAATTACTGCAGACTCTGAACCCAGAAAAGGCCCCCATTTGCCGCGCCCGTCCGCCCTGCCCGGGCTGGGGGAAGTTCTCGCCCAGCCTTCCGGCTTCGCTTTTCCCACTCTCCCTCCCGTCCCCCGGTCCTCCACCGACCGGATTATGGCCCAGAAGCCGAAGGTAGACCCCCACGTCGGGCGCCTGGGATACCTGCAGGCGCTGGTCACGGAATTCCAGGAGACAGAGAGCCAAGGTGAGAGCCGCGGGGTGGGGACCGGGGGACCGGACAGGGTCTGGCCGCGACTGCCGCCCGGACCTGGCTCTAGTGCCGCCTTCCCGTTGCAGACGCCAAGGAGCAAGTCCTTGCCAACCTCGCCAACTTCGCCTATGACCCCAACAATTACCAGTATCTGCGGCAGCTGCAAGTCCTGGACTTATTTCTCGATTCACTGTCGGAGGAGAATGAGACCCTGGTGGAGTTTGCTATTGGTAAGGGTAGGGCCGGTTCCCCAGGTACCTGATGGACTGGTGAGATAAGTGAGTTGGGAAAGGAATGTCTCAGGCAGTCCCTCAGCCGTAAAAGCAGACCTTCGCGATGTCTGTGCCACCTCCGCCGTTCACACGTTGTCCAGGTCATAGCTACCTTGAGACAGGTCTGGAACTCAAGCCCGCGACCCGTTCTGCATGTCTGCCCTCCCTCATCATAAACAAGAATATGGATTGAAGTCACTTGGAAGTAAGAAAGTTTGTAAGTTTTTTCAAAAACATTTTTCCACACCTGTAATCGGAGCACTCTGGGGGAGGATGAGGTGGGAGGATTGCTTGAGGTTGGAAGCTCTAGGCCAGCCTGAGCAAGAGCGAGGCCCTATCTCTACTAAAAATAGAAAAGTTAGCCTGGCGTGGTGGCACGCGCCTGTAATCCCAGATACTTGGACGGATGAGGCAAAAGGATCGCTTGAGCCTGGGAGTGGGAGGTTGCAGTGAGCTATGATGACGCCACTGCACTCTAGCTGTGACGACAGAGCTAGACTCTGCCTTTAAACAAACAAACAAAAAAAACACTTTAATTTTTTTTTTTTTTTTTTTTTGAGACAGAGTCTCACTTTGTTGTCCAGGCTAGAGTGAGTGCCGTGGTGTCAGCCTAGCTCACAGCAACCTCAATCTCCTGGGCTCAAGCAATCCTCCTGCTTCAGCCTCCCGAATAGCTGGGACTATAGGCATGCACCGCCACGCCTGGCTAATTTTTTCTATATATATTAGTTGGCCAATTAATTTCTTTCTATTTATAGTAGAGATGGATCTCGCTCTTGCTCAGGCTGGTTTTGAACTCCTGACCTCGAGCAATCCATCCGCCTTAGCCTCCCAGAGTACTAGGATTACAGGAGTGAGCCACCACACCTGGCCCACTTAATGTTTTAATTAAGAGAATTAGAGATGACTTGGAATCTGTAGCTTATAGCTCTCGCAGTTGTTATGATCTTAGGACCTATTGAATTGCTCATTGGACAGATACTTATTAGGCATGTACTGTATGAGCTACTGTTGTAAATGCTGGGGAGGTAGATGGTCAACAAATTGGGAAAGGGTCTTTGCCCTCAAGGAGCTTACATTCCAGTAGGGGGAGGCAGAGAGCAAACAAGATGCTGCTCAGAAGGAAGTAAATAGGATGATGAGAAAGCGCAATAGATGGGGGCTACTTAAGTTTTGGCAATCATAGGAAGGACATTCTAGCGGAGGTGCAACCTGGGCAAAGGCCCTAAAAGCAGGCATGAGCCAGAAGGAAGGCTGGTGTGGCAGGATTGTGGTAGTGAAGTGGAGAATGGCACAAAAATAGGTTAGAGAGGTCGGTTACATCAGAGCTTACAAAGGCTTAGCTTGATGGGAAGTGGATGGAAGGAGTTTGGAATTTATTCTGAGAGCATATAGAAATTCTTTATTCAAGCAATGCATGGCGCCTACCTGTAGTTCCAGCTACTCAGGAGGCTGAGGTGGAAGGATCGCTTTGAGCCCAGGAGTTTGAGGCTGCAGTGAGCTATGACCTAGGCTGCACATAGCACCTGCACTTCAGCCTGGGCAACATAGCAAGACCCTGTCTCTTAAAAAAATTTTTTTTCCAGTATACATCTTTTAAAAATAATATTTTTCTACATAATGTAAGAAACCTTACTTAGGCAAAGAAATCTTTAATAATTACAATATCACCTAATAGTTATGCAAATTTTTCTAATAGTTCCCAAAAGGACATTTTTTAAAAAAATTTGTTTGTTTGTTTGTTTTGGCATATTATGGGGATACAAATTTTAAGGTTTCAATAAATGCCCTTTCCCCCCCACCCCCAAAAGTCTGAGTTTCCAGCATGACCATCCCCCAGATGGTGCAGATCTCACTCATTATGTATGTATATACCTGTTAAAAGGACATTTTTGTGTTGGTTTGTATAAACTGGGATCTGTGTATTTCACCTGGTTGTTATGTTCCTTAGATCTCTCTCTTTTTTTTTTTATTTTTTTTTTTGAGACAGAGTCTCACTTTGTTGTCCAGGCTAGAGTGAGTGCCATGGCATTAGCCTAGCTCACAGCAACCTCAATCTCCTGGGCTCGAGCGATCCTTCTGCCTCAGCGTCCCGAGTAGCTGGGACTACAGGCATGTGCCACCATGCCCGGCTAATTTTTTTATATATATATCAGTTGGCCAATTAATTTCTTTCTATTTATAGTAGAGACGGGGTCTGGCTCTTGCTCAGGCTGGTTTTGAACTCCTGACCTTGAGCAATCCGCCCGCCTCAGCCTCCCAGAGAGCTAGGATTACAGGCATGAGCCACCGCTCCCGGCCAGATCTCTCTCTTTTTAAGTAAAATTTTTATTTTAAAATAGTTTTCTTGTTTTGTTTTAGAGACAGGTTCTTGCTCTGTTTCCTGGGCTAGAGTGTCATGGTATCATCATAGCTCACTACAGCCTCAAACTACTGGGCTCAAGTGATCCTCCTGCCTCAGCCTCCCAAGTAGCTGGGACTACAGGTGCACACCACCACACCTGGCTGATTTTTCTATTTTTGTAAAGATAAGGTCTCACTCTTGCTCAGGCTGGTCTCAAACTCATGGCCTCAAGCGATATCCCCACCTTAGCCTGCCTGCCTGCCTGCCTGTCTGTCTATCTGTCTCTCTCTCTCTTTTCCTTTCTTAAATATAAAGAAAAAAAACTTTTGCTTTCCCCAGCCGGGGAACCCCATGCCTTAGCCTCTCAGAGTGCTAGGATTACAGGTGTGAGCCACTGCACTTGGCCATATTTTAGAATAGTTTTAGAAAAATTACAAAGATAATAAGAATTCCCATACATCCCACACTCAGTTTTCCCTATTATTAACTTCTTACATGAGCATGGTACATTTGTCATCATTAATGAACCAGCATTCATATATTATCATTAACTAAAGTCCATAGTTTATTCAAATTTCCTTTGTTTTTTTCCTAATGTCCTTTTTCTGGTCCAGGATCCCACATTACATTTAATCATCTTAGATCTCTTTTGGCCTTTGCTAGTTTCTCAGACTTTCCTTGTTTTTTTGTGGCCTTGACAATTTTCAGGAGTATTGGTCAGGTAATTTGTAGACTATGCTTCAGTTGGGATTTGTCTGATTTTTTTTTTTACGATTAGACCGGTTCATGGTTTTTCAGAAGGAGACCAGCAAGGTAAAGTGCCATTTTCATAACATCATCAAAAGTACATTTAGGCCGGGTGCGGTGGCTCACGCCTATAATCCTAGCACTCTGGGAGGCCGAGGCGGGCGGATTGCTCGAGGTCAGGAGTTCGAAACCAGCCTGAACAAGAGCGAGACCCCATCTCTACTATAAATAGAAAGAAATTAATTGGCCAACTAAAAATATATATACAGAAAATTAGCCGGGCATGGTGGTGGATGCCTGTAGTCCCAGCTACTCGGGAGGCTGAGGCAGGAGGAGTTTGAGGTTGCTGTGAGCTAGGTTGACACCACGGCACTCTAGTCCGGGTAACAGAGTTCTCAAAAAAAAAAAAAAAAAGCAACTTAAAAAAGAAAAAGAGTACATTTATCACCTGGCTGAGGTCTTTGTTTGTCAGGTTTCTCCACTCTAAAATGACTCTTTCTTTCCCCCCTTTCTGTATTATAACTTTTGGAAGAAAGTCACTATATAAATTATCTTAAATCTCTTTTAACCCTTTATAGACCTTCATAACACTGATTGATGAAGTTTCCAGACCAGGTCTGCAAATGAGGATCACTTGAGCCTGGGAGTTAGAGACCAGCCTAGGCAACAGTGAGACCCCATCTCAAAACAAAAACTAAAACAACTACAAAAAACTATTTTCCTGGTAAATGTTTATGGCTCCAGGGGCTAGAGTACAAATGAAGGGAGTCACCCTTCCTCTTCTCACCATGAAGGGACTCAGGCACATGTGTGTGGCCATCCCAGCTCTGTCAAACAACTGCCCCTTGGCCACTCCTTGGGCTTCGGAGTGCACACACCAACAGTGGAGCTCACTTCTGGGAGTCAGGATCCAGGAGAGAGGCTCATGGGAGCAGGGGTAGGGCCTGGAGCTCCAGGTGCAGGGGAAGTGGGTGGGCTTTGGGTGGACCCCTGGCCCTCCTCACCCTGTGGAGAGGGCGAGTGGAGCCCGCTAAAACTGGCCAGGCCAGGAGCCCTAGTTGCCCAGGTCTAAGAACAGTGCTAGCTCATGTGTCTGGCCCCTTGGAAGATCATTATGCCAAATAAATATTCTAAAAAGTTGGTCTCTAAGATGTGCTCTGAAGTTGGTCCTCCATGCCCTCTTTTTTATACCTCTGCTCCACAGCTGCTGCCATTTGAAAGGGGACAGTGGCCCCTGCAGAAGCATGTGGCTAAACTTCCACCTGGAATGCTAGAGCTCCTCAAAATTAAGCCACTAACCCTGGAGAACAATTGCATGAAGTCAAAAATCAGTCAGCTAAGAAAAGTTTTTACTAAGTGGAGTCTGTTCTGCTGGCATTCCCTCGGTATGCGGGAGAAACCATCCCCCAGTAGGAGCGCGCTGAGTTCGTATCCTACTGAGCCAGAGGCTGTGGGGGAAGCTTGGGCCCAGCCTGGGCTCTTGCTCTCCTGGGCAGCTTCCCAGAGCGGGTGACCAAGCCCTGGTCCCACCTTCCACTTCTTAGCTGATTCTGCGACCCCGTCCTTTCCCTTCTCTGTGCCTCATTTTCTCACCTGTGCCTTGCCTCCCTCAGGGCTGTGTGGGAGCGGAAGTGTGTGCATATGTCTGTGTCTCTGTGCACATATTTTGACTAGAATTGTTAGCATTATTATCACCAGTTTTACTTTTCCCAGCCACTTTTTCCTACTGTTTTCCTCTTCCTTCTTCTGCCAGAGCAAGGTCCCCAGTCGCAAGCACAGTAGCTTTCTCAGCATCGACTCCCTCCCTGGGATCCTGTGCAGATTAAATTTCTCCTGTATTTGTTGTGCATCACTTAACAGGAGAGTCCCAGTGGTACTTACAAGCATATTTTGTTACTGCTGTCATTTCCCTTTCTCTTAATGTCTCTGTAGCTAAATGGGAAACCCTGGCAGGCACTTACTCCACAATAAAAGGCCCTGAGCTGTGCTCTGGAGCTTTGAGTCGTGGCAGCCCTGACACTGTGATCTCCCTGAGGACAGGGCCTGCCTTGCTTATCCCTGCATGTCTTAGTGTCCAGGCCTGCAGTGGAGGTGGAAAGGGGAGGGAGGGCCAGGTAGATCTGAAGGGGGAATTTTGGTCATGAATGGAATCTTGGCCATGACTTCGCACAGCCCTGAGCAGGCTTGGTTCTGGAATAATGGGCGGAGAGGAGAGCTGAGTCAGATTGCCCATGGCTATGGCTCACAGAACCAAAACCAGTGTCTTTTGGTAAGCATCGCTAGTGAGTGAGTTGCATTGCATAAGAGCTGGGCTTTGGGATCAGGCAGGCCTGGGTTCAAGTTCTTGCTCCACCACTTTCCAGCAGGGTGTGTGATTTCCCACCTCCCATCACCTGTCAGACGGGCAGCATCAGTAGCTGCCTCGCATCAGTTGAGAGAATTAAGCAATGGTGCTCTTTTAGGGTGTCTGCAGTCACATCCTCGACTCAGGGACCTGGGACCCAGATCCCTCTGAGGGTAAGCAGTTCCCCCTCCTCCCAGAGAGGCGAGGTGGAATGGGATGATGTCCCATCAAGGGAACCACAGATCTGCTCCAGGGATTCTTGCCTTCTGGAAAAACATCACTGAAGGATAGGAGGAAATAGTAACAGGGTGTTTATAACACCCACTTTCCACTAAGGAATCTGAGGCTTAGGGATGTTCAGCGGGCTGGTCAAAGGTTTAAAGAGTGCCAGGCCTGGGACATCAGCCCAAAGTAGTCAGATTCTAGAAGCTATTCCCTTGATAACTTTCCTGCCCTTAGAGGAGTTCCTAATTCCTAGGGTTGTGGAATGGATGCTAGAAAGAAACTTATTCCAGATCCCTCATTTTAGGCCAGGCACAATGGCAAGAGGATTGCTTGAGACCAGCCAGGGCAACATAGTAAGACCCTGTCTCTACAAAAAATTTAAAAATTAGCTGGGCATGGTAGTGTGCGCCTGTAGTCCCAGCTACTTAGGAGGCTGAGGAAGGAGGATCGCTTGAGCTCAGGAGTTCAAGGCTACAGTGAGCTATGATTTTGCCATTGCACCTCCAGGCTGGTGACAGAGCAAGACACTGTCTCTAAAAAATAAAAATTAAAAGAAAAACGTGTAGTCCCAGCTACTCAGGAGGCTGAGGCAGAAGGATCCCTTGCCTGAGCCCAGGAGTTTGAGGTTGCTGTAAGCTAGGCTGATGCTCTGGCCCAGGCAACAGAGTGAGACTCTGTTTCAAAAATAAAAACACCCTCATTTTATTGATAAACCGAGGTGCAGACAACTACCCCTCATCTGGTTACAGCCGGTGGGGTCACAGTGCAGGGTTCCTTCCGTCCATCCCTGCAGCCCCCGACGATCGCTCTCATCCCTCCATGCAGGTTCCTCTGTGGTGGCTCTGACTGAAGTCTGCTCTTTGCCCAGAGGAGCTGTCCCCTGTCTGAGGGCTGGAAGCCTGATGTCGGGGCTTCAGTCTGGTCACAGTGTTCCTGATTGTTGTGGCAGTGGGCCTGAAAGCTGGGTGGTCACTCACCAGTTGCAGCCTGGCCTCGCTGACTACTGTCTCTGTGTGGGGGTTATTCTCCTGTGACCTTCTTTCACTTGCCCCCACCCAGCCCTGAGAAAGGATCTGGTTACAGTGATTGCAGGGAACACACAGGGTTCTCAGGCCTTCTGCCCCTTGGCCTGTTCTTTTGTGGGCTTGCCCATTTAGAAGGATTTTTGAACATTTTATTTACCCTTTGGCTGTGCTGCTGGCTGCCTGTTCTCACCCCAGGATCCAGGCTTCTGGTTGTGTGCTACTATGATAAAAGCTACCTTTTCTGGACACCTACCCCATGACCACCACATGCCCACCCTGCAGGACCTCTTAATCACCCACCGCACCCCTCTACACATCAGGAAACCTAGACGCTGTATGGTGGTATATAGAATCAGTAGACAATTCTCTGCTTCCATGAAAACTGGTTGAATCCTAGAATATCATAGAGTACTTGGTGGTTTTGTTACCTAAACAGGGTTCAAGAAGGTGACCTCCCAGAATGCAGTGAAATCACTCTTTTCTGTGTCCTGCAATACATGTAGCTGCCACCAGATGGTAGCGGTGCTCAGACGAAGGCTGGTAAATATTAAAAATCCTCAATTGCGTCTCTTTGGAAAACAGTGTTTAGTAAAATTGAAGATAAGCACACCCCATTACCCAGCAATTATGTTTATAACATGTACATCCAGACACATGCACAAAAATGTCACTAGCAGCATTGTCTGTAACAATCCCAAACTGGAACCAGAATGGATACTGACATCATGGTTGTTCATACTATTTAGCAGTGAAAATGAAATCTACAATTACATGCAATAATATTAAGCAAATGATGCTGGACACCTAGTAATACTTACAGAGTGATCAGGAAGGTATGCACCTCTCAGGGAGGGAGGGGATTGGATCAGAAAGGGACACACAGAGGCTTATGGATCACCTTGGTGCTGGTGACATAGACATTTGCCTTCTTACCGTTCTACTCTACCTGTATGTGCCGGCACTTTTTTTTTTTTTTTTAAATATTTAGCTGCTCTTGGATTGTGCCGGCACTTTTCTGTATGTGTGGGCTGCAGGAGTGGCACCGAGCCAGCCTCTGAGCTATAAACAGGCACATGCTCAGTCCACATCTACCGTGAGCCAGCAAGGTGCCCTGATCACGTCATTTCATTCTCTCTGCCCATTTTACTGGTGAAGACACCATGGCTTAGAGAAATTGAGTGGCTTGCTGTGGTCACCTAGGGCTTCAGTCGCAGAACTGGGGTTCTGACTGGATCTGTCTGATACACAGCCCTTGCTCCAGCGCCATATTTGGTGGCTCCCCTGTACCTCCTCTTTTTTATTTATTTTTTCAGAGATGAGATCTTACTCTTGTCTCTCAGGCCTGGAGTGCAGTGGTGCAATCATAGCTTAGTGCAGCCTCGAACTCCTGGGCTCAAGTGATCCTTCTGCCTGAGCCTCCCAGAGTATAGGGGTTACAGGCATAAGCCACTGTACCCAGCCTCCCCTGTGCCTCTTACTGATCGGTTAGACTCCTGGGGTCACACATCTTTCTACTTAAGAAGAAATTCTCCAGGCATCCGCCTGTGGCAGGATTCTTTTCACAGGAAGCAGGTAATGTTGTGATTCTGGCTCCACTAATTCCTCCCACTTCACCAGCTCAGCAGGCGGGCTCTAGACTGCCCTCACTTGGGTCAGGGCAGCCTCCCCATCCCTCCCAGACTTGCAGGGACCAGTTTGCCCTGCCCTGAGTTCTAGGCACAATCAAGATGTGTGTGTGTGTGTGTGTTTGGTTTATGTGAATATATAATTGGTTCACATGGTACAAAATTCAAAAGGACATATAGTGAACAGTAGCTCTCCCTTAGTGGCCCTTTCTAGATGCAGCCACTGGCACTTGTTTGTAACTTGGCAACACATTTTGGCACACCTGCCCTGTAAGTCTGTAAAGAGCTGCCTCATTCTATTTAAATGATAGTCCATGGCATGGAGGTACCAGTGTCCAGCCAGCCCCTTAGGGAGGGACACTGAGGTGGTTCCATTTCACTCTTATAGCAGTGCGGCAGTAGATGACCTTATTTGTATGTCTTTTCACATTTGTTGGGAATATAGCTGTAAAATAAATTTCTAGAAGTAAAATATCTAGATTAAAAGTATGAAAAGCCATAGTGATTTCTTTTCTTTTGCTTTTTCTTTTTTTGAGACAGTCTTGCTTTGTTGCCCCAGGTAGAGTGCAATGGCACTCACTGCAACCTCAAACTCCTGGGCTCAAGCGATCCTCCTGCCTCAGCCTCCCAAGTAGCTGGGACTACAGGATCTCGCCACAAAACCCGGCTAATTTTTCTATTTTTCAGTAGAGGTGGGGTCTTGTTCTTGCTCAGGCTGGTCTCAAGCTCCTGAGCTCAGCTAATCCTCCCACTTCAGCCTCCCTGACTATTAGGATTATAGGCATGAGCCACTGTGCCCAGCCCCCAGTGAAGATTTTTTTTTTTTTTTCTTTTTTTTTTTTTTTTATTTTTTTCTTTTTTTTTTTAAGATTCCTGTTCTTTAATGTACTGGAAAATAAGTTTATGAACTAAAATGGAGGAAGGAGGAGCTTTATCCTCATCCAACAGAGATTGAAAATTCATGTCCACAATCTTCTTGTCAGGCTTCTCCCCCAGTGAAGATTTTGACCCTGGGTTGCATCAGCCCAGTGCCCCAGAGTGGGTGAGACCTCGGATGGAGTTACGTCTTGGGCTCACCCAGCCACCAGATGCCAAGTGCTGGCTAAGCACTTGTCTACATCACCTCATTTAATCCCTGGGATGGTGCTTAGACACTGACCTTGTGGGCCAGGTTGTCCCTCCCAGCACCAACACCCTCTTTGCCGGGTGACCTGAGGTCACCTACCTGAGCTCTCCGAGTCTTTGGCTCTCTCATCCCTGGCTGCATTTGAGGTTTCCTCTTTTGTCTCTCCTGGGGCTCCTGTGGTTCCAGACGTCTAGAAGGCGTCTTTGCCTCTGGTTCTATCTATCTCATGCCTCTTGTCTGAAGCATGTTCATCAGCCAGTTTGAACTCGTTCTCCTTTTTGTTTTGTAGTCATTTTATAAAATTGCAGTATGAGCAACAGATAGTAAAGTACACATATCTTAGTGCCAGTTTGATGAATTTTTAAATTCATTTAACCAGCTCCTAAAAGTTGTAGAATGCTTCCATCTCCCCTGAAACTTCCCTCACAACTCCTCGTCAATAGTATCTCCTACCTCGAGGTAACCACTGTTCTACCATTTCCCATGGGCTAATTTTGCCTGTCTTTGAAGTTCATAAATAGAAGCATGCAGGATATGCTCTTTTCTTTTCTTTTTATTATTATTATTTTTTGAGACAGAGTCTCACTCTGTTGCCCAGGCTAGAGTGCCATGGCATCAGCATAGCTCACAGCAACCTCAAACTCCTGGGCTCAAGCAATCCTCCTGCCTCAGCATCCCGAGTAGCTGTTCTACAGGCATGCGCCACTGTGTCCTGCTAATTTATATATACATATGTATATAAATACACATACATACACACACAGAGTTTTAGTTGTCCAGCTAATTTCTTTCTATTTTTTTTTAGTAGAGACAGGGTCTCACTCTTGCTCAGGCTGGTTGCAAACTCCTGAGCTCAAACAATCCACCCGCCATAGCCTCCATGGTGCTAGGATTATAGGTGTCAACCACCACACCCAGCCTAGGATATGCTCTTATATTTGATTTTTTCACTCAACATGATGTTTTTGAGATTCATCCAAATTGTTACAGCATCATCCATTCATTCCTTCAGAGATCCCATCACGTCTCCTTAGACCCCTCTTGGCTGCAACAGTTCTGGCTTACATTTCATGATCAGTATAAGCTGATCAATAGCTCACTGCAGCTTCCAACTCCTGGGCTCATGCGATCCTCCTGCCTCAGCATCCTGAGTAGCTGGAAATACAGGCATGTGCCACCATACCCATCTAATTTTTCTACTTTTTGTAGAGATAGGGGTCTTGCTCTGTTGCCTAGGCTGGTCTTAAACTCCTGGCCTCAAGCAATCCACCCACCGCAGCCTCCCAGAGTGTTGGGATTACAGGTGTGAGCCCCCATACCAGGCCTCAGCCTGTCTTTGTGTGTGTGTGTGTGTATTTTTTTTTTTTTTTTCATTTTGCAGCCATTATTGAGTACCTGCTACAGGCCAGGCTATAGGTACAGAATAAGATCAAACAAAGTCCCTGTTCTTTTGGAGTTTATGTTTAGTGGGGCAACAGCCAATAAGCACTTCAAACAGCTCTTGTGGAACGTCAGGAAGCGTGAAGGAAAAACTGAAGCCAGGTGAGGGGCGGCGTGCTGGGAAGGGCTGATTAGGGTACTCATGGAGGCGCTCAAAAGTGACATCTTAGTGGACCTATTGTATTGTATATACCTTTTGGTGTCCTTTTTACCTCCTTACATTGGAAGCATTTTTCCACATTAAATATTCTTTGAAGACATTATTTTTAGGAGCTATATAATTGTCTATCATATAGATGTACCATAATTTATTTAGCCACTTTGCTATTGTTGAGAATTAAAGGGAGCTTCTGGTTTCTGCATTGCTTTTTCCATGGCTTGCCTCATTTCTTTAGGGCAGGCTCACAGAGGTGGCCTGGAGGGAAGCTCCAAGTGACTGTAGCTGTGGCCTCTCATGGGTCTTCTGGTGCCATCTTGGCTCATCTTGCTGCCCCTGAAGCCCTCTGCCCTTTTCCTTCCAGGCCCTCACTCACCTTTTCATCTCTGACGGGTGCTGCCAGCCAGGCAGAGGGGCTTAAAGAGTTCACCGCCCCTGCAGGGGGGGCCCAGGCAGCTGGTGAGCCCTGGTAGGCACATGATCCATCTTGGAGGCGTCCCAGGCCTCTGCTTGGAGAGGCAGTGGGGCTGGCTGTCCTGAGGCTTCCTCCTGTCCCCACCCTCCAGCAGATGCCATCTGATTATCCCCTGGCCTGGGGGACAGTGCCCTGCCCAGGCACACCTGGGTGTGATGATGACTCACCAGCCAGGCAGTGACTCAGGCTTCATCATATCACACTTTGGAGCAGAGATAAATCCCATTGCCACGCCCCTGCCCCACCCCAAGCCCACAGTGCGGGTATAGCTGGGCTCACCACCCTCAGCTCAGATGAAATGGTATAGGTGTGTCTGAGAAGCAGAGGCCTTCCAGAACATTGTCCCTGCTCCAGGCTGAGCCTAGCAGGTGCCTAAGTCAGAATTAAGTTGTCGTCATGGCTTTGAGACTTTGGACAAGTCCCTCAACCTCTCACAGCTGTGACTTCTTCCTCTAAGATGCAGTGATAAGAACACTGCCTCAGGCCGGGCGCGGTGGCTCACGCCTGTAATCCTAGCTCTCTGGGAGGCCGAGGCGGGCGGATTGCTCGAGGTCAGGAGTTCGAAACCAGCCTGAGCAAGAGCGAGACCCCGTCTCTACTATAAATAGAAAGAAACTAATTGGCCAACTAATATATATAGAAAAAATTAGCCGGGCATGGTGGCGCATGCCTGTAGTCCCAGCTACTTGGGAGGCTGAGACAGAAGGATCGCTTGAGCCCAGGAGTTTGAGGTTGCTGTGAGCTAGGCTGATGCCACGGCACTCACTCTAGCCTGGGCAACAAAGCGAGACTCTGTCTCAAAAAAAAAAAAAAAAAAGAACACTGCCTCAGGCCGGGCGCAGTGGCTCACGCCTGTAATCCTAGCACTCTGGGAGGCTGAGGTGGGCGGATTGCTCAAGGTCAGGAGTTCGAAACCACCCTGAGCAAGAGCGAGACCCCATCTCTACTATAAATAGAAAGAAATTAATTGGCCAACTAATATATATAGAAAAAATTAGGCGGGCATGGTGGCACATGCCTATAGTCCCAGCTACTCGGGAGGCTGAGGCAGGAGGATTGCTTGAGCCCAGGAGTTTGAGGTTGCTGTGAGCTAGGCTGACGCCATGGCACTCACTCTAGCCTGGGCAACAAAGCAAGACTCTGTCTCAAAAAAAAAAAAAAAAGAACACTGCCTCGTAGGGTTCAGGCATGTGCCCAGCATGTGTGCAGTGAGTAGCCACGGTTCCAGGCGCCTGGGCTGCGGCGCTAAACCAGTGAGCAGGGGCCTGCCTCATGTCCTCTGGTGCAGGGGACAGACAGCAAGGACAGAAAGCAGTCCACAAGATGCCCCCAGCTAGTGCTGAAGGCTGCTCTGCAGTCGAGCAGGTGTTGAGGTAGAGATTGGCAGGGAAGGCTCTGGGGGCACCATGGAGAGGGTCCTCTTGCTCAGAATGCCTTGTCACCCTCTGCTGCTGGTCCTCTTCCTCAGGACTCCAGGGAAGCCACTGGGCCTCTTCCCTCCCTCAGACTGGCCCTGCCTGTGAGCCGCAGTCGGGAACCCAGAGTGGCAGAAGTCCAGGGTGGGATCTTGGGGAGCCGTCCTGTCCAGGCCCCCAATCCTCCGAGGTTCTCTCACCCCTCTCCTCCTGCCCACTGCTGTAGAAGGCTTTCAGCAGATCTTTGTGGAACACCTCTTGTGCCAGGCACAGTGGATATGGTGGGAATAAGACAGGCGAGGTCTTGTGACCTCAGGGCACTTACCTTCTAGTGGGGCACGGTGATCAATGAGCCAGAAAACGAATCTTGAAGATGATTTCTTAGAGTTCTAAGTATATGGAGAAAATGACATCAGGTGATGAGGGGCCGTCTTGAACATGGCAGAGCAGCTAGTTAGGGTATTGTAGGGAACCCCTCAGAAGGCAGGCAGTGGGGTGCCTGTTGCCAGCAAGAGGGTGTCAGCATGTGGGAATCTGGGCCGAAAGGTCCCAGGAGTGGACTCAGGTTGGCAACTGCAGTAGGTGCCAGAGAGAGGGAAAATCGGGTGGCGCAGGGTTGAAACGCACACAGGGAATCTGGATTTTATCCCAAATGCAGTGGAAACCTTTAAAAATGTTTCCAGAAAGCAGGACCCAACCTGACTGAGGTGATGCTCGGGAGGGGACAGCAGAACCAAACCTTAGTTGACACCTGCCCCTGGCGGAGGATGAGGTTTCCTCGCTTGGGCACTATGGCGCCTATGCCCTTTTGCTGGGGAAGATGTCTTAGTTGGGTGTCAGGCTCGGGTGGGCCCTCTTCTCTTTGCTAGTTTTGAGAGGAACAGGGGAAGTGGGACGGCTGTGACTCTCTCTCCTGATTGGTCATGCAGGACCCATCAGGCATGTTATGCATATGAGCTAAGAAGCTGGCTTCCTCCCACTAAGCAGGAACCTAAGGGAGAGGGCACCATGATGGCAGGAAGCTGAGTCAGGATGCACAGGAAGTCGTCTTCCCGCAGTGAGCAACCAGTGCTAAGCAGAGTTGGTCTCCGAGACAAGGTAGCATCTGTCCCCAAGGCCAAGAAGTCATTACATTGAGGAGGCCTGACCTGAGAAAATGGGGGGCGAGGGGGGTTTGACCATACTGCCTGAGCACATGGGTTCTTTGATCCAGAACCACAGGTTTCTTACTCTGGCCTTTTCTTCTTGCCCCCAGGATCAGTAACAGTGACATGGAAAGAACATTAAAGTGCCCTCTAACCCCTTTTAATTTTTTTTTTTTTTAGTCACACCACATTTCAAAATATACGCTAACCTCTTAATAAATTATATGCCATTAACCACAATGGCTGCATAGCCATGACTGTGGATTTATTGGCATGGAAAGATGTTCACAATACATTGTTACAAAGCAGCAAGGAGAGTATCCCATTTTTATTAAATATGTGTATTCAAATATTTAAAATTGTGGAGGCCAAGTGCAGTGGCTCATGCCTGTAATCCCAGCACTTTGGGGCTTAGGGAAGAGGATCACTTGAGGCCAGGAGTTCAAGACAAGCCTGGGCAACATAGCAAGACTCCAAGTCTACAAAAAATTTACAGATTTGCCGAGTATGGTATCATGTTCCTGTAGTCCTAGCTACATGGGAGGCTGAGCCAGGAGGATTGCTTGAGCCCGGGATTTGGAGGGTACAGTGAGCTATGATCGTGTCACTGCACTCCAGCCTGGGCGACAGAGCAATACTCAGTCTCAAAAAAAAAAAAATTGTGAGATGAAAAATGTTAAATGTCTGAGTGGTAGGATAAAGATGGTTTACATTTTAGCTCCTTTCTAATATTAACAGCTTTGTTGAGATATGAATGACATAACAAATTATACATATTTAAAGGGTATAAATAAGTTTTAACGTATGTATGTATCCTTGAAACCATCACCTTACCTGATCTTGCTTTGTCACCCAGGCTGGAGTGTAGTGGCTTGATCATAGCTCACTGCAGCCTCGAACTCCTAGGCTCAAGGGATCCTCCCAAGTAGCTGGAACTACAGGCATGTGCCACTATGCCTGGCTAATTTTTCTATTTTTTGTGGAGACGGGGTCTCACTCTTGCTCAAGCTGGTCTTAAACTCCTGGCCCCAAGCACTTCTCCCGCCTCAGTTTCCCAGAGTGCTGGAATTACAGGCACGAGCCACCATGCCTAGCTTGTTTTTTACTTTTAAGAAAGGAAAGCATATCAGCCATTGAACTGGCTGAACCAAGAGGGAAGGAGATTTGAGCCCAGTTCTGGAAGGTCTAGGCTGTGGTGAGCAGTAGCAGCCTGCAGACCTTCCTGGAACCTTGAGAGAGAATGCTGAAGACCAAGATGGACTTTAGATCCTTTGTCCCTGGACCAGCTTCTCACAGCCCCTTCCCTGGGACTCAACCGGACAGAGTAGCTGGGAGGGAGAGGGGAGGAAGCCCTGGGCTGCAGCATCCTGACTCATCCTCACTCTTCCCCAGGAGGCCTCTGCAACCTGTGCCCAGACAGGACCAACAAGGAGCACATCCTGCAGGCAGGAGGCATCCCGCTCATCACCAACTGCCTGTCCAGTCCCAACGAGGAGACGGTACTGTCTGCTGTCACCACTCTCATATACCTGGGTTCAGCAGGCCCAGGCTGCCACCCCGAGCTGACCGCCCTGCCCTTGGTCCAGTGCATGCTGCGCTTCTCTCTCTCCACCAACACAAGGCTCCGGAACCTGGCTCAGATCTTCCTAGAGGACCTCTGTTCCCCAAGCCAGGTGGCCGAAGCCCGCAGCAGGCAGGCTCACTCTGCCCTGGGCATCCCTCTGCCGAGGACTGCAGCCCCAGAACAGTGCTGACCCAAGGAGACCCCAAGGCCCGAGAACTCGGTCCTAGTGGGGGCGCAGGAAGCAGGTGGCGCAGCTCCCTGGAGCACATTCTGCCCCAGTGGCGCCTTTTCAGCCATTTTAAAGATGAGTTTTTCTAGGACGACAGGGATTTATACTGTGTTGAAAAGGCAAGTGAAGAAGCCACCTTTTGAGACATTGAGACACATGGAGAACGAAGTCAGAGCGGTGCCATCTTCATAGGCTGGCACTGTCAGCCAACTGGGGGTAAGGGCCCTGCCTCCTGCGCCACCCCACTGCCAGGCTCGTGCCCTCGGGCAAGAAGCAGCTGGGTCCCTGGATCCAGAGGCTTTGCAGAAGGGCACTCTCGAGAGGAGCAGCTGGGACTGAGGCTTAGGAGAGTTGCCTGGGCCTGATGAAATAAGGGACTACCACTTCTAGAAACGTCCTGGAGCAATTTGAGGGATGGAAGGGAGAAGCTTCGAGGTGAAAGGATCTGGGCCCTGGGAAGGCGTCACGCCCTCCGTCTCAAGCTCTCCAGGCTGAGCAGCAGGGTCCCAGTGGATGCCCACGTGAGTGACGCCGCTGCGGCCCAGGTTAACTGTCCACAGGCCAGAGTAAAGGCAGCAGCCCTTGCAGCTGCGTCTTCTCCCCTCCCACCTGAAGCCCTCCCCCTCTGCTGTCACAGTGAGGGGGAGTCCCTTCCCCTAGAAGTGTACCTCAGGCTCGTTAGGGAATTGGGGATACAGGTGAAAGAGTGATGGAGACAGAGGAAGAGATGCGACATAAAGTGTGTGTTTGCGCTGGTCAACAGAAGGAGGAACGTGGGAAAAGTGGAGGCGTCCCTGCCTCCCTCCTGTGCTTCCTTAAGGTTGACCCCTCAGATGGTCAGGGAGAGGCGGGTGCTAGAGGAACAGTATCCAGGTGCGTCTGGAATGGGGCAGATTCTCAGGCCACTGGCCTAAGGAGAAAGAAGGGATGGCCGCCTCATCAGCCCCTGTCCCTTTACTTTGCCAAATAAAAGATCTCTAAAGACCAGAGAGCCAAAGTTTTTTATTAAAAGGGTCCTGACTATTTCCATGCCAGTGTGCTCCAGGAGCAGCCATCTCAGGAAAAGCCAGGTGGCCAGGCCTGTGCCAGCACAGAGGTACCAGTGTCTGCCTGCTCCGCGGTGCTGCCCCCTCACCCGGCTCTGCAGGGCCTCCCTGCTGGCCCACCTTGCCCTCCCGCTTCAGCTTCTGCCCACCGCAGGGCCCGTTCTCTCCGGCTGCGCAGCTTCCCGCTTGCTGTCTATGATCTCTCTCCAGTTGTCACTCCAGGAGAGCAGCCGCCTCCTGGTGGGGGGCAGGACAAGGTGCTGGTTGTGGCAGCAGGTGAACAAGATGTGCTCCCAGCTTGGGGTCTCCTCTTGACCTAGGACAGGAAAGGCAGCAAGCACGTAATCTGGTTATTTTTACTCGCTCTCTGTAATCCGGGCAGGCCAGATGCCTGGAGGTTGCCAAGGATAATGGATCCAACCTTGAATGGCGTCCTTGTCATCAATGAGCAGGTCCCCCAAGACCACTGTCTTGTCCCTTGTCAGGATAATTCGCTCCACAAACTGGGGCCCCAGGTGCTGCTCCACCCAGCGGTACTGTGTGGGAGACAGTCAGTAGGGCCTGATGGGACCCTGAACTCAGGAGCGGTGAGGAGGTGTGGGCGGGGTCGGAGCCCTGAGAGCCACAGGCCCACTCTCCCCGAACCCCGCTGTGAGTTTACAATCAGGACTTAGCTAATGTGCCCGGAGGCGTCAGGCAGCCGCACCTTCTCACCCACACAGTGCTCATACTTCAGCAGGGGGCTGGTGCAGATGAAGACCTCGGTGCTGCAGAGGAGGAGGCAAGTTAGCGGTGTCCGCGCGCCCTCCCGCCGCCAAGGCCCCGCCCTGGCCTCCCGGCCCGCCTTACTCTTGCATGTCATTCATCTCCCGCATGGCTTCCAGGGCCCCCGGGATGGGCTCCAAGTCTAGGAAAAAGCCCGGGGCTTCGTACACACTGGCCACCTTCTCCTGAAAGATACAGAGTTCTCGGTCCTGGCGTCGGCCTCCAGCAGATCCAGCTCCCCGAGGACTCCCCCAACAACGCTCCCGGGGGTCCTGGTCCCCAAGGCAGCTTCAGCTAGAGGGGGCACTCTCCCAACATTCCTGCCCCCGCGGGCTCGGAAACGAGCCGGGACGGTCCCCACCGCCAGGTCGGGCCGCAGGGCTCGGTACTGCTCGCGCGCCAGGAAGCCGCGGCGCTGCTCCAGCGGCACGTGCGGCTCCCCGGGGAAGCGGCGGCGGAAGCCCCGCAGGAGGCCGGCCTCGAAGTCGGCCAGCACGCCGTCCATGTCCACCAGCACGCGCACGGGCCGCGCCGCCATGGCCGCGGGGGCGCGGGGGCGCGGGGCCCGGCCGGAAGCGCGGCGAGCGCGGGGCACGGGCGCGGCGCGGGGACCCTGCGCTTCCGGAGCCGCGGGCGCGGGCGGGGCCTGCGGGCTGATTTGCATAGGGCGCCCGGGAGGCCCGGCCCCGGGACCCGTCTCTGAGCCTCCGCTTCCCCGGCATCCGGTCTGCGTCCCGTTGGCCGTCCCCTGAGAGCAGACGGGCCCGCTCGCCCGCGTTTCTGGGGGACAGGCCTTCCAGGGGCCCCACAAAGGGGGATCCAAAGTGCGGGGCAGCATTTTCTAACCCGAGCCGCGGGGCGGGCGCCACGTCTCTCCGCAGGGGCCGAACCCTGAGTCCGGGGCCGCCGGGGTCCTGCCCCTGCTCGCGGGGGCTGCACGGGGACGGGGCGCGCGGGGAGCAGAGCTCCTGCGGCTTGCAGGCTGCACCGGCCAAGGCCCGCCGGGGCGCGGGGGCGCTGCAGTTGATGTGTGGGGAAGCGAATCTGTTGAAGACGGCTGGTTCGCCTGAGTCAAGGGCCTAAGTAGGAAACGAATTCATGAACCAAAGTTGGCCTGAAACAGAGGAGCTTGTACTTCGAACCTCCGATTTTACCTGGAAAGACAACTTTGATCGAGCACAGGTAGTCAGGACGGCCCTCCTTTCTGTTCAGTCTCTGCCCCACCCCATCCCCAGAAAACGCTGAGCATTGCTAAACTTTTTTACTCCCCTTTTTATAGATTTCACGAAATTTCCTGAATACAGCGGAGTCTATTTACCAACAAACCATAAGCGCAGATTCGAGTAAGTGGCCCCTCTGGCTGCTGTTCCCCACGTGAGGACCCCACTGCTTCTGTACCACTGCAACAGAAACCTCACAAAGGGAAGCCTGCTCCTCAGGTGAGCTAATTTCAAAACGCTTAAGAGGTAGAGTCTTAGACCTGAAAAGTCAACGGTGGGGGGAAAAAATGAAATTAAATGTTAAAATATTTATTAAAAAAAAAAAGGTAGGATGGACTGTCTTTTCTCCCTCATTCACCAAGGCACTGGAATCACACAAACTGGGTGAAAGGTCCAGCTGTCTATGAATCTGCTGCTCTTGGATAACTGTTTTTTTCTTTTTTTATTAGATTTTTCTTTTCTTTTCTTTTTCTTGAGGCAGAGCCTCACGCTGTTGCCCCGGCCGTGGTGTCAGCCTAGCTCACAGCAACCTCAAACTCCTGGGCTCAAGCGATCCTCCTGCCTCAGCCTCCAGAGTAGCTGGAACTACAGGCATGTGCCACCATGCCCAGCTAATTTTTTCTGTATATTTTTAGTTGTCCAGCTAATTTATTTCTATTTTTAGTAGAGATGGGGTTCTCACTCTTGCTCAGGCTGGTCTCGAACTCCTGATCTCGAGCAATCCTCCCACCTCTGTCTCCCAGAGTGCTAGGGTTACAGGCATGAGCCACCATGCCCAGCCTTTTTTTATTAGATTTCAATTCATTCATGTAACAAGATGGGTGTTAGTAGTCCTCATCATCATTTTGAGATCAACTTTAGTTTCTAAACTCTATGTTTTCTTTTTTTCCAGCTCAAAATATTTTATATTTCACTACCAATTTTATGTAAATATGTGAAAAGGGAACAGTTCTATCTTCCCTTGCCTCAGGGACAAAGTTTTCAAAGCACCTTCTTCCCTTCTGTTTTTTTTTATGACAGAGTCTCACTCTGTTGCCCAGGCTAGAGTGCCGTGGCTGGATAATATTTTCTATATATATTTTTAGTTTGCCAGTTAATTTCTATTTTTGGCAGAGATGGGGGTCTCACTCTTGCTCAGGCTGGTTTTGAACTCCTGACCTTGAGCGATCCTCCCACGTCGGCCTCCCAGAGTGCTAGGATTACAGGCTTGAGCCACCTCGCCCAGCCTTCCCTTCTGTTCTTAAGCACTGGGTAGGTGAAACTACCCAGAGAGAGCTCTGCCTTCCCCCAAGGTCACATAGCAAGGAACTCCCTTGGGGGGACAGGGGTCTAGGGAAGGGGTCTAGATTGGCAGGAAGCCCTGCACTATCTCCTTGGAGTCCTGGGGAGACCGGGCCTTGGCTGCGTGGGAGAACTGCTCCTGGATGCTGCTCCGGTAGGTGCCCTCCATCTGCCACATCTCCCAAAGTTCCCACACCAGTAGTGCTGGCCCCACAGCCAGGAGCACGGCAGCCATGATGGTGGCTGTGATGGCCTCCTGAGACAGGGCCCTGCTGGAGCTGAGGCTGGTGGACGTATTAGTGCTCTTCCCATTGGTAGAGGGCCTAGTGGATGTTTGGATGTGTCCCCAGGCTCCACCCTAGCAGACCCAGCACCAGCAGCAGCCCCAGGCTGGGGTTCACCATGGGCTGGGTAACAGGTTCGTGGCGCCAAGGATGGGGCTTCTCAAGCACTCTGCTCCTACCGCATCTCAGGTTGGGTGTATCTGCGATGGGCACCTGGCCCAGGCATCTTTGACCTCACTCAGGTTCCTGGTCTGGGTCCCACACTCAAACACTTGGTCCCTTGACCCTGTTTTCTAACTGAAAAATTGAACCACCTTTTAACAAACATGCTTACATAGAATTTCCTAAAATCTGTTGACAGTACTAAAATGGTTAAACTGTCCTTCGGAACACCTTTCATTTTGATTAGGCACTTATCTTCATAGAAGGAAAAAAGTAAAGCCAAATTGAAAGTTGTGACAAGGCAGGGACGTTTCTTTTCCAGAAGCCCCACCCTTACCAACAGAGGCTGAGAAAGGTGTAGGTTCTCCACCTTGTTGGATTCATAGTAGAAACCATAACACAGGCCAGTGAACCCCACGTTAGTATGTGTAAGGCTTTCATTACATTGGAAGGGTCCTATGTCCAGCTGTTGATTCTCCACTCTGCAAATGCTTTATAAACACAGTAAGGGAAGAAAACGTAATACCTCACAACCTATAAATCCCCTATTCTTTCTAAAGAAAAGCTCTCAATTTTTCAAAGTTTAAATTTAGTTCAAAGTTCTCACTTTGTAAGTTAGGAAATTGAGGCCCAAGTGACAAGCCGCAGCTAGCTGGTCAGTAGCTCAGACACACCTAAAGCCAGGTCTTCACAGATTTGGACACTGAATGTGGTTTTTTTTTTGAGACAGAGTCTTGCTTTGTTGCCCAGGCTAGAGTGAGTGCCGTGGCGTCAGCCTAGCTCACAGCAACCTCAAACTCCTGGGCTCAAGTGATCTTCCTGCCTCAGCCTCCCGAGTAGCTGGGACTACAGGCATGCGCCACCATGCCCGGCTAATTTTTTGTATATATTTTTAGTTGGCCAATTAATTTCTTTCTATTTATAGTAGAGACGGGGTCTCGATCTTGCTCAGGCTGGTTTTGAACTCCTGACCTCGAGCAATCTGCCCACCTTAGTCTCCCAGAGTGCTAGGATTAGAGGTGTGAGCCACCGCACCCCGCCTGAATGTGCATTGTTGACCTGCAACTTTCTGCCTAGAACTCAGACCTTTCTCCAGTCTTCTGGTTCCCACATCACTTGAGGGGACTCAGAGGTCCTCACCCCCATCTACTTATGTGGACTCTTCCTTTCTTGCCCTCTTCTTCAACCTCACCATTGAGACAGACCTCACCAGTATGGAGAAGACTTAAAATTTAAAATGTTACTGTCCAGCACAAAGGGTAGATGGTAGAAAAGTCTATCTTCTTTAGAGAGAAACCCACTTCCCTGGTCTTCTTCATTCGTCCCTTTTAACTTTAAATGACTCATCAAATCATTCAGCAAGAGTTGTAGTAACAAAGGAAAGAAAGCACCTAAAAAGCAGAGAATGTTGAAACAATCTCAAAAAGATGACACAGGACACAATGTTTCAAAATGTGGATATTGTTTACTTGAAGCAACAGTCCAGGATTGTGAAGTACAACACACATTTTAAGGATGAGGCTTTCGTTTCACGGTCAAGCACCAGCGTCATGCACATAGCGTCGTTATTTAATAGCAATGCCCCTGTGGGGTCCATTCCCGGACGAAGACCCGCTTCGGTGACGGCCTCCCTCGCTTGCTCCACGGCTTTCAGTCGCAGCCAGTCTGATTGCGCGTCCGAGCCTTCCTCTGCGTGAGAGCAGCGGGCTGTGCTCGCCAGCCAGCCGGGCACATTAGTATCTGATTTCTGAAGGTTAAAAAATAAAAGGCAGTTTCTCTGCTCTGCAGGCAGCAAGGCATGAGGCACAGGCCTCTTTATTGTTCCGTTTGGCACAGTAAGATGCTTTTAGCAAAGGGCACTGGCAAGTTAGGGAACACCAAGGAGAAGGCTCTGCGTGAGACAGCCTTGTGCGTCGGGGCCTGACAGGTGGTGCCTGTGGACTGTTTATGGTCTGTCCAATCAAGGCTTGGTAAACCCAAGTAACGTGTTAAAAACCTCAGTACAAAAGATCCTCTAACACATTTGGAACCCAATTATTTGTTCTTAAACACACGGTACTAAGTGTCACAAAGCTTTCCCTCCAATCTACTACTAGAAAACACTCATGCCATGGTCCACAGACCCAGAGGAGTCAGGACAGATAAAGAGAAACCTGTTCTTCAAAAAGAAGAGGGGAAAAAAAACCAGCAGTACATAAAGTGCTTCTTTTTTAATGAAACAAATCCAAAAGATGTACAGTCAGGCTCAAGTTGTGCAGTTCACAAGCATAGAGGAAACAAACAAACAAAACGACAGAGTTCAGAACAGTCGGAGTTAACCCAAGACGAGGCTGGACTTGCCGCCAGGGGGATTTCTTCTGGATGGCACCGGGGCCGGGGCCACCGGGCTGGGCACTGGAGCAGCGGGCACAGGCTTCTCGTCACTCTGCCCCAGGCTGGCTTGCAAGTCTGTGTCCACATTTTCTAGGAAAACAGAATGGAAATGGTGCTAATAATTACAGATATTTCCTGTTAAGAGTAAGTCTAAATTTTTTCTTTTTGGTTAGAGGACGGTGGGAAACATATCTAATAGTACAGAAAAAACAACAGTTACCACACTCCTACCACCCAGAATTAACTACTGTTCATGTTTTGCCATATTTGTTCCATGTTCTCTTCTAAATGACACAAATATATCAAGACACAAGATTTTAAATATGAACATTACGGGGGCCGGGCGCGGTGGCTCACGCCTGTAATCCTAGCACTCTGGGAGGCTGAGGCGGGCGGATTGCTCGAGGTCAGGAGTTCAAAACCAGCCTGAGCAAGATCGAGACCCCGTCTCTACTATAAATAGAAAGAAATTAATTGGCCAACTAATATATATAGAAAATTAGCTGGGCATGGTGGCACATGCCTGTAGTCCCAGCTACTCGGGAGGCTGAGGCAGAAGGATCGCTTGAGCCCAGGAGTTTGAGGTTGCTGTGAGCTAGGCTGACACCACGGCACTCACTCTAGCCTGGTCAACAAGCGAGACTCTGTCTCAAAAAAAAAAAAAAGAACATTACGGGGAACGATAGGACCCCCCATCCACCTCCAGGTGGCTCTCGCTCGCCCTGTTCCCAGAGGTCCTCCTATAAGCTGTGTGTATCCTTCCAGCCCATGTCTGCCTCATGGACATGTATGTGCAGCCACAGACAGCATATAATATTATTTTGGTTACATTTAACATAAATGGTATCAACTTCGTTTTTTCCACTCTTTTGGAAATTTATCCATATTTATACACAGGGTCATAATTCACCTTAATTGCTTTATGGTATTTTACCATATGATACAGTCTATTTGTCCAATCCTCTGATGGCAAAAACTAGAACCCAACCATTCTAAACAAAGCTGTAACGCATATATGCTGGCATGTGTGCACACGGGGACACATCCAAGGCTGTCTTCAGTGTGAAGAGACAGCACACAATGTCCTGCCAAGTGCTGCCACACAACAGTGTGTATGGATATCCTTTCTTTATATCTTTGCCACCACTTGATAACCGCCTCATTTCAATATTTGCCAAACTGATGGGTGAAAAATGTTATTTCATTCCTGTTTCCTGTTGCATTTCCATGATTACTTCGATGAGGTGGTTTTTTTGTTTTTTTTCCACACAGATATCCAATTGCCCTGATGTTACTAGAGTCCAGCTTTCCCCTACTGAATTGGCTTAACTTCTCCATTAATCAGGTCATTCCTATTTAAACTAACTGGGCACTTCCCACGTTAACGTCATAGGCATTATTGTATTATCATTAATATCCTAAATATCGCTTGATTGAGTCACTGATTTGTGAAGTTTCCAACAAACATATTTTAAAATAAATTGTTTCTTATTATCGGGTAGTTTCCCAACCTATAAATATCACTGATTCAAAGTTAGAATGATTGTAAAAAAAACCCTCTATTTTCTGTGACAGGAAATTTTTACTAACAGTTTAATCCTTTAAGGCATGTTAGACTTATTTTTAGTTTTTATAAAATGGCTGGTTCATTTCAGTGTTAAGCCCATGAATTAAATTGAGTTGCATATTCTAAGTATATAGATATTTTTAAAAGATGTTCTATAGAAGCCCTGTTTTGATAGAATTACCCTGAAAGAGATAAAAATTTCCTGTATTAGATCTAGTATATATAGGTAATGCCTGCAGTTGCACAACTGAGACAAGTGTTAATACTTATCTGCTTGGCCAAATTTACTAGAGACTTATGATGGAATTATAATGAAATTCAAAGTCAGCACTTCTATCCAATAGAACTACTCTTACATCAATATTCAATATCTGTGCTGTTCAACACAATAGCCACTAGCCACATGTGGCTATGGAACACTTGAAATGTGCCAAGTGCAACTGAATTTTTATTTATTATTTATTTTTTGAGACAGGGTTTCAAATCTGTTGCCTGGACTAGATAGAATGCAGTGGATGCCATCATAGCTCACAGCAACCTCAAACTCTTGGGCTCAAGCGATCCTGCCTCAGCCTCCTGAATAGCTAGGACTGCCGGCACATGCTACCACACCTGGCTAATTTTTCCATTTTTTTTGTAGAGAAGGGGTCTTGGTCTGTTGCCCAGGCTGGTCTTCAGCTCCTGGCTTCAAGTGATCCTCCTACCTCCCAAAGTGCTAGGATTACAGGTGTGAACTACTGCAAATAGTCTGCAAACAGCTTTGCTTTTTTTTTTTGAGACAGAGTCTCACTCTGTTGCCCGGGCTAGAGTGCTGTGGCATCAGCCTGGCTCACAGCAACCTCAAACTCCTGGGCTCAAGCAATCCTTCTGCCTCAGCCTCCCGAGTAGCTGGGACTACAGGCATGAGCCACCATGTCTAGCTAATTTTTTCTATGTATTTTTAGTTGGCCAATTAATTTCTTTCTATTTATAGTAGTGATGGGGTCTCACTCTTGCTCAGGGTGGTCTCAAACTCCTGACCTTGAGGGATCCTCCTGCCTGGGCCTCCCAGAGTGCTAGGATTACAGGCGTGAGCCACCGTGCCGCAACCGCTTTAACATTTCATTTTATGGGCCAGACGTGGCCCTCACTCTAGCCAGGGCGATAGAGTGAGACGCTGTCTCAAAAAAAAAAAAAAAAAAAAAAATTGCTCTTCAGATGAATCAAGCTCAATCCCACTAATCTTACATTTGTCTTACATTATTAATGTAACTGTTTTGTTTTTCACAAATAGACAACAACACACCAAAAAAGAAAAGAAGGGAAAGAAGCACCCATAACACTAAACAAGCAGCAGCAGGCCTTAATTTAATATTTGTCGGGTTAGAAATACCCTGACCAGAGAAAGGGGAGGTTTGTTTGTTACTAGTCTGTAATGAGATAAGTACAGGAATTGGAAGTGTTTAGAAACTTTTATAGCAATTTGACAGAGAAAGCTTTTGTCTGTTGAATATAATTTTTTGAAAAAAGGAATTTAAATGAAAATACTTCATAAAACTATACAGTTTATATATTCCTGACTTGTCTTTCTTTTTTGGCACATCAATAAGGTAACTGAACAAAGACATCTCTGTCTGAATAGAAAAAAAATGATTCATTGTAAGGATCAAAGCATCAGAACAGGAAGAAACGTAACCAACCATTCAACTTGCCTGAAGGCAAGGAAAGACTCCTGCCTCGACTCCGAGACTCCGAAGGAAGCTTCTCCTCCTGTCTAGAAGATTCCCTGGGACACCAACTCCAGAGTCCTCCCATAGCCACTCCCGTGTTTAATCTCTCAAAAGGCCAAGGCAATTTCCCTTATATCTAAACAAAATCTGTCTTATTTAAACTGATTCGAGTATCCTCCTTTGAAGTAAACTTTGCAACAGAATTGGAGTTGACCTTTCACCCCCCTAGATGTGTACCATGAATTACTGTGCCCCTTGACATTTTATGACAAATGAGCTAAAAGTTGTAGCAGTCAGGAACACAAAGTAATCAGGTGACAAAACTGAAGAAGAAAAAAACCAAGCAACCACTAAAAAATCAAAGGAAGGAAAGACTTGTCATAGCAAATAATTCAGTGTGCTATTTACCTGAAGAATCTCTAACAAACTGAATGGGCAGGGAGGGGAGGGCAGGGGATGGGGGGGGGCAGGAGGTCCAGCGAAGGGAATTATTAATTATTCGGTAGGACTAATGACACATTGTCCACAACTTCATCAGGGCTCTTGAGCACTTTTCTAGGCTCCCTAATTATACTCATTGGCCAAAATCAGTGAATAAAGATTAGCTGATTCTTACTAAATAAGGCCTGACAGTAAAAAGCATTCATAATATGAAAAGCAGTAGGATCAATGATGTAGCTGACGCCTATGGTCCCAGTAACTCAGGACACTGAGGTGAGAAAAATGCTGAAGGCCAGGAGGTGGAGACCAGCCTGGGCAATATAACAAGACTCCGTCTTTCTTTTTCTTTTATTAGACAGGGTCTTGCTCTGTTGCCAAGGCTAGAGTATAGCAGGAGGATCATAGCTCACTGCAAACTCAAACTCCTGGGCTCAAGCAATCCTGGTTCACTGTAAGAATGAACAAGTAGCTGGGACTACAGGTGTATGTCACATCTGGTTAATTTGTTTTTTTGTAGAGATGAGGTCTTACTATGTTGCCAAGGCTGGTCTTGAACTCCTGGCCCCAAGCAATCCTCCCGCCTTGGCCTCCCAATGTGCTGGGATTATGGGTATGAGCCACTGAGCCCAGCCCATAGTGAGAGACTCCGTCTCTTAAAAAAGAAAAGCCTAGAAGACTCTGCCTCCAGAACAGTCTTTTTAAGTGGCGCAAAATGGACACAACCAGTAACTGACACATCTTCAGTCCAATGAAAAAGGTCCTATAAGGAAGAACCCAGGCAGTGTTTACAAAGGCTCAGGCTTGTCCTCCCACCGAGCCCCATCAACCAGTACTTTTTGAGAGGGCAGAAGAGGAATTTGGTTCGTCAACATTTCTGTTTCCTGGTGAAAATGGCGCCATGAAGTGCAATGGCAGGAAAAGGCTAAGCGCAAGCAGCGTCTTCCTTGTGGACCTAAGGGCCTGTGACTGCTGCACTTCACCGCACCCTGCCTGACACTCCCAAACCCGCATCACACTCATCAGCAATTCTCCAGCACTTGTTAAAGAAGTGCCAATAAATACTTCAAAGATTTGAATTAATTATATCAACAATCACAGCTCGTTTCTACCTATAATTGGCAATGCCCCACCCCAAATCACCATTTACAAAATCACCAGGCGGGTAACCAATGTGTTGCTGAATAAGCACCTCAGTATAAAATCAAATGAACTTTGTAAATTGAATGCTGTGAGCTGAGCATGAAATGCCAGAGCCTCTTATTACAAAGTAAAAAGCTCTCATTAAGTGTAATAAATACCGACCTAACGTGTATATTTGTGAAGGGCTCTTGGTGTCCTTTCTAGCACATTTCTAGCACTCATCCCATTACTGGCAGATTATAATGTGGCTGTGTTTGCTAACTTCCTAGTTTCATTTTCCTTTCCTCTCCACCCAGAGTATGTTGGCACTTGGAGCATGGCCAGGCTTTACTCCTGTCTCTTTCCCTAAGACATGATCTGAATCAAAATTCAGATCTGTCCTAAAACCACTTACAGGGCCAGAAATTCAGTCTTTAGAAGTACTCACCATGAATGTCACCTTCTCCCTGGAAGAGAAAAAAAAAATTTAACTTACTTCCTATTTTAATTTTGGAACACACAAACAAAACAGCCATAGTTCACAGCAGCTAACATCTATATGAAACCAAATGTGAAATTTCCTTCTTAATGCAATCAAGTACAGGGTTGGTCTGCAACCTTTATTTAACTTGGGACAATGCTACAGAAAAATTCTGCATGATAAATTGCCTCAATGCCAGTAACACCTAAAACACCAAAAGAAAAAACCATCTACTTTGATGACCTAATACCAATTAGCATTTCAGGGGATCTTTTATCAGAATGGAAAATAGGTAAATCTATCCTTTCGCCCCTCAGTCAATGTGCTCTGAGATAAACTAGTCAGGAGGACTTCCTACCAGACAAGGTCTTTCCAGACTCAAACCCTGGGGCTTGGTGGCAGTACTCATCTGCAGACACACCCAGCAGTCACGCCAACACTACAGTCTCCTGGAGTTCAACTCAAAGCAACATTTGCAAACTAAAACAGTCCTTGAACTCAGGAAGACTACAGTGTATGAGATACACAGGAAGTGAGTGTGATCTAGAAGTTCCAAAAACCAATACTGAAGGATGAAACACTAATCCCAATAGTAAAAGAGACATGTGAACAGATCTAGATCAATGCTAACTCACTTTTCTGACTTATCAATCTTCCATCCCCAACATGGCCCAGTCCCTTTCCTAATTACCTCTATGTTAAACTCCAGTGGCAGAACTGAAACTCTTAAGTAAAAAATAGGAAATTTAATTTCAGAATCATATTGACCTCAAAGCCTTTCCTTCCTCATGTCACACTGACCTTCAGATCTAAGAAGTCTCCAGAGTTTGCTTCAGAAGAGTTCCTTCTCTGCGGCCCAGATGACTCCAAGTCTTCTCTGCCACCACTAGACTTGGCACCTAAAATTTAAATACAGTAGAAAGATCTAAAGCAAAACACTTTTTTAGCAACTGACATTATGTGTTCATCTCATATGACAAAATGAGGAAACAGTCTTAAGGAAGTTAAGCTGAGAGACCCCAAAACCCAATCTGACTTCAGTCCTTATTCTGACCCATCCCCACAGACTCCCGGTGTTTCCCACTTCTTTCCTCGCATGCTAAGCTTGAACCCTGGTTTGTTTCATTGACATTAAGCTAGATTTTGCTCGTCTGTACAAAACCAGCTGTGGTTGTTGGTGCTGCGTCCATGTCTTTGACACTGACCACAGAGGAAACCAGTACCTGCCGATTTGGCCCAAGACGGGGGATTTTCTTCAGGTGTCCCGAAGATGTTAGAGGCCATTTTGTTCTTCCTCACAGGTTGTTCTGTTGGTTCATCAAAGCCTAATGAAAAATTGGATCCACCACCTGGAGGCCGCAAAACCCTAGAAATAATGGCAAAACACCAATTTCAGAGCATACCAAAATATTTCTTGGCATATATATTTTCAAACACCTTTCTTTTCATTTCCCTCACTCCCCATAAATGAGGGCAGCTAATGGGAAAGAATTTATACCATCATGGTATAAATTCAACGCTGGATTTGATTTTTTGTTTTTAAGACAGAGTCTCACTTTATTGCCCGGGCTAGAGTGCCATGGCATCAGCTTAGCTCACAGCAACTCCTGGGCTCAAGCAATCCTTTTGCCTCAGCCTCCGGAGCAATAGAGTTTGGCTTGGCCCAACAGCCTTGGGCAATAGAGCAAGGCTCTGTCTCAAAAAAAGAAAAAGAAAGGTACATTTTTAAGTTGCTAAAAATAGAGGTCTTTCTAGTTTATTGATATCTAGGTATAAATTACAATGCAGATAGACAACAGAGTCTGTATGAAATGAATCCTTGGAAATTTGATGAGATCTGCTTTATGGCCTAATATGCAGTCAATTCTGTAAATCTCAAACTCCTGGCCTCAAGCGATCTTCCCAGCTCAGTCTCCAGAGCAGCTGGGACTAAGGTGTGAGTCAATTAGCCTGCCTTAAATTCTGTAAATTTTCTGTGTGCTTGAAAAGAATGTATATTTGCCACTGTTCACCACGTAGGTACCAGACCCAAGCTTGTCAACTGAGTTGTTCAAATCTTCTGATTTTTAAGTATGTTTTATCACTTACTAAGAGAATCTATTAACAATTTCTACTCCCGTGGTAGGTCTGTCAATTTCTCCTCAGAATTTTGTCAAGATAAGGAAGGAGTTCTCCCTCAAAACACTGTGGTATATTTTAGATCAGTAGGGAAAATTGCATAGGGTCAACTTGCTGGCCATTTTGATTAAACAAATAAAATATATATTCCTGCATCACTTCTTTTACCCAGACAAATCCTAACTAGGTCAAATATTGGAATTTAAAGAATAAAAAACTACTGGAAAAACATATGTATATGGTCCTAGTGTTAAAGGACTAAAAAGCACAAGATGAAAGCCAGAAATGACGAAAAGTTCGACAGATGAAACATGGCAAAACTACATGCTAATATCACTAGTATACAAGCAATGCTCTTAAAAATAATTAAAAGGGCTCTCTGTGGTGGCTCACTATAATCCCGGCACTTTGGGAGGATCACTTGAGGCCAGGAGTTCAAGATCAGCTTGGACAGCATAGCAAGACCCTACAAAATATTAAAAAATGAGCTGGGCATGGTAGCACAAGCCTGTGGTCCCAGCTACTAGAGAGGCTGAGGTGGGAGAATCCCTTTAGCCCAGGTGTTCGAGGTTGCTGTGAGCTATGATTGCAGCACTACACTCTAGTCTAGGTGACAGGCTCAAAATAAATAAATAATATGGATAGCCTCTCAACGTTAAAAATTCAATCTTACTAGCAAACATACAATTTAAAATAAATGATATATTATTTGCTTATTAGACTGGGAAAGATGAGAAAATGCCAACTCCCAGCATTACTGAGAGTATAAATTTGTACAGACTTTCTAGAGGACATTTTGATAATATGTGTCAAAAGTTCAAATTTGCATTTTATCTGAACCAGCATTTCTACTTCCAGAAATTTATACATAACCAGACATATACACAAGGAAACTCCTAAATGTTAATCTGTAAAAAAAAATTGGAAATACCCCAACCTTCCATTAATAGGGTTAGTAGGGGGTTGGTTAACAAAGTATGTCCTTAACTACAAAACTATATATACTGTAGAGTAAGATTTACTTTTATTAGTGGATATTAAAAGTTACCCAACACACAGCAAATGAAGAACGTTAGAAGGCAAATATGAGCCCAATTACATGCCATATAAAGTTATGTATGTGGAGACACAGCTGTGTGACCTAGGGTTAAGCTGCTTAACTTCTCTATTCCTTGGTTTTCTCCTCTATAAAACAGGAATAGTATCTGCCTTGTAAGACCATTTATTATAAGGATATCGTATATCCTGTGCTTAGAAAGTACCTGGGATATGTCGATCATTCATATTAACTATTATTATAAGCATAACTAGCCATAAATGTCACCACAATTGTTATCCAGGGTTCCCTCTCACAGATGGGATTTCAGGTGAATTTTAATGTCTTTTTTTAATACATCAAAGTTCTCTGTATTGTTATTAATCTAAATTCGTTTAAAGACTGCTTCTGGGCCGGGCGCGGTGGCTCACGCCTGTAATTCCTAGCACTCTGGGAGGCCAAGGCAGGCAGATTGCTCAAGGTCAGGAGTTCCAAACCAGCCTGAGCAAGAGCTAGACCCCGTCTCTACTATAAATAGAAATTAATTGGCCAACTAATATATATAGAGAGAAAAAATTAGCCAGGAATGGTAGCGCATGCCTGTAGTCCCAGCTACTTGGGAGGCTGAGGCAGGAGGAATGCTTGAGCCCAGGAGTTTGAGGTTGCTGTGAGCTAGGCTGACGCCACGGCACTCACTCTAGCCTGGGCAACAAAGTGAGACTGTCTCAAAAAATAAATAAATAAATAAAGACTGCTTCTGGGTTCCAGAATTTTCTTTTGATAATACTACTTTTCCCACTGTCCATTATAAGTGAATGTGATCACTTGTTTATCTGTGAGTACCTATGTCTACTCTAGCTCTCTCGACAGAAATCTTGGCTCCTGGCTTCCCTTGAGTGTAGGCTGGTACCCTGGCCTCAGCACCCCAACACTGCCCCCTATAGCACTCATAGTGACCCCCACCCGGCCTTGTGTCCTTTCCTGAGAGTTCCACCGTTCAGCAGAGGCAAAGTCTAGTCAGGCAGGAATGAAGGAAATCTGACAAACTGCCTACTATAGATATGGCATCCTCTCAAACATATCAAGATATCAAAATGGTTTCAAGATAGTTCTTAGCATTATCTTTTTTTTTTTAAGAGATGGGGTCTTGCTATGCTGCCCAGGCTGGCCTCAAGCTATCCTCCTACCTCAGCCTCCATGTCCAGCTAAAGGCCACCTTCTTCACTTTCTGCAAATAGTTCTGATTGTCTCCATCTCAGAGTTTTTACTGGCACATTTCTTCTTGCCTAGAGCACTATTCTTGCCTCAGTGCCTACTCAAGACCCAGTCCACCACTTAAACCTCTACCTCCTCCAGGAAAAAGTCTGGTAATCCTCCGTGATCTCAAAGAATAACAGCGAGAATACCAGAGAGAAAATGGATATTTGAGATCCTCTTCTTTGGGAGTCACCAACTCTTTCTGTAAAGGGCCAAATAGTAAACACCTTTGGCTTTGTGGACCAGGTCTTTCTGAACAGTAATTCACTGCCATGTTGCCCAAAGGCCACCACAGGCAATATGAAAACAAGTGTGGCACTGTTCCAACAAAACCTTACTTATGAGCCCAGTGAGGTGGCTCACGCCTATCTATAATTCTAGCACTTTGGGAGGCTGAGATGGGAGGACTGCTTGAGCTCAGGAGTTTGAGGTTACAATGAGTTATGATGACACCACTGCACTCAAGCCTGGGTGACAGAGCAAGACCCTGTCCAAAAAATAAACAAACAAAAGGCTGGGCGCAGTGGCTCACGCCTGTAATCCTAGCACTCTGGGAGGCAAAGGCGGGCAGATTGCTCGAGGTCAGGAGTTCCAAACAAGCCTGAGCAAGAGTGAGACCCCGTCTCTACTATAAATAGAAAGAAATTAATTGGCCAACTAAAAATATATAGAAAAAGTTAACCGAAGCCGGGCGCGGTGGCTCACGCCTGTAATCCTAGCACTCTGGGAGGCTGAGGCGGGCGGATTGCTCAAGGTCAGGAGTTCGAAACCAGCCTGAGCAAGAGCGAGACCCTGTCTCTACTATAAATAGAAAGAAATTAATTGGCCAACTAATATATATATAAAATTAGCCGGGCATGGTGGCGCATGCCTGTAGTCCCAGCTACTTGGGAGGCTGAGGCAGGAGGATCGCTTGAGCCCAGGAGTTTGAGCTGTGAGCTAGGCTGACGCCACGGCACTCACTCTAGCCTGGGCAACAAGCGAGACTCTGTCTCAAAAAAAAAAAAAAAAAGATAAATAAACAAACAAAAAACTTTATAATAGACACTGAAATTTGATTTTTATGTAATTTTCATAAGTTATGAAATATTGTTTTCCTCAACCATGCACCTGGCAGGCACATAACAAGTTCTCAAAGTGATTAAATGGGAGAACCATACAGCATTTTTGTCTTTAAACTACAAATCTGTAGAGTTGGTGCTTTAATTAAAGTTTCCTTGTTTTCTAACCATGAACTGTCTTATATTTCTTAGGCAGTCCCTCTGGCTTCCTCCCTTAAATGTAATATTAGTTTCTGTCTGTAGTAAAATGCAATATTCAATCCACAATAAGATTTCTTTTTTTTTTTTTTTTTACAGAGTCTCACTCTGTTGCTGGGGCAAGCGCCATGGTGTCAGCCTAGCTCACAGCAACCTCAAACTCTTGGGCTCAAGCGATCCTCCTGCCTCAGCCTCCCAAGCAGCTAGGACTATAGGCATACACTACCATACCCTGTTAATTTTTCTATTTTTAGTAGAGATGGGGTCTCACTCTTGCTCAGGCTGGTCTTGAACTTCTGAGCTCAAGCGATCCTCCAGCCTTGGCCTCCCAAAGTGCTAGGATTAAAGGCGTGAGCCACCGTGCCAGCCAGTAAAAGGGCCAGTAAAGATTTCATTATTCCTGACCGGGCGCAGTGGCTCACACCTGTAATCCTAGCACTCTGGGAGGCTGTGGTGGGTGGATCGCTTAAGGTTAGGAGTTTGAAACCAGCCTGAGCAAGTGCAAGACCCTGTCTCTACTAAAAATAAAAAGAAATTAATTGGCCAACTAAAAATATATAGAAAAAATTAGCCGGGCATAGTGGCACATGCCTGTAGTCCCAGCTACTTGGGAGGCTGAGGCAGAAGGATTGCTTGAGCCTAGGAGTTTGAGGTTGCTGTGAGCTAGGCTCACAGCACTCACTCGTGCCACAGCACTCACTCTAGCCTGGGCAACAAAATGAGACTCTGTCTCAAAAAAAAAAAGATTTCATTATTCCTCCCAGCCTCAGGGGGAAAACCACACTGCATTCTTTATAACATGTTAAACATTCAAAACCCAACTGTTTAAAAAAAAAGTCTCAGATATTAGATATATTAAATTAATTACATGAATTAAGATAAATGTGTATAGGCATAGATTTTATTAAGATGATAATTTTAGGTTTAATTGTTTAAATCACAATTAAATTCTTTTTTTTTTTTTTTTTTTTTTTTTTTTTGAGACAGAGTCTCGCTTTGTTGCCCAGGCTAGAGTGAGTGCCGTGGCGTCAGCCTAGCTCACAGCAACCTCAAACTCCTGGGCTCGAGTGATCCTTCTGCCTCAGCCTCCCGGGTAGCTGGGACTACAGGCATGTGCCACCATGCCCGGCTAATTTTATATATATATATCAGTTGGCCAATTAATTTCTTTCTATTTGTAGTAGAGACGGGGTCTCGCTCTTGCTCAGGCTGGTTTTGAACTCCTGACCTTGAGCAATCCGCCCGCCTCGGCCTCCCAAGAGCTAGGATTACAGGCGTGAGCCACAGCGCCCGGCCACAATTAAATTCTTAATAGGCTTTCTCATGTTAAAGTTTGAAGCCATTAGGTTTTTATCACCTGTGCCCCAAATCAACAAAGACACTTTACAGATTATAATCTAAATTAACTTGCTTCATTGTCATCTTCTTCATTCCCTAGAGATTAGAATGATTTCCTTTACTAATCATAATTAAAACCTCATTAATTATTTTGGCCAGATGAAAACCTTCAGAACCCTAGTAGGGTCAAAGTATTTTTAGCCTTGAAAAAACAAAAAGAAACAATAAGACACTAGTACCCAAACACCAACTTAAAAGCAAGTCAGAGCTCTGACCAGTCCAACTTTTTAAAGGTCTGTGTTCCTCTTGCAATAGCAGGTAATAACCTACTCCGATGACGTCAGTGTTATAGAGACCATTTGTAATAGGGAGACATCCCCAAACAAAGGATTTGGATCATAAGACAGAAAGTATTCCAATTTTATTTTTTAAAGATCCTACTATTCTTTCTGAACCACACACGCTAACTAAATCAGGATTGCATATTTAAAACTCAACAAAAAATGTGCCTATGTACTGTAGATAGCAATTTTTTAGAAACTAATCCTTTTCTTTCTTCTCTCTTTAAATCCCAGAATGTCCATATGATCTTTGTAGATTATTCCCTACCAGACTAAATTTATAACGAGTTTATGGAACCAGGAGAATGCTACTGGAGAAAAGTAGTTGATGAGAATTAGGTTTAATTACAGAAAAAGGAAATGTGAGAAGTAAATAAAATGACAATGCTATTACATTTCTAGATCACAATGTTGGAGGAAAATTGATAACAAAGGTGAATTACAACCTTTTTGGCAGGACCAAAAATCATTTGTCTCACATTTCAAATACAAATATGAAAAAACTAGTGTGAGGATTCATTTGACCTGGTTACTAAAATTCTTTACAAAGCACTACACTGAACTCAACCCCAAAGGATAAACCCCAGATCACACATTATCATTCCAGCAACTGAAGTCTCACCAGCAAAAAGTTGACCTCATAACACAAAATTAAAAACCAAGGCTCAATTTGTTCCAGGGTCCTCTGAAAAATTACCTCATTGGAAGGATGACAACAGAAAGGGAGTGACCCGTATTTTCTTAGGTCCATGCTACTCAAGTCCCCCTTGCTTCCAGTAACCACTAATTTCATTTTTTCAGTCTTATTCATTATTTTCTACATTGTAAAACTGAAAGAAATGAGTTCAAAAGGGATGTCATTTCCAATGCTTCCTCCTAAGACTCATTTACTGAGGCGTGCTTTTTGTTCCCAAGTTCTCTAACCCCTGTGAGATATTGCTATTTCACGTGCCTTCTTAGCCCAACAAAATGGCTCCCTTTGTGCCACTTGGCCAGGACCCCAAGGCTGGCCACACATGACTGCAGGTCATGATCAATGGAAAATAGATGCCCCAGAAAAAGTGGAATCTAAGCTTTCTCCAAGCCTTGAGGAAGATCCCAGAGATGCCTGCAACCCACCTTAAAGAACAGTGTGCAATTAGCTGAGATAATGTGGACACCTTCCATAAAACCCAAACCCTCCACCAAGTTAAGCAAGGACTTGGAAAAGGGTCCCAGTCCAAACACTGTACCCAGTGCCCCCTCCCCAAAATGTAGTGGGATCAATGGCAAGAAAGGCCTGGGTTCCCAGGTGGAGATACTACGGAAGAGACAATGGATGTCTCCGGCCCCGCCCAAGAACAGGAAACCTCCTCCAGCCAGGGAACCAGGGCCAGAGACGAACTCATTCGGCAGACGTCAAAGGGGGAAGCGAGGAAGGTGGGATGCAAAGACCGTGGTCCGAAGGTTTGAGCGCAGAAAACCCACTCGGGCTGGCTCGTTCCCCTCCCGCTTGGAGCTGGGCGCGGGGAGGGGGAGGAGAAGGGGTCTTTCCTTTGTTAGGAGAGGGGAGGCAGTTCGAAGAGGAGATGAACAGTTGGTTCCTGAACGGAGGTGAAGGGTCACGATGACCAGCCCCGCCCGACCACAAATGCACCTGCCGGGCGGGTCGCTGTAGGGCGTGGGGAGTGGTGGCCCGGCGAGGGTAGAAGCTCGCCGAACCCGATCGATCCGGTCTCGGGGTCTGATCGCTGCGCCCGAGCGTGGGGCCGGCCACATGCCCCAGGCCAGAGGCAGGAGCGCGTGGCCGGGCGGTGGGACAATGGGGTCTGAACCAAGGCGCCCTGGACGCTCCCCGGACACCTGGACGCTCCCCGGACCAAGACCACCACCCTGGGGCGGGCCAGGCTCGCCGCAGAGGGGAGAAAGCGAACCCTCCCCGCACGTTAGGATTAACGAAAACCCGCCGCGCTCCGAGGGGCGGCCGGCCCGGGCGTCCCGGTCCCTCGCGCCGTGGGAGGAATGAATGGAGAGCGGCAGGAATCCGGGCGGGGCCGCGCGCCCGACTCGCCGGGCGGCACAAAGGCAGCGCCGGCGGCAGAGCCCGCCGCCCGCCCCAGCGCGAGCGCAGCGCACGGGGCACGGTACCGCCAACGACCGGCGCCCGGCCCGCGCGGCCCCGCCGGCAGCGGCCCTCCCGGCCCCTCAGCCCCGCGCGGCTGGGGCGCGGCCCCATCGCCTCACCGGGAGCTATTCCTGCTGTTGGGGTCGACACCCTTGAAGGTGGTGGTGGTGGTCATGGCGCCGAGGAGCGAGCTGGCGCGGGAGCAGAACGCTGAAAGGGGTGGACTCAAGCGTCGCGGAGAAGCTCCACACCACACACAAGGCCACCGCTGCAGAAGCCTCCGCCACAGCCTGGCCGGTCGACCCCAGCTTTTATATGGCTCACAAACCCCGCCCCCACCCAGTCGGCATTGGCCGATTCAAATGGTTCTCTTTGTTCCTATTGGTTCCCTAGAGTGCCAAGCAACGTGCGGCGACAGCACGGGCTTCGGCGGCCGCAGCTCAGCCTAAGCCCGCCCCCTTCCTGGACAGGGAAAGTCCAGGGACGTTCTCCCCTCCCCCACCCCAAAATCTCGGAGATGATTGGACAGAAGGCGAATCTGCCTCGCGCTGGGTACAAGTTGTGCTGGCTGTCATTTAAAAAAGTTACCTGACAGAAGAAAAAACTCACGCTGGGGTAGTTAGAATCTCAGCAAACTGAGGGCAGATTTGTCATTGCTACTATTCACTCATTTGCCTTACTTATGGTGGGATAGTAAGGGCATCCTCCTTAAGGGATGAAAAGTACTGCTACAAGTTGACATTTTTTTACTGAATACCTACTGTGTGTCCCATTTGAAAACTTAACAGTCCCAAAGCAAGCACCACTATGAGTCAGCAAGAGAACACGCCAAGATGTTTCCCTTTAAACCGACTGGAAATTCTTTACATTTTAATGTTACTATTTAGCTGCAATGGGTGGTGCATGCACTGGACCAAAATTACAGTCGCTCCCATATGGGGGGGGGGCTGTTCTAAAGCCGGTTAATGCCTGGCGACAGGGAATGTCCTCTTTCCCTGCCTCCAAGACTATGAGAGCAGCACAGGCCTCTGCAGCTGTTTATAACCCTTAAGTCATGACTTTTCCACCTGTCTGGGTAAATCTATCCCTGCAACAAATGTAGGCACACTTGGAGGACTGGAGAATGATGGTTCACAAGATCATAATTGGAAAGTCTTGTGCAAACTAGTGCACAGTTGATAGATAACCCCTTATTATGTCATGCATATTTCCTCAAGGCAAATGTCTTTCCTTGTCTCAGTATTTTCATAAAGGTTGAACTACGTTCCTCCTTACATGGCCTCTGTCCAGGCAGTTGGAAGTTTGTATTCTCAGCAATCTGGTTAGCCACTCTCCCCTTGGGCATTCATGAAAAGCCAAAGAGAAGCTCTTCTCCACTAGAATGCCTGGGCCATGCATTTATGTGCTCACCACAACAGCATGAAGCACACCACTTGTTTGGGTTAGAATCTTCCGATTCTTAAAAGGCTGAGCCTAAATTTCCAAAACCTTAAAAAAAAAAAAAAATAGACCAATCTAGCCAGTGAGCACGTCCTCCTCAGAAATCACATAAATTATTGACTAGTAGGTAGTATAGTATAGTATAGTATAGTATAGTATAGTATAGTATAGTATAGTATAGTAGTTGCTAGCTCAGGCTCTGATTGATGTGAGAAATGAAATCTGTGTTTGAATCTCAACCCTTATCCTTTCTGAGCACTAGTTTCCTCATTTCTAAAATAAATATGAAATAGTAACTGGACTCCTTAGTGTTTTGAGGAATGAGTGAGGTGATAGATATAAAGTGGTTGGCCCAATATGTCATCAAAGTGACATTTTTATTACCAGACTTATTTAGAAAGTAATCATATACTTGTTTGTATGTTAAATGAGGGGACTGGACTTGACTGTTTGGACCCATTTAATTGCCCTATACATTTGAGTTTGTAGTTGTCTTCCTTCCTCTATCCCTTGCAGTCTAGTGGAAGATAGCTTGTGTGGCAATGCTGCACTAGATTAGCAGTCAAAAGGCCTAAATTCTGGTGTTGCCCTTTCCCAATGTAGAACACTGGTAGGTCATTTATGCCCTTGAGCCTCGGTTTCCTGATGTGTAAAATGGGATTAACAGCACTTATTCTGAGTTGTGAGGATTGGAATGAGATACATGCAAGAATGTCACCACATGTACTTACTATTAAACTGGAACTAATTGATCGACACTCATGTGCACATATGGTAGTAAAACTCAGTGGGAACCAAGCATGTGGGAGGGGGGGGCAGAGGGGACGGGTGCATTCACACCTAACAGGTACAATGCATGCCATCTCAGTGACGGGAACACTTGTAAGTATGACTCAAATGACACAAAATCAACTCGTGTAACCAAAATGTTTGTACCACCATAATACTCTGAAAAACAAAAACATAACAAAAAAGAATGTTGTGCATGCTAAACTAAAACTTTCTATTAGAGATGCCCCATCCTGGCTGCACATCTGAACCACCTATGAGCATTTCAGGAATACAAATGAATGCCAGATCCCACTAAGATCTACTGAATTGGAGAATTTGAGGGGCTAGGATTCAGTCATAGATATCTTTAAGAAGTTAAACAGATTATCACATATAGTTTGGGCTGACAATCTTTGCTACAAAAGTAAGAAATCAGTTCCAGGAGAACCCTTTTAATCTAATCTGTACCACTAAAGACCACTATATATAAATACATTAAATAAATAAATATCTAATCTGATGTATGCATAAGAGCAAAGCAAACTTACGTACAACAGACATCTGACTAAGGCTGTTGGCCACTGCCTCCATACCAGCATAAAAAAAAGAAAAAAATAATGAAAAAATGAAAATAAGGCTGTTGGCCTGTTTGGCATATTTATCTTAAAACTGCCAGGCAGGGAGCAGTGGCTCAATCCTAGCACTCTGGGAGGCCGAGGCAGGAGGATCATTTGAACTCAAGAGTTCAAGACCAGCCTGAGTAATAGCAAGAACCCGTTCTCTACTAAAAATAGGAAGAAATTAGCTGGACAACTATATAGAAAAAACTAGCCAGGCATGGTGGTGCATGCCTGTAGTCCCAGCTACTAGGGAGGCTGAGGCAGAAAGATCACGAGCTCCAGAGTTTGAGGTTGCTATGAACTAGGCTAATGCTATGGCACTCTAGCCTGGGCAACAGAGCGAGACTCTGTCTCAAAAAAAAAGAAAAGAAAATTGCCAGAAATTTCTACAATATCTAGCTTTCATCATTTACCTTTTCATGTACTCTAACAGTTTTGATTAAAATCACTGTATTCCACTTTTTGTGACAAGATGAACATTGGGATAAAGCAAATATGAAATATGTAACTCTGCTATAATAACCATTGCTCTAGATGACCAACTCAGTTTAAAGTGGAATAATAAAATTACATGTTGTCTGCAAAGATCAATACACATCACGATCAAAAGATGCTAGGAATGGGGGGTGGGGCAATGTGAACATTTGCTTTAAAAATAACTGAGTGCAGGGAGTGGTGGCTCAAGCCTATAATCCCCCTGTGCTTTAGGAGGCTGAGGTGGCAGGATAGTTTAACCCCAGGAGTTCGAGGTTACAGTGAGCCATGATCAGGCCACTGCACTCCAGCCCATCTCTAAGAAAATAAATGAGATCCATCATTATGATTTTGAAAAAAACATATCAAGGGTTCTATAACAATCAATATAAAAACCATTTAAGTTCTTAACCTAAAAATCTAAGGAAATATATGACAGATGAAATCTTATAAAGAATGCTCTAACAGCTATTTTATGACCTATACCAGTGTTTCTCAAACTTTCAAGAAGCAAAAACCAAATTTAGGCCCAGTGTGGTGGCTCACACCTGTAATCCTAGCACTCTGGGAGGCCGAGGGGGGCGGATTGCTCGAGGTCAGGTCGAAACCAGCCTGAGCAAGAGTGAGACCCGTCTCTACTATAAATAGAAAGAAAGTAATTGGCCAACTAATATATATAGAAAAAAATTAGCCGGGCATGGCGGCGCATGCCTGTAGTCCCAGCTACTCGGGAGGCTGAGGCAGGATTGCTTGAGCCAGGAGTTTGAGGTTGCTGTGAGTCAGGCTGATGCCACGGCACTCACTCTAGCCTAGGCAACAAAGTCAGACTCTGTCTTAAAAAAATAAAAACACTTTAAAAACACAGATAAGTCTCCACTCCCACTGCTTCAGCCCATCTCTAAGAAAACTTGACCAGCCTTTAAAAATAAAATAAAATAACAGATAAGATGAAGAGAATGAGCAGTTGCTCACCTTCCTAACTTTTCATGTCTTTAAGCAGGAAGTCCTCTTCAACTTCCCTTAGACCCATAATGCCATTTCCAGATTATATTCAAGGTATTAGTCTTCCAATTGTAATTCAGAAAGCCTAGTAATCAGCTTTCCCTAGGTTTTTATTCTCAGTATTTCCTCAGAACTTATATTATTCTGAAGCAAGTGGCAATACATCTTCACTATCTAAAAAGTGTCAGAAAATGTTTAAATATTTAAAGCCCTAATAAATTTACTTTAATATGGACAAGAATCCTGTTGTTTTTTAAAATTTGTTGCTGGGTATGTGGAGAGATTTACTCAAGAATAAATGTAGGCCGGGCGCCTTGGTTCACACCTGTAATCCTAGCACTCTGGGAGGCCTAGGCGGGAGGATCGCTCAAGGTCAGGAATTCGAAACCAGCCTGAGCAAGAGCGAGACCCCATCTCTACTATAAATACAAAGAAATTAATTGGCCAACTAATATATATAGAGATAAAATTAGCTGGGCATGGTGGTGCATGCCCGTAATCCCAGCTACTTGGGAGGCTGAGGCAGGAGGATTGCTTGAGCCCAGGAGTTTGAGGTTGCTGTGAGCTAGGTTTCTAGCCTGCACAACAAAGTGAGACTATGTCTCAAAAAAAAAAAAAAAAAAAAAAGAATAAATGTAATGTCCTGGCACAGTGGCTCACACCTGTAATCCTAGCACTTTGGGAGGCCAAGGTGGGAGGATCCCTTGAGGCCAGCAGTTCCAGACCAGCCTGAACAACAGTGAAACCCTATCTCTACAAAAAAATAGAAAAATTAGTCGGGCATGGTGGTGTGTGCCTATAATCCCAGCTACTTAAAAGGTTGAGGCAGAAGGCTCGTTTGAGCCCAGGAGTTTGAGGTTGCAGTGAGCTATGATGATACCATTGCACTCTAGCCCAGGTGACAAAGTAAGACCTCTCAAAAACTAAATTAAATAAATCATCTACAAACTAGTATTTCTCACAGGCATTACTTCTCAATCCCAATCATCCCCTAAATGTATCGCTGTGATTTTAACCACACATCTTCACAAATACATTCTGTATCCATCACTCCTAATGCCAAATTTAGTATACATCTGTCCATTCTTTTCTTAGCTGTATCCTTATTTTAAAAAAAAAAGGCAGATCACCGCCACTGGGAGAGTGCAAAAGGAGTTTATTTCCTCTTAAAACTCATTTGCCATTAAACAGAGGTCTCAAATATGCAAAATAGCTTTGTCATGTTCATGATTTCTCTTTATCTAAACAGTATGACACACTCTCCTAAGGTCTGACATGCTCTTCTCAAGTCCTTTTTAACGATTCTGAATTGACATGGAGAGCATGATTCATATCTTCTTAAGTCTTATTTACTCCTCCTCAGAGTGAGAGCTGAAAAAGATTATGTGGTTTTTATTTGTCCTGTTTATTCCCATACTATGCTATTTCTTTTTTTTTTCTTTTTTGAGACAGAGTCTCACTCTGTTGCCCAGGCTAGAGTACCCAGGTGTCAGCCTAGCTCACAGCAACCTCAAACTCCTGGGCTCAAGCAATCCTGCCTCAGCCTCCCAAGTAGCTGGGACTATAGGCATGCGCTACCATGCCTGGCTCATTTTTTTCTATATATTTTTAGTTGGCCAATTAAATTCTTTCTATTTTTAGTGGAGACAGGGTCTCACTCTTGCTCAGGCTGGTCTCGAACTCCTAACCTTGAATGATCCATGTGCCTCAGCCTCTCAGAGTGCTAGGATTACAGGCAGGAGCCACCGTGCCTGGCTAATTCTGTATTTAAAAACAAAAAAAACTTCCCTACCCCTCTGGTATGCTCTCCTACATATGAATTTAACCTCCTTTGCAAAAATAATTAAATTTGAGGCCGGGTGTGGTGGCTCACACCTGTAATCATAGCACTCTGGGAGGGCGGGGCGGATTGCTCAAGGTCAGGAGTCCGAAAACAGCCTGGGCAACAGCGAGACCCCGTCTCTACTAAAAATAGAAAGAAATTAATTGGCCAACTAAAAATATATAGAAAAAATTAGCCGGGCATGCCTGTAGTCCCAACTACTTGGGAGGCTGAGGCAGAAGGATCGCCTGAGCCTAGGAGATTGAGGATGCTGTGAGCTAGGCCGATGCCATGGCACTCTAGCCCGGGCAACAGAGTGAGACTCTGTCTCAAAAAAAAAAAATTAAAATTACAAATTCAGGCCGGGCGCTGTGGCTCACGCCTGTAATCCTAGCTCTTGGGAGGCCGAGGCGGGCGGATTGCTCAAGGTCAGGAGTTCAAAACCAGCCTGAGCAAGAGCGAGACCCCGTCTCTACTATAAAAAATAGAAAGAAATTAATTGGCCAACTGATATATATATATAAAAAATTAGCCGGGCATGGTGGCGCATGCCTGTAGTCCCAGCTACCCGGGAGGCTGAGGCAGAAGGATCACTCGAGCCCAGGAGTTTGAGGTTGCTGTGAGCTAGGCTGACGCCACGGCACTCACTCTAGCCTGGGCAACAAAGTGAGACTCTGTCTCAAAAAAAAAAAAAAAAAAAAAAAAAAAAACAAATTCATAACTTAAAAGTGTGGGAAAATTCTTCCCTTAATATTCCAAAGTCTATAACTTGTGGCAAAGCTAGCTACATAAGAATAAAGTTTTCATACCTGCTAAGACAACATTCATTCTGCAGCTCATAAATCAAGGAATAACTCTTTCAAGTCTTATTATTTAAGAAATACATTTCCTACCTGACCTTTTGACTCACACCTGTAACCCCAGCACCTCAGGAGGATCACTTGAGCCAAGAAGTTTGAGGCTACAGAGACTATGATTGCGCTACTATACTCCATCTTGGGCAGCAGAGCAAGACCCTGTCTCTTGAGCTGACACTGCCACTGCACTCAGAGTGAGGGCAACAGAGTGAGACTGTGCCTCAAAAATAAAATTCGTGACTCACAGAACAAAGTCAAAATATCAAGAATTTGGAAGTTGATTCCCTCATGGATGACTCTGAGGGGTTCAAGACTTCAGTGGAGGAAGTAACTGCAGATGTGGTGGAAATAGCAAGAGGACTAGAAGTAGAGCTTAAAGATGTGACTGAACTGCTCTAATCTCACCACAGAAACTTGAATAGATGCGAAGTTACCTCTTAGAGGTGAACAAAGAAAGTGGTTTCTTCCTTATTCTTTTTTGAGATGGGGTCTCACTCTGTTGCCCAGGCTGGAGTGCAGTGGTGTCATCATAGCCCACCTCAGCCTTCTGAATAGCTGTGACTATAGGCGCTCACACCATACCCAGCTATAAAGTGCTTTCTTGAGAGGTAAGCTACTGGTGAAGATGCTGTGAACATTTTTGAAATGACAACAAAAGACGTAAGAATATTACATAAACTTAGTTGAGAAAGCAGCAGCAGGATTTGAGAGGACACCAATTCTGAAAGTTCATAAAATGCTATCAAATAGCATCACATGCTACAGAGAAATCTTTTGTGAAAAGAAATCCATGTACAAACTTCATTGTCCTACTTTAAGAAATGTCCACAGCCATCCCAACCCTCAGCAGCCATCAACATCAAAGCAAGACTCTCCATACCAGCCAACAGATTATGACTCGCTGAAGGATCAGATGATCATTATGATATTTTAGCAATAAAGTATATTTAATTAAGGCATATACATTTTTTTAGACATAATGCTATTGCACACTCAATAAACTACAATATAAACGTAACTTTTATATGCACTGATAAACCAAAAAATCTGTGACTCACTTTATTGCTATTATTCACTTTATTGTGGTATATAAGTCCAAAACAGAACCCACAATCTCCCAAGGTATGCCTGTATTTCTTACTACACCTAGTACTAACCTTCAAGTGATCACTTAAATAAGGGGTGGGGACCTGTGGCCTTAGGGCCACACACAACAGAACCTTAAGTGCAGGATTCAAGGCCATATGTGGCCTTAAGGCTGCAGGTTCCCCACCCCTGACTTAAGATAATCAGAATGCTTAAAGCATCCTGAGGATGGGTCCTTTGTTTCTTAAGGTTTCAAAGAACCATTAGAATTCTGAGGAACATTTAAGACCTCAAAAAATGTTTTACTAAGTGTTTAAAATGAACAGAAAGCTCTAGGCCTGGCCCCTAGTTTCTCATTCACATGGAATGTAAGACAATCAGTAGATTATTGTATTCAGTTGAAGATTCAGCAACCTACCACAGAGACCTTGTCACTGAAAGTAACAACTTTTACATGGGAGACACTGTGCTAGGTATCCAAAACATACTTCGGCCGGGCGCGGTGGCTCACGCCTATAATCCTAGCACTCTGGGAAGCCAAGGCAGGCGGATTGCTCAAGGGCAGGAGTTCAAAACCAGCCTGGGCAAGAGTGAGACCCGTCTCTACTATAAATACAAAGAAATTAATCGGCCAACTAATATACACAGAAAAAATTAGCCGAGCATGGTGGCACATGCCTGTAGTCCTAGCTACTTGGGAGGCTGAGGCAGGATCGCTTGAGCCCAGGAGTTTGAGGTTGCTGTGAGCTAGGCTGACGCCATGGCACTCACTCTAGCCTGGGCAACAAAGTGAGACTCTATGTCAAAAAAAAAAAAAAAAAATACCTCATTTAACACACTGACTGCCACATGAGTTGTATTTAACTCAGGATAGTTTTGAGCCCAGGGCTTCATGAAGCATATGTAATTCACATGTCTCCTTCACCTCGGGATCCATAAGAACTATTTTTCAAGTTGCATATAACTCATACACAGAAAACAACAAAAAAATAAATTTTTCATTAAACTAGAAAGGATCATTGTTTTTGAAGTTTTTATTCTATTTTTGTAATAAAACACTGTGGGCCCAAGGGAAAAAATTTTGTTTCTACTGTGACAATGTGTTAATCTTCATCATAATGTGCTTTAACTCAAGAGTTGTGAGGATGCCACCCAGAGCTGCTTCTGAATTCCAAGAGCCCAGGCATTAGTACTTTTTAAAAGCTTGCCAGGATTCTAACACAAAACTCCAAACCAAAATCAATTAGTCATATTTAAAAGCAGCAGCATCCTAACTCAAAAAAAACCCTCAGCAGCACAGATGGCCCTCTCCAATAAACTAGAGCCTCTATCCTGGAATTCCACTCAAATCCTGGAATTCTACTGCCCACTGACCTCATGGTATCACAATCCCCTACACAATTACACACTTTGACTCAAGTCTTTTACTTCAAGTTGGGTTCACTCCTTCCCATTTTCCATTCAACCTCATGACCTTTAGGCAGAATGCAATTTGATCATCATGTTAAAGTAATTCCCATGAAAACATGAATAACAAAACCACTGAACCAAATAACTTGATACTCTTATTTCTGAAAAGTTGTTAGTTAATACCTTTGGTTTTGGCTTCAAACAGCTTCTATGAAAAGTGCTGCAGTTAAAATTCTCTCATCTTCCTATACAGCACTGTGATTACCTAGATATTATTGGCCACTTTTAATTTATAAACATGTAAGGTATTAATGTGAACAAAAGAAGTTGGAACAAAATAGTATAATTGAATCTTTTATCAAGCTAAATAATAAAAAGACAAAAACTTCTGTCAGTATTTTCTATAATTCACTCATATTCAAGGTGTTTCTAATAAATGCTCCATACATTTTACTACAGAATATTTTTCTTGGTAGCTACTTATGTGAAATACAGTAAAAGCAACAATCAAAAAAAGCTAACTCGAGAACAGAAATCTTAAGTAGACACTAACCCAAATAGAAATAAGCTACAACATACTATATCATGAAATAGTGCCCTTTCCATATATTTCTCTCTGGGTTTTTATATTCTACCAAAAGTTCTCTGGTTATCAGTTGAGTTAAAAAAAAAAACTCTACCAAAAATTTTTCTACCAGGAAAGAATTTAAAGTTTATCTTCCTCAAAAGCTCAGACACAGTATTAGTGACTTGTAGATTAGGATTAAACAAGAACCAATTCAAGACACCTTCAATAATAAAGTTCTTTGATTTGAATTTCAATCCTAATTTGTAGGACACTGTAAAATTTAATACCTTGAGCAACAAATCAAGAGAATTATCCTTACCTGATCTCTTCATATTAAGAATTCTTGCAGGCAAACTTCCCACATTCACTATACAAATTTTTAGAAAATAGGATGGTAGTACTATACATATAAATAAAAATCCAGTTGATTCAAGATTAAGATTCAAACACATACAAAGCTAAAATTCCTGCTCTTTTATAGCAAGGTTCACTTGCTATAAAATGGGTAACATAAAGTACAACAGAGACAGAGTGGATTAAGTGATTAATAATGTGAGGACTTGATCGGTGGAGAATCAATATTGGAAAAATCAATAAATGGGCATGAAGAAACATAATCTCCACTCCCAATTTTGTAGTTTGGTCACCATCTAGCTACATGACAACTCTTCTGGATGTTGGCTTCCTCATGTCTAAAACGGGTTAATCCATCATAATACAGCTATGCTCATTCCCCATTCATCTGAATTTAAAATCTATTGTTCCCTGCATACTTAAGGTTTCTAAGAATGGATATGTGTAGATATTTTCTGTTCCTCAACATCCTAGAGTAAGGAACAAAAACTTTATTTTAGGTTAGGCAGTATTTACTCATCAGACAAAGTAAGGGCTAGATCCCCTAAGTGACTTATCAGCAGAAAAGGCAAAGAACTTTTTCCTGTCTGCATGTACTACCCTATACCCTACTCTGCCTCCCATAGGTGTTACAGAAAATACTTGGGGGTAAATCGACAACATTATGACCCGATGTTCTTACTAGTAAAGTTGTATATTTAAAGCATTTTGAACAAAGTAGAGGCTAAAACTTCTATTGCCAGTCATTTATATAACTTTGCTATTGTTTTACATTAGTCTGTCACAAATGCCAATGCTTTATTCATTCCTCCTTTAGCAGACTTATTCATGTTTTTTCTATGCTTCAATTTTCTATTTAGTACTTATCAGAATAAAGAAAACAGCTCATTTTAAACAAGAAGTTTATTTAAACAACAAGACGCTTGACTTGAAGGGAAAACTATCTAGGATTCATTTTCTTTTTAGAGTAATTTATCCCTACTTAAAGACAGATTGCCCTACATGTAACAGCTACGTACAAAAAAGTTATAAAATTGTCCTTGGTTTTACAATGATAAATGAAAAACATTAAAATTCTCCAATTGAACAAGGTATGCAAGGATTTTTATGTTGTTGTTTTTTGTTAAAACAATGAGAGCAAAATAACTTACTGGAATATAAAGATAAGAGCTGAATGAGCATGCCACTAATGGAGAAAGGGGGTATTTTCACAGAACCAGTATTTTTCCCCATCCCATCTCCACTTGATGTCAATCAAAACATACCATTGGCCATTTAGTTAAAAAAAAAAATGCAATATGCTTGTGCACATACACCAGTTACTTTATGTACAATAAAGGAATGGGGAAGGGGAAAATGAAAGAATAGAGAAAACTATACTGTAGTAGTCAGGATGTGGTGGAACCAAATTGCAGTTTTCTAATTGAGAATGTAATCTTGGTCTGTAACAACAGAGTTCTGGAGTATAGTAGCAGGTTCCCTTTTTAGTAGACACCTCCTGTCTGCTGTTGGAACACATCAATTGTATCTTCGTCCTCCATTTCCAACTAGTATAAAACAGAAAAAACGAATTTAATGACAGGTTATCAAATTAATATAAAATTATAAATTAATTTATAATTTTCAGATTTAAATATCCTGGGAAAAAATGCACAAGTTCCACTCAGTTCCAGGGTTCATTACTTTAGATGTCTAATAGCTTAAAGTAGCATCAAACTTGGTTTAAGTAATTTTTCATTTGGATTCCTTTTTTTTTTATGAGTGCTACAGAAAACTTAGTTTTTAAGTTAAAAAGCTGAATATGTCCATGAGCGTCCATAAGAGGATGACGTGCTTAATGGATCCCACTGTAGAATTGTTTAGATTAGCAAAAGACTAGAAATATCAATAAAACACAAAGAAATAAAACACAACACACTCACATATGAAATAGCATGTAGCTGTGAGATTTACATGTGTTGAAATGGAAATATCTGTACATCAGCCTAAAAACAAAAACAAAAAAGCTGCAGGGCTGGCTTGATGTGCGTAATCTTAACACTTTGAGAGGGCAAGGTGGGAGGATTGCTTGAGCCCAGGAGTTCAAGACCAATCTTGGCAACAGTGAGACCCCATCTCCACAACAAAATTTTAAAATTAGAATTAGCTGGGTGTGGTGGTTTAAGTGTTTATACCTTGGAGGCTGAGGGAGGAGGATATAGCTTGAGCCCAACACTTTGAGGTTGCAGCAAGCTATGATTGACACCACTACACTCCAGCCCAGGGTATGGAGCAAGACCTTGCCTCAAAAAAAAAAAAAAAAAAAAAGGCCAGGCACAGTGGCTCACGCCTTTAATCCTAGCATTCTGAGTGGATGAGGTGGAAGGATGGCATGAGCTCAGGAGTTTGAGACCAGTCTGAGCAAAAGCGAGACCCCATCTCTACTAAAAATAGAAACAAATTAGCCAGGTATGGTGGCACGTGCCTATAGTCCCAGCTACTCGGGAGGCTGAGGCAAGAGGATCGCTTGAGCCGAGCCCAGGAGTTTCAGGTTACTGTGAGCTAGGCTGACACCACTGCACTTTAGCCCAGGCAACAGAGCAAGACTCTGTTTCAATCAATCAATCAACAAATAGGCTAAGATGTTCTAATTTATCACAATTCTGCTATATAACAAATATTGGGAGAACAATTCTAAAATGAATTCAATTCCAAATTCTAAAGTGAATTCCAAATTCAATTTCAATTTATAATGCCTCAAGGTCACAGTTTTGAACAAATACACGTCCCAGTCTACTATCTGCAGCAAGTGTAGTAGACAATGCTCCAGTATTGGTGGGGCGTAAGGAGAAGTTAAAGACAGAAAATACATGCTTATTACCTGAGAACTTGGAACAACAGGTCATTTTAATCGAGTATTTATTTTAATCACAACAGGCCTCATCAGCCTATCTACTAAAATAAAGCTATTTTTGTAATATAAAATTTTATAATGAAACTTCAGATGCCTTCAATAATAAAGGCAATAGAGAATTTAGCTCCTCCTTGTGGCTGCATACTACAATTGCTTCTTAGAGACTGACCTGTGGAAATTCAAAATATGGTAGTCTTCCCTGAAGTACAACTCAGACATCTCAAATTTCTGAAGATTATCAACAAAACTACAGTCTGGATATGCTACTTTACTCATGCAACATTTGTCACTTTCTAGTTTTAACTCAGTGATAGATAAAATGGAAATTCAAGTTACAAGGATCAAATTTAAATGTCTGCTATCATAATATTTTAAAATACTTTTTTCTAAGATTGGAAGTCTTTGTTAAAGTTTGATAGGGTAAACAGAAATAAAGACAAAGAGAGCTTCTGCCAGGAGACATTCAAGCTGATCTCATAAACTGACAGAATAAAGGGAACTGATATGCAAAGAGATCAAGGGATCGGAGAGCATCACTTTTTGTAGTAAGGGTCTGGAAGTCACCTATTATCAGGAACTCTCCCTGTCAAACTTAGCTATCAAGAGACTTGGCAGTGGCCAGGCGCGGTGACTCACGCCTGTAATCCTAGCACTCTGGGAGGCTGAGGCGGGAGGACTGCTTGAGGTCAGGCATTTAAAACCAGCCTGAGCAAGAGGAAGACTACTCTACTATAAATAGAAATAAATTAATTGGCCAAATAATATCTATAGAAAAAATTAGCCGGGCATGGTGGCACATGCCTGTAGTCCCAGCTACTCGGGAGGCTGAGGCAGCAGGATTGCTAGAGCCCAGGAGTTTGAGGTTGCTGTGAGCTAGGCTGATGCCACGGCACTCTAGCCGGGGCAACAAAGCAAGACTCTGTCTCAAAAAAAAAAAAAAAAAAAAAAAAAAAGAGACTTGGCAGTTAAAGTCATAACTTCTAACTTATTAGTTTTAATTGATAACAACTCTCCTATTTAACAAATATTTCACCTATCACAAGGTGAAAGAGAATTCAATCTAGCATACAGGGGTGGGGAACCTGTGGTCTTAAGGCCACATGTGGCCTTTTAGGTCTTTAAGTATGGCCTTTTGACAGAATTCAAATTGTAATAAAACAAATCCTTTCATTAAAAGAGAATTAGCAGGCCGGGCACGGTGGCTCACGCCTGTAATCCTAGCACTTTGGGAGGCCGAGGCGGGCAGATTGCTCGAGGTCAGGAGTTCGAAACCAGCCTGAGCGAGACCCTGTCTCTACCAAAAATAGAAATAAATTAATTGACCAACTAAAAATATATATACAAAAAATTAGCCGGGCATGGTGGCGCATGCCTGTAGTCCCAGCTACTCGGGAGGCTGAGGCAGTAGGATCGCTGAGCCCCGGAGATTGAGGTTGCTGTGAGCCAGGCTGACGCCACGGCACTCACTCTAGCCTGGGCAACAAAGTGAGACTCTGTCTCAAAAAAAAAAAAAAAAAAAAAAAGAGAATTAGCAGAGAAAGATGAAACTTTTCTTGCCTCCTTTGGTGCTTTAAAAAAAAAAAATCTTATAATCAGAAGACTGCAGGTTCCCCAACCCCAAAGGGTTACAGCAACAAAAATAAGTGGAAAAAATACGTTCTGAAGAAATAAGAATTTTTATTGTTTTCTCCAAATAATGCCAGTAAATAAGAAAAAATGAGATTTATTGAAGTAACTAAATGACCTATTTCCTTTACTGAGTGGTAACTCAATATTTAAAAACCACTGGCAGCTGGGCGCAGTGGCTCACGCCTCCTATAATCCTAGCACTCTAGGAGGCCGATGCGGGAGGATAGCTCAAGGACAGGGGTTCTCTACCAGCCTGAGCAAGAGCCAGACCCCGTCTCCACTAAAAATAGAAAGAAATTAATTGGCCAACTAAAAATATATAGAAAAAAGAAATTAGCCGGGCATGGTGGCACATGCCAGTAGTCCCAGCTATCCAGGAGGCTGAGGCAGAAGGATTGCTTGAGCCTAGGAGTTTGAGGTTGCTGTGAACTAGGCAAAGGCCATGGCACTCTAGCCCAGGCAACAAAGTGAGACTCTCAAAAAAAAAAAAAAAAGAAAAAAAGAAAAAAGGCATTTCCTGAATCTATTCCTATTTTTTCATTTTTATTCCCCTTTGGCCATATCTCACATAGCTTTGAACTCTATATTCCAATGTCTAAAGTTCACAAATTCATAAACAAAGCTGTTGAAAAGATTACAAAACATAGTAATTTTTCCAATTAGCAGAGATTTTTACCTGTGCAGGTGTGTCTGTTTCATTGATTGGCTGCCCATCAAATCGGAATCTGATCTGCCTCATTGACAAACCCTAAACAAGAGAGTTTAAAATAAGCAGCATGTAAAGAAACAGTAAGCATTCCATTGAGATAAAATTATATGCATATTTAGTCATGAACATATTAAAAGATACCCAAATAAACAATCATCGACATGCCAATATTTCCATACAGGAAAAAAGATCTGGGGTGATTCTTTCTTTAAACCATATTATGTCATACTATTGAGAGTCTGTAATAGATACACATTTAAGAGCTCTAAAATGGGGGGGAGGGACAACACAATCATGCTTAATAATGAAAGCTGGGCCAAGCACGGTAGCTCACACCTCTAATCCCAGCACTTAAACCAAGGAGGGAGGACTGCTTGAGTCCAGGGGTTGGAGACCAACTGGGCAACAGAGTGAGACCCCGTCTCTAAAAAATTTTTAATTAGCTGGACAAAGTGGCATGTGCCTATAGTCCCAGCTACTTGGGAGCCTGAGGCAGGAGGATTACTTGAGCCCAGGAGTTCCAGGCTGCAGTGGACTATGATTGCACCACTGCACCCAAGCTTGGGCAACAGAGCAAGACTCTATCTCTAAAAAAAAAAGAAAGAAAATTGGAAGTAACCTAGAAAGGTGTTAATGATTACTTTGCTTAAAAGTATCTTACCTTTATTTCTACCCAAGTAGTTCCTACCACTATGCAAACAAATGCCCCCCACACAGCACAATGCTAGGCATACCACAGACACTGAACAAGTTCTTATCCTTGAGCTGTGAAGACATTTCCACCAGAAAACAGGCAGTAACAACAGTCCTTAAAATCACCCACAAGGCCAAAATCTAAACTCATGAAATTCGTAGAATAGCTCAAAAGCACCTGCTTTTTAATTTCCTTCTTAGTACTTACCCAAACCTATAATTATTTGTCAATGCCTCACTAGAAAACAAGCTCCAGGAGTAATAGGAATCTATACTGTCCTGGTTACACTGCATTTCTTGGGCATGGTAGATGCTATTCAACAAGAATAGATGGAATAAAATACATGAAAAACAGTATCTATTAAACCATACTTTGTTTCTATAAATAAATCAAAAACTACTAAGAGCTGGGAAGTGTTTTTTTTTTTTTTTTTGAGACATAGTCTCACTTTGTTGCCCTGGATAGAGTGCCGTGGTGTCACCGCAACCTCAAACTCCTGGGCTCAAGCAATTCTTCTGCCTCAGCCCTCCAAGCAGCTGGTACTATAGGCATGTGCCACCATGCTCAGCTAATTTTATATATATATACACTTTTTTTTTTAGTTGTCCAGCTAATTTCTTTCTATTTTTGGTAGAGATGGCGTCTTGCACTTGCTCAAGCTGATCTTGAACTCCTGAGCTCAAATGATCCTCCCACCCCAGCCTCCCAGAGTGCTAGGATTACAGACATGAGCCACCACATCCAGCCAGAAGCTATGAAGTTTTATTACAACAAAATTTAAAACTGTATTAGAGTTTAGCGTCAAGATATTTCTATATGCATGTAAGAAGATAAATCAGCCTAAACGTGCCCCTTCTGCAAAACTGATTGCAGTGTTTCATACTTATCAAGCATCACTTACCTGACAAAGGGGTGAGGAAAGGGGGAGAGAAGCACAGAAACAAAGCTATGGGTAACAATAGCCAAAGGAAGACAAGACAGGAAAATAAAGTATCTTTTGAGTTATGTTGCGAATCTATTAACTAAAAAAATAGCTGTCTAAGAAACATCTAATAAAAATTCACTCCTGTATCATGCCCACATTACAAGCTATAATTGTTACATAAACTTCCTTAAATATCAATTGATATTTAAGACAAAATTAAATTGAGTTCCCAGGACTAAAAATATTGAAACAAAGTATTCAACAAACACTTGTATAAAACCAGTATTCCTTTATTTAACAAGTATTCCCTCAATCTGTTTTAAACTATTCACATAGGCCGGGTATAGTGGCTCACGCCTATATTTCTAGCACTCTGGGAGGCTGGAGGATCATTTGAGCTCAGGAGTTTGAGATCAGCCTGAGCAAGAGTGAGACCCCATCTCTACTAAAAAAAAAAAATAGAAAGAAATTAGCTGGACAACTTAAAAAAAAAAATATATATATATATATATATATATAAATTAGCCAGACATGGTGGCAGCATGCCGGTAGTCCCCAATTACTCGGGAGGCTGAGGCAGGAAGATCTCTTAAGCCCGGGAGTTTGAGGCTGCTGTAAGCTAGGCTGATGCCTCGGCACTCCAGCCCTGTCAAGAGACTCTGTCTCAAAAACAAAACAAAACAAAAACTATTGGCCGGGCCTGGTGGCTCACGCCTGTAATCCTAGCACTATGGGAGGCCGAGGCAGGCGGATTGCTCAAGGTCAGGACTTCAAAACCAGCCTGAGCAAGAACGAGACCCCATCTCTACTATAAATAGAAAGAAATTAATTGGCCAACTAATATATATAAAAAAAATTAGCTGGGCATGGTGGCGCATGCCTGTAGTCCCAGCTACTCGGGAGGCTGAGGCATGAGGATCACTTGAGCCCAGGAGTTTGAGGTTGCTGTGAGCTGGCTGACACCAAGGCACTCACTCTAGCCTGGGAAACAAAGCGAGACTCTGTCTCTAAATTAATTAATTAATTAAGGAAGGCCGGGTGTAGTGGTTCACGCCTATAATCCTAGCTCTTTGGGAGGCCAAGGCGGATGGATCGTTTGAGTTCAGGAGTTCGAAACCAACCTGGGCAAGAGCGAGACCCAGTCTCTACTATAAATAGAAAGAAATTGGCCAACTAATATACATAGAAAAAACTAGCTGGGCATGGTGGCACATGCCTGTAGTCCCAGCTACTCGGGAGGCTGAGGCAGGAGGACTGCTTGAGTCCAGGATTTTGAGGTTGCTGTGAGCTAGGCTGATGCCACTGCACTTACTCTAGCCTGGGCAACAAAGTGAGACCCTGTCTCCAAATTAATTAATTAATTAAAAAAATGCTAGTCCAGTGTTTGACACATACCACTTTCACAGTATGCTTTGTCTTGCTTGAGGAATACAAACAATACACCACCAGGCAGGTGATACCCATAACCTTAATATGTTGTTCACAATGACATTGAAACTTAATTTGTAACTACACAAAGCAACCAAAAGAATTCAATACCAAGCCATTAATTGCTAAGTATTATATATTTGCAAACGCTCCACTGAAGACTCTTACTTCAACCAAACACCTTCTATATGCTGGGTTTTCTTGGCTACATCCAATGGTAAAGTCCATGATGTGGCCATGCAAAGGCCAGTAGGAGGTGGGTGGTTGGGGTCGGGGAGGCAGAGTCAGAATTACAGAATATAAGCAAATTGTATTCTTTTATTCCCACCTGTATTTTGGAGGATACAAATGTACACAGAATGACTAGAAAAGATACACTGAGAATTCTGGATGTCCCCACATGAAATATATTCCTATTAAGCCCCTTATCACCACCAATTTCCTACATCTTTGTTTTCTTGGACAATTCAACTTCTGCTCGTTTTTCCTTATCAATAAAAGCTCTTTAAACCTTCACTTCTGTATTCGCTAGAATACAAGTCCAAAAGTAACTTGCCTTTAACATTCCATAAGCCAGTATTTATTTGGACTCCCCCCTTCTGTATCAATCTCATCCCTGAGCTAGGTATGTCCCAAGAGAGTTATATGAGATCTCTCTTTGGGTCCCTGTTTCTCCAGTTTACAAAAATGAATTAGACTAAATCAGTGACTCTATTTTCTGAAACCACGATATAATCTGTTGGGGTAAATGCACACCAGAATGGAACTGCATGCTCTCAGCAGAAGGCTATGTGGCAAACTCTACTTCACATAGTTGAAAAACTTATTTACAAGCCAACCTCTGGAGTCATCAACTTGAATGTTCTTTACATTGTACATTTATTGAACATGTTCTATGTATAGAATATTGGCTCTAGAAAACAATGAAAAAGTTCCTATCCTCATAAAGCAAAAAAAAAAAAAAAAAAGGTAAGAGGATTGAATGACAGGAACTAAGAACAGGGCCACTTCAAATTAAGATAGGATAGATAGAGTCAGGCCGGGCGCGGTGGCTCACGCCTGTAATCTTAGCACTCTGGGAGTGCCAAGGCAGGCGGATTGCTTGAGGTCAGGAGTTTGAAACCAGCCTGACCAAGAGCGAGACCCCATCTCTACCATAAATAGAAAGAAATTAATTAGACAACTAATATATATAGAAAAAATTAGCTGGGCATGGTGGCACATGCCTGTAGTCCCAGCTACTTGGGAGGCTGAGGCAGGAAGATCGCTTGAGCCCAGGAGTTTGAGGTTGCTGTGAACTAGGCTGATGCCACGGCACTCACTCTAGCCTGGGTAAAGGGAGACTCTGTCTCAAAAAAAAAAAAAAAAAGATAGGATAGTCAGACATGGTTCTGAGATAGTAACTGAACATGACAGAATAAAATGGTTGCAGGATATGTGAATGTCTGGTTTAGCAGTATTCGACATCACAGATTTAAGCAGAGAACAAAATTTACTGACAGATTTTATGAGTTATAAGAGCATCAAGGATGACACCCGAGGTTTTGAATTCAATAACTAGATGTAGAATGGTACCATTTATGGGGGGGGGGGAATACCAGAGAAAAAATAGATTTCTAGGGATAAAAATCAAGTCCTCTTTTACATGCACAGTCCACTAAAACACCCCCAGAGATATGATGTCAAATGCATCAGAAAGTAAATATGTACATTCAATTAATCTTGACAGGAAATCCTTGGTCAGAAATTTTCAACTGCACCCCCCCATAACTATGAAAATTAGATGAGATAAATATGTTAGTCTTTTGATAGCCTGTACCTACTCTTAAGAAGCAGGCAATCACAGCCCAATTATGACACTTGAATTCCCTCTTCCTTAGATTGAGAGAAATCATTTGAAAAGCAAACAGGGATCTTATTACTCAGAACTCTCAGGTTATTCCCAACTTAAAAGAGATGGGAGTATCTTTCCAAGCTCTTCCTATAACTGATCTTCAAATCCTATTTACGTACAAACACATAAGTAGAATTTAATTTTTTTACAGTCTACCAGTGTTTCTGTTTCCTTCAGTCCAAATTAAAGAGTGACTCTAACAAGCTTAGTCAAATATTATCCCAATCTTAAACCTAACAACTAGGAAAATTCAAGGAAAATTTTATTTACCCTAGATAATACACTAACTTGATTTTAACACAGCAGGAAAATGCAAACATTTGACTGACCTGGTAACTTTCAACCTCATAGGAAAATCTCCTCTAAAGATAATCTGGAATACAAAGAATATGCTATGTGTTGTTTTTCTGGCACCTAGTATAATCCCCCAGCACATGATAGGCATCTGGTAAATATCAGATAAATAAAACGCTCCTTTGGGACCCCTACGATTAACATGGGAAGTCTTAAAAAAAAAAAAAAAAAAGACCATTTTAGGATGGATAAGGGATATCAACAGGTATGTATAATAAAATGTAAATGGTTTAAAATAGGTGGTAGGCATATGGGTATTCACCATAAAATTCTTTCCACTTTGCTCCATATTTGAAAGTTTTCATAGTAAGTGTTAAAAAATATGACCATTTAAAAGCTAAAATTTTGTAGTAACTATAGAAAAGTTACATAAGATGCAGAGAGTATTGTTCAAAACCACCAAATTGAAGCATGAATTTCTACTTTTTATGAGGTTTTGCTAAATTAAGTTCTATAAAATGATCACCTTTTGAAATTCCCCTGTAACCTGAAGGGGCACTAGTGTTCATATATGAAAGAAGCCTGTGCACACATTTTTTTAGCGCAATTTAAAAGTTTGTATTTACTCTTATGGGATTTCACCAAATGCTTCAAAGAAGAGGATATTAAAGGTAGTGTCTTTATAAGGAACTGTTAAGGCTTACATATAAAGAAAAAGAATTATGAGTACTATATTGTGATACTATGTTATAAATAAATTAGGCATAAAATTACAAAGAGAAATTTATGACTTCACTGTTTCTTTCAAACACCCTTAGGTGTCATGTAGAAAACACATGTAACAGCTCAAACTCAATTTTCCAACTTGTATAGGTTCAAACCTTGTTCAGTTTGAGCCTATATTTTAGGACAATTTACAATGTAGGTAAGTTCTTCTAGCCTAAACAAATGATTTCCTCAACTATTATATTATACATTCACTGTAGAATAAGAAAAATACTTCTGCTGCTAGGTTATTGTTATTTTAACTGATCTAGGTATCAGTTTTGTTTTACTTGTAAAGTCATCTTTAAAGCTGCCCTTTTGTCTGGTTACAGATCCAATATCACAAAAAGAATCTCCTTTGTCTTAGTAAAAGCTTGCATTTACCTCCCAACATCTGTTCAAATCAAGAGAGCAGAATTTTCTACTTCCTCTTCTTGATGTCTATACACTATTTTTCTGGGTAAAATGCAAATGTCATATAATATAGTAATATTTATGCTTGGCTGAGTGGGGTTAATTTTTCTGACCTCCACTATTCAATTAGTGTAAAAAACCAAGTATCACAATGTATACACTTCAGGAAAATTGCAATGTCCTTAAACTCACATTTAATTTTATTTCCAAATTGATTAAAATACTCAAATGTTCTTACACAAGAAAAATTTTATTTTTAATTTTGAGACAGAGTCTCGCTTTGTTGCCCAGGCTAGAGTGAGTGCCATGGCATCAGCCTAACTCACAGCAACCTCAAACTCCTGGGCTCAAGCAATCCTCCTGCCTCAGCCTCCCAAGTAGCTGGGACTACAGGCATGCACCACCATGCCCGGCTAAGTTTTTCTATATATATTACTTGGCCAATGAATTTCTATTTTTATAGTAGAGACAGGCTCTCACTTTTGCTCAGGCTGGTTTTGAACTCCTGACCTCGAGCAATCTGCCTGCCTTGGCTTCCCAGAGTGCTAGGATTACAGGCGTGAGCCACCGTGCCCAGCCTGAAAAATCTTATTTATTTATTTATTTGTTTATTTTTGAGACAGTCTCACTCTCTTGGGTCGTGGGCTAAAGTGTCCTGGCATCAGCCTAGCTCACAGGAACTTCAAACTCCTGAGCTCAAGCAATCCTTCTGCCTTAGCCTCCCAGAGTACCTGGAACTACAGGCATGCGCCACCATGCCTGGCTAATTTTCTATATGTATTTTTAGTTGGCCAATTAATTTATTTCTATTTTTCGTAGAGATGGGGTTTTGCTCAGGCTGGTTTTGAACTCCTGACCTTGAGCGATCCTCCCACCTTGGCCTCCCAGAGTGCTAGGATTACAGGCATGAGCCACCACCTCCAGCCAAGAAAAATTGTAAATGAATAAAAAAAGAACCTGAGGAGAAATTTTACCAAGTTCACTCATTTTCTTGTAAACATAAATTTACATTCCCTTGGAGGAAAAAAAACAAGTGTTGGAAATATAATTTGATGCATTTCTAGCACAGGTCTAGAATCATATGGAATACTAAGCAAACGCCATACTAAGAGTTCTCATAAAGAATCAACATACCAAGTAATGATAAAACTTACATGCCAAGTGCACATTCATCCTACCAAAAATAGTCATCGTAATATTGTGCTAGTCTAGTTTGTTGTCAAGAAAATAAGATTTTTTAAAAATAGTTTTATTCAGTTGCTGCCCGCATCAATTCCTCACCTGTCGTTCACAATAAGCTTTCATTAGTTTACTAAGTGGTGTATGCCTCTTAATCTTAAACTGCACCACAGAGCCATCCTGTCCCGCCACCTTCAAATTAATGTGATCGTTGTTCTCAGTCTTGACTCCTTCCTGTTGAAAGAAAAATAAAAATATAATTTGGAAAATGTGAAGGAAAAAAAAAAAAAAACACCATTTAAAGCAACAGCCCAAGTTGCTTCAGAAATCAACAGGTTTCTCATTCTGTATGATAAAAACAGTGTACAGCTGTTTTCAGCTGCTGAAATCAATCTGGAAGATGAGAAATCCTGCAGCAACAGTATTAGATAGCTGTCACAGAAACAGAAAAGATTATGTGCAATACTATCCTAGCAATATATTTTTTTTTCTTTGAGACAAGTCCTCCCTCCATTGCCCAGCCTGGAGTGATCATAGCTCACTGCAAACTCAAACTCCTGGGTTAAAGTTATCCTTGTACCTCAACCTTCAGAGTAGATGAGACTACAGGTGTGTTGCCAAGCCTGGCTAATTTTTGTTTGTTTTTTGTAGAGGCCAGCTTTTGCCCAGGCTGGCCTCGAACTTCTTGCCTCAAGCAATCCTCCCAACCTCAGCCTCTCAAAGTGCTAGGATTACAGGCGTGAACCACCATGCCCGGCCAGATTTTTAAAGATAGGTCTCACTCAATTTATTACATTCTCATTAAAGCTGAATTTTCTAAAATGTCATATTTTATATCACTTCTAAAATATATTTCTCCCCAGAAAGTTAAGAGCATCCTTTCTTTATCCAAAGCACTAAGTACAAGTGATAAATGAGAATGCAAGAAAATAAAAATAAATCTAGAGCTTGCAATTCAAAACTCATTACTATTCTCTTGTTAAAAACTTACTAAACTCAGATTAATGACTTAAACCCAATCCCCATTTTTTTTTTTAAATTTCAATTGAGGAATATCCTCTGATTCTCTCTGGAGCAGTGGTAATAAAAGAACCACGATTAACGTTTGCCTCTATTAACAGCTTCATTTTTGTTTATTTTCAGCGAAGAGCTCTCATTCTCCCCTCCCCTTTGTTGTCAGGGATCAAATACACAGTTTCATTGTAAGTCTTCCTAGTAGATTTCAACCCAACCCGAAGTTCTCCAAAATCAAGTGTAGAAGGAAGGAATTATGTAGCCCCTAACTCATTTCAGAAAATAAAGGCCCGGAGGTGGGGGGGGATGTCACTAAACAAACCAAAAGAAGCAAGTCTCATGTGTCCTGATGATGTGTCCCCTAATCCTCACTGCAAGTCTCCCTCCTAAGCCGCATCCAAAAGTTAAGCTCTACAAAGTCTCTCTGCTCGTACCTGTGCCTCCAACTTCACGAATCCACAGTCTTCGCAGGTTAGGGGGTTCGTTGGCACCCAGGCAAAAGCCGCCGCCGCCCCTCCCCCCTCGTCCCCCTGAGGCCATTAAAGTGGGAAATACTCCCCGGGAATCCCCGGACCTCCAGGCCCGAGGACGGCCCGCAGGCACCCGGCTCCCAACCATCAGCAGCCCACTGATTTGCCCCGAGCCCTCACACGGCCGGCCGAGGCCGGGACAGGGGTCCCCAGACATCCGCGGCCCCCACCCTGAGGAGTGAGCCGCCAGGCTGAGGGGACTCCCCGCCACCGCGGAGGCGGCAGCACCCGGCGCGGGGTCCAAGGAGGATGCGGACCCCGCGCGCCCTAACGCCTCTTCACGCGCGCCCGGCCGGCAGGGCCGAGAAGCCCCGCTCCGGGCCCGCAGGCGTCTGCGATCCGCCCGCCCAACTCACGCTCCGCGCGCACTCGGAGGCCGCTGGGGGCGGGGGAGGGCGGCGGGGCCTCCTCCGGCGCGGGAGGGAGGAAGAGAGGGAGGGAGGAAAATGGCGCGGAGCGCCCGGGCCTGAGCCGCGGCCGCCCCATGGGGGGCCCGGGAAGGCGCGGGCAGCCCGCGGTGGCTGGGGCCGGACCCCGGCCCGCGCTGTGACCCCGGCAGCAAGGCGAGGCAAGGAGGCCGGCGCCGAACTCACCTTAGGCTTTTCGTCGGCCATGGCGAGCGCCGGAGTCTCCTCAGCTGCCGCTTCACAAAAGAGGTACCAGGTCCGCACCGAACGAGCACACAAGCACCACCAGGAGCGGCAGAAGAAGGAGGCGGCAGCGGTGGACGAGGGAGAGGGAGCGCGCACGTCGTGCGCTCCCTCCCCCCACCCTGCGTGCGCGAGCACGAGCCGCCGGGGCCTCCGATTGGTTGCAGCCTCGCGGGAGCGCGCAACGCTTACATAACCACCCCCATCCCCCGCCCCGCGCCACCGCGGCCTGGGCCGGGCGTCCTCCGGGCCGGCGGGAAGAGGCGCGGACACGCGCACCCGGCCTTCCGCGGGGGCGCGCCTTGCTCTGGGCGGGGCTGTATTGTCCTCCTTCTGTGGTGGAGCATAATCAAAATGGCTTCCAGCTGGTCCTTAGTGGGACGAGAAGGCTCCAGGCCTTAGACGTTAGCCGTAGGCCAGAAACGGCAGACTGACTAGATGAAGAAGGGGGAGCCTAAATCAAATCCCCAGCATGAAGTTCTGGTAAAAACCCTCTTGTTCGGTGGACCAAACGCAGCCTTCCCCATGTTTAGAGGGACATCACACTTCCTGTCAGCCTCAACCTTTAAAGATTCACCCTCAACCGGCTTCCCACCTAGCTCTTGCCTCAAGTGCTGTGACTACTTCCTTGCTGGTAAGCCTAGAATTTGACCAGCTGAGGAAAAATGTTCATTTATTCATTCAACGACCTCATTACTCATGCCCTTCTTTCAACTTCCAAGAGGAAACAGAATCCATCAGCAAGAAATTTCAAACACCAAGCTTCCAAACCAATCAATCCTCTCCTCCTTCCATCTAGTTAAAAAAATAGAAGTAGCCGGGCGTGGTGGCTCAGGCCTGTAATCCTAGCACTTTGGGAGGCCGAGGCGGCGGGCGGATTGCTCAAGGTCAGGAGTTCGAAACCAGCCTGAGCGAGACCCCGTCTCTACCAAAAAATAGAAATAAATTAATTGACCAACTAAAAATATATATACAAAAAATTAGTCGGGCATGGTGGCGCATGCCTGTAGTCCCAGCTACTCGGGAGGCTGAGGCAGTAGGATCGCTGAGCCCCGGAGATTGAGGTTGCTGTGAGCCAGGCTGACGCCACGGCACTCACTGTAGCCTGGGCAACAAAGTGAGACTCTGTCTCAAAAAAAAAAAAAAAAAAATAGAAGTAGGTCCCTCCTGTACGAAGAAAAATCCTGAAATCTGTGCAGTGGGTCTCATCACACTCCTATCCCTGGGCTTTATTATTGCTTCCGTACCTGCATTTTCTTCCACTTCTCATTAGCATAAAAAAAAGACTATTAAGTTGCCATCATATCTCCCTCCATTCTTGGCCAAACAACTTGAAAAAAATGTCCATGCCAGCTGCCTCCACCCACTTCCCTCCCACTCACTCCTCAATCCACTGCAATCTGCTCTGTCCCCATGGCACCACCGAAACTGCTCTCCACAAGGTCACACAGACTTCTTTGCTGAATCTAGCGTGCTTGCCGGCTTGTTACTCCTTCTCTTGAACTCTCTGGGTCTTTGCAGGACATAGATTTTTGTCTCACCTCTGGCCTGTCCTTAGTTCTCTCTGCAATTTTTTCTTCCTCAGTCCTTCCCTTAGCCATTCATTAGGGTTTAGCTCTAGACCCTTTTATTTTGTTGCTATATTCTCTCTCCTGGGATTTCACACACTTCCATTACCATCTATTTGCTAATGATTCTGAAATCTATAGTTCTAGTCCAGATCTTTCTTCTGAGCTTCCAACCTGTATATCCAACTGACTTCTGAATATCTCCACTTGGGTGTCCCAGAGGCACCTCAAACTCAGCAAATCTCAACTAAAACTCCTCACTTTACCTTCTCCATCTGCCCTTCTTCCTGACTTGCTGCTCTTAAATTGAATGGCACACCTTTACAACAGTTGCCCCAAGCCAGAAAGCCAGGGGACATTTTTATTCCCTCCTTTCCTTCACACACTCCCTATCCACTCAGTCTCTAAGTCTTGCCTATTCCACTTTCTAAATACCTACTAAACCTGGGCACGGTGGCTTACACCTATAATCCTACCATTCTGGGAGGCTGAGGCTGGAGAATTGTTTGAGCTCAGGAGCTTGAGACCAATCTGAGCAAGAGTGAGACCCTGTCTATCAAAATTAGAAAAAAATAGCTGGACATGTTGATGGGTGCCTGTAGTCCTAGTTACTTAGGAGGCTGAGGCAGGAGGATCTCTTGAGCCCTGGAGTTTGAGGTTGCTATGAGCTAGGCTGACGCCACAGCACTCTAGCCCAGGCAACAGAGCAAGACTCCATCTCAAAAAATAAATAAAAATAAATAAATAAATACCTACTAAGTCTGCCTACTCTCTTTGGCCTCTGGTTCTGGGTAAAGCTGCATTTCATGGGCTTCTGCTGGTCCTCCCTGGGGAAGAAGAGGCCTAAGTCCTTAGATGTGAGACAGGCCAAGGTGGGCAGATTGACCAGAGTAGGCAGGCAAAGCCTAATTCTGTTTAGTTCAGATCAGCTCTCTCCAGAGCTACTGTAGTACCCTCCCAACTGGTCTTATTGTTTTCAGTTATTCCCATTGTGCCTGAATATTTAAGTGAATCAGAATCATCCAGGGTGCTGGATTCTAAGGCCCCTTGGCATGTGGCTCTGGAATCCACCTTTTAACAAGTTTCCCTGGTGATTCTTAAGTACACTCTAAAGTTTCAGAACCACAGACCATTGTAAAATAAAAATAAAACTAAAGTTCCTGACACTCCCTGGTTCCGTGGCAATCATCTGCCTTATGCAGATAAGGCATCTGCCAGAATACTGTATCCATAGGAATTCTGGACTTTATCCAGATCTACAAAGTCCCCTGAGAGCTAATCCACACTAGCCTCATTTCCCCTTGAAGCCTCTGTTTGGGTCATATTCAATTACTTAGGTGTCCTGAATGTGCCTGTTCTCTCTCAACTCTAAGCTTTTGTCCATTGTGGGTGCTCCAGGATTCACTGAATGAGTGAATGAATTGAAAGTATCACTTTGTGTAAGGGCCTGTGGCACTGGGGATACCAAAACGGATGGACAAAGTCCCTGACTCATCTTAAAATTGGGAGGAAGAAATACACAAGAAGTGAAGAGAAAGAGAAGCAAAAATTACTGAACACCTGCCATGTATCAGGCATTGAGTGGGGCTTTAGTTATGTAACTCATTTTTTCCTTACAGAAACCTTTCCAAGCAGGTATAGTATTTATTAGCTACTGAGTCTCAAAGGGGTTAAGTAATTTGCTCAATATCACACAGCTAGAAAGGAGTGTTGACAGAGCTCCTACTGTATGCCAGGCAATGAACATGCTGGGTGCTGTGCCAGGTACTGAGTGGAGAGAAAAAGAGATGCTATCCTTGCCCTTGAGGTTCTCCTGTACCCAGGTCTTTCCATTGCCACCACATACCTTCCCATCCTTATAGGACTGCAGAACCTGTCAAAGAAATGTCATGTTCAACTTACTCTCATTAATATGTGGGGACCTCCGATGACCAGATAGTTTTTTAGGCTGGGTGTGGTGGCTCACACATGTAATCCTAACACTCTGGGAGGCCAAGGCTGGTGGATCGTTTGAGCTCAGAAGTTCAAGACCAGCCTGAACAAGAGTATGACCCTGTCTCTACTAAAAAAATAGAAAGAAATTAGTTAGACAACTAAAAATATACAGAAAAAATTAGCCAGGCATGGTGGCACATGCCTGTTGTCCCAGCTACTCGGGAGGCTGAGGCAGTAGGATTGCTTGAGCCCAGGAGTGAGAGGTTGCTGTGAGCTAGGCTGACAACAGGGCACTCTAGCCCAGGCAACTCTGTCTTTTTTTTTTTTTTTTTTTTTGTTTTGTTTTTTTTTGCCATTAAGATAAGATGAAATTTTTTTTTTTTTTTTTTTTTTTTTTTTTTTTTTGAGACAGAGTCTCGCTTTGTTGCCCAGGCTAGAGTGAGTGCCATGGCGTCAGCCTAGCTCACAGCAACCTCAAACTCCTGGGCTCGAGTGATCCTTCTGCCTCAGCCTCCCGGGTAGCTGGGACTACAGGCATGCGCCACCATGCCCGGCTAATTTTTTTTATATATATATCAGTTGGCCAATTAATTTCTTTCTATTTATAGTAGAGACGGGGTCTCGCTCTTGCTCAGGCTGGTTTTGAACTCCTGACCTTGAGCAATCTGCCCGCCTCGGCCTCCCAAGAGCTAGGATTACAGGCGTGAGCCACAGCGCCCGGCCAAACTCTGTCTTAAAAAAAAAAAAAAAAAAAGTTTTTTTAATCATTGGCTTCTGAGTGATAGGCGTATCCTTACAATATCCCCTCCAAAGTTATGCTAAATTACAAAATCACCTTCAGGCAAAGGAGGAGTTTGCATAAAATGCATATTCAAGTATGTGAGCAATATATATTCCAATGGCAAACTGGAATTCTTTGACGTGGGCCAAGGAAAGATACTAAAATTCTATATTAAGAGCCTTTTTCAGATTTCCAAGGGAAAAAAAATGAATAAATACAATTTCCCCACATTAAGATTCTCCCTCTATCATTTTTATAGGTGTAGGAAAGGGGGTACCTGTGCACCAAAAAAAGATGCTCTAGAAAAAGAAAGCAGCTGGGTACAATGGCATGTGCACCTATAGTCCCAGCTACTGGGAGGCTAGGGATGGCAAGAAGGAACACTTGAGCCCAGGAGTTTGAATCCAGCTTGGGCAACATAGTGAGACCACCGTCTCTTAAAAAAGAAAAAAAAGAAAAGAAAAAGCTGTAAGGAGAAGTATACACAGAAAAAAAAATAACAATGGCAGACGTTAGCTGAGTGATTATTATGTGGGGACTCTGTGATATACCTTTAATCCCCATAAATCCTCTCTTATAATTATCTCCATTATATGGATGAAGAAAGTGAGACAGGGAGAAGTTGGGCAACTTGGTCTCCCAGCTTGAGGTGGCAGAGCCAGTATAGAACTCAGGCCTTCTGACCCAGCCCAGCACTTCATTATTGTATTATGGTGGGCTACATAGAGACACCGTGGAAGGCCACAAAGATAAAACATGGGGAAAATATAAGAGGGAGGGAAATCCTAAAATAGTACCAGGAGAACCAATAAAGTTGTTTTTTTGTTTTTTTGTTTTTTTTTTTTTTTTTTGGAGACAGAGTCTCGCTTTGTTGCCCAGGCTAGAGTGAGTGCCGTGGCATCAGCCTAGCTCACAGCAACCTCTAACTCCTGGGCTCAAGCAATCCTCCTGCCTCAGCCTCCCGAGTAGCTGGGACTACAGGCATGCGCCATCATGCCCGGCTAATTTCTTCTATATATATATTAGTTGGCCAATTAATTTCTTTCTATTTATGGTAGAGACGGGGGTCTCGCTCTTGCTCAGGCTGGTTTTGAACTCCTGACCCCGAGCAATCCTCCCGCCTCTGCCTCCCAGAGTGCTAGGATTACAGGCGTGAGCCACCACGCCCGGCCCAATAAAGTTGTTTTAGCTTAAATTTTTGGTTTTTGTCTCCTTCAGCAGAATGGAAGTTCCATGGAAGCAGAGATCTGTCTGTCTTGTTCTCAGTTTTGTTCCTAGCACCTATCACAGTTCCTTGGATCCTACTGTGTGAGTAAAGGAATGAATGAGGAGGGAGTTCACAGTGGGTAGTTGTCACCATGAGGAGTTAACTAGAAACTTGGACGGGAAAGGCCCAATTCCTCCAGGAACCTAATTAAATATCAATAGTGAATGTTAGATGTAGAGGGTAAAAATAGGGTGAACCAGAGAGAGTATACTCCCCAGGGTCAAGTACTAAAGGAAAAAATGTATTTTCTGAAAGGGGTAAGAGAATAAGAATCACAGAGTCTCATTGAGAGCTTTAAATCCTCACCAAAAACCCTATACATATAACTAAATTTAAAATACAGATGACTAAACTGTATGTACTTTATACCATCAAATTTCCTTCACACTCTAATGTAGTTTAGTTGACTACTTGAGTTGTCTCTGCAAATACTGCAGGAATACTGAATATAGAATTCCTCAAATAGGGTATTGGGCAGGTGGGAGGGGGGAGGGGGGCGGGTAAATACATACATAATGAGTGAGATGTGCACCATCTGGGGGATGGTCATGATGGAGACTCAGACTTTTGGGGGGAGGGAGGGAAATGGGCAATTATTGAAACCTTAAAATCTATACCTCCATAATATGCCAAAATTAAAAAAAATTAAAAAAAAAAAAAGAATTCCTCAATACTGCAGGAAATCTGGAGACAGAATGGTGATGCTATTGTAGAAACTTTCCAATTTTATGTTTTGGGTCATGGAAAAGATGATAGAACCCAAGATTGTATTAGCAGTCAATGTCAAGAATCTAGTACAGGTTGAACATCCCTAATTCAAAAATTCAAAATCTGAAATGTTCCAAAATCCAAAACTTTCTGATTGCTGACATGATACCATAAATGGAAAATTCCAAATTCCACACCTGACACCTTTGCTGTCCTTCTCTTTCCTTTTTTTTTTTTTTTTTTTTTCTTTAAGAGAATCTTGCTCTGTCACCCAGGCTGGAATCCTGGGCTTAAGAAATCCTCCCTCCTCAGTCTTCCCAAGTAGCTAGGACTACAGGCTCACACCACCATGCCCAACTAATTTTTTTTTTTGAGACAGTGTCTCACTCTATTGCCCGGGTTAGACTGCAGTGCCTACTCATAGATGATCACAGCTCCCTGCAGCCTCAAAATTCTGGGCTCAAAGGATCTTCCTACCTCAGACTGGTAAGTAGCTCACTACAGGTATGAGGTGTGGGCCATCACAGCTGGCTTTTTTTTTTTTTTTTTTTTTTTTTTTAGAAACAGGGTCATACTGTGTTGTCCACATTGGTCTCAAACTCTTGACCTCAAGTGATCTTCCTGCCTTGGGCTCCCAAAGTGCTGGGATTACAGGCATGAGCCGCTACACCTGGCCAACCTTTGCATTCTGATGGTTCAATGCACACAAACTTTGTTTCATGCACAAAATTATTAAAAATTTTGTATAAAATTACCTATTTTCTTCAGGCTATATGTATAAGGCATATATGAAACATAAATAAATTTTGTATTTAGACTTAGATCCCATCCCCAAGATACCTCATTACATGTATGAAAATATTTCAAAATAAAAAAAAATCCAAAATCTGAAAAACTTCTCTTTTCAAGCACTTTGGATAAAGGATACTCAACCTGTATATAATTCCTTAAATGTGTCATGCAGTGTATAAAATGTAGGGAAATATTGTTCCATTTCACCATATCGTATATTCACAGATTTTTTTTTTTTTTTTTGAGACAGTCTCACTCTGTTGCCCAGGCTAGAATGCTGTGGTGTCAGCCTAGCTCACTGCAACCTCAAACTCCTGAGCTTAAGCGATCCTCCTGCCTAAGCCTCTCGAGTAGTTGGGACTACAGGCCCGAACCATGACACCAGCTAATTTTTCTATTTTTTAGTAGAGACAGGGTCTCACTCTTGCTCAGGCTGGTTTTGAACTCCTGATTTTGGCTCCTCCCACCTTGGCCTCCTAGAGTGCTAGCTTACAGGTGTGAGCCACTGTACTAGGCCCATTCACTGAATATTGATATAAATATCAGACACGGGGGAGGGGAGAATGGGCATTTATTGAAACCTTAAAATCTATACCCCCATAATATGCCGAAATAAAAATAAATAAATAAATAAATATCAGACACTACTTTATACCCAATGACTATTGATATACATATTGCACAAATGTAGTTTACAGAATACTCTTGTAAGGTTTTTGTGTGCAGGTATATCACATTTCATTTTTATAGTCCCAGCAAATAACAAACTCCTGAGAGCCAGTGATCAATAAATGTTCATTGACTGATATAGTACTTACTTTTTTACTACTTTTCACGAATGCCAAAAATGCCTAAATAAGGGTTCCCAAATGCCTGTCAGTTATGTAGCCTTGACATTGGTATGACAATTTTAAGTTCTACTGGCTCCATTAGTGCTCAAAGCCTACCTCTCTGTTCATTGCCGGATTCAAGCAGGGTATTGGCAATGAGGCCCAGTGACTTTATTTATTTTTTATTTTTATTATTTATTTTTTTTGAGAGAGAGTCTCGCTTTGTTGCCCAGACTAGAGTGAGTGCCATGGCGTCAGCCTAGCTCATAGCAACCTCAAACTCCTGGGCTCAAGCAATTCTTCTGTCTCAGCCTCCCGAGTAACTGGGACTACAGGCATGCGCCACCATATCTGGCTAATTTTTTCTCTATATATATTAGTTGGCCAATTAATTTCTTTCTATTTATAGTAGAGACGGGGTCTCGCTCTTGCTCAGGCTGGTTTTGAACTCCTGACCTGGAGCAATCCGCCCACCTCGGCCTCCCAGAGTGCTTCTCTTTTTAAAAATTTCAGCATATTATGGGGTACAAATGTTAAGGTTACGTATATTGCCCATGCCCCTCTCCCCCCTCAAGTCATAGCTTTAAGCGTGACCATCCCCAAAACGTTGCACATCTCACTCGTTATGTTTGTACCCATACCCTCCTCCCCCCTCCCACCTGCCTGACACCCTATAAATGTTATTCCTATATGTCCACTTACGTGTTGATCTGTTAATACCAATTTGCTGGTGAGTACATGTGGTGCTAAGGGACAGGGATTTGGATGAAATTGTGATAGCCATAGGATTTTTCTTCCTTTCCTTGACAATCTGTGCTTCCTTAGAACAAATTCTTAGGTGACAGGATTTTCCTCATCACTCCACATCACCTTATTTCCACCAATTCAGATAGATCATTCAGAATAATCACAGGGGCCGGGCGCGGTGGCTCACATCTGTAATCCTAGCACTCTGGGCTGTCGAGGTGGGCGGATTGCTCAAGATCAGGAGTTCGAAACCAGCCTGAGCAAGAGCGAGACCCCATCTCTACTATAAATAGAAAGAAATTAATTGGCCAACTAATATACATAGAAAAAACTAGCTGGGCATGGTGGCACATGCCTGTAGTCCCAGCTACTCAGGAGGCTGAGGCAGGAGGATTGCTTGAGCCCAGGAGTTTGAGGTTGCTGTGAGCTAGGCTGATGCCACGGCACTCACTCTAGCCTGGGCAACAAAGCGAGACTCTGTCTTCAAAAAAAAAAAAAAAAGAATAATCTCAGGGAAAGAAGTCTTTTCCCCAGGTAAGACATTGATAGGTTTGTCTTGTTTTCAGATCAAATTTTTTCCCCTAAATAAAAGCTGCTACATTTTTAGAGATTGTTTCCTAACACTTATGAAATATCTTCAGTTTGTTCAAATAGATGCTTATCTGGGCTGAGTGCATGCCTGTAATCCTAGCACTTTAGGAGGCCAAGGCGGGAACATGGCTTGAGGCCAGGAGTTCAAGGCCAGGCTGGGCAAAATAGCCAGACACTCAATGCTACCACAAAAAAAAAACAAAAAAACAAAAAAAAACAACAACCTTAGGCAGGACGTAGTGGCTAGTAGTGCCTGTAGTCCCAGCTCAGGGACTGAGGCAGGACGACAGCATGAGCCCAGGAGTTTGAGGTTGCAGTGAGCTATCATTGCACCACTGTACTCTAGACCGGGCGACAAAGTGAGACCCTGTCTCAAAAAAAATAAATAAATAAAAACACAACAAAAACACAAAAAAAGTTGCTTATAAAATGTATAACCAACCAGTACTATTCTTACTTGGTGTATTATATGCTATACAAAAAGCAATTTAACTCCTTTAAATTGCTGGAGCACTTTTGACTTTTCTATAACAAGGCCAGGGATGCACTGATTTGAGGGCTTTGTTCTGCTTTTCTTCAGAAAGATAACAAAATCAGTATTTGTGTTTAATTAAGCAAGCCCAGCTGTCTCAATTTCACAGTTGTTTCAGCTGCATCAATTCTGTCCACGTTCATATAGCAATACTCTCTGCCATAGGTAAAATAAGAAAAAGAAAAAAAATTAAAAAAGGAAATAAAAAGAAATTAATATTAAAAAAAATTCTGTCCACGTGTCTCTTGGGGTGGGAGTGGCGGCACCTGCTTTCTAACACAAAACCATTGGACCGTCGCGGTTCGGAGAAGCGGCTGCGACGACACAAAAGTGGAGCCCAGGGAGAGGTGAGGACACCCAGAGGTTGGGAGAGGTCGCGGGCTCACTGGAGACCTAGCCTGGCCTGAGCGGGACTCAAGCCCCAGGGCGGCCACCGCAGCCCCAGTACGCGCAGCCTCAGCGCCTCCGGGGCCCCGCCCCCTCCATCCACTCCCGCTGCCTCCGGGGCCCTTCTCCCCGCCCGGCGCGGGGCTGTCCTCGGCGCCGCCTGATCTGGTGAGATGGTTACTGTGCAGGCTGGTTGCCCCTGGCGCTGTTTTCCCCAATGTGCTGTTGAGGCCAGGAAAGAGGGACGCGTGTCGAGGGCCGCAGAAGGGTGGGTCGTGGCTGAGAGAAGTCCCTGCAGCGTTGTGGGATTTGGGCCTGCAGGCGCTGCGGGCGGCGCCCAGGCAGGGTCTTCTCTCGCAGCGGGCTCTGAGCGGGAGGCCTGAGCGGGAAGCGTTGGCAGCCGGGCGCGTTCCAGGCGGCTGGGGTGCGGAGCTATGGAGGAGCTCGATGGCGAGCCGACAGTCACTGTAAGGGCGCCCCAAACAGGCTAGCTTGCCCTAGCGGTTCTAAGACTGTGTTTGTTTCGTTACCTCAGGCTTGTCTACCTCCCTGCCAACCTCGAGGCGCCGGTCCCTTTCCAGCGGCTCAGCTGCCACTGTTGGGAGGTCTCAACATTACTGGGTGCCCGCGTTCGGGCCGTAGTGGTGGCTAGGTTTCTGTTCCTTTGTGTACACAACGAACCCTGGCTTCAGAGACCCTTCTCCATCCCGCCCCCTCGCTTGTATTCCTGACCTTTCTACTTCCTTGATTTTCCTCTAGGGCAATCGAATAGGCTCAGACCAAGCAGAGGAACTGGGGCTTTTTTCCTTCTAGCTATGCTAATCTCTGCATTGCAGCACCATGAGCTTGGGTTTTGCTTGTGTAGCTCGAGGTTTGTTAAACGTGTTTGTTCTCTCAGGAGACTATTGCTATTTTTATTGCTCTGCGTTCAATTCTGTTGAACTCTCCAGAAAGTATGCCAAATGTGGATGATCTGTGATGTTTATAAAATTCATGGGTATTAGATACTCAATGCCCACTGTTCCCGCTGCCTGGAATGCTCTAATCTTTTCTCTTTGGTTTATCTCCTGCACGTTTTGCAAATACAAGCTCTAACAGCCTCTTTCTCATGGGAGACTTCTCTGACTAGGTCACATATCTGCCCATTATAGGCTTTCAGAGTTCTGCATTTCTTAGCTCTTGGTTACCTGTAGGTCCCACTAAACTCTAACTTACCTGAACTTGTTTTTGCTTTTTAGAAAATTAAAGTGCCTACAGTTTTAAGTTCAGTCTATGACAAAAACAAAAAAGTGAATAGGGCTCATATCTAGACAAAACGAGATGAGATCTTAAGTACGGTAGCAGTTAATGTAACTTTGTTATTCTCTATAAGTTTACTATTGTGGAATGTTTAATTACTAAATACATATATGAAGTACTTTATTTTATTTTATTTTTTGAGACAGAGTCTCACTTTGTTGCCCAGGCTAGAGTGAGTGCCGTGGCGGCAGCCTAGCTCACAGCAACCTCAAACTCCTGGGCTCAAGTGATCCTGCCGCCTCAGCCTCCCGAGTAGCTGGGACTACAGGCATGCGCCACCATGCCCAGCTAATTTTTTCTATATATGTTAGTTGGCCAATTAATTTCTTTCTATTTATATTAGAGACGGGTCTCGTTTTTTGCTCAGGCTGGTTTCGAACTCCTGACCTTGACCAATCCGCCTGCCTTGGCCTCCCAGAGTGCTAGGATTACAGGCATGAGCCACCGGGCCCGGCCTTATATGAAGTACTTTAAATAGTTAAATATCCATCAAGGAATGTGTCATTGTGAGAAAAAGAATTAGAGAGGGCAGGCATGGCGGCTCATGCCTGTGATCCCAGCACTTTGGGATGAAGATCTCTTGAGGCCAGAGATTAAAAAGGCGAGCCTCAGCTGGGCACAGTGGCTCACACCTGTAATCCTAGCACTCTGGGAGGCCGAGGCTGGAGGATCTCTCAAGGTCAGGAGCTGGAAACCAGCCTGAGCAAGAGTGAGACCCTGTCCCTAGTATAAATAGAAATTAGCTGGACATGGTGGGAGTGCCTGTAGTCCCAGCTACCCGGAGGCTGAGGCAGGAGGATTGCTTGAACCCAGGAATTTGAGGTTTGAGGTGCTGTGAGCTAGACTGACACCACGGCACTGTAGCCCAAGCAACAGAGTGAGACTCTGTCAGCAAAAAAAAAAAAAAAAAAAAGGCCAGCCTGGGCAACATAAGGAGATCTGTCTCCATTTAAAAAAAAAATTTAGTCAGGGATATTGGCCAGCTTCTGTAGTCCTAGCTACTCGGGAGTTCAAGGATGTAGTGAGCTATGATCAAGCCACTGTACTCCAGGCTGGGCAACAGAGCCAAACTTTGTCTAAAAAATAAGAATTACCGGAACTTTTTTCAAACTATATGTCATCTTGCATTTTCCACTTATGACAGAATCTTTGGATGGAGGAACCTTTCCAGTACCCTGTCCTACCCTGGATCGCTTCTACTCTGATACTGAGCTATGTGTTTACAAAAGGGATGACGATGCTCTAAAGCAGGCATCCTCAAACTATGGCCTGTGGGCCACATACAGGCTGCCTCTCAGTTATCCGGCCCTGTGGGTGTTTTTGCTGCCACTGCCTGTCCTGCTTAGCAGCTGACTCGTCCTGGGCCCACAGTGCGCACTCTCCAGCGGTCTGAGGGACAGTGAACTGGCCCCCTGTTTAAAAAGTTTGAGGACCCCTGCTCTAAACCAATTTTTTACCTTCCAGTAGTGATGTGCTTGTGATACCCTAGCTCACATTGTATTAGGGAGCCCAGGTAGAAAACTGGTTGGCATTGTCTTGATAGAACTCCATTGTCTAGAGTTTGAAATTCAACTCTGCAAGTTCAAATTCAGTATTATCTGAGTTTAAATTTGCTCTTTGGCCTACTCTAATCACATTCTAAACAGATTGATGAATAATCCAAAATACTGCAAATTTATCTTTCATAGCAGTTGCGTCTGCTTTTCAGGCAACTGCTTCCTCTTATCAAGGCACACAAAGGAAAGGAAGTTACAAATTAGCAGATTCAAGGATATTTAAGCATAGATTTAAAGACAGTAGAATGATTTTGAGAGTTCTTGTAGATCAGTGGTCTTATTATTTTGGTTAAAGGACTCTTTTAAATGTAAGTTCTCTTCCCAGAAAAATACTCATGCATATAATTTCATGTGGTTCAAGCACCCATGGAAACCCAGACACCTTTTTAATCATTTCCTGCCCCTCAACTGCTTTCTGACTTTATCACCATTAGGTTAGTTTTCTCTATTCTTTTTTTTTTTTTTTTTTTTTTCGGCATATTATGGGGATACAGATTTTAAGGTTTCAATAAATGCCCTTTCCCCCCTCCCAGTTTTCTCTATTCTTGAATTTTGATACGATCTCTAACTTTTTTGTGTCTTCTAACAACTCAGCCTGTTTTCAAGATTCATCTATGTTGTTGTATGAATCAGTAGGTTGTTCCTTTTTATTGCTGAGTATTAATGCATTGTATGAGTATATGATGGTTTTTACAGCTATTATTTTGCTGATAGGCACCTGCATTGTTTCCAGTTTTGTCTATTGTAAATAAGGCAGCTATGGACATTCTTTTTTTTTTTTTATTTCGGCATATTATGGGGTACAGATTTTAAAGTTTCAATAGATGCCCTTTCCCCCCTCCCCCCACAAGTCTGAGTTTCCAGCATGACCATCCCCTAGATGGTGCCCATCTCACTCATTATGTATGTATATACCTGCTCCCCTCCCCCCTGCCCAATACCCTATTACTGTAGTACCTATGTGTCCACTTAGGTGCTGCTTAGTTAATACCAGTTTGATGGTGAGTATATGTGGAAGCTATGGACATTGTTCCACAAGCCTGGTTTTGGCGTCCCAGCCTCCTCCTCTGCTTCCCCCTCCCCCTCCTCTCCACCCCCTCCTCTCATCCTTCTCTCTCTTCTCCCAATACGTATTTATCTAAAAGAAACTGTCAGTTTTCTGAAGTGGTTATATTATTTTTTATATCAGCAAAGTATGAGTGTTTCAGTTACTCCACATCTTCACCAACTCTTGGTGTGGTCGGTCTAATGTTAGCCATTTTGGTGGGTATATAGTAGTAGGTCATTATCAGTTTGATTTGTATTTGTATTTCCCTAGTGATGAAAGATATTGAGAATCTTTTTATGTGCTTATAGGTCATTTGTATATCTTTGTGAAGTGCGTTAAAATCTTTTGCCCATTTTGTTAATCAGGTTGTTTTATTATTGGATTGTAAGAGTTCTTTTTTTTTTTTTTTTTTTTTGGTAAGAGTTTATTATACATTTTATACAAGTCCTTTATCAAATATGTGTTTTGCAGATATTTTCTCCCAGTTTGTGGCTTGCCTTTATTTATTTATTTATTTATTTATTTAAATAATTTATTTTTTTTTTTTGAGACAGGGTCTCACTTTGTTGCCCAGGCTAGAGTGAGTGCCGTGGCATCAGCCTAGCTCACAGCAACTTCAAACTCCTGGGCTCAAGCAATCCTGCTGCTTCAGCCTCCCGAGTAGCTGGGACTACAGGCATGTGCCACCATGCCCGGCTAATCTTTTCTATATATATTAGTTGGCCAATTAATTTCTTCTATTTTATAGTAGAGACGTGGTCTCTCTCAGGCTGGTTTTTTTTTTTTTTTTCTTCTGACAGCGTCAGGCTGGTTTTGAACTCCTAACCTTGAGCAATCCGCCCGCCTCCCAAAGTGCTAGGATTACAGGCATGAGCCACTGCGCTTGGCCTCATTTTCTTAACAAGCATTCGCAGAACAGAAGTTTTTAATGTTAATGAAGTCCAATTTATCAATTTTGTCTTCTATAGTTTGTACTTTTTATGTCTTATCTTTGCTTGCTTTAAGGTCAGAAAGATTTTCTGTTATGCTTTCTTCAAGTATTATAGGTACTGCTATATTGTGTCTGTGATTAACTTTTTAGTTAATTTTTATATATGGTATGAAGTTCATTTTTTAGATATGGATGGCCAGTTGCTCCAGCACCATTGTGTATAACACTTTCCCTCTGCCTGCTCTACTCATCCATTAAGAGTTGGCTAAGTCAAATACTTTCCTATGTGTCTGTATATACCTTTGGCTTAGCATTTCCCTGTTTTTCTGACTGCCTGTTTATTGATTGTCTTGAAAAGACTGCTAGCTTCCGGAGAGCAAAGACTGTAGTATGCATTGTTGTTTCCTAGAGCCTGGCACACAAAAAGGTTCAATAAACATTGCTTTGTTGTTAAATCGCTGCGTTAGGTCTTCCTAAGGACTGAATACACGTGTCTTAAGACGAGACTTGCCAGCCAAATTCATTGTCTGCCAAAAAATATTTATGGAGTGCCAGCTGTGTGCCAGGTTCTGTTTTAGGCAGCAAATGAGAATCCTAAAGTCTCTTGCCTTGTGAGTTTTTATCTAATTACAGTACAGTAATAACCATATGAGAGAATCAGGCACTGAGAAATGCTGGTGCAGTGGTCCAGGTAGGAATTGTTGATGGCTTGGATTAGATAGGTAGAGGGATAAGTAGTTAGCTTCAGGCTTATTTCAGAGTAGAACAGGATTTACTGATAGATTGAACATAGGTCGTTAGGGAAAGAGAAGAATCCAGGATTGTTCCTAACAGTTAGGGAAGGCTTTGTTCTAGTGCCAGCACCCATTGAGATTTGGGGCTGAGGATGGGCATCAAGAGCTGCTTTTTGGCTCTTGATGTTATAAATATAGCTCTATAGGTTAGATTACCTATAGGTGTGTGGATTAGTGTGAAGCTGAGGCTCTAAGGGATTGGTCTGAGTTTGAGAGAAAAAGTTAGTGTCACCAACACAGAGATGGCATAGACGTCCAGCCCCCAATTTTTTTTTTTGAGATGGATCTCCGTGGCCCAGGCTGGAGTGCGGTGATGCTATCATAGTTAATCTTGTTAAAGTTTTTTTTTTTTTTTTGAGACAGAGTCTTGCTTTGTTGCCCAGGCTAGAGTGAGTGCCGTGGCGTCAGCCTAGCTCACAGCAACCTCAAACTCCTGGGCTCAAGCAATCCTCCTGCCTCAGCCTCCCGAGTAGCTGGGACTACAGGCATGAGCCACCATGCCCGGCTAATTTTTTCTATATATATTAGTTGGCCAATTAGTTTCTTTCTATTTATAGTAGAGAAGGGGTCTCACTCTTGCTCAGGCTGGTTTCGAACTCCCGACCTCGAGCAATCCACCCGCCTCGGCCTCCCAGAGAGCTAGGATTACAGGCGTGAGCCACCTCGCCCGGCCTCTTGTTAAAGTTTTTAACTTCTCTTTTTCTGAACCACAGGTCACTAAATTACAAGAATTGATTAGGGGCTGGGTGCGGTAGCTCACGCCTGTAATCCTAGCACTCTGGGAGGCCGAGGTGGGCAGATTGCCTGAGGTCTGGAGTTTGAAACCAGCCTGAGAAAGAGTGAGACCCCGTCTCTACTATAAATAGAAAGGAATTAATTGGCCAACTTATATGTACACACACACATACATATTATATAATTAGCTGGGCATGGTGGCGCATGCCTGTAGTCCCAGCCACTGGGAAGGCTGAGGCAGTAGGATTGCTTGAGCCCAGGAGTTTGAAGTTGCTGTGAGCTAGGCTGATGCACGGCACTCACTCTAGCCTGGGCAACAAACTCTGTCTCAAAAAAAGAAAAAAGAATTGATTACGGCTGGGTGTGGTGGCTCATGCCTGTAATCCCAGCAGTTTGGGAAGCTCAGGAGGATCACTTGAAGCCAGCAATTCAAGACCAGTCTGGGCATATTGTGAGACCCTATCTCTAAAAAAAATAGAAAAATTAGCCTGGGTGTGGTGATTTACTCCTGTAATCCCAGCACTTTGGGAGATAGAGGTGGGAGCATAGCTTGAGTCCAGGAGTTTAAAACCCCATTTCTACCAAAAAAAAAAAAAAAAAAGATCCGGGAATGGTGGCACACGTCTGTACTCCTAGCTACTCAAGAGGCTGAGGCCGGAGGACTGCTTGAACCCAGGAGTTTGTGGTTGCAGTAAGCTGTAAATGACTCCACTGCACTTTAGCAGAAGGGACAGAGTGAGACTCTGTCTCCAACAAAGAAGTGATTAGCATGTAGTTTTGTAGCTTTCCTCTTCACTTGAGAGATGGCAGGCTGGGTTGAGGAGCCCAGCAAAGGTCATTTGCTTATTCAGGGACTGTGCGTGGTCTAACAGACTAGGCAGATTTCAACCACATACACCTGTGTATGGAGAGTATACTTAACTTCCATGACCACTGATTTCTAGAATTAAAAAGTACAAGTGGCTGGACGCGGTGGCTCACACCTGTAATCCTAGCACTCTGGGAGGCCGAGGGGCGGATTGCTCGAAGTCAGGAGTTCGAAACCAGCCTGAGCAAGAGCGAGACCCCATCTCTACTATAAATAGAAAGAAATTAATTGGCCAACTAATATACATAGAAAAAAAAAATTAGCCAGGCACATGCCTGTAGTCCCAGCTACTCGGGAGGCTGAGGCAGGAGGATCACTTGAGCCCAGGAGTTAGAGGTTGCTGTGAGCTAGGCTGATGCCACGGCACTCACTCTAGCCTGGGCAACAAAGCGAGACTCTGTCTCAAAAAAAAAAAAAAAGTACAAATAAGTCCGTACTTAAGGTGGATAGGTTGGTGGAACCTAGGACTTCAAGCTTGTAATGAAACCAATTTTTCCCTTCAATGTTATAATGAAACGACTTGAAGGAAACAATGTTATTGGAGGACCTGCTGTATGTTTCCCTTGTAGCAGTTTCCAAGAACCTAAGACAACAGGATATATTGTACTTGCAAGTCAATGGAAGGCTTGATAAACAAACCCTTCAGGAAGAATAACAGTTTCTGTGCTTTATTTTTTACTAGTTGATTCCAGGTGTGAATTCCAAGAAGAAGCAAATATGTTTTGACTGGGGTCCAGGGGAGATGCTGGTGTGTGAAACCTCCTTCAACATAAAAGGTGGGTTTATTTTTCTTCCAGATTATTCATCTTGGCACATTTGGTTGTTTTTCTCTTTATTACCTTAGATTTGTGTAGCTGAAGCATGAAGTGATTGAACTTATTTTGCCCCGTTTTCTTTTCTTTTTATTTATTTATTTTGAAACAGAGTCTCGCTTTGTTGCCCAGGCTAGAGTGAGTGCCGTGGCGTCAGCCTAGCTCACAGCAACCTCAAACTTCTGGGCTCAAGCAATCCTCCTGCCTCAGCCTACCGAGTAGGTGGGACTACAGGTATGCGCCACCATGCCTGGCTAATTTTTTCTGTATATATTAGTTGGCCAATTAATTTCTTTCTATTTATGGTAGAGACGGGGTCTCACTCTTGCTCAGGCTGGTATTGAACTCCTTACCTTGAGCAATCCGCCTGTCTCGGCCTCCCAGAGTGCTAGGATTACAGGCGTGAGCCACCGGGCCGGCCTCCATCAGCTACTTGATGTGGATCTTTTTTCCCAATAGTAGCAAGATAAAACTGAAATCTTGTATTTCAAGAGCACACATACAAAAATTGGCCGGGCACGGTGGCTCATGCCTATAATCCTGGCACTCGGAGAGGACGAGGTGGCCGGAGCTCAGGAGTTCAAAACCAACCTGAGCAAGGGCAAGACCCCGTCTCTACTGTAAATAGAAAGAAATTAATTGGCCAACTAATATATATAGAAAAAAAGCCGGACATGGTGGCGCACTTGCTCTAGCCTGGGCAACAAAGTGAGACTATGTCTCAAAAAAAAAAAAAAAAAGAGCACATATACAAAAATTGAAATGATAGATATGGCCCCTCTCCAAGCATAACATGCAAATTCATGTTTAAAAAAAGAAATACAATAAAACATTAAGAAAGGGCCAGGCGTGGTGGCTATGTCTGTAATCCTAGCACTCTGGGGGGACCGAGGCGGGAGGATCAATCAAGGTCAGGAGTTCGAAACCAGCCTGAGCAAGAGTGAGACCCTGTCTGTACTAAAAATAGAAAGAAATTAATTGGCTGGACAACTAAAAATATACAGAAAAAATTAGCCAGGCATGGTGGTGATACCTGTAGTCCCAGCTACTTGGGAGGCTGAGGCAGTAGGATCGCTTAAGCCCAGGAGTTTGAGGTTGCTGTGAGCTAGGCTGATGCCACGGCACTCTGGCCTGCAGCAGTGCAAGACTCTGTCTCAAAACAAACAAACAAACAAAAATTAAGAAAGATCAAAAAAAATCTACCCTGAAATCTTAATGTTTGTGTTCTTTTCTTTTCTCAAGAGAGAAATCTCAGGAAATGTTGAAGCGATTTTCCTGCAAATCTTTGATAGCTTCATTATCCAAATGTGAAAGTTCTTTTCTTTTTTTCTCTTCTCTTCTCTTCTCTCCCTCTCCCCCTCCCCCTCTCCCCCCTCTTCCCCGTCTCCCTCCTCTCCCTCTTCTCAAGATGGTCATCTTCTGTCATCCAGGCAGGAGTACAGTGCTGTACAATCATAGCTCACTGTAATCTTGAACTCCTGGGCTCACATGATCCTGCGGCCTAAGCCTCCTAATTAGCTAGGACTCCAGGTACATGCCACCACATCTGGCTAATTTATTTATTTTTTGTAGAAACAAGGTCTCACTGTGTTGCCCAGGCTGGTGTTAAACTCCTGGCCCTAAGCTGTCCTCCTGCTTTGGCCTCCCAAAGTGCTGAGATGACAGACATGAACTAATGAAAGTCGGTAAATTATATCATGTGCAGTTTATATAATTTTTAAGTGATGTAGTTTCTTTGATTTTATAGTTAAGAATTTTCCCTTCTGTTGCTAAATCCTTATGTGTGTTGAAGACCCCAATCTTGGCAGAGCAATAGAATCTGTCAAAGTGCTGTTGCTCAGGAGAGAATCTTTTATGAATATATCCAAATGGTCTCTTCATATTGAATGGGAAAGTTTATCAACATTTCTAGATTGTTGGAAACTCAATGTTTTCTTTATTTGCTTGCTTATACTTATTGAAATCAAATTTAAGACATGTCCTTTGAACATCAGTCACAACCTGTTTGACAAACTATTATAATCAATTTTTGATACTTTGTTTAGGGGCAGTGATAATGTAAAGTAATATAAAAATATTTGCTTCACTTTGAAGTTGTATGTAAAACTTTAGCTTTATTTTATTTGTGGAGTTTTTCATAAGCTAATATTAAGTGAGCTTTCTCTTTTCCAGCATATTTCAGTTGATGGAGGGAGGCAAAAGCTCCAAAATGTGCTAGTGGGCTGAGGAATAAAGGCTGAGAATAAACATGTATGTTTTAAAAATTCATGTGTGGCTAAATGATCATCCATATCATGTTATTTTTGTTTGTTTGTTTGTTTTGAGACAGAGTCTCACTTTGTTACCCAGGCTAGAGCGAGTGCCGTGGCATCAGCCTAGCTCACAGCAACCTCAATCTCCTGGGCTCAAGCAATCCTTCTGTCTCAGCCTCCCGAATAGCTGGGACTGTAGGCATGTACCACCATGCCCGGCTAACTTTTTGTATATATATTTTTAGTTGGTCAGTTAATTTCTTTCTATTTTTAGTAGAAATGGGGTGTCTCTCAGGCTGATTTCGAACTCCTGACCTCAAGCAATCCGCCTGTCTCAGCCTTCCAGAGTGCTAGGAATACAGGCATGAGCCACCACGCCCGGCCATATCACCTTATTTTTTTAATAAGTGAAATCAGTAGCAAAGAAGCTAATGCTTTTATAATTAGGTACTCAATTAAAATTTTTAGTGTGGATTCTCTTTTGGGGATGATGATAGATGTTAAAATTTTTTTCCTGTTTTGTTTCAGAAAAGCCAGAGATGGTGCCAAACTGCCCCTTTATTTATATCATCCGGAAGGATGTAGATGTTTACTCTAAAATTTTGAGAAAACTCTTCAATGAATCCCATGGAATCTTTGTGGGCCTCCAGAGAATTGAAGAAGAATTGACTGGAAAATCCAGAAAAGCACAGTAAGTCAGCTTCTGATAGGTGCTGAAGCCCACAACTAAACTGAAAAACCAAATGAAATGCATTCTTGTCCTTTTGTGCATTGGATGGGTTGCCTAGAGAAATAAGGATTCCTGGTTCTCGTTTTTGGCCTCAGTACTGGGCAGTGAATATCACCAGGGCTAGGAAGTCTTAGAGGGAATGCATAAATGCTGTTGATTGGCTGGCTTGATAAGCTTTGTTTATATTCCTACTTCATTTACCCTCCAAGAAGAAAATTTAGGCCAAACAAGCACATGAGAATCTTTTTTTTTTGTTTGTTTTGAGACAGAGTCTTGCTAGAGTGCCATGGCATCAGCCTAGCTCACAGGAACCTCAAACTCCTGGGCTCAAGCAATCCTTCTGCTTCAGCCTCCCGAGTGCTGGGACTACAGGCATGTGCCACCATGCCCGGCTAATTTTTTCTATATATTTTTAGTTGGTCGATTAATTTCTTTCTATTTCTGGTAGAGATGGAGTCTCATTCTTGCTCAGGCTGGTTTCAAACTCCTGACCTTGAGCGATCCTTCTGCCTCTGCCTCCTAGAGTGCTAGGATAACAGGCGTGAGCCACCACTCCTGGCCCATTATTATTATTTTTTTGTAAGAGACAGTCTTGCTCTGTCACCTAGGCTGGAGTGCAGTGGCAAAATCATAGCTCACTGCAGCCTCCAACACCTGGGCTCAAGCAATCCTGCCTTGGCCTCCCAAAGTGCTGAGATTACAACCGTGAGCCCCCGTGCCAGGCCAGATTCGTTAAATGAACTACCTTTGTTGGGATTTTGAAATTAATATAAAAATGAAAGTTTTATCTTTAAAGAATTACTTTTGACTACCCTAGGCAACATAGTGATGCCCCTTCTCTATAACAAGTTAAAAAATTAGCGGGGTAACAGGGTGAATGCTTGTAGTCCTGGCTACTTGGGAGGCTAAGGCAGGAGGATTGCTTGAGCTCAGGAATTTGAGGTTACAGTGAACTATGATTGCACCACTGCATTCTAGCTTGGGCAGCAGAGCAAGACCCTGTCTTGAAAAAAGGAAAAAACACCAGCCTGGGCAATAGCAAGACCTCATCTCTACAAAAAAAAAATATTAGCTGGGCTTGGTAGGACATGCCTGTAGTTCCAGCTGCTCGGGAGGCTGAAGCAGGAGGATCTCTTGAGCCCAGGAGTTTGAGGTGGCACTTAGCCATGATAATACCACTGCACTCTAGCCTGGGCAACAGAGTGAGACCATGTCTGGAAAAACAAACAATCTCCCAAAACACCAAAAAACTTTTTTTTTTTTTTTTTGAGACAGAGTCTTGCTTTGTTGCCCAGGGTAGAGTGAGTGCCGTGGCGTCAGCCTAGCTCACAGCAACCTTAAAAACTCCTGGGCTCAAGTGATCCTCCTGCCTCAGCCTCCTGAGTAGCTGGGACTACAGGCATGCGCCACCATGCCCGGCTCATTTTTTCTATATATATATATTAGTTCGCCAATTAATTTCTTTCTATTTGTAGTAGAGACAGGGTCTTGCTCTTGCTCAGGCTGGTTTTGAACTCCTGACCTCGAGCAATACGCCCGCCTCGGCCTCCCAGAGTGCTAGGATTACAGGCGTGAGCCACTGCACCTGGCCCCCAAAAACTTTTGATACCTTATTTGGCGAGAGACGGAAAACTATTGTACTATTTATAGTTTAGGATTTTTTGAATTGTGGTTCATGATTTAACTGTATCGATATCAGGGTGATACTTGTTCACAACAGACTTCAGGGCCCCACCACAGATCATGGAAATCAAAATCTCTGGGGTTAAATCCTGAAGTCTCCAGGTAATTCCCAAGCACATAGGACTTTGAGAACTCACTATGTTAGATTTTTATCAGTGTCCATATGGCTAGGACATGGACCGTGGTTGTATATTGCTTCCTTGATAAGCTTTTTATAAATGACTCATTCTGAATAATACCCTGGTCACCTTCTCTGTCTGTAAGTGCATGAGTGGTTATTGTTTAGTGGTTTTTTAAGATATAAGGTCTCACTTTGTTCCCTGGGCTGGAATGCAGTGATACAGTCATAGCTCACTGTAACCTTGAATTCCTAGACTCAAGCAGTCTCTCACCTCATCCTTCCAGATAGCTAGGATTACAGTTACATGCGACCCATGCTTGGCTAATTTTTAAAATATTTTGTGTAGAAATGGTGTCTCACTATATTTGCCCAGGCTGGCCTTGAACTCCTAGGCGCAAGCGATCTTCCCACCTTGGTCTCCCAAAGGGCTGGGATTATAGTTGTGAGCCACTGTGCTTGGTCGTGGTCATTGGTTGTAAGAGACTGGTACGGAATATTGGTGACTCAGAAATCTATTAATAGTTCTGGAAAAAAACATGTCAAAAGTCCTGTAATTCCTTGAAGGCAGGGGAACCTATCTTATTTGTATGGCTCCTCTTTCCCTTCATTTCCTGGTGTATCAGTATAGTAGGTGCTTTGTATAGTATGCTGAATGAATGAGTGAACATGTGTATGTCCTACTATTTGTGAGATGGTAGCTCCTATTTTGTACATGGAGGACAATATATCACCTTGTTTTTTTGTTCAGGTAAGTTACTTATGTGGGCCTTTACTCTGGACTGTAAAATGTGGTAATAGGAGTTCTCTGCAGAGTAGTGAGGAAGTAGGGGAAACAGTTTGTGCAAATTGCTTAACCTCTTTCTAGCCTTGTAGTAAGCCAAGTACAGAATGTAGGTACTATTCATTTTATTTTTTATTTTTTTTATTTTGTTTTTGAGAGTCTCGCTTTGTTGCCCAGGCTAGAATGAGTGCTGTGGCATTAGCCTAGCTCACAGCAACCTCAAACTTCTGGGGTCAAGCAATCCTACTGCCTCAGCCTCCCAAGTGGCTGGGACTACAGGCATGTGCCACCATGCCCGGCTAATTTATTTCTATATGTATTAGTTGGTCAATTAATATCTTTCTATTTATAGTAGAGATAGGGTCTCGTTCTTGCTCAGGCTGGTTTCGAACTCCTGACCTCTAGCAATGCACCCACCTAAGCCTCCCAGAGTGCTAGGTTTACAGGCATGAGCCACTGCGCCTGGCCTAAAATGGGGCCCAATAGGTGGCCTTTAGGTGTCTTCCTCCAGAACAAATATTTTCTCTGCTATATAAAGATCTGCGTCTTGGGAATTCACAGCCAATTGCTTTCTTGTGGATGTTTGTTTTGTTCTTTCTTTTCCTTTTAATAACTTTTAATTTTGAACTAATTTTATTTTATTTTATTTATTTATTTTTGTGAGACAGAGTCTCGCTTTGTTGCCCAGGCTAGAGTGAACTAATTTTAGAGTTACAGAAAAGTTACAAAAGTAGAGTTTCTGTATATTCCTCATCCAGCTTCCCTAATGTTAATATCTTACATAATCACATTACTGTTATTAAAACCAGGAAACTAACATTGATGCAGCATCATTAACTAAAAACCTTGTTTGAGTTTTGTCAATTTTTCCACTAATATTCTTTTTTCTCTTCTACAACTAAATGAAGTTGCATTTAGGTTTTTTTTTTTGAGGCAGAATCTCACTCTGTTGTCTGGGCTACACTGCTATGGTGTCAGCCTAGCTCACAGCAACTTCAAACTGCCGGGCTCAAGTGATCCTCCTGCCTCAGCCTTCTGAGTAGCTGGAATTACAGGTGTGAGCCATCATGGCCAGCTAATTTTTTCTATTTTTAGTTGCCCAGCTAAAGTTTTTCCTTTTTTTAGTGGAGATGGGGTCTCCTTAGTTTCCTTCATGACGTTGGTACTTTTGAAGAATATTGATCAATTATTTTGTAGAATGTTCCTCAGTTTGGGTTTATCACATGCTTTTCATAGTTGGACAAAGCTATGAATTTAAGAATACCATAGAAGTGGTGATGTGTCCTTCTCAGCACATCATACCATGCATGGAGTTCATGATGTTGGTATTTTATTACTGGCAATGTTGACCTTGACTATTAAAGTGGTTTCTGCTGGGTTTCTCCACTGCAACATTACCATCTTTCCCTTTTAACTAATAAGTGTCTTAAGGGAAGAGCTTTGAGACTACGCAAATCCTACTTATCCTCAGATTTTCATCCACTAGTTTTAGTGTACATCAGTGGATCTTATCTGTATCAATTAATATCAGTATGGACTCATAGATATTGTATTTCATGGATGGTGTGTGTGTGTGTGTGTGTGTGTGTGTATTTTTTTGAGACAGAGTCTTGCTCTGTCACCCCAGGTAGAGTGCAGTGGCATCGTTGTAGCTCGCTGTAACCTCCAACTCCTAGGCTCAAGGAATCCTCTTGCTTTAGGCTCCCAAGTAGCTGGGACTACAGGTGTGTACTACCATACCTGTGCGTGGCTAATTTTTCTTTCTTTTTTTTTTTTTTTTTTTTGGAGACAGCGTTTCTCTGTGTTGCCCAGGCTAGAGTGCTGTGGCGTCAGCCTAGCTCACAGCAACCTCAAACTCCTAGGCTCAAGCAATCCTACTGCCTCAGCCTCCGGAGTAGCTGGGACTACAGGCATGTGCCACCATGTCCAACTAATTTTTTTTCTATATATTTTTAGTTGGCCAATTTCTTTTTAGTAGAGACAGGGTCTTGCTCTTGCTCAGGCTGGTTTTGAACTCCTGAGCTTGAGCGATCCTCCCACCTCGGCCTCGAAGAGTGCTGGGATTATAGGCGTGAGCCACCGCGCCCAGCCAATTTTTCCCACTTTGGAATATTAGGAGCTCCTTCACAATGGCTCTCCTGTTTCTTTCAGCAAATTCCTATCTTTCTGTGAATGTTTCCTTTCTGGGACCACAAGATGTTCCAGGCTCATCTTGTATGTCATTTTATTTTTTTTGTAGATTGGTTCGTGTGAGTAAAAACTACCGATCAGTCATAAGAGCGTGTATGGAGGAAATGCACCAGGTTGCAAGTAAGGATTTTGGGTGGGTGGGTTGGTGGGTGGTAATATTTGAAGTTTTTTTTTTTTGGAGACAGAGTCTCACTCTGTGGCCTGGGCTAGAGTGTTGTGGCGTTAGTCTAGCTCACAGCAACCTCAATCTTCTGGGCTCAGACGATCCTCCTACCTTAGCCTCCCGAGTAACTGGGAATACAGGCATGTGCCACCATGCCTGGCTAATTTTTTCAATATATTTTTTAGTTGTTTGACCTAATGTCTTTCTATTTTTTAGTAGAGACAGGGTCTCGCTCTTGCTCAGGCTGGTCTCGAACTATTAACCTTGAGTAATCCTTCTGCCTTGGCCTTCCACAGTGCTAGGATTACAGGCGTGAGCCAGGCGTGGCATGATTCGAAGTGTTTATCTGGGTATAAATACTATTAGTTAAAATTCTGATTGACATCACAGTCCAAAATTCTTACTTTCCTACCTTTTATAATCCTTAATTTTTTGATAAACATCTTGAGTGTCTTTTTTAAGTTAGAATGTATTGAGTTGATGGACTGTTTAAATGGTATGAGGCTAAAGGGCCAAATTAAGGCTCCTTAAAAATTGTCTTCCTACTTCTTTGACCTTGGTGGTTTAAAGTCACACGAACCATGAGTACCTCATGGTTCTTAGGTGCCCCGTAGAATCTCATATAACTTGACAGTGTTTTTCTGTCTTTAATGGTATCTGTGTTGACTTTAATGGTATCTGTGTTGCAGTTGAAAGTGCTGCTTGTAACTTGAGGGCCTTGGTCTGAGAATCATTGATGTACAACAAAAGAATAAGAAGCATTAAAAAAATTCTGTAGTGAAAATGAGTGGTCGTTAAACAAAGGCAGAAGCCATAGAACCGGGTATATGAAGCTATAATAAGACTAAAAGTTCCATTGCTAGGCTGGGCACGGTGCTGCACACCTGTAATCCTAGCACTCTGGGAGGCTGAGGTGGGTGGATTGCTCGAGATCAGGAGTTTGAAACCAGCCTGAGCATGAGCGAGACCCCGTCTCTACTAAAAATAGAAAGAAATTAATTGGACAACTAAAATATATAGAAAAAATTAGCTGGACATAGTGGTTCATGCCTGTAGTCCCAGCTACTTGGGAAGCTGAGGCAGAAGGATCGCTTGAGCCCAGGAGTTTGAGGTTGCTGTGAGCTAGGCTGATGCCATGGCACTCACTCTAGCCTGGGCAACAAAGCGAGACTTTGTATCAAAAGAAAAAAGTTCCATTGCTAACTTAAAATGTTTTGTGTTTTGTTAGTTGCTGCTAAAGATCCAGCCAGTGGCCGCCAACTCAGCAGCCAGGTAAGGGGAAGCTACCTTTATTGTTTTGGCAACACATGTCCTTGTGGATCCTCGGCACTCACCTGGGGTGGCTTTGCAGTCCCTGTTATGGCAGAAGTCTCTCTTCTTTTCAGGTAGATAGGCAGCTCATTGGGGATGGCAGGGGTCATCTTATCCCCTTCCAGGGTATTTGACGTTTGAACACAAGGATCTGCTTGGTAAATACTTGTATGAGTTTTCAGTTTTTATGGAAAATATAAATCCTAACCATGTTGCATTGTTGAGGTGTCATGAGATAGAGAGCTGAGCTTTTGGAATCACTTCCTAGTCTCCTAAACTCTGTTCAACTCATGAACTCAACATTTTTGCTGAATTGCAAATGATTATACTTTAGTTGGAGCTTGAAGATGACTTATAAAATTCTCTTTCCTTGGTAGAATCTTGATATTTTCAAAGTCTGTTGTGAGTAGAGAATAATGCACTGTCTCTGAAAACATTTGTTTTTCCCTTTTTTTTTTTTTTTTTTTTGAGACAGAGTCTCGCTTGTTGCCCAGGCTAGAGTGAGTGCCGTGGCGTCAGCCTAGCTCACAGCAACCTCAAACTCCTGGGCTCAAGCAATCCTGCTGCCTCAGCCTCCCGAGTAGCTGGGACTACAGGCATGCGCCACCATGCCCGGCTAATTTTCTATATATATTAGTTGGCCAATTAATTTCTATTTATAGTAGAGACGGGGTCTCGCTCTTGCTCAGGCTGGTTTCGAACTCCTGACCTCGAGCAATCCGCCCGCCTCGGCCTCCCAGAGTGCTAGGAGTACAGGCGTGAGCCACCGCGCCCGGCTTGTTTTTCCCTTTTGAACAAGGCATGATGGTGTCTATGGACAGAGGGATGGTGGGTGGGGACAGGGAGCTTGCATATTCCCAGGGCCAGGGTCTGGGTCTGATTTATTTTTGGGTCTTGTATCAGGCAGTCTTTGGAATACCAACTTCATGCACTATCTATGTGTTTCTTGTTATTTGCTGAATATTTTTCTAAAAATTGTCTCTCCCTTTTACTCAAAGCTCCTTCCTAGACCACAATTCATCAAGAACATTGGTGTGATATGTTATTTAAATTGTTCTAGTGCACATTAAAATAAAATATTTGTCTCCTTCCCACTACCTAAAATCTTTTTGCTAGTTGCCCAATGGGAAGTCCTACTATAGGAATACCGGTAACTGTCAGGTTAAGGAATGACCATCATTGGAGTCGAGGACTGTTTTATTCCTTTGCTTTAACAGTAAATCTCAGAAATGTTTTCAGATAAAACCTGTCTCTGTTTCTTCCCTAGGTCTCCATTTTATCAGCAATGGAGCTCATCTGGAATCTGTGTGAGATTCTGTTTATTGAAGTAGCCCCAGGTGAGCATCAGACTATCTTGCCAAAACATCAAATGTATCCTCTGCTCTCTCCTTGTCTTTCCTGCGCATGTGTTTTGTTGCCGAGAATGTTCTTTCCAGTGCTTTTCTTCATCATAACCATCAGAAATCTCTACAAAACACCCAAAGAAACCTGACATTTTGTCAGATGCCCCAAAAAGAATCATACAGAGTACCTTCTAGAAACCTAAAATATTTGGCTGATGACACCTGAAAAGTACTGAAAAAATAAATATTAAATTAGTATGTGGGCCGGGCACGGTGGTCATGCCTATAATCTTGGTACTCTGGGAGGCGGAGGCGGGAGGATCGCTCAAGGTCAGGAGTTTGAAAGCAGAGCAAGACCCTGTCTCTACTAAAAGTAGAAATAAATTAATTGGCCAACTAAAAATATAGAAAAAATTAGCTGAGCATGTAGTCCCCGCTACTCGGGAGGCTGAGGCAGAAGGATTGCTTGAGCCCAGGAGTTTGAGGTTGCTGTGAGCTATGCTGATGCCATGGCACTCTAACCCAGGCAATAGAGTGAGACTCTGTCTCAAAAGAAAAAAAAAATTAGTAAGTGAAAACAAATATTAAACTAGTGAGTGAAACTAGTGTTTATATCATGGACTAGTCAACCTTAAAGTTTTAAGGATGTGGGAAGGGATTGGTGGCGGGAGGCAATGAAGAATTCTTTGAAAATTCTGTCACTATTGATTGGGGCAGGGCTGCCCTGTATATTAACTATGTTCGGTAGGAATTATTCCATTGATCTTTAAGCTGTGGTCAGTAGAGTGTTATGGCCTGAATGAACTTTTGTGGAGCTACTGCAAGCTTTTTTGCATTTCGTTTAATGATTTATCTGTTTTCCTTACATGAGTATTAACCTCTATGCAGCCATAGTATTTTATTCATACTCCTGCTAAAGAACTTTATTTATTTATTTATTTTTTGAGACAGAGTCTCACTCTTTTGCCCAGGTGGAATGCTGTGGCGTCAGCCTAGTTCACAGCAATCTCAAACTCCTGGGCTTAAGTGATCCTCCTGCCTCAGCCTTATGAGTAGCTGGGACTACAGGCATGCGCCACCATGCCCGGCTAATTTTTTCTATATATTTTTAGTTGGCCAATTACTTTCTTTCTATTTTTAGTAGAGACAGGGTCTCACTCTTGGTCAGGCTGGTTTCGAACTCCTGACCTTGAGCGATCTGCCCGCCTCAGCCTGCCAGAGTGCTAGGATTACAGGTGTGAGCCACTGCGCTCGGCCTTCCTGCTAAAGAACTGATCTACTTTAAAAATTAAAGTTAGTTGTTCAGAAGCCTACCTTCTTCAGTAGATTTATTTATTTATTTATTTTTAATTTTTTATATATTTTTAGAGACAGTCTCACTTTGTTGCCCTGGTTAGAGTGAGTGCCGTGGCATCAGCCTAGCTCACAGGAACCTCAAACTCCTGGGGTTACGCGATCCTACTGCCTCAGCCTCCCGAGTAGCTGGGACTACAGGCATGTACCACCATGCCCGGCTCATTTTTTGTATGTATATTTTTAGTTGCTTAATTAATTTCTTTCTATTTTTAGTAGAGACGGAGTCTAGCTCTTGCTCAGGCTGGTTTCGAACTCCTGACCTCGAGCAATCCGCCCGCCTCGGCCTCCCAGAGTGCTAGGATTATAGGCGTGAGCCACCACGGCCAGCCAGATTTTTTATTTAATCAATTAATTTTATTTGAGACTGGGTCCCTATTGCCCAGGCTAGAGTGCAGTAGTGTCATCACAGGTCACAGCAACCTCGAACTCCTGGGATCATTCGATCCTCTTGCCTTAGGCTCCCAAGTAGCTGGGACTACAGGCACGCACCACCACACCTGTCCCTGGCTCATTTTTTATTTTTTGTAGAGATGGAGTCTCTCTCTTGCTCAGTCTGGTCTGGAACTCCTGAGCTCAAGCTGTCTTCCTACCTGGGCCTCCCAAAGTGCTAGGATTACAGGCATGAACCCAGCCTTCAGTAGGTTTTGAGTAGATTACAGTTAGCCTTTCATATGCACAGGTTCCACATCCGTGGATGTTGAGAGCAGACTGTACTACACCATTTTATATAAGGGACTTGAGCATTGGAGGATTTTGGTATCTATGAGAGTTCTGGAAACCAGTCCCCCATGGATCCCAAGGGACGACTATATTATGTTTTTATTATTGTTGCATACTTATCTGCTAGTCAATGGCCGTTGGTTACATACCTGGGTTTTGTGAATTATCTGGCTAGGAGGGGTGGTGATGTCTAGGTCTCAAGTTCAGCCCTTTCCCGGATTTGGGAAAGATGCAGTGGCCTGGCCTAAGGAACTCCATTTCCTTTTTCCTAGCCCAGTTATTAGGACCACATGTATGACCTCTTAAAATGAATATACTTCCTGCCTCGTCAGCTTGTCTGTCTTAATGGTCTCTGTACTTTGGGTAAAGTAGAACTTGTCAAAGATGAAGATGAGGTTTTTGTGTGTGACAAGAATCTCTCCTCCCAGCTGGCCCTCTCCTCCTTCACCTCCTTGACTGGGTCCGACTCCATGTGTGTGAGGTGGACAGTTTGTCGGCAGATGTTCTGGGCAGTGAGAATCCAAGCAAACATGAGAACTTCTGGAAATTGGTAAGGGCTTCTTGCAGGCTGGGCCCCTACTTCCCATCTCAAGTTCTGCTATAACCAGTGCCCTGGGGGGAAGGGTCTGAGGGTAACTGGACCTCTAGCATTTGGCTGGCTCTTGGAATCTGTGACTATGGAGACTTTCTTAGATATTTTCTCCCCTGCTCTGTGGGAAAGTCTAAAACTAAAGTACCATGTAAGAAAAATACTGCTTTGTAGATTTTACAGTGAAAAGGGAAATTTGATTTCTTTGTGGATCTAAGGAAGAGGAGACGTGATGGTACTACAAATCTGATGGGGCTAAGGATGGAAATGGGGGTTAGATGTAAATGAGCATTACAAATCATTTTGGATTATCAATTTAGAAGTCAGTGTGTGTATGTAATAGTGTGTGTTTCCGTTTACCTCTACTGATTGTGACCAAATTGGGAGGGAAGAGGTTGCTAGTCAACTGGAATAATGAAAGGTTGATTAAAGTAATAAAATCTGGCCGGGCGTGGTGGCTCACGCCTGTAATCCTAGCACTTTGGGAGGCTGAGGCGGGCGGATTGCTCAAGGTCAGGAGTTCGAAACCAGCCTGAGCAAGACCCCGTCTCTACCAAAAACAGAAATAAATTAATTGACCAACTAAAAATATATATAGAAAAAATTAGCCGGGCATGGTGGCGCATGCCTGTAGTCCCAGCTACCCGGGAGGCTGAGGCAGTAGGATCACTGAGCCCCGGAGATTGAGGTTGCTGTGAGCCAGGCTGACGCCACGGCACTCACTCTAGCCTGGGCAACAAAGTGAGACTCTGTCTAAAAAAAAAAAAGTAATAAAATCTGGAAATCAGGCCAGGCGCAGTGGCTCACGCCTGTAATCCTAGCTCTCTGGGAGGCCGAGGTGGGCGGATTGCTCGAGGTCAAGAGTTCAAAACCAGCCTGAGCAAGAGCGAGACCCCGTTTCTACTATAAATAGAAAGAAATTAATTGGCCAACTAATATATATAGAAAAAATTAGCCGGGCATGGTGGCTCATGCCTGTAGTCCCAGCTACTTGGGAGGCTGAGGCAGAAGGATTGCTTGAGCCAGGAGTGTGAGGTTGCTGTGAGCTAGGCTGACGCCATGGCACTCACTCTAGCCTAGGCAACAAAGTGAGACTCTGTCTCAAAAAAAAAAAAAAAAAAAAAAAGCCGGGCGTGGTGGCTCACGCCTGTAATCCTAGCGCTCTGGGAGGCTGAGGCGGGTGGATTGCTCTTGGTCAGGAGTTCGAAACCAGCCTGAGCAAGAGCGAGACCCCGTCTCTACTATAAATAGAAAGAAATTAATTGGCCAACTAATATATAGAGAAAAAATTACCTGGGCATGGTAGCGCATGCCTGTAGTCCCAGCTACTCGGGAGGCGGAGGCAGTAGGATCGCTTGAGCCCAGGAGTTTGAGGTTGCTGTGAGCTAGGCTGATGCCATGGCACTCACTCTAGCCTGAGCCACAAAGCGAGACTCTGTCTCAAAAAAAAAAAAAAATAAAATCTGTAAATCAGGTAAGGAGTTGTTGCCTTTGGGGCTATTTCTGGGCCTTTTGCCCCTGGGAGATCTCTGCGGGTAAGGGGAGTGCCTTTGCTAGGAAGTACTGGGCCAAGTGTGTTTGAGTCTCTGGTTAATTCACTGAGTAATTTATTCAGTGCCTACTATTTGCCGGCACGCAGGAAACAACCCTGACCAAAACAAGGATTCCTACCCATATGGAACTTATATGCTGGGTGGTGAGACAGAAAAGAAACACATAAGTGATGTGTAGTATGGCATATAGTGAAGTGCTCTGGGAAGGAATCAAGAAGGGAGGGGTACTGGGAATCCTGGAGGGGGATGTCAAGGAAGGCCTTCCTTACGAAGGAGGTGAGGAGAGCCAATGAAGGGAGAAAGCATTCCAGACAGCCTGCCAATGCTGTGTCCTAGAGGTAGGATGGGGTGGGAGGGGTGGAAGCATGAGGAAGAGCTGGGGAGATGAGGGCAGAGAAATAACCAGGTTAGATCAGAGAGGGCTTCCTGGGCTGTCACTGGGAATTGACTTTAGCTTTTGGAGAGTCTTGTAGCAGGCAGAGTGGTTAACAACATGGTCTGTGGTGCCAAAGTGTGTGGGTTAGCATCCCAGCTCTGCCTCTTACTAGCTGTGAGATCTTAAGTGAGTTCCTTAACAGCTTTTAGTGTCCTCATCTGTATAAGAGAGAGAATGATATCTGCTTCATAGGACTGTTATGATGATTAAATCAGTCAAGAACATAAATGTGGCTGGGTGTGGTGGCTCACGCCTGTAATCCTAGCACTCTGGGAGGCCGAGGTGGGAGGATTGCTCAAGGTCAGGAGTTCGAAACCAGCCTGAGCAAGAGTGAGACCCCGTCTCTACTATAAATAAATTAATTAATTGGCCAACTAAAAATATATAGAAAAAATTAGCTGGGCTTGTGGCATATGCCTGTAGTCCCAGCTACTCGTGAGGCTGAGGCAGGAGGATTGCTTGAGACCAGGAGTTTGAGGTTGCTGTGAGCTAGGCTGACATAATGGTACTCTAGCAACAGAGTGAGATTCTGTCTTTTGATGCACAGTAAGAGCTACTGTTTTACTCCTTAGTCAGATGGGGTGACGGGACATTGCAGAGCTGAGAAAGGAGTGCTGTGGTCTGACTCCGATTTCCAAAGGCTCTCCTTGTGCCAAGTTGGAAATAGCTCAAGGAGGGAAATGGATAAATCTGGAGGCTGTTGTGCTAAGCCAGGTGGAAGATGGTGGTGTTACTAGATACTGGTTAAAGAGAGTTGATGGGATTTGCTGATGGATTGACTGGATGTGGGTATGTAAGAAATAGAAGATGTGGGAGGATGAGTTTGGTGAGTTGGAGGTGAACTGGTGTTACGTTTAAGAGGCCTATTTCAGATCCAAGTGGAGATAGTGCTAGACATTTGGATATATACATTTGGAATTCGGTGAAGGAAGTCCAGGCTAGAGAGAAAAAACTTGGGAGTTGTCAGTGTATATACGAGGGCTGTCCAGAAAGTATCCAGCCATTGTTAATGTAACAAGAACGCTTTGCGAGATATCTTGACATCCATGTAACCTGACAACCAAGGAGAGTGGACTGGAATATGCATGCATGAGCAATGACGACCTCACTGTACTAGTCAGTGGGGCGGTAGACACCGTTAAGTGAGCATGTGTACTGTGTGGCTGCTGCATTCAACATGACTGAGTAGAGCGACGAATCAGCATCAGACTTTGTGCATGAAGCCTGACTGTTTCTCTGCAGAAACTATTAGGATGATTCAGAAGGCTTTTGGGGAGGATGCAGTGAGTGCAGTGCACATGAAAGTGTGACACGAACACTGAAAGATAGCTGAGAATCTGTTGAAAGTGATCCATGTTCTGGAAGGCCTGCAACAAGCAGAGCACCTGAGAATGTTCAACCGTGTGCGGGTTAGGTTAAGAGATGCTGGGAGAATTGTGTGAGGTCCCAAGGTGCCTACCTTGAAGGGGACTGAGGTGTCGTTGTCCTATGTACAATGATTCTTGTATCTTATGTCTTCTTCAGTAAATGTCTCTGTTTTTCTATATTACATGGCTGGATACTTTCCGGACAGCCCTCATATATTTGTCACTTTTAGGTATGACTGACTTATAGTCAAAATTTTACTTTGTGTATTTTACATATATACTTGTATAGCCGATCCTTATTATTTGTGGTAGTTATGGGTCTATAAGGTTGCCTTGACCATTGGTCATAGGGGAAGTACAGCGTTAGATTCCAGCAAGCCTCTGGTCACGTTTTTGTCACCTGATCATTATATCACCTTGTGTTAGGTGTGTTTTTGTTTATAGACAATTTATTTCACATATATTTTTGATCCATTAACATTGAACTTGGGGCCAACAGCACTTTAAATACATGCCTGAGTGAAGCTTATCTAACACCTCACAGCCTTCTTACACATAGGAACCCTAGATAGTACTTCAACACTATACTTGAGGGCCCAAGAAAATTCACAGAAATGCTGAAATGTGACATTAAATATATTACAGAAAGGATACTTATTTATAGTATGAGAGCTGAAACAAGACGACAGGATATCATCACCTTGTTTGGCCTCTGCTGGAAAAGTGTGTCAAAACAACTCAAAGTTTTTGCTGTGTTGCACATGTTGCAAAAGATGGTGAAAATGCTATGGATGTTACTTTGAGGGTTATAAATAAATTTTAACAAGTAGGTAAAGTCATAGACTATGAATAATGAAGACTGTTTATATATTAAATATGTATAAAACACATACTTATGTTTGAACTGAAGTTTGTTTTGTTTTGTTTTTGGAGACAGAGTCTTGCTATGTTGCCCAGGCTAGAGTGAGTGCCGTGGCGTCAGCCTAGCTCACAGCATCCTCAAACTCCTGGGCAAGCAATCCTACTGCCTCAGCCTCCCGAGTAGCTGGGACTACAGGCGTGCACCACCATGCCCAGTTAATTTTTTCTATACATTAGTTGGCCAATTAATTTATTTCTATTTAGAGTAGAGACGAGGGTCTTGCTCTTGCTCAGGCTGGTTTTGAACTCCTGACCTTGAGCAGTCTGCCTACCTCGGCCTCCCAGAGTGCTAGGATTACAGGTGTGAGCCACCACGCCCGGGCTGAACTGAAGTTTTTATGAACCAGTACTTTTCTCTGATGTACTCTATTTTCTATTATTTCCTTTTTTCTCAAACAAAAAGTCTCATGTTTATTACTGAACCAGCCTACTAGCATAGAGGATATAAACAAAGAGAAAAAACATTTTCTCAATAAAGCATTTCCAACTGTCCATATAGTGGTGACATTGTCAGCTTGAGGTGGTAAAATGATAGTGACCTTGATGTGGCCTAAGTATGTGTGCCTGCTCGTGTGTAGTTCTTTATAGATCCAGCTTGGTTCATCTAAAGTGTCTCCTCTTGAAGTTGTACCTGATTGTATTATCAATTTCACTGAAATCTATTAGGAAATGGGACGATTTTGCTATTGTTTCTTGGCCACAAATTGCTTGATCCTGAAAGTCTTTTAAGAAGACATGGCAAGAAATGGAGTCAAACAAAGGGGAGGAAAGCGGATGGAAAGATGTGTCTTTCTATTTAATTAATTTATTTTTTATTCTTTTTTTTTTTTTTGAGACAGTCTGACTCTGTTGCCTGGCTAAAGTGCATCAGCCTAGCTCACAGGAACCTGAAACTCCTGGGCTCAAGCAATCCTTCTGCCTCACCCTCTGGAGTAGCTGGGTCTATAGGCATGAGCCACCATGCCCGGCTAATTTTTTCTTTTCTTTTATTTTTTGAGACAGAGTCTCACTCTCTTGCCTGGGCTAGAGTGCTGTGACATCAGCCTAGCTCACAGCAACCTCAAACTCCTGGGCTCAAGCAATCCTGGTGCCTCAGCCTCCTGAGTAGCTGGGACTACAGGCATGCACCACCATGCCCGGCCCATTTTTTCTATATATATTAGTTGGCCGATTAATTTCTATGTATAGTAGAGATGGGTTCTCGCTCTTGCTCTTAGCTGGTTTCAAACTCCTGACCTCGAGCAGTCTGCCCGCCTCGGCCTACCAGAGTGCTAGGATTACAGGTGTGAGCCACCGTGCCCGGCCCATCTCATATATATATAATTTTTTTTAATTTTTATTTTAGATTCATTAATAATATTTTTTTTTTTTTTTTGAGACAGAGTCTTACTCTGTTGCCTGGGCTAGAGTGAGTGCTATGGCGTCAGCCTAGCTCACAGCAACCTCAAACTCCTGGGCTCAAGCAATCCTCCTGCCTCAGCCTCCCGAGTAGCTGGGACTACAGGCATGTGCCACCATGTCCGGCTAATTTTTTCTGTATGTTTTACTTGGCCAATTAATTTCTTCCTATTTATAGTAGAAACGGGGTCTCGCTCCTGCTCAGGCTGGTTTCGAACTCCTGACCTCGAGCAATCCTCCCGCCTCGGCCTCCCAGAGTGCTAGGATTACAGGCGTGAGCCACCGCACCCGGCCTAGATTCATTATAATATTTTTAACTTTTTTTTTCTTTAAGCATTCAAGTGAAAGGAAGCATTTAATTTATTTATTTATTTATTTTTGAGACAGAGTCTTGCTTAGAGTGAGTGCCGTGGCGTCAGCCTAGCTCACAGCAACCTCAATCTCCTGGGCTCAAGCAATCCTCCTGCCTCAGCCTCCCGAGTAGCTGGGACTACAGGCATGTGCCACCATGCCCGGCTAATTTTTTTTATATATATATATATCAGTTGGCCAATTAATTTCTTTGTATTTATAGTAGAGACGGGGTCTCTCGCTCTTGCTCAGGCTGGTTTTGAACTCCTGACCTCGAGCAGTCCGCCCACCTCAGCCTCCCAGAGAGCTAGTCATTTATTTTTAAAAAGCTGGTTACAGTCTGTAATGGGCTACAACCGGCAGTTTGAAAAACATGGTGAAGGTGGTAAAGCAGTGAAATTGGATGTAATAGAATAAATACTTCTGGAGGGAAGGGGCCATTTTTCTTCTTAGGGCTGACTCATGGGGCAGAAGCAAGCCTATGTTTGAAGAGTTAGAAAGCCAAAGTGTAGGTTTGAGGGCACTTGCCTCCCCACGCCTTGGCAAGGCTGGACCTCCTACCAGTGCTTATGGTCCCGGATCTCCTCCCAGGTGACCGTCTTGGTGCTACAGGGCCGGCTGGATGAGGCCCGACAGATGCTCTCCAAGGAAGCTGACACCAGCCCCACCTCTGCAGGCATGTGCCGAATCTTGGGGGATCTGATGAGGACAATGCCCATTCTCAGTGTACGTGGCAGCAGCCTTGTTCTGCTTGGTCATGGGAGGTGGATAATGGGTTAAGCGTAACGGGTTTGGGTGGGATGGTGTCTTACAGCCAATCTTTCCCTTTAGCCTGGTAACACTCAGACACTGACAGAGCTGGAGCTGAAGTGGCAGCACTGGCACGAGGAATGTGAGCGGCACCTCCAGGATGGCACATTTGCTGCCAGCCCTCACCTGGAGTCTCTCTGCAAGGTCTGTGGGAGCAGTCCAGGTCAGCCCAGATTGGCTTCCCTTCGGGGCTGTGGCACACATCAGTGGCAGGAGCTTGGTCTTCCTTGGACAGGGCTATCTGTCACTCAGCCATGAAGGAGAGAGCCTTCAGATTCTGGTGGAAATCTAGTGCCCTACTTGAGATCAGGAGAGTTCTAGAGAAGTTGCTCCTGAGAGGAAGACAGAGCTCAGCCAAAATGTTTCTCTCCTCAGATTATGCTGGGAGACGAAGCTGCCTTGTTAGAGCAGAAGGAGCTGCTGAGTAACTGGTATCATTTCCTAGTGACCCGGCTCCTGTACTCCCATCCCACAGTGAAACCCATTGATCTGCACTTCTACGCCCAGGTGAGTGCACTCTGTGTGGGGGTGGGGAGTCTTGGTGGCTCTCTTATGGGTTGTTCTGGATATGTGGCCTCTTTGAATTCCACCTCCAGGGGAACAGGAAGGCCCTTTTTGAAGGAACCTACCACCCTTTCTAGGGTTCCCTATTCAGTAGCCCTCCTCTGAATCTCTGCTTCCATCCTGGGGATTGAGTGGGTCATCACCTTTTCACAGTCCAGCCTGGACCTGTTTCTGGGCGGTGAGAGCAGCCCAGAACCCCTGGACAACATCTTGATGGCTGCCTTTGAGTTTGACATCCACCAAGTGATCAAGGAGTGCAGGTAGGACTCCTGGCCCACCACCACTTTAACTGTTGTTAGGTGTTCAATTGAGCAGCATAAGTACACTGACAGTATTGTGCAGCCATCGCCACTATCTATTCCTGGAATGTCCTGTTCCTTCCTTATACTTCTTCCCACAGACCTGCTGTCCTAGTCTACCTTGTGCTGCTATTACACAATATCTGCCACTGGGCAGTTTATTAAGAACAGAAATTTATTTTCTCAAAGTTCTGGAGGCTGGGAAGTCTAAGGTCAAGGTGCTGGCAGGTTTGGTGTCTGGTGAGGGCTGCTCTCTGCTTCCAAGATGGCAGCTCAAACACTGTCCTCATGTGGCAGGAGGTGGACTGACTCCCTCTGTCAGTCAAGTCTCTTTATAAGGGCACCTAGAGGCCGAGCATGGTGGCTCACACCAGTAATCCTAGCACTCTGGGAGGCCAAGGCAGGAGGATCATTTGAGCTCAGGAGTTGGAGACCAGCCTGAGCAAGAGCAAGACTCCGTCTCTACTAAAAATAGAAAGAAATTATTTGACCAACTAAAAACATATGGAAAAAATAAGCTAGGCGTGGTGGCACATGCCTGTAGTCTCAGCTACTCAGGAGGCTGAGGCAGAAGGATCGCTTGAGCCCAGGAGTTTGAGGTTGCTGACGTCACAGCACTCTAGCCCGGGCAACAAAGTGAGACTCTGTCTCAAAAAACAACAACAAAAAATAAGGGCACCTAATCCCCTTGATGAGGGAGGAGCCCTCATGACCTGATCATCTCTTAAAGGCCCCCCTCTTAAAATGATCACATTGGCACCACTGGAATTTTGGAGAAGACCCATTCAAATCATAACACCTGCTCCCCTGCCTGGCCAGATACAGGTAGATAATGACTTCACTCTGGATGAGTTTGGGAGCTTTCCTGAGGGTTGAGGGCTACCATATTTATAACTGTTTCCATTTCAGGGATGTTGATTTAAAATAACATTGCAGGAAATGACTTTGATATTTAAAATCTAGAAGAAGCCAGCAAGCCTGTTTGTTGGCACCTCATGGACATGCGGTACCTTAGGGGACCGCTCCTCCCAGCAGGCTCACTCTAGTGAGGCAAGGCTGCCAAACCATAGGGCTCCAGGCTGGGTATTTTCCGAATTTCCAGACCTCTTCCCAAAAGGGTGTTCCATTATTATACTGAATTTCTAGCAAGGCTTAGGAAAAAGAGTGTCAAAACATAATGAATTGTAGTCTCAGCTATTTGGGAGGCTGAGATGGGAGGATCCCTTAAACCCAGGAGTTCAAAGCTAGCCTGGGCAATGTAGTGAGACCTTATCTTTTTACCACCACCAACAGAAAGATTATACTCTTCTTATGATGCAGCCTACACAGTGGGTGTGCAATGAAGAATGCTGGGAAGGGACAAAGTTGGGAATGGTCACAGATGGTCTTGCTCAAATATCAAATTCACTGACCTCAACTGGCTCTTTTTTAGTAGATGTAGGCACAGGAAGGGTTTCCACCCTGCTAACTGCTGTTCTTGTTTGGGCCTAAAGAAAGCCAGAGCATCAAGAAAATTATGTTTGATTTGGGGGACAGAGACTAGTTCTGTGTCAGTATTCTTTTCACAGGCCTCTGAGCAGTGTGGGGATTCCCTGCATGGAGAAGTTAGAATAACTTAAAATGACACACCATCATTTGCCTTTGTTGGTGTCTCTGCCTGTAGTTCTAAGTAACAGGTATTCCTAAATCTCCTGTCTGTTACAGCATTGAGTGCGTTCCACCAGGGCTTTCTTCATAAGACATATCTGGAGTTTTAGGAACAAAATTGATTTGAGCAGAACGAGTATCTTGGGTGTAGGGACTATAAAAGGGGAAAGCATCCTGCTGTTTCCAGTGGCAGGACAAGAAAGAGAAAAGTACCAGTGAAGAGGGGTGGCTTTTCAGAGTCCCACAGAAAATAATGTCATTCTCATGCTGGTCACAAACAAGGATTAGGCTCCCAGCCCCTTAGTCTAGGCATCTCTCTGCTCCTACAAGCAGGAAAGGATCCGAAGTTTGTTAGTTATAAATCTTGTTTGCAATTTTCTGATCAGGAAGCTACCTCCCATCCCCTTCTGAGAGACAAACAAAAAGCAGATCTTGTTCCAGGAGTTGTGAAAAGGGCTGAAATGTCTTCAGACAGTTCTAAAACTATGTAGTTTTAGAAGTGTGCCCTCCCAGATGGGTGAAGATTGAGTTGCTGTGTGGTCTTAAGAGCACTCGTTTTCTCATGGGTTGTATCAGTCAGACCCATGTATAGTTCCTGGGGGGAAGAGAGGAGTGTATGTCTGTCTGGATTTGAGCTAGTGGGCTGGTGTTATGGGGAAGCCTCACTGCTTGGAGTATGATATCAGCTGGTTTGTGACCCTACCTTGTGAGAGGTGGATGAAGGGGATCCTTTTTCTTTTTTTGAGAATGAGTCTCACTGTTTTCCGGGCTAGAGTGCCGTGGCATCAGCCTAACTCACAACAACCTCAAACTCCTGGGCTGAAGCGATCCTCCTGTCTCAGCCTGCTAAGTAGCTGAGACTACAGGCATGTGCCACCATGCCCGGCTAATTTTTGTATGTATTTTTAGTTGTCCAGCTAATTTGTTTCTATTTTTAGTAGAGACGGGGTCTCATTCTTGCTCAGGCTGGTCTCCAACTTCTGAGCTCAAACAATCCACCCGCCTCTGCCTCCCAGAGTGCTAGGATTACAGGCGTGAGCCACTGCACCTGGCCAAGGTGGGGATCCTTTTAAAAGGCGTTAGGAGGTTTCTATGTGGGTACCTGATTACCCCCATGTCAGCTGTGCCAGACCTTAAGGGACAGAAAGAACAGCCAGAGGTCCTAAAGCAGAGGCCATGGGTTTGCCTGTCAGCCTCAACAGCTGAAAGGAGACGTCCGCAGAAGTCCTCTGAGAAGTCATTTCCTCCCCTTTGGCTTACAACTTCCTCTGGATCAGCCAGTTCCTTGCTCTCTAGCAAGAGGAAACAGGTTGCTGGTGTCCACTTCCCTGGGACTGAGTTAGTAAGATGTTGGCAGCTCCTTGGTGCCCTTCAAGTCCTCCAAAAGTATCACACTAAAAGGCACAGGTCTTCTTTCAAAAATCACAGAGAGGTCCCGTTTAATGTCTGTCTAATCTAGAATCTTCTTGCTCCTGTGTTGGCCCAGCCCATAATCTTAGATGCAGGGTACAGCAGTGTGTGTAAACCACATGCCCTATTTCCAGAAGGCAGTGGGAGTGATGGGTAGTAGTTACTGCAGAGCCACCAAAAAGCAACGCAGAAGTCAGGGTAAGGGGGTCACAGTGGCTTCACTGCAGGGTAAACGGTCCTTTAGGGGTTACAGTTGCTTCCTCAGGGTAGTCACCATCACTGTATCAGGTCTTCCTGACTACAAAGAGTTCTCCCCTATTTTCAGCAGAGGCTACTTCGGAGCTGTTAAGCCTTCCCCATTTTTGAATATTGAGGCTGCCCACCTGTCTGGAGGCTGCCCACTTGTGTGGAGGCTGTTCTGTTGGAATTCTTCTGTATATGCATGTGAATATCCCAAACTTAACTGGCTCAGACTTGCTGAACCCTGCAGAGAGACTGCAGTAGCCTCCTCCAGCACTTTGTGAAGTCTCATCGGTTACTTTAGCTGTGGTGTTCTCTGCCTTCACTGGTCACTTCTCTCCAGCCTTGGAGGTAGCTGGATCCCTTTGGGGAGACACTGGAAGTTGTCTATGCCCTTCTTGTGGGTAGCATTTGCACAGACTGGAGCATATGTTGGCTCCCTTAGCTCTGGGGCCCTCCCAGCTTCCCTACTGGCTTTTCTAGTGGTTTTGCCATAACTGTCAGAGATCCAAGTAGCAGCAGCTGCTCTAGGAAGCTCACATAGCCCATCCTCTCTCCCATTTTCTTTCCCAGCTTTATTGAACCATGATTGACAAATAAAAGTTATATATATTTAAGGTATACATATTTAAGGTATGATGTTTTGATATATATACATTGTATACTGATTTCCACAATCAAGCTAATTAGTATATCATCTTACATAGTTATTTGTGTATTGTGAGAACATTTGAGAATTATTCTTTTAGCAAATTTTAAGTATACAGTGTTTTTGTTTTTTTTTTGAGACAGAGTCTCGCTTTGTTGCCCAGGCTAGAGTGAGTGCCATGGTGTCAGCCTAGCTCACAGCAACCTCAAACTCCTGGGCTCAAGCAATCCTACTGCCTCAGCCTCCCGAGTAGCTGCGACTACAGGCATGTGCCACCATGCCCAGCTAATTTTTTCTATATATATTAGTTGGCCAATTAATTTCTTTCTATTTATAGTAGAGACGGGGTATCGCTCAAGCTGGTTTCGAACTCCTGACCTCAAGCAATCTGCCCACCTTGGCCTCCCAGAGTGCTAGGATTATAGGTGTGAGCCACCACACCCGGCCAGTATGTTATTAATTATAGTCACCATGCTATCTCTAGGACATAATCACCTTGTAACGTTTAAACCCTTTGACCAACATCTCACCATTTCCCCCACCCTTTAGCCCGCAACGACAACCATTTTCTCTGCTACTATTAGTTTGAATTTTTTGTTTTAAGATTCCACATAATGTTTTTTGTTTTTATTTTTTTTTTGAGACAGAGTCTCGCTTTGTTGTCCAGGCTAGAGTGAGTGCCGTGGCGTCAGCCTAGCTCACAGCAACCTCAAACTCCTGGGCTCCAGTGATCCTCCTGCCTCAGCCTCCCGAGTAGCTGGGACTACAGGCATGCGCCACCATGCCCAGCTAATTTTTTTTTTTTTTTGAGACAGAGTCTCGCTTTGTTGCCCAGGCTAGAGTGAGTGCCGTGGCGTCAGCCTAGCTCACAGCAACCTCAAACTCCTGGGCTCGAGTGATCCTTCTGCCTCAGCCTCCCGAGTAGCTGGGACTACAGGCATGCGCCACCATGCCCGGCTAATTTTTTTTTATATATATATCAGTTGGCCAATTAATTTCTTTCTATTTTATAGTAGAGACGGGGTCTCGCTCTTGCTCAGACTGGTTTTTTTTTTTTTTTTTTTGAGACAGAGTCTCACTTTGTTGCCTAGGCTAGAGTGAGTGCCATGGCGTCAGCCTAGCTCACAGCAACCTCAAACTCCTGGCTCAAGCAATCCTTCTGCCTCAGCCTCCCAAGTAGCTGGGACTACAGGCATGCGCCACCATGCCCGGCTAATTTTTTCTATATATATTAGTTGGCCAATTAATTTCTTTCTATTTATAGTAGAGACGGGTCTCGCTCTTGCTCAGGCTGGTTTCGAACTCCTGACCTTGAGCAATCCACCCGCCTCGGCCTCCCAGAGAGCTAGGATTACAGGCGTGAGCCACCGCGCCCGGCCCCTCAGACTGGTTTTGAACTCCTGACCTTGAGCAATCCGCCCGCCTCGGCCTCCCAAGAGCTAGGATTACAGGCGTGAGCCACAGCACCCGGCCAATGTTTTTTGTTTTTATTTTGAGACAGTCTCACTCTGTTGCCCAGGCTAGAGTGAGTGCCGTGGCGTCAGCCTAGCTCACAGCAACCTCAATCTCCTGGGTTCAAGTGATCCTACTGCCTCAGCCTCCCGAGTAGCTGGGACTACAGGCATGCGCCACCATGCTCGGCTAATTTTTTGTATATATATTTTTAGTTGGTCAATTAATTCCTATTTTTAGTAGAGACGGGGTCTCACACAGGCTGTTTTCAAACTCCTGACCTGGAGCAATCCGCCCGCCTTGGCTTCCCAAAGTGCTAGGATTACAGGCGTGAGCCACCACGCCCAGCCTTAAGATTCCACATAATAAGTTGAGCTCATGCAGTGTGTGTCTGTCTGTGTCTGGCTTATTTCACTTAGCATAATGTCCTTTAGGTTCATCTGTGTTGTCACAAACGGCAGAATTTTCTTTTTTTTTTTGAGACAGAGTCTCACTTTGTTGCCCTGGCTAGAATGAGTGCTGTGGTGTCAGCCTAGCTCACAGCAACCTCGAACTCCCGACCTTGAGCAATCTGCCCGCCTTGGCCTCCCAGGCCTCCCAGAGTGCTAGGATTATAGGGGTGAGCCACCACACCCGGCCAGAATTTTCTTTTTTTAAGGCTAATGTTCTATTGTGTATATAACCATATATCACGTTTTCTTTATCCATTCATCCATCACAATGGACATGTTTCCACATCTTGGTTATTTTGAATAATGTTCCAATGAACATGGGAGTGCAGATATCTTTCTGAGATCTTATTTCCTTTGATATATTCCTAGAGATCAGACTGCTGGATCACATGGCAGTTCTTTTAATTTTCCAAGGATGCTCCATACTGTTTTGAGAATGGCTGTACCAGTTTACACTCCCACTAACAGTGTACAAAGGTTTCATTTGCTCCATACCATCACTAGCACATGCTAGTTTTTTTTTTTTTTTTTTTTGGAGACGGAGTCTTGCTTTTTTGCCCAGGCTAGAGTGAGTGCCGTGGCATCAGCCTAGCTCACAGCAACCTGAAACTCCTGGGCTCAAGCGATCCTCTTGCCTCAGCCTCCCGAGTAGCTGGGACTACAGAGGCATGTACCACCATGCCCAGCTAATTTTTTCCATATATATTAGTTGGCCAATTAATTTCTTTCTATTTATAGTAGAGATCAGGTCTGGCTCTTGACCTCAAGCAATCTGCCCACCTTGGCCTCCCAGAGTGCTAGGATTATAGGTGTGAGCCACTGTACCCAGCCCACATACTGTCTTTTGACATTTTGATAGTAGCCATGCTAACAGATGTGAGATGACATCCCTCCCTCCCTTTTTTTTTTTTTTTTTTTTGAGACAGAGTCTCGCTTTGTTGCCTAGGCTAGAGTGAGTGCCATGGCGTCAGCCTAGCTCACAGCAACCTCAAACTCCTGGGCTCAAGCGATCCTTCTGTCTCAGCCTCCCTAGTAGCTGGGACTACAGGCATGAGCCACCATGCCCGGCTAATTTTTTCTATATATATTAGTTGGCCAATTAGTTTCTTTCTATTTATAGTAGAGACGGGGTCTCGCTCTTGCTCAGGCTGGTTTCGAACTCCCGACCTCGAGCAATCCACCCGCCTCGGCCTCCCAGAGAGCTAGGATTACAGGCGTGAGCCACCGCGCCCGGCCCCTCCCTCCCTTTTTGAAGCACAGAACGTGGGGTTCCTGCTCACACCCCGCTGGTGTGGGACATGGCCTCTGCCCCTGACTTTACTTCTTGCCTTGGTGTCTGAATCTGTAGCATCGCCCTGAGCAACTGGTGGTTTGTGGCCCACCTGACAGACCTGCTGGATCACTGCAAGCTCCTCCAGTCCCACAACCTCTAGTAAGTTGGCCAGGTACACTGATCCCTTTTTCCCCTCCACCAAGTCCTTGAGCGTGGGGTGAGCCAAATGCCTGGAAGGGAGGTTGGCCAGAGGAAGGGGGCCCTGAATGGATCTGGCAAAGTCTTGGACTTAACGTTATGTTTTATTCTAGTTTTGGTTCCAACATGAGAGAATTCCTCCTGCTGGAATATGCCTCAGGACTGTTTGCTCATCACAGGTAGGAAAGTCCCCATGGGTGTGGGGTATGCTGGGTGCTCTTCAGCGTACAGGTGCCATTTGAGCTTGGACTGTTCTCTGGTTTCCTGAGGTCCCTGGTTCCTTAGGTACCAGTCCCCAGAGCCCCAAGGCAGCACATGGGCTTAACACCCTCATGTGTGTCCTCCTTGGACCTTTGCAGCCTGTGGCAGCTGGGGGTAGATTACTTTGACTACTGCCCTGAGCTGGGCCGAGTTTCCTTGGAGCTGCACATTGAGCGGATCCCTCTGAACACCGAGCAGAAAGCCCTCAAGGTGCTGCGGATTTGTGAGCAGCGGCAGATGACTGAACAAGGTGAGTTGGCCTTGTTCCCAGCCTACACCATGCCAGCCTCCTCCTCACCAGCCATACTGGAGAGATAGTGGATGTCAACAGGTAAACTAAGGCACAGTACAGTTACTAGGCAGGGACAAGGGATCCATTGGGACTGAGAAGAGATCTAGCAAGTTACCTTTTAGAAAAGGCCCTGTGCCATTTCCTTGCTCTGCTTTCTCCACAAGGTCAGGCCTGGAGTCAGTGCCGAGTTTCCCTGTCCCAAGGGAATTGTGTTGCTAGCTAAGCCTGGCTCTGGGGAAGTGGTACTGGAAGTGGCTCCGGAAGAACACAGGGAGGGGAACAAGTATGGACAAGTCTGCCCCTTCTTTTCTTCCTCACTGTTGCATGATAAAAACCGGAGCTGTGATTGCCCAGAGGCAATTCACACATTCATGACCATCTCTGAAAGCATATGGTGTTTTAGACCTAAAGGAAGATAGTGTTTTAGATATCTGGACAGGTAATAGAGGAGCTGATATGTGGGGAGAAACAAAATATTTTTGCCACTCCTGAAATTACATCTGGTCATATAGCCAGTCCCACTGGTGGGTCAGAGAGCCCAATTGCCACTTGTAAACCCCCAAGTTTCTAGTTCTGCTGACCCAGCTGTGTTCAGAGCCTACGGGGAGGCTGTAGGAATGTCGCCTCTATCCCTGTAGGGCTCAGGAATGGTGATTTTGGGGGTGAAAGGGTTTGTCTTTTCTCTTTTCCCCTGCAAAGTTCGCAGCATTTGTAAGATCTTAGCCATGAAAGCTGTCCGCAACAATCGCCTGGGTTCCGCCCTTTCTTGGAGCATCCGTGCTAAAGACGCTGCCTTTGCCACGCTTGTGTCAGACAGGTGGGTTCAGCAGGTGCTGGCTTTCCAGGGGTTGTCTGGGAGGTTTAGGAAGTGGGCTTGGGAATGCTGCTCTGATCTCCTCTGGGCCTGGCCTGCAGGTTCCTGAGGGATTACTGTGAGCGAGGATGTTTTTCTGATTTGGATCTCATTGACAACTTGGGGCCAGCCATGATGCTCAGTGACCGACTGACATTCCTGGGTGAGTTCTCTTGGTTCTGTCCCCCTAGACCTTGGGCATAAGTGAACAGTTAATAGAGGTTAGAGGGATTATTCTAGACTTCTTAAGTTTTTCCTTCCTGTTAAACCCAAACTCTAAACTACGTAGAACCCTATGTGCAGTTTTTGGTAACATTTTATTTTCCAGTAATTTCAAACTTAGAGAAATGGTGCAAAAATAGTATAAGGAATGAGGCGCTTCCATATATGTTTCACCCAGATTCACCAATTAAATTTGGCCTTTTATATCCGAGGGTTCTACATCTGTAAATTCAGCTGAATGGATGGCTGCGTCTACATTGAACATCTGGACTTTTTTGAGATGATGTCTCACTATGCTGCCCGGGCTAGATAGAGTGATATTGTACAGTGACTATTCTCAGGCTTGATCATGGGACATACTCCAGCCTTCAATTCCTGGGCTCAAATTTTCTCTCGCCTCAGCCTTCCAAGTAGCTGAGACTATGGCCTCGTGCCACTGTGCCCAGCTTTAGACTTTTTTCCTTCTCATTATTCGTATAATAGCTATTTACTTAGCATTTATATTGTATAAAGTATTGTGAGTAATCTGGAAATAATTTAAAGTACATGGGAGGATCTGCATAGGTTATATGCAAAGGCTGCCCCATTTATGTAAGAGACTTGAGCATCCTTGGGTTTTGGTATCCACAGGGATCCTGGAACCAGTGCCCTGTGAGTATTGAGGGATGACTTTATATTTTGCTTCATTTGTTTTATCATTCTTTCCTCAATTGGTCAGTCAGTTCTTTTGGGAACAATTTTAGAATAAGTTGGAGATATTGTTCTCCTTTCTCCTTAAATACTTCAGTGTGTGATTCCTAAAAATAATAGTTATTAAAGGGCCGGGCATGGTGGCTCACACCTCCCAGGTGGCTGCTTGGGAGGCTGAGGCAGCTAGATTGTTTGAGCTCAGGAGTTCGAGACCAGCCTGAGCAAGACCCCTTCTCTATTTTTAGTAGAAAGAAATTAGCCAAACAACTAAAAATATATAGAAAAAATTAGCCAGGCATGGTGGCACATGCCTGTAGTCCCAGCTACTTAGGAGGCTGAGGCAGGAGGATCGCTTAAGCCCAGGAGTTTGAGGTTGCTGTGAGCTAGGCTGATGCCAGAGCACTCACTCTAGCCCAGGCAACAGAGTAAGACTGTCTCAAAAAAAAAAAAAAAAAAAGTTATCAGGAGATCTGTCATTGATACAATACTTATTCAATTCACAACCCATATCCTGATTACATCAGCTGTCCCAGTAAGGTCGTGTCATGTCTCTTTTTTTGTGCTGCTTTGTTTGTTTTTGGAGACAAGGTCTCACTCTGCCTGGGCTAGAGTACAGTGGTGTCATCATATCTCACTGTAGCCTCAAACTCTTGGGCTCAAGCAGTCCTTCTACCTCAGCCTCCCTAGTAGCTGGGCCTACAGGCACATGCCACCACCCCGGCTAATTTCTTTTTTTGTAGAGACGGGGTCTCACTGTGTTGCCTAGGCTGGTCTCAAACTCCTGGGCTTAAGCAATCCTCCCACCTGGGCCTCTCAAAGCACTGGGATTATAGACATGAGATATCACGCCCAGCCTTTTGTAGGTTTCACTTAAGCCATTTAACAGAATGTGGAGGTGACCTCCTGCTCTCCTTTCTTTACAGGAAAGTACCGTGAGTTCCACCGATTATATGGAGAGAAGCGTTTTGTTGATGCCGCTTCTCTTCTCCTGTCATTGATGACTTCTCAGATTGCCCCTCGGTCTTTCTGGATGACACTGCTAACAGACGCCCTGCCCCTTTTGGAACAGAAACAGGTAAAGGTTGAGTCAGCGGTAAATTTCTTCTCTACCTTTTGTAGTCCCAACAGTGCTTAGTTCTGTAGCTGCAGATGTACACGTGTTTTTTCCCAAGTAGTTGTGTATGTATGTGCATGCACACGTAGTCCTCCATAATACCCCCTCGGGAAATCCCACGTTCACACAAGAAAACTACTTACTGTGAAGCAGCTGTCTACCAACTATACTCAGCCCAGGGCCCTGACTAGAAGGGCCAGAAGTGAGAATCAGTAGCTGCTTCATCCTCCCAGGGCCTCGTTACAAAGCACATCCTTTGGAATGGCACAGAAGGAAGAACTGGGCCGGGCGGGTGGCTCATGCCTGTAATCCTAGCTTTCTGGGAGGCCAAGGTGGGCGGATTGCTCAAGGTTAGGAGTTCCAAACCAGCCTGAGTAAGAGCGAGACCCCATCTCTACTATAAATAGAAATAAATTAATTGGCCAACTAATATATATAGAAAAAATTACCTGGGCATGGTGGCGCATGCCTGTAGTCCCAGCTACCCGGGAGGCTGAGGCAGGAGGATTGCTTGAGCCCAGGAGTTTGAGGTTGCTGTGAGCTAGGCTGACGCCACGGCACTCACTCTAGCCTGAGCAACAAAGTGAGACTCTGTCTCAAAAAAAAAAAAGAACTTCTCTGAACTTGGGCCTGTGCCCTTCAGTGTGCAGGCCTTTCCTGGGGAACAGCTAAGCAAAGTAGTCTTTCTCCTCTAGGTGATTTTTTCAGCAGAACAGACATATGAGCTGATGCGGTGTCTGGAGGACTTGACATCAGGAAGGCCAGAGCATGGAGAACCTGATGCCCAGCAACTCCAGGTCATTTTAACTTCTGGTTGATGGTTGCACAAGGGAGGTTATCGAGATGGGAAAAGGCTCACTCTCTTGGGCTTCTCCTCCCTTTCCTTCCAGAAACACTGGCTCCTTATGAACTCGTGCCTTAGTTCTCCCTCAACCTGTAACTGACATGCCAACTTCTTTTAGGAGAAAATGGGCAATTCTAGTATTTTGGTCCCTATTTTTTTTCCTTTCCTGCCCTTCAGAGTGGCCCTTTACTTTCTGGAAGCTACTACTTAATGTTAAATGTTATCTCTCTGCCTCCTCTACCTTTGGATTAGGTGGGACTTTTGGGAACTTTAAGGAATCCTTCCTGCTGGCTCAAGCTGGTGCTTTCTGCTTTGCAGGATGATGACATAGAGACCACCAAAGTGGAAATGCTGAGACTTGCTCTTGCACGAAATCTTGCTGGGGCAATTATAAGAGAAGGCTCACTGGAAGGTTCCTGAGAGAGCTGCTTCAGTGTGGTATCTCTGTATGGTTATGTATATAGAGTTTTAAAATAAATGTTCTCTTTCGCAAATATAAGCTCTTATGGACCATTGTCCAGGCAGGGGGTTGTTATCTATGTCTACTCTGAACCTGAGGTAGTAGAAGTTAAGAAAATGCTTGTTTCATGTTCTCTTTGACATGGAACTGTCTTCCTGTGTCTCCTTAGAGAAGCCACTCCCAGAAGTTATGAAGTGTTATGATGAATACAGTGTCCTCCTCCCTATAATTGTAAATTTGAACAAGAGCCCTTGCGGTTTGTGCTTCTGAAAGCTTGCCTGACCTCAGATTCATCTGGAACATTCAATATGCTCTGACATTTTTGTTACCTGTTTTTTTAAAAAAAGTGTTCAGGGCCGGGCGCAGTGGCTCACGCCTGTAATTCTAGCACTCTGGGAGGCCGAGGCGGGTGGATAGCTCAAGGTCAGGAGTTCGAAACCAGCCTGAGCAAGACGCCGTCTCTACTAAAAAATAGAAAGAAATTAATTGGCCAACTAAAAATATATAGAAAAACTTAGCCAGGCATGGTGGCACATGCCTGTAGTCCCAGCTACTTGGGAGGCTGAGGCAGGACGACTGCTTAAGCCCAGGAGTTTGAGGTTGCTGGTGCCGCGGCACTCTAGCCTGGGTAATAGAGAGAGACTCTGTCTCAAAAGTACAAGTTCCTGGACACTTTTTTAAAACAAAAACCTCGGGCAACTCCAGCATAGCCTAACCCACCTACGTACCTTTGGAATTCACAGGTGGAACCTTCCCCATTGGGGTGAATGGTGTCTACATTAGAAGGATTCCAAGTAGGGTGAAAATGGTTTTATTTAACATGCAGCAAAACAAGGGCAGCAGAGTTGGTATATCCAGTACAGGTGTTTGCCACAAAGCAGTGACCTCAATAGTTAATGAGTAACACTCATAATTTTAATGTCTAAAGCTTATTATAACGATACATTTCCACATAGGAATCCCACAGACATTCCCAGGGCTGTAGAAGCCAGTCTCTGGAAAGCTCTTGGATTTATTCTTAAGTAGTGAAAATGATTCACTTTTTACCTGTCCTAATGAAGCAGTGAAACCTGCTTCCTAAAGACAGCAAGGGGAAGGGAGATGACCTCTTGATCCAGAGTAAGGGAGTCCTGCAAGGGGTGTGTGTGGGGGAATCAGGGAATGTGGTTTGTGCCACCTCCCTTTTTCCAGAGAGATCTGATCACTGAGCCCATCCAGCTGTGTGTGTGCTCTTCCCCCAACTTCTGTGGCAGCTGGTGTTTCTTTCCTGTTGCCTTGTCAGACCTGGTATCCCTGGCCCAGGGTTGCATCCACCTGTCAGAGCAGCTGGGGCCAAGCACTGTTGAAGCACATGCTCTGGTGACTTGGCTCAAGCATGGCTCTGATCTCATCACCTGCAGACCCAACATCTTGCTTACAGTGCCCCTTGGTAGCTGGGAATAGGGTTTCTGGGCAGCACGTCAGGACATGTCTAGTGCAACGTGCTTGACCCTGAGGCCTCTGGTGTCCAACCACACCACATGCCATCCGGTGGGAGGAGGCCAAAGCAGGACGCAGAGGGTGGTAGGAGTTGTCCTTCCCTTCAGAGACTCTAACGGGGAAGACAGCAGTTTATTTCATGCCAAGCAAGAGGTAGTGAGTAGGATGGCCTGCCCCACAGTTGGAGGCACGCTTTTCCCAGAAAGCTCACCTGCTTTTGGAGAAGGGAAAATATTGGTTCTCTTCATTTTCTTTCCTATTCCCTAGTTTAGGCTATCAGAAGACCAAGTTCTGTTTCTGCTAGGCTGAGTTCCATGTCCTGCTGAGATGTCCATAGGACATAGCATGCCACTGCCAGGGATAAGCGTGCAACTCATCGCTCAGTGGCCATTCCAGGATGCTGCTGCGCACAGAAGGTAGGGCCCCAGTGTACCATTTCTCACCCTGGGCCAAACACCATCTTGGGTTACTGGGCTTGGCCCACCTCCCTGAAGGGGGCAGCAGGAGCAGCACAGAATAGCAATGGGTGGGCGGGGCAGGGGCCCCTACAGCCTCTCAGGCTGCACCTCTGTGGGGTGTGAAGATGTGGTTCTTGTTGGGGTATAGGGGAGATGATACTCTCCTCAGAGATTCCCCCCCACCCCCCAGGGCTTCAGTGAATGCCAGTAAAAAGAAGAAAAAACCTACTCCAAGCCTGGGGTCCATGTTCCTAGGACAGTAGCGAAGTCGCCGGGACCACTCCCCACCCGACGGCATATGGCCACTTCAAGTCACACAGGTAGATAAAAACAGGTCCTCTTAGGGGGCCAAAAGAGTGGTTATCACAGCAGCAGCTTGGCTCCCAGCAGAAAGGCCCAGGACCCCGTTTCCATGTCAAAGCTATAAGCACTGTCATCAGGACATGGAGAATGACTGGACCAGAGCACTCCCCATCTTAGGGCAGCCTGCCTGGGCTTCAAAGTGAAGATCACAGCGTCCTCTGGGGTCATAGGTTTCCCCACTGCTCCACAGGAGGGAACTGGTCCACCTCGCCCACCTCCGTGCTCAGCTGCTCCCCCAGGGCAAAGGTCAGCCTATACCGAAGCCGCACCTTCTCCTGTGACAGAGGGCAGCAGGTGAGATCCAGCCTAGGTGGCCCCTCAGCAGGATGCCCTCTTCTCTGCTACCCTCTCACAGCCCTCTCTGTGTTAGAGGGATCATCCCCGTTCCCACCAGCCATGCTCAGCCACTTAAGCCAGGGTAGCAAAGGGATGTGTTAATGCCACAGGTCAGAGCACTTCAGGGTGGGAGGTATTGGTCTTGAGGTCATAATCTGGGGAGGACCCATGGGTTCTACCCTGCTCACCTTCAGTGGGTTGGCCAGCAACATGACCTGGGTAATGGCTGCAGGTGGCTGGATCGGGCTGAATGGAGAGAGTTCTGTCCCAGAGGGTGGCTGCAATTTCACTTTCATGGACTAAAGATAGAGAGGAGAAGCTCCTTTGAAGAGAGCAGCAGGTGCCCATGATGAAACCCAGTCTGATCCCAGTGGCTATACCCTGCTGTCCAGTGGCCGCCCTCTGGGAGCAGGGAGTACCTTGGGCACTGCAGCCTGCAGCACGATGCTCTTGACTGGCAAGGGCGCCGTATTCAGCATGGATACCACCACCACCAGCACGTCAGGCCGTCCTGGAGGACACTCCTTGGCAAAGTGGAAGAGGATGCGGAAGCCATTTTTATCATAGGCTGTCACGGGAAGGGCATTGCCTGCAAGAAGTCGGCACATGGATGTGGGAGGAGAGAGCCAAAGATACCCAACAGAGCCCAAGTGGTACCTGCTGTAGCCACAACTTGGGGGAGAGGGGCTCCCTGGCCATGGTAAATACAACACTCCCTCATAGAGTCTGGAAAGGCTGACACAGCAGGCAAGCAATCCCCACCGGGCTCTAAGGAATCACCACAAGGACCCACCCATCGCATGCCCCACAGTACTGCAGCTGTGGGCCCCACCTCCCTCCCCACCTCTAACACCTACTAGGCTTGATCGATTCCAAGGGCACGTGGACACTGGCCAGGGAGAGCTGGGGCCCCTTCATGGGGCTGCCCTGAGGCTGGAAGGCCAGTGGCTGGAAGAGAGGGCTGCCAGGCCCAGTGGAGAAGGGCAGGAGAGGCCTGGCTGGAGTAGTGGGGATCAGGGGGGTGGCCGCAGCCCCAGAGGAAAAGTGGGAGGCAGGTTTCACTAAGCCTGATGTCCTGGGAGGCAGGAAGACAGAAGGCAAGTCAAAGGGCAAGCCAGATGTGTTGGGCCAAAGGGGATCCTCCCCCCAACCTCTGGTTCTGCCATGCCCAGCCATCAGCAACCCCACCCTCCTCTCCCACTCATTACACTTTGGCCTCTTCCAGAAGCTGATCGAGCGCATCCAGGTGGTGCAGGGTGGTATCACCCAGTGCAGAGCTATGATGATCAGGGACAGCAGGCTCAGCCTTTGGGGCCAAAGCTGGGGCCAGTCCAGTAGAGAACAGGAAGGAACCCACACCGGGGGCAGGAACGCTGGCTGGGACCACAGGGGCTGGGAAGGGAGGCAGCAGTGGAGCTTGGGAGTTGCCTGAGGAGGGGGCTGAGGGCTGGAGCAGAGGAGCATCTGAGGAGCTGCAGGCAGCAGGCCCTGGCGTGGGGCTGAAGAAGTCCAGGTTGGACTGTTCACTCTGTGGGCAACGGAAAGGGCAGGTGAGCAAAGGCCAGGGAGGGCCTGCTGCAGGTGGCAAGGGGCGTAGCCCTGCAGCCACTGGCCCTCTTCCACCAGAGGCGCTGGAGGTGTGCAACCCCGCTGGGCAGCACTCTGGAGGGAAGGGACAACACAGACCCCAGCTGACTGTAGCCAAGAACCAGTCAGAGATGAGACTAGTAAGTGATGGTCCTCAGACACTTTCGTGATGCCACCATCAGTGTGCCCCTACCTGGAACAGTTGCCATTGGCTATTTCCAGCTGACTCTTTGGGAGGAACATTAGGGGCTGGGTCAGTGAGGCCTGAGAACAGAGAAAGGAACTCCATGAGAAAAGGCTCAGGTGACAAGTGATACCAATGGGTGAAGGGGTGGGGAGCTCTTTAGGCAGTCTCCAGAGGGCTCCCCTCTCCCTTCAGGGAGAGGGGAACAGGGCCCACCGTGGAGTCTACTGGCAAGACTGCCCTGGTGTTCTCAAGGGTCAGTGACCTTGACTGTGTTCCCTACAACTGCAGGCTCTTTGCCCACCCCTGATAAGCATACTGGGACACCTTCAGGCTACCTCCTGATGCCACCGACCCTTCTTCCTCTGAGGGTTCCACCAGGAGAAACACCTTTCGGCCTCCCTCTAGGACGTACCCAAGCAGAGCAGCTCCTCGTCCAGCAAGGAGAGGGCATTGTTTGTGCTGTTGGGCCCCAGGAGGGCCTCGGCCTGGCTGGACGAGCGGCTGCGTGGAGGGCCTGAGGTCTGGGGGGGAGGAGGGAGGATCGGGATGCCTGAGGAGGGTGGAGTGGGTGCTGGAGCCGACGTAGAGGATGGACTATTCAGTGTGTCCAACTCAGCAAGATCGATGAGAGTGCCTTGGTTACTGGAGTGATTGTTCCCTAGATGGGCAAACAGAGAGGACAGGGGTTGTTCTAGTGGCTGCACAGGAGGAGGCAGGATCCTGGGCGCAGCGGTTGATGATCCAGCCTCTGGCCCAGTCCAAAGGCATTTCTGCCGAGGAACACTAAAGCAAGCTGAAGGAGGCAGGGCAAGCACTTGGAACAGTTGAGAAGCCCTCAGGTCCTGTGGAATGCTACGGTGGTCAGCTCTACCCTTGCTGTGTGGCAGGGAGTCAGGGGGGCCCAGAATGGGGAACCAGAACATTTTACCTTCGGAGTCAGGCATTGTTGAGGTAGCCACCTCGCCATTGATGACCTGCCCTCCAATAATTGTTTTGTAAGAGTTGATGACTCGGGAGAGGTTGTCACTGGCCTGCAGGATGTCCCCTGGAGCAGAAAACAGACTCCTTATACCTGGCTATGACAACTTACCCACCAACACAGACAAATTCCTGGCTCATCCTCAGTCCTCACTCACCCAAACTGTTGTCATTGTCCTCTGTCTCACTGGCTAGTTTAAATAACGTCCGCCTCTTGTTCTCACACCTATCGAACAACTCCTAAAAGAAACCCAGACATAAAAAATCACAACTGCAAAGGCCCTCAGAGATGATGTGATCTGGCATTCATGACCAGAAAACAAAGATCCTCAGTGCACTATGATCAATTACTGGCAGCACTGGGACCAGAGCACACGTCTTCCTGCCACCACACCATGTCCCCCAAGACATCTGTGTAGACAGTCGATCACATGGTTGGAGAAGGTCAGTAAGTCCCTTCCCATCTCCCAGGCTGGCATGTACCTCAGAACTCAAACTATCCACCCAACCACATCAGCATCGGGGTCACAGGGATGCCCTTGAGGCAGTAAGGAAAGGTGCACAGCAGTGGTGAGCACTGCAGGCAGTCTCTGGAGTCACACAAGCAGGTTTACACCTGGCCCTTCTATCCCAGGTTAGTTAGCAACCTCAGGTGTTAGATGAGGATGCCACCATTTCTGTGGCCACTATGCAGATGACTCAGCCGTGAATGCCAAGCATGTAGCCCAGTGTCGTCAATGGGCAGGCACTCAGCACAGGCTGGTTCTGGACGTTCCTGCAGAGCAGCCCCGTGAGGCCGGCTCTTCACCCGAGGGTGGGCCTACCTTCATGAGCTCTTTATCTCCCTCTGAAGAATCCTCGCGGCTGTAGTGGAGCAGCATCTCGCTGAGCAGTTTCACGTTGTTGTTGACCTCCTCTAACGTATGCAGACGCTTGGTCACCTTCTGAATCCGCGCCTCGTCCTGCCCATCAGCGAGGATCAGGAGAAAGAGAGCTCAACAGTTGGTCTTCCCACTCCCACCAGGCAACATAAGCACAGGGGCTTGGTTCCTGGGACCCAATCTACAGTCCTTTCACAGCAATACTCTTCCCAGCCCTCCTGTGCTCTTCCCTCCTATGCTCTTCCAGAAGCCCTCCGAGCCTCAGCTGCCCTAGGTAAGGGCTGGCAGTAGGGGGAACAAAAGAGGCCTGACATCCAGTGAAGCAGCAGCTTCTGCTGTGTGCGTGGCTTCTCCACCCCATATCTGAAGGACCAGGGCCCACTCACTTCCTTCACCATGGACTTGATCAGCTTGTTGGCTTCTTGCAAGTCATCTGGGTTTTTGCTTTTCAGCAGCTTGGCTAAAAGCTGGAAGAGGAGGACATCAAAGGTAAAGGGAGCATGCCTGCTCCCCGAACCACCAAGCAAAACCACCTTCCCCCTGCTGCTGCCACCTCAAATCTGAGAAAACCCCAGACCTAGATGTACTTTACCTTGGATTTCTCCTCATCATCAAAAACAGGGTTTTTGGGACGAGGTGGTGGAGAGGGGATCAGCGTCCTGTCCACAGGGATTGGTGGGTCAGACTGCACTATGCCTGAAAGGGCACATGGGGGCAGAGCGAGTGCTCAGGCTGTGGTCACCGTGTCACCCCTGCTCATACACCAAGGGCCACATCCCTGGGATCAAGACCTGCAAGAGGGTGCAGGGCAGGCTGCTCACACCTCATCCCATTGAGACCCTGCTGAGCTCTACCCTGGGAGCAAATGCGGTTCTCTTCAGGAGGGAAGGAGTCAGGAGACACCGAATTCCCTTCTCTTCTTTGCCTTGGCTGGCTTTCAAGGGCTGCCTTGAAACTAAAGGAAGGTAGACACATACCCTGTCTCTTCAACATATGGTAGGCATCCTTGATCTTTGCTTCTTCTGGCAGGGCCATGGTCCAGCTATAAAGCAGCTCGATGACCTTGGTCTTCACTTTCTCAGACACCCTGTCCCCCAGGTACTAAGCAGCAAAACAAAATGAGAGAATCTAGTAACTGCAGTTTGGAGGCAGAGAAAGTGTAAGGCTCCCCTCCCAGCAATGACACAGTTGCCTGTTAGTCACAGGCCTCAAGCCTACTCAACACCAGCAGGTGTTAAGGTATGTGTGAAACAGAGCAGGGGAGGGGAGGGGCCTCCCTGTGGCCTGGCTGTGTCCATCTAGATAGTCTGTGGTTAGGCAGGGGGCCAGGAGCCAGTCACTGCATTTCCGTACACAAGCTGCCAAACCACAACTGCATTTAATCTTGAAGGAGGTTCATAAGCATGTCTTTAGCATGAAAAAAAACCTGCTTTAAGTGAGTACCCAGAGCTACGCAATCCTGGCATGCAACAGAACCTGGCTGGCTGAACAGCTGAGTGATGAGGGAGCCCAGCTCCTCATATTCACGTAAGAGAGGCAAAAAAAAAAAAAAAAAAAAAATCCCCAACTGCTATATGCTAGGAGCTACTCAGGCCCTCACCCCAGGCACTCGTACAGCTACTGTCGCAGCACCTGTCACATACAGGCTGCCTGTCCACATGTTCTACTTGGTCTCCATCACCTCCAGGGCCTCACTCTCTGAGGGCAAAACACAGAGCATCTCAGCTCTGTGGGGATGTGATGTGGTTGGGCAGTGAAAGCCATTAAGATGGGAGATGGGGAGAAACATAAGAAGTCCCTAGAAGCAAGGAAACTGCCAGTGACTGACCTTTGGAGAGACGACTTTGATTAACTCATTCAAAAAACGGAACTTTCCCACTTCATTATGAAATCTCCTCCCACAGTTCTTCATACATGCCTCCAGCACCTACAGCCAAACAGAGGAGCTCAGTGAGACCTCACCTGACAACAGTGCTAAATAAATGCCCCAGATGAAGGAACTCACCATGGAAAGCAGCCTGCACCACCTTCCACCCTGGGGGGCAGTGCAGGTTAAACAACTGGCTCACACAATTGCAAATCTCTGCTGGGGAAGTTACGCTGGGGTTAAAGTAAGAAACTCTGAGACCCAGACACCAAGGCAGCCTGGATGCCAGTCCTGGGAGTAGCCTTCCTTAAAGGCTCTGGCCTCCTATTTTACATAGGTCCAGGGACAAAGTCTCTCTGACTCAGGGTCCTTTCCACAAGTTGACTGACATTAGGGGGAAAGAATGTTTAAATCTTGTTATTGTCAGTCTAGATGACACCACACCCCCCACTCTCATGTCCCTAACATGCTTCCCTATGCCACTCGTGGCCCTGGCACTCACACAGTTCGTAATGAGGAGTGCACACTCCAGAGCTCCCTTTCTTGGCTTCTGTTTTTATTTTTAAAAATTTCCTTTCTTTTTTTTAAGGCTTCTTTTTTGTAAAGCAGGGTTTCTCAACTGTGGACTGCCTGACATTTTGGGGCAGTCATTCTTTGTTGTGCATGTGTCCTGTGCATTACAGAATGTTGAGCATCTAGTGGCATTCAGAGAGGAACAAGATGCCAGGCAGTACCCCACTAGATGTCAAGAACACTCCCACCCTGATGTGTGACAACTAAAAATGTCTCCAGACACTGCAAAATGTCCCCTGGGGGGCAAAATCACCCAATGTTAAGAATCATGGTTTTTTGTTGTTTTTTTTTTTGAGACAGAGTCTCACTCTGTTGCCTGGACTAGAATGCTGTGGCGTCAGCCTAGCTCACAGCAACCTCAAGCTTGTAGGCTCAAGCGATCCTTCTGCCTCAGCCTCCTGAGTAGCTGGGACTACAGGCATACACTACCATGCCTGGCTAATTTTTTATACATATATTTTTGGTCATCCAGCTAATTTCTATTTTTTTAGTAGTGACAGGGTCTCTCGCTCTTGCTCAGGCTGGTCTCGAACTCCTGAGCTCAGATGATCCACCAGCCTCGGCCTCCCAGAGTGCTAGGATTATAGCCATGAGGCACCGCACTGGCCAAGAATCATTGTTATAAGTCTAAGCTCTACAGCAAACATGAGAGAGATGCATGTGCTAAGTGCTATTTCCTGTCTTCTATCTTTCCAGGATTCAAATGTAGTCAGGGCAGAACCCTATATTCCTCAGGACTCAGCTGCTCTCTGGTCTAGGGAGAGCCTGGAAGCACCTGAGTGCCACGTACTGCTCCATGTCTTCAGCTCCCTTAGTCTGAATGAACTGAAGATCTGCCCTACGGCCACACCCAGAAGCTCAACACTGCATTAATAACTGGCATTGTATTTAACTACACAACAAATGATACCCACTTCACTTTCTTCAGCCGGCCTACTTAACTGTCAAGACAGCTCTGTGGGCATCTCTTCAAGAAGGCTTTGCTAGCCCCATGCTGGGCTTAGGGCCCCTGCCTGTGGGCTCCCCGCCTCCACACCTCTGCCTCTCACATTGACCACGTGGCTATCTGGCAGAGAAAGCACCGAAGTCACCTTCGAAGCACTAGTGCTGGACACGGTGCACACGTGTGGAATGGCTGACTGGACATGTTCTAGATATAGTTTGTATCAAGGACTTTCTGCGAGCTTTTGGGCATGAACCCTGAGAACCACCAAGACCCCAATGGATACATGAGGAAGGGTCCAGACAGGTGTAGATTCACTGCTTTCATCTTTACAGTGAAGAACCTACCGTCAGGGCCTGGACCGCCTCCCATTCCTGCGGAGACTGGATCTTGTGGGCCAACAGTCGGACAGCGATCTGTGGCCTAGGGGACAAGCAGACCACAGTCTCAGTACGATGGCCCTGGGGCCATCTGGCTAGCCCCACTTTGGCCGCAATTTTTGACTTTCCTAGTCAGTTCTCTCTCACTTGCCCCATTAGAGCGTTGAGACTTACCCTTCAAGCTCTTTGTTGATCTGATCACAGAAGCCAATTATGTATTCCCAGTCCTCCTGGCGGTTGGAAGGATTGGTGGCTTTATCTTGGGGTAGACCAAAGAAAAGGATAATTGTTATGAAGAGCAAGGAGGATGCAACAGATGTTTCCTCCACAATTTTTATTTTTCTTCTCCCTTCCCTCCTCTCTTCTTCACAATTTTTAGGCAGTAAAATTTTGCTTCCACATTTATTCTCTAATAGAGAAGCCTCAATAGTTCAATCAGACAGCAGTCAAAAACAAATACTGCTTTCTGTCTACTATTTTAAAAATCAAAAATTTGAAAGAAAACAAATTTTCAACCTCATGGAGCTTAGAGATGATGAAGCCACTGCATTCCAGTCTGGGTGACACAGTGAGACTCTATCTCAAAGAAAAAAAAAAATTCTAGGCACTGAATGCAAAGTTCTCTAATATTTGGTTTGGGCCCCCCTCCCTGTTATCTATAGAACATGTGGTTACAGAGGATAGCCCAGCTGAGGGTGGCTAAATGGGCTCCCTTCTCTGATTCAGATCTGGAGTCTGTCTCTAGAAAGCACTCTCAAGCTGTTTTCTAAATTTAGGGCTTCAGGTTCAGAAGACAAATGGAAGGCTGAACACGTAGATCCTTTAAAATTTAAAACACCCATGCTCTTTACGCAGATTTCCATAAGGAGCAAAAGCAGAACGTCAGAGCCACCTCTGAGGGATGCTGTTAAAAGTGTCTGAATTCTGATTTCTCATGATTGTGGGTGTTTTCTTAACTTTAAAAATAACCTGCTGGAAGACCAAATCCTACCAGTGACACCGGCCCCTTGACTGGGAACAGGGCTCCAGGGCTCTAAGCGGATACCTCCCCCAAGCAGAGGGAAGGACCACTAGACCCAGTGCATACTGCTTCCCAGGTCAGGGCTGGGCCTACCTGGTAGCTAGCTAGCGTTTCTGCTCTGGCTGCACGGGGAAGATTCTGATACTTTAGGTTCATATTCAGAGGACAAGGTCTGTCCTCAATCCTGAAAGAGAATTACCAAGCACTTCAAAATGGCAAGCTTGAAGGGAGGGGAGATTAATTTAGTCAAAGGTGGCCATATGGGAAGAAATCTGGCAATCCTGCATTGATTGCCACAGTGACCCACTAGCTATCACCTTCCAGAGAAACCTCGAGTCTCTTCCACCATGTCTGAGGTCTGCTCAGGCATTAGTGTGGCTTTGTTTCTAATCCTTATCATTTGAGATGCTTAAAGTTCTCACATGACACCAAAAGGCTGCAAGATACAAAAATAAGATGGTCTGCAGTGCCATACCCACCTCCCAACACTATTATTTTAAGAGCAGTGATACACCTCGTGATAGGAGAGAAATTAGCCCACTCACTTCTACTGTTCACAACAGGAAAAGCATCTTCCAAATACAGAGTAAAATGTGGACCAACCCTGCACCCCCGCTCCTCCCCCCACAGCAATGGGCATTCACCACACACCACATTCTTCACAGGCCTGTTAGAGTTCCTACAGCATTTGCACTTCCAAGAACACTCCCTCCTACTTTTCACTTGTGTTTATTTCTCTAGAATCCCACTTTCTTTCACCTGATTAGACTTTCCTAAAGCAAATCTGCAGGGAGCTCTCTGCCTACACAGGGGCACAAAAAGCCCCGGTTTCTGAATATCTCCTCCGGTTTCTGAATATCTCCTCCGGTTCTCCAGCCAGCCCAGCAGACCACCCACAGGAATGGGAAAAAACCTCTGGGAATAATTCTAGGTGATTCGATCTCTCCATCTGCCCACTGCTTCCTGCAGCAGATGCACGCAACCTTCCACCCACTCGACATTCTCCTTCACCTGGAACAGAGGTGACACCAGAGCCTCCCACTGCAGCCCCTGCCTTCTAGAACCGCCCCCTGGGTTCTGCTCTGACTCATGGTTTTTGTCTATTTTCAGGTCTCTGTTGAAAGCCTCATTCTCTTCTGTTTCTGTTCCTCTAGATTTCCTTTATTGCTCTCATTTTCAGCTGAATCCCATCACTATCCTAGACTCTCATGGGACTTTAACATGGTATGTAAGAATGGAAAGAGCAACATTGGCTACCCCAACCCAACATTGCTCAGATAGTCCAGAGAAGACAAGCTCTATGTAGCAAATGACAAACAAAAGAGCAGACGCAAGAACATGGGCTGGAAAGGGTCAGCCTTCAAAAAGGTAGGGTCCTGAATCAAAAGAGAAACCTAGCCAATCACCAGGTCTTTGTTAGGCACCCACAGACAATGAAGCAAACAGCATGCCAGACCCTGGATGGACTACAGAAAAAGTACAAGACACAGATTCTATCCTTAAGGAGGCTGTGCTTGTCTGGTTCAACACATCAGGAAAAAAAATCAGTGCACAAAACAAGACAGTGCCCCCACCTCAGACACCCAGGTTAGAACCCCCACCGTTGACGACTCCTTCCCTCTCCTCACCCATTACCTTCAGTCCTTTCTTATCCCTGCCCCAACCCCACCCTACTTCTCACTGGCTTCCAGAACTTCTGTTCTAACCCACTCTACATGTAAAGCCCTTTATCAATCCTCCTAAAACACTGATTTCATCAAGTAAAGGAGGAATGGGGACATGATAACCATAGAAATTTAACTTGTGCTGGAATTCAAGATTTTCCAGAATTTTGTCCTAAATTCTCAATTTTATCTCCCACTGTGCCCTTAAGGAACTTCCTGCCTGAACCAGCCAAACATCTGTTACTATGTGCCTCAAACAGGTTTGTTTTCTCCACATCGGCATCTAGTGTTTTCTTTGCCAATTTTTCCCATTCTTTAATGCCTAGCTCGAATGTCATCTCATTGAATCATTTTCCATTCCCCTTATCCCCAACTTCTTAAAGAGACTATATTTTAACACTTAAGGCTCCTGCCTCGTATCTTTTGTTTTTTTAAGAGATGGAGTCTTGGCCAGGTGCAGCAGCTCATGCCTGTAATCCTAGCACTCTGGGAAGCCAAGGCAGGAGAATCTCTTGAGCTCAGGAGTTCAAGACCAGTCTGAGCAAGAGGGAGACTTCGCCTCTACTAAAAATAAAAAAAAAAAGTTGAAAAATTAGCTGGGTGCGGTGGCACACTCTGTAGTCCTAGCTACTCAGGAAGCTGAGGCAGGATGATTGCTTGAGCCCAGGAGTTTGAGGTTGCAGCGAGCTACGATGACACAACTGCATTCTAGCCCAGGTGACAGAGCAAGACTCTGTCACAAAGAAAAAAAAGAGAAGATGGGGTTTTGCTCTGTCACCCAGGCTGGGGTACAGTGGCATGATCATAGCTCACTGCAGCTTCCAACTCCTGTATTCAAGCGATCCTCTTGCCTCAGCCTCCTGAGTAGCTGGGATTATAGGCGTGTACCACCATGCCTAGCTTGCCTTGTATCTTTATTTAAGAATGCTTTATCCACTCTACCATCACCTCCATCCAACTAAAGGCAAAAACTGCTTGAACTTCCTAATTCCCATAACACCTGACATAGCAGGTACTCCTTAAATTGACTATGGTAGGGCTTTAGAGAAGGCTGAAGTAATCAAGAAATGGTCTGTAGGGAAGGAGAATCCGAGATGGGTTTTGAAGCATTTAGTTGAGCAAAGGGGAGCAGAGGTTCCAGGTAAAGAAAGCAATATGTGTTGGTGGGCCAAGTTATCAGGAAGCCACACACCAAAAAAGAGAATAACCAAGGCCATATTACAGGGGTGGCAGTCGGTTTGGCAGCAGTGGAATGACTTAACTAAACAGAAGTGCTCTTCTGGGAGCAGAATGAAGAACAGACTAGGGAGAAGGAGGAAGAGACCTGAGACTCTGGGCCAAGCAAAGGCTTCTGCAACAATTCAGGTAGACCATGGGATAACAAAGACCTTAACTAAGATGGTGCTGAACCCCCAAGTGCTGGTTCATTCAACTGGTACAGTTTACACCATTACGTCATTAGAACTGTGAAAGTAAACAGAGGGTAATTAGATGTAAGAACTCTTAACACTGCCCCAAATGTAACTCTAAGGGAAAAGGTCAAATGCCAATCTCAGCTCTACAGATACCACTCTATTCACCTTCTCCACACTTCCTCAAAAACAGGTGTGTCTGTCTCCTATTTCAAAACATAACTCTAAATACAGCCTATTAAACTCAGCTTAGGTCACTTAAGTTGATCTAATATCCCCCATTAACATCTGCAAATCAAACTAATTCTACTGTGCTAATAATAACCAGTTGGGTGGTTCTGGACAAGTGATTTGACTGGAATCAGGATGTCCTCTTTTTATGAAATTGTGGCCGTAGTACCTGCTTTGCTAGGATATTTGGTAACGAATTTAATGAATGTCTGCAGAGTACTTTGAGCTCCTTGGAGAACAGTTCCATATGTACAGAAGGCTTTATGACCTGCCTTCAACTGCCGATTTTGCAAGTGTAACCTTACTCTCCCTTTTGGGATGTGATCCCCTTTAAACCTACGTTCAGCCTCCTGATTAAATGAGAAAACAGCCTTCACCTCCAAGGGCCCAAAGGCCCTACTAAATAAGAGACCGCAGCACAAGGTACTACCTAGGCATCTTATCTGCCTCATCACCCAATTTCTGACTTCACTTAAAGAGGCCTCCAGGTGGTCTTGTTTAGGAAAGTTCACTTAACTCCTCAGCAGAGTACCACCCGCTAACAAGGTTAATCCAGTATTTCCTTGGTAGCAATGTGAATTAGCAATTACAGCAATTATGCCTCTATAGTTATGGCTTCAGCCTGTGCTTCTCAGCTTTACTCAGTAGGTCATCAATGGACTCATTACGATATTCAAGCGTGTGCGCGTGTGTGGGTGAGAGAGTGAGAGAGAGAAGGGGTGGGGAGAGGGTCCCCAACACCGACATAACCATGGTTGGTCACTGCAGGAAAAAGGCAGAACTCTGTTCTCTGCCTATCATCGCTGTCGTTGAAAAATTATTCTCACTTCAAGCATTTTGCCTGAGCAAAGCACTCACTTCCAATATATGGTCACAATTCCGAAGCTTCCAGGCGTGTGGGCACGGTCGGCAGCACCTACCACTACCGCAGCTTCGGCCCAAATCCAGAGCTTTTCCCTTCGTCAAGGATTGCGGCGCAAGGGTACCGGAGTTACCGCCGGGCGCGGCCCCACCACAATCTCCCCAAAGCGCAGGTGCATATCAGCCCGAAGAACTTTGCTGTCACTTCCCTCGAGCCTACGAGAGCCCGACAGGACCCCGAGTTCTCGCCGCCGCGCGCGGGAGCTGGGGCCCGGCTAGAGCCAGGGCTCCCTGCTCCGGAAGGGGCGTGATTGCGGACGCTCGCGGCGGAGGCGAGCTCAGGCGCGGGCTGCCAGGCGGCGCCGCTGCAGAGCCCGGGGAGGGGACATGGGGGTGAGGAGGGGGGCGGCTCGAGGGCAGGCAGAAGCGGCCGCGGGTACTCACTTAGCCAGGATTCCAGGCTCTCCCCTTCCGCCTCCGCCATATTGCAGCCGCCCGGGCCGGCCCTGCGGCTTCAAATCTCGCGAGAGTCTGTACGGGAGGAGCCGGGGCGGGGCCTGCATGGGGGCCTGAGAAAAATGAGTGCCGCCACCGAGGGTTGCGCCAGACTGTGACGGATATTGAGAGGGCAGGTAGTTCCTTTGGCTCGTCTTTGGACCCCTAAGTGAAAGACTCTAACGCCCAGATCAAAGGGGTGAAACTCAAATTTAGGACCCTGTGGATTCTTTAACGCGTCATTTGCTCAGGCGCGCCGCGGGCAGTCCTGGTGGGGGTCCTCGCGGCCTGCCAAGATGGCTGCCTCCGCTGTGAAGGGTGTTCGAGGGTGGTCGAGCCTGCCGCTGGTCGCGCGTCGTGCTGTCTTGCGGCTTCCAGGGTGAGAGGGCGGCGGGCAGCTAGAGGCGCCGCTTGAGTCTTCACGGAGGGACCTGCGGGGAAGGAAGGGGACCATAGGCAGGCCGCGTGAGGCCCTGGAAAGAGCCTTGCCGTGGGAGCCAGGATATCTGCTTCAAGCTTCTTAACTGCGTGACTTTGAGCCGATCTGAAGGCTTAGTGACTACGCCTCGCTTAAGGGGTGTGGCTGATTTAGGGTTCTACCTCAGAACTGAACGTGCGGACCCCTGGTAAGGAGCTAAGAGCTAGGATCGTCTATGTATCAGGAGGTGGGGGTAGAGATGTATAGGCGGGGAGTCTAATCTTACCGTTCGCACTTGATAAGGAGACTCCCCGCCTGTTAGGGGAGGTCCTCCTACCTCTTGAAACAGGAGCCAAAGTTATTGCACTTCAGGTTTAGTTGGTGTTCCCCGCACCGCTCTCCCTCGTCGGCAGCTTGGCAAACATGCCTATTGTTAAGTCAATCTTATTCACTTGTGTAGTCAGCTTTAGCCTGCCTCCTCCTCTTCCCCCTCCCAGGGTAACCCAGGTGCGGTGGAGCCGCTATGGTCCTGAATATAGGGATCCCAAGATTGACAAGGAATATTACCACAAGCCTGTGGCCGAGCTAACTGAGGAGGAGAAGTATGATCAGGAACTCAAGAAGACCCAGCTCATCAAAGCTGCTCCAGCGATGAAAACAAGCTCTGTTTTTGAAGACCCAGTGATCAGGTTAGATGGAAACAGACACTCTTTTTCCAGGGAGGGTCTATGGTAAGGATTCCATGATACAATCTTGGAAAGCTAAGCATGTTGTTTTTATCCTTGAAGTAAATTCACCAACATGATGATGAAAGGAGGAAACAAAGTACTGGCCAGATCCCTCATGACACAGGTAAGCAGTACCTCCTTCCTCTTTTCTCTGTGACTTTGTACATGGTTCTTTCAGTTTATCTTAAGAGATAATGGATTCGTATACCTATCATTAAAGTTAACTTCTCTGCAAGTTTGGGGGCTTTAATGAAGTCCTGCAGGAGTCAGTAACTGCCATCTCCCCACCCCTCGCAAACCTCAGTCCTCTCTCAGTCCTTGTCTAGCAAAGGGGCAGGCACTTAAAAACTTTGTCTTGGATGTGCTGAGGGAGGAGCTGCACTGCCATGGAAGAACCAGATGATGGGAGTAAAGAGCAAGGTATTAGCTGGGCTGAGTAAGCCCTCTGGGAGCCTGGGACAGCCTCTTCCATCAGATTCCTTTGCAGACCCTGGAAGCTGTGAAAAGGAAGCAGTTTGAGAAGTACCATGCTGCTTCTGCAGAGGAACAGGCAACCATCGAACGCAACCCCTACACCATCTTCCACCAAGCACTGAAAAACTGTGAGCCTGTGATTGGGCTAGTACCTATCCTCAAGGGTGGCCACTTCTACCAGGTGAGTGGCCAGGGCAAGAAAACAAGGGCTGCCCACATGTGAAACAAGATGGGGAGTGGGAGAGCCCAGAGTTGGGCCAAGATTCATAGCTCTCTAGAGACTGGACTGTCAAAATCTACTCCTTGAGTCCTGTAGTGTAAAAATCTCAGAAGATGGAAAAGGAAGAAAGCAAAGAAATATCTAAATGACATCTTCTGAGAGTCCCTGCTCTCCTATATGTCCAGCATCTTGTGTATCCTAAACTGTAAAGTTCTCCTGGTGAGAGACTGCTTCTGTCCTGTCTTTACACATCAGCATCTAGCATAGTGCTTGACCCCAGACTGAACTAGGCAGCTCTTTCATAGCCTTTAGTTATTATTTCATTTCATAAGTGGGTTTTCTTCTCTTTTTTTTCCAATATAAACTCCATAAGGATAGGGACTTTCTCAGTGTTTGCATTTCCAGTGTCTGGCACAGTACCTAGCACATAGTGAGGGCCTGGCAAATGATTCTTGGACAGAGGGTCTTTTTAGGCACCGTGGTCTGAGGTGGCTAAGTCACACCAGCGGATGGTGCTTTTCCCATTTGGTACTTGTATCAACTTGGCAGAGCTTCCATTTCCAAGGGAAAGAGGCCAGTGTCTAACAAGTATCTGCTGAATGAACGTATCTTATGTCTGCTACACCCAGGGTGAAAAGACAGGACCCTTTCCTCAGAAACCTTACCAAAGCTGGCCCAGAGGAAACATGTGGCCACTCCTTAGAGCTCAGGGAGGCAGGAGGCCCCAGTCCTGTCAGGCCCCTGGACCAATCTGCTTGTGTCCTGTCTTACCCAGGTCCCTGTGCCCCTAGCTGACCGACGTCGCCGCTTCTTGGCCATGAAGTGGATGATCACTGAGTGCCGGGAAAATAAGCACCGGCGAACACTGATGCCCGAGAAGCTGTCACACGAGCTGCTGGAGGCTTTTCACAACCAGGGCCCTGTGGTCAAGAAGAAGCAGGACATGCACAAGATGGCAGAGGCCAATCGTGCCCTGGCCCACTACCGCTGGTGGTAGCGGTTCTAGGCGAAACCCAGGGCCCTCTGCTGCAAGAAAGTGTGAGCCACTGCCACACTGAAAAATGCCTGTGGGTTAAGGACATAGTTCGTTTTTAAGGGTGGGCAGGCCTTACAGGGAGGATGGAGCAGCATGTTTACTGCCCATTAATCCTTTCTTTGAGGCTAGAACTTGCTCTACCTGCCCCATACCTTGTTAAGATGGAACATACCAATTTGAGGATTCCTCCAAAAAACTCAGGGCCCAGTCTTTTCCCTCAGCTTGAGGTGGACCTTTGGATGATATAAAAGGAAGCAGTTTTAGTATCAGCAAAGATTTATTAGAAAGTTCTCAAGCTGACCTGCCATAGCATGTGACGACGGTACTACCGTTCATTAAAACTGAGTGGAGGACATATGCTTGTTTCCAAAGTGGTCCTTGTACAAAATGTATAAAAAGCAGTTTCTGGTGTGACTTGTGCTATGCTTTTGCCCCTTCACATCCTAAAGCATCCCACTGACATCCATGGTTACCCATTTTATGGATGGGGGAACTGAGGCACCAAGGTAGCTATTGTACCAGTGATTACATGGTGCAGCACTTGATAAGAGTTGCCCTTCTCTGCCTGGCCCAGGTGGGAGAGAGAGGCAGACGGGACTGTGCAGAAGGGGGACAGCCTTGAGCCCAGATATCTGTTTGTCATCTTCCCCAACCCCTGAGTGTGGGGGGTGGGAGGGGCAGGACCACAGCATCAGTGGGAACATCTCACTGGGAGATGAGAAAGTTTAGAAGGGAAGATGCTGAAAGGCTTGAGGGGTTAAAAGTCTTTGGGACAGAGATTCCACTGCCAGCTTGGGCGGTGGACAGAAAGAAGGCCAGTGCTACTGGTGAGGAAGCCCTGATGTGGAGGCCTAGTCTGAGACCTCGCTGTAGTAGTACTTGTGGGCAGCCGGGGTCGTCTTCCAGCCGGCCGCCCGGAACTCAATGATCTCCAGCAGCAGCAGCTGTGCCAGGGAGCTGAGGCCGGTTGGGAGCAGGAAGCCATCCCGGATCAGGACAAAGAGCTCATCCATGCGCTGCCCATTCATCTTCTCCAGCTGCTCCCCGACGCGGTGCAGCTGCAGCACCAAGCAGTCCACCTGCAGGGGCAGCGGGTGACCCTGGTGAGCTCTGGGCAGGGCCAGACAACAACACAGAGCATTTATTTGCCATGTGCCAGGCACCGTGCTTTGCCCTTTACACTCACTTTCTGCTTCATCCTGACACCGAGTGGGTGTTACCCACACCTTGCATAGAAAGAGACCAATTCAGGGAACTGCCTAAAATCCCTCACCTGGCCATGCTAGACTCGAGCCTGTCTCCGAACTGCTTCTTCATCCCACTTTTCTGCCTCCCCGCACTGCCTGACCCTGGTTTGGTTTCAGGGCCATCGGTACCCCCAGCTGCCCATGGCGCTCACCATGCCTGTCATGGGTTTCCTACTGGGAAGGAAGCTGCTGAGCCAGTAGGTTTGGCTGCTCTGTTTTGGATAAATTCCTGACCTGGCAGCTTGTCCTGTAACTGTGACAGGCCTTAAATACCCCCACCAGGCTCCTGCCCCAGAAGTGATGCCCTCGAAGGCCTCCATGGATGGTGGGCTGGCACTCTGGGCTGAGTCAGACTGCCCACCCAACGGCCTTTGCCAGGGCCTCTCACCTCCTCCTCCTTGCTCAGACTGTCGGGCTGGGCCAGCCGGAAGAGGCAGTCGTAGACAGGGTTCACCAGGGCCATCATGGGCATGTTGTTCACCTGGGGGGAGTGGGGGAGGGTCAGAGCACCGGGCTTGGTGACTGGGGGACTCCATCTCTGCTTCCCAGGGTGGCAGCAGGGCCTCACCCTCAGGTAGTCAAAGATGTTGCAGATAAAGGTGACATAGCAGACCCAGCCCTGCAGGGAGCGCGCTCGCAGCTGCTCCCGGGCCTGGTACTCCTGCTGCAGTCGGTTGAGGAGTCCACGGCGGAAGACACTCTGGCCTGCTTGTTTACTCTCTGCCTGTGAGCCAGGAAGAGGATGGTGAGGGCCAGGGCGGTGCCCTTGCAACCCCACCCGTTCTGTGTCTCTGCCGTTGAGCTAGACCCTTTGCATCTCTGTCCTGCGGGCCAGGCCTGCTGCCCACTCCTGAAGCACCTTCCTCAAAGCAGCTCCCTTCACTCTCCCAACCCTCCCGACCTGGATGATGGCGTAGCACATGCGTCCTGCTTCCTTGCTGAACACACAGTCCTGCAGAGAATGGTCCACAATCACATTGGCCACTTTCTCCAAGTCCACAGCACCTGGATCTAGAGGTAGAGACACGAGGGGAGTCTAGAGCTGCTTCATCACCACATTTGCCTCCACCTGCTTCTCGAAGGATTGGAGCTATTTGCAACAGAGCTCTCCCATCACATGCTTAGATTTTTTTTTTTTTTGCTCAAGAAACCGAAAATCTAGACACACTTAGATTTAAAGAGATCAGAAAGTATATAGACGGCCAGGTGCAGTGGCTCACGCCTGTAATCCTAGCACTCTGGGAGGCCGAGGCGGGAGGATTGCTCAAGGTCAGGAGTTCAAAACCAGCCTGAGCGAGACCCTGTCTCTACTAAAAATAGAAAGAAATTAATTGGCCAACTAAAAAATATATATATATATATATATATATATATATATATATATATATATATATATTTAGCTGGGCATGGTGGCGCATGCCTGTAGTCCCAGCTACTCAGGAGGCTGAGGCAGAAGGATCGCTCGAGCCCAGGAGTTTGAGGTTGCTGTGAGCTAGGCTGATGCCACGGCACTCACTCTAGCCTGGGCAACAAAGCGAGACTCTGTCTAAAAAAAAAAAAGAAAGTATACAGAGGAGGACAGAAACCACACACAGGGGCCGCCCCCGAGGTCGGCCTCCTAGTTACCCAATTAGAGAAAGCAAGGAGGGTTGTGTGGCTGGTAGAGACCTATCCAAGGAAGAATGCTGGTTTCTCAGGAACACATCTTTTCCTGGCACAAGGTTGAAGAAGGAACACTGAACGACAAGTCTCCAACTGCAATGTCACAGCAGAAAGTGTTCTTAGAATACACACAAACCCCTGACAAGAGTGGGCCACGCAGAGCCTCCCCCACAAGCCCGGCTTGGCATGTGATGGGCATTGCTGGTTGTTAGCTGAAGACGGACTTCTGTCCTGAGCGTTAGAGGCAAGGCATCGGGCCAGGGCAAGTGATAGAGTTACTCTGCCAAGCCGAATACTCCAACCTCGGTCTCAAGGCAGGCAGCTTTCCACATTCAAGAGCGCTGGCTGCAGCAATGCAAAAGCCAGCAATTCAAATGTACGGGCTTAAAGGGCAGGAACTGTGTTCTCTTCCATGGGTACTTAAAAAAAAAAAAGGCTGTACATACTGCGGGTGACTCTGTGATTCATACTCCCCAATACTGGCCTAAATGCCTGTCTTCCAGTTCGGGAGTTACGTCATTGACTCCTATTCTCAGAACAGAAGGTGGCACACGCCTGTAATCCTAGCACTCTGGAAGGTCCAAGCACTGGCCTCGCTTGAAGCCAGGAGTTCGAGACCAGCCTGAGCAAGAGCAAGACCCCATTTCTACTAAAAATAGAAAACTTGGCTAGGTATGGTGGCATACGCCTGTAGTCCTAGCTACTCAGGAGGCCGAGGCAGGAAAATTGCTTAAGCCCAGGAGTTAGAGGTTGCTGGGAGCGAGGATAATGCCAAGTCACTCTAGCCCAGGTGACAGAGCAAGACTCTGTCTCAAAAAAAAAAAAAAAAAAATCTCAGTTTGTTCAACTAGAAAATGAAAAAACAAAAGAACAGAAGGGAGGGGCGAAGCATCCTCCCCCATCCACAGCTCAGCCCTCTGGTGCTGCCCCACACGGCCCTTCTCTGCAGCTCCGGACCCCAGCTCAAGAGGGGCTCCACGCTCACCTTTGAGTGCTGTCTTCAGCAGCTGCTGGGTTTCTGCGTCAAAAGACTGGATTTTATACTCCTCTCTACTGGGCTCCCCCATGACCGTGCAGTCCCAGCAGCTCTTGACCGGGCTGGGCCTCCTGACTGCACCTGGGGAGCAGAGGACGCGAGGGGAGAGGCCTCAGGTGTGTGGCAGAGGGCCGGTTCCCGTTCTGCAGGCTCTGGGTGAGGTTGGCCAGCGCTTGGGACAGGTGCTCCCGGGCGGTCACGGCATTCAGTGGTTGGCCGAGGGCCCACAAAGCTCTGCTTCCTGCGGAGACTGGGCACCAGCCAGGCACCTGCTGTTCAGCTTAGGGAACCCCACGCTTGTGGGATTACACAAGAGTAAAGAGATGAAGGATGAACGCGCCCCTCTGTGTCCCAGCAGGAGGCAGGACACCAAGGTAGATTTTGGGGGCGTGGATAGGTGGACTTTAGAGTTGCCTAAATAAATTGGCCTGGAAGTTGCTGGCTCAGCACGATCCGGGCGAGTGACCAGTCTGGGGGCTCGAAGCTGCGGGGCTCTGTCCCAGCGGAGTTCCACGCTCCTCTGCCCAACCTTCTCAGTCCCCAAACCCACCCCTGCAGCCCCGGGCTGGGGCCGGCCGCGTGGGTGGCGGGAGCGGGCGCCCCGTCTGCCGCCCCTGTCGGTCAGAGCCCGAACTCCCACGGTGCCGGCAGCCTCTCCCCGGGACAGACTGGTTGAACTGGCCTCCCGAGTGGCAGAAACCCGGGCCCACCCAGTCGGGACTCCTAGCTCCCGAGCTCCATTCTGGATCCTTCCTTCTAAAGGGGGAAGGGGAAGCGGGACGGTGAGCCGGGAGGCAGGACCCCCTGGAGTCGCCCCTTTGGCCAACCAAGGCGACCTTACGGGTCTCCAGACCTCGGCGGCTCCCCCACGCCCGGAACGCCCTTCCCGGCCGCGCGGGCCGGCAGCGGAGCCCGCTGTCCCGCGTCCCGCCGGCGGCAGGGGCGGCGTGGGCGCCACGACCCACCTGCCGGGCGCGTGCCCGGGCCGCTCGGCGGGCAGGGAGCGCGCGCCGCGGAGCCACGGCCGCTCACGACGTCCTTGCGCGGCGCGGGGCGGGGCCGGCTCGCCGGCGCCCCCTGCCGGGGCCCCGCGCACCACCCGCCCGCGCCGAGGCGGGATCCCCGGCGTGGGCCGAGGTGGGGCGGGCTGCGCGCGGCACTTCCGCGACACTGCCGCCGTCGCGCCCCGCCTCACCAGGCGCAGCCCGGCCCCGTCCCGGACCAGGGCGGCTGGCGGGCGCTGGGCCGGACTCGCTCCTCAGCCCTCGGTCCCGCACGGGCTCCCCGCCCTGGCACTCCCCTGGGCTCAGGTGAACTGAGGCAGGAGGAGCCTCGGAGGGCGCGGTCGGAGCCGGGTGGCAGCACCTTCCCAGGGCATACCGCGTTGTCCCGCTCCCACCCACCCAGCCTGCCAGGGCTGGATCAACCTGGATCCCCCTCTCCTACTCCAAGCACAACACTGGGATGAGTTGCAGATCTAGGGGGCAGTCCTGGAGAAAAGGCCCCAGTTGGCAACCTGCGGCCTTCCAGGTTTTGGGAGTGCCCTTGAGGCAGCACAAGTCCCCTGGCCCTGACTTTCTTGGCTGGAGCTGCTCAGACAACAGGGTCAGCCTGGCATCTGCCCTGGTTGCAAAAGGGCATCCAGAAGGTTGACAAGAACTGCCACCCTCGCCACCACTTAGACAAGGGTGAAGTGCTGATGGCGCCTCAAGCTGCCAAAGTTCTCACCTCCCATTAAAAGAGCCACCAGAGTGGTCACTGGAAATGAAGGAAGAGAACTTGCAGCTGCACCAGAGTAACCAGTGAGGAGAGAGGAAGAGAATAAACTTTACTTCAATGGAATGTCATAAAAAATACATTCAGGCAGCTGCCTCCCCACAGCCCCAAGCCTTGAATGCCAGAAGCCCCAGCTGCAGCCAGGACCTTCAGAATTGGCAGCCAAGAGCCCGGAAGCCTGGGCATTTGGGGACCAGAAAGACCACAAAGTCCCAGACCAGAGACAGGGAAGGAGGGTGTGAGAAGGAACCCAGGACCCAGCCCCCAGGGCCTGCTCCAGCAGGTCCTTCCTCGGTGACAGGGCCACCGCTGGTGGGAGAGGCAGAAGCAAGGGCAAGGCAAGGTCCTGCTGCTCCCTCCCTGCTCCTGCTGTCAGCGCGTCCCCACAGGCGGGCGGGTGGGTGGAGAGGGTGTCGCTGTGTTCTGTTGACCTCTCCTCTGTATCTAGGCAGACACCCGTGGGGTCCCTGTGTCCTGGTAATGCTCTAGGTCCCAGTTGTGCCTCAACAGGCTGTATGCCCAGTCCCTTCCTTTTGCTATCCCGTCACTGGGCTGTATCAGAGCCACATCCCTTCTGGGGTCATGGGAAGGACAAGTGGCACCCTGCTCTGTGCTGAGGAACACTCAGGGCAGTGATGCCAATGCCCAGTTGGAAGGTCCTCACCCCAGCAGGGCTGACTGTGCCCATGGCTGTGACCAGCCCAGTCCTGGGAGGGAACAGCCCGGTGGTGCTGCGTGTGCCGACATGAAGCTCTGGGCACTGGGTCAGGAAGTGACCGGCTCAGCCTGGAGTCTCCTCCAGCACTAGCGGCAGAGCTGCTGAGGGCTGCAGCTATGGAGAAAAATGGAATCTGAGGAAGGTAGGGATGCGATTTGTCAGGGAAGAGGGAGGCGTAAGATGAGGAGAGTGTGCGCTTAGCTTTACTGTCTGTTAATAGGTTGGTGGGAAACACAGGCTGGGTGTGGGGACCAGACTCCTGCCAAGCCAGCCCTCTGCACTCAAGCTGCGGCCCAGCCGGAACCAGGAGAATTCTCGCAGCAGACGGGCTGGGAAGTGTAGGATGGCATCTGTGTCCTTTGGTTTTGGGCTGGATGGAGGAGAAACAGCAGCTTCACACTCTTCCTCGCTGCAGTCTTGGCGCTCCACAGCCCAGGCCCTGCCTCCTCTCTGCCTGCTCCTGGGGGAAGCCCTCGCCCTTCTGGTGGCCTTCTAGCCGGGTGGGTTCAAAGCTGCCACCCTGCCCCCAGCGGCTCTTCTTGCTCAGGACAGGTGGCCTGCAGGGATGGGGCAGGCGGCCCCCTCAGTGGAGACCTAGTCTTCCTTCTCTTGGCAGGTTGCCTCCAGGGAAGACCTCCGGCCCTTCCTGCCCTCAGCGCATTCGGTCTGGCTTCTTCATGCAGTGGAAGATGTTACAGAAGAGTTCATACCAGGAGAATATAAGGCCTGTGGAGACGGCAGCCTTCAGCAGGCTGGGGGACAGGCCCTTGAAGAAGCCCAGGGCACCCTCGTCTTGCAGCATCTGCTTGGCACAATCCAGGAGGCCCCCATAGCTCCGCACCTGGGGAGAGAAAGGTAACTCCAGTTGAGAGAAGAGGGGATGAAAACATGGATGCCAGCTCTACTCCTGTGCCAACACAGTACCTGGCCCCTCACAGCTCCAATAAATACTTGCTGGATAAAGGAATGAACGCAAAATAGCAAATAAGTTAACCTCATTCTTTCTATTGCAATCAGGCTAAGTCATCTTAGCAAAGGAAGTGCCTGGACGTTGGCAGCTGCACAGGGCTCCTTACTGTCCCAGAGGCCTGGCTGACTGTGGTTCTGAAGGATCCAGCTTTCCCAGAGGCATCTCTGACCCTTCTCCCCATGCCACCTGGTCCCCCCTGGGCAGCCTGACAGTGCCGCCCCTCTAGCCTGAATCCCCTGCCTCCAGCCTCACTTCTCCAGTTGAAACCTGTCTCCCCAGGGCACAGCCCTCCTCATGCCTGGCTCCCCTCCAAAAGCTCCACTGACTCACAGTGGCAATGACATCATTAAAAAGTTCAAGTTCCAAGGCCTGTTGTTCAAGGCACTCCACAATTTGATCTCATCTTCCCTCCCTGACCTGACCTGACCTCCCACATGTCCTCCTGTGCGCGGCTTCCACCTCTGGCCAAACTGCCTTATGCAGGCTCTGTTTTGTCCTGGGCTCTCACCATCTTGACCTATCCAACTTGGAATTGTCCCTTCAGGACAAATTGATAAATGGAAAAGGGAAGTTACAAAACCTTATATACAGTATGACCCAATTTTTGTTAAAATGTACACCTGTATTTATTTATGAAAGGAAATAAAACTACACCAAAAGCTTCCATGTGATTAGCTCTCAGTCATGGTGGGATTACAGGGGATTTGGTCTTCTTGTCTATCTGAATTTCCTAAAGTTTCCTACAAAGAAATTGTATCAAAATTCTAAACCCGGCCGGGCGCGGTGGCTCACGCCTGTAATCCTAGCTCTTAGGAGGCCGAGGCGGGCGGATTGCTCAAGGTCAGGAGTTCAAAACCAGCCTGAGCAAGAGCGAGACCCCGTCTCTACTATAAATAGAAAGAAATTAATTGGCCAACTGATATATATATGTAAAAAATTAGCTGGGCATGGTGGCGCATGCCTGTAGTCCCAGCTACTCGGGAGGCTGAGGCAGAAGGATCGCTGGAGCCCAGGAGATTGAGGTTGCTGTGAGCTAGGCTGACGCCACGGCACTCACTCTAGCCTGGGCAACAAAGCGAGACTCTGTCTAAAAAAAAAAAAAAAAAAAAAAAAAAATTCTAAACCCAATTCTTTCTCTTCCCCAAGTAAGGAGCGCTCACTCCCTTCTGGGCCCCCGTTCCTCGTCCTCCTCGTCTGCTAACCTTTGTCAGGATGTTTCTGCATGCCTCCACATCCCAGGTCCCCAGGACCTGGAGGGAAAGCCCTGGGATTACGTACCTTTTCCCCACCCCCACCCCCCCCCACTGACCACCACCAAGGCCTTGCACAAAATCAGTGTTCAAAAAGGAGCTGAGGGCAACCAATTGTGAAAAATCTGAGCAACTGAGTAGTGACTATTAAGAGTACAACATCACCTACCATGGGCCTTCTCTGATTGGCATACCCTTCTAGTGCACTTAAAATATAACTTAGTTGCTCAAATCCAATTCACCTCTTTCCAAACTGTACTGGACACGTTTTAAGAGCAGGCACTGAATCCTCCTTGGCCTGGATCCTTCCACAGTGCCCAAGACATACAGGGCTTTGCATGTGGCTTTCCCCTGTTCTTGAGGATCCCCAGGGACAGGCTGGGCATGAAGAGGCCATGGGGGGAGGCCAATGCTGCCCAAAGGGCAGGAGCTGGCTGCCAGTTCCTTAATGTGCCCAGGGACAGCAAGGGTCAGAGCTGTCTGCACAGGGACGGCTCACCTGGCCAAAGGTAGCTCGGGCATGCTCAAACCCTCCAACCTGCAGCCGTTTCTTGAAGAGATCCAGGGGATACGTAAGGGTCTTGCTGATGACTCCGGCTCCACTGCCACAAAGCAGGTTTTTGAGGTTCTCTGAACCAGAGAAGTGAGATGGAGGGGAAGGATGAGAGAAACACAGTCTACGGTAGGCAACTGAAAGGTCATCAGGTCTACTCCTCCATCACAAACCAAAACTCCACAAGCATCCTTTGATCTCAAAGAAGAATTCAATCTAGGAGCAAGAAAGCCGGACACAGCCACTTTTGGCAGGAGTGGTCCCAGACTGCAGGCTGGACAGGCTCGTGGCGTCAGGGTGTGAGACAGCAGTGGGGAACCTGTGGCCCTGGGGCCACATGTGGCCTTCTGGATCCCTGAGTGCAGCCTTTTGACTGAATCCAAATTTGACAGAAGGAATCTTTTCTGCAGCTACCCCCCAGCTGAGGCAGCCACGCCGCCAGGTAGTGCGGCCTGACTCAGTCCCAGGCCAGGCTTGGGATGCCCCCCCCTCCCCATCCTCCCCCGCCCCACCCAAGAACAGCCATAAAAACCCACAACCACAAAACCGGCAACTTGCAATCTGGACTTCTGACAAAAATGAAAACCATGACCAATCACTGGAAATAAATTCCAGTGATGCCAGCGACGGGTGTTGGCAGGAGCTGGAAGAACAAAGTCATCTCTCATCTCTCAGCGGCTGCCACATCAGAGCCAGGTGCAGAGAACAGTGGTCTCCGCCTCTGACAGGAAATCGGTATTTATTTCATGGCATGGGGGCAGGGCGGGGGGCATCTCACCGCTTTTCTTTCCTTCAGCTGGCAGGAGCCATTCATAGGAGTGCTTCAGGGAGGTGTAACAGGAGAACTGGAGGCCGGCGTAGGGGAAGATGGAGATCATGGTGGGGCTCAAGCCTTTATAGAAGACCATTGGGCCTTCGGTCCTGAACATGGTCACCACGGCATCTCGCAGGGTTTTATACACCTGGACACGCACACGTGCAACTGGAGTGAGCTCAGCAAGGGGGTTTTAGCCCAAGAACACAGCCCACCACATCCACTTCCCTGAGTCCACAAACCCTGCCAGGAGTATAACTTCTCTTGCGAAGAGGACAGTCACAGAAAACGGACAGAAATTCAAAGGGTGGGGTTTTCCAGCAATGCCTCCCTTCTATAAATTTGCACAACTATTAAACCCACATGTGTGCACAAAAGTACATGCCCAAAGAGTCACCTGCAGTACCCCGTGAAACAGCAAAAGGTATAATGTCCATCTGTGGGCGATGGTTACATGAATCATGGTACACAGTGCACGAGATCCTAGCACAGCTGTTAAAACAGGAAGATGCAATCTACGTGACCGATACGGAATAATCCCCCAAACAGATAAATGAACACAGTGAGACACGGAAGAGTGGCCAGTGTTTGTGGAGGAAACCAACTGTATGTGGAGATTATGCCCCCAAGGATGCACAGAAACGAGGAACAGCGACAACTCCATGGAGGGAACTGGGGGTTGGGGGCAGTGGGGATAGGGTTTAGGGCCCAGGAGAAGAAGGAGATTTACGATATAACATTTTGTGCTGTTTGGAGTTGTTGCCACATGCATGTGTAATAACCTTTCTTTTTTTTTTTTTTTTTTTTTGAGACAGAGTCTCACTTTGCTGCCCAGGCTAGAGTGAGTGCCGTGGCATCAGCCTAGCTCACAGCAACCTCAAACTCCTGGGCTCAAGCGATCCTCCTGCCTCAGCCTCCCGAGTAGCTGGGACTACAGGCATGTGCCACCATGCCCGGCTAATTTTTTTTTTTTGTATATATATTAGTTGGCCTATTAATTTCTTTCTATTTATAGTAGAGACGGGGTCTCGCTCTTGCTCAGGTTGGTTTCGAACTCCTCAACTCAAACGATCTGCCCGCCTCGGCCTCCCAGAGAGCTAGGATTACAGGCGTGAGCCACCGCGCCCGGCCATAACCTTTCTTAAGCCGTCAACAGGTGATATCTACGCAGAAGACCATGTAGGACATTTGTTTTTCTTAGTACCCTTCCATTAAACATATTTTGCTTGAAATGGACCCCTGGGGCTCTGACTTGGCCCAGCTGGGGGCACGGAGAGGCACCTCGCTGACAGTGGGGGCTGAGTCTGCCCTTCTCACCATGTGGCTTCTAGACCCAGAGTTCCCACTCTGCATTTCTGCGTGCCCTTTCTAATGCCAGGGTGGCAGGCAAGGATCACCACGCATTCCAGGACAGGCTTCACCAAAAACAGGGACCACCCCATCCTGCATTCCAGCCTGGGAGACAGGGCGTGACCCTGTCTCTAGAAAAAGCAAAAAGCAGAGACCAAAATGCTCAAACAGGAAGAGAGGAAACAATCTGGAAGGAAGAGCTGATAGAGATGGTACATAGGCTGGGTGCGGTGGCTCATGCCTGTAATCCTAGCACTCTGGGAGGCCAAGGTGGGCAGATTGCTCGAGGTCAGGAGTTTGAAACCAGCCTGAGCAAGAGCGAGACCCCGTCTCTACTAAAAATAGAAAGAAATTAATTGGCCAACTAATATATATAGAAGAAATTAGCTGGGCATGGTGGCGCATGCCTGTAGTCCCAGCTACTCGGGAGGCTGAGGCAGCAGGATCGCTTGAGCCCAGGAGTTTGAGGTTGCTGTGAGCTAGGCTGACGCCACGGCACTCACTTGAGCCTGGACATTAAAGCCAGACTCTGTCTCAAGAAAAAAAAAAAAAGAAAGAAACAACGGTGATATAGCACCTCTTGTATATTCCTGGATAGAGCTGGAACCCATTATACTAAGTGAAGTATCTCAAGAACAGAAAAACCAGCACCACACGGACTCACCAGCAAATTGGTATTAATGGATCAACACCTAAGTGGACATATAGGAGTAATATTTATCAGGTGTCAGGAGGTTGGGAGGGGGGAGGAGGGGATGGGTATATATAAACACAATGAGTAAAATGTGCAATGTTTGGGGGATGGACTCGCTTGAAGCTCTTACTCGAGGGGGGAGAGGGGGCGTGGGCAATATATGTAACCTTAACACTTGTACCCCCATAATACGCTAAAAAAAAAAAAAAAAGAACCCACCCACAAAATGATGACTAACATACTCTGACTGGAGACAAGGTTTAAGAAAAGGATCTATTTTTCTTTCTTTCTTTTTTTTTTTTTTTTTTTGAGGCAGAGTCTCACTTTGTTGCCCAGGCTAGAGTGAGTGCCGTGGCGTCAGCCTAGCTCACAGCAACCTCAAACTCCTGGGCTCAAGCGATCCTGCTGCCTCAGCCTCCCGGGTAGCTGGGACTACAGGCATGTGCCACCATGCCCGGCTAATTTTTTCTGTATGTATTAGTTGGCCAATTAATTTCTTTCTATTTATAGTAGAGACGGGGTCTCGCTCTTGCTCAGGCTGGTTTCGAACTCCTGACCTCGAGCAATCCACCTGCCTCGGCCTCCCAGAGTGCCAGGATTACAGGCGTGAGCCACCGCGCCCGGCCTATTTTTCAAAAAAAAAAGTAAGATTCAGAGAACAAGAGTTCTTGAGAGAAAACCTTTATGACTTTGAGTTAGACAAAGATTTATTAGCCACAAAAGCACAATCTATGAAAGAACAAGTTGAGAAATTGGCCTTCATCAAAATTAAAATCATTTACTCTTCAGAAGACACTGCTAAAGAAATTAAAAGACAAGCCACAGGCCGGGCGCGGTGGTTCACGCCTATAATCCTAGCACTTGGGAGGCCGAGGCAGGCAGATTGCTCGAGTTCAGGAGTTTGAAACCAGCCTGAGCAAGAGTGAGACCCCGTCTCTACCGTAAATAGAAAGAAATTAATTGGCCAACTAATATATATAGAAAAAAGAATTAGCCGGGCATGGTGGTGCATGCCTGTAGTCCCAGCTACTCGGGAGGCTGAGGCAGGAGGATTGCTTGAGCCCAGGAGATTGAGGTTGCTGTGAGCTAGGCTGACACCAAGGCACTCACTCTAGCCTGGGCAACAAAGCGAGACTCTGTCTCAAAAAAACAAAACAAAACAAACAAACAAACAAACAAAAAAAGATAAGCCACAGACTTTGAAAATATTTGCAAAACAAAAGGCCATCCAATACAAAAATGGGAAAACAATTTGAACAGATACTTCACCAGACATACACAGATAGCAAATAAGCACATAAAAAGGATGCTAAGGCCGGGTGCAGTGGCTCATGCCTGTAACCCTGGCACTTTGGGAAGCAGAGGCAGGAGGATCAGCTGAGCCCAGGAACTCAAGGCCATAGTGAGCTATGACGTGCTACTGCACTGGGTGACAGCGCAAGACCCCATCTCTCTAAAAAAAAAAAAAGACTAAATATGTCAAGCATCTTTTTTTTCTTTTAGACAGGGTCTTGCTCCCAAAGTGGGCTGGGGAGAAGAATGTCATATAAAGGATCAGAGATCAGAATGGTTCTGGACTTCTCTTCAGCAACAGTGACAGCTACCTAGAATGCTATAGTCAGATTATCAGTCAAGGGTAAGGTAAAATAAAGGCACACAGAGGGCTGTGGTCCCCATAATGTGTGGGGGTTCTCCCCCACAGACCAAGGAATTCTCCAGCAGATACCAGCTGAGTGTCCTATACTTCAATTTAGTTCTGACACCATCTGCCTGGAGATAATGTCAGCTCCCCCAGGTTGGGGACTCAGTCTCACAAGACCGGCCCCCACTTGAGATGCCAGTTGCAAGCCCCAGCTTGTGGCCCGAGCTTCTGGTCAACCAGCTATAAATTAGGGTTCCCACAACACCCTCCTTGGGTTCAGTAATTTGCTAGAACTCAAGGAAATACTTATGTTTACCAGTTTATTATAAAGGGTATTATAAACCAGTGAATAGCCAGATGAAGAGATGCCCAGGGAGCAGGGCTCGGAGCTTCCACGCCCTCTCCGGGTGTACAGCCACCTCGAAGCCCATTAAATCTTGTTGTTCAAGAGTTTTTATAATATTTAATAGAGTTTAATCTCCAACCCTAACACTTCCCAGAGACTGGTGAGTGGAGCTCAAAGTTCCAACCCTCTAATCACCTGATGACCAGCTATATGCAGAGGCCTTCTAAGGGCTCCATTCTAAGTGACCTCATTACCATAAACTCAGGTGTGATGGAAAGGGGCTCATTACGAATAATCAGAGACACTCTTCTCACTCAGGAAATTGCAAGAGTTTTTTTTTTTGTTTTTTTTTTGAGACAGAGTCTCACTTTGTTGCCCAGGCTAGAGTGAGTGCCGTGGCGTCAGCCTAGCTCACAGCAACCTCAAACTCCTGGCCTCAAACGATCCTGCTGCCTCAGCCTCCCAAGTAGCTGGGACTACAGGCATGCGCCACCATGCCCGGCTAATTTTTTTTTTTATATATGTATATTAGTTGGCCAATTAATTTCTTTCTATTTATAGTAGAGACGGGGTCTCGCTCTTGCTCAGGCTGGTTTCGAACTGCTGACCTCGAGCAATCCACCCGCCTCGGCCTCCCAGAGAGGTAGGATTACAGGCATGAGCTACCACGCCCAGCCAGATCTGTGTTCTTCTCAACCAAATAGGTCCTCAGGCTGTCTTCTAAACAAAAGGGCCTCCCTGACTCAGGCTCTCCACGCCAAACACCACAAAGAAAGAAATGGCAGAATTGAAACCACAGGTATTGTTAACTGGTCTCAGATCAAATTCTTTTTTTTTTTTTTGAGACAGAGTCTCATTTTCTTGCCTAGGCTAGAGTGAGTGCCGAGGCGTCAGCCTAGCTCACAGCAACCTCAATCTCCTGGGCTCAGAATCCTACTGCCCCAGCCTCCCGAGTAGCTGGGACTACAGGCATGCACCACCATGCCTGGCTAATTTTTTGTATACAATTTTTGTTGGTCAATTAATTTCTTTCTATTTTTGGTAGAGACAGGGTCTTGCTCAGGCTGCTTTTGAACTCCTGACCTCTAGCAATCCGCCCGCCTTGGCCTCCCAGAGTGCTAGGATTACAGGCGTGAGCCACTGCGCCTGGCCAGATCAAATTCTTAAAGTGTACTTCCTTTCCCACCAACAGTACCCTAAAGCAGAAGGGAGACAGTGGAAAAATTATTCTTTCTTGGTTGAGAACACAAACACACACACACACACACACACACACAATGTTACTCTTAAATATGTCCAGGAAGCAGAGATTATGGTAGGAAGGTTTGTTTCAGGATTTAATCCCTTGCTTTTACTAAATTCTTCCTTGAGTCTGACTCAACTATCCCATTTCCTCCAAGCCATTCTTTGTAGAAACCAAAGACACTCTCACAATAATAGAGCAATGAGTTTTTGTTTTTCTGAGACAGGGTCTCACTTTCTCATCCAGGCTGGAGTGCAGTGGCATCATCGTAGCTCACTGCAACCTCCAACTCCAGGGCTCAAGCAATCCTCCTGCCTCAGCCTCCCAAGTAGCTAGGACGACAGGTGCCACCACGACGCCCAGCTAGAGATGGGGTCTTGCTTTTGCCCAGGCTGTTCTCAAACTCCTGGCCTCAAGCAATCCTCCTGCCTTGGCCTCCCAAACTGCAGCAATAAGTTCTTGAGTCTCACTTTTGAGATGCCTTTCTTGATCCAGCCCTCTGGTGGGTATTTATTTGTTCTCTGTTTCATACCTATAGGTTCTGCTGCCCCAGGGAGGCTGTGGGCTCCTTCCAGACAAGGACAGAAAGCACCCTGCATGGTGCTGACCACAGTCACAGTCTTACAAACTGCCTGATGAACTGAAAACCAGAGCTTCTCCCAGCTTCACTTTCTGCAGGGAGAAGAACCCCAACTCCTGTAACAACACCATCTTATTCAGGCTCCCCGGGCCTGGCCCTGACCACTCACCCTGGGCTCACCCTGAGCTGCAAAGCGGGTGCGCAGAACATCCACAGGGTGCACGGCGAGGGTGGCCACGCAGGCAGCCAGACCACCACATACAAAGTGCACCGAGAACTCGTGGTTGTCGTACAGGTCGGCTCCGTGGACCAGCTCCGTCAGCATTTCAAATGACAAAAACTGCAAATTGAGTGAAAAGGTCATTAACAGCCCAAAGGATGACAGCTGAGACCAAATGCCACCCTGCAATACACTACCTGTGATACAGGTGGGGCCCAGTCCTGGAGGTGAGGAAAGGTGAGGAAATGTTATTCTTGAGCAGCGACAGAATACAATATACATGTAATTATGTGTGAAACTCAGATGCCATTTTATACTTAATTTGAGTAAAGCCAAATATCCAAAAGGTTAAGAAGATATATGGGAAAATTAATATCAGAAAGTGCCACTCTCTGACTTAATTTTCTCAGAACTGGGAAAAGATGGCCGTCATCTGATTCCGGGCAGGGGACCCCTCCAATGTGCTGGCGGCAGGGCTGTGTGAGAGCCACTGTGCTCTGGAGCACAGCCCGCTGGGCTGCGCGAGGGTTACGCCCTCCATGGGTAACCCTCACACTTGGATGTGCCTTCAGCCACCTCGAGGTGGCTCGGCGTCCTGTGCCCAGCCGGTGCCGTACTTATTCATCACACCACGATATCTACTTGTGTGCCACGTGCACAGACATGGCCATCTGGTAAGCGCCTGACTGGAGCAGTCACTGGGATGTCGCAGGAGGAGTAGGCAGGGACATCTCTGGAACTAGCTGTATGGGTGGGAGGCCCAGCTCTGCCACTTTCTAGCTAGTGATTTTGGTTGGATTAATTATTTAATAAAAATCTCCGTTTGCCTCAGTCTTCTCATTTGTAAAAAAGGAGTGATAACAGCACCTACCCCAGAGGACTGCTATGATGGGGTACATGTACTGTGCTCACAGCAGGGGCCTGGCCCACAGCTCACACTGTACAAGGGTTGGCTGTTACCACAACCACCGTAAAGCCACATGCTGTAAACTGTGAAATAACACTGGCGCTCAGCGGAATGAATGAATGACTAGAAGTCAAGAAACCTGGGTTCCAATCCCAGCTCCATCCCATACAGGCTGTGCGGCCTCGGACAGCTCACTTACCCTCCCTGAGATCCACATAACACCTGCTCTACCCTCCTCACAATGCTCGTGTGAAGTTCAGATGAAGCATATATGTGAAGATGGTATTTCCAAAAATGAAATTTGCCAAGCCCTGGTGGGGAGGGTGTGGTGTCAAGTCAATATCATAGGTGCAACATCTAAGTCACCTGGGGTGGGCAGTGGGGACATAGGGAAGGGAATGTCTAAGGTACAGCTCAATCTGACAACGTCTTCAATGGGTCAGGCAGGTTCCCAGTTAGTCAAGTGGGAAACGTGGGGACTGCCTCTTGCCACCCACCCCAGGCAGTGTCCCTGCCTGCTTCACCCTCCCTCTGCTTCTCCATTGAGCAATGTGACCCAGGGGCCTGGTCTTGTCCCCTGCCACCTACTTGGACAGCTCCGTAGCCTACGGAGAGAATCTGGGCTGGGATGTGTCCTTTCCAGAATGCCGTTGGGCCCTCCTCTTGCAAAATCTGCTTTGTGGCCTGTAGGATCCCATGGTATTTTGCACCGGGGTCATTGCGAGACAGGCGCTCAATCTGAAGCTAGGAAGCAAAATCACAAAGGTCAGGACAATGGGGATGGGGTGAGAAGGAGAAATTTCAGAAAAGGTAATGACGGCAACAAAGTGCTTTATCTTGACAAAATTCCAAGTTTTAGGAACTGCTTTTGCAAGAAAGGTTGAACTTGTACTCTAGCCGATTGCATGGAAAAAGGGGAAAAGAGTACCTGGAAACGGATTTTGATGATGTCCAGGGGACTGATAAGCGCCCGTGTGACAAGTCCAGACATAGACCCAGCTGCTGCCACCTGGAACTTGGAGTTATTCCTGCCATCTGCTTTGGGGTCATAGCCAACCATCCCTGCCTCTGGCCCATACAATGTCCATCAGTATCAAGCTAAACGCAAGAAACATGGAGTGAACGCCAAGGCAAGTTTCTCAGGAACTCTGGTCAAACATCGCCACCTCAGAACAGCCCCCACCGCCCAACGAGCCTGTCTGCAGTAGCACCGCTTTAGTCTTCTTTATAGCACTTATACCGCGGGTACTTATACTGTACATTCGATTCCTGTCTCTCCCTCACTAGAGTGTAAGCCCATGGAAACATGGCCTCGGCCCGCTCGTTCACCCCAGCATTTCCAGTGTCTGGCACAGAGCCCGTCACAGTAAGAGCCCCATAATATTTGTGGACTGCACGAATGAACAGACTTGACAGGCAATGGTTTGCTCCCAGAAATCAGCTGGCTTTCCAATGGCATCTGGCAACTTGATGGCAAACCCCTGCCTGAGGTAAAGTGTGAGCCCATCCAAGGGGAACCCTGAGGGGGACAGAGGATATATGGGGCCAGAGAATGGGGGTTGGGATTCTCTAACCAGCCCACACTACCAAAAGGAAGTGCCCAGTGACCCCCAGGTCCCTTCACATTTCCCCTCCCCCATCTGCGCACACACCTCAGGCCCAGCCTGGCACAAGGGGGCCATGCCACGCCATGAAACGAGGCTCCTAGGCCCCAGCTGGCAGAGACCTGCTGACCTCTTCAGCCTCACATTGGACCATTCTCCCTCTTCCTCACCCCACCGGAGTGGTCTGAGTGCTTTCGAACAGTTCCTAGAAAACGCTTCGAGAGTCCCTATCTGTCGGCCTCGCCTCTGCACCCACATCTGAAAAGCAGTCCCCTCCCGCTCCCTACTCACTCTTCCAAGGTCAGCTCCTCTCACCCACCAGCTAAGGAGCTCAGCTAAGGAGCACCCCTCCCAGGAGACGTACTATTTCCTTTCTAGCATTCACAGCCCCTGCTAATGTACACTCTCTGTCGCCTGCACTCAGGAAGGAGACTCCGAGTGGGCAGGGACCCCGTCACCTAACTACTGCTGTATTTCCAGAGACCAGCACAGTGCTTGACACATAGCAAAGGCTTTAAAAATAGTTAATGAGTGAAGTATTAAAAAACCAAAGAACTTTGAGATTATAGAAGTAATAATGACCTTGCAGAAAGTTCAGAGGGAGAGAGGAAAAGAGAACCCCACCATCTTAACACTTTTCACTTCACATATTCCTTCTGATTTTTTTTCTGGGATCCTGGCTTTTGAAACATAAAATGTCATAAGCATGCTTCCATTTTGCCATAAGATCTTCACAAATATCATTTTAAACGGCTGAATAATATTCACACAAGTAGCTATGCCACAATATTTTGGGCACTAGTTTTTAAAAAATATCTATTTCAAAAATATCTAATTCCATTATGTTTTTTTTTTTGTTTGTTTGTTTGTTTTTTTTGAGACAGAGTCTCGCTTTGTTGTCCAGACTAGAGTGAGTGCCATGGCGTCAGCCTAGCTCACAGCAACCTCAAACTCCTGGGCTCGAGCGATCCTTCTGCCTCAGCCTCCCGAGTAGCTGGGACTACAGGCATGCGCCACCATGCCCGGCTAATTTTTTATATATATATCAGTTGGCCAATTAATTTCTTTCTATTTATAGTAGAGACGGGGTCTCGCTCTTGCTCAGGCTGGTTTTGAACTCCTGACCTTGAGCAATCCGCCCACCTCGGCCTCCCAAGAGCTAGGATTACAGGCGTGAGCCACCGCGCCCGGCCTCCATTATGTTTTTCTAGCAGCGTTTCTCAATCTCAAAGCTAATGACTAGTTATATATATATAGAAAGAAAGCGAAAGAGAGAACGAGAGCGAGCGAGCGAGAGAGAGTTAGAGAGCACTCATGCATGTGCCAGGGTCTCGCTATGTTGCCCAGGCTGGAGTGCACCAGTGTCTTCACACTCTTAAATTCCTGTGCTCAAGCAATCCTTCTGCCTCAGCTTCCTCAGTAACTGGGACTACGGGGTAGCACCACTGGGCTGGACATTTTAGAATGAAGACTAATTCTTTCATTGGGGAGATGAACTGTGCATTATAGGATGTTTAACACTGCCCCTGGTCTCTACCACCACATCCCCATTGTGAAAATCGAAAATGCATTCAGACGTTGCCAAATATCCCCTGAGGGACAAAACTGCTCCTGCTTGAGAACCACTGATCTGGAGAAACACTAGGATAGGACAGGTGTGTGAAATACTGTGCATTGCATCATTGTTAATAACACAAATATAACACAAATGCTCATCGACAGAGGGCTAGGTAAATAATAGACTACATGACATCCGTGCAGTGGAATACCATGCAGCCATTACAAAGAATGAGCCTGAGTTATACACACTCACTTGGAAAGACGGCCATAGTAGATCAAAACAAACAAACAAAAATCGGTTTCAGAACAGTATGTCTAGTATAATCCCATTGTTGTACAAGAAAAACAGCAAAGCCTACGTATGCTCCACACAGTTGTATAACGCATAGGAAGAAGTCTGTAACCACACACACACACACACACCCCAACAGATAGTTGGTAAGTTACCACTGGGAAAAGGTTGGGAAGGGGAGAAGGAAGATAGATCGATCTCTCTCTTTATGTAATTCTGTACTGTTTGAATTTGTTATGGCAAAAAAAAAAGAAAAGAAAAAGAAAAAAGAAAAGAAAAGGTAAACTAAAACTAAATGTAAAATGAAGAGACTTTAGAAGAGACTTCAAGATTAACCTAGTTCTTGAATACTTGTAGTAACAGGGAGGACACTGCCTACACAATGACAACCTCCACGCCACCCAGCATGGATTCTTTTTCTCTCTCATCCACCCTGGAACTCCTCTGTAGGCACCTGTGAAAAGCCATTAAACAAGGGGCAGCCGTTACCCAGGGAAAATCAGGTCACAAGCAGTGTCAGTTTCCTGCCCGTCTGAGAGGGAAGGAGCAAACTCCAGTGGCAGGTGTCCTGGCTCAGTTTCAGGAGGAGACTGGAGCCTTATTCCCGGTGTTCGGGTACATAAGTGCCCCACAGTGAGTGGGTGCCTATGTGCCCAAGGGTTCAGTTGAGGGGCTCTGGAGACGTCCCCGCGTGGCTACACAGGAGTCCAGGTGTGCCTCAGGGTGTGTTTTTGCTCCCTAAATCCGAGAAGACGCCCAGGTGTTCAGGTGCCCAGAGGTGTGCGCGGGGTTTTGCCTCTGGCGTCCCAAAAGATGCTTCTCAGGTCAGGTGTGACACGTGAGTAGAGTCCCCGCCCCCACATGAGTACCTGCGCCTGTGTGCTCCCCTGGTCCCTCCCTGGAGAGCGAGGGTGCAGGTCCCCGAAAGGACCGCGAGAAGGGAGAAGGTAGAGGTCACTCACCCGGTTCGGCCGGTGCGGCCCGGATGCCCGCTCTCAGCTCTCGCTCCCTTCTTGCTCAGTCCAATCCAAAACTCAACAGCTCTCGGCAGAAACTGACGGGCTCCTGGGCCAATCACTGTGCGGTTCCCGACAGGGACTGGACCAATGATTGTACGCTTAAAGTCCAGCCAACGCCTTCGCCAAGACATCACTGGGTAATGTAGTCCTCAGCTATTAAGGGCTGCCCCCGCTCCGGGAAGCGCAAAGCCTCTTGGGAGATGTAGTCCCGCTGCGCGCGCAAGTGTCGCTCACGAGTCGGAAGGCGGTGAAGCCAGGATGCGACCTTAGAGGTCGCCCTGCTCTGCCGTGTGGTTTGGAAGTCAGCCTGCAGGCGGGGCGTAAGGTTAAGGCGCGCTGAACTGGACATGCTTTCCTCAAAACTCTACTAGTCTCAGAACCCAGATAATCTAAACTTGGAAAAGATAGCGGGAAGCCTAACAGAAACCTGGAGATCATGGGGAAGAGAATAGATGGGTTTTTAAGGACGAGGACAGCAAAACTATAGAGGGTTTTTTCACCCTGTTTTATTCTCATTATAAAAATAATATTACAAATCAAACCCACAATGAGATATCACTTAACTCCAGTGAGAATGGCCTTTATCAAAAAGTCTCCAAACAATAAATGCTGGCGTGGATGCGGAGAGAGAGGAACACTCCTACACTGCTGGCGGGACTGCAAACTAGTCCAACCTCTGTGGAAAGCAATATGGAGATACCTTAAAGAGATACAAGTGAATCTACCATTTGATCCAGCAATCCCATTGCTGGGCATCTACCCAAGATATCCAATGACACTCTACAAAAAAGACACCTGCACTCGAATGTTTATAGCAGCACAATTCATAATTGCAAGGCTGTGCAAACAGCCCAAGTGCCCATCAATCCAAGAATGGATTAATAAAATGTGGTATATGTATACCATGGTGTACTATTCAGCTCTAAGAAACAACGGTGATATAGCACATCTTATATTTTCCTGGTTAGAGCTGGAACCCATACTACTAAGTGAAGTTTCCCAAGAATGGAAAAACAAGCACCACATATACTCACCAGCAAACTGGTATTAACTGAGCAGCACCTAAGTGGACACATAGGTACTACAGTAATAGGGTACTGGGCAGGTGGGAGGGGGGCGGGTATATACATACATAATGAGTGAGATGTGCACCATCTGGGGGATGGTCATGCTAGAGACTCAGACTTGTGGGGGGAGGGAGGAATGGGCATCTATTGAAACCTTAAAATCTGTACCCACATAATATGCCAAAATAAAAAAAAAAGAAAACACTGACATATAAAAAAAAATAAATAAATAAATAAAAATAATATTAAAAACATGCGCTATCTTACTCGAGGGGGGAGGGGGACATGAGCAATATATATAACCTTAACACTTGTACCCCCATAATGCACTAAAATTAAAAAAAAAATAAAAAGAAAAAACATGGGCTAGGAACGGTGGCTCACACCTGTAATCCTAGCACTCTGGGAGGCTGAGACACGAGGGTTGCTTGAGCCCTGGAGTTTAAGGTTACAGTGAGCTAGGCTGACTCCACTGCACTCTAGTTGGGACGACAGAGTGAGAGTTTGTCTCACACACACACACACACAGAGAAATGTATATTATATATATACACACACACATATTTATCAACACGGAAAATGTAGAAATGAAGGAGGAAATGACTCATTCTACCTCCCTTACACAACTAGCATCTGTCTTTTGCAGGACAGTATTTCTTCCTGACTTTTTAATTGCATTTTTTATATTAGTGTAATCACTTTGACTCACAATTTTAAAACATTTTTATTGTGGAAAATTTCAACATACACAAAAGTAGGGAGAATAGCCTAATGAACCCACTTGTAGTCACTACCCTACTTCAACAATTACCAACTCATGATCAACCTTGTTTCCTCTATATGTACACTTATATTGCCCCCTCCCAAACATTATTTTGAAGTAAATACTAGATATAACACGATTTCTCTAGTAAACATTTCAGTATATATCTTTAAAGGACATGCATTCTTCTTTTAAAACATATCCACAAAACTGTCACTTCCCCCCCCAAAAAATTAAGAATAATTTCCTAAAGTCATCAAATATGAATTACTGTTTACATGTCCCTGATTGGCCTGTAAATGTGTTTTTTAAAAAAGTTTGTTTGAATTGAGATACAAATCATACATTGCACTGGTTAACATTTCTGTTAAATTTTTTTAAAAATTTAGAGTTTCCCTTTTTTTTTTTTTTTTTTTTTGAGACAGAGTCTCACTTTGTTGCCCAGGCTAGAGTGAGTGCTGTGACATCAGCCTAGCTCACAGCAACCTCCAACTCCTGGGCTCAAGGGATCCTCCTGCCTCAACCTCCCAAGTAGCTGGGACTACAGGCATGCGCCACTATGCCCGGCTAATTTTTTTTATATATATTAGTTGGCCAATTAATTTCTTTCTATTTATAGTAGAGACAGGGTCTCACTCTTGCTCAGGCTGGTCTCAAACTCCTGATCTCGAGCAATCTGGCCGCCCCAGCCTCCCAGAGTGCTAGGATTACAGGCATGAGCCACTGCGCCCGGCCTGCTATAAACATTTATGTATAAGTCTTGTATGGACATATGTGTTCATTTCTCTTGGGTACAGACCTAGGAGTAGAATGGCTGGATCATGTGGCAAGGGTATTTAACTTGTTAAGTAGTGTGTGCCTATGATCTCAGCTACTCAGGAGGCTGAAGCTAGAGGATCATTTGAGCCTAGGAGTTCGAATCCAGGCTGGGCAATATATAGCAAGACCCCCGTCTCTAAAAAAAAAAAAAATACATAAGTAAATTTTTTAAATGAAAAGGTGGCTCTCAATGGACAGAACCTAGGACAGAAATTTGACTTCTTGTCCTTCTAAAAAGTGTGCCTCCCTGTGACCTTCAGGGCTGCCTTCATCTTCCCCTACTTCTTCTGTCTCCTTGCTTTGAGGTTGCCTCCTTTCCACGTGAAAGCCCAGCCTTTGTGCTCCATCTGTTTTCTTTTTTCTTTTTTTTTTTTTGGAGACAGAGTCTCACTTTGTTTCCCAGGCTAGAGTGAGTGCCATGGCGTCAGCCTAGCTCACAGCAACCTCAAACTCGTGGGCTCAGGCGATCCTCCTGTCTCAGCCTCCCGAGTAGCTGGGACTACAGGCATGTGCCACCATGCCTGGCTAATTTTTGTATATATATTTTTAGTTGTCCAATTAATTTCTTTCTATTTTTAGTAGAGACAGGGTCTTGCTCAGGCTGGTTTTGAACTCCTGACCTCGAGCAATCCTCCCGCCTCGGCCTCCCAGAGTGCTAGGATTACAGGCGTGAGCCACCATGCCCGGCCGGTCCATCTGGTTTCCAGATCAGCTTTTTCGACTGATCGGTGACCTCTTTCCAAATAATCTCTTCAGGCAGAGAGCTCTTTGGCTCTACTTTGTTCTGGACTACATCAGCCCACATTTTAGAGTAAGCCTCCCTACCGGTCACTCAAGCGATAAGGCAGGAAAGACTTGTGGCTAAAGGTTAACCTTACAGTGCGTTATATTCAGGGAGCCACAAATGGTCAGAACTGGATGGATTTGCAGAGATCATTTAGTCCAGCTGGGACCCAGAGGGACTAGGTGACGTGCCCAAGGTCCCTCAAGGTCAGATGGTGGCAAATTGGTGGCTGAAATGAGATGAGGTTAGTGGTAGATACCGGTTTTCCTGGGATTACACCTTGGATCTAGTTTTTGCATATTTGAAATCCGGTCATTTCATTTTAGGTTAAATATGTTTAGTAAATCATTTCATGTGAAAAAAAGAAACCAGAAAATAACGGTTCCCGTCAGCTTGGGGAAGTGAGTCCTTCTGTGACCTCACCGACCCTTACCCTGAAGAGACCTATTAAAAGCTCCTTCGGACTTCCCCCACCTCTTCGGAAGGAGTAAATACCTTCTTGGCCTGGACCAGACAGAGTTGGCGTTTAACAGCTGCCTGAGTTGGTGCTCGGGAGGTGGCATCTTTCACTGTCTGAGTTGTTCAGTTATTTTTAAGAGGCCTGAAAGTCAGAAGGCAGCTTGCTGTGTGTGTCTTGTGGCAAGTCTCTTTCCTTCTCTGGGCAGTACTTTCTCCATCTATACAAAGGGGTTGGACTACAGGCTGTCCAAGCCCTGCTGCCTGTGTATCTCCACAGGTCTAAAAAAAATATACATTTTTAGTAACCTTCCAAGTGATTCTTAACTTCTGCTGATACAAGAATCATCTGGGATACTGATTTTTTTTTTTTTTTTTAGAGACGGGGTCTCGCTTGTACTCATGCTGGTCTGGCAGAGTCTTACTCTGTTGCCCAGGCTAGAGTGAGTGCCGTGGCGTCAGCCTAGCTCACAGCAACCTCAAACTCCTGGGCTCAAGTGATTCTCTTGCCTCAGCTTCCTGAGGTAGCTGGACCATGCCCACCATGCCTGGCTAATTTTTTATATATATTTGTAGTTGTCCAGCAAATTTCTTTCTATTTTTTTAGTAGAGATGGGCTCTTGCTCTTGCTCAGGCTGGTCTCGAACTCCTGAGCTCAAATGTTCCGCCCACCTCGGCCTCCCAGGAAGCTGGGATTACAGGCGTGAGCCACCAGGTAGGTCTGGGATGCTGATTTTAAAATGCAGATTACCTCCTCCTACCTAGGGACACTTAATCCTGATCAAGCAGGTCTGGGGTGGGGCCTGGGAATGAGCATTTTTATTGTGGCCCACACTTGCAGAGACCAGACTGATTTGGGGATACACATCCCAGCTGACCATCCAAGACTGCCTTGTTTCTTTCCAGTTTCACGTCACTCAGGGTGAGGTGAAGAACCTCTGTTTCTACCTTTTTTTTTTTTTTTGAGACAGAGTCTCGCTTTGTTGCCCAGGCTAGAGTGAGTGCCGTGGCGTCAGCCTAGCTCACAGCAACCTCAAACTCCTGGGCTCAAGCGATCCTCCTGCCTCAGCCTCCCGAGTAGCTGGGACTACAGGCATGCGCCACCATGCCCGGCTAATTTTTTCTATATGTATTAGTTGGCCAATTAATTTCTTTCTATTTATAGTAAAGGCGGGGTCTCACTCTTGCTCAGGCTGCTGTCGAACTCCTGATCCTCCCTCCTCGGCCTCCCAGAGTGCAAGGATTACAGGCGTGAGCCACCGAGCCTGGCCTACCTTTTTTTTTTTTAATTCAACAAATATTTATTGAGGGTCTGCTTTGACCAGACACTGTTTTAGATGCTGGAGAGGTAGCAGTGGAAAATCATAATTCCTGCCCTCTTAAGCTGACATTCTTTCACTTAGCGATATGCATCTAAGTTTCCTCCATGTTTTTTCCTGACTTGATGGTGTATTTTTTTTTTTTTTTTTTGAGGCAGAGTCTCACTCTGTTTCCCGGGTTAGAGTGCTGTGGCGTCAGCCTAGCTCACAGCAACCTCGAGCTCCTGGTCTCAAGCAATCCTGCTGCTTCAGTCTCCCGAGTAGTTAGGACTATAGGCATGCGCCACCATGCCCAGCTAATTTTTTCTATATATATTAGTTGGCCAATTATTTTCTTTCTATTTTTAGTAGAGACGGGGTCTCGCTCTTGCTCAGGCTGGTTTCGAACTCCTGACCTTGAGCAATCCACCTGCCTCGGCCTCCTAGAGTGCTAGGATTACAGGCGTGAGCCACCGCACCCGGCCCCATTCACTTATTGAAAGACCAAGTAACCAAGATGGTTATTTCCAAGTTTTACCATTTATGAATAAAGATGCTATAAGCCTTCACGTACAGGTTTTTTACAGATAAAGTTCCCATCATTTTTATTGTTTTAAACTTGAGGGCTGTAAGTCTGTGAAAATCATGAGAAATCAACCACCGATGGAGGATTCTAGAGGAAGTTCTGACAGGCTTCAGGGGCCCAAAATAGGGGTGCCTTTGCTATGGTTCCTTTTTTTTCCCTTTCAGATTGACTCATCAAGTGACTCAAACACCAGTAAACTAAGCAAGAAAAAAAGAAAGAGGATTCACTGTCCAGTAACTTTCAAGATCTGATTTCTTGTGCATTTGAACTTTTGTCTGCGGCCCTTCTCAGCGGAGCCAGACACCGGTAGCCTATAGGGAACGTCAGGGGCAGAGAAGAGAGGTGCTGAGTTTGCTAGCGGGTCTCAAGGCTTCCAGCTTTCTGGTTTCCAGTGTTCACTTCTCTCTGACCAGATCACTGACGGTCGTGGGTGACCACACCTCACCCATCGCCCACTTCTGAGTTTCCCCGAGAGGGAACTTCCTGCTCTGGGGGAAACCCGTCTTCACCCTGTCACCAAATGCGCGGAGGAAGAGCGTGAGGGAGGGCCCGTCACCAAGGCAGAGGTGTCTGTGTGGGGCGGAAGGGTTAGCGTGTTCCGTGTCAACCACAGACTGTGTCTTCTCCCCCCATGACTTCGGGTTGGTCCCATCTGACCAGAGGATGACTCTGTCTGGCAGCCCCGAGACTAAGAAGCAGACTATGGTAGATAGAGTGGGGCCTGAAGGTTCCTGAACCTTAAGAGTAGTTTGTCTCATTGTGGAAAACTTGGAGAATAAGAAATAATAATAAGCATAAACAATTTAATGGGTAAATCTGTACTCTGGATCTATAATTCTCCTTTTTAAAAACTTAAAGTATTTTTTTTTCCCACCTCACACTAAAAAATTTAAAGTATTGAAATAGGCCAGGCTCAGTGGCTCACATCTGCAATCTCAGTCCTTTGGGAGGCTGAGGCAGATCCATTCAGGAGGGTCACTGGAGCCCAGAAGTTTGAGACTAGCTGGGACAACATAGTGAGACCCCAGCTCTATAAGAAAATAAAAGTAAAAAAAATAGCTGGGCAGGGTGGCATGTCCTAGTAATCCCAGATACTTGAGGGGTTTGTGAAGCAGGAGGATCTCTTGAGCCCAGGAGTTGGGATCTATGGTGCACTGTGATGGCGCCTGTGAACAGCCACTGCACTCCAGCCTGGGCAACATGGCAAGACCCTGTCTTTTAAATAAATAAATGAATAAATGAATGAACAAATGAATGAATGAATAAATAAATAGAGAATAAGAAGAGAGCCTGGGCACAGTGGCTCACTCCTGTATTCCTAGCACACTGGGAGGCTGAGGTGGGAGGATTGCTTAAGGTTAGGAGTTCAAGACCAGCCTGAGCAAGAGGGAGACCTCAAGACCCAGTCTCTACTAAATATGGGAAAATTAGCTGGGCATGGAGGCATGAGCCTGTAGTCTCAGCTACTTGGGAGGCTGAGGCAGGAGGATCACTTGAGCCCAGGAGTTTGAGGTTGCTGTGAGCTAGGCTGACGCCACGGCACTCACTCTAGCCTGGGCAACAAATTGAGACTCTGTCTCAAAACAAAACAAAACAAAACAAAACAAAGAATATATATATGATTCATATAACATAAAAATCTTATTTTAAAAATGTACAATTCAGTGGGTTGTTTCTTTGTTTTGTTTTGTTTTGTTTTGTTGAGACAGAGTCTCACTTTGTTGCCCAGGCTAGAGTGAGTGCCGTGGCGTCAGCCTAGCTCACAGCAACCTCAAACTCCTGGGCTCAAGTGATCCTCCTGCCTCAGCCTCCCGAGTAGCTGGGTCAGTGGGTTGTTTTTAAGCACATCTACAATATTGTGCAACCATCACCACTATCTAATTCCAGAATATATTTATATCACTCCAGAAAGAACCCCTGTACCCATTAGCAGTACCCTGTACCCCATCCCACCCCCAGCAACTGATGACTATAATTTACTTTTTATCTCTGTAGCTTTGTACGAAATGATCTTTTGAGTTTATAGCTGTTTCACTACTTATTCCTCCACTCCAGGACAACTGTATGGTACAGCACTTTAAAAAATAAATGCAAGTTGTTATTAAGATGTCAGTTCTCCCCAGATTGATTTATAGAGTCTCATAATTTCAAGCATAATCTCAGCAGGCTTTTTTTTTTAATAGAATTGGATAAGCTGTTCTAAATGTGTCTAGAAATTCAAATGCCCTAGAATTTGAATTTCTAACAGTCTTGCAAAAGAACAAAGTTGGCAGACTTATCCTGACTTCAAGATTTACCAAAAAGCTATAATAGTCAAGACAGTGCGGCACTAACATAAGGGTGGACAAACAGATCAATGGAACAGGATGGAGAGCCCAGAAATAGTCCCGGACTCAGATGGACTTCTGATTTCTGATGGAGGAGACACACGGCACTGGGACCACTGGGTGTCCTCGTGGAAAACGGAAACCTAGATCCTGTATCTCAGCATATGCACGTCGTGGACTAAAGACCTAAATAATAGTTCAAACCACAACACTTTCAAGAGGAATGCATAGGAAAATATCTTCCCAATGTGGGGACTGACAAAGGTTTCTTAGGCAAGATATGGAGCCTAAAAGAAACTAAAAGAAAAAATAGACATATTGGACTTAATCAAAATTTAAAATTTCTGCTCATCAAAAATAAGTAGGGGAGCAGAAAAGGTCTATTAGTTTCCTACTGCTGCTGGAGGAAACCAACACAAACTTAGTGGCCTAAAACCACATGAATTCTGGAAGTCGGAAGTCAGGGATCAGTTTCTCGGCTGAAGTCAAGGTTTGGGCAGGGCTGGCTCGTCTGCAGGGAGGATTCCAGGGGGGGTTCAGTTTCCTGCCTACACTCCCTGGCTCACGGCTCCATCCCTCAATCCTCAAAGGCACCATTTCAGTCTCCCTGCCCCTCACCATGTAGCCTTCCTCTCTGACACCAATGCTTCTGCTTCTCTTTTACAAGGATGCCTGGGATCACATCAGGCCCACGGGGACAGTCCCGGATAATCCCCATCACAACATCCTGTACTTAATTAAATCTGCAATGTCCCTTTTGTCTTGTAAGGTAACATTCACAGGGTTTGGGGATTAAGACCGTGCACGGCCGGCCAGGAGCGGTGGCTCACGCCTGTAATCCTAGCACTCTGGGAGGCCGAGGTGGGCGGATCGCTCGAGGTCAGGAGTTCGAAACCAGCCTGAGCAAGAGCAAGACCCCCGTCTCTACTATAAATAGAAAGAAATTAATTGGACAACTAATATATAGGAAAAATTAGCCGGGCATGGTGGCACATGCCTGTAGTCCCAGCTACTCGGGAGGCTGAGGCAGGAGGATCGCTTGAGCCCAGGAGTTTGAGGTTGCTGTGAGCTAGGCTGACGCCACAGCACTCACTCTAGCCTGGGCAACAAAGCAAGACTCTGTCTCAAAAAAAAAAAAAAAAAAAGATTATCTTTTTTCCTTCCATATGTATTTCCTATTTTTCTCTTCCATGAGGTTCTAGAACCAGTTATTATAGCCAAGATGTTTCTGTGTCTCTTTTTATTCATACTTCGTCCTCAGTGGTCGGATGAGGGCTTGAGTCCGCCGGCAGTCGGGCGGCCCGTGTTAACTGAGGCCGCAGCTGGGCCCCGAAGCCATCTTGGCCACCTGTCCTTGTGTGCTCTGGACTCCTGCTCTCTCGGGGCCTTCTGTAGTTGACCTCTCTGGCCTCAGTCACAAGAGCTCTGTTCTCTTAGCAGAGGCTGTTCCAGCTAATGGCAGGGAGGCCTAGCCAACCTCATTTTCCCCATCTTCAGCCCCTGCCAGGGCCCTTTTCCCTTCCCCCACACGTCTGCCCCAGACACTCACGCACACCCGTCTAGTAGCGAGGCCCGAGTTTGCATTTGAGGGTTTGTTGCTCGCCCATCTGTGCTTTGAGTTGAGGCTGGGGAACGAGGTCTTCTCCCCACCGGCTACTTTTCTCAGGCTACAAAAGTGTTCGGAAGAGCAACTTGATGGCCAGACAGCATCTGAGAAATGACTTTTACCCCTTACTCAGAGCAAAATGCTTTGAATTTTGTTCAGATGAGATTTTTGAACAGATTTAAACAGGTTTCATCACAGGAGTCAGCAAGCACCTCATGGAAGACCCACAGCCGTCCCCAGCCTCAGCCGTTTGCTCATGTAACGGAGTTCTGTCTGCACCGTTTCCGGTACAAGGAGAGCTGCAAGCAGTGCAAGAAATTCTTGGAGCTCACCTGGTCGTGGGGTTTGAACATGATATTGAGACACAATTTTGTCCATATGAGATCAACTGCCAATCGCTACAAACAGATGATTCAGTAGGGAAGTGAGATCAATATTTGTACAGAGGCCCGGGCGCGGTGGCTCACGCTTGTAATCCTGGCACTCTGGGAGGCTGAGGCGGGAGGATCGCTTGAGGCCAGAGTTTGAGATCAGCCTCAGCAACATGTGACACCTGTCTCTACAGAAACTAGAAATAATTAGCCAGGTGTGGTGGCGCATGCCATATGCCTGTAGTCTCAGCTACTTGGGAGGCTGAGGTGGGAGGATCACTTGAGCCCAGGAGTTTGAGGTTGCTGTGAGCTATGATGTCACCACTGCACTCTACCCGGGGTGACAGAGTGAGACTCTGTCTCCAAAAAAATAATTGTGTAGAGAAATCAGTACCTCCTCATAGACAAACAACAGCCAGTTAGAATATGTGATGGGAGAGAAGATCTGATTTAAAATATCAACAAAGCCGATAAAATATCTGGGAACAAACATCACAAGCAACGTACAAAACCCCCACGAGGGAAACTTTGGAACATTCCCAACGGACATGAAACGGGAAAGACATGCTGTGTTCTTGGATAGGGACACCAGCATTATAAAAACGTCAGTTCTTCTTATGGTAGTTTATAAATTTAACATGATCCAAATAAAAACACCAAGAGGCCTCTTTTTTCTGGAAGGAGACAAGCCGATTCTAAAGTTTACATTGAAAACATAAACAAGCGAGAAGAGCCAGGAAATTCTGAGCAGAGCAAGGGAAGAGGAATGGCCCGAGCTGATAGCAGGACCTGCTCTGGGCTCAGGGACGTGTGGCCTGGGACAGGCTGGCAGAGCGAGGGAGCAGGGAGCCCAGAAAAGGCCCCAGCACACGGACACTCGGGGTTTAGAACGCGTCCCCTCAAATCACAGGCTGACAGTGGATCTTCTCATACATCCTGTCTGGACAGCCACGTAGCCCTCTGGAAAAAGGACACCTGGGTCCAAAGCTCACACGGATCACCAGGGTACCCTGCGAATGGATAAAGATTGAAAAGTAAAAAAAGAAAAGAACAGAAATTATGGATGAATTCTTTTGCCCTTGCTAAGAACAAGAGGCCAGCTAACCTCCGATGGCCTTCCCAGGTGTGGGCGCTGGCATTGCCTAAGCCACCTCATGCTGGTTACTAGAGAGACGTCATCCTGTGTCATCTAATCAGCCATAATCAGTTTCTTTGCTCAAACTCAATTTCTGGAACTGAGGTTTACACAGGTAACTTGTTCAAGATTCCTGAGCCAGTTACTCCAAAAGCACAGGAGGGGGCCGGGCAGGGTGGCTCACGCCTGTAATCCTAGCACTCTGGGAGGCTGAGGTGGGTGGATCGCTCAGGGTCAGGAGTTCGAAACCAGCCTGAGCAAGAGCGAGACCCCGTCTCTACTATAAATAGAAAGAAATTAGGCCGGGCGCAGTGGCTCACGCCTGTAATCCTAGCTCTTGGGAGGCCGAGGCGGGCGGATTGCTCAAGGTCAGGAGTTCAAAACCAGCCTGAGCAAGAGCGAGACCCTGTCTCTACTATAAATAGAAAGAAATTAATTGGCCAACTGATATATATATATAAAAAATTAGCCGGGCATGGTGGCTCATGCCTGTAGTCCCAGCTACTCGGGAGGCTGAGGCAGAAGGATCGCTCAAGCCCAGGAGTTTGAGGTTGCTGTGAGCTAGGCTGACGCCACGGCACTCACTCTAGCCTGGACAACAAAGCGAGACTCTGTCTCAAAAAAAAAAAAAAAAAAAAAAATAGAAAGAAATTAATTGGCCAACTAATATATATATACAAAAAATTAGCCGGGCATGGTGGCACATGCCTATAGTCCCAGCTACTCAGGAGGCTGAGGCAGGAGGATCTCTTGAGCCCAGGAGTTTGAGGTTGCTGTGAGCTAGGCTGACGCCACGGCACTCACTCTAGCCTGGGCAACAGAGTGAGACTTCCTCTCTCTCAAAAAAAAAAAAAAAAAAAAGGCACAGGAGGCCACCCGTCCAAGGCCACCCTGGAGTCTGGGGTGCTGACCCCTGCTCCCCCCACCAGCAGCACAGTCCTGAGGCTGGCAACGGGTGGGTGGGGGTCCGGGAGGGTGGGAGGGCGCAGTGGGCAGCTCCCAGCTGGGCAAAGGCACTGCAGACACGTGCACGGAGGAGGGGCGGGCGGTTCACGGTTCGGGGTTGGAGCGAGCAGGGAGTTCACTAGACTGTTCTGGAAAGGGCTCTCGGGGGACGTGGGGTCTGCAGAGTCCGTTCGCGTCAGGTTGGGGCTAAGGAGGGGCTGAGGGTTAGTCAGAGAGGACACTGGCTGGGCGCAGAGGTGGCAAGCTGGGACCCGAGAGGAAGATAGATGCTGGCCAAAGCCGAGGACTCTGAGGGACTTGGTGGCCGACGTCTTGGAGAATTGGACCCAGTGCAGACTGTAAACGGCTCGAATGTAAGTGGAATCAGTGCCTGTCGTGGGCCGCACCTGACAGTTGCAGAACACAAGCATATCTAATCCCATCAGATCCTCAGACCAACCTGGCGACATTCTTGTTGGTTTGATTTTTAAACAGATGGAGGAAGGGGGTCAGAGATTAAGGGCCCTGGTCACAGGGTCAGGAGTGCAGCCCCTCGCCCCAGGCCTCCAATCTCCCGCAAGATCCTCCAATCTCCCGCAAGATCAGAAGGGTGGACTTCGCCCTCTCTGGGTCTGCTGGGGACAGAGACAGGGTAGAGGGTGGAGACGCAGGGGGAGACTGCTGTGACAACCCCACCGCAATCCCCGGGGAGCCGGGGCCTGGGCCGGGTGGGCACCAGGGAGTGTCCTCGCAGCAGAGTCCCCGTGAGGCGAGGTCCTGTTCGCTTGCTGCCCGTTGGCCTCTTCTCAGCTTCTTTGTGGCCTCCTGTCCCCGAGCCTGGTGCTCAGGGCTGGGCTTGCTCATGGGAGGGAGCACGTGAGGCCCCACCCTGGCCGTGGCTCCAGGGCCACAGATGTACCAGCAGCCCCTGGACCCGGAGCCCTGCTGCTTCCCAGCTGCTCGCCCTCCCTCAGGCACCTCCCGTTCAACCTGAGGGCCCTTCCTCCCCCTGCCACTCTTCCTGCCGGTTCCCACCCCACCAGCAGCCCCTCAGACCCCGCTGCTCAAGCCGGACCCCTCCTACCCTTTCCCTCTCGGGCCTGGCGACCTCGCCCTCCTAACCACGGCTCAGCTGCGCCGGCTTCTCTTTGCCCCCTCTGCCACCCCCGTCAGGACGGCTGACTGGGGAGTCCCTCACGTTGCCTCCTTCCCGACTGTTCCAGCCATGCGGGTCCTGCCTGCTCCTCTGCCTAAAACCCTTTCAGCTCCCAGTGAGTAAGGCAGGGTTAACAAAACCAAGCCAAACCCCTTTCACGATATGTCCACATAAAACCTTATACACGACACTCTGGTTTCTCTTCAGATCATTTAAGTCTGTTGCCTTTTACAAAAGATTTCCATGGATAAGAAGAACGATTCTGAGTCTTAAAAAATATTTTTAGGGACAGGATCTGGTTACGTTGCCCAGGCTGAACTTGAGCTCCTGGCCTCGAGCGATCCTCCTGCCTCAGCCTCCTAGGTAGTTGTGATTACAGGCGTGTGCCACCATGCCTGGCTAATTTTTTCTATATATTTTTAGTTGCCTGGCTAATTTTTTCTATATATTTTTAGTTGCCTGGCTATTTTTTTCTATATATTTTTAGTTGCCTGGCTAATTTCTTTCTATTTTTAGTAGAGACAGGGTCTCACTATTGCTCAGGCTGGTCTCGAACTCCTGAGCTCAAGCCATCCTCCCACCTTGGCCTCCCAGAGTACTAGGATTACAGGCAGGTGCTACCACGCCCGGCTTAATTCTGAGTCTTAACTCAAATATTTTGGGGCCCTGAATCTGCATACCTATGAACAGTTAAAGAAAAGAAAAATTTTAAAACAAGCAAAAAAACCTTGTACACCAATGCCCAGAGGAGCGCTATTCGTAGTAACCGGAGCAGGAACAACCCAGGTGGCTGTCAGCTGATGAAGGACAGACGGAGTGTGCTCGACCCTTACGACGGAATGTTACTCATCACAGAAAGGAGTGAAGTACTGACAAGTGCTGCCGCACGGATGAAACTTGAAAACATACTAAATGGAAGACACATTAAGGCCACATGTTGCATGATTTGTTTTAAATGAAATGTCCAGAGTGGGCAAATCCACAGAGGCAGGAAGTAGACTGGTGTTTGCCCCGAGCAGGGCAGGGTTGGGGAAAAAGGGGAGTGACTGCCAGTGGGTACATGGTTTCTTCTGGGGTGATGACAATGTTCTAAAATTGATCGCAGTGATGATTTCATAACTGCCAATAATATTAAAAACCATTGAATTATATATATATATATATATTTGAGACAGTCTCACTCTGTCACCCAGGCTGGAGTGCAGTGGAGTCATCATAGCTCACTGTAACCTCCAACTCCTGGGTTCAAGAGATCCTCCTGCCTCGGCCTCCTGAGTAGCTGGGACTACAGAATCATGGCACCACACCCAGCTCAGCTTTTCTCTTTTTGTAGAGACAGGGTTTCCCCGTGTTGCTCAGGCTTGAAGGGTACACTTTAAACAGGTATGATATGTTATGATATGTTCATAGTATCTCCACAAAACTGTCCTTAAAGACAAACAAACCCTTCAGGGTGCCCATTTCTAGCTCCTTCCTGTGGCTTCCAGGGCCCTGCCTGGTCCAGCCTCCACTTCCTGCTCGTGCACCAGCTTCTCCTTGGGCCCTGTGTCCCCCCTTCCTCTCGACACTCGGCCTTTCTGGAACTTGGAGCGTTGTCTCGCCTCCTTGCCTGGAAGACACTCCTTCCCGCCACTGAGAAACCGTCCTGTTCAGCTTTCAGCTCTCGGTTGAAGCACAGCTGTCGGGTCTTCCTCAACCACTGGACAGGTGGAACCGCTGCTGGATGTCCCCCCATCGCACGCGCCTTCTCACGCCACTCGTCCCATCCCCAGGTCTGCTGCAAGGCGGGAGAACGCCCGCACCATGAGCCTTGCTGCTCGCTCCTAGCGTAGCGTCTGGGATGTACAGCTTTTTTTTTTTTTTGGAGGCAGGGTCTCACTCTGTCACCTAGTTAGAGTGTCCTGGCATCATCGTAGCTCACTGCAACCTCAAACTCCTGGGCTCAAGTGATCCTCCTGCCTCAGCCTCCCCAGTAGCTGGGGCCACAGGTGAGCACCAGCACACCCGGCTAACTTTCCTATTTTTGTCGAGATGGGGTCTCACTCTTGCTCAGGCTGGTCTGAAACTTCTGGCCTCAAGCGATCCCCCACCTCAGGCTCCCAGGGCGCTAGGATTACAGGCATGAGCCACCGCGCCCCGCCTGGAACATATTACTCGTAAATTGCACGATTAAATACTACGGTGCATCCCGTGCGTTTCAGGCGCTGTTCCAGGGAAGCAGCAGAGTCCGAGGTCCTGCCCCAAGGCGCTTGCTCTCTAGTGGGGGGACGAGGAGAAAGCACACGCACAGCAGGAAACCTGTGAGGTAGTGAGAGGGACTATGGAGAAAAAAAAGCAGGGAAGGAATAGAAAGTGTGGAGACATGAGAAATGTTATTCCTGGCCAGGCGAGGTGGCTCACGCCTGTGATCCTAGCACTCTGGGAGGCCGAGGTGGGCGGATTGCTTGAGGTCAGGAGTTCAAAACCAGCCTCAGCAAGAGCGAGATCGTCTCTACTATAAATAGAAAGAAATTAATTGGCCAACTAATATATATAGAAAAAATTAGCCGGGCATGGTGGCGCATGCCTGTAGTCCCAGCTACTCGGGAGGCTGAGGCAGCAGGATTGCTTGAGCCCAGGAGATTGAGGTTGCTGTGAGCCAGGCTGACGCCACGGCACTCACTCTAGCCTGGGCAACAAAGCGAGACTCTGTCTCAAAAAAAAAAAAAAAATTAGCCGGGCATGGTGGTGGCGTCTGTGGTCCCAGCTACTCCGGAGGCTGAGGCAGGAGGATGGCTTGAGGCCAGGCGTTGGAGGTTGCAGTGAGCTATGAAGACGCCACGGCACTCTACCTGGGGCGAAGGAGCAAGACTGCGTTTCAGAAAAAGGGAAAAAGGAATGCTATTCCTAATGACATGTAGGGAGGACTTCTCTGAGTGAGAGTGCATTTAGCAGAGGCCGGAACGAGCTGAGAGGGTGCAGCTGGCGCCGGTCTCAACACAGACACGTCCAGTGGTTGGACAAGGACGCTGAAGTCGTCAGAATGTTAAGAGAGAAATAAATGAGCAGGACCGGCCCCCCCAGCAGCTCGGCCCCAGGCCCCCGCCGAGGCTGCTGGGAGCGGGCGAGGGTGCCGGTCTCAGGAGACCTGTGGTTTGGCCGTCACTGCCGCTTCCTTACATTTCAGAGGATAATGAGCGCTTCCACTTCCTCCATTAAAACCTAACTTTTCCAATGGGCCTCTCAAGTTTCTCCCTAACTCCTCCCCCCGGGTGGCTCTGGGACAGGCAGGGTGGGGGAGCTGCTGGAAGAAAGAACCCCCAACGTCGTGGCGCAACACGTCAGACGTTTTTCTCACGGCCACCAAGCCTAGCCGGGGGTCTGAGTCCTCCGCTGGCTCTCCTGCACCCAGCCACAGCAGAAGGGACAAAGGGGCGGGGACGTGGCTGACCAAGCTTGTCACTCCCATGCTGGGACTGTGGCACATGGCCACTCGGGACTGCAAGGAGGCTGGGCACCTGGTCCAGAACCAGCCAGACGGCAGGCTTGGCCACAGAGCCTGACCCCCGTCAGCGAACGTGACCTTGGCCTCCTCCAGGCGGTCCTGGCTCTGGTCTGAGCACTACTGCAAATCAGGCGTTCTCGACACTCCCCTTTCCTCGCGTGGCTCATCTGTAAGGCCGCTGGAAGCCTTCGCTGTCCACGGGCAGAGCGGGCATTGTCCAGCCTGCGCTCCAAGCCGCACAAACCCGCCCGGACTCCGCCCTCACTGCAGGAGGGAGCCACCTCCAGGCACCCCCACGCTCCCTCCCTGGACATCTACTGTGCTCTTAACAATTGTCCAGACCAATTTCACCCAATACCTAGGTCAGGTCCCCTCTGCCCCAGCCCCCCGCCCCCACCCTTGAGACTCACTTCCCTAGGAAAGTCTCTCACCCAACGGCTTGCACAACGATGCAAGAATCGAGGCTGAAGAATGCATCTGCATCAAGTACCATAGAAGCCTGAAGTGGGGTAATTTCCAGTTTCAGGGTGACTCAGAGCAGTCACGCCTCAGGGTGAGTGGAAAGGGAAGGCTGCTGGCTTGGGGAGAAGATACAGGGGCCCTCCTCAGCCTCTAACTAGACGGGGTTCGAAAAGCGTCTCGAATTCCAGGGCCAGGAGGGTAGAGCACCACACGCCCCAGGAATGAGGCTCACTGCACATGCCACCAGCAGGGATCACCACGCCTGAAAGGGGGTAAATAAACATAGGACCATATGCCAGGCCCCCTGCAGATCTCCTTGCCCTCTGCTTCCTCAGCACAGCAGGGGCCAGCCCTCCACCCGCCACCCCTAGCCTCTGGCCATACCCCAGCCCACAGCACAAGGCAAGCACTATTCTGGAAGTCCCACTGTCGAAGCGTGGACTCTCACTCAGAAGATAGCTAAAATTGTTACCAAAAGCATCAGAAGAACGAAGACAAGTGGTTTGAGGAGGAGAGATTTAATATTTGCCAGCAAATGAGGAGAATGGAGACTCCTGTCTAAAATGCCCCGTCCTCATCATAAGCAGAAACACAGAGCTTTTAAAGGATGGTTTTCAGTTCTAGGCTATTATTGTTTAACTAGAGTCAATGATTCTTTTTTTTTTTTTTTTAAACTTTTTTCTTTTTTTTAATTTACCAACATCTGTTCCTCAGATTCAAGTGTAGATTCGATGATTCTGATTGTCCCATCTCTGCACACAATCCCATGACCTCTACCCAGGACCTCTGCCAGCAGTTCCGTCCTGCTGTGCTTTCTAAACCCTTACTCAGGAATATCAAGAAATAAGACTGTCCTTGGAGACCTAAGACCAGTGTTGCTCAAGGGAGGGCCACAATCAAGACTTGAAAGAGTAATTTCTTTTTTGGATGGGATATACTATGGCTTTTAAAGTAACTGTTAAGTTTTAAAAGTAGTTTGGAATGCTCTGAGTAGTAAGTGGCTGAATCAATATGACCATCATGTAATATTCATAACTCAGTGCTGTTGGCACACAAAATTATATTCTTAACAGTCATAAATGACCTGAGGTCCAACATCACTGAGATTCTGAAGCTAGCCATGGCGGTGAGCACATTAGGTCACTGGCCTTGGATTGCTGGCTGCAGCGAGGAGCCTGGACCTCATAGGACTAAGTTTAAGAAGCTCCCAAATGAACACACAGAAGTCCACGAGCATCTTTCTCTTTATTCTTGAAAGTAAAAGGGCTCAGGTCTGGGGAATGAGTATTCCACGTACATACAGTGTCTTGCGTCAAAAGTATTTCCAAGGTGCAAAAATACAATTCCATTTTCATTTTCCTGGTTACCCGGGAACTTCTGTAAAGCAAATGTCTCAAGCTGAAGATCACCTACTCTGTACGGGGGTCGAATGGAAAATGTCCAAGAAGGGCAGAGTACTTGTGCAATGGCCTTTTTCTCTTTACAAAATGTCCCCTAAGCCACCTGGCACTGTGGTTTATCATCGTCTCCTTCATGTCTGAAGACAACAAGCCTGTCACAGGATCCCAGGCCACCAAATGTAGAGAAGAGTGTCAGTGACATGGCAGGGTGTGGGGGGATTCTGAAAAACGAGGCCATCTGCTGACCCTTACCTTTTCCCTGGCCGCACACCCGGCCAGAGGAATTCTGGAAGATGCTGGGAAGCTTCCCGAAGGTGGTTCCACCCAGATGCCTTCCCAGGAGTTACAGACCCATGAGACCTAATTATCAAGAAAGCTGTGACCAAACTGATGATCGCACAAAAGCAATTATTTCCCCTTGAACTTGGATGCTCTTCTGAAGCAAATGGCAGGGAGAGGGGTGGGGAATTGAGCAAAAAGCCTCAAATGAGGCTAAATGACAGTCGCTGCCTTTTCACTTAAATGGCCCGTGTTGGAAACTTCTGCTTGGCTTTGAGGTAGCCAGGCTAAGTGGACCCCGGCAGGGTGGAGCCGGGTACAGTTCCTCCTCACACGCAGTCGATGAAGGGAAGGGGGTAGTCGAACACTTCCCCACCCAAGCAGCACAGCTACAGCGAGGTGGTGTGCTGAGGTCTATTTAAGAACTAGACCAAAAACACAAGTAGAAATTCCTTAGGTTTAATTTCTTTTCTGTCCAATTGCTTCCTAAACAAATCTTTTTTTTGGTCTCTGTAGCCAGTGCCTTGTGAGGCTGAAAGGGCCCACTCCCACCCTGAGAGCAGCCTGTGAGCAACAGTGTGTTTTGGCTCGTGAGCACATCCGAACCTGCTTCGTCACAGATCCTTCTGTCCTGCCCCCTGAACACGGGCAGAGGAGGAACCAAACAAGCCAAGCTCTTGGTCCTCCCAAAGCTCTTGGTTTAGACCAGAGTTTCCAGAGCGTGGTCTGTGGTTTCTCTACATCAAAAACACTAGGCATGCTTGTTTCTGCCCTCAACCAAAATACCCTAGGAGTTGGGGTGGGGTCTGAGATTCTGTACTGTTAACAAGCTTGAGTCCCCAAGGGACCCACACACTTGCCCAGGGCAATGTAAGCCACAGATGTCGAAAATAAGGACCCCCAAGTCCCCACTCCTGGACCTGACACTTGAGTAGCTTTAACTGAGGCAAGGGGGAAAAAAGATACCGAGTGAAGAATTCATTGTACGTTTATTATTCACAGTTAATCACTACCTACCAAATGCTATCCGCAGAGTTAAAGGATTAAGTACATAGGTCTTTTTAAACACTGATTTTTTTTTTAAATATATACACACAAAACTTAGTTCAGCAAGGCTTCATGATATACACCAATTCCAAAATAAAACAATCAAATGGTCCAGGTGTAGAACGCCAGATTCCTTTATCATCAGCGAGGAGAGGAGAAGCAGAATGGCAGGGAGCAAGGGGAGGACGCGCTGTCTAGAAGAGATGCCACCTCCTGGCGCTGCCCAGCGCTCCACGCTGAGTTCATGTCCATAACCAGAGTCCAAGGGAGACTCCCACCGACAGGCTGGGAACCCAAAGGCCCAATGTTGTCACCGACTCCCGGGGAGAGAAATGGAAGCGGCCTGGTTTTTGTTGTGGGAAGGGGAGCGGGTGGAGAGAATTTCACAGGCACAGCACTACAAGGGACCAAAAGTGGATAGAAGACAGACACAGAGGACTTTGCAGCAGCCTTAGCCTTCCTAGCTATCTTTCCTTCCCCAATCTCCCCGCTTCCTGGGACAGTTCGAGTGTAGGTGGCTGGGGGAGAAGCCACAAACACAGCCCACTGTGCAGAGACAGGAGCGACAATCCTGCTGCTTTGCTTCTTGACGCTGCCCTCATGCTCACCTGGATGGGTCAGGGGACACACGGGGTGATAGCCATGACCTAACCTCAAGAGCAAGAAGAATGGAGAGAGAACACTCTCACTTTCTACCCCAGTACAGGATGTGGTATGACCTGCTACAGCTAGAGTAGGACAGTGTAAGCAGTGTTTTCTCCTCCAGCTTCCCGGGTTTGAAACTCACTGGCTCCGGGGTAAGGAGGGGCAGCGACACCTGAGAGCATGAGGGCAAGGATCCCGGCCTTAGCGGCAGTCGGACATGGCAGGGCTTCACCCCTACTTCCCTGGCAGCCAGGCACATAGTGCCCCGGGCTGGAGGCCCCCTCACACCCCAAGGGCTCACAGACATTAAAGCTGAACCCTAAAGACTCCTGGTTCGGTGCGGGTGGGGGAAGGCCCTGCCCCCACTTCCACTTGTCTCCTCTTCTCTACCCTGTTCCCCCTCCCGTAGGGAAAAATATTTACACAGAGTAGGAGACAAACTGGCTGAAAAGCTCTGGACTGTCTTTAACTTATTTTAAAACAAAACAAATAAAAAAACACCACTCAGAAGCAACCCTTGAAATAAGGAAAAAGGCACTAAGAAAACAACATGCTCAATAATACCATTTGGAAGGGAAAACGAAGTGGAAAAAGAGACGTTAGGTTGGAGTTTGACTTTCTCAAGAAGCCAAAGGGGCAGGCACACGCTGTCCTTTCACCCCTGTTTCTAACTCGGACACAGAATAAGCTGGGTGCCGGGGCCCACATGACCCCTCCCCTGGAGGAAGCGGTCTCGGCCTTCCCCTGCCCTGCCCTCTCTGTGTGTGCATACATGAAGAACACAGCGCTGTCCTCCCTTCGGCCATCCCGACTAACAGACGTTTGCATAGAGAAATACCAGCCCACTTGTTTCTTGTCTTTATTACTGGCGTCAGCTAGGACTATACGTGGCCTTAAACATCATGCACTGATGGACAGACGAGAAAAAGGATGAAGAAAAGGATAAAGGGGCGAAAAAGGAGCAGCGGTGAAAATTTGTAATAAAAACTCTTCTTAATTTATAGGTAAGTTTTGGCATTTTTATATCCAGCGCCCCCTCCCACCCCCCAAAGTTCCGCCCAAAGTGAGGAGGTCACCAGGGCGACCCAGCCGGGTATTCTGAGGCTGCTGTGAGAGGCAGCTTGTGGGTTTAATTCTTCTGTATGTTTGTAATTTTTCATTTGCTTTAAATAATCTCTTCCTGATTCTTAGACGTTCCGGTTCACTGGGGTGACGTAATTGCGGGGAAACATGCCGGTCTGCCCGTGGCAAGCCCCCTTCCACCAGTTGGGGTCTGAGTTATCCATGACGTGGATAAAGTCTCCCCGACGGAAGCCCAGCTCGCCATCCTCCTGGGGGTCAAAGTCAAAGAGGGCCTGGACGTATGTTGGCTGCTGCAAAAGAGCAGGGAGAAAACACACCTGTCAGCCACCTCCTAGGTCAGACTAGTTACTAGGGGGAGACAAATGTGGCCAAATTATTCACATTTCCTCAAGTAACCTCCCAGCTCCCAGCCCCCATCCCTCCTTACACATTCTAAGTTCTAGGCGGGTTTAGTGGAGTCTCCCACCAATGCTCAGAAGATATTAGGGCATGTCTCACTGCGGGTGGCCAACTGTGCCACGTTACCGAGTAGAGAGCAAGTGGTGCCTGGAGGGGAAGGCACGTCAGAAACAGCAGTGCAGGTTTCAGTCACGGTCCCAGGATTTGAAAACATCTGCGTTTCAATCACTTACAACAGGTTTACACAGTCAAAAGGTCTAGGTCTTGAATAACATACGGTGGTGCGAATCCTAACTCAGGACCAGGGTACGAGGAACGGGAATACAGCAATAAGCAGGACCCTCCTCCCTCACAAGTGTATTCTCCTCACAATTTGCTCACAGGGACAGAATATCGGAGAGAGTGTGTTAAAGACCATCTTCCTAGGGAGGCGGGTGGCCACCCAGCGACACACTGTACGGAGGCAGCCTCTGGGAAAGGCAGAAACATTGTATTTGAAACTACAGATCTTTAGCGTGAATAAAGGGCAACACTTTGAATGAAGAGCACAGACGCCCCAGAAGCAATCCTCTGAGGGCACCTGCTTGCTGGAGGAGTGACTCTCAATTGCTAAAAATGATGCTGATCTCTCTCCTGAGGCTTACCTGTGGCACCTGTTCTATGTCCCGCAGGAATATCTGCTGGTTTCTGGAGACAGATGTGGATCTGTGATAATCTACCAGCTCATTCAAAGAATTGAACTTCACCACCCAGAGGAAATACTTTCCAGCTCCATCTCGGAGCACCTTGAAGTGCTGCACGTCATTTCCAAACCTGGGGAGGGGCAGAGAACACATGTGAAGCAGCCAAAGGGCTCTATCCTGGCTAATCGACAACTCCCTGCCCACTCAGGAGGTGTCTTGAGAGAACCGCTGTTCTGGAGACATCCCTCACAGCCCAGGGGCCCAGGAACTGCAGAGCAACATGACTCTGGCTGGAGAGAGCTGGGACAATCACCAAGCACTTCTGGGACCCCTCCATATGGCTAAAGAGCACCAGCAACACCCAGAATCCTCACTAAACAGGGAACCCCCACCTGCAGTCTAATTCCGAAGGTGTGAGAGAGAACGTCCTAAACTACTCCACATTTCTGCGTGCCCCGCACCCTGCCAAATTAAATAGCCTTGCTTAAGACAAGAGGGTGACTCAGTTAACTCTCCCCAAATAATTAAAACCTTATGTGATATTCAAAGACTAGAAAAGGTGAGATAGGAAGCAGGTGAGAAGGTACTGGAAATATTTTGAACAATTCTCTTGTAAGTGGAAACAGTTCAAAATCATGTTCTCTCTCCATTTAGGAATTTTAATTCTACCTCAGAACAAAAGGAAATACGAGGACAATAAAAGAGGCCCAGACACACAAAAACAAAAACTTCTCCATCACCAGATAACACGCTCCCTCCCTTCTCTTACACTGGCTGCCAAACCTTACTGGTGACTGACTGGTACAGGCCCCCGGGTTTCTCATAGCGATATCTGGCTAGATCACCAGCTCAGTGAGGGCTCTGCTGTCCTGTTCACAGCTGGCTGAGCCCTCAAAGGCACTCTCTGAACATCTGTTCAATGAATGAATCAGCCTCCCTTCAATCTCAAAGCTTAAAGAAACCAAACGTTGTGAAGAACAATCCAGCAGGTGGCAGCACTGAACTTCAAGGAAGCCATTGAATAAGAGATACCAAGTTTTTGGAAACAGTACTGCTTTTTCACGCAAGAAAAAATGTGGAAGGTGAGAAAACTTCATTAGGAAGGGCATATTCACGTCGCACTTGTCACTCCACAGAGGCCCACTCCCACTGGTGCCATGCAGACCATTTCTTAAAAGAGCACGGGGCCCCTGACAGGGCATGTTTATGTTAACTACAGAGTTCAAATCAGACTGAAGACATCCTGAAACTATGGAAACACTGCAGAAACTGCTGATTCCTCGACTTCCTTTGGAAGGTGTGTTGTTAAAGGCAGTAATGACACCTGTTTTATTTCTATAACAATAAACTCATTAACTCCTTAAAAGATTCTATTTGATAAAACAGGTGGCTGGGCAGCAGACAGGCAGCCCAAGCCCAGCACTATGGCTCTCCAGTGGTTCTGGTCACCAGTGATTAACTACTTGTACTCATCCTATACCATCTCATTTATACCCAGGTCACCATAAAATATAAGGAAAACAGATGACATACAAGTTCATGAGAAGCAGACAGACAATAATTCCACAAACCCACACCAAGATGCTCTTCCTTGCCCTGACGTGCCCATGTTCAATCCAACCCTTCGGAAAGCCTTGGTGGAAGAGGAAACTGTGTAAAGTATATCCACTATGACTTTTCCATATGTTGGGAATAAAAACTACACAGCAAATATATTTGTGAAGTATTACAAGTATCACCTTAACCCTTTCATATTTTCCTTCAGAAAAAGAACACAACTATAAATTTAAATCTATTCTTCAAAAAAACTATACTTTAACCACACATTGGTCCTAAAATAAGATATTCAGTTCAATTTTGAAATTGAAAAGTCTCATGCTTTATATCATTTATAAATGGGGAATGGTTTTATAATCTTCCTTTAACCACTTTAGTACAGCGCTCACTGGCCGCGAAACCTTGCCCACAGCCGACACTCACAGTCCGCATGACAGTTTGTGCTGTGCATTGGCGATGAGTCCGTTTTGCTCTTGTGTGATGAGGAAAGCTTTAAAGCACTGAAAGCTTGTTTTACTTTACAGGCAGCTTTACTTGTAATGTAAATCAGAATAGGTAACATATACATATAAGTTTCCATTACGTTATTTTTAAATGTTCACAATTTTATTTTGATAAATGAAAAATTAGAAAAGTCATATCAAGCTGTCGGCTAAAGTGGACGCTCAGCTGTGCGCATTCATCTGTGGCTGTTGAATATAGTTGACGCTCCTACTGAAATGGTTAAAAAACAATCTTGGCTAGGCACAGTGGCTCACACCTGTAATCCCAGCACTTTGGAAGGCCAAGGCAGGAGGATCACTTGAAGTCAGGAGGTCAAGACCAGCCTGGGCAACATAGTGAGATCCCCATCTCTACAAAATATTAAAAAATTAGCCTGATGTGGTGGCACATGCCTGTAGTCCCAGCTATGTAGGAGGCTTAGGTGGGAGGATTGCTTGAGACTGGGAGCTGAGGTTGCAGTGAAGTTCCAATGTATTATCTCCATGCTTTCCAAGGCGGTAAAACTCCCTACTTCCCCATTCCCTGATTACCAGCTCCCCTCCACATTTAAATTCACCACTGGGGAAAGCACAAACCCCAAATCCCTCGTGGTAGTCTTTAAAGGTGATCTGAGGGGCCTAGGATGGGGCTGGTCGATTGAAGCTACTTGGGAAAGGCAAGCCAAGGCAGCTGCAGGAATCCTACAGAAGGCGAGGGTGCTCCGATGAGGGAACAGGACCAAGGAGTGGTGGGGATTAGGGAAACTAGAGAGAACAGGCCATCTGGAGGGAGCTGCTGCCAGACTCCTGAAGACTGTTCCCACATGCGAATCTACACCTAGTGGTGCTAGGACTAGTTCTCAAGAGGTGCGAGAAATTATGATTTTAATGTGAAATTAAAATACTGTTGGCCAGATGCGGTGGTTCATGCCTGTAATCCTAGCACTCTGGGAGGCCGAGGCAGGCGGATTGCTCGAGGTTAGGAGTTCAAAACCAGCCTGAGCAAGAGCCAGACCCCGTCTCTACTATAAATAAAAAAAGAAATTAATTGGCCAACTAATATATATAGAAAAAATTAGCTGGGCATGGTGGTGCATGCCTGTAGTCCCAGCTACTCGGGAGGCTGAGGCAGGACGATTGCTTGAGCCCAGGAGTTGGAGGTTGCTGTGAGCTAGGCTGACGCCACGGCACTCACCCTAGCCCAGTCAACAGAACGAGACTCTGTCTCAAAAGAAAAAAAAAACAAAAACTGTTTAGGCTAAACCTCTACTGGTTTGTGTGTAGCCAGACACTTGACCAATGGCTTTGTGATTGAGACCAGTCAGAGGCAGGATTCCAGGTGACTAGAGCAGGAAATACTTACTTGACAGAGAGAGAGAAGTCCCCAGGAGCACTCTCACTCTCTCGGATAAGAAAGGCCCCATCGTGCCGTTGTTTGCTAAGCATTTCTTCTGCCTTGGCTCTGGGGATTTTGCCAAAAAACCACCTAAGGAAGGAAGGCAAGCCAGTCAACATTTGCTTCCCCACAAAGAAATGGGATGTTCAGTCTTCGAAGTGGAATGACACAACTCCTTGCAGGTAAAGTGCCCCCAGCCTCACCATGCACAGTACAGATCCCAGGCCCTCCCCAGAGATGGTCCTTCAAACAACTTCACCCTACTCCACCTTCCACAAAGCAACGCAACAAGGCACTAGCGTGGGCCACTCTTTCTACAGAGGAGGGCATGTGTCCACTGGGCTACCTGCTGACTTATCAGAAAGGCACCCGGGAAGCCCACGGCTATGGGCTGGAGTACAGGACTGACCACACAAAGGGACACAAGGCTACAAGGGGACACACTGACCACACAAGCTGCAAGGCCCCTCCTTGCAGCTGTTCGATAAGGTCACAGCTCTGTCACAGCAAGGTAGGGGGAAAGGGGTGAGGAAACAGGGAAGGCCCAGGAGGAGGCAGGGCTACTTCTGCCAACAGCCCAAAGGGAAAAGGTTCAGGCTGTGAGAGAGCAGCATTCCTCTCAAGTCCTCCGTGGCCACTGCTCAGTGCTTGGCTTTTGGAAGCCATTAGGAGCATCGTAATTTACCACATGCATAGCAGCTACTTGCAAAATGAAGATTTATTCATGTGAAACAAGTTACAGAGTCTTCTGCTCCCAATACTAATTCACCTTGGCCAGAAGAAAAGTGGCTACACTAATGGAAAATTGTGGGAGCAACTGGCCTGTGGCTCACCAAGAGGAAGAGAAGAACACCTCTAAAAGAGCTTCAAGTCACAGACACCTGGTTCTTGCAAATGAAACCACAACTAATCAGGATGGAGGCACTGTGAAAACTGTCTCTTTTCAAAACTGTCATTAATGTTTTATTATTTTTAAAAAGCAAAACCATTATTTATAGCTAATAAAGACCTACCTTTCATGGTAACTAGCATTCATTTAATATGTAAACATCAAAGCCAACAAACAGTCCATTGAAGTTATAAATCTAATTTACATATCTTACATGTAAGTAACTGTACTGCAAGATGTCTCTGCTAGGAAGGATACATGCAGAAGTGGCCCTACTAGTAACCTCTGAAGGGTCCCACATCTGCCTACTCCTGTCTTTCTCATTTTGCACATGCCAATGCCAGGCTGCCGGGGGCTGGTACAACATACCCACCTGCTTCTACAAGTAACCCAAGGGTATGGCCTGCAGTGCCTGGAAATCAGGCCACACAAGGGAAATCACATATTAACAGAATGATCTCTGAATATAAAAGGACAGCCAACTGTATAGTATTGAAATCAATTAAACATTTTCTAATCTCTAGTGCTTTAATGTTTTTAATGTACTAGCAAGAGGCACACATCTGCCTGGGTACAGCAGAGAGACTCCACAAGATGGCCTCCGCCTGCACGCTCCCCGTACCCCACAGGGCGGGGGAGAAGTTTCTCCTCAGCCACTCTCTTTCCTTCTAGGTCCCCAAGATCTTCCCACTGTGCAGGCATTTTCCTTTCTTTTTCTTTTATTAAGATATAAAGTAATGAATATAGGCAGGCGCAGTGGCTCACTCCTGTAATCCTAGCACTCTGGGAGGCCGAGGCAGGCGGATTGCTCGAGGTTAGGAGTTCAAAACCAGCCTGAGCAAGAGCGAGACCCCGTCTCTACTATAAATAGAAAGAAATTAATTGACCAACTAATATATATAGAAAAAATTAGCCGGGCATGATGGCACGTATCTGTAGTCCCAGCTACTCGGGAGGCTGAGACAGGAGGATTGCCTGAGCCCAGGAGTTGGAGGTTGCTGTGAGCTAGGCTGACGCCACGGCACTTACTCTAGCTTGGGCAAAAAAAGCAAGACTCTGTCTCTAAATAAATAAATAAAGTAACGAATATAAATTATAATAGCCTAGATGTGCATGAAGTAAAAACAAAACGTAAGACTCTTCCCTCAAACTCCCCAGAGACAGCAACTGTTGGCAATTATAATACATGTTTCTAGACTTTTCTTTATGGTGTACAAATACATAAATATGGTTGCAGTGTTTCCTTGCCCAGCTTAAAATTAACTTAATTTTATTTTCTTTTTTTTTTTTAAATTTTATTTTCAATTAAAAAAATAAATTGCTAGCTCTCTGGGAGGCTGAGGCGGGCGGATTGCACAAGGTCAGGAGTTCAAAACCAGCCTGAGCAAGAGCGAGACCCCGTCTCTACTATAAATAGAAAGAAATTAATTGGCCAACTGATATATATATAAAAAATTAGCCGGGCATGGTGGCGCATGCCTGTAGTCCCAGCTACTCGGGAGGCTGAGGCAGAAGGATTGCTTGAGCCCAGGAGTTTGAGGTTGCTGTGAGCTAGGCTGACACCACGGCACTCACTCTAGCCTGGACAACAAAGCGAGACTCTGTCTCAAAAAAAAACAAAAAACAAAAAACAACAACAAAAAAAATTGTAGTTAAGTATGAATTACAACATAAAAAAGACAGGTTTGGAATGTGTTGCTTAAAAAAAGTACTCTAATTAAATAAACACATCCATGTTTCAAGCACCCAGATCAAGAAATAAAAAATTAGTTTAGAGATCATTTTCATTAAGCAAACATTTCTTCTGTATCTGCTTCTATTTCTACTAATGTACACGCCTCTCTCAGATGTCCCATATAACAGAAGGGGCATCAAATTATGCTATGTGATGAAAACCTATCACTCTCAGTTAAAACATTAAAATGCCACCACTCCACATTTCCACAGCATTTTATATCATTTATACATTTCCATTTATAAATCCCTTGATAATATTAAGCACACTTATTTTAAAGTTTGTATCTGACCACTTGGTCATTACCTAGAACCCGCTGTTTGTTCCTTCCCTTTGTTCTTTGATCATAAGGCATCGTCTCTTCTAATGCCTGGTCATGACTACCTGGGGCCATTCTACTTCTGTTCTCCTCATTCCTCAGTACGGTTTGCTGTACCAGCCAGAGGCCTGGGGACTTATTAGCAGGGCCATCCCACTCCACACACGATTTGGCAGGTCCTGAATACCCAATTTTTTTTTTCTCCTAGCCCCATGCTCCTAAAAGCTCAATTAGGCTTCTTATTCTTGTTAGCCACTTCTTCTGGGGACACCTCTAGGGGACAAAGGCCCCAAATGCTGGGCTTTGCTCATCCAGTTTTGCTTTTCTGGGGTCTTGGCCCTGTACCTATTCCCTACCTGCTGGGTAATCAGATACCTTCAAAGAGATGCTTTCAGCCTTCCATCCAGCTTTTCTCATTGTTCTTACAAGGCACCATTTCTTTAAATGGTGATATTTAAGTGCAATTATATGCCTCTAGTCAAATATTTTAAAAATCTTTCAAAAGATAGGTTTATACTACAACAGAAATAGCAGAGGGGAGAAAGCTAAGGGGAGGAGAAGGCTTATTTCCCAATTCAATTCTTCACTACATCCCATAACCGACAGTCCACATGCATTTAATATGAAGAGGACATATCTGGATGCCCCCAGTATATGTACCTCATATTACAATACTAACACCAACAATCACGTTGTAGCCTGGGTTTAGGTTGTTAATTCAAGTGCTATATTAGGTGAGAGTGTATTCCATTTTATATTTATTTTATTTATTTATTTTGAGACAGAATCTCACTCTGTTGTCCTGAGTAGAGTGTAGTGGTGTCAGCTTAGCTCACAGAAACCTCAAACTCCTGGGCTGAAGTGATCCTTCTGCCTCAGCCTCCCAAGTAGCTAGGACTACAGGCACACACCACAACATCCAGCTGATTTTTCTGTTTACAGTAAAGATGGGGTCTCGCTCTTACTCAGGCTGGTCTCAAACTCCTGAGCTAAAGCGATCCTCCTGCCTCGGCCTCCCAAGAATGCTAAGATTACAGGCATGAGCCACCATGCCTGGCCCTGTATTCCCTTTTATACTTTCCTCTTCCTCCCTAAACACAAAAAAGGAAGGCGCAGGGGACTCTGTGCTGTACCACAACTAGGAGGCTAACCCCAGTCCTACATTTGGGAATGCCCAGTCACCCACCAGCCCTGCAGTGAGAACCATGGGTGTAATGTCATACCCCAACACAGGTTCAAGCATGGCCTTTTCCGGCAATATGGTAGAGTTAGATAAATAAGGATTTTTAAGTTTGTAATTTCCCTTTTCAGAGCTCAGAGTGGATGAACACTGCCCACCCTTCAGCCAGAGTCTGCCAATAACACCGCTTCGGAGCCCGAGCCAGATGCTTCCAATCAACACTATCCCCAGGTTCTTTGTAACTGGGAAAAGTTCAGGCACGAGAGTGACTCTTCCAACCAGTCTGTCAGTAACTGCAACTTTGCAAGAAAGGTGGCCCTTCCTATCTTTCCTTAGTCAAGATTCAAAATGCCTATGGTTACCTGGTTGATCGTGCCAGTGTAAGGGGAAAGAAAAGAAGAAAATAAATTTAAAAATAAAAATAAAATGCCTATGTTACCTGAAACAATCAGAAGAAAAATAAGGATTTAGAGCAATGGGTATTTAATATAAAATTATAGCATGATGTTCTGATGAATTCCCTTTCAGTCCAAAAATATGAAAATAAGATAGAACTTCAGTTGGTGTTGTTATTGTTGGGTCTAGGGCAGGAGCGAGGAAACAGGGCCTTTGGTCTAAATCTGCCATTTTTTTTATGTGGCCCACAACTAAGACTGTTTTTAAAATTTTAAGAAGTTGTTAAAAGAAAATTTTTTTTTTTTTTTTTTTTTTTTTGAGACAGAGTCTCACTTTGTTGTCCAGGCTAGAGTGAGTGCCGTGGCGTCAGCCTAGCTCACAGCAACCTCAAACTCCTGGGCTCAAGCGATCCTCCTGCCTCAGCCTCCCGAGTAGCTGGGACTACAGGCATGCGCCACCATGCCCGGCTAATTTTTTATATATATCAGTTGGCCAATTAATTTCTTTCTATTTTATAGTAGAGACGGGGTCTCGCTCTTGCTCAGGCTGGTTTTGAACTCCTGACCTTGAGCAATCCGCCCGCCTCGGCCTCCCAAGAGCTAGGATTACAGGCGTGAGCCACAGCGCCCGGCCAAAGAAAATTTTTAAGAAGAAGATTTGACAGGACAGAAACTATACATGGCCCACAAAGCCTAAAATATTTGCTGTCTGGCCCTTTACAGAAAACAAGTTTAGCCAACCCTTGATCTAGGGTTTATTCTTAGGATGAATGAACTGAAGGAAACAGAAGTGCACCAGCTACTTAGCGTGCAGGGGACCTGGGGAGGATATGCTGTGTGACCCTGTGGGTCCCTCCCACTCCTAGTAAACAGTGCCAGTGGGGAGCGGTGGCTCACACCTGTAATCCAAGCACTCTGGGAGGCCGCGGCGGGCGGATTGTTCCAGGTCAGGAGTTCAAAACCAGCCTGAGCAAGAGCGAGACCCCATCTCTACTATAAATAGAAAGAAACTAATTGGCCAACTAATATATACATATAGAAAAAATTAGCCGGGCATGGTGGCACATGCCTGTAGTCTTAGCTACTTGGGAGGCTGAGGCAGGAGGATTGTTTAAGCCCAGGAGTTTGAGGTTGCTGTGAGCTAGGCTGATGTCGTGACACTCATTCTAGCCTGGGCAACAAAGTGAGACTCTGTCTCAAAAAAAAAAAAAAAAAAGAGAGAGAAAGAAAGGAGGGAGGGAAGGAGGGGGAGGGATGGAGAGTGAGAGAGAGAGAAAAAGAAGCAAGCACAGTGTGCGGCTAAGATCTTGCTCTGGTACTTGGGGGATGTGCTGGAGCAGCACGTGGTGCAATCAGAGCAGCGATGAGGTGGAAACGGCCAGCGGGCTGCTGTCAAGGCGAGATAAGTCATCTGAAGCCTCACCTACCACCACCGTCAAGGCAAGTACACAGCGCCCCAACAGTGGTCTAGCCTGGGCGTGGAAAGCCTCAGCTGCCCCTGACATACTCACAAGGTAACACCAATGACTGCCTCTGCAGTAGGAGCAAGGGCAGCGAATGAGAGGTGGGCGAGGGTGGGAGGACAGGAGTCTGTAAAGGCTCCCAGGTCCCACTGTGTCGCATATCAATATAAACCAGGGGGTGGAGGTTCTGAAAAAACTTAAACATGTTCACCACTCTCAGAAGCCTGGAGGAGAGCATATTTCATTCTCTGAAGTGGGAACACTAAGCTAGAGGCACAAACATTTATTGGGAGCCATAATATGCCATTATATGCCAAGCACTGTGCTCTGGGGATACAAAGATTATCAAGATACTGTTCCAATGGATCATCAAACATATAAACACAAAACCACGTGGTAAGTACCCTTTCTAAAGTCGAGAAATGCAGAATTATGAAACACATATGGCCCCAAACATTTAAAGAAAAATAATTATGGACCTGCAAAACTACTGTTTTATTTTTGAAGATCACAGATAGTTGTTATCAATCTAAAATGTGTATTATTGCTCATGCCTGTAAACCTAGCACTCTGGGAGGCTGAGGCAGGAGGATCGCCTGAGCCCAGGAGTTTGAGGTTGCTGTGAGCTAGGCTGACGCCATGGCACTTTAGCCCAGGCAACAGAGTGAGACTCTGTCTCAAAAGTAAATAAGTGGCCGGGCGCGGTGGCTCACGCCTGAAATCCTAGCTCTCTGGGAGGCCGAGGCGGGTGGATTGCTCGAGGTCAGGAGTTCGAAACCAGCCTGAGCAAGAGCGAAACCCCGTCTCTACTATAAATAGAAAGAAATTAATTGGCCAACTAATATATATATACAAAAAAAAAAAAAATTAGCCGGGCATGGTGGCGAATGCCTGTAGTCCCAGCTACTTGGGAGGCTGAGGCAGGAGGATTGCTTGAGCCAGGAGATTGAGGTTGCTGTGAGCTAGGCTGACGCCATGGCACTCACTCTAGCCTGGGCAACAAAGCGAGACTCTGTCTCAAAAAAAAAAAAAAAAAAAAAAAAAAGTAAATAAGTAAATTGTGTATTATTATTGACTATTATACTGTATCATATGTTACTATTAACATGCAAAATCAACACCTTTGTCAATTCACTGGAAAGACAGAATAAAAGGCATGACATCCATCCCAGTGATCTCAACTTTAAAAACAGTATTTGAAACAAGCAGGTTGGTTCCAACCCTTTGGAGCCCCGTAGAGCGCAACTCACGGATGTGGCTTCATTTCTATGTAGTTCTTGGGGATGAAGCCGTCCTTTCCATTGAGCTCTGCCTTGTACCAATTTTGATCACACTCTTCATTCAAAACCTGAAAAGAAATAAGATGACAAGGGGAAAAAAAAATCATTTCCTTTTCCCTTTTAAAAGGGTGGCCACAAGACAATTATGCTATCTTTTAGGTTTGTTCATGAAAGGTCTTATTTGAAGTACTATCAACTATGTGGATGTTAAGATTTCTTGTAATTTCAAATAACCAGCATTATATTAAACTCTATTAAAATTAAAAAGAAATTGTCTCTGGAAATGAAAGGTAAGGCTCCCAAACATCTAGAATAACCCTGTAGTTTTATTAAAAACTACAATGATACAAAATATTAATAATATTTGTAAGATACATTCATAACATTTATTTTTATTTTTTGAAGACAGGGAGGGTCTTGCTCTGTCACCCAGGCTGGAGTGTAGTGGTGTCCTCATTGCTTACTGTAACCTCAAACTCCCAAAGTGCTAGGATTATAGGTGTGAACTACCACACCCAGCCTCCACTCATACTTTTTAAATCTTCATAAAATAGTGAACTGTGCTTTGGCCAGCAAAGGCATTGTGCTGTTAGACAATTACAAAGCACACAGTAAGGATAAGGATGAGTTTTGGGAGGGAAAGTGCACTTAACCTGCCACACCACAGTTCAGTCGCCTGTCCCTGCACTGGTGGCACAGAAGACTGAACAGACTTTGAGAAAAGGAGCTCTTTTAAAAGTCGCTTAAGGCCAAGATTCTGTTACTTGCCCAAAACAAAGACTTGAAGAAAAATGTGGCCTAACAATATTATAAAGCATCATCATATAGTAATAATTCAAAACAAAAACCTATAGGCTTAGATAAACAAGAGCTTTATTTATTGATTGATTGATTGATTGAGACAGAGTCTCACTTTGTTGCCCAGGCTAGAGAGAATGCTGTGGCGTCAGCCTAGCTCACAGCAACCTCAAACTCCTGGGCTCAAGTGATCCTCCTGCCTCAGCCTCCCGAGTAGCTGGGACTATAGGCATACGCCACCATGCCCGGCTATTTTTTTCTATGTATATATTTAGTTGGCCAATTAATTTCTTTCTATTTTTAGACGAGACAGCATCTCACTCTTGCTCAGGCTGGTTTCGAACTCCTGACCTTGAGCGATTCTCCTGCCTCAGTCTCCCAGAGTGCAAGGATTACAGGCGAGAGGCAAGAGTTTTATTTTTCGTCCCTTTCCTCCATATCAATGGAGATGGGCTTTTTTTTTTTTTTTTTTTTTTTGAGACAGAGTCTCGCTTTGTTGCCCAGGCTAGAGTGAGTGCCGTGGCGTCAGCCTAGCTCACAGCAACCTCAAACTCCTGGGCTCGAGTGATCCTTCTGCCTCAGCCTCCCGGGTAGCTGGGACTACAGGCATGCACCACCATGCCCGGCTAATTTTTTATATATATATATCAGTTGGCCAATTAATTTCTTTCTATTTGTAGTAGAGACGGGGTCTCGCTCTTGCTCAGGCTGGTTTTGAACTCCTGACCTTGAGCAATCCGCCCGCCTAGGCCTCCCAAGAGCTAGGATTACAGGCGTGAGCCACAGCGCCCGGCCGAGATGGGCTTTTTTTTTTTTTTTTAAAGAGACAGGATCTCGCTATGATGCCCAGACTGGACTTGAAGTCCTGGGATCAAAGGATCCTTACATCTCATCCTCCCAAGCAGCTGGGACTATAGATGCACGCCATCACATCTGGCTATGAACAGTTTTTTTTTCCCCAATGAAAATATGGAATGCTTCACAAATTTTCGTGTCATCCTCAAGCAGGGGCCATGTTAATCTTCTCTGTATTGTTCCAATTTTGATATATGTGCTGTCGAAGCAAGCACTATGAACAGTTTTGGAAAACATCTTAATGATTAATGAGTGAGATGTGTATATACTCTCCTGAGTTCTCAGAAGAGAGAGGAGAGTCAGGCTGACAAAGAGCTGTTATCTATCTGGGCATCAAAACAGAATATGGTAATCACTTAGAAAAGGCCAATTTTGATTTGTGAGCAATTTTTGTGGAAAAAGACAACTGTGCTACATTCCAGGGGCTCACACAGCTGCACACTCTTCTTGTGACCTTTCCGAAAACAAAGGCAAATCCCTCCTAAAAAGTGTCCCCTTCCCCAGTGAACAAAACTCCAGGGCAACTCCCAGATTTGGCATCAATTTAGAACTACAGTTGTCTACAGAACAAAATTATTCCTTGGTGTTTAGTATGCTTTTCTGCCCCAGAAGGCAGGGAAATATGGAATTAATGCTTTTTATTTTTATTTATTTATTTATTTTTTGAGACAGAGTCTCGCTTTGTTGCCCAGGCTAGAGTGAGTGCCGTGGCATCAGCCTAGCTCACAGCAACCTCAAACTCCTGGGCTCAAGCAATCCTGCTGCTTCAGCCTCCTGAGTAGCTGGGACTACAGGCATGCGCCACCATGCCCGGCTAATTATTTCTATATATATTAGTTGGCCAATTAATTTCTTTCTATTTATAGTAGAGATGGGGTCTTACTCTTGCTCAGGCTGGTTACGAACTCCTGAATTAATGCTTTTTAAAAATGTAATGTTTGAATACATAAATGGTTGCAATTTTGGTTATCTGAAAAATTTTAGTATCCAGAATATCACTTTACCAGATAGTTAAGGTACTGCTGTGCATGCCTCTAAACCTCTTTACTCTAAAATTTAAGGAAAGGTTGGTTCAGATGAAGGCAGAACACTGGAGAAACAGCATAGCTGCAACTCTGGGCCACCCTGGGAGTCAGAGACAAGTGTGGAAGCCCTGACACTGAGATGATGTAATTTAAAAGATGTTTAAAAGTTAAGTTCTATTCAAATGCTTAAACATACAAAACAGCAAAAGACACAGATGAACATAAGTGAATCTAAAATGGAGCAGAGGATAACAGAACCACATGTGGGCAAGTTTGCACCTACAAAGACTGTGCTTAATTTTACAGCTCTAGATGAAAGCTCACATCCTTCACGACTAATTTTTAAAGGCCTGATCCGAGTTCTGAGAATGAGAAAGCTGCTCCTCTCTCAGTTTCCCCACAACAGAAGCCAACTTGTCATCTGCTCACTCACCACCTCTCAAAAAATAGACTGGTGAGCTCACCAACCAAAGTTTCATTCAGTTGTGAAAATTCCAAGGAATGTTTGTAGCTGCTACCCCACAGCTATATTTTCTATCCCAACCCCCGTATTCCCTTGAGTTATGACTTTGTAGCCACACAAAACACTTCAGTTTAACAGAAGGACACTGATCAAGAGATGAGATTACGAAAGGAGGAAGACACAAGTTTCAGTGAAGGGTTATTTATTTTTTTTGGAATGAGACTCTGAAAATAATGTTAGAACCCAAATCAGCAAGAAATTTAAGAGATGAGGGCTGAGGTATGCTTTACATGACAAAATTAAAAACATTACAATCAATGGAATTGTGAAAATTCACTAACCTGTTATGATTTTTTCTATATGTGTACACTTCAACCAAAACTTAGAACCATCTCAGTTAAGAAATAAAGCAATAAAATGGTCCACTTCGCATATAAGAAAAACACATCAAGATTTAACACATCTCAAGCACAAACCTCACACCCCTCAAAATATGCAGGGTAGCAGAAAACATCACAGCAAGACTTCAGAACCCCCCATGATGATAGCTCACCGGTGCTATTGTACGAAAGAAATTCCCAGAAGTAAAACTTGCTTCACCGTGGGCAAGTCTGAGTATTTGACATGTTCAGCTTTTCTACATTCTGTGATTCTAATGCCATTATTCACTGTTGCCCCCCTCCCTTGCCCCCAACCTGAGACCATTCTCACAGCAGTGCAAGATTTCCACTTATACCAATACTATTCAAAGCTTTCTGAATATATAGTTTCCTAAAAAAGAAAAAAGCCAGTGGTAAGAAACAGTAGGTCTCAGGGCCATAGTGTGCACCTGACCTGGCAGCCAGAGCACAGGACTCACTCAAGAGACTGAACCAACGCATGGGCTCAAATTCCAACTTTACCAACGATGAACAATGACCATGGACAAACTACCACTCTCTAAATTTTGTTTTCCTAAAGTATAAAGTGGTAATAACACCACCTCCCAGGTTTACTGAGGGAATTAAATGACAAAATGCAATAGGCAGCATAGCAAACAGTATACTGTTACACTCCTACTGTCTAAGTGCACAAACTTACTTCACAATAGTTACTTTGTCCCAGCACTACATCTAATGAAATGTGGCAATCCTGGGGACTGAGTTTTACCATCCCTACATTATTTTTTTAAGCAGGTCTCATTCTGTTGACCAGGCTGGAGTCCAGTGGCATGATCACAGCTCACTGCAGCCTGGAACTCCTGGGCTCAAGTAATCCTCCTGTCTCAATCTCCTGAGTAGCTAGGACTGCAGGCGCATGCCACCACACCCAAGTAATTAAAAACAATTTTTTTAAGAGATGGGGGGGGGGCTCTTGCTATGTTGCCCAGGCTGGTCTCAAACTCCTGGCCTCGGGATTACAGATGTGAGCCATTGTGCCCGACCAAATTAAATCTCTTTGATGCAACACTGTTCAATGGCACCAAGAGTATACATATTAACAGAAGAGCAGGATTCTTATCTTATTCTGAAAACACACATGTACGAGACTTCTGTATTTACTTCAAAAAACAATTTTAAATGCAGAGTTCAAGAACTACAATCACTAATTCCCTTCTCTGTCCTCCTTTTTAAATTTCTTTGCGCAGGGGCCATGCTAATCTTCCCTGTACTGTTCCAATTTTAGTATATGTGCTGCTTGAAGCAAGCTCTATTATTCCCTGTCCCTACTGTAACAATAACAGGAGAACTGCTCTTGATTTTCTACACAAATTATTAAAAAAGACATCTTCTAGAAAAATAGTATTTTGTTTACAGATTGTTGCCTTCTTCTTTCTTTCTTTTTAGGCTAGTCAGGTGAAGTATTAGGAGTGGAGAAAGAACAAAGAAATCTGTAAATGGTTGTGATCAATTAGTTGTAAACACCACTGCACTTGGCCCAGCCAACTGTTGCATTTTGAAATATGGAGATATTTCGAGATATTTCCTGGCCTAAACATATTCAGTCATCTGTAAATGACTAAGAAATAGGCATCATGCTTTTTTTTAAAAAGGAAGAAGCTGTACAGTTATGGTCTCATCAAACCTTTCAACATAAGCTCCAATTCTAACAGCTTGTAGGGGGTTCAACATTTCTTCAGGGAAAAATTATTCAAAGTTTTATTGATCTGTGAAGCAATTTGTACAAGAGCATTTGTGCATGAAAGATAGGAGCAATTACATTTAAGCTTTTAACACATAAAAAATCCAAAATACCATTTGTAGCTGCTCCCTGCATTAGAGAAATTCAACATAAGCCCGTAAAGTTTTCCTTAGTTAATCAAAGGCCCAGGTAAAACCAGTCCAACCCCTGAGTGTTAATCCATCAGCCAATCAGCCAATCCCAAAAGGACAATACTGAAATACTGCCATGACTTGAAGACAAATTTTGAGAATCCTAGTGACGCCTACCATATAATTTCAAGTTCCTAGAAAAGAGTGCAAGCACATGCATACACTTTCTAAAGATTTTAACTCTTAAAGAACGAATTATACAGGGCCCGGGCTAGGGTAATAGTACTGAGAGAGCCACTGAAAACTCAGTTCTCTTCAGTTGCCTGCTAACATATTTTATTAGAAACTATCAGAATGTTCTCCAAATTCCCCTAGTATGGGTTATTGACTCAGTCTCAAGCTACACTGATTCATTACTAACACTTTAAATAAGTGCTTTACAATTACCACTTCCATCTGCTACCATTTTTGTTCAACATGAAAAACATCTTGGCTATGCTGCTTGCTACACTGTATGCCAAATCATGAAAAACACCCACAATGCAGACAAGCTATTACGAATAACTTAAAGGTGGTTCAATAATTAAAGCTCCTGGTCCCACAGAAACCTTCAATTGCTTATCCGAATACACAGAGAGCAATAGTTCTCAAGTTCGCCTTGTAGGCCAGTGTCCATCCTGAATGACTACAACTACACTAAGGCCACAGTTCAGTAAAAACACATGAAAGGATCTTTACCCAGCCAGGTATGTACTTGGCCCTTAACAAACAGAAAGTTGAGAAGAAATAAGGTGCATTTTATGAAGTTTTAAAACTCTCCTAATTTTGGTAGATTTATAAAATTGTATATAAATATTAAACTATGATTTTATTAAATAATTAAAAGAAACTTATTCATTTAAATAGTATTCATAATGATACCAAATCAAGAGGGTCTTTTACCTTATGCCATCGCCTCTTTCCACAAGAGCATAATATCTGTGCCATGGAATGCTATTTTAAGTTCTCTTTGAAATTGATATTTCCAGAAGTCTCATTTCTTTAGGGATCCAGGAGTCCTAAATCTTTGATTTTCTATGTCATTTTCTTTTTTTTTGAGAGAGTCTCACTTTGTTGCCTAGGCTAGACTGAGTGGCATGGCGTCAGCCTAGCTCACAGCAACCTCAAACTCCTGGGCTCATGCAATCCTTCTGCCTCAGCCTCCCAAGTAGCTGGGACTACAGGCATGCGCCACCATGCCGGGCTAATTTTTTCTATATATATTAGTTGGCCAATTAATTTCTTTCTATTTATAGTAGAGACAGGGTCTCACTCTTGCTCAGGCTGGTTTTGCACTCCTGACCTCGTGCAATCCGCCCACCTCGGCCTCCCAGAGAGCTAGGATTACAGGCATGAGCCACCGTGCCCGGCCGTCATTTTCTTTTTAAAAAGGAATCTATTTAACAAACTCTAAGAATCCAAAGGGCAGCTGGTGGTCAAGTCTACCTTCTGACCACTAGTGACAGAATGGTGAGAGGTTCTACCTTAGCATCTTTTAAAAATTTTAAAAGGAAAAGAAAAACAGAGAGGGAAGACAAAGCCCCCCAAAATCCCAATTTTCCACAGTAAAAATCATTCACTTTTTTTGTGATAGGGTCTCACTGTATCACCTGGGCTAGAGTGCAGTGGCATCATCATAGCTCACTGCAACCTCAAACACATGGGCTCAATCGATCCTCCTGTCTCAACCTCCTGAGCAGGTGGGACTACAGGTGCGCATTACCATGCCCAGCTAATTTTTATATTTTTTTGTAGAGACAGGGTCTTGTTCTTGCTGAGGCTGGTCTGGACCTCCTGGCCTCAAGAGATCCTTCCACCTTGGCCTCCTAAAGTGCTAGGATTACAACCTGGCCCATTCAACACTTTTATACTACCATCTGAATATGACCCAGTTGTAGCCCAGGAATAGTGTTTTTCTTCCGAACTGTCACCTTTCTAAGCAGCTGCTCTCAGTGGGGATCAGTGTGAAAGGGGAACACATGCAAGTCAGAAGACCAAGGCCCACCAAATGTCCCGTATCAAGGCTTAAGGCTGAATTAGTTTGACCTCAATCTATTTAGTGCCCCAAATGAGTTCAAACACCATTGTTTTTCTGTTCTTAGTCTTCTATAAGTCCAAATTATCCTTCTTCTGGTATTTCTGTTTTCATAATTTGGCCATTACCTACTCTCTGCCCTTGTCATCATTCCTACCCGAAATGAACCCTGCAGCTCAGTCAAGCTAGTCAACTCACTGTACTTCTCTCGTTTTCCCCAGCTGACTGTCCTATCTATAAAATGTTTCACGATGCAGTTCAGAGCTTACAGTCACCATGGCCACCATTCTCTCTGCTTTACTTGTAAAGATGACAACTCATCTATCACTACCGTGTACTTTGTACTGTGGGCTGCTATGCCTTGGCCCCCTCCCAAATTAACCTGCAAGTGCCTTGAAGCTGGCTCCCTATTCATTTCTCATCAGTATTCTCTACAGCTCTTAGAATGGTGTCTGGTGTATTTTGAGGAACTGACTCGTATATGGGAGCTCTGTTGTAAGTAATGCATTCGGTATCCCAGAGCAAGCTAGGGCTAGGGACAATCGAAAGAGCACCACACATTATCCCTTCCTTGGTGGTAAATCAAAACCTCTTAAGTAGACTGATTGTCATGAGTCTGCTGCCTCAAGGAAGGAGAGGCAAAATAAAAGAAGTAATATTAATAGAATTAGGCAATTAGTCTTCTTATAATTTAAGCACCCTGCCAGACTACCTACCGCAAGGAATACCTCAGAAGGGGCTAGACCAAATCTTTTCCACAAGACGACCTGCACATTCTCCTTTCTCCAAGATTAAAAGGTATAAGTGTGGAGACATGGGGGTGGGTGGGTAGAGAATGGAAATTTCGGAATGATAGGGAGAAAGGGATAATAGGTGATGCCTCCGCTGGAGTAGGGAGAGAGGAGGTGTGGCTGTTCCTCCACAGGTGTCCTGCTAATCTCCCTCCTGGATGGGGCAACTCCTGAAAACACGAAGGTGTCTGATTCTGACTCCATCTAATGTTTGACTTGGGACTGACTTTTGCAGGGCGGTAATTTTATAGCTACAACTCTTCCAGAAAAGTTTTTATAAAAGATAGTCTGGAAGACCTTGGGCTTTTTGATTCTTCCATTGAATGGCAACTAAGTTGATGTGGAGAGAAAAATGATTATATTAAGAGTCCAGGACTACTCATGCACTTTTCAAAATGTAAGAATTCCTTCAGGTGGCTTGCTCATGACCGGGCATGGTGGCTCATGCCCGTAATCCTAGCACTCTGGGAGGCCAAGGAGGGAGGATTGCTTGAGCTCAGGGGTTTAAGACCAGCCTGAGCAAGAGCAAGACCAGTCGATAGTAAAAACAAAAAAATTAGCTGGGTGTCATGGGGCACACCTGTTGCCCCAGCTGCTTGGGAAGCTGAGACAAGAGGATCACTTCAGCCCCGGAGTCTGATGTTGTAGTGAGCTATGATGATGCCACTACACTCTACTCGAGGCAACAGAGCAAGACTCTGTTTCAAAAAAGGCTGCTCAAGATATTCTGACAATGGCCGGGCGCGGTGGCTCACGCCTGTAATCCTAGCACTCTAGGAGGCCGACTCGGGTGGATCGTTCAAGGTCAGGAGCTCGAAACTAGCCTGAGCAAGAGCGAGACCCCGTCTCTACTATAAATAAAAAAAGAAATTAATTGGCCAACTAATATATATAGAAAAAATTAGCTGGGCATGGTGGCACATGCCTGTAGTCCCAGCCACTCAGGAGGCTGAGGCAGAAGGACTGCTTGAGCCCAGGAGTTTGAGGTTGCTGTGAGCTAGGCTGACACTATGGCACTCACTCTAGCCTGGGCAACAAAATGAGACTCTGTCTCAAAAGAAAAAGAAGAAGAAGAAGAAAAAAAAAAAAGATATTCTGACAAAACAAGAAGGTAGTTCACATTTAATGGGATATTACTCCACTCAGATTAATCTGGAGGGAGTGAAACCTAAATGCATAGGCAGTATCCCAAAATAAACTCTTTCTACTAAAGGGGTACAAAAAGTGTCCATTCAAAATAACTGCCTTTTGTATTTTGTGACTTGTGGTAGACCTATTACTTTGATGGGGTTGGAATGCTCTCCGAATGTTAGAATTTCAGCTGTAGGAGTGACGGGAAAAAAAGAAGTGGGGGACGGGAGAGGTGGGGAGGGAGGGAGAGGGAGAGACACACACAGATCAGAGAGTTTCACGAGAGAATATTTGGTATATTTGAAAAACTCAACAATCATATGATGGCCTGTACTAGCCAAGTACTGTGCAATCAGAAATGCCAAGCAAACCCTGAGATAGGTGAAATGAAGGTACAATGGACATCCTCCCCCAGGAGCTGACAGTCTAGTGAACTGCCAGTTGCGCCAGTGTGATGGATGCCCAGAGAGCAGGGAGTTATGGGTACTATGGCAAGTATCGATTCCACAGAAAACATCTAAGTTCCAAACACCGAAGATGACCTAACTCCAGCATAGGGAACATTAGGAAAACATCCTAGATGAAGTGTGAATGAGGTTATATTCCTTGTCTCCATCTTTAGCTCTGCTCAGCCTATGAAACTGTGAGTGAAAGGAACACGGCACATTCCCAACTTGCTATCAATGGATTGTTCTCTTGGCCACACTTGGCTATTTTTTTTTTTTTTGAGACAGAGTCTCACTTGTTGCCCAGGCTATAGTGAGTGCCGTGGCGTCAGCCTAGCTCACAGCAACCTCAAACTCCTGGGCTCAAGCAATCCTTCTGCCTCAGCCTCCCGAGTAGCTGGGACTACAGGCATGCGCCACTATGCCTGGCTAATTTTTTTTATATACATATATATTAGTTGGCCAGTTAATTTCTTTCTATTTATAGTAGAGATGGGGTCTCGCTCTTGCTCAGGCTGGTTTCGAACTCCTGACCTCGAGCAATCCGCCCACCTCGGCCTCCCAGAGTGCTAGGATTACAGGCGTGAGCCACCACGCCCGGCCCACACTTGGCTATTAACTAAAAGACTAATTAAGCTTCCTTAAGCTTAAAAGTAAAACCTTTACTAATGGTATCAAGACTTTCTAACTGGAAATAACCAAAACAATCTCAAACTGTAGCTAATTCTTTACTTTAGCAATATGTATTTAGCTACTGTCCTTTTCATCCTGTTCACTAACAGAAGGCATTCAATCTTTCATGAAATTCTATATTCCTCTCTTCAAAAAACAAACAAAATTTAAAAAACCTCCCCCCTCCCAACGCAGGAGCAGCAGTTACTCATGGTTTCGGACGCTGACAGGCAAACCGGCTCCCTAAGGTCTACCTGCTTCCCAGTGGTTCAGCATGAAACAGAGAACAGGAGCTCCTAACAAACCTTTCGCCCTGCAAATTAATGACAACAGACAGTTTATTCAATTCCACTTAAGACCTTATTGATTCTAGAGGTGAACTAAAGGATCAATTGATTTACAGTCATTCTGTGACCCAAGAGCCACCTCAGAGAAAGTTAGTCACTGAAGAGCAGCATTCAGGTTTGCATTTTTCAAACCTGGCTGTACCGTGAGAATGAACTGCAGGGAGGCGCAGGCAGGCACTACTGCAGTATCCCAAGGTAAAACGATAGTGCTTGGCCTGGTGTGGGGCAGTGCAGTAGGTGGGAGACAGATTTGAGATATTTTTGGAGGTAGAATCAAAACAGCTTGGTGAACAGATACTGCTCAGAGGTCTCCCTCTTGGCCACTGATTTCTCCTAAAAAGTGCTTTAGAAAAACTGCTATAAAGTCTCTGGGCAAATTCTCTTTTAAATCCACCATGAGTACAAAGCATAATTTAAATGGGCAGATGGCAATTCCATGCCAGTATCTTCTACCTGTCTCTCCAGATCTGGATGACTCCCTGCTCTGTCTTTTTGCACCCTGGATCTGTCTGGACCACAGCCACAGGCTTTCTCATGCTCTGGTCCTACTGCTGGTAACCAGTAGGGAGGCCTGCAGATCAGAGGAAGGCAGGCTGAGGTCCGGGCACCCATTCACTAAGCTCCCTCCCTGAGGGTGCCAGTGGACCATTTTGGATCCTCAGTTTAAGGTCACAGTCCTTTCCCCCTCCCTCTGCCCCTACTGTCTTCAGGCCTCATGGTGATAACCTGGTTACCAGCTCTAGGCACTGAACCATCCCCTGTGGTTTCTACAGAAATCCTACCCACACCTTGCAAATAGTCTCCTTATTAAAGCCTACTCAAATTAATTGATTTAAGTGTGTCATGTGTTCCCTACTAAGACCCTGACTGACATTATCCTTAAATCAGTTGTATTTGTCCTTTGGAACGCATTAAGGAGATATTTCATCATATAAACTGACATTTGTTATGGGACAAACAGAATGCAGGAAGTATCCATGTTCTACCAACTACTAAGCAGAAGAAAACCATAAAAGAGCCTTACTTTATGAGGTCTACCATTCTTAAGCACTCAAATAATTCTGTTTATTGCTATTAATAAATGTTATGGAGAGCTGAGAAAGGGAGTGAAGGTATGAAAACCTGAGATCTGTAATCTGGTCATTGCTGGACTGTCTTAATGATTTACAGTAGCTGTCCCGTTGAATTGCACTTCAGTTAATGTTTAAGTGTCTACTACGCTGACAGCATTGTGTTAGGAAGCTGCAGTGGAGATTATAAAAGAAGGAAAGACATGGTCCCTGCCCTCAGAAGTGTTTATGAACTAAGGGAGCAATGTATATAAATAAAGAGGGAATAAGTAAAAAGTTAGATAGGGGAAATCACTGACTGTGAGTTGGATACAGAATTCACAAAATGCTTCCAAATTAGCTGCATGGCTAATGTGGAAAGTTTAACTCACATCTGGAAAAATTAGGAAAAAGACAACTTCAGGCAGTTCAGGAATTGAGCAAGAACCTAAAGGTAGAGGAAACTCACACCAGGTTAGAGGGTAAGGTGAGAAAGTAATCTTTCCTTTTATATTTTAATTGGGTTGCAATAAAAGAGGGAGGCACTGCTGTTGAATCCCACTCTGCTGGCTGACCTCTGCCAGGCTATACATTGCCCCCCTGCGATGGGGCTATCATGCTTAAAAGACAAATGGTAATTACATACACTTTGGACAACTGGATGTGGCTCAATCAAGCAGAGTCATCTTTTACAGGTAACCTCACTGGCAACTTCACTCCAGTGCAGAAAAACTGCAGCCTAACAAATCAGACAAGTTACTTTCCACTGCCTCCTCCACCCTGCTAAGGCTGAGAAGCCCAAGAGCCCAGAAATCTTCAAGGACAAGATGCCACATGGATTTACCTAGAATAACTAGATCAAGGAGCTCAAATTCCAGCCTTCTATTTGTACAACTCAGACATTTGAGAGACACTGCCCTGTCCATGGATGATCACACTGGCAAAGATGAAAATAAATTAATACTCAGTGATGGGCATGGTACTGGTGAGAGTATAAAAGGATATACGGATGAAAAGCAATTTGGCCATATGTATTAAAGGTCGGAATTTTTACATCTACTAACCCCACAATGCCATTCTCAGGATCAGGATCCTATCCTAATGAAATAATCAAAGATGTATATCAAGACAGAGGGAGCTGCCAGGCATGGTGGTGTACACCTGCAGTTCCAGCTACTTGGAAGGCTGAGGTGAAAGGATCGCTTGAGCCCAGGATTTCAAAACTGCAGTGTCCAACATAGACTCTGTCTCTTGGGGGGAAAAATAATGAACACGCACGAGTGTCATTTTGAGTCAGTGACTGTGGGAGGCAAGATCATTATAAGTTCAGTTGTGATAAGTTCTATAATGAAAGAGTTCAGGGTGCTCTGTATGAAAGCACACGTGGGGAGATCTAATCACACACAGAGATGGGAGTCAAGGAAAGCTCACATGTGGCAACATGTAAATGGAAACTCCAAGTGTAAAGCAGGATTTAGCTAGGCTTGGGGTGGGCATGGAGAACATAAATGAGAGCAAGAAGTATTCTAGGCAGAGAGAAGGCTGAGAGCAGAGATTCTTGGGTGGAAAGGAAAGGTGTATGGCAGAGTCTGGGGGAGGCCAGAGACAGAGAACTGGGCTGGACCATGCAGGGATTAGAAAAGTATAATAAGGATTTGGGGAATTTGCTCATTATGATGATGGTTCTGGCTTGTGTGTGGCACACAACTCTGAGAGGACAAGGTAGCAGCAGGAAGACCAGGTGGCAAAGGGGTTACTGCAATAAGCTAGGGGGAGAGCAGAAGGGAATTTAGACTACAGCAGGGAAATTCTGTTTTGAAGAGAGTCTAAAATGAACACTGAAAAGCCCACATACGTTATTTTAAGAGTCTAAATAAAGTTCACCCCTTCCTCCCATAAGATCTCTCTCTGTCCTTTTGCAGGAATTGGGACATAATATCATACAGGATCAGATATCAAATTCCATACTATATCATAGGCTTTTCAAGGTGACATAATTTAAAAGTGACAGTTTATTCTCTACCATAAACAGAGAAAGAAAATGTATAAAAGGGATAATCCCTTACTTAGAATAATCCCATTCTTTGAGAACATAGGTGATGTTCTACTTGTTGTACAATTAAAAAGAGCTAAACAAAACTCCTTCTCTTAACCAATTCAAACAGCTATAATATACAGAAAACTTTCAGAATCTATGAAAATATTCCATTTTAACTAGTACATGCTGACACATACTATACACTTATCACATATACTTTCTCTACTTCCAAGAGTGACATTAGCAGGCTTACAGGCCCCCAAATACAGACCCCTTTCATTAAGAAAATGGGCATCAGAGTTCAGGGTGTAACAACGACCTTTTCCTATGCATCTTTAACAGAACTGGAGACAAACTGTTAACTGCTATTAACAGACAGGCTAAATTAACTACCCTCCTTTTGCTGCTGGAGTGGAGGCCTGTCTAGTAATTACCACGTGTCCTGGCCTCCTTCAGGCAGCTGCGGGCTCTGGAGGAGCAGGTTCAGGTTGTGAGGGCCGGGGGCAGGGCAGCCAGGCACAGCCCCTGCTCTCTGCATGCACATCAGAAGGAGACAAGCCCAGCCTTGCTCCGCCTATAGTTTTCTCTCTTTAAGCACCTACACGATGCTCCATGTGGAAAATCAGCACTTTCGTCCCACAGAACTGTCACAACCTGCAGAGAAGAGAGGGACTAAGAGGGCTAAATGATAGGATGCATTAGAGCAAACAAAGGGTTTGTCAGACCCGCAGTTCCTCACAAGAACAAGTTCCTGAGTTCATGTAGCATTTAAAGGAGAAACTTGTGTACCATTCTATGAATCTGCGCCATGCTGCTTTGAAACGGAAGGGTGATCAGGCATAAAGCAGTCTTTCTCTTGCCCACAATAACAAGTAGTTTCCCAAATCAGAAAAGCGATCAGACATTTATATGATCAACTAAGACATGATTACTGTTTGCAGGTACAGAATGGTATCATTAGGCCTTTTTAGTCCCCCCTCTATGTAGTAAAAGGGTTTTAATGTCGTCAATGTCTATGTATAATGGTTAAGGCTATCTGAACTGACTAGAACCAAAATTCTGTTTTCTCCAGTTGAATTTTCATCATCAAGCTAACAATCTACAGCTCTAGCAGAAAAGTTAAGCTAGTTAAAAAATATTATACAGTTATCCCTTGGTATACATGGTGGACTGGTCTCCAGGACCCCGAGTAAACCCAAATCTGTGCATACTTAAGTCCTGCAGGGCCAAACTGTGAACTTGCAGATGTGAAAAGTCAGCCCTCCCTACACATGGGTTTCACAGTCTGCAAATAGAATATTTTTTATCTGTGTTTGGTTGGACAAAAACCCACACATAAAGTGGAACCATGCAGTTCTAACCTGTGTTGCACATTCTGCAATTTCAACTGTACTTCCTTTATTGGATGGCCTTCTGTATTTTCTAGGGCTTTTTTGGGAGACAGGGTCTCAATCTGTTGCCTGGGCTAGAGTGCAGTTGCATCACCACATCTCACTGCAAACTCAAATTCCTGGGCTTAAGCAATGCTCCTACCTGAGCCTCCTGAGTAGTTAAGACTACAGGCATGCACAACCATGCCCAGCTAATGTTGCAGAGTTGGGGTCTCACTATTGCCTAGGCTGGTGTCCAACTACTGGCCTCAAGTGACCCTCCTACCTTGGCCTCCCAAAGTGCTAGGATTACAGGTGTGAACCACCATACCCAGCCTTTTCTGGCTTTGTTATACTTTTAAGTTATTATAACTTTCCAAGGATGGTATAAAAATGTCTATAATACTCTTTTCCTTCAGATTTTCCTCTTCAACTGGACTATCAGTCTGGGATTTTCTTCTAATACTCTCCTCAGCTGGATGTGCTTATTCCTAGATTTCATGTCTTTCTCATTCTTGGTTTTTACACTAGTGTACCATTAAGAACTTTCCAAGAAAAATGCTTAAGAGAAAAACACTTTGAGTCTTTGTGTGTCTGGAAATGTCTTCATTCTGTTTATACTTGAATGCTAGTTTGGCTGGGTATAGAATTCAACAGAATTCTAGGATGAACAGCAATCTTCCCTCAGAATCTGGAAGACATTATTTTCTGGTATTCAGAGTTGTACAAGTAATGTTTATTGGCAGTCTGCTTAACATTTCATTATCATTGTAGGGAACTGTTTACTTTTTTTCTAGATGCTTTTAGAACCTTCTCTTTTTTCTTGTCATTTTGAAATTTCACAATAATGTATCTGAGTGTGGATCTTTTTTATTCACCATGCTGGGTTCTTGGTGGTTTCTTCCTATCTTAACATCCATCTGCTATGGAAAGTTAATCTTTTTCCTTTATTTTTGTTTTTAATTTAGTAGTGTCCTTCCTTCTCTTTGCACTATTCTCTTTCTGAAACCGTTTTTTTCTTAAGAAAAATTTTTTTAGAGACAGGGTCTTGCTATTTTGCCAAGGCTGGATTCAAACTCCTGGGCTCAAGCGATCCTCCCACCTCAGCTTCCTGAGTAGCTGGGACTACAGACATGTGCCATCAAGCCCAGCATGGACTAACAGTCCTTTTGGAAGATCTCAGTGGGCTTTTGCTGTAGTTTCCTAGTCCACTCACTCTCTCACTTTTCTAGACAACTAACGCATATCATCTCCTTAGGCCTCAACAGCTCTCCCACCCTTCCCAGTAGATGATCTTATTTACAATTTCACTAAAAAAAACAGAAGCAACAAGTTCTTAAAAAGTTCCCACCAAATCTACATAACTGCTTGCACCTGTACCCTTACTTCTGCCATGCTCCTAGAAAACAAAATTCTACATCAGTCCTAGACTCTTTTTGTTGCCTGGTCAAGGACATTAACCCAGTTATTTTCCTTTCTATCTTCCACATCATCGATTTTTTTCTGTCTCCACTGGATCTTTCCTATCAGTAAATAAAAATGCTGTCATTCTTTTCATTTTTGGGAGTAAAAGCAGACTTCTCTGGACTCTATTGCCTCATGTCTCTCCATCCCTTTCCTCCAAATGTCCTCATAACAGTTGTCTATACTCTGTCTCACATTCTCTCTCCCACCCTCAATATCTTATTATAACAGCTTTCAAACATAGAGCAAAGTGAAAAGAATTTTACAATGGGTCAGGTGTGGTGGCTCACACCTATAATCCTAGCACTCTGTGAAGCAGAGGTGGGAGGATCCCTTGAACTCAGGAGTTCAAGACCAGTCTGAGCAAGAGCAAGACCCCGTCTCTACTAAAAATAGAAAGAAATTAGTTGGACAACTAAAAATATATCTAGAAAAAAATTAGCTGGGCTTGATGGTGCATGCCTGTAGTCCCAGCTACTTGGGAGGCTGAGGCAGGAGGATCGCTTGAGCCCAGGAGTTTGAGGTTGCTGTGAACTAGGCTGACACCACTGCACTCTACTCAGGGCAACAGAATGAGACTCTGTTTCAAAAACAAACAAACAAAAAACACAATTTTACAATAAATACAGTTATCCACCACCTAAATTATACCATTAGCAATATTTGCTTTATCACATATCTATCCATCTGTACATCCCTGTATCCTTCTAGTAATCCATCTTAATTTTTGAGGTATTTCAAATTTGCAGGCATGAATACACTTTCCCCTAAATACTTAGTGTACTTACTATTAACTATAGTTAAATATTAGTTCTAAAATTTACATAGTCATCTCTACTGAGATGATTCAGTAGAGATGGAACCTCCCCATAATCCCAGCAAGTTTCCTCATGCTACCTTCCATATGCCCACCCACCCTTTCTGAAACTGCTCCAAGCATGCTTTTGCTCTCACCACTGTATTGAAACTACTCAAGCGTATATGAATGAGCTCCCACTGCTAAATACAAAGGTCGACACCCTGGCCTCATATGACTTGGCCTATGGGCAGCACATAACAGAAGTGATCACATCCTTCACCTTGAAACACTTTCTTGGCTTCCAAGACATATCATTTCTCAGGTTTTCTTGCCACTCTACTTTGGTCTCCTTGGCTAGTTTCTTCTAGTATCTAACTTTTAAAGGTTAATGTGCTCCAGGGGTTGAGTATGGCGTCATGCACCTGTACTCCTAGGTACTCAGGAGGATGAGACAGGAGGGTCACTTCAGTCCAGGAGTTTGAGCTGGCAGTGAGCTATGATGATGCCACTGCACTCTAGCCCACGCAACAGAGACCAAAAATAATAATAATAAAAATATAATAATGGAATGGAATGGAATAAAATGTAAGCCACAACTGTGATAGCTAAGAGGAATCTAAGGAGACACGATGGGATCTTAGAACAGAAAAGGGAAATTAGGGAAAAACTAAGGCAATCTGAATAAAGTATTAATTTTAGTTAATAACATTGATATTAGTTCATTAATTATAATAAACTTAATAACAGAGGAAGATGGATATGGGGTATATGGAAACTCTTTGTACAACTCATCTGCAAATCTAAAACTGCTCTCAAAAAATGGAGTTCTTGGCTGGGCACAGTGGCTCATGCCTGTAATCCTAGCACTCTGGGAGGCCGAGGCGGACGGACTGCTCGAGGTCAGGAGTTCAAAACCAGCCTGAGCAAGAGCGAGACCCCGTCTCTACTATAAATAGAAAGAAATTAATTGGCCAACTAATATATATAGAAAAAATTAGCCGGGCATGGTGGCACATGCCTGTAGTCCCAGCTACTCGGGAGGCTGAGGCAGCAGGATCGCTTGAATCCAGGAGTTTGAGGTTGCTGTGAGCTAGGCTGATACCACGGCACTCACTCTAGCCTGGGCAACAAGGCAAGACTCTGTCTCAAAAAAAAAAAAAAAAAAAAAAAAGAAAAGAAATGGAGTTCTTGTTCCTTCTCCACTCCCACTGCTCCATTTGACTAGCCTTAAAAAAAAAAAAAAAAGGCCGGGCATGGTGGCTCACGCTTGTAATCCTAGCACTCTGGGAGGCCGAGGTGGGTGGATCCCTCAAGGTCAGGAGTTCAAAACCAGCCTGAGCCAAGAGCAAGACCCCCGTCTCTACTATAAATAGAAAGAAATTAATTGGCCAACTAATATATGTAGAAAAAATTAGCCGGGCATGGTGGCGCATGCCTGTAGTCCCAGCTACTTGGGAGGCTGAGGCAGGAGGATCACTTGAGCCAGGAGTTTGAGGTTGCTGTGAGCTAGGCTGATGCCATGGCGCTCACTCTAGCCTGGGCAACAGAGTGAGACTCTGTCTCAAAAAAAAAAAAAAAAAAAAAAAAAAATGGAGTTCTTTCTGTTTGTTTTAAAGCTCAACTCATGGCATTCAGCTTAAAACCCTTTGATGGCTTTCCATTCTCAAATGTCTGGTGCTTCTTGGTCATGTGTTCATGTTTAAAACTGAGGCAATATACAAGCACACTAGAAACTACTGATGTGGGTGAGGCTTGAAAATGGAAAGACTGCTTTATGATGAGTGCCCAGGGACCTACCTGCAGGTAGCTCTGAGAAAAGCATCTGAATACTATTTCCAATGCCATTAGCTTTTTGGGAGACAATTTAGCCAAAGTGGTATTGTTTATTATCCTCAATGACAGTATTATCCCCAAATGACAGTTGTACTGTTATTATTGACACTGTCTTTGTTGACAACAAATGCTCTCATCATATCATCCCCCTTGGACTTGCAGATCCTGTTTATTGTTGTATTTCTCCCTTTTACGATAATTTCCTGAATGTATAGTACTAAACACTCAACAAACACTACAAGGGAATGGGGAATAAACAAATAAACAATGGATAGCGGCTCTATTGAGACTTAAACTGGAATTTAAAACAAACAAAACACCTATACTGTAGGAGATACTTAGCAACATGCATTGGATCTTTAAATCTCTGGCCAAATGTTAAAGACAAGAATTTTTTTTTAAGAATTTAGGTAAAATGCAATTTGGAATCAATTGATTTTAATAGGCTAATTTTTGCTTTAAATATTTATTTACTTACAAAAGCTACTTTTCTTCTTCTATATTTGCTGCGTGGGCAGTGTATCTAATAACTAATTTAAGTTAAAGGTTGGAGAAGGTCAATTACAGAGAGCTCACCTCTGACTAACATAGCAAACAACACCATCATTTGGAAACATTCAATAGCATTTTCAGACTGGTGTGAAGCACCAGAAGAATGGCACTAAACATGAAGCTCTCCACGTCGGCCCTTGCCTAACTCTCTGTCTCCTGTTACTTCCTGCCTTGAACTCCAAGTTCCAACAATACTAAAGCTACTTGCAGTTGCCCAACTGCCAGGATGTTTCATGATTTTCAGAGTTGCATAGGCCAGGGGTCCTCAAACTTTTTAAACAGGGGGCCAGTTCACTGTCCCTCAGACCGTTGGAGGGCCGGACTATAGTTTAAAAAAACTATGAACAAATTCCTATGCACATTGCACATATCTTATTTTGAAGTAAAAAAACACGGGAAAAACACCTGCATGTGGCCCCCAGGCCATAGTTTGAGGACACCTGGTATAGGCTATTCTTCTGCCTAAATTGGCAAAATCAACACCCAATTTGAGGGGCACTACGACTGAACCTTATTATCTTCACATTTCTGTAATCACATTTGTCTCTAAGTATTCAAATTATTTGTCTTCTCTACTAGATGGAGCTATTCAAAGGCAAGAGCCCCGTCTTTTAATCTTGGTATCCTCAAGGACATTCAATTAAGTGTCTGATTTGTCTTGCAAAGAAAAACCTTTGTTGGAGAATCAGTATGCTATAAAAATATTCTAGTTATTTCTCTCTTAAATGATAAACTCTCTCAAATGTAAATGAGAAAATGATTATTATATAATAAATTTTTATGCCTACTTTTCTTTTTATTCATAATAAACAAATACTTCAATAGCTTAAATCTCAAAAATAGTTTTAACAGATTGCAACTGTTTAGTCCCCCCATCCCCCACCAGTACTGTCTTAGAAAGACAATTCTGGACATCAGGGACCAGTTTTATATGAGTTTGGATCAATTCCTGGTAATTTTAAGCCCTTCACACATAAAAATCAAAGGACCAGATGGGATTCTGGGAGATTTTCCAATCTACTTTCCTATCATAAAGCCTAGTAACTGAAGTCACAAATACAGGCAAGGTAATTATCCAATTTTAGAAGGCTTCCACAGAACTATCCTTAAGAATCCACACAAAGTAATCACCTACTCATGCAATTTAGGTCAAAGTGAGCACTAGTTCACACAAGACAGCAAAACACCACCGTTACCACACATGTATGCACAGTAAGGAGTGACCTGAGACAAAAGCAAAGTGTAGTGGAGCAAAAAGAACACAGGGACCTAGTGGCATCGCCTCCACTGCTACCACTAACCTTGCTCTGGCAACTTGCCTTCTCTGGGCCTCAGATAAATGCCTTATAAAAGAAAAGCCCTACAGGCCCTGGCACAGTGGCTCATACCTGCAATCCCAGCCTGGGAAACATAGTGAGACCCTGTCTCTACAAAAAATTAGCCAGGCATGGTGGCCTGTGCCTACAGTCCCAGCTACTCAGGCAGCTGAAGCAGAGGATCAGTTGAGCCCAGGAGTTCAAGGTTACAGTGAACTAGGACTACACCACTGCACTCCAGCTTCCCCTGCAACAGAGCAAGGCTCTTTCTCTTAAAAAACAAAACAAAACAAAAAAAACCCCAAAAACAAACCAAAACAAAAAGAGCTCTATAATGCTAATTTTTTTTAACTTTAAAGTTTAAAAAGGATCAACACATTGTGTATCTGTTCAACGACCTTTCTATGTATATTAAAGACAATCCTTCCCAGAGATGGTACTTTTATAAATGAACAGACCAGGACTCAAAGAGGTCAAGCTCCTTGACCACAAACACTGTCAACAAAAAGCAAAACTGCGAATTCAATTCAAATTCAGGACTCTCTTGTTTTCAAAAACATTTTGCTAACCTGCCTCCTTTAAAAGAGGATTAAGGGGCCAGTGTGGCGTGGTGGCTCACGCCTGTCATCCTAGCAGTCTGGGAGGCCGAGGTGGAAGGATCACTCAAGGTCAGGAGTTCGAAAACAGCCTGAGCAAGAGTGAGACCCCGTCTTTACTGAAAAAAAATAGAAAGAAATTAACTGGCCATCTAAAAATATATAGAAAAAATTAGCCGGTGGCACCTGCTTGTAGTCCCAGCTACTTGGGAGGCTGAGGCAACAGGATCGCTTGAGCCCAGAAGTTTGAGGTTGCTGTGAGCTAGGTTGATGCCACAGCACTCTAGCCTAGCAACAGTGTGATACTCTTGTCTCAAAGAAAAAAGAGGATAAGGAAACAAACTAAACTACAAGATAGCAAAGACACAAAAGCATGTCTTTCCTTGAGGCAGTATGAGCACAGAAAAATAGGTCAAGATGGTCTACTGTGCCATGAGAAGGGGAAGGGAAAGCCTACGGAAAAAAAGGACCCAAACACCTCACTCTTAAAATGTCCTCATAGATCTTATCATCTCCTTACCAACTGCTTAATTTATCAGGAAATACTGCCTTCCTCATATATCTAGGCTTATCACATTACAGAGATACTAAGCTATCTATTTGCAAAATACCAAACATCTTGAATGGAGGGAGGTATAAGCGAAGCATTCTAAAACAGTTTCAGGACCCATCCTAATTAAGTTTTAACATCTCTGAAAACATGATTTCATGAGCAAAATATATTATGCTCATTAAATGTCTGTTTCTAACTGAGTGATTCCACTCATAAAGACTATTAAAATCAATATTCATTGCTTCCCACCCCTTGTATTTTTTCAGTTTATTGTCACATGTTTAAAGCAACCTCTACGTTCCCCGATATAGGGGAAGTACATAAATACATTTTTTGAAGCATTACATGTATTCCTGATAATTGTCAGAACCACAGACTGTGCTGTGATAATCCTATGAGTACCCAGAGGCATTCCCGAAGCACTTCAGATCATGACAGCACTCGTTATCCTCAGGACAGTTCAGCCAGGAGAAAAGTAAAGAAGGCAGGGTGCTAACATCCTCACATGGACACACAGACTTGGGACACTACAGATCCTCAAAGCAGGTAGCCCTGCCCATCTCAGTCATTTTATTTTTTTTTTTCTTTTTTTTATTTCAGCATATTATGGGGGTACAGATTTTAAGGTTTCAATAAATGCCCATTTCCCCCCCTAGTCATTTTATTTTTTATCACCACCCACTTCAACAGCCTATTTACACATTTTTCCTTAATATATCTCATAAAATTTTGATGCCACAGATGAAGAAATATTTATGTACTGTGTCATTTAACTGCATTTTATACATAAAAAAGGTTTTTTTTCATCTTCCAAGATCCAAATTTCAAACCCTTGGAGGAGAAATCAAGATCCAGCTCATTTACTCCACCAAATTATTCAGAACACACATAAGTCAGGAATTATTAACAATTTGGAAACCAGGAGATATTTTTCTTTTTTTTTTCTTCCTCCTGCCTCAGCCTCCCGAATAGCTGGGACTACAGGCACGCGCCACCATGTCTGGCTAATTTTTTCTATATATTTTTAGTAGAGATGGGGTCTTGCTCTTGCTCAGGCTGGTCTAGAACTCCTGAGCTCAAACGATCCGCCCACCTCAGCCTCCCAGAGTGCTAGGATTACAGGCCTACACCTGGCCAGGAGATATTTTTTAATGTGTTGATTTTACCAATAAGCAAAAACACAAGTATCGAATAATTTTCACTTTATCCCTGTTCTTGGTATTTTAAATTGCTGGGTGTTAAGATGAGAAAAACAGAAACAAAAGTTCTAACAACTGTCACAAAGTTTATTACACTGGCGCCATTAGGTGCATGGACTTTGTCTTGCCTTACAAATTCTAAAACTATATACACTCCCACCCACAGTATCATGCTTTTGTGTTCAGAACCCAACCAGCTTGCCTCTCCTCCTGTGTGGGTACTTAAATACAATGTTGTGTGGGGGCCAGTCTTAAAAAGGGCAGAACAGCCCCCCACCCCCAGCCAAGCTCACCTAATTACTAATGTGACAAATACTGACAGTCAAATTAAATGCTACAGTTAAATGCTAACGTCTTTCCCATTTGGGGGGGTAGAAGAAAGAAGAAGGGTAAGTCTAGGGGATGGACAAGAAAAAAAATTAGAACTATTTAAGGTGGGTAATGAAAGGAGAAAGAAGGTAGATGCCCAACAGAAAGTATAAAAACCCTTTTAAAAGCCCAGCAGAGAGTTTGTTCTAGACACCATACTTCATAATCTATTGATCTGGGGAAAAGGGAGGTTATTTTCCATCATAGATCTCCTGGTTTCTAAGTTTAAGAGTGAAGAGGCCCTTTCTCAAAGGTTTTGAGCATGGTACCTCACCTAAATTATCTTCTTTGGTCAAGGTATGCTTTGATACCCACCCATAAATAACTAACTGCCAGGTCATCTCTAAAATCAGTTACAGAGTATAGGCTACTCCAATTCTCACTCATAGTAGCATCTTCTACTTCTAAAACTTCTCTTTGGATTATCTTTTCCACATTGGAAAACTATACAGATTGTGCAGAGAACAGCAATAGATATACTGCTTAACCATTATTTCAGGAATTCAAAAGCACAAAAAATGCAAGGAATGTTATACTATATTTGCAAAATCTCACTCTTATGAAATCACAACTCTTGAGTTTTTGTTGAGCTTGTCTTAAGAGCAAATCAGCCAAAGAGCACAAAGATACAGCCAATGTGGTGTGCACACCAAGAAGTTAACATAGTGTTAGTGTATCAGGAGGTCAACCTAAGATATTCCTGGTAAAGTTTATACTGGCCTCTTCTGCTTTCAGGAATGCTTCCACAGTGCTACTCACCCTCACCACTGGCTCCTCTTTAGAAAATGTTTGGCATTCCTCAGGGTTCTCTTTTTGGTATTGTCCTAACTACAGTTTAACTTTAGAAAAATCCACCTCTGCACAAACTTCCATTACTCTCTATATTCTACTCAGATATGCTCAAATCTCTCTAGCTCAAACCAACATTTCCAACAAATATCTCTTCCCATGTATGTCTCGCAAGCACCTCAAACTCAACTGTAACCAATGGAACTGAGGGCATTCAAAAAAATATTCTACCTCCCTTATTGCCCTCTCCAGTTAGTATTACAGCCACCAAGCTGCTTTAGTCAGACTTCCTTACCCTGCCAAGCCTAGTTCCCACTGTTCTCTAGCTGGATGACCCCTCACTACCACCTCTCCACAGAACAGTGCCCCATCCTGATTGCCCTGCCTCTACCACTCTGCTACAACAATTTCTTAAAACACAACTCTGATATTATTTCCATGCTTAAAATCCTTCAGTTATATCCTGCCCTTCAAGAATCAAGTTCAATTCTTAGCCCAGCATACGAACTCCCTAATGATAAAGTTTCTGCCTACCTGCCTGCCTCTGCCTTTTCCACATAAAGACCCCACATTCTGACCATAGCAAAACTAGTTGCAGTTCCCCTCACATTTCATGTTTTCATGCTTCTGTTCTCTCTGCCTAGAATGCCATTCCCTCCATATTTATTTACCTAGTTTTATCTTGCCCTTCAAACAGCAGAATGGCCCATGATCTGTGAAATCTATCACCACTCTCCTTTCTAGGCTTGTACAGCACCTATATATACTTCCACTAGTGAACTCAAACCAACTACGCTACCATAGGTAATATATCTCCAGCCCATGTCCTTCAGAGTAGTGTCTTCAGTTTTATCACATACCTATATAAATACTCAACACGTGTTTGAACAATCAGTTAATCTCTCCTTCAATAAATAAGAAAAACAACACAACTTACATTTATTAAAGATTTATGTGTCATAATATATGACATATTAATATTAGGCCACTGCATCCTCACAACCCTATAAGGTGGATGGGTATTATCTCATTTTGCAGATGAAGTCCATCCAGAGAGGCCAGAAAAGTTGCCCAAGGAGACACAGCCTGTAAATGAAAGAGGCGGAATTGGAACCCAGGTCTGTCCAATTCCAGAGTTCCTGTGTGTAACCACCATGTAGACTTCCCGCCTTTTGTTGTTCTACGTTATCCTCAATGGACTGCCCCCCACCAAAGACTATCATCCTTTCTACTGGGGTTTTGTATTTTCTGCAGCTGAGGGGATACAGTTATTTTAGATTAAGACTGTTATGGACAATGAACTCAGAATAACAGGATTACTCTAAACTGCCTCAAATATCCAACCTAATCTTTCCATTCTATTCAACATAAAAATCCTGCCAAACAGAAAAAAGGCAGTTTTAAAGGTCCACTTAGGAAAAAATTTACCAACTTACTCAGGTCAATCCTCAAAGGGAACAGCTCTTCTCATTTTTTAGAAGAAAAGCAATCTGAAAATAGCAAAATTGTTTTCATCTGACAGTTTGGGGCCTAATATCCAAATTTTTCATGACAACATGAAGAAAGAGTAAGATCAAATTAATCTTACAAGCTTCTCCTTTGCTGCTGGCCATCTTTATTTTTAGGACATTCTCTGGCAGTTCTAGTATCAAATGATTCTATAATGAGACTATGTGGCTTCACAAGTCGGCAGGTGTCTGATCCCAAGCCCACTGCAACTCCATCTGCTGCCCACCCAGACTCGTATATTTATACTGGGAAAAGTCCATGAGAGGGCAGGAATGCATGGCTCACCTCACACCAGAGCTCCGACATTAACTGTCTCAAAACAAAACAAACAAACAAAAAAAACCCCAAAAGGTCTAAATTAGAGTTATTTAAATCTTCCTGGACAAAAGAACCTTATAGCCTAGAAATTCTAAATCCTACTTTAATGAATTCTACTTTGCTATAAATAATGGTACAGAAAAGTAAGCTGTCCTTTTACTCAGAATAAATCAGCTTTGCATTTTTAATAGAAGTTAAGCACAAAAGACTAGATGGGGACAGAAGGGAAAGGTTATTATTCTGCTAAGATGCTGCCTTAAAAGGCCCACTTTATACAACGGTGGTAGTAATGGATTGCTTGGTTTAGCTTGAAAAGGAACATCTGGTACAATCTATATCAAAGTGAAAAAGTTCAAATCAAAGTACGATGGGACTGTGGGAGATAGAAAGAAAATGATGAGTAAATGGGGAGGAAAGTACCATCAGTACAATTAGAGTTTTTTTTTTTTTTTTTTTTTGAGACAGAGTCTCACTTTGTTGCCCAGGCTAGAATGAGCGCCGTGGCGTCAGCCTAGCTCACAGCAACCTCAAACTCCTGGCTCAAGCAATCCTCCTGCCTCAGCCTCCTAAGTAGCTGGGACTACAGGCATGCACCACCATGCCTGGCTAATTTTTTCTATATATATTAGTTGGCCAATTAATTTCTTTCTATTTATAGTAGAGACGGGGTCTCGCTCTTGCTCAGGCTGGTTTCGAACTCCTGACCTCGAGCAATCCGCCCGCCTCGGCCTCCTAGAGAGCTAGGATTACAGGCGTGAGCCACCACACCGGCCTAGACTCTTTTTTTAAAAGATAAAATAAAAGAAAGTAATTAGAAACAATAACCAGTGGGTGCCCAGGAGTTGCTCAGGAGAACCAAAAAGACAAACGGAAAAGAGGAACAGATCTTACACTCAACATGCCCAACCCAAACCAATCATCTGCCCAAATCTCCCTTCTGGTGAACTTGCCCATGTTTATTTGTAGAAACATCGCCTTTCACAATTGTTCCTCCTCTTCTCTCACTTTCACATTCACATTAGGTATCAAAGTCGTCCTCTTCTTTTAGAATACCTCTAAATATAACAAGGATGGTCATCTGAGCATTATTTTAAATGAGAGGAAGGAAAGATCCTAACATGTCCACTGGTAGTGGAATTGTTAAATAAACTATGGTACATTCATAATTGAATATTGTGCACCCATTACAAATGTTATTTACAGGAAAAAACTAGAAAAAAAAATCCTGGAGAAATTGCCCTGATCAAGCCTTATCTGATCTCTACCTTTGAACTTTTTGATTATGTAAACCAACACATATATACCTTTTATTGTTTAGGTCAGTATGAGTAGCACCTTATGTTATCTGCAAACAACAGTGGCTCAACATAATTGGAAAATGTTTGTTTTTTCAAAAAGGCAAGTTTGTATACAGTTAAAAATGCCCCAGAAAAAAATTATTATTAGGAAAGACAAAATATAAACAGTGACTATTTCTGGGTGGTATATTGGATGAAACTCCTATTCCCTTTACACTCCACCACTTGGAGAATCCTGCCACTTGAAACACTGTTCTCTCCTTTTTCTACCTATCCAAATTTCCACCACATAGGATCAGTGCTTCTCTTATGCTCTACCTATAATCCCCAACAACTTCTTCCCCTGAATGTTTGATGCATCAACAGTTAACAGGAGCAACCATCCTAATAACCACCTCATTTGTTGAACACCTACTATAATACTAGCTACAGTCCTGGGCACTTTATATTATATTATTATACTTAAGCATAACTGTTTCTCTATTAGTCATTTCTACCCAACTAAACACTAAATTGATGGAGGGCAGGAATTATTTTACATTTCTGTTGAATTGCCTTAACACCTAGCATATTCTATTATAAAATAAAGCAGAGGTTCCATAAATACATTTGGAAGAGGAAAAATAACTTTTAATAGATACTCAAAAGATGTGACCCCCAAACAAGTTAAGAACTACTGCAATAGCAATTCTCAACAAATACTATTTTTTGCCTTGAATAAAACAAATACTTCTTAAATCAATAAAGGATCAACAATAAACCAAAGATTCCCAGGTAAACTAGCTTTTGATATATACTAGTCAGCACAAGGAGGACCTTATTTCTAGTTATATTCTGAGTGTATTTTAAGGCTTTAGGAATCTTGCATGGAGACTCTGAAGAAATGGAGACAAACACAGAATCCTCTTGCCCCATCAAATGACAGCACTGTTAATGGTCCCTCTCCACTGGACTTGGGGAGAGTGCCTATGCTTTCACCCTCCTGTTGGTATGAAGTGGATCTGTTTAACCTGAAGTCATTTTAACCTAGTCAAGAAGCTTTTCCCAGGCCTACTACACAATATAAGCACAGTACCACAGTGGGGCTGCTGATGGATATAAAATGCACAGAAGGTCTCAGTACTTATGAGTCTTACAATTTAGATGTGATGATTCTTACTTGAATCTATCACTTATAGGGCCACACTAATCTTACTAAGAGCCACAAATAAAATTAAAAATTAAGTTTTAAACCAGGTGTGGTGGCTCATGCCTGTAATCCCAGCACTTTGGGAGGGGAATCCTGCCACCCCCAATGCTACCCACCCCACTCGAGCCTATAAGTCAGTTATGACCATGTCACTATACTCCAGCCTGAGTAACAGAGCAAGACCCTGTCTTTAAAAAAATAATAATTAAGTTTTACTATAATCAATTTCATCAATTTACTATAATCATTGGTATGGCAATGGGATCCAGTATTTGTCACAAAGGCCATAATCCCACTGTTACTTGTGTTTTTTTAAAAGTGAGATCAAGGCCGGGCGCAGTGGCTCACGCCTGTAATCCTAGCACTCTGGGAGGCCGAGGTGGGCGGATTGCTCAAGCTCGGGAGTTCGAAACCAGCCTGAGCAAGAGCGAGACCCCTTCTCTACTATAAATAGAAAGAAATTAATTGACCAACTAATATATATAGAAAAAATTAGCCGGGCATGGTGGCGCACGCCTGTAGTCCCAGCTCCTCGGGAGGCTGAGGCAGGAGGATCGCTTGAGCCCAGGAGTTTGAGGTTGCTGTGAGCTAGGCTGATGCCACGGCACTCACTCTAGCCTGGGCAACAGAGCGAGACTCTGTCTCATAAAAAAAAAAAAAAAAAAAAAGTGAGATCAGGAGATAGAAATAGCCTAAAGCAATAAAGTTGGAGGTGACTCACTTTCCTCAATGTTAAGGCTTCTTACAGCTGGGGAAAATGCATAAAGAAGTTGTCTAGTGAGAATGGGTTGAGTGCTTTATTGTTCATTTAATAGAGTAGTGGGCAAAGATTCGGAACCACCCACAGTACTTTTAGTCAAATCTTTTCCCGTGGTTTAGCATTCAACCTCTTACTTTCCTTTACTAGATGATTACTAGTTTTCCCATCTCTGTTTATGGTACCAGTATTTCCCTGGCCTCAAAACCCTGGAATACCCTAGCTCAGGCATCCTCAAACTATGGCCCTCGGGCCACATGCGGGTATTTTTGCCCGTTTGTTTTTTTACTTCAAAATAAGATATGTGCAGTGTGCATAGGAATTTGTTCATAGTTTTTTTTAAACTATAGTCCAGCCCTCCAATGGTCTGAGGGACAGTGAACTGGCCCCCTGTTAAAAAAGTGAGGACCCCTGCTAGCTAAACAGAACCTCTTACCCAATCTTCAAATCTTATTATCTTTTCCCTTGTAACGCCCTCTAGATTTTAATTCCTTTTTTACATCCAGTAACTTATTCTATCATTATGCCTAAAACAAAACTGCTTCTTCTTAGTAATAACTATATATTTGCTGTTTTAACTGCTTACATATTTCAATTAGTTTAATCCTCACAAAAATCTAATTAGTAAGGGCTATTATTAGCCCCATGTTTCCAAAGAGAAGTTTTGGCACAAATAAGTTCAAAAAAAAATTGCCCAACATCACATTCATGGTAAATGGCACAAAGCTTGAATCCAGATGGTCTGGCTCCAGCCTGGGTTCTTTGTATCTGGCCTCTCATCTTTCCCTACTTCAATCCATATTATTCAAAAGAATCTTTCTAAAATATAGCTTTGGTAAGCTCACTGTTTCAGAACCTATTAAAAATGCTGCTGTCTCCTAGGGAAGAGGATGCTTAAAAATAAAAAAAAAAAAAAAAAAAAAAAAAAAAAAAATGCTGCTGTTGGGCAGGCGTGGTGGCTCACGCCTGTAATCCTAGCACTCTGGGAGGCCAAGGTGCTCGGATTGCTCCAGGTCAGGAATTCAAAACCAGCCTGAGTGAGACCCCGTCTCTACTAAAAATAGAAAGAAACTAATTGACCAACTAAAAATATATATACAAAAAATTAGCCGAGCATGGTGTCACATGCCTGTAGTCCCAGCTACCTGGGAGGCTGAGGCAGTAGGATCACTTGAGCCCAGGAGTTTGAGGTTGCTATGAGCTAGGCTGATGCCACGGCACTCACTCTAGCCTGGGCAACAAAGTAAGACTCTGTCTCAAAAAAAAAAAAAAAATGCTGCTGTCTCTTTCATTAAGGTAAATGCCTGTCTTCTGATCGGCCACAGTTCAAATCTCAACCAGATAAAATGATGTTCAAATGCCTGCTTCTCCCACTTAACAGCTGTGGGATTTTACACAAGTTACTCAACATCTTTAAGTCTCTGTACTCTAATGCAGTATTTCCTAGTATAGAGTCCAAAATAATTTACAGTACATATCACTACATCTGATGCTATCTTACTATAAATCTTTTAAATCAGTGTTTAATTAGAGTATGTACGTCATATAACTGCCTCCTTTACAAACTGTTGCATAGGGACATACTGCCTTACCAGTTCAAACTCCTAGTAGACGGAAACTGTCTCTTTGGCACAAACTCAAAAGCTTGCTGACTGACCTATACATAATATATAAAAAGAATATCTCAGAACTGTATTAATTTATGACTGTCCTCATTTTATATCAACTTAACCACTAACCTAAGAGTTCAAAGTGGGATATATCAAAGCTAACTTATTTAAATGATTTTATGCTGAAACAAGGAATAGCAGCCCCAATTCTTAGCAAAACTGAAGGTTTCTTTACACCACAAGACCATGAGCCAAAGAGATAAAAATTTAAGAAGGCAAAACATAAGATGACATAATCAACCTTATGTAGAGAAAACCTCTAATTTATTCCTTTGCTGCTTCTGAGCGCAGCTGGTAAGTCAGAATGTAAGACTCTGAGACAAAGACTGTGGATAGGTATGGACTGGACTGGTCAAAGAATGCTCCTGTCTCTGGCTGACCAGTCTACCCAAAGATGGCACTGGTCATGAGACAGTGGTGTTTAAAACTTGTTGATTCTCTGATGCAAATGTACCTACCACTACTAGAAAAACAAATCAAAACATATGCACCCCTTGGCTTTAAAGACAGCATTACTTACTCAAAACATGGATTATCACAGTACTAACGAAGAGCACAGACACTCAAAATTTATGAATGCTTAAAGCAGAGGCTCAAACTGACTCTTGAAGTCAAACTGACAGTTCCCAATACAGATGCAAATTCATTATTTTTTGAATATCATATGGTTAGCATGTTAATGCAAGTCACTGATGCAATATTCAAATCGAGCCCTAAGTTTATCACTAGTGTCCCTACACTCTAAGAGCTGGCTTCTATTGGCAAATTTAAAAAGAGATATTAATGTCTTGTTGACTGAAATGTACTATTCAGGGCCTGGAAGAACTGAAATGTCAGTTCATAAAAAAATTTTCAGGAGTGTGTCAGATCTGCCTGCATGAATTTCAATATGATGACTTTCCAGACTCTGACTAAGAGAGAATTTGTACCACTTGTTCCTTCTGACTTCAGTATCTTGTTCGGCTTGGACACATTCCAGGTTGGCTACAGCTATGTTTGGCACCACAAAGCATGCCAGCCAGTCCTAGCTGTGCTGCTAATAAGAGGTCAGAAAGCATCCCTGGAAATTCGAGGACACAATTAAGAGTTGAAACAGCTGTTTGTTAAGCTAAGTGTTCTGGCAAAGCTTGAAAAAAAGAAGAAAATTTTCCCTTCAATCCACCTCACTTTTAGCAGCAAAGTAAACTCAAGAGAACCATCAGAGAAGAAAAGACTCCTCTTCCCACAGGAGTACCCTAGTCCTCTGCAAAGCTGTTCTTTGGTACTTTCTCTAGGCTATGGGTTGTGTGAACTATGTAAATTAGAACAAATCATTAGGGTTACTTCACACTATTCCTATGAATTTTTTTTTCTTATATACCTAAAGAATAAAGAAAAAATTCAGGTAAGAAAGCCAACATGTTTAGCACCTCCTTTTATAGTGATTCTTTCTTTTCTTTTTTTGAGACAAAGTCTCGGCTTTGTTACTCAGGCTGAAGTGAGTGCCGTGGCATCAGCCTAGCTCACAGCAACCTCAAACTCCTGGGCTCAAGTGATCCTTCTGCCTCAGCCTCCCGAGTAGCTGGGACTACAGGCATGTGCCACCATGCCCGGCTAATTTTTTGTATATATATATATATATATATATTTTTTTTTTTTTTTTTTGAGACAGAGTCTTGCTTTGTTGCCCAGGCTAGAGTGAGTGCCGTGGCGTCAGCCTAGCTCACAGCAACCTCAAACTCCTGGCTCAAGCAATCCTCCTGCCTCAGCCTCCCAAGTAGCTGGGACTACAGGCATTCGCCACCATGCCCGGCTGATTTTTTTTGTATATATATTAGTTGGCCAATTAATTTCTTTCTATTTATAGTAGAGACGGGGTCTCGCTCTTGCTCAGGCTGGTTTCGAACTCCTGACCTTGAGCAATCCGCCCGCCTAGGCCTCCCAGAGAGCTAGGATTACAGGCGTGAGCCACCGCGCCCGGCTGTATATATATTTTTAGTTGGTCAATTAGTTTCTTTCTATTTTTAGTAGAGACGGGGGGTCTCATTCAGGCTGGTTTCGAACTCCTGACCTTGAGCGATCCACCCGCCTCGGCCTCCCAGAGTGCTAGAATTACAGGCGTGAGCCACCACGTCCCCGGCCCTATAGTGATTATTTCTTACCTACATTTGAATTAATTGCTAAGATAAAATGCCACCATGACTTTGGATGGAATAAATATCCAAAACCAAAAACTCCTGGAAACTGGGAATGTTTATTTAGTAACTGTAAAAAATAAAACTGATTAAGGGCCAGGCACAGTGGCTCACGCCTGTAATCCTCACACTCTGGGAGGCCGAGGCAGGAAGATCACTTGAGCTCAGGAGTTTGAGAACAGCCTGAGCAAGAATGAGACCCCATTTCTACTAAAAATAGAAAAAATTAGCCTGGTACGGTGGCACATGCCTGTAGTCCTGGCTAATCAGGAGGCTGAGGCAGGAGGATCGCTTGAGCCCAAGAGTTTGAGGTTGCTGTGAGCTATGATGACGATACCATTGCACTTTAGTCCTGGTGACAGACTGAGACTGTCTCAATCAATCAACCTCATTATTCTTTAGACCATATGCACAGTAAAGTATAATTATATTTTATAAAGACTCACAGGAAAAGTAACCAAGAAACCTAACCAAGGTGGGTACAAAAAAAAAAAATAGGAAATAAAAAACTACAACAAAAATTCAAAAGTTCCTATTTCTGGTCTGTCACCTAAATAATGGCAAAAGAACTAAGGAGACATAAGAACCAAGCCTGAATGCTGGCAGGGCAACACCTGGTGACAAAAGAAGGTAGCAATTCTGGACTGATTCACACTGGGCAGGATGAACATGGTGTGGATTTCAACCTTCCTCCCTTTGTCATCCAGGACATTTAAACTACTACAGCGCTAGGCACCGTGCTGAGATGCAAAAACCTTCTGCAGCCTGGGGAAACAGAAATCACTATGGGAAGATGTACACAATAGTGCTAAGGGCAATGGAGGGGCACTTGAGGGAATAGAAGAGCACCCAGAAATCCTTCTGGAGCCTGCTCTAAGCAATGAGAGGTGGCCAAGGTACATAAATGCTTAAGGTTGTACCAAACAAAGGGAACAACATGACTGAAGACCAGAAATGTGAGATAGCTCAGTCAGGGAAACCAAGCAACTAACTGAAAATTGACCAAATTTTGTTTAAATACATCCACTAAGATTACCTGGCCCATTATTTCTGACATTACTGGCAAAAATATTGATCAACAAAACACTGCAGAGCTTTTCAGGTAAGGATATTAAATTGTATAATAATTCTGGTGCAAGTTAACACAAAAAATCAAAATGACTATCTACAATAAGGGTAAGACTTTGCCTAAGATTATTTGCATAAAACAGAGTTCTAAAAAGAAAACACAATAATTATGGTTTTGCTGAATTCAAAGAAATGCTGCCTCTGCTCTCTGGATGTGTCTCAGACGCTGCTGTCTGCACATTTAGCTCACAACCACATTACACATTCAATGACACAAGGCGCCCGAATTAGAAGAGACAGCACTAGACTCAAGAACGTCTTCCAGGCCGGGGGGGGGGGGGGGGGGGGGGGGGGGGGGGGGGGGGGGGGGGGGGGGGGGGGGCAATTCCATGAGAAGGACTCTTCTGGTCCTTCCATTTTATTTTCCCTGGTAACCAGATGCAGAACTAGGTGGCAACAGGTTCCCAGTGTCTGCCTCTGCACAGGCCACAGGTGAAAAAGGTGTAGCACTGTGAAGCGAGAAGAAAGGAGTTTGAGAAATAACAAAGGTTCACAAAGAAAAGCAGTGCAGAAGGAGGGGAATTGTGAGAATTCCACTCCTAGTTCACAATAGCACTTTACTTTCCCACTCCCACCCCAATTCTACCCAAAGACCTCATCACCAAAGACCAGAGTAATCACCAATGGTTTGCATTGGGGAAGAGGGGAAGATATGACTTCTAGCATTTTTAAGTACTTTGAAACCCAAAATACTTTAAGCACAAAAACATTATTTGGGTGGTAATATGCTATAGCAGGGATGTCTAATAAGACTTTCTACAATGATATAAATGTCCTATATCTGTACTGTCCGATAAAGTAGCTACTAGCCACTCATATCTACTGGAATATGGCCAGTGCAAGAAGAACAGAATTTTTAATTTAACTTAATATAAATTTAAGTAGTCATATATGGCTAGTGGCTATGGTACGGAACAGTGCAGTTTAGAGTACTACGTAAATATTAGACACATAGAGACTAAATATTTTGTTATGGAACCATTCCTTCTACTGCCAACCCCAACTCCTTCTCTGGCCCCATTCCCTTAATCTGATAAAAATTTGGTAACTTGATGTAAATTGGAATTGAGGAAGGAGCTAGGCCAGGCACTATGATTCCATCTGTGTGAGAATGATGGGTGGGATCCTAGGCCTGGTCTTAGATTACTTGAGTCACCTGGAGATGGTTCCTTGATTCCCCTCCAAACTCATTCACGGTCACATGAAAACAAGGAAAATTAACCTCAACTTCCCTTTACATCTGGTGTAATGATAAACATGAATAAAGATATATTTTTAAAAAATCATTAATATGCATTACATGACAAATATCATCTTCCACAGAAACACCAATTTATAAGCTTTTAGAAAAAACAATTTGTTACCTAAGTAGGAACTACCAAAGAGCTAAAATAACATTAAAATTTAAATATGTATATATTTCTTAAAATCTATGCTCAGCTGTGACAGTCAAAATAAGCCTAAGAAGACATGACTAAACAACGTGGCATTCTGGAGGGGATCCTTAAACAGAGAAAGGATTTTAGGAAAATCTGGAAAATGTAGCAGTATTGATTCATTAATTGTAACAAATGTACTACACTAATATGCTAATAATAAAAGAAACCTGGTGGGAGGTATTCAGAAACTCACTGTGCTATCTATCTCTAATTTTTAAAATAAATACAAAAAATCTTCTAAAATTAAATTTTTAAAAATCTATGCTAATTAAAAATACTGTAACAGTTTAATTCTACCTAACAAGAGACCCTGTTGAAGGGACCCTGGATGAGAACCCAAGTTACATAAGTATCTTCATCTATCCTCCTATACTTAAAAACAGAACACTGAATACTGGGGCTTCCATACTTCTATTTGATAATTAGTTTAAGTAAATGTTTTCAAATCTATGAAGAGGAATTCTGAGCTTCTTTACTTACTTGAACAATTTTCTTTCAAAAGCTTCAGGGTATTCCATTCCACACTTCTTTTGACCACTGACATTTTTAATTGTAGAAACAAACACCTAGCTACAAGTTCTTAGGCATACGCCACTTTGGACAATGTAAAAAATAATTCATATTCTAGTGACGAAAGAAATAAAAAGCTTAATCCTTTCCATTTCTGAAGTTAAAATAATAGTATTAAGTTTGGGTTATTTTATTTATTTATTTTTTTTGAGACAGAGTCTCACTTTGTTGCCCAGGCTAGAGTGAGTGCCTTGGTGTCAGCCTAGCTCACAGCAACCTCAATCTCCTGGGCTCAAACAATCCTCCTGCCTCAGCCTCCCGAGTAGCTGGGACTACAGGCATGCGCCACCATGCCCAGTAATTTTTTCTATATATATTAGTTGGCCAATTAATTTCTTTCTATTTATAGTAGAAATGGTGTCTTGCTCTTGCTCAGGCTGGTTTCGAACTCCTGACTTCGAGCAATCTGCCCACCTCGGCCTCCCAGAGTGCTAGGATTACAGGTGTGAGCCACCGTGCCCGGCCTGGGTTATTTTTAATACATGGTAAGTTCTAGATAAAAACAGCCCCACTTAAAAACTCTATTCTGTATTTTCTACATAAAAACATATAGTAGAAACCTGTTTTCACAGAGTATTTCCTTAAGCAAGAGTGGAGTTTGGAGGTATAAAGTTTGAAGGCACTTATCTAAAATCTCTTACAAAATGTAAAAGAAGTGTCATAATTATTTTGAAGCTCTTGCACATGCCATGCTGTTATCAATATGACACGTCTACTTTTATAACTCTGGCAAATACACTGAAACGCAATTTAACTTCCAAGTTTAAGTGTTCTAGGACAACTCTGACAACTCTTCAGAGTTGACAGTAAGCTTTGCTAATGTTAGAAACAAAAGCCTTCAGTAAGTCAGGCATATTTGCACGGACAAAGCCGTAATGAGTGCTTCTAAATTATCTCAGAAAACTTTTCAATACCCATATATTAATAAGTCTGTTTCAGTCAGAACATCCTGTGTACACCTTTAACAAAGTGCTTAAAACAGTGTATTATTGAATATTATTTATATCTTGAACCCTGGTTCTTAGTATCAACATTATCACAAAGTGAGACTCATGTATAGTACCCTTTACCTAGGAGATACTCAATAATTTGTTGCTATGATTCATCAAGGAACTGGATAAGTAGTCATATGAATTCATCTAGGCTGGGAGTGGTGGCTCACGCCTGTAATCCTAGCTCTCTGGGAGGCCGAGGCGGGTGGATTGCTCGAGGTAAGGAGTTCAAAACCAGCCTGAGCAAGAGTAAGACCCTGTCTCTACTATAAATAGAAAGAAATTAATTGGCCAACTTATATATGTAAAAAATTAGCCGGGGATGGTGGCACATGCCTTGTAGTCCCAGCTACTCGGGAGGCTGAGGCAGTAGGATCGCTTGAGCCCAGGAGTTTGAGGTTGCTGTGAGCTAGGCTGACGCCATGGCACTCACTCTAGCCTGGACAACAAAGTGAGACTCTGTCTCAAAAAAAAAAAAAAAGACCCCATCTCTACCCAAAACAGAAAAAATTAGCCAGGCATTGTGGCACATGCCTGTAGTCTCAGCTACTCAGGAGGCTGAGGCAGAAGGATGGCTTGAGCCCAGGAGTTTGAGGTTGCTGTGAGCTAGGCTGACGCCACAGCACTCTAGCTGGGGCAACACAGTGAGATTCTGTCTCAAAAAAAATAAAATAAAAAAAAAGAATTCACCTAAATGCTATAACTATCATGACATACTCTGCATTGTCTCTGCATGGCGTACACTCTGCATATGGCATTCAGACCCATGCATTTAAATAAGTCGATTACTATACTTCTTATACCAATCATCACATTCACATTCTATGTCTAATCATTCGTGTTCTCAGTAGCTCACATTATTCTTTCCTAAATTGCTGACTACATATTCTGACAAATTTCATGATAATTAAATCCATTTGAACATAACCTCCAAAAAAAGGGAAAAAATAACTAATGAACTAGATCTAAAAGACATCTATACCTGTAATCCTAGCACTCTGGGAGGCCGAGCCGGGTGGATCGCTCAAGGTCAGGAGTTCGAAACCAGCCTGAGCGAGATTCTGTCTCTATTAAAAATAGAAAGAAACTAATTGACCAACTAAAAATATACACACAAAAAATTAGCCGAGCATGGTGGCGCATGCCTGTAGTCCCAGCTACTGGGGAGGCTGAGGCAGCAGGATCGCTTGAGCCCAGGAGTTTGAGGTTGCTGTGAGCTAGGCTGATGCCATGGCACTCACTCTAGCCTGGGCAACAAAGTGAGACTCTTGTCTCAAAAAAAAAAAAAAAAAGACGTCTATAGAAGACTCCACCCAACAACAGCAGAATAAAAATTCATCTCAAGTGCACAGGAGAACATTTTCCAGGACAGATTATACAGTAGGTCATAAAACAAGCCCCAATAAATGTAGAAGGATTGAATCGTACAAGGTACGTTCTACAATCACAATGAAATTAAAACAGAAATAAACAACAGAAGGACTGCTGGGAAATTCACAAATATGTGGAAATTAACATACTCCTAAATAACCAATGAGTCAAAGAAATAACAAGGGAAATTAAATAATACTTTGAAATAAATGAAAACAAAAGCTGTATACCCAAATTTATGGGATGCAGCTAAAGCAGAGTTTAGTGGGAAATTTATAGCTGTAAATATCTACATTAAAAGGGAAAATGTACCACAGTATTTCAAATTGAAGTTGGGTTTTTGTTTTCTATTGTGAATTTTAAAAAATCAAGTGCAAATCAAAATCTTTTCTATATAAAATTCAAACCCAAAATCAAGTTATACAAGAAGAATTTTTCATTAGATTACCTGAGGATATGCAGATGAGAAGCATGTCCTTTTTTCCGGGCTTTTAATATCTAATAGGGAGAAGATGAAGTGAGGGAAGAACATGCAGAAATCTCAGACATTAACACACAATACTAACAAACTAATAGATAAATCTAAAAATTACTACTAAAGACTTTAAAGGCAACAACTGTTCAGGTGGGTGTAGTTATATTACAAGCTTAGAGAAGACAGACAATGGGCTTCTGAACAGACAGCATATGACTTTCCAAGTTTGAGAACACTTAAAATATTGGTTCTTCTTTACCAGTAACCTAAACTTAAAAGGAGACCAATTAATTTACTTAAAGGAAAGACTTGTAGGGTCTACTGGTTTCCATTGCTAGCATTAAGTGAAGCCATGTGTCACAAATTCATTGAGATATTTGATGTGGAGTACAATTAGCACTTTTGTTCAAGATCTATTCTGACACAGATTTAACATGTGACTTTGAAAAAAGTCTTAATCATTATTATCTTCTCTAATAGCCTGGCACAGAAATCTTTTGAGCTACTACCATTTCTAAAGAGGTATACTTAAACAGAAACCCCTTTCTTCTCTCCAAAGATGAAATATCTGCTTACTTTCATTATAAAATTTTGAATACGGCTTCACCATTTCCCCCCCCATTGTATTCAGAAAGTATAATATTAATAAAAGTAAGTATGGCTCCATGCATTAAATTTTTTTTCTGAAAGGTTACAGAAACCTTGAATAGTTTTCTTTGAGAAGAGGGTTTGTCACATAAATTTTCTAATGATGAGACATTTATTTATTTATTTGCTTTTTAATTTTTAAAGTTATCGGGGTAGTCCCAGCCACTGGGGAGGCTGAGGCAGTAGGACTGCTTGAGCCCAGGAGTTTGAGGTTACTGTGAGCTAGGCTAACACCATGGCACTCTAGCCTAGGCAACAAAGCAAGACTGTCTCAAAAAAAAAAAAAAAAAGTTATCTGGGCAACAGGAGGGAGTATGACCTAACTTTCTTTTATACTATTCTATTAAATGATTCTAATAAATATTTCTTATTCAAATAATATTTTCAAAGGAATAAAATGAAGACATTTGATTTCTTAATGCACAATAGATAACTAAAATTCACTAATAATTTCAAATATTTATTTTGTCTACTTTTCAAAGCCAAACATTTTATAGAAATTGATACATAACAAAAGAGAATTCTGACTGGAGCTAAAAGTGCACAGAAGTCAAAAAAGGAGAAATGGATAAATAAACTTCTGAAAAACTGCAATTTGGCTACGTTAGTAATTTTAATCCAATTTAGAGACTGACCAAAGTCAAAAGTAAGTACACAAGAAAAGACGTAACATTACTTTCACATCAGGTGCAAGGAAAAGATAAGCCGGATATAATAAAAAATCTAGGCCGGGCGCTGTGGCTCACGCCTGTAATCCTAGCTCTTGGGAGGCCGAGGCGGGCGGATTGCTCAAGGTCAGGAGTTCAAAACCAGCCTGAGCAAGAGCGAGACCCCGTCTCTACTATAAATAGAAAGAAATTAATTGGCCAACTGATATATATATAAAAAAAAAAATTAGCTGGGCATGGTGGTGCATGCCTGTAGTCCCAGCTACCCGGGAGGCTGAGGCAGAAGGATCACTGGAGCCCAGGAGTTTGAGGTTGCTGTGAGCTAGGCTGACGCCACGGCACTCACTCTAGCCTGGGCAACAAAGCGAGACTCTGTCTCAAAAAAAAAAAAAAAAAAAAAAATCTAGGCAGCAAAATCAGTTGTAGAGCTGATCTGTTTATTTATAAAGAAAAAGGGTTGAACATGTTTCTAGTTTATCTTCATATATTCTATATAAAGTCTATTCAGTCAGCATTTTTTCAGGAAAAAAAAAAAAAAAAAAAAATCAGTCAGCATTTTTTCAGGAAAAAAAAAAAAAAATAAATAAAGTCTATGTAATTTCCCTCCACCATGTGGAAGATGCTGTACTGCCTGCACCAAGAACAGTCTTAGTATAAATCAAGTTTGCTCCCTGAAGCTGTGCACAGTGATTTTTTTTCCTTGCAAGAAAGCAAAATAGGCCCTAAAATGTTTGACTTGTAAACTGACATCTGGAAAACTATTATAGTATTTTTGTTTTTATTGCTTTTCTGATCACAAAACTAATATATGCATGTAAGTAAAAACATCCATGACAGAAATACATACTAAAGAAAGCAAAAATTCTCCATAATCCCAACATCCAGAGAATAGCAACTGTTAACTAACATGACAGTTTTCTTTTTTATATTGCAGTACATGTGAGTGAGGATGTTTCATTAAGTTACTCTACCTTTTTCTCAAAACCTCTCAGCAGAGCCTCCAGGCTTTAAAACTAAACATTTGCAGCATAAACTAAACAAAGCCTGGTTTGTCTGTCTTCCCATCTTTTTCCAACCATGAGTTAGGATTAATGATCTCCCTCTATAAAAGCTTCATTTAGCTCAAAGAACTAAAATTGAATTATGAATACATGCCAAATTTCTCTGCTATCATAATTACTTATTAATTTAACCTGACAAAACTATAAAAGCAAATTAATCACATAAAAGAAAAGCACGAACTAAAATATGTGTCTGAAAAACTATGTCAAGCATTTAACATGCTGAGGAAAGACATTTAATCATTTCACAGTCCTATAAAATACTGTAAAACTCCGATATAATGTTTTATTGTTAAGGGAGACTAGAGAATAAATTAAACGTTAGCTGTGCTATTGTTATGTATTCTGGCTAGGGATTATGGGCCATTCTCATAAGTAACCATTTGTTCAGCCCTTTAGGACAATAGGGCAACATATATACCAAAAGCCTCCCTTGAGATAGTGAACTAAACTATACATAGAAATGAGAAATATCCAGTTACAGGGAAATAGTTAAGCCAATTATAGAACATTAACTTGATGTATTATACAATCATTAAAAATAATTAGTAAAACTAATATGAAGGCTGGGCACAGTGGCTAATGCCTATAATCCCAGCATTTTGGGAGGCTGAGACAGGAGGATCACTTGAGCCCAGGAGTTCAAAGCCAGCCTGAGCCAGAGTGAGACCATATCTCTATGAAAGATAAAAAAAAATTAGCCAGGTGTGGTGGTGTGCACCTTAAGTCCCAGCTGCTCAGGAATCTGAGGCAGGAGGATTGCTTGAGCCCAGGAGTTTAAGGCTGGAGTGAGCTATAATGATGCCACCTTACTCTAGCCCAGGCGACAGAACAAGACCCTATCTCAAAAAAAAAAAAAGAAAAAAGAAAATGGTAACATGTTGTATTTTAAGTGCACTACAATGACAGGATTATGAAAATATATGTGTACTGATAAAGCTTAGAAGAGATCTGAAATAGTAAAAATACTGGAGTGGAGGGATTTACATGAGATTTTGAGTTTCTTAGCTCTTTTTCCTATTGACATATTTTAAAGTAATCTTAAATGGTAAAATGAAATGGAAAAACTGCTAATAAAACAATTTGAATATATTCTTTTTTTATTTTTTAAAAGAGAGTCTAGGCCAGGTGCGGTGATTCACGCCTGTAATCCTAGCACTCTGGGAGGCAGAGGCGCACGGTTCGCTCAAGGTCAGGAGTTCGAAAGACCCCATCTCTACCAAAAATAGAAAGAAATTAATTGGCCAACTAAAAACATATATACAAAAAATTAGCCGGGCATGGTGGCGTGTGCCTGTAGTCCCAGCTAATTGGGAGGCTGACACAGTAGGATCGCTTGAGCCCAGGAATTTGAGGTTGCTGTGAGCTAGGCTGATGCCACAGCACTCTAGCCCGGGCAACAAAGTGAGACTCCACTCAAAAAAAAAGACAGAGTCTAGCTTTGTTGCCTACACTGGAGCACAGTGGCATGATCACAGCTCGCTGTGGCCTCAAACTCCTGGTCTCAAGCGATACTCCTACCTCAGCCTCCCAAGTGCCTAGGACTACAGGTACACACCACCATGCCCAGCTAATTTTTTGCAGAAACAAGGTCTTGCTATGTTGCCCAGGCTGGTCTCGAACTCCTGGCTTCAAGCGATCCTCCTACCTTGGCCTCCCAAAGTGCTGGGATTACAAGCATGAGCCACCAAGGCAGCCCCCAAATGTATTTTTTCTAGTACTCCTTTGTAAACTGCACAGTTATCCATGAAAATAAAGATGTATGAAATGACACAAAATGAGACATGTAATGATGGATATTCCCCAAAACACATACTCCTTTCTATAGCTTCAAGGTCCAAAATATATTTCCTCTCACTTTCTAACTAAACTGATGCTTTCTGCATGTCTTTACAAGGAAAATATTATGAAAGGCTTCTGCCATTTTGTTAAACCTAGACTTTAAAAGTCCACTGTTAAGTCCCAGCTACAGTCAAGCAGGAGGATCACTTGAGCCCAGGAGCTCCAATCCAGCCTGGGCAATATAGTGAGACCCTGTCTCTGGGAGGGAAAAAAAAGTCTACTTTTAAACTAAAGAATGTATTAATTGAAAATAAAAGCCACTGTTAAGGAAGGGAAAAGTTTTTCAATCTTTTACTGCTACTAATTAGTGCAGGTTGAGTATCCCTTATCCAAAATAAGGGACCAGAAGAGTTTCAAATTTCTGATTTTTTCACATTTTAGAAAATTTGCATTTATACCAGTTCAGCATCCCTAATGTTAAAATTCAAAATGCTCCAATGAGCATTTCCTTGGAGGATCATGTTGGCAGTCAAAATAGTTTTGGATTTCAGATCTTTGGATTAGGGACATTCAACTTGTACCTGTTTTGATAAAATGTTAGGCTCTGAGCTTTCCTTCAAAGAAGAAAACAAACTGAAGTATTATCCATGGCATCCTTAAGATTTTTTAAAGTTGTTAGGGAAAAATATGGCTCGTCTCAGTATCAAGACCAGAGAAAATGTTCACCCATGGGGCCTCACTTAAGGAAGTTACAGATAAAGAGTCCTTCCTTAATATCCTTACAGTAAATACTATGGTGAGTTTTTCCCAAGGGTGTTTATTCTAATATCTCTTACTGTCAGCCAACAGCATAATCCTAATGCTTCACTAAGCCATTTTAAGAGTACAAAAGAGAGGCCCTCAATAGGATACTGTGTAGGGTTATCCCTCTCTTTGCTTTCAGGTTCAATTCTGAGAGAGACCACAGATGTATAAGAATGGAGAAACTACTTGTCTTTCAGACATTCCTGTTTCAATACTGTGCTTTCAGCTAAGCTCTAGGATGGGGTTTGAACAATTCTGAGTTTGAAGTAATAGCAGACAACCACTTGGCCAGTTTTGTGGGTAGAGTCATGTGACTTAATAGTTCTCTGAGCTGGGGATTGGACTGACCACCTCTTATCAAAGCTGTGCACCTGAATAACATTAATAGAACAAACAGCAGCTAGCAATTACTGTCTACTTTGTGCTAGTCACTGCTTTAAACACACTAACATATTAGCTCTTTTAATCTTCACTATGACCCTAGGAAGGTAGGTGTGACTGTTCCCACTTTACTGATGGGAGAACCAAAACACAAAGCCATTAAGTAAATTATCCAAGATCACAATGTGAAATCTGCCAGTGGAAGAGTTGGGATTCAAAGCAGGTAGGTCATTCATACATACATACATAAACAAACAACTGGCCGAGCGCTGCGGCTCACGCCTGTAATCCTAGCTCTTGGGAGGCCGAGGCAGGCGGATTGCTCAAGGTCAGGAGTTCAAAACCAGCCTGAGCAAGAGCGAGACCCTGTCTCTACTATAAATAGAAAGAAATTAATTGGCCAACTGATATATATATAAAAAATTAGCCGGGCATGGTGGCACATGCCTGTAGTCCCAGCTACTCGGGAGGCTGAGGCAGAAGGATCACTTGAGCCCAGGAGTTTGAGGTTGCTGTGAGCTAGGCTGACGCCACGGCACTCACTCTAGCCTGGACAACAAAGCGAGACTCTGTCTCAAAAAAAAACAACTAAATAAATAAAACAAAGCAGGTCGAACCTAGACCCAGTATTCTTTATAATACTACAGATGCCTCTCATTCTACATTTACATCCACTAGGAGGTGAAATTAGGGGAGTAATTTGCCAAAAGGACCAACATTTTCCTCAAGTCATTCTGGGTCACTTTTTTAAACATCTCAAAGTTTTATGATACTGAACATGGCCACAATGAACTTTAACCTAAAAGATTTAAAGTCAGGTTAAACCTTAGCCATTAAGAAAACAAACCAACCCATGAGCAGAGCACTTGAACCTCCTGGAATATCCTTCAAGGTAAACTAAATGCAGACTGTTAACTATTTACTATTTGAATATAACTTTATTGTTTTAATAAAACTGATATACATGGGCCAGGCGTGGTGGCTCACGCCTATAATCCTAGCACTCTGGGAGGCCGAGGCGGGCAGATTGCTCGAGGTCAGGAGTTCGAAACCAGCCTGAGCAAGAGTGAGAACCCCATCTCTATTATAAATAGAAAGAAATTAATTGGCCAACTAATATATATAGAAAAAATTAGCTGGGCATGGTGGAGCATGCCTGTAGTCCCAGCTACTCGGGAGGCTGAGGCAAGAGGATTGCTTGAGCCCAGGAGTTTGAGGTTGCTGTGAGTGAGGCTGACGCGATGGCACTCATTCTAGCCTGGGCAACAAAGTGAGATTCTGTCTCAAAAAAAACCAAACAAACAAAAAAACTTATATACATGTTCTTTTAAAGTAAAGCAATTGAAAAGAGTACAAAGAGAGTAAAAATCACCTGAAATCCAGTCACTTGGAGACAAGTTACCTTTTGGGTGACTATTCAGAAAGAAGTCTATGTATATAATAGAAAGCAAAGAGAAAAAAATAGAAATTTTCCCTAAGTGGGCTCTCTCTCTTAATTTGACCTCATGTATATACAGAAAGGCTCTACTGGGTAGTGATTAAAAACATGGAATCTGGGCCGGGCATGGTGGCTCACACCTGTAATCCAAGCACTCTGGGGAGCCAAGGCAGGTGGACCACTTGATCTCAGGAGTTCAAGACCAGCCTGAGGAAGAACGAGACCCCATATCTACTAAAAAAGAAAAATTAGCTAGGCGTGGTGGTGCACACCTGTAGTCACAGATGAGACTAAGGCAGGAGGATTGCTTGAGCCTAGGAGTTTGAAGCTGCAGTGCTCTATGATCATGCCTGTGAATAGCCACTGCACTCCAACCTGGGTAACACAGGGAACATAGTGAGACCCTGTCTCTAATACACACACACACACATACGCACACACACACATATATATATATATGGAGAGAGAGAGAAAGAGAATATGAATGAGAATGAAAGAAGAAAGAAAAAAAAATGGGGCTAATGATGCCAATCTTTCAGGGCCTAAGAAGATTAGGAATCATTTATAATTTAGTGGCATACAATAAACGTTCCATAAATGGTAGCTATTCAACGGTGACTTCAACCATACAGCTTAGAGGTGAAATTGAAAAACCCCAGAGGAATATTGTATTTTTTTATTCATTTCTTTCTCCAAACAGAGAGAAGACTGATCTTCAGCCAGTCCCCCAAAAAAGTCTTGTGCAGGAACTGAAAGTTCATTCTCAGCACCTATTTGGAAACTGTTCACTCAGCTGACAAAATAAATATAATAAAAGGCAAACAAATGATTTGTTTTAAGAGCACACAAATAACAAACTGCACTCATTCTTAAAAATTAAATGCAGGCCAGGCCAGGCACTTGAACTCAGTAGATTGAGACCAGCCTGAGTAAAAGCAAGACCCCATCTCTACTAAAAATAGAAAGAAATTAGCCAGGCATGGTGGCATGATCCTGCAGTCCCAGCTACTTGGGAGGCTGAAGCAGGAGGATCGCTTGAGCCCAGGAGTTTGAGGTTGCAGTGGGCTATGAACTCCTGGGCTCAAAGGATTCTCCTGCCTCAGCCTCCCAAGCAGTTGGGACTATAGGCACACACCACTGTGCCTTGCTCATTTTTTAGGATAATTTAAACACTTGAAATGGGACTTGTGCACTGAAATTCAAGACTTAAACTTTGTGAAAACTATAACCAACCAAACTAGGGTTTGACTCTCAAGAATCATAACCAACAGGGGACTCTTTCCTCAGAAGACTCACTCAAATGCTCCTAACTCACAGGAAGAAATCCCGTGATTTTTTCCTTTCAGCATCTCTCAATCCACACCCCACCTTCATTCCTAGTATCTAATAGCTATGGCAGGCAATTAACACACAACCTGATTACTGCAACCTTTCAGGCTTGAGACCCCAGGCTTCCCTCCTTGCAATCCACTACACACACAGAACACTTTCATCATCAGCCAAAACCTTCCAAGGCTTCTTTTTTTTTTTTTTAAACTTAATAAATATACTTCTAGTTTCTTTTTTTCTTTTCACTGACAAGTCTTGCTTCAAATTCCAAGGCTTCTTAAAGACAAGATCAAATTCTTACTGGATTTTACTTATCTGGCTCCAATTATACCTTATTTTGTTCTGGACCCTTAATCCAGCCTTCCTATCTCAAACAGAGCTTCACTTGTACCCCTTCCCTTGAACTGTCACCCTTCTCTTCACCTAGCCCTGTCATCTCACAAGGTCCAGTTCAGGTCACACCTCTGCACACACCTTACTCTGACATCAGCTCTTACCAGTGTCTTCCTTTCCTGAATTACTCTAGTAGTACAGTGTGCAAAACAACTCTAGCATTATACCAAATACCAGTTCACTACTAGGGATTTATAGTTGTGTGATCTAGGATAGATTCATTTAACCTGTATGGGCCATCATTTCCTCATCTGTATAATAAGAAGTCTAACTTAAGAGATTTTTAAAAGGTCTTTTCCTGTTCTAAAATTAATTTTATATACTGCCTTTTACTATTTTACATATTAATCTCACTTCTCTTATTAGATTTTAGAAGCTCCTAAAGGGAGAAAGTACATTTTATATTTCTTCCCCAGCTCTTACAGCAACTTATCCCAGGATCTGGCTCAGGGAGATGCTCACTAAATGTGACATTGAAATAGGCCAAGCAACACTGAGACAGGACACCACAAAGATCTAAAGGTGAACTCAAGACCTATTTCTAAAGTGTTTAAGAAACTGGTAAAGGTAGTCAGTGCCAGAGAAAGTAGAAGACACCTAGATGATCCAGGGATGGCTCTAGAATGGAATGACCACGGGTTTGAGAGCTCAAAACCATCTTTTAATTCCTATGCAGCACTATTTCAAGTTACTTATGCATAAGCCCCTAATGGCAGCTACAACTCTTAGGCAAGCTCATATGGTGTTTTGTGCCCTAGGGTAGACTATTTAGGGGTCTTGACAGTGTGGAACCTCTGGGACTATCTCAAGCCTACCCTACAGCAGTGGGAGAATTAAGGTTCATTTCAGCCAGAGAGCCCTGAAACCTGCAATAGAAGAATAACTCCTTCCATTTTTACCTCCTACTGCCCTCCCTTCCCATAACCAAGAAAAAACCACAAGTTTTTACAAGAGAGAAAGTAACAATGGCAGAAATATTGAAACATTCACTTCTAGTTAGGCTCCCAGTAAAATGTTTTTATTTTTCTATCTTTTCTCAGGGCAGTAAACAGGTCAATGTGCAGACAGAGAGTGGGAAAGGATTCTTTTGAAGAAGAGGAATCACCATTAACTAAAAGTTAACCAGAAACTCTAACAGAGTGAGAGGATATAATCCTTCTGAACTCCAATCAGAGCTAGAGCAATAAGCCCCATTCTATTTCATTATCTTGAAATGAAATGTACATCTCCTTTACCAAGAGAGGGCAAATATATCCCTAGTTCAATCAAATTAGTCAATACTATTCTAGCCACTTATAAAACGTGTTTTGGCTCACAACTAACATCCTCAAGAATTATCAAATCAAAAGCAACTCAAACGAAGCCAGTTTACTCCTTGAAGAACCAAATGAGGAAAACTCCACTTTTTTTACTAACAGCTCTTAAGAAAGCATGTTCCTCCTCTTCACCCAGCCATTTCACACAGTTATGAGACAAAGGGCAACTACTGTATCCTCACTTTTTTTTTTTGGAGTAAAGCCACAAGATTCCTAACAAACAGCTAATGGCCACCGTTTAAAAGCAATAACGGCACTATGGCTTCCTATTTCGCTCATCTATTAAATTGGAAAGAACCAAATATATGTATTTTTCTCTCTTCACAAAGAAAATCTGAAAGTAAATGTGAACACTCTGATTCAGTTTCTCCCCCATCATAAAAATTTCTTGGCAAATGTTAAACAGTAGTATCAACTTCCCTAATAATAGGATGGGAGAGATGTGTTCTAAACTTGTTGAGGAGTTTACTAATTTAAGCAAGAATTTATAAAATGTTCATAGTCCAGAAAAACTTTAGTGACAGAAATCAGGGAACGTTCTCATCCAAATACTCTTAATAAGAGACCACACATCCCTAGCTTTGGTTTAATTTGTTGCTTTAGTGCTAAATATGCAATGGGACAGGCTGGGCCCGATGGCTCACGCCTGTAATCCTGGCACTCTAGGAGGCTGAGGTGGGTGGATTGTTCAAGGTCAGGAGTTCAAAACCAGCCTGAGCAAGAGTGAGACACCCTCCCACCCCCCTCCCACCCCCGTCTCTACTAATTGGCCAACTAATATATATAGAAAAAATTAGCCGGGCACAGTGGCACATGCCTGTAGTCTCAGCTACTTGGGAGCCTGAGGCAGGAGAATTGATTGAGCCCAGGAGTTTGAGGTTGCTGTGAGCTAGGCTGACGCCACGGCACTCACTCTAGCCTGGGCAACAAAGAGAGACTCTGTCTCAAAAAAAAAAAAAAAAAATGCAATGGGACAAACTTACAGAAATATGTGAACTACCAGCCTTCTAGGTTTAAGCTTCTAGGGTAAGCTTAATAGAGAAATCTAAGTTTGTATTTATTAAAAAAAAAAAAAAGGCCCAAAAGGGTTTTTGCACAGGCTATAAATGTGGGTATTTGAGTAGCCAGTCTTACTATGATGTCACAAGTCGGTTATCTGCTGAAAACAGTAATCACCTACAAAAACATCAAGTAATCGCCTCTGTACACCAACGAAACTGTAATTCTGTAGTCTAAGTTAGTTTTGTTCTGATTTCTAGCTCTCTAAGAAAATAGAAACAGAGGACACATATCTTTCTAAAACCTATAGATGGTTCTGTGCACTTTCTGACAATGTAGTGCTGGCTTTGAGAAAATCCTCAAAAAGCTTGGTGCTGTAAACACAGCTTTGAAATGAACACAAAGACATAAAGTTTTCTTCTCCTTAATGGGCTGTTCAGCATTATCTTCTGAGGTTCAATCTACATTTCTAACATTAAGAAATTACTTTAAAAAAAAAAAGAAATTACTACGCAGTTATTCAGAGTAGAACTCTACCCCTTGGAGAATGAGAGCAAAATAGGTCCACATAACTTAAAAAAGAAATATCACAAGTCCTTTTATAAAGGACCATATCTCTAAATTTCTCCTTTCTTCCTCTTTATAAAATTCTAAGAATTTCATTCAGGGGTAGTAAACAAATGGGTGGCGAATTCCAACAATCAGACTAAGGCTCAGAGGAAAAAATGTCAAAACTCTAGATACAGCGAACACGTCAGCCTTTCCTCTCCTAAAGTTGACATACTGTTTGATAACACCCACCCTTGTAAAAATAAATTACATATCCAAAAGGGCAACCCGGCTCTAGTCAATTGGGTAAACAACATAATTAACATGTGCCAGGTGGAGAGCGAATCCTCATGCAAATAGTGGGACTCAAAATAAGCTGCAAACTGTAAAGAAGCTTATTTCTAAACTGTCAGCAGGTTTCTTTTGTGCAATTAGAGTTTAATATGGGGTAATTGCTCCTCAAGTTTCTTTTAAGAAAATCAAAATCTGACTTGTACAATAGCAGGTTTAACCTTATTATTTAAAACTCTATTAGTTTTTTCACAAAGAATAAAAATACACTGAGGTTTCTAAGTGAATTTTGGCATATACTTCTAGCAACCTCTCTAAACTGGGAAGATTTTCTAACCCACCAGGATCATATTCCAGAATGTAAAATCCTCTGGCTATGTAAAATAAAACTGAAAGCTTTTATATAAATAAGTTTAGGTCTTTTTTAAAAATCCTCTAATTTTTTATAAATCTATACAAGGTAAATCTTAATCCTTCCTTTCTATAATCACATTACTTTGATTTACTTGAATTATTACAAATAGAAATACTCAAAGCATTCACACAAAGGCAGTTAAAGACCACACATCACACCAACTCTCTTCAGTCATATTTAATATTCAACTCAACGTCTATCTCAAGCTCTCCAGATCAAACATGATGCTAAATATTAAAAGTATAAAATGAAAAAGAATGAGCACAGCTTTGTGTATTATCTGGATGAAAAAAGCTAGGTAAGTACAAGGAGAGGCGATCTCAGCATTGTGCTCAGCATCAACACTTACCTTGAGGATGTCCCCCCTTTTGAAGCTCAGCTCGTCGTCTGCAGTAGCTTTGAAGTCATATTTGGCGATGGCTTCCATTCTGAGCGCTGCTCAGTGCTCAGCAGCCTGAAGCAGGGGGAAGGGAGTCTTCCCTGCTGAAGCAACCCAGCGCTCTGGGCTCAGCCTCGCCTCTCTTCTGGGACTCGCTCCTGCACTCTGGGACGCACAATGCCACCCTGAATCAGAAGAGGGACAATTAAGAGAAGGGGCCAGGATCGAAGGCAGCCCCGCCCTGCCAATCGGCCTGCTGTCCCAGCCCCCACGCCCCCTGGCTCAGCCCTCCTCCCTCCCTTCCAGGCAACAGCCCTGCTCGGCTCTCCTTCTTCCTCTTTTCTGCCTCAGCCCCCAGGCGACTGACAGGCCCGCTGGCCAATGACGGCAGCTGCTTTAGCTATTCCAGAACACACTTCCTCTTCCTTCCCGCTGGGTGTGCGCGGTGTGCAGGAACCGGCTGGTGTCCCACTCAGTCTCCGCCTTTCCTCCCTCACCCCTTACTCTCTCTTCTCCAGGCATCAAACGCAGTCCACTGAAAGAAAGGCCTCACCCTGGGAACGGCACCTGTCTCTCCTCAGATAAACAGGCCTGCCTCCCTCCCAACCTTTCTGGTTTCCTGAGAACACTGGCTCCCCTACTCACACTAAAAAGCAAGCAATGCAGGCTTTCATCTCCAGCTGCTTTGCTCTTTTCTAGAAACTAAACCTTGGTCTGCTCCCAAGAGGGCAGAAAGTGAACTTAGGAACTGCTGTTTCAGTCCACTCAGGACTACGAACACCAGCAGCTTCCCCCACCACTTCCAAACTGATCAGCAAGCTCATGTAACCAGAGAAAGGATGGCTTGGCGCTTTCTGCTAGTGGAGATGGTGCTCTTGCATGAGGCCCCCGGTCCCCTGAAGATCCTCAAGCCTTTGGGGTCCCCCCAAGTCCTAGAAATAGATGTCCAAAGCTCAGCAGTCCAGATTGACTCCACATTATTTTTTTTCTTTGAAATAAAACTGTTTGGTTTTCATTATCTAAAGATACAGGTAACATCAAAATTGGTATAGAAACCTAAATAGAAAAATAACTGCCTTTTACATACATAAGCTTATGAACACTGGCATTGTCATTAGTTGCTTTAGAATTTAGGATATCAGTAGACATTTAAACATACATATATTGGGTCATAAATTGTGAAATGTCCAATTTTGAATCAAAAGTGTACTTTATTATATCTCAAACAAGAATCAGTACAATTAAAGTATGCAAACAGGCCGGGCACGGTGGCTCACACCTGTAATCCTAGCACTCTGGGAGGCCGAGGCGGGAGGATTGATCGAGATCAGGAGTTTGAAACCAGCCTGAGCAAGAGCAAGACCCGTCTCTACTATAAATAGAAAGAAATTAATTGGCCAACTAAAAATATATAGAAAAAATTAGCCAGGCATGGTGGCGCATGCCTGTAGTCCCAGCTACTCGGGAGGCTGAAGCAGAAGGATCGCCTCAGCCCAGGAATTTGAGGTTGCTGTGGGCTAGGCTGATGCAAATAAACTATAGACACAGTTTTGCCATATATGTGTATAAAACTATATATGCATGTCTATATATGTATATGATTATATGTCAATACATTAATGTAGAACTTCATAGATTTTGTAGATATAAAAATCAACATAAAGGTGATTAGAAGACATATATCAATACATATATATAGAATTACTTATACTATTAAATATATGGGCAAGAGAATCCACACAAAACTCACTGACAGAAATGTTGGGACACAGAGCCACACACACACAGACATAAAGAGAGGCCAACAATTTCAAGGACACTAGGGCCTCCTTGCCATCTCTTTGTAATGAAGGAAACCCAAGTGGGTGGAGGAGTTTTTTTTCAAATGTTTCCTGGGATCTGTTTTGATCCTAATCTCCAAGTCGATGTCCTTTAGGGAGAGCAATCATAACTTCTATTTCAAACTAAGAGCTGAGCTGCCCAGTCCTCCTGAAACTAGCCATGAGAATAAGTGCTCATGGTCTACCCAGACAAGCTGCTCTCAACACCACATTGTTTCTAACTAGCCTGAGAAGCAGAGCTGAAGTCAAACAGAGGAAGTCAGAGGTCTCTCACTATCACCCAGAGCACAGCTTCTTTTCTCAGAGAAAAACTCACCTGCATTTTGCAGGTAAAAGATTCTGTCAGAACCCTTAGGAGTATCAGGTGACGGTGAACTGAGGGCAGTACAATCACTGCCATAGTAAAGAGTCTCCAACCACGAATATGGGGCACAACCTAGACCTTAGCATTACTTAAGGAAAATAAAGGCCCATTCTTCTTTGCTCAGTCCCTGTTTTCATACATGCTAAACAAAAGCAGAAAACAACAGAATGGGGACAGATTATTTATAGTGACACCTTTCTTGGATAATTACCACCTAGCAGCTCATGAGTGGTTATTTTTCTTTTGTTCTAAAGTTAACAATTGGGGCACTAATCAAGCATAGCTGCAAATGGACTAAGCAGTAAACCAGCTGGGAATATTAACATTAGACCAAGATGAGTATTAGCAAACAGGAAAGAAATTATCTGATAATAAAAAGTCTTTCAGTCAAATTCTAAAAGCCAAACATTCTGCTATAGGTAACTAATAAATAAAACCAATGTTTATTATTTCAGGCCATACCTAAGATATTCAATGTGGTGCTGGCTATAACAGAAGAAAAAATGAGTTCTAGGAAATATTTTAAAAATACAAAGATTAGTCTCAGAGTATTTATTTTTATGTATTCTTAAATCCCTTCACTTGCACTCTCTGTAATTAATTTATTTTTATCAAACTAACCCATGTATGTAATTTTAAAAGTCAGAGTTATTAAAAGGCTTATAAAAAAGAGCAGTTCCCTACCAACACCCACAAGCAATCACTCTCAATTTTGTTTTTAGCTTTGTCTTTGTATTTACTTACAGTATTTTTAAATAATACGCTCCTGCTGCTGTTTCTTAGTTTATTCCAGCCATTATCCATTACCTGAAAGGTAAAGACTTGGCAGTTCCACCCCAGCCATTCCCCCTGACCTATTCCAGTAATATCATAAATCCTGGCTTAAGCAGTGACGTTACATTATAAAATATTGTTCATTAATGATTTAAATAATGTGCTACAACCAACCTTACTTTGTTCCAGTCCTTTAATTTTCCCCAGCATTAAAGACTGCTTGGTTTCTTTTTTTGTTTTACTTGCCTAGTTTCCAATGTATCTATTTTTACTTTTTAACAAAACCTCTAAAATCTCTGCTACATGCTATCAATATTTTCTGCAGCCTATTTATTTGAACTGGTCTCTTGCTGTGATTGTTGAGACTATGTATCAATGATGGGAAGCTGAAGAATAATTGAGCAGACCTGAGAAAATAAGGAGCTTCATTTTTGAAAAGCAGCAATCAAACAGAAAGCCAAAGCACGGTCCCTGTTAAGATACTATGTACTAAAACAGGACACAAACTTCTATGTTATTCAGGATTTAAGACCACGGCACTGTTACCAAAAACAGCAGCAGCACATAAACCAAGTCAGTTCTCAACACCTGCTTTCCTGCTGCTACTCATCTGCCACAGGTTCCTGAGGGAAAGCTTAAAGAGACGGACCCTCTTGAAAATCATGTTTCCAAGTAACTATCGCTTTGTGAAATATAGTTTAACAGAAAATTAAATCAATACTTCCATGGATGTGCCAAAAAAAATTAGCATCTCATACAGAAAACTTCATGGTCAGCTTATTAGCCTATCAATACAAAAGAGCACATAGGCTAAGGGAATTCAAAAGACTGTGTTTCAGTAAAAAAAGTTCTATCACATACACAACACTATTACTAAAAGGAAGAAAGCTGAAAGTAGACACAATGAATAATGATTTAACAGAGCAGATTTTTCTGTTTCTTTCCCAAGAAAATAGGGTAGTAGTGTATTAAAAGCTGAAGCCAAATGAGAGTATCTCTAAAACTGTTACCAGCACATATCTCTGAAGCCCATCCCAAATAATGATTTTTTTTGCTGTTTGTTTTACAAATGCGGGAGATGATGTCACTATGGGAGTGAATGTTGAGCTGCTCTCCTTTTATTTCTTTTTAATGATTCCTTGTAAATGGCATTTTTTTCGACATTAAAAATTATTTTAATAGGTTTGGGGGTACAAGTTAAATTCAGTTATACACATCTATTGTATAGTGGTGGAATCTGGGCTTTTGGTGTACTCATCACCCAACAGGTGATTTTTCATCCCTAACCCCTTCAGCTTCCCCCTTTTGAGTCTCTAATTTCCATTATACCACTCTGTGTGCCCTTGTGTAGCCATATTCTAGCTCCCGCTTAAACACGAGAAAATACAGCATTTCTTTTTCTGTTCCTAAGTTACTCTACTTAGGGTAACAGCCTCCAGTTCCATCTCAGTTCTAGCAGTGAATTTTAAGAAGGGCAAGTATAGCTTTAACCCTTCATTTCAAACAATAGGCATTGTATCTGAAAATGTAGTATCCTAAAGGTATTTGTAAAATTTTATTTTCTTTCTTCCATTTAATACTCTTCTTCCAAAATTCACAAAAAATAAAATACACGACACTTCCTGGGCCAGTATAGCTTAGTGTTAAGACTACCCATGGTCTCTAGAGGCAGGCTGACCTAGGTTCAAGTAATGACCCTGCCATGTACAGCTATCATTTCAGGCAAGTCTTTTTAAAGAAGCCCCAGTTTTCTCATCTGCATAATATCTACCTTATAAGATTCACTAAGCATTAAATTAGATAACATAGATAATATATGTGAAATGCTTTGGACAGAGCCTGACATACAACAGTCACTCAAAATAAGTTAAAAATGTTACTCTAGCCAAGGCGGGCAGATTGCTCGAGGTCAGGAGTTCGAAACCAGCCTGAGCAAGGGCGAGACACCATCTCTACTATAAATAGAAAGAAATTAATTGGCCAACTAATATATATAGAAAAAAATTAGCCAGGCATGGTGGCACATGCTTGTAGTCCCAGCTACTCGGGATGCTGAGGCAGGAGGATCCCTTGAGCCCAGGAGTTTGAGGTTGCTGTGAGCTAGGCTGACATCACAGCACTCACTCTAGCATGGGCAACAAAGTGAGACTCTGTCTCAAAAAAAAGTTACTCTACTTAAAACATATAAAAAGAAATGCAAATTAAAACAAAGAGATTTCTTTCAGACTAATTGGGTTTTTTGTTTGTTTGTTTTTCTTTTTTTTTTTTTTTTACCAGAAACGTCTGTTGTATGTTTGTTTGTTTTTTTTGAGACAGTCTCACTCTGTCGCCAGGGCTAGAGTGCAGTGGCGTCATCATAGCTCACAGCAACCTCAAACTTCAGCGATCCTGCCTCAGCCTCTTGAGTAGCTGAGACTACAGGCACATGCCACTACATCTGGCTAATTTTTCTTTCTTTCTTTCTTTTTTTTTTTTTGGTAGAGATGAGGTCTTGCTCTTACTCATGCTTGTCTCAAACTCTGGACCACAAGCCATCCTCCTGCGGAGGCCTCCCAACAGGTGTGAGCCACCATGCCTGGCCTAATTAGCACATTTTTAAAAGATTTATAATACCCAGTCTCTGCAATACTTTGGGTAAATATTTCATCCTATCTGATGTTCATTCATTCAACATTTTGAGAAGTCACTAACTGCCAGACAATGTGGCATGGTACTAAAATTGTAACAATAAAACCATGCAAGAGCCCACACTATACCAGGGAATTAATATGCTCAATCTTTTGGGGGAATTATTTGGTAGTATCTTTTGACAATTTTTAAATACACACCTGGATCAAGCAATTTTATTTTCCAGATTTATCTCACTTAAAAAGTGACACAATAATGTGAAAAATATTAGATTACTATCCATAGCTTATATATAGAATATCTCTCTATAAGTACCAAGATTGTTATCAAACTGTTTCTGCAGTTTTTTTTTTTTTTTTTTTGAGACAGAGTCTCGCTTTGTTGCCCAGGCTAGAGTGAGTGCCGTGGCGTCAGCCTAGCTCACAGCAACCTCAAACTCCTGGGCTCAAGCGATCCTCCTGCCTCAGCCTCCCGAGTAGCTGGGACTACAGGCATTCGCCACCATGCCCGGCTAATTTTTTGTATATATATTAGTTGGCCAATTAATTTCTTTCTATTTATAGTAGAGATGGGGTCTCGCTCTTGCTCAGGCTGGTTTCGAACTCCTGACCTTGAGCAATCCGCCCACCTCGGCCTCCCAGAGAGCTAGGATTACAGGCGTGAGCCACCGCGCCCGGCCTGTTTCTGCAGTTTTTTATTTAAAAAACTGCAGAAATATTATAGTTTATTCCATTTCTGTAAAGCAAAATAATATATCAGTATGTGCTTACAAAAAAAAAAAAGCTCAGAAAGGTAACAATGATAATCTCTGGTAGTGAGATCATAGAATACTTTTACTTTCCACATAATACACCTCAATTGTGTTTTCACTGTTTTTACAGCAAGCATGAATTCCTTTTTTTTTTTTTTTTTTTTTTTTTTTGAGACAGAGTCTCACTCTATTGCCCGGGAGTGCCGTGGTGTCAGCCTAGCTCACAGCAACCTCAAACTCCTGGGCTCAGGCAATCCTACTGCCTCAGCCTCCCAAGTAGCTGGGACTACAGGCACGTGCCACCACGCCCAGCTAATTTTTTCTATATATTTTTTTAGCTGGCCAATTAATTTCTTTCTATTTTTAGTAGATACGGGGGTCTATTGCTCAGGCTGTTTTCAAACTCCTGACCTTGAGCGATCCTCCCACCTCTCGGCCTCCCAGAGTGCTAGGATTATAGGCGTGAGCTACCAAGCCCGGCCACGAATTACTTTTGTAGTCAGAAAGAACACAAACCAAAAAGCTTACTGAGGCTCTGCAGTTAGACCTGGATTTAAATGTCACTTTACCACTTACTAACAGGGGGATACTGGAGAAATGACTTATATTCTATAATCTCTATGATCCCTCAACAGGAAAATGGGGACAATAATAGCACCTACCTTATAAAGTCATTTTGATAATTAAAGGAGACGATGCCTTTAAATTGCCCGGCAGATGAGCCGGGCATGGAGGCAGCTACTTGGGAGGCTGAGGCAAGAGGATCCCTTTGAACCCAGGAGTTTGAGGTTGCTGTGAGCTAAGCTGATGCCATGGAACTCTAGCCTGGGTGACAGAGCAAGACTCTGTCTTAAAAAAAAAAAGAAGAAGAAGAAGAAAAAGGAAAATAAATAAATAGCCTGGCAGAATCTCCAGCTTGCTCCAAAAGATTGAGCTTATTAATTCCCTGCTATAGTGTGGGCTCTGTGAGATTTTTATTATTATAATATAGAACTAATCCAGAGACCTTAACTAGCATCTTCAGTCCCTTTTCAAATATCAGTCCACATGTTCTGACAGTAAATCTAGAACTTCCATCTACATATACATAAGATGAAAATACTGTAAGATAAAAATGTGTTTAATACACCTAACCTACTGATCATAACTTAGCCTAGCCTACCTTAAATGTGCTTTAAATACTTACATTAGCTGACAGTTGAGCAAAAGCATCTAACACAAAGCCTATTTTATATAAAGTGTTGAACATCTCCTGCAATTTACTGAATACTATACTGAGAGTGAATGGTTGTATGGGTACTTGAAGTACAAAATGGTTGTATGGGTACTTGAAGTACAGTTTCTACAGAATAATACTGCTATCGTGCCATCATAAAGTTCAAAAATGCTTTCAAGTCAGGAACCATCTGTACAGCCACAGAAGAACTCTCTGGTAGGCAAATTAATAGCACTATTAAGTATAAACTTAAATCACTCCACATCTCAGACCTAACAATGAAAAAAAATTTACACATATAAAAGCTAATCATACCTACATTCCATTAGGCTATTCTAAATATTTACTTCGTATATACAGAAAGTATAATTTTAGGTTGAGTAACTTAAAGCTGCCGGTCTCATGTCATGGCTACACTCAGTAACAAGTTTTTTTGTTGTTGTTTTTTTGGTCCTTGGACCATTTGCATCAAAACCACCCCATTCAGAGACCAATTCACCGTGGGATGCCTCCTGGAGTTCTGCCAGAACCTATTTTTAAAAAGATTCCCAGGTGATTCTTATACATACCAAATTTTAAGAGTCACTGCAATACCATAAAGATGCCTTAACCAGATTTTAAAATTTGCATTCCAGATAAGGCATGAGAATGTCCGTGCATAAAATGAAAATGCATATTCACTTGGCACACCTGGGAAAAAGCCAACTTTGACAAAATTTAAAAAAAAAGACTCTCAAAGTCCATTCACTAATGGCAGATAGAAATATCTTTGACAGAAAGAAATATCTGTCTGAACTAAGGAGATAACTATTAATTTCTCTCAGGAGAGCATGATGGCTCTCTATTCTGTATGACTTCATTTCTCCAAAATCCATTACTCTACTGCTGCTCTGTGTAACAGTTAGAACTCTACTGCACAACATGCGACATCACAGAAATTACTGAGAAAAATCTCTTAAGTACCATTAACAAGTAGTATTTAAAACCCAGCAATCCTCACAAATCTGAATAACTTGCTGCAGGAGTAAACAACCTCAAGCATTTAAATGCTTGTCTTTAGTACCAAAGAAAGCTGATTACAAAAATTAACTTATTTTTTTAATCGTAGGATTAGGAAAATTTTGAACATGGGAAGGAACAAAGATATTTCTTTCTGTCAAAGATATTTCTATCTGTCAAAAACAACGAAGTCTGATTATAACTGATGTAGAGAAAGTAGGGGTTGTTTTTCTTTTAGCACTTTGATCTTGGAACACTGATTTTTAAAAGAAAGCCTGATAAAGAATAAATTAGTACAGCTACAATGGGCAGGCTTTAACCAACTTATTAATGGTCTAAATAAGTTCTATTCCCTTAAAATTTTCAGGCTATCTTAATTCTGTTCTAATATAATATAGATCTATGGTTGATTTTCATTTTTTAACATTAACCACTCCCACTAAAAGTCAAGAAGTCATATAAGCCCCAAATTGACCCAATCTTCCTTACCAATATAAAACAGACATAGGGGAAAAAAGCATAAGCAAGTCAAGTGTAAGCAGGCACAAAAACACAACCTTACAAAGAAGAAAATAACTAAAACACAGGCTGGGTGGCTCACGCCTATAGTCTTAGCAACTCTGGAGGCTGAGACGGTAGGACTGCCTGAGCCCAGGAGTTCGAAATGTCAACCTGCTCAACAGAGCAAGATCCTGTCTCTAACTCACACTCACACACACACATACATGCAAACTACACTTGTGACCTAGTCACAGTATTGATTACTTAGGGCTGAATTCAATCTCTAGAGCCTCCCAGTTCCCAGGGGGAGAACTTAAGTCTAGCGTAGCTCTATAGCAACCCTTCAGGCTAACTGATGGAACACAGGGGATGCTTAAAAGTAGAGGAATGAAAGCAAGGAAGAGAGTATCTTCCCGAGAATGAAAAACGGAATCTTGAAATAAGGGAGAAAATGAACAGCGACAAAGGGCAGAAACTTAAAAAAAAATTATGCCAGAGAGGGGAGTGCAAAGAGGAAGGGGAAGTAGATTAGAAAGAAACGGGAGGGGGTAAATGACTTGCATTACACAAGCATTTCGAGTCCCTAGCGGAATGGAGAGAAGTAGATAGAGAGGGAAGGAAATAACTGAAGAAGTACCAAGTGAAAGAGGACTAAGAAAGCCAAAATAGACTAATGCTAATTTTTGTGTCTTTTTGACTCCTTTCTAAGTCAACAGCATCAGAAGATAGACCCTGAGTGCACTTCAGTCTCCTTCAAATTGCACTTCTATAGTGTTTAAAGCCAGCCTTGAATAACTTCCTGAACAAATGGTAACTCATCTGGCTTACAATCATACATGGAGAGCGCTGCAAATGAAAATTAACAGGGCCCTCACCCGCTGAAATACTTCCTCAGTGCATTCCAACCCGCTGCTGCTTTGCTTTTCTTGACAAATATTTTTCAAACACTTTTATTTTCCAAAGCTTCCGAATAAAGGTATCTCCTCTGGCTTCAGCAGCAAATGTACTAACTCACGGTGGATTCCAGCACAAGATTTGGCCCAAAGACGCCAAGAGATGGTGACGTGGTTGCCGTGCAGGTCGAAGGAGCATCAATCACATTTGCAACCTACACCGAATCCCCCGCCTGCCAGGCTAAGTCAGACTGACTCACAGAATTAGTACCTTGCGCCTCTCTACTCCCTGGCCCCTTCTGCGCAAACCCTCGTTATGAAAGCATGAGATTTAATTAAGAAGCCCCGTCCTCTTCCCCCGGGGTTCCGGGTTCTGCCCAGAGCCGAGAGCCGTAGGAGGACGGTCCCCAGAAAGGAAGAGTCCCAAAAGGGGAAATGTGAAATCCGAAACCCTGGGGATTCCGTTCCTTGACCCAAGCCCGCTCAGACTCGAACTGAGCCCCAGGCTGGGCCAGGTTTCCCTGGGGCCCAGTCCCGCTGAGGAGCGGGGAGGAAGAGGCACCGGAGAGCGCCGAGCGCCGCCGCCCGCACTCACCGTGGCGCAGCTGCTCCACTCCGCGTCCGGCCGGCCCCTCCGCAGCGCTGCGAGCGGCTGCCGACCCCGCTGCTGCTCCCCGAGGGCAGCACCTGCTCTGGCCGCCGTCACTACCACAGCCACCGTTGCCGCCGCTGCCGCCACTGCCGCCGCCGCCGCCCGGTCGCGGAAGCAGCACAGCGGCCTCGCTTCCGCTCCCCGCTCCTCGTCGGGGTCCCGCGAGAGCTACCCCACGCGGCCCCGCCCCGCTGCGCCCCTCCCCCGCGAGACTTCCCCCGGCGGAAAAGGCCCAGAGCGCAAGCGCTTTGCCTTGGCCGGCCCCCTCAGGTGGAGACCAGCTTGGTGCTATGGCGCATGCGCCAGGCTTCCCACAGCCGGAGGCGCTGGCATGGCCCCGCCCCCAAGTCGCCTTAACCCTCTCGGTGCCAGAGCGAGTAAATGACAGCTCAGTCCCGAAGGAATAACTCTTTCACACTCTTGTCACTTTCCCTTCCCTTTCTACAAAACCAAAGCAATTGGGGAGATCTCCTTCCAGCACGAAGCACTTAAAATGGAGGATCAGATCTTGAAATGTTTGAGAGTCTGGTCCGTACAAACTCTACAGATGATTAGTGGATTGTTTTGCTCGTTGATGGTATCAAGTGCTTACTATATGGTAGGCACTGTGAGGGTATGGAATAGAAATCCTGGGCCTCAAGAAGGTCATGGTCTAGACTCTAGAGAAGTAGAAGAAACATAAACAAATAATGCCATAGCCCTGTTACAATTGTTTGGGGAATGCTGAAGAAGCTAAGCAGATGGGGGAGGCATCGCTGCTCTGCCCACTGCAGAAAAGCCTTCGCACAGGTGATACCTTGACGTCTGAGCTGAGTCCTGGAGAACGAGTAGGAGCTCGCCAGGCACAGGAGCCTGAGTGTGGGCATTTCAGGCAAAGGGAATGGCACATAAGTACAGAGAGTAAGTACAGAGGAACGGAGGCGTGAGAGAGAAAGTAGTGTTCTAAGTAGTTCAATTCCAGTATGAGGCTGGAGAGTACCTGGGAGTGCCAGATGAGACTTGGAGAGATGACTCTGATCTTTCAGTTCCAAAAGCCCTTTCCAGTTAAAGGAGAGAACAGAACACATCTAATGTTAACGTATTCTTTGGAAGCCAGCAAAATCACATTGATATGAGAATAAGGAGGCATCTGATTCTATAGAGAAAACAAGCCCATTAAAATAAGGAAAATGAATTGTTCTTTTACCAAGTATTTATTTAGCATCAACTGCATGCAAGATGCTCTGCGGAATAAAAGATGAACCAGACAAAGCCTCTGCTTTCAGGGCTCTGTAGTCTAGAGTTGCCTGGTCTGCAAGACAAGCAGTTGGCCCTAAATGCCACTGAACTATATATATGGGGACAGCAGAGGAAGGAGCCTTTACTTAGTGCTTAGGTAATCAGGGAGGACTTGGTCTGAACTGCCATGTGAAAGCAGGGAGGAAAGTGATGGAATCAGCTAATATTTTGTATCATCCATCCAGAGCACTGGATTTGGAAGAAGGAGAAATGAAAGACAAGGCCAAGATGCACAGCTTAGATTTCATTGTCACATAGACAGAAACCTCTGAAGGTTTCTGAGCAGAAGATGTCTGCTATGAGGTAAAAATAACCAGAGGAAAATATTAATAACAAGAGGACCATTCGTTTACCACCTGATGCATACCAAAGTCATAGGGTGGATAACAAACATCCCCATTTGATAGACTCAGAAACAGGCTTAGAGAGGTCAGTAAATTACCCCAGGAAACCAAAATGTATTAGACCTGGGCCTGCCTTGTTCTAAAACCCACATTATTTACCCCCATTATGCCACTTTGTTCTAGATTGGTGGCCAGAAAAAATGGAAATGAAAGAGAAGGACTTGGCTGCTGAGCAGAGAGGAGGAGGAAGTGAGGGAAGAGCTGCAATTTTTTGTTTTGAGTAGGCCTGGGTAATGGGGAGAACAACAAAGAAATTTACCAGTCAGGAGGAGTAGCAGACTAGAGGGGATGGGCACAGAGGACAGGGAAGGGGCAGGCGAGGAGAGGATTGTAGGGGTGAAGGGAATTTTTCCCTCCTCTGAAGGTTTGAGTCTGCTGAAATACACTGACAAGAGATTAACCTACAAATTGATTGACATGCAAGTGTGTATGGGAGCAGTAAAAAAAATATAAGACTCAAAGAAGGGCCAGGTGGCTGAAGCTTAAATAGCACTCTTTAAATAAAGCAGAGGGAGATGGGGAAATGTAGGCAATTTTGAGGGGTAGTAAATGATTTTTTAGGGGAAATGAATGAGTCCAAAAAACAGACAACATCCTAGGACAAAGTTCCTCTGAGCTCTAGAGGGTAGGAGTGCTGAGAAATTTCAGAAAGTTGAGGGGTGGAACTTCACCGTGAAGAAAGGTTGTCTCATTATGCAGATAAAGTCTCCTAGACAATCTCAGCTACCCTCAGAAAATAGATGAAAAGTCTGTCTGGGGCTGATCTAAGTGTAGTGGTGTTTACTGTTTACAGCTAATTGATCACAACCAGTTACAGATTCCTTTGTTCTTTTTCCACTCCCACTGCTTCACTTGACTAGTCTGGGTGTGGTGATGACTTTTGGTCTTTTCTCTTCTCTGGTGGTTAATCTTTCCTGCTTACTTGGTGAGATTCCTCAGGAGGAAGTTTTAAAATAATTGCATTTTTTCCCTTTATGGAACACTTCATGAATTTGCATGTCATCCTTGCAGAGGGGTTATGCTAATCTTCTTTGCATCGTTCCAATTTTAGTATATGTGCTGCCAAAGCAAGCACACAATTGCATTTCTTTTGGAGGAAGTTATCTGAATCAGAGAGCCCCTGTGCTTTGGGTGGGGAAACAAGAGAAGTTTATAAATTTCTTGGTTCTGAGGCAGCTTCTATGGCATGTGGGTGAAGACACTAGAGAGGCTCATGAAGGACCTTTTCATATTGCCAAAGATTGGGATTCCATTTTATGGGATACTGAAGCAGGAGTGGGCCATGGTCAGATTTTCATCTTCAAAATACTTTATCATTCTGGCTGCAGAGTAGAAAATCATTTGGAACTAAGATACTTATCATCCACAAGAAAATGTCTCAAGTCCTTTGCAAGGTCCTTAAAGATTTGGCCCTGACAGCCAGCCCTACCCTTTCAGTCCCCAGCCAACATATAACTTCATCAATACTAAACCACTTGTGGTTTCCAGAAGGTGCCATGATCTTTTGAATGTCTATGTCTTTGCACATGCAATTTCCTCTGCTCAGTTGGCCTCCCCTTTCTCTAGGTCCCTTAGTCAGTTTTAGGGCTTCTTCTTCAAAATACCCACAGTAGCTCTGATCTCATTGCATCATTGTTATTCCTTGGCTCTCCTTTTCCTACAACCCCAACCCCAGGCCCCCCTACACCCCCCCTAGTTGGTCTACAAGCTCAACCGACAGACAGGACCACGCCTTTTCACACCTGTATTTTCAGTACCCAGCACAGTGCATAAAGTGAATAAATGGATGGATGGATGAATAAATAACGGAGGCTGACCAGAGATAAAAGTGTGGCTGCCTTTTTGGTGCCAAGGCAGTATTTAAAGCTAAGGAAGTGGGTGAGAGCTCAAAAAAGAGTAGAACAGGGGGGCAAAATTTACGTACTTCCTTTTCAAATGTAGCATTGATAAAACACTCTCAGTATGTCTATGTAAAGGCATATGCATATGGACCAGATTTGGAAAGGGACATTTGAAAGTAAAAATAATTGTGTTGGAATGGTGCGGTTGTGGGTGACTTTTTTTTAAAGGAAACATTTGTTACACCGTCTTTTTGATATTTTTTTTTTCTACAGACACAGACTCAGAAACTTGAGAGAACATTGCCCACGATCATTCCATCAGGAGAAAAAAACACACTAGAGGTAGTAGTATTTTGAATATGTTGCGGCTAATGTTAAATAGTGGAAAGAAATGGGAGTAAGGGGCCAGTTGTGAAGTAAAAATCACACCCTGCTATGAAAACCTATTGTTTCTGTAGCAAAACTTGCTAGTTGCCAACTGGCCGCATCAATCACTTCAGAATGCACAAACTAAATTATCAAAAAGTTTCTCTTCCTTTGGGGTTTGCCGTTTCGAATATTCAAAAATGGTTTCTCAACCTTCTTTTCTGTGAGTTATGGTGCTGCCACCTGCAGGTAAGATCTGGACATTGCCCTGGAATTTACTGACCTTGGAGGCCACAAACCTGGCCTGACAGCTGACCCCTTCCCTTGGGAGCTGGCTCAAGACCATTTCAGGGGCATCCTTGAGCCCATGTTTCTTTTCTTTCTTTTTCTTTTCTATTTCTTTTTTAGAGACAAGAGTCTTGCTCTGTCTACCAGAAGGCTGCAGGATGGAGTGCAGTGGTGTGATCACAGCTCACTGCAGCCTCAAACTCCTAGGCTCAAGCAATTCTCCTGCCTCAGCCTCTGGAATAGCTGGGACTCCAGGTACATGACACCGTGCCTGGCTATTTTTTTAAATTTTTTATAGAGATGGGGTCTCACTATGTTGCCCAGGCTGGTCTCAAGCGATCCTCCTGCCCCTGCCTTCCAAGATGCTGGTATTTCGAGCCCATGTTTCTAAGCTTCTCTTTAGTGAGAAAGACCTAGACATCCAGTGACAGCCTAAACTTGGGCATTTGGAATTCTACTCCCACTTGCCCAACGGATCTAGGAAGTTCTAACATAGAATTCCCTTGGCTTAAGTTGTGAACAAAGGCTGCTTACTCCTCTCAGGCTTTGAGGGTTTCCTCTGATGCTGAGCTTACCAATGAAGCACCAAGTTCTGTGACTTGCCCTCCTCAGCATCCTGGCCCCATTTCTATCACCTGACCTGGTCCACACCACCATCCTTCCTGGGTAGCTTCTCGAGCCTGCTAACTGATCATCATGGCCCTCTCCAAGCCCTTACCTCCACTGCAGCCAGGGTGGACTTTCTAAAACACAAATAGAAGAAGTGGGGTGGCAGATAAGGTTCAAAACTCGGCGTGCTCCATTTGGCCCCTGTGGCTGGCCCATGATGACAACACACTCAATTCTTATCCACCTCCCTTTGTCCCTGCTCTTTTAAACTATTTACAGTTTCCTGAATACTCTATAACTCATTTGAGCCCAAGGGAGCAGTATGTACAAAACCTGGGAGGTAAGAGAGTTATAGAGTATTTTTGTACATACTCCTCCTTTAGGCTCAAATGTTTCTTTCCCTGCCTTCTCTATCTTCATCTGGCTCCTGTGTGTCCTTAAACACTCAACTCAGGTGCCACCTCCTCCAGGAAGCCTCCACAGATGGTCTGGTCCCTCCAATGTGTTCTCATAGCACCCTCAGCACCCTCTGTCATTGCTCTTTCATAGGAGTGTATGTTGAGGTTATGGCTGAATTTTAACCCCACCCCCAAAATTCATATGTTGAAACTCAAACCCCCAGCATCTCAGAATGTGACTCTATTTGAGTCAGGACCTTTAAAGGGTGATTAGGTTAAAAGAACACTGTTAGGGTGAGTCCTAATTTAATCTGACTGGTGTCATCTCAGTAAGAGGAGATTTGTACAGAGAGAGAGACATGCACACAGAGGAAAGGCCCTGGGAGGGCACAGGCAGAGGGAGGCCATCTCCCAGCCAGAAACAGATCCCAGAAGAAACCAAACCTGCTGATGCCTAGATCTCTGACTTCTAGCCTCCAGAATTGTGAGAAAAAAATTCTGTCGTTCAAGGAGAATGATTGTGGGTTTTGCTGTGGCAGCCCTAGGAAACTGACATCTACTCACGTGTCCTTCTCCCCTTTAGACTGTGAGCTCCTCAAGGGCAGGGACCACATCTTGTTTTTCTTGGCATCCCACACCTGGCCTGGCAAGAGCACGCCCAGGAATCACCAAATGACTGGCTGGCGTGAGGCAAGGCAGGAGGATGGATGGAACATGAATGAAAGATGAATAGAAACGTGGGAAAGAGAGAGTAGGTGAGAAAGGCACAGAGAAGAATGGAGGAAGGAGAAGAAGAAAGAGGAAAGAGAGAGAAAAGAGGACCCAAGAGGTATTTTGACAACACAGAGAGCTAGCACTCCTTACTTTTCTCAGTCATCACTGTAAGTCACTAATGCCGAAGTACCTTACTTTTTCCTACAGTACTGATCAGTGTCCATTTTTCTTAGACAATGACAGTTACAGTAAAGTGACCAACTATAATTTTGTAATTTCTTTCTTAACTATCTCATTCATTCCACTCCCTCATTCCTCATTTTTTGGTTCTCTTTGGGCATTCTCAGAGTCAGTTTTATCACTCATTTATTAATATTATTCATTTATTCAGCTGTTATTGAGCATCAACACTGTGTGCAAGGTTTGGAATTAGGGACGATGATAGACAGACATGAAGAGGAATTTTTAACAGGACAGTGTCCCCATTAGCTTTGCAAACCAGCAGTCACTATAAAGCCTGACCCCCGATAGTGTGATACAGCATGCCGGGGCTGAAGGAGCACTGGAACTCTGAGTGAAGGGAGTCCAGGAGACAGAGAGAACTTGGGGATAGGGAGTCTAAGAAGGCTTCATGTAGGAGGTGGTGTCTGAGTTGTCCTGAAGAAGAGTTAGCATTCCCATAGGTAGGGCCAGGCTGAAGCCCCTCTAGACCAAATAGCAAGTTTCTATGACAGAAGAAAGGGTCAACAATTCTCAAATGCAGCAGTTCTCAAAATTTTAAATATATAAGAGAGTCACCTGGGGACCTGTTAGAAATGCAAGTTCCAGGATCCCACAGATTGTCAACTCATTAGGACTGAAAAGGACCCAGAAATATAATTTTTTTTTTTTTTTTGAGACTGAGTCTCACTTTGTTGCCCGGGCTAGAGTGCTGTGGCGTCAGTCTAGCTCCCAGCAACCTCAAACTCCCGGGCTCAAGCAATTCTCCTGGCTCAGCCTCCTGAGTAGCTGGGACTACAGGCAAGCGCCACCATACCCGGCTAATTTTTTCTATATATTTTTAGTTGGCCAATTAATCTCTTTCTATTTTTAGTAGAGACGGGGTCTCACTCTTGCTCAGGCCGGTTTTGAACTCCTGACCTTGAGCAATCCTCCCGCCTTGGCCTCCCAGAGTGCTAGGATTACAGGCATGAGCCGCCACACCCGGCCCAGAAATATGAATTTTAAATAAGCAGCTGCAGGTTATTCTCAGGCTGGTCACTTTTAAAGCAGTCTTTGAGAGGCAATGCTTGTGGAATGATTGAGTCTTAAAGATTCTGGTATCCTTCCAATGTGTCCTTGCTTACCAGAATCAGAATGTTAATTGCCATGGCTGGAGAGAGCCTGAGGACTGCCCTCCCTTGGGATCTCATGTTGCCTGCATCTGAGAAATGCCAGTAAAACATGTTGGTGTGGTCAGAGTCTGGGTGGCTGGTGATTCTCAGTGATTCAGTGTAAAGTAATAAAAAACAAAATGAATGTCCAGATAAGCAAATGGACTCTGGTCCTGATGGCTCCCTATAGGGATGCCAGGGTCAAGTTCAGAGGAGGCTAGGCCTTCTCTGTTCCTCCTGTTTGGGTTCCTCATCTCTCTTTTCTTAGGACACATTCTGCTCATTAAGGAGATGAAGTCAATTCCATTTTGGCGCCATGGGCTAAAATGCAAGTAATACACCCAAAGGGTGAAAAAAGTTCCCGTGTTCCCATGTCTATAAGAAAGAAGCATTAGCAGCTTAATACTAGGAAGTTTCTCTAGTGTTGGTTTTAATATATACATTTCTTTCTTTTTTATTTTTATTTATTTATTTTTTTGAGACAGAGTCTCACTCTGTTGCCCAGGCTAGAGTGCTGTGGTGTCAGCCTAGCTCACAGCAACCTCAAACTCCTGGGCTCAAGCAATCCTCCTGCCTCAGCCTCCCGAGTAGCTGGGACTACAGGCATGTGCCACCATGCCCAGCCATTTTTTTGTATGTATTTTTAGTTGGCCAATTAATTTCTTTCTATTTTTAGTAGAGACTAGGTCTTGCTCTTGCTCAAGTTGGTTTTGAACTCTTGACCTTGAGCATTCCTCCTGCCTTGGCCTCCCAGAGTGGTAGGATTACAGGTGTGAGCCACCACGCCTGGCCACATTTTTTTAATTGAAAAATATTTCTGTAGCCAGGCATGGTGTCTTGTGCCTGGCTACTTGGGAGACGGAGGCAGGAGGATTATTTTAGCTCAGTAGTTCAAGGCTGCAATCATCATGCCTGTAAATAGCCACTGCACTCCAGCCTAGGCAACTCAGTGAGATCCTATTTCTAAAAAAAAAAATTAAAAATAAATAAAATAATATGCCAAAATAAATAAATATAAAAATGTTTCAAGAACAAATGAAGATTGTATATATTTAAGGTGCACATTGTGATGATTTGATATACATATACATTGTGTAATGATTATCACAAATTATAATAATTAACACATCCATCACTACCCATGCTGTATATTAGATCTCTAGAACTTGTTCATTTTTTTAAATAATAGAATATTCTACATATGAGATTCTCCCTTTTCTTCTCCTTAACATCTCCCACTTTGGAAAACTCATATGAGCCTTTGATGTCATTTTGCTTTTTATCTTTTACAACGTGTTTTTTTTTTTTGAGACAGAGTCTCACTTTGTTGCCCAGGCTAGAGTGAGTGGCGTGGTATCAGCCTAGCTCACAGCAACCTCAATCTCCTGGGCTCAAGCAATCCTGCTGCCTCAGCCTCCCGAGTAGCTGGGACTACAGGCATGCGCCACCATGCCCAGCTAATTTTTTCTATATATATATTAGTTGGCCAATTAATTTCTTTCTATTTTTATAGTAGAGACGGGGTCTTGCTCTTGCTCAGGCTGGTTTTGAACTCCTGACCTCGAGCAATCCACCCGCCTCGGCCTCCCAGAGTGTTAGGATTACAGGCGTGAGCCACCGTGCCCGGCCTACAAACTGTGTGTTTTTTTGTTTTTTGTTTTTTTTTTATTTTTTTTGAGGCAGAGTCTCACTTTGTTGCCTAGGCTAGAGTGAGTGCCATGGTGTCAGCCTAGCTCACAGCAACCTCAAACTCCTGGGCTCAAGCGATCCTTCTGTCTCAGCCTCCCAAGTAGCTGGGACTACAGGCATGAGCCACCATGCCCGGCTAATTTTTTCTATATATATTAGTTGGCCAATTAGTTTCTTTCTATTTATAGTAGAGACGGGGTCTCGCTCTTGCTCAGGCTGGTTTTGAACTCCCGACCTCGAGCAATCCGAGCAATCCACCCGCCTCGGCCTCCCAGAAAGCTAGGATTACAGGCGTGAGCCACCGCGCCCGGCCTACAAACTGTGTTTTAATTAGACAAGTATTCTATAAACCCATTCTCCCACGGAAGATGAAAATATATTTAAGAAGACCTAACAGATGTTGAGCAGTTATTGGGGCCAGGAAAAGTCTAAGGGCTTCATAGACATTATTTCAGTTGGTCCCCACAGCAAATATACAGTACTGTGAGTATTATGACTTATACCCATTTTATGGATGAAGAAATTGTTTCCACAGGAGCGGGCAGTCAACTTTGTCCAATGTTACTAAAAAGGACATGTAAGATAAGGACTGAGAATCAATAATTGAACCTGATGAGATGGGGATTGTAGGAGATAGTGACAAGGGCAGTCTATAGCATGGTGGATGAATGTCAGACAGAAGGGGTCAAGGAGAGCCTGGGGCAAAGAGAGACCATGAGAGGTGAGGAAGTGCAAGCAGTGAGGATCAGCAGCTTTTATTCAGAGTCTTGCTATAAAGCAGAGCAGAGCAGGGCCCACCTTTTGGAGGGCTCCAAGGAAGGGATTCTAAAGGTGGGACATATTACAGCATGTTTTACATGCTGAAGGGAATTATTTGGAAGAGAGTGGAAACTTTCGGATACTGGAGAGAGAAGGGAAATGAGGAGCAAAGTCCTTGCACTTCCACTTCCGTGGACAACAAGCAGTATCTCTGAGAACAGATACAGGCTGGTGGGTGGCAGTGGTGGTGGGAAGGCGTGATCTTTTGTTCTGATGGCTTCTATTCTCTCAACTGAACGAGTGACAGCAACACATGCGGTGGGGGACAGGGAACGTGTGCAGGTTTGAGGAGACCGGAAGGCTTGAAAATGTCCTTTTGGACGGTGGGGTATCAATAGATTCAGGAAACACTGTGGGCCGTGCTAAGGTCCAACTCAAATTTGTGTTTGGACATTTTAAAAAGGCCGCTCAGTCTAGTTGAGTGTGTTTTTAACTTAGTTGGAGACACAGAGTGGGTGCAGAGCCTGATTTAACCAAGTTGGGGTTTTGCCAGGCCAAAGGAAGAAAGGCCAATGGTATTGATAATGCGTGTATGAGAGGCAGAAGGTACAGCCCTGGAGCATGGAATCTAAGGCAGATTAAAGGAAAGAAAAGAAAAAGGAAGAAAGAAAAGGCTCATGGCTGTAATCCTAGCACTTTGTGAAACTGAGGTGGGAGGATCGCTTGAGGTCAGGAGTTCAAGACTAGCCTGAGCCACATAGCAAACACCCCATCTCTACAAAAAATAGAAAAATTAGCTGGGTATAGTGGCATGCACCTGTAGTCCCAGCCACTTGGGAGGCTGAGGTAGGAGGATCACTTGAGCCCAAGAGGTTGATATTTCAGTGAGATATGATGACACCACTGCACTCTAGCCCAGATATCAGAGTGAGACCTTGTCTTAGAAAAAAAAAAAAAAAAAGGAAAGGGAAGAACAGGGCATTAGTGTTTAATGGCTACAGAGTTTCAGCTGGAGATGATGAAAAAGTTCTGGCGGCTGGGCGTGGTGGCTCACGCCTGTAATCCTAGCACTCTGGGAGGCCAAGGTGGGAGGATCGTTTGAGCTCAGGAGTTCGAGACCAGCCTGAGCAAGAGTTAGACCCTGTTTCTACTAAAAAAAAAATAGAAATAAATTAGCTGGATAACTAAAAAATATATATATTAAAAAAATTAGCTGTAGTCCCAGCTACTCGGGAGACTGAGGCAGGAGGATTGCTTGGAGCACAGGAGTTTGAGGTTGCTGTGAGCTAGGCTGACACCACGGCAATCTAGCCCGGGCAACAGAGTGAGACTGTGTCTCAAAAAAAAAAAAAAAAAAAATCCATGAAGTATACTTCCATGTAAAACACAAAACCACCGAATACATTTGGATACACCCAACTTCCAGCCTTGGCAGTGATTGTCCGAGTTCTGCAAGAGTCATTTTTGTCCACCAGGGATAAGGATATCAGGATTTAATGTAGGAGAGATGATTCCAGTGCTAACCTTTCTGCTAAGTGATTGAATAATCTTTGACATGTCCTGTCACTTGTTTGCGATCTAATTTCCTCATCTGGAAAAGTGGGGTTAATAATATATCTCAAAACAGAGTAGTCTAGAAAATGAAACAAAGTAAGATAACACATATTAAAAGTGTTACAAAATGTTTCTTAATTATAACATTTTAGACATTCTTGTTTCAATTTTCTCTTTCACAGTCTTTTGTTTGTTTGTTTGTTTGTTTGTTTTTTGAAATAGGGTCTCGCTCTGTTGTGTGGGCTAGAGTGCAGTGGCATCACCATAGCTCACTGCAACTTCAAACTCCTGGGCTTGAGGGATCTGCCTGCCTCAGCCTCCCTGAGGAGCTGGGACTATAGGCACGCGCCACTATGCTTGGCTAATTTTTCTATTTTTTTGTAGAGATGGGGTCTTGCTCTTACTCAGAGCTGGTCTTGAACTCCTGGTCCCCAACAATCCTACCGCCTCAGCCTCCCAAAGTGCTAGGATCACAGGTGTGAGCCACCTCGCTTGGCCCTTTCATACACTTAACAATGTCACCTGAATCCACCATTCCCATAGTTATTAAAAATTTATCAGGCTATATCTTTTAGCTGTTGTCTCTTGAGCATACCTATATTCCCAATCATCCCCAAATCTCAAAACAGTTTGTGGATTACCACCATTATTTCATAAGGCACCTCTAGAGAGGAAACATGCCACTGCCACCTGTAGCCAAGCCAGCTGTATCCCAGGTAGACAAGTGACTCCTGTAGAACTCGGAACAGTCACTGCCAAGGCTGGGAGTTGGGGGCATCCAAACACATTTGGTGGTTTTGTGCTTTACATGGAAGCATACTGCATGGTTTTAATTAGCAAGTGGAGGCCGGGCAGAGTGACTCACACCTGTAATCCTAGTACTCTGGGAGGCAGAGGCAGGAGGATCGCTTAAGCCCAGGAGTTGGAGGTTGCTGTGAGCTAGGCTGACATCACAGCACTCTAGCCCGGGCAATCGAGCGAGACTCTGTCTCAACACAAAACAAAATAAAACAAAACAAAATTTAGCAAGTGGGATAATTTCAACTGGCTCGTGTTGTCAGTCATCATCAGCCACAGGGTAACTAGTGAGGGAAAAAATCAAAGGGCTTCTGTTGTGACAAGAAGTCCAACATTTGGCCAGGCGTGGTGGCTCACGCCTGTAATCCTAGCACTCTGAGAGGCCAAGGCGGGAGGATTGCTCAAGGTCAGGAGTTCAAAACCAGCCTGAGCGAGACCCCATCTCTACTAAAAATAGAAATTAATTGACCAACTAGAAATATATAGAGAGAGTGGCACGTGCCACTGGGCATAGTGGCACATGCCTGTAGTAGTCCCAGCTACTTGGGAGGCTGAGGCAGAAGGATCACCTGAGCCCAGGAGTTTGAGGTTGCTCCGAGCTAGGCTGATGCCATGGCACTCTAGCCTGGGCAACAGAGTGAGACTCTGTCTCAAAAAATATATAAATAAATAATAAAAAAAAGAAGTCCAACATTTATTTCTAGGGCAATTCCTATATAGGCTGGAAAATTGGGCAACTCCCTTTGGTTGCCATTAGATGTCACTCTAGACAGGCAAGAGAGTCCTTGGAGGTGTCTGTAGAACTAACTGACTGTAAAGGAATGCTGTCGTTTGGCTCCAAAAATGGATTCGACCTCACTGCCGGGACTTGCCTCACTAAGAGTGGCAGGAAACGGTTGCCAGGTCCCAGCAATGGAGCGTGGAGGAAATATCCAGTTGCACCCTGTGCAATGGAAACCTAACTTCCCTGGAACCAAAACAGAACTTAGGACTGAACAAGCCTACCCTCCTCTGTCACCCTCCCTAACCCCTAAAACTTTGTTAACCATAAGTTTCAATTCTTTGCGGTTACAAAAGAACAGAAGTTTTTCCTATTTATTTTATAAACCCAAAAACCACATTTTCTCTGCCTTCTTTCATGAAACACATCTTCCATTTCTGCTAGACTTTTTTTTTTTTGAGACAGAGTCTCACTTTGTTGCCCAGGCTAGAATGAGTGCCATGGCATCAGCCTAGCTCACAGCAACCTCAATCTTCTGGGCTCAAGCAATCCTACTGCCTCAGCCTCCCGAGTAGCTGGGACTAGAGGCATGAGCCACCGTGGCCGGCTAATTTTTTGTATATATATTTTTAGTTGGTCAATTAATTTCTTTCTATTTATAGTAGAGACGGGTCTCATTCTTGCTCAGGCTGGTTTCGAACTCCTGACCTTCACCTCCCAGAGTGCTAGGATTACAGGCGTGAGCCACTGCGCCCCAGCCTAGACTATGTTTTTGTATGTGTGGCCCAAGGGCAAAAAACTGTGGGATTTATTCTCCCTTTAGTTTTCAAACTTTTCCAGATTTAGATAGTTCAGTGACAAAGTCTGATGTCTTCATATCTGATGAGGACCCTCAATGTCTGAACATTCATCTTAAGAGTCGAAATGAAATTGGCAGGGTGTGGTGGCTCACACCTGTAATCCTAGCACTTTGGGAGGCCGAGGTGGGAAGATTGCTTGAGGTCAGGAGTTCAAGACCAGCCTCAGCAAAAGTGAGACCCTGTCTCTACTAAAAATAGAAAGAAATTAGCTGGGCAACCAAAAATAGAAAAAATTAGCCAAGCATGGTGGCACATGCCTGTAGTCCCAGCTATTTGGGAGGCTGAGGCAGAAGAATCATTTGAGCTCAGGAGTTTGAGGTTGCTGTTAGTTAGGCTGACGCCACAGCACTCTAGCCCAGACAACAAAGAGAGACTCTGTCTCAAAAAAAAAAAAAAAAAAAAAAAAAAGTCAAAATGAAATAATGCAGATAGTATGTTTAACTCAGAGTCTGGCCCACAGTAAGCTCTTAAGAAATGTTAACTGTTATTATTATTATTATTATTGCATCTGGACCTTGACGCTAAGATAATCATCAGCCAGGACCTAGAGGAACAAGACTGGTTGCAAGGATGCAAGGCCACCCTCCCAAGGTATCTGGGCAACCTAAATCAGGCTGTCACTGAGAACAACCCCTCCCTGAGCAGTCTGACCACAGGGGAAGGGGAAGTAGCGTGGCATCATGAAAACCAATAATTTTGCTGGTAACAGACACTGTTTACTGGCTGTGTTTTATATGACAATATAGCTAGGAGTTTTAATTGGCAACTAGAATGTCAACTCCATTATGTCTGCCTTTAACTCTTCTTAACAGCAATACCATTAACTTGTACTGAATACTGACTATGTTTTAGAGCCTTGTGCTAGACACTTGGGATAATTTCTCATCTAACTTCCCTGAGCCTCAGAGTTCTCATCCATAATAATGGTAGGGTGTGTGAGAAATAGTCAATAATGTACATTGTCTTGCTTTCTATAGGCTCGTTTCATTTGAATATAGGATAGGATTGCTTGCAAATCAATTCTAATGCTTTTTGCTTTTCTAATCCCTTCTCTTTTTTGGTCTAGCTGAGTGTTTTTTGAGACCTCACTCAGTTACAAAGCCCCCGGAAGCTTACTAATACCTCCTCTGTTCTGCTGTGAGCTCCAAAGAAATAAAGCAACTTGCTTCAGAGTTTTGCTGGCAGCCATTCTGAGACTAGGAATCAACCCGCTCCTGAATCTTTGGCTCTGCTCAAGAAATCAGATCTCCATCTTCTCCCAAATTAACATCAGTGTTTGGATTTTATGAAAATTAAATCTCTATAAGCATCCTGAGCAAAGAGCAATATAAATACCAGAACTGCCTAACAACCAGAAGGGATGTCATTACTCACTCACTTTGATATTTAGCTGTGTCAGATGGGGAAAACCTTTTGCTTTATATAGCTGTACTTACAGACACACAGGCTGCAGATGAATCAGGCAAGGAGCTCCAAATGCATGTAGGATGCAAGGGAAGTAGAAAATACAGCCAAAGATGCTAGGGATCCTTCCTGGTATTCAGCACAGAGAAGATTCTTCACTAGCCACTGACCTGGTTTGGAAACCATGAGAGGAGAGGCCTGGCCACAGATCACTGTGTAACTGAGTTAGAATTGAATGGAAATGGAAAATGAAAGAACTTGGGTGGACTTTCATTTAGTGTTAAAGGGACAAAGTTTTAAGGAGTGTCTTTGAGTACAAACTGTGGTGGGAGAGGACTATCACTGTTTTTCCTTATTTATTGGATGGAAACAGACAAATTCTAGCTTAGTGAATTCAAGTTAAGTCCAAGTGGGACATTTTTGACATAGGAGTTAAATCCTGGAATGTGTTACTGAGGTTGCAGAACCTCTTTCAGTTGGGGTGATTAAATATGTGTTTGACAGAAGATTGGAGGCAAGGGAGTGAACTCTCTTAGCTCTCTAAATATATATACTGGCCGGGTGTGGTGGCTCACGCCTGTAATCCTAGCACGCTGGGAGGCCGAGGCGGGAGGATTGGTCAAGGTCAGGAGTTCAAAACCACTCTGAGCAAGAGCGAGACCCCATCTCTACTATAAATAGAAAGAAATTAATTGGCCAACTAATATATATAGAAAAAATTAGCCGGGCATGGTGGCTCATGCCTGTAGTCCCAGCTACTCGGGAGGCTGAGGCAGCAGGATTGCTTGAGCCCAGGAGATTGAGGTTGCTGCGAGCTAGGCTGATGCCACAGCACTCACTCTAGCCTGGGCAACAAAGCGAGACTCTGTCTCAAAAAAAAAAAAAAAAAAATATATATATATATATACACACACACACACACATACACACTTACCCTATTAACAGTGTGGCAACAAATATCCCTGTTTATCCAATAAACAGGTGTGCCTTAGGATTTAAGCAGGTTTAAATTTATCAAGTCGATCCTAGATAAATATAAGACATGTACATTTCACAGAACAGAAACTGGACTCCAGCAGCCAGGGCTACAATGGCAGAAGAGATTCTTGCTCTTTCTTTATCGCCTCTGATTATTGTCTCCTCCAACCTGTCCTTTGGACCCTCTAGCAGCTGAAGGCGAAGCTATGTGACCCCAAGTATCTTTGTCCAGGAGGAAAGAAAAGAAACTAAACCCTAGGGGAATGTTGGCAATGTGGGCTTGGCAAATGGGGAATGCTGGGAATGAGACCACAGTCCAGAGTTCAGATCTCACAGCTTGCCTCGCCCAGCCCTTCAAGAAAGATGAAGCGGTGGCTCCCGGAGAGGGGCTCTCAGCTTTGGAGCTGTGAATCCTGCTTCTGAATCATATTGCTTTTCTAAGCCCTTGTGTCTTATTATAGCTAGAAACGCTTCATCCAGTCTGGCTCAGGCTGCAGAGAACTAAACATGTTGTCAAAATACTCCTTAAACTTGGGGTCCAACAAGACCGCACAGGCAGCTGTCTTTATTATCAAACTGTTCTGCCTAATGCTTACCAAAGCATTTGCAACATTGCTCCCATCACGGTGCTCTTCAAAATGAATTTCCCTCAGAAGTAATTTTTTAAGTTATTGAGAATTTCTGGAAGGACAGTCAGGAAACTTGCAATATTAGTTACCTCGGGGGAAGGGACATAGGAGGTAGGGGATAGGGGTGGGAAGGAGACATGTTTTTCACTGTATACCTCTTTATATCTTTTGAATTATTTACATGCATGTATTACCTATTCCAAAATAAATACAATCTTTAAACATAAAGTTTTTAAAATTCCATGTGGAATTTAACTTAGCTTTTTCTTTTTTTTTTTTTTTGAGACAGAGTCTCGCTTTGTTGTCCAGGCTAGAGTGAGTGCCGTGGTGTCAGCCTAGCTCACAGCAACCTCAAACTCCTGGGCTCGAGAGATCCTTCTGCCTCAGCCTCCCGAGTAGCTGGGACTACAGGCATGCGCCACCATGCCCGGCTAATTTTTTACATATATATATCAGTTGGCCAATTAATTTCTTTCTATTTATAGTAGAGACGGGGTCTCGCTCTTGCTCAGGCTGGTTTTGAACTCCTGACCTTGAGCAATCCGCCCGCCTCGGCCTCCCAGAGAGCTAGGATTACAGGCGTGAGCCACCGCGCCCGGCCCAGCTTTTTCTTTTCTAAGTCAGTTTTATTTTCCTTTCTTTTTCAGCTCCCAATTTCACTAATAATCACAATGACCACATCTACCTTTTGCTGACCACTTACATACTAGGCACTTTGCTCCACATCTTCCGTTCCGTTCGCAATCTCATTTAACAAGCCAACAAGAAGGTTCTGTCATTATCCACATTCTACAGATGAAGCAACTGAGGCTTAGGGAGAGGTCCTTTAGCCCATAAATATCAGATCTAGTATTCAAATTTGGGTCCATCTGACTAGCCACAGTTTGCAACGCCCACAACCTACTTCCTCAGTACCTAGGAGAACAACGAAGTATTAAATTGCATCAAACATATTAGGAAGTTTCTTACAAATTCCTTCATTAACCAAACTCCTAAAAGGCACTAAAGTAATGAAGCACATTTAATGCCTTCTCTTTGTCTAATGGCAAAGCTGAGTTTTCAGTACCTGTGCCTTTATGTGTTGGGGCACAGGTTATTTCTGCAGAATGACTGGACTGCATAGCCAGGCTATCAAAGTTATAAGGCAACCAAATTCTGCAACCAAATTCCCCTGCAACCAAATTCTGAGCAAGGACCCTCTCACTTGGACACACTGTGAGCAGTATTCAAATGGAAAGCATACCCTTTTGGTTTGAGTTAGAAGACAGCACCCATAGACATACCAGCCCTATTTCTGGTTTAAGGGGAAAAGCTCTCAGGTTCAGAGCAAAACTGTAAGAATCTTAGAGGTCCCATGAAAGGACAAGCCCCTGGATTACTGGTAGTTTCTATGGACACAAGACGGAAGGACAGGATCACAATGAAAAATAACCAAGCAGCCCGCAATTTGAGACGAGGCTGCAGAAGGCCAGGTGGAATGACAGCTGATAATATATCACACACTCTCATGAAGCTCCTGTCATCCAAAGATAGAAAAGGGGTTTTATAAACAGTCATCAATTACTCAAAGTTTTGTGGTGAAAATCAAGGCAGGGATCTGGTAATCATCCTTAAATAAACCCGCCTTCCTTCATGTAGCTTATTCTCGCTGTTAGGGAGGGGCTTTATAAGAATATCCTTGAGATACTTTGCAGTTCAAAAGCATCTTCACATGCAATGTCTCATTTGATCAGGCAAGGGTCCTTGTCATGCTCTAGTGCTGGTGACAAAAACCTCCCTCTCCACACCCCCTTCCCCTCAAAAAGCAGCCAAGTGAAGCTGCCTTTGAATACCGGTGGCAGGCAGGGTTCCAAGCCTGTAGGCTGTGTCCAGGGTGGGGCATCTGGGAACATGAACTTGATTTTAAACAACGAGAGTCACAGCGATTCAGTGTTGGCACTAGAACAAGATGTAAGAGCAATTTCTCCCGCCTTCCTCTTCAAAGTTTGATTTATCATGCTCTCAAAATTAACCATGCACAAGCATGTGTGTCCACCAGGGTGAGCCAGGTGGCCAGGAAGCACAGGTGATGGGAACTTTCTGAGCCAGGAGACCTTGCTCTCTCCCAGTGCCCACTGGGCTTTAACCAATAAATCCCAACAGAATGCCAACCTCCATGTCACGCAGGACTGCCATCATTCCAATGACAAGACCTGGAAATCTGACTCCTAATTAATAGTTAGGAATTTTAGAAAAGATCCAAGCTAAATATGTGCTGTGGCTGACAGGGGCTTTCTATGAGAAAGCAAACCTTCTCATAAGTGTTTTAAAAATTTAGCCTTTTTGAAACTTTCATTATTTCCCCCCAAGGAGAAAAAGTAAATTGAATTTAAATTCTCCTTAACAAGAGAATTAAATACTAAGGAACACTAGGGTTTTGTTGGCTAGAGTTGATCTTTCAGGGGCCACAAATGATTGTAGTATCTATAATTTTTTCATCTTCCAAGAACCAATCTTTTCCCCATTAGGAACAATATTGCCCCCTTTGAGAATATATTTCAAAGAGGAAGTTCAAATGTTTATCTTTCAGAAACATAATTTTTCTTTCAAAATGGCCACTTATGCATCATTCTTAACTTGAAAATTATGAGCTGTATCAACCAACTGGCATTACAATGCTGAACAGGAAAAAAGGTCTGTTGTGCATGTTTTCGTGTTTCAAGCTTTTTTTTTTTCCTATCCCAAGCAAGTGAATTTGGTCTTAATCACTTTATTTCTGTTTTAAAATCTGTGGCCCCCAGACCTACATCTTTGGCCAAGTTGCCCCTCAGCAACCCTGCAATAAGCTGGTTGTTTATTAAGGACAAAGAAAGCAAGGTTGTGTACTGTACCTTCAAGCTAAACTCGGATTTTCCCTTCTAGTCTGGAAGGAGCTGGAATGGCACGTTCGAATCAGCTGGGATCCCCGGGGGTGTGTGCAGCGGCTTCTGCTCCCTAAATAATGTGCCCCCTCCCCTTGCAAACTCAGCCGGCAATGGGAAGCCTGCCTAATCTCTCCTGCTATGGGAAGGGTGTGATGAATGACAAGCTTGGGTTTATTTTCAGCTTCAACCCACAGCCCATTTAATGTGTGATCCTGAGTAAAATAACTTAGCCTGATTGTCACCCATCTCTGCCTTCTAGAACATGGATGTGATGTTACTAAATCTGCAGCCCACTTCACAGGGATGTCCTAAGAGGAAGACAGACCCCTGGTAAAAAGCCCTGTGAGGACCCAAAGGAAATGTGTGCAAACTCAAGGGTTTATTACGAGAACTGCAAATAGATCTGAACTTTAAGCCAATAAAGACATCCAGAGAGTTCTAAAGTTCCTTTGGTTCTAAACCACACGCTAACCACACCCCATGATAAAAATCAAAACAAAACCAGGTAACAACCTGTGCTTGTTGGCTTTTTCTCCCATGACAAATGGCTCAGCCGCAGGGGTGTCTCCTGCTGAGCACACGTGGACTGCTTTCCCAGGGAGGGCACCCGCGTTTATTAGCTGACACTGATCACACAGTCATTCCTTCACCAGCTGGCCCCTGAGCCCACCCCCTCAGCTGGGGAAGGTGGTAAAGAAGGAATAGGGACAGCTTGGACATCTGACACCACCAACCTGGCAAGGGATTGTCAAAAGCTAAGCCAAGGAACCTGAAGGGGAAGTCTCAGGTGCTGCCCTCAGTCACGTCCCAAAGCAGCTTCCTCTCAAAACTCCCTGCCCTTTACCTGAGGCCCATTGGTCTTGCAGGTCCCAAAGCTAAATCCCGATCCTCTACACATCCTGATCCTGGAAGATGTGACAAGCTCCCTTGGGAGAAAGAGCCATCATTGTGAGTTGATACAGGCTTGGTCCTAAGGGTCCGATAGGTGATGTGAGCATCAGGTTGGGAAAGGAGCTAATGAGCTCTCAATTGCACTTGACCCCTAAAATGAACAATTGTTTTGAATATTATAGTCCTAGGCATTGACAGCACCTCTAGACACCAATCGGTCATCTTGCAAATTCCTGCCCTTCGTCAGAAAGTACCCGGGCAAAAAGGTATAGGTGAGCTGATACAAACCTCCCACTTCCCTTAGAAAAGGAGCATGTGGAAGAGTGATCTGCCATGAGGAATCTGCAACTGGCAACAGTTTTTCCCCCTAGGGGCAGCTTTTGTCAAGTCTTTTCAGAGGGAACCCCATACCTCTCAGATTTTAGTGTACCTGGAAGTAATCAGGCCCTTGGTTCAGACAGGTTCTAACTGTGCCAAGAATCTCAAGACTGATATAGAAACCAAACTGATGATGGTTGCATTCACTGCAGGAGGCAGCATAACAAAGCAGTTAAGGGCACAGTGGCTCATGCCTGTAGTCCCAGTTAGTCAAGAGGCTGAGACCAGAGGATGGCTTGAGCCTAGGAGTTTGAGGTTACATGAGCTGTGATCATGCCACTGCACTCCAGCCTGGGTGACAGAGCAAGACCTCATCTCAAAAAAAATAAGTGAAAAAAGTCATTCTCAAAAGACCACATAGTATATGATTCCATTTATATGAAATGTCCAGAACAGATAAATCCTTAAAGACAGAGAATATACGAGTAGTCGCCTGGGGCTGGGGGAAGAGGTTGGGAGGAAATGGAAGTGATTACTAAGGGGTACAGGGTTTCATTTTGGGGTGATGAAAATGTTCTAAAATTGGTTGTGGTGATGGTTACACAACTCTGAATATACTAAGTGCCACTGGATGGGTGAGTTACATTAAATGGGTGAGTTGTATGGTATGTGAATTATATCTCAATAAAGCTGATCTTTTGTTTTGTTTTGTTTTTTAAAGACCCTGTTCTCTGGAGCCAGACCGCCTAGCTTGAATCCTGCTCTACCACATACTAGCTGAGTGGCCTGGTAGCGAGTCACTTAGATCATCTTGGTCTCAGTTTTCTCATCTTTGAAATGAAGATGATATTATTATGTAAAACACTTAGAACAGCGTGTGGTACATAGTGGCCCCTACACAAGGGTTAACTATTACTGGTATTATTATTATTATTATTATTACCCATATGCGTCTCCTAGGGAATACCCCCTAGCTGGTTTTGAGGTACTCTAGAAGCTGAGTCAGAAGCATGTGTAGAAAGCGGGAAGTCAGAAGCACGCGGGTGTTCTTGTGGGACACGCATCAGACCTCGGAAAGCCCTGCGCTCACTTGCCCAGCACAGTTTTACCAACGTGTGCCAGGCACTGCTCTCGGTGCAGAGAAAACAGCAATGACAGAGGGACCACAGCGATCTGGGCGGAGCAGGCGGCAGAGGCAGCCGCGGAGGAGGCCCGGCTGCCCGGCTCTCCAGCACAGTCGCAGCTGGAGGGGATGCGCGCTAGCAGTCGGGAAGCTTGCAGGAAAACGAAGCAGGGATCGTAATCGAACTGGGTGGCCAGGCCCGGGGAAATCCATGAAGAGGACCGACAGTGAGTCCTGCTGCCGCCGCCAATGCCACTTCGGCTGCTGCTGTCGCGCATCTCGCCGGGCTCACCACGCGCCGTACTGGCCCGGGGACGGGGCGCGAGCCCCACAGTCCCCACGGCAGCCCCCGGGCCGGGAGACACGGCGCCCAGAGCTGGCCGCGGGAGCTGGGCGGCGGCCGAGGAGGAAGAAGCAGCCGCGGTGGCCGCACCCTGGGTGAGGGTCTTGCTCTGCTGCCTAGGCTAGAATGCAGTGGCATCATCATAGCTCACTGAAACAGCAATTCTCCCACCTCAGCCTCCCAAGTAGCTGGGACTACAGGTGCACACCATCTATAAACTACTACAACCTCTATGGAAAATAATATGGAGATACCTCAAAGAGCTACAAGTAAAACTACCATTTGATCCAGCAATCCCACTACTGGGTATCTACCCAAAGGGAAAAAAGACATTCTATGAAAAAGACATCTGCACTCAAATGTTTATAGCAGCACAATTCACAATTGAAAAGATGTGGAAACAACCCAAGTGCCCATCAATACATGAGTGGATTAACAAAATGTGTATATGTATACCATGGAGTGCTACTCAGCCATTAAAAAAAATGATAAACTGTCTATTGTATTATCCTGGATGGAGCTGGAGCCCATTCTTCTAAGCGAAATATCACAAGAATGGAGAAACAAACGCCACATGTACTCACCATTACCTTGGTACTAATTGATCAACACTGATGTGCATATCTGGGAAGTAACATTCATAGGGTGTTGGGCAGGTGGGAGAAAGGGATGGGCAAATCCACATCTAACGGATGTGGTGCATGCTCTCTGGGGTATGGGGACCCTTGTCAGGCAGTGCAAAGGCAATTTATATAACCAAAACATTTGTACCCCTGTAATACTCAGAAATAAAAAAAGTATATATATCTTTAAAAAAAAAACAGCAATGACCAAAATAGACACAATTTCCTGCTTATATGAAGCTAATGTCCTAGTGGAGGAAGATTGGCAATGAGCAAATAAACATAGCAGGCAGAGATGAGAACTCTGACAAACTAAAAAATACGGTGGAGACCAGTGAGCACATCAAGCCTAGAGTCAGGGAAGTCTTCTCAGATAAGGGGACACTCTGATTATGAAAACCTCCTGGGGGCCGGGCATGGTGGCTCATGCCTGTAATCCTAGCACTCTGGGAGGCCCAGGCGGGCAGATTGCTCTAGGTCAGGAGTTCGAAACCAGCCTGAGCAAGAACAAGACCCTGTCTCTACTAAAAATAGAAAGAAATTAATTGGCCAACTAAAATTACATACAAAAAATTAGCTGGGCATGGTGGCGCATGCATGTAGTCCCAGCTACTTGGGAGGCTGAGGCAGAAGGATTGCTTGAGCCCAGGAGTTTGAGGTTGCTGAGAGCTAGGCTGACGCCATGGCACTCTAGCCTGGGCAACAGAATGAGACTTTGTCTCAAAAAAAAGAAAACTTCCTGGGGAAGGACACTCTGGCCGTGGGAATAGCTGCCTCCAAGATCCTGAAGCAGGAACACGCCAGGTGTCTTGGAGGAAAGGAAGGAAGGCCCACGTGGCTGGAGTGTGAGGAGCACCAAGGAGGGGAGGGGTGGGCAGTAAGGCTGGACACACAGGCAGGGCCTGCAGGCCACGCGTGATGGCCAGCCTTCAGGAGGACCCTCAGTGACTCCTGCTTCTCGGTGTTCACTCCCTGTGTCATCCCCTCCCACATTGAACAGGGCTGTCCTATGTCCTATAGCTATACCAACCCAGTTTTAGAGAACCCATGTGACAGCTATGTAAATGTTTAGATACAGCAGGGGCCTTCCTTGGCCCTCTTAGATCTAGACATCATTAACTTAAACTCCTTTAGAAAGACTTCTCTGTAGGATCTTCTGTTCTCATGGTTGCTGCTGGCTCCCAGCTAAACTGATTTCCTTTATACCAAGACAAAATTTTAAAGAGTGAAAAAAAGAAAAAAATAAATAAACTGATTTCCTTCAGGGATTCTCCCACAACCCTACTGATGTAGTTCCTTATCAGGTAGCATGGATCGAGGTGTGAAACATACCCCTCTCTCACCAAACCAATCACTCACACGAGGTGTCTATATATGTGGATATCTCTGCAGAAGGGTTAGGGAGAAGCAGGGAAGTAAGTTGTAGAAACATGAGCAGTGTTAAACTCAATCTTTTCCCTAACAGTCCTCTGCCATTTCCACAGTTCAGGCTCCAATTTCCCCACACATGGCTCAGACTTCCTCTCTGCTCCTTCCTCTTTCTCTTCCAATTCCAAATTTTTGATTCATTTTTATTTTTATTGTTTTGAGACAGAGTCTTGCTCTGTTGCCCGGGCTTGAGTGCCGTGGCATCAGCCTAGCTCACAGCAACCTCAAACTCCTGGGTTCAAGCGATCCTCCTGCCTCAGCCTCCTGAGTAGCTATGACTACAGGCATGTGCCACCATGCCTGGCTAAGTTTTTCTATATATTTTTAGTTGGCCAATTAATTTCTTTCTATTTTTAGTAGAGACAGGGTCTCCCTCTTGCTCAGGCTGGTCTCGAACTCCTGACATTGAGCAATCCTCTCGCCTTGGCCTCCCAGAGTGCTAGGATTATAGGCATGAGCCACTAGGCTCGGCTTTGATTCATTTTTAAATGCAGAGTATTCGGGCTCATTTTCTTACTGCTTTGATATGTGCAGACCTAGGCCCTGGGTCTCATGTTTCCTTAAAACATTTCCCAATTATTCCCTAAAGTTGTATTGCCATATAAAGAGCTAATCCAGACAAAGAGTTGATCATTTCATGGTTGTTATTATCTGCTGTCAGACTGCCCAGCAAAGATACTGTAACAATGTATACTGCAATCAATAAGTGATGCATCAATATACCTGTTTTGACACTGCCTCAGTGTCACCAACTTTTATTATTTTATCTAACAAAATTAGGTGGGAAATAGCACCTCTGTGTTCTTTTCAATTTAATGTTCTTTGCTTATTAGTGAAATCAAATCTTTTCCCCAAAAAACCAATTCCTTGTATTTGGTTTCTTCTTGTGTAAACTGTCTGCTCACATGCTTTGATCATTTGCTTCATCCTTTCAAAGAGCCTGGAAATGCCTGTCTGAAACTTTGGCGGCAACAATAGATAATGTATCAGCCATTTGCAGCCTGTTATTGTGAGCCCCTGACACCGTTATTTTTGGCAAGGGACTTTAGTTCTGATCAGGGTCTTCAGCTCAGTCTAGTTAAAAGATTTTCAGCCCAGGGAACTTAAACCATCACCATTTCCTCCTGCCGTCTTTAACAAATGACAAGGCTGGAAAGTTGGCAGAGTGAGGAAGGATGCTCCAGTGGGAGGTAGGAGGAGCTTGTTTCTGCTTGTTTGTGATTCAGCGTTGTCACTCCTTGTTCAACCTGAATCAGTCCTGCTGGATTGATCACTCACGCTTTCTGACTCACTTCTCACAGCTCTGTCTAGATGAAGTGAAATCTAACAGATAAACAAGAATGTTTTCTGGCTGATGCTTTGTCTAGTCTTTTGCTCTAAATTAGCCTTTTCCAGGTAACCTGGAGCTGGAGCTGGACAGAGGTAGTTTCTGTCATTATAACCGAGATGATACAAGATCCAGGGTGTAGAAATAGAGTTATTCCTCCCTTCTCCCTAGATCTGAGGTCCAATCAATCACTAAATTTTGCCCATTCTATCTGCTAAATATCTCTTGAATCCTTCTACTTCTTGCCACCCAGGCTGCTGCCACCTTAGCACAGGGCCTGGGTTGCTCAGAGTGCTGTAAACCTCCTCTCAAGGCTTCCCAAGGTTGTTCTTGCTTCTCTGCAATCCATTCTACAACCAGTAAGACTTGGCTAAACAAACAAACAAACAAACAAACAAACAGCTAGCCAGGGTGAATTTAGAAGGGGTGTATTGGCATGTCCTTCTGGCTTGAGTGATTTGATTGCTTCTTTCAGCAAAATTTTATGGCTGAGGTGATTGACAGAGGGGGAGAAGGGGTGGTGAGGGGGGTGAAAGAGTGTTGCATATCCCCTGAAACTGGCAGGCACTCAATTCAAGTTCATTGAGTGATATTCTTAAAGCCCAATGGTGCAGAAAAACATGTGTGACCAGAAAAGGGACTGAGGTACGAAGTAAAATAGGGCAGGATGACATGCTACATTTGTTAATCTTCCAAAGGCAGCTATGTAGATCTTATGGGATGAAGTGGAAAGACATGAAATATAGGCAACCAATGAGTTCAGTTCAATAGTTAATAGACACAAGGCACCAAGTGAGGAGCTGCAGAAACTGTCAGGGTAAGCCAACTGCCTTCAGGGAGCTTGAGGTTCTACAACAGGAATAATGTTGTGCAAAGCATACTTCTGTAAAGGCAGCAATACAGACACAAAGAAGGAGGCACAGCATTACAGAGCGATTTAAGGACTAAAAGTCAGGGAAGATGTTTGTGAAGGTATCATTTGAGATGGATCTTTGGGATGGGCATGCATTAGCATGTTGGCTTTATTTGTAGCAAAGAACCTTCAAAGCACAGGGAACCACCTGGGCAAAGAAGCAGAGGTGGGAAGGTCTCCAACACGTGTAAGGGAAGATGGTGAATCTATGTGGCTGGAGGAGTAATTTGGTCTGTGGGGAGTTAAACCTAGAAATGTATGTCTGAGTCAATTTATGAGGGACTTTGTACGTCTGGCAGAGAGATTTGGACTTGTGTATTTGCAAAGAAAAGCTGCAGATTTTTGTGTGTAGGAAAGTGACATGATTCTATCCGTGTTTTAGGCAGCAGCTAAACTGGTTCAAACATAGATTAGGTACAAATGTGGCATCTACTTGTCCAGCTGAGAAAGAGGTATTTTAATTACATAATTAAATTCATTAATGGTGGAGGGGCTCTTACTTCCCAGGGCCAACCACAGCCCCTTTCCAATTTTATAAACAGCTAAAAAACAAAAAAAAAAAACCAAAAAAAAGAAAGAAAAAGAAAAGAACAGGAAAAAAAAAAAAAAAAGAAAAAAAAAGGCTTCCAGACTTAGATCTCTGGGAAAACAGAAGTAAATACTCACACAGTCTTGCTTTGTTTTCCCAAGAGAGGTCTCCCAGGCGATTTCTCTAATTATCCAGAAAAAAAATTTAAACTTGTTTTTCCCTTTAGATTTCAGCCGAGCTGAGGGGAAAATTGCAGTATTGCTTTAGATTCTCCAGCTTTGCTTTGGACGCAATATTGGTCTTAAGGGAGTTCCTCCAAGGTCTCTCTGAGCAATGAGTTTCTAGGTATTTGCTCCCAGTAACTAGGAGGGAGCTAAGAAGAAAGCAAGAGAGGCGGGGCGCAAGGGGCTTATTTTAAAAAGAAAGAAAAAAAGCGGAGGGTGCCGTCTGTCTCTTTAGCATAATTCCGTAGGAAAACTAATTGGGGCAAAAGGCAAGACCTAGCCTCTGGTCAGAGCCTCCGGACCAGATAGCACCTGAGCACTACGGCCAGGGAAGAACAGAGTCTCTTGAGTTCTCCCGCTGGCATCACTTGGCACCTAATTCCGCCAGGCTCCCATAGGGGCGGTTGCAGCTACATCCTAGCGCGCCGTCCAGCCAATAAGAAGCCAGGATTCCCCGCCTGTCTCGAATTTCAACCAATCGGCGGCCCGAACTTTAGCTTACTAACCCGAGCCTCCGTTGTCTGAGAAGAGAGGCAAGCCCCTTTAGAGTTGCCAATAACGGCCATGGCTGCGGCCCCTGGAGGAGGGGACGTGAAGTGAGGAGGGGGCTGGGAGGGGAGAGGACGCGGGCGAGGAAGACGGGCCGCCGGGCCCTGGTAAGTACAAGAAGGCCCGTGGCCCAAAAGTGGGGAGCAAGGGGGCGTGGGGCTCGGCCTTCCGCGTCCTCTGAATTCTCGGCCAAGGCGAGGGGAGTCTGGGGTCTGCACCCAGAGAATGGCCTCAGGGGATCCCTTCTCCTGAGGGGAGTCTAGGGGATGGCCGTTGTCTCCAGCTCTTGGCCATTTCCTTCCTCCATGTCCTCAGACTCTTGCTCTCGGCCCTGGCTTGGTCCCTTGGGGGTCTCTCGTCAGAAATAAAGCCTCTCGCCAACAAAGAATCCCTGCCCCAGGTTTGTCGTGGCTGGGCCCTGGCCCAGAGGGCGCCCAGCGCTGATGCCATGAGTATTTATAGGCCTCTGGGAGTCCCCACGCCCGGCCCAAATAAAGATCGTTTCTCCTGCGCGCGCTCCGCTGCCCGGGCCCTCTAGCCCTCCCTGAGCTGTGATGTTGCAGTTGCTTTTGGCCCCTTCCGTCTTTCCAGCGTCGTTTTAAGACTCCTCAGAAGCAACCATAGGATCACAATACTGGTCATCGTATAAACGGATTCCTGCCGCACACCCCTAATGCCCGCTTCTCACAGTCCCTCGCATGCCATGATGTGAGCCCTTGCCCGGTGCCCAGTGCCAGCTGCAAGCAAAGCCCCGCTCTTTCATTGGTGTGTAGCCACCGGCTGCACTTCGGCGTGTTCATTGACGTGGTCACGTGCTGCTACATCCCACCCTCTCTTCCGAGTTTTTCTGTGGCTCTTGTGGGGAAAAAAGGAGGGAGATCCATACTGATTCTGTTTTCCTTATGGTACATGCATTTGTGCATTGGAGGGATTGATAGTTCCTCATGCTTTATTCAAGACGCTCAACTTAGTTTCAGTTATTCTGTGGATACTCTTAGATGGAAGTGGAGAGGGGGAACGTTTTAACATTTTCATTTTACAGATGTGGAGACTGTTTGGAGGGGCAAAGGGTCAGGGCCAGGGTCACCCAGAGCCCAGATTCTTCAGTTCTTTATTCACTAGAGCAAATTGTTGTTTACTAGGTGCAGATCTAAGGAAATCCAGGTCCTTAACTTCTCTGAACCTCTTGGTGGTTTTAAGCATGAAATGAGATGGTGTTTGTAGGATCCCTAGCATGCTGTCTAGCACTTACTAGGTTCTTTTTTTTTTTCTCTTCTTTTTTTGAAACAGAATCTCGCTTTGTTGCCCAGTTTAGAGTGAGTGCCCTGGGGTCAGCCTAGCTCACAGCAACCTCAAACTCCTGGGCTCAAGCAATCCTGCCTCAGCCTCCCGAGTAGCTGGGACTACAGGCATGCGCCACCATGCCTGGCTAATTTTTTCTATATATATTAGTTGGGCAATTAATTTCTTTCTATTTATAGTAGAGACGGGGTCTCACTCTTGCTCAGGCTGGTTTTGAACTCCTGACCTCGAGCAATCTGCCCACCCCGGCCTCCCAGAGTGCTAGGATTACAGGCTTGAGCCACCGTGCCCTGCCCTTACTAGGGCATTTTGTTCATTTTAAGTAACCACTGGGTAGTTCTCTGGCTAATTTCTTGAATTATTATTTATTGTGGTCTCTCTATATGTTGGGGCATAAATTATTTCAGTGATTCTTAGTTGAGAGGGCAGGGAGGGGTGTAGTCAGGAACAAGGTGAAGTTCTTCCTTGATTTTTGGGAACCATTATAGATGTTCCCATTAGAGATGTTATTAACAGGAATATGTTGCATACAAGAACAGTATGGGCCGGGCGTGGTGGCTCACGCCTGTAATCCTAGCACTCTGGGAGGCTGAAGCGGGTGGATTGCTCAAGGTTGGGAGTTTGAAACCAGCCTGAGCGAGACCCCGTCTCTACTAAAAATAGAAAGAAATTAATTGACCAACTAAAAATATTTCTACAAAAAAAAAAAATTAGCATGGTGGCGCATGCCTGTAGTCCCTGCTACTCGGGAGGCTGAGGCAGTAGGATCGCTTGAGCCCAGGAGATTGAGGTTGCTGTGAGCTAGGCTGATGCCACGGCACTCACTCTAGCCTGGGCAACAAAGCGAGACTCTGTCTCAAAAAAAAAAAAGAAATGCAGACTGTAGTTAACCCTGGAACAGGAGATAGCACGTTCAGATAAAATCCACAAACACCTTGCCAGTCTTATTTTAGCTGCAGTATTAGCTCTTACTTCCTTGCTCATTGGTTCTCTTTGTCACAACTGCAAAAAGGGAAACTGGTGGATACTGTGGAATAGTGCCTTGACCAGGGAGGTGAAGTATAAACCATCCCGTTGATAATCAGCTCCCAAATAACTGAGAGTTAACTGCCCTTGAATTCCCACCCCCACTCACCTACTGCCCCTTCTTTGTGGTGACCCCACATCAGATTAGGCTGGGAGAGCCAGGGCTGGGCGGTGAAATGGAAGAAAACAGAAAGCCCTTCATATTTCTATTTTGGGAAGTTGCTAGGGAGTGCCAGCTCCAAGTGTTGAGAATCAGCCTCTTGGAAGTCTTAACTCCTGTAGAACTAATGAGAAATGAAGGTTGTGATCCTTCCATTCCTCCCTGCTGCTCTTTCCTTAATTCGGGCTCAGGGCAACGATTTCTATACAAGAGCAAGGAACACTAATGTATGATAAATATTACCTACACCTAAGGTCTTATGTATTTAGCCTAATCTAGTGAGTCAAGTTGAGCTCTGACAGTAGCAGTCTGAGCTGGAAAGACACAAAGCCTCCAAGTCCATTCCTGGTGTTCAAATGAGAAGTTTCTAGGTCAGGCTTGGCACCTGCAGGTAAATGTGTGTCAATATCTTTTGTCTTGTTATTGTGTCAGTGTTGTTTCTAGGATGGTGTGTCTTTCTTTACCTAAAAGATGGGCTCCTTTAAAAATATTGTTTAAACCCTGTTTCCAAGCAGGCCTGGATTTGTTTATAGCAGCACAGGTGAACTAAGGGATAGGCCATGGCTAAAACAGGAATGGTTTTCTTCCAAGCTGACCTGCCAGCCAGAATGTGTGGTTTGATGATCAGGGGTTTGTGTAATGATAAGCTTGCCTGTGGCTGCCGAGACAGTAGTTAACAGTTCGGGTCCCATGGCATGGCAAGTATGGTTAGGGCCACATTTAGATCCAATACTGATGCCTGATCTCACATTGACTGCTTTGGGTTTCTCTAGCTCCAAAGGCCAAAAGTTATGGGGGGATGGTGGGAGTGCCTAAGAGAAAGAGAACCTTGAAGGGCATAGAGTGGCATTTAGGGAACTAGAAATTTTAGTGTACTACAATTAAATGAACCCAGTTTTTGTAATTTCAGGATCCTCTTGAAAAGGAAATTTGTGATACCAATTTTCCTTAGGGAGGTGAACAGAAAAATACTAGGAAACACTCAGAAAACGTGCATGCCGGAGAGAGACTGAAAGGTCTACTCAAAGAGCATAAACCTCCATTAAGTTGACATGGAGCCCAAGGAGGGAATATTGCTTAAAAACATAAGGCAGAGCCTATTGCAATATGAGAATCGGAAGTTGCTTGCTTTTTAAATTATGGTAAAATATACATAGCATAAAATTTACTATTTTAACCAATTTTATAGCATTAAGTGCAACATTCACATTGTTGTGCAACCATCACCATTATCTATCTCTAGAACTTTCTCATTTTCCCAAACTGAAACTCTGTCCACATTAAACACTAGCTCCCATTCCCCCCTATTCCTATCCCTGGCATCTATCTTTCAACTTTCTGTGATTCTGACTACACCAGGAACCTCATGTAAGAGGAATCATACAATATTTGTCCTTTTGTGGCTGGCTTTTTTCACTTGACATAATGTCTTTAAGGTTCATCCACATTATAGCATGTGTTAGAATCTCCTCCCTCTTTAAGACTGAATAATATGCCATTGTAGGGATATACTTCATTTTGTTTACCCGTTCATCTGTCAATGGATAGGGGTTGTGTCCACCTCTTGGCTATTGTGAATAAATAATGCTCTTATGAACATGGGTGACAATTATGTGTTTGAGTCCTTGTTTTCACTTCTTTTGGGGATATGCCCAGAAGTGAGAAGTTGCTGATTTTTTAAAAGATACAGGCTGGGTGAGGTGGCTCACGCCTGCCTGTAATCATAGCACTCTGGGAGGCTGAGGAGGGTGGACTGTTTGAGCTCAGGAGTTCAAGACCAGCCTGAGCAACAGCGAGACCCTGTCTCTACTAAAAATGAAAGGAATTAGCTGGACAACTAGAAATATATAGAAAAAATTAGCCGGACATGGTGGCGTGTGCCTGTAGTCCCAGCTACTCTGGAGGCTGAGGCAGAAGGATTGCTTGAGCCCAGGAGTTTGAGGTTGTTGTGAGCTAGGCTGACACCATGGCACTCTAGCCTGTGCAACAGAGTGAGACTCTGTCTCAAAAAAAAAAAAAAATACATTGGATACATTCACATGGTTTGAAAATTAAAGCAAAAGGTGCACACTTGACTACTCTAAAAAAATCAAAAGGTACAAAAATATATAGAGTAGGCTGGGCGCGGTGGCTCACGCCTGTAATCCTAGCAATCTGGGAGGCCAAGGTGGGCAGATTGCTCGAGGTCAGGAGTTCGAAACCAGCCTGAGCAAGAGTGAGACCTTGTCTCTACTATAAATAGAAAGAAATTAATTGGCCAACTAATATATAGAAAAAATTAGCCGGGCATGGTGGTGCATGCCTGTAGTCCTAGCTACTTGGGAGGCTGAGGCAGAAGGATTGCTTGAGCCCAGGAGTTTGAGGTTGCTGTGAGCTAGGCTGATGCCATGGCACTCACTCTAGCCTGTGCAACAAAGTGAGACTCTGTCTCAAAAAAAAAAAAAAATAAAAATAAAATATATATATATAGAGAGAGAGAGAGAGAGAGAGAGAGAGTAAAAATACTCCCTCTCATTCCTTCCTACTCCCTAGCTACTCAGTTCCAATTTATTAATTTTTTCTTTTGTGGATTATGCTTTTGGTTTGAATCTAAGAAATCTAACCCAAGGTGACAAAGGTTTTCTCCTATCTCTTCTTACAGAAGTGTCATAATTTTACATTTAGGTCTATGATCCATTTGAGTTAATTTTTTTATATGATACAAACTATATTTCTAAGGGGTTTTTTTTGCATCTGAATATTCAATTGTTTTAGCACAATTTGTTTTAAAGACTGTCCTTTTTCCTTCAAATTGCCTTCCTCCTTTTTAAAAAATCGATTGACCATATATATCTGGGTCTATTTCTGGACTTTCTGATACCAGGCTGATACCACACTGCCTTAATTACTGTAGCTTTATAAGCCATGAAGTCAGGTGGTGAATATCTTTCAATTTTGTTATCTCAGGATAGTCTAATTTGAATGTTTGTTATCTCAGGATAGTCTAATTTGAATGTTTCTTATTATGAGTGGAGTTCAGCATCTTTTCACGTGTAGGAACTACTGGATTTCTTGGTTTCATAGTCTCTCTGGGTTAGAAGAGAGCATAAAGTCATCCCTTTCCTACCTTCTACCTGATGTATTAACTCTATAATTTTCCAGCCTCTACTTGGTTCCCTCTGGTGATGGGGAACTCATTGCCTCACAGTGAAGTCCATTTCATTGTTTTATACAGTTCTAATTATGTAGAAAGTTAATACAAATTTTGAGTCTCAGTCTGCCTCTTATGGTGTTCTCCCCTGGGTCCTAGTCCCTGTTTTGGGATCTCCCAGGGTAAGCCTAGCTCTTCTTACCCATGGTAGCCATACCTTTCTAGCCCTGCTCTCACCTGATGTGTGTTATTGGTGTACTGGCTATGTGTCTTCAGTTCTTTCTACCATTTCTCATGTTATAGTTTCTCCAACCTGGTTGCTGCTCTCTGGAAGCCTTCCAGTTTTGTCAGCGTCCTTCTTAAAGTGTGTGATGTACAACTTAACAAAATATTCCAGGTATGGTCTGATATGTACAGAAACCAGACTTGCCACTCTCTTGTTGGAGCATGGCAAGCCTGTTAATACAGTTTAAATATGAATGAACTTCGGTGGACATGCTCACTCACATTGAAATTGCATTTAACTAAGCTATTTGTGCTAGTTGTATACAGTAATTTTTGAACCTAAGTGCAGGACTTAATATTTTTCCCAGTTAAATTGAACCTATTAGATTTGGCCCATCATTTCAGCCTGTTGAGATCTTAGATCTTGACTTTGATCTCCTTTCCAGGTTTATGTTATTCAACTTGATTAGCATACCATCTGCTTCCTCACCCAAGTCATTTGATAAAAATACTGACTAGAACACCACCAAGGATAGAACCCTGTGGCTTGCTATTAAAAACCTCCCTCCAGCTTAACACAAATCTATCAATTAGTACCTTGTGGGCACAACTATTGAACTAAGTACATATCCGCCAAATTGTGTTTTTGGTGTGTTGGGCATGACTAGAGTATAAGTACAGCTGATGAAGATTGTGTTAGAGGGATTAGAAGGACAGCTAAGGCCTCACCTTGCCTCAGCCTTAGCCTTGGGCTCCCACTGGGCTCTTTTTGACCTTGGTTCTGAGCTTGGCAGCAGGAAGCATCCATCCCTTTGTTTTCACCTTTGCTGTTGTTGCTGCTTTTGCCTAGATACTTGTCATGGCAAACCAAGACTATCGTAATTGTCTTCTAACTTTTCTGCCTGTAATTTTTTCCCCTTCTCCCTCTGATCCATACTCTACCCTCTTTTTTTTTTTTTTTTTGAAACAGAGAGTGCTGTGGCGTCAGCCTAGCTCATAGCAATCTCCAACTCCTGGGCTCAAGGGATCCTTCTGCCTCAGCCTCCCAAGTAGCTAGGACTACAGGTATGCGCCACCGTGCCCGGCTATTTTTTTTCTATATATTATTAGTTGGCCAATTAATTTCTTTCTATTTTTAGTAGAGATGGGGATCTCGCTCTTGTCAGGCTGGTTTCGAACTCCTGACCTTGATTGATCCTCCCGCCTCAGCCTCTGAGAGTGCTAGGATTACAGGCGTGGGCTCCCATGCCTGGCCCATTCTCTACCCTCTTAAAATACTGTGGCCTACTTAGAAACCTTCAGTGACTCCTCAGGGCCTCTCCATCCTGGCCCCTGAGCCTGTCCTGTGTGGTCTTTTATTTCTTCACTCCCACCTTGCTCGAGCCTTCTGCTCTAACCAGACAAATCTGATCACCATCTTTCACAAAGGCCATGTGCATTTCTTCCTTGGCTCCTTTTTGGTACTTTTAATTCTCCCTTTGATTGTTCTCATTTCACTCCTTAGCTTTCTTAAGTGCACAGCTCTGGCCTCTCTTCTTCCAGGAAGCCTTCCCTGGGCCCTTCAGAGCCTAATAAGCTCTTTCTACAGTGCCTATTGTTTGTTATTCTTGTTTGGTATTTCAATGCCAACTCCAATTTTAGTAATTGTTTTTCGTAATAATGAAAACCTGGCTATATTAGACATCCCTTTAGGGAGGAGACTATTACCTTATACTTCCTTGAAAACAGGACCATTCCTTACATTTTATTTTATTTTTTATTTTTCCACCCAGGAAAAATATGTCTCCCAGGCTGGATTCGAACTCCTGGGCTCAAGCAATCCACCTGCCTCAGCCTCCTGAGTAGCCCTGAGTATAGGCAAGCACCACTGAGCCTGACCTCTTCTACTTCTTTGATTGATTGATTGATTGATTGAGACAGCCTCACTTTGTTGCCCAGGCTAGAGAGTGCCGTGGCGTCAGCCTAGCTCACAGCAACCTCAAACTCCTGGGCTCAAGCAATCCTCCTGCCTCCCGAGTAGCTGGGTCTACAGGCATGCGCCACCATGCCCGGCTAATTTTTTCTATATATATTAGTTGGCCAATTAATTTCTTTCTATTTATAGTAGAGACAGGGTCTCACTCTTGCTCAGGCTGGTTTCGAACTCGTGACCTCGAGCAATCCACCTGCCCTGGCCTCCCAGAGTGCTAGGATTACAGGTGTGAGCCACCGCGCCCAGCCTCTTCTACTTCTTTATGAAATATATATGCAGTTGCCTAGCATAGTGTTACACACAGTAGGTACTTGATAAATGTTGGTTTCCTTCATTGTCTTTTTTCTCTCTTTTATGTCACCCAAATCTTGCATGTGCTAGGAAATTTAGGCATTGGTTGAGGTGATTTAATTGGATCTCAGATTCCACTTTACTTTCTTTAATTGCCTCTATTGAGGCAAAATTTACACCTAGTAAAATGCACCTATTTAGGTATGTAATTCAGAGAATTTTGACAAGCACATACACCAGTGTAGCTGGCACCCACAATCCGGATACTGAACAGAGATCCCCATGCTCTTTGAAGTCATTCCTTCCTCTTGCCCCAAGCAACTGCTGGCTGTCACCATAGATTAGTTTTGCCTGTTCTAAATCTTATATACAGGGACTCGTACATTTTGTGTACTCTTTTGTGTCTGACTCATTCACTTAGCAAATGTTTTTGAGATTCAGCCATGCTGTTGTATGGTAGTACTTCATTCTGTGTTATTGCTGGGTAGAATTCCATAATTTGTTCATCCATTCACTTGTGAGTGAACGTTTGGATTGTTTCCAGTTTTGGCTATTTTGAATAAAACTGCAATTTGAGGCCATAGGTTTTCATTGCTAGGTCACATGGTAAATGTATACTTAACTTTATAAGAAACTGCCAGACTTTTCCAAAGTGGTTGTACCATGTTATATTCTCACCAACAATTTATGAGTTCATATCATCACCAATACTAGGTATTGTCAGTCTTTTTCATTTTAGTCATTCTAGTAGTTGTGTATTGGTCTGACATTGTGGTTTTAATTTGCTTTTCTCTCATGACTGATGACAATCATCTTTTCATGTTCATATTGGCTATTTGTATATCTTGTTTTGTCTCTGTTCAAATCTTTGCCTATTTTGAAAATTGGGTTGTTTGTCTTCTTTTCTTTTCTTTTTTTTTTTTTTCTGAGACAGAGTCTCACTCTGTTGCCTGGGCTAGAGTGCCATGGCATCAGCCTAGCTCACAGCAAGCTCCAACTGCTAGGCTCAAGCGATCCTCCTGCCTCAGCCTCCTGAATAGCTGGGACTACAGACATGTGCCACCATGGCTGGCTAATTTTTTTTTTTTTTACATATATATTTTTTAGTTGTCCAGCTAATTTCTTTCTATTTTTTAGTAGAGATGGGGTCTCACTCTTTCTCAGGCTGGTCTCCAACTCCTGAGCTCAAACGATCCTCCTGCCTTGGACTACCAGAGTGCTAGGATTATAGGTGTGAGCTACCACGCCTGGCCTGTTTGTCTTATTTTCATAGGAGATGGGGTCTTACTATGTTGTCCAAGTTGGTCTCAAACTCCTAGGCTCAAGCAATCCTCCCACCTTGGCCTCCCCAAATGCTAGGATTATAGCCGTGAGCCACTATACCCAGCCTGACATATATTTTTATTAAGTCATTCTTAAGTATTTCATGCTGTTTTTTGTTATTACAAATGATGTTTTAAAATTTTTTGGTTTCTTTCTATTTTATTATGGCATATATAAATATAATTTATATTTTGACTTGTATCTCACAACCTTGTACCCTTTTGTGTTCTAGTGTCTTATTTGTAGATTCCTTGGGATTTTCTTCATACACCATCTAATTTGCAAATAGAGACAATTTTATTTATTTCCTGCCAATCATTATGCCTTCCATTTCTTTTTCTTCTACTTTAAAGTCCTTATTCTTTTTTTTTTTTGAGACAGAGTCTCGCTTTGTTGCCCAGGCTAGAGTGAGTGCCGTGGTATCAGCCTAGCTCACAGCAACCTCAAACTCCTGGGCTCAAGCAATCCTGCTGCCTCAGCCTCCCAAGTAGCTAGGACTACAGGCATGCACCACCATGCCCGGCTAATTTTTTCTATATATATTAGTTGGCCAATTAATTTCTTTCTATTTATAGTAGAGACGGGGTCTCACTCTTGCTCAGGCTGGTTTCGAACTCCTGACCTCGAGCAATCCACCTGCCTTGGCCTCCCAGAGTGCTAGGATTACAGGCGTGAGCCACCGCGCCTGGCCTAGAGTCCTTATTCTTGATGTAGGTGTCCCTTGGTTCATATTTCTTGTTTATAGGTGATAGTAATGGCAGCTATTTATTGAGTACCTACTCTATGTCAAATATTACAGTAGACCCCCTGCATATACTATTTTACATAATTCTATAGCACCTCTGTGAAATAAGTATCATTTTCATTCTATAAACAAGGATACCGACGCTCAGAGGGACAAATAATTTTCCCAGGTCATTGGCATTTGATAAATATTGCAGCTAGAATTTGAACCCAGAGATATTTGACTGTGAAGCCTGTGCTTTTTTTTCATAATGGGTTAGAAGCAGAACTGGCCCTTTAAGGATACTGCTGCTGGATTCAGATCAGACAGTTAAGAACAGCTCTCTTTGCTCTCTCATCCCCTCCCTACCCGCCACCCCTGCAAAAAAAAAAAAAAAAAAAGACCATCTCTCTTCCAGAATGCCATGTATGGAATGATGGGAAAACAGAGACTCTTAGAAAAATGTCCTGTTCCTGGCTGCCCTCTTTACTGCTGTGGTTCCAGCTGGCCACAGAGTGATTTTGCTTTTGCAGCGTTGGCAGAAGGAGTTAGCAGGCACAATCCCCATCTGGCTCCTGGTACCTTTCCCTGTGTGGTGACTACCTCATCCAGCCCCTGCTGGGATGGGGTGTCATGGGGACCTCAAGCTATAGTCGTAAACAGGGCCTGGGCAGCCTGAATCAGACAGTGGCCTTGGGGAGGAGTGAATTTCGCCTCTCAGGATCCCATTTCAGTTGGCTGCCAAAGACCAAATGTCACTGCATTGCAAGGCCACTTCCAGTGTCACTGTCTGTGTCTGACCCTTTGTGGCTGGCTCAGCTTTGAAAGGCAGGGGTAGGAGAGACTTGGCAGCGCAGCCTGTGGCTTCTGCGCGGGTGCTGCCTGGGAGGAATCGGGTGGGGTTTCTGAGTGGAGTTGGTAGCAGGGAGGCAGAACGTGGGCCTCCTGGCTGGTCCTCTGGACACAGCTTCTTTTATTCTTTCTTTCTTTCTTTCTTTCTTTCTTTCTTTCTTTCTTTCTTTCTTTCTTTCTTTCTTTCTTTCTTTCTTTCTTTTGGCATATTATGGGGGTACAGATTTTAAGGTTTCAATAAATGCCCTTTTTATTGTTTCTTGACAGGTCTTCTATGGGTAATTTTCCTGGACTTCTGCCTGACTCCTCTTGAAGAGGCTTGTTGCAGGCCCCCAAAAGAACTGCCCTAATCAGCATGTTAGTGCTTTCTCTAAGAGGAGTCACCTGACACCAAACCAGATTACTCAGTGTCACTCTTTACCCAAACACACCCTGGCCTGAGATCATTAAAGTTGTGTTGGCTGCCAGGATGGAAGGGTGAGGCTCAAGGCTTGTGTGGGGCAGGTGGGGTAGGGAGAGGCAGGGCTGATGTTCATTTTCAGATAACCAGCCTACTTTTGTCAGCCTCATTGTCAGGTTGGATTGCCCATCCTTGTGGACATCTGCCCAGGTGCCTGTTGGGCACTGCCCTCAACCGCATGAGGGGCTCGGGGGTCTGTGGGCATGTGTGTGCTGGCAAGTGTGGTGTGCCTTTCCCAGCACGTGGAAAGACATGGGCTCTTCCCCCTGGTGGCAAAGTGGCCGTTCTTCCTGCTGTCTCATAATTCAAGTTATATCTAGATTCCAGTTGACCTTAAGGCTAAACCTTAACCCTAACTTTAAAAAAATGCCGATAAACCAAGGCTTTTCCTGTCTGTTGGAAGTCAGCAATTAACAGAGTACATGTAGAACAAAACACAGTGTGTCTTTGAAAATGAAGGTTAAGAGAAGAAAATCTGGGCCTGGCCCAGTGGCTCATGCCTGTGATTCTAGCACTCTGGGAGGCCAAGGTGGGAGGATCACTTAAGCTCAGGATTTCGAGACCAGCCTGAACAAGAGTGAGACCCCGTTTCTACTAAAAATGGAAAAATTAGCCAGGTGCGATGGTGCATGCCTGCAGTCCCGGCTACTCGGGAGGCTGAGGCAGGAGGATCGCTTGAGCCCAGGGGTTTGAGATTGCAGTGAGCTATGATGATGTCACTGCACTCTAGCCTGAGCAACAGAGTGAGACTCTGTCTCAAAAAAAAAAAAAGAGAGAAGAAAGTTTGCAACCTCCAGAATCCCCTCCATGGCCCTCTCCTTCCTGGCCTCAGAGAGTGGAATTCATCCCAGGCTGACTGCTTGGGGGAAGCTCTGCTACTTGGCAGGACTGGCCTGGGCACTGACGGTAAGGGGGCCCAGTTCTTTTCCACGTACCACCCTGTTATTTAGATGCTGTTGTTGTGTTTCACAGTAGCCGGCTGTCCCAGCAACCTGGGTTTAGATGATTTCTTTCTTCTTTTCTCCCCAGATGCTGTGACTGTAACAGACTCACTGGGGATTGTACATGTTGTGGAGGAGCCTTCCTTTTGGGGGTGACCACATTCATCTGGGCATGCCTGCGGTACTCTGGGCTCATGGACCTGAAGGAGAAGCATCTGGTAGGCCATATTCTGTTACCTTATGGGTATTGTCTGTGTGTCTCTGTTGGACCCTCCTTACTTGTATTGCCTGGGAGGTTCTTAGTTGGGGGCTTTTTTTTTTTTTTTGACCATTCTAAATTGTTTATTAGGTATGAATTTTACAAATATTACTTATATTAGCAATAACGGTGGAGCTAGAGAGTATTGCGCCTTCTGCACCAGGCTGCACGGCGAGAACCACCAATAGTGTGGTAGAACTTATGGCCCTTTCCAAGGCCATGGCTCTTGCGGCCTGCAGATGTCAGCCCACGCATCTCCCTGTGCTTGTGGACAGATCCACTGGGTGTCAGGATTTCTTCTGATAGCTTTATGGAATTGATCAATGAGGATAACCTTAAAAAATTTGTACGTGGAATCTTCACCAACCCAGTAAAAATTCAGGACTCTTAGAGCCCCACAGTGGCGTCCAACTCACTCCTCGGCAATAGACTGAATGAGGGCTTCCAGCAAACTTTAGCTGGTTAACACCACGGTGGACAGGTTTGCCATAGGTTGCACCCTTAGGAACTGGGTGTTTGTGACCACCACGGCGCACACGAATCCTATATATGACATAACCTAGCTTGGCCTTGTATCCCAGTCTGTGCACTTTATCTGGTTGGGTGGGGCGGGGAGCCCTGTGGAGCGCAGAGAGCTGGCGGTATTGCCAGCAGCGACCCTCAGAAGAAAGTGCATGACATCAGACTGCTTCTTCTTCCATAGCTCCTGGATATACTTGTATGCACCCATCTTGGCTTACCTGATGGATGCTGCGAAACGGAAAGGAAGGAGCCTTTTCCCCATAATCCCTTTTTCTAGTGGGGGGCTTTAAAGCAAACGTGAGAGAGGAGGTGTGGCTCAGAGGCTTGGGGATGTGAATGTGACCTCTGAGAAGGTAATATTGCTCAGCTGGAAAGCACAGAGTCAGGAAGCTTTGAATAAATGACGAAGGTGGACCAGTTAACACAACTGCATGGGAGCAGGGTTTCTGGTTTGGGTTGGCTCTGAGCTGGTCTTCCGCTTCTTGCCCAGGGGTGTGTAATTTAGTTTGTTTGCTCTTTGCTAGAGCTATGCCCCAGCCTGCTGAGTCATGTCAAGTGCTTTTGGGCACCCTCTCTGTGGTTAGGGAAGAGCTTCCCAGTGAGACTCCAGACACAGTTGCCTGATCAGCTGGTGCTGAGCAGCCCGGCAGTCCAGGCCAGCCATATGATCAGCCTTCTCTCAGCCTGGTCTGGCCCAGCCTCCATGTATACCATCTTTGGATGGAAGTAGTTTTATCAATCACAATACTCCTCTACTATGACAAAAGGCTGCCCTAAAGGAAGTTCTTGTGTCTCTTGTGTCTTCTGCCACACCCTCCTAATAGATCTCTCTGTCTGTGCTCACCAGCCTCTATATGGCTGCCACAAAACTGGTCAGTGGCTCCATGCCACCTACTAAACTTTTAATGTGTATGAAGCCCTCCAGAATCCTGCTCCTGCCCGTGGATCCAGCATCCCAAGCCTCCTGCCTTGACTCCAACACTAGTAAATTTGAATGCTTCAGAGTTTGGGGGCACACACTGTGTTAAGGCTGTTACCTCTAGAATGCTCCCCACCCTTTTCCCTGGCAAACTACTTCTGCTCTTTCTTCAAGACTCACTTTAGGCATCATCTTCTCCAGATAAGTCCTCCCCCTCCAGAGGTCCTTCCTTTTAGCATTCATAGTACTTCCACCATTGTACTCTCTACTCTGTTTAAATAATTCATCTCTTCTACTTTTTCTCAATATCCCTAGCTGCCAGCACAGAGCCTAGCATGTAGCAAGGGCTTAGTAAATATTTACTGACTTGAACTTCTGGACAGTGATCTTCCTGCCAAAGAGATCTTGGGGAGTTCTGGAGAGAGAGCTGTGGGTCCACACTCCCTGGACCTCTGGTGGTGCCTGGCTGACTGCTGCCTGTTCAGCTCCAGGCTTCCTGTGCCTCTGGACCAGCTGTGCAACAGGTTTCTGGACTTGAACTTGAAGCAGGTGCATTCAGCCTCCTGTTCACAGCCACATTTTGCTGCTCTGCAGGCATCCACCCTAGCAGTGATTGGCACAGAGGGAAAGCTACATCTGCCTCTCTCCCAGCCTGGGTGGGAGGCTGCTGTGTATAGCCACGAGTGCCATGTGCTGCTCAATTTTGGGGAGCATGCTTCCCGAGGCTCTGATGTTGTGCAATGTGGTGGCCTGCCTGGGTGAGGCTGAATGCTCCCTAAACAGAGGACAGTATTGTCCTCTGGTTCCATCCAGAACCACTGAACACTAGTGCCTAGTGTGTTAGGGAAACAAAGTTCTGTGATCGAGGGCACTGACTTCGCTCTTGAGCCTGAGGGAGAAAACTTGAGAACTCTTGGACCATTTTTCCTGGAGGATTTCTCTTTGTCCTCCTCCTCTGTCTGAATAGATGAGTCCTGGACTAGAAAGCATCATCACCATCATCATCAGCCACATTGTGGAACGCTGACTTTGGGCTGGTAGAACCTAGGCACTGGGGAGGCAGCCCCTGGCTTGGAGAGGCTTATGGTGTAGCAGAGGAATGGATAGCACAAGCTGTTGAGTAGAAGGACCTAATGGGGTTTGTACCTGAGGTAACTTGCGAGTTGTGTAAATAGGCTTCTAAAGATGATCCCTGTGGCCCAGGGCAGCCAGAAGGTGTCGCGGAAGAGTGGGATTGAGCCCACTCCAAGAGGAGTGAGCATGGTGGTAATTGATGGCAAGATGGTCTGTTGTCCCCTGACTTAGCCCAGGAGCGGATTGGTTCTTGCTGGATGAGTCTGTGCTCCCCTCTTCCTTCTCTACCAGTTCTCAGTCTCTCCTTCAGAGCCTTTCCCTGTCTTCAGCCCATGGTGGGGACTGATGGGGACGTGCTGGGGCAGTGCTGGCCCGGGTTCGCGCTGCACAGATTCAGGGCTCCCCTCTCCAGTCGCTGATGTGGGCAGTGTAGGAAGCAGGTGGGACACAGAGGGGGCTGCGCTGGGGTCCCTGCACAACAGCTGGGTTAGCCCCTACCTACTGTCCTTGCTAGGGCCTGTCATACAGAAGGGACAGTGTTTGCTGGCTTGTGGTTCCCACTGGAGCAGTGCCTCTAGGAGCCCGAGACAGGGACAGAAAGGAGTCTTTTTCCTTTGAACATCCTCACAGTGGCTGGCAGGGAAGCTGACCTTGCCCCCCCCCCTTTCCTGTTCCCCATGGAGACTTCCTGCCCTTAACCTCTGGACTGCCCGGCCCCTCCTTTCTGTTCTCACTCTGGCTCCTCTGTTTGGGGGCCCCACAGGGAGCTGCGCTAGTAAAGGGGGAGGGGAGAAGCCGGCTTGGGCTGCTGAGGCTCTTTCTTCCCTTCCCTACAGCTCTAGATGGTGTCGTCTAGGAAACGGATGGCCCTAGAGAAACACGCTCAGGCTTCAGCTTGTGCTCTCCAGCTAGGGGACCTGTTAGGCTGTTTCATCTCCCTCGGGGTTTGTAGCGCCATCCTGAGGATGACCACAGGCAGAGAAGTGTCCTGTTCACTACCAGTGCCTGAGCCCTTCCTTCACCCAGGGTGCCTGTGCTGAGAGCTTCCCGTATGTCAAACTTGGGGTCCCAGAGCAGTGCTTCCGGAGCCACTACATGCTCCAGCTCTGTTTGAAGCTGCAGGGAGTGCTGAGGCAGGAGTCCCAGGTCACTAGCCTCCTCTTTGACTGGGAGATGAGGGGCCTGGATGTCCCCAGACAGCCTTGAGGTCCCCACAGTGCTTGGGCTGGTGTGTCTAACCATGGCGGGAGTTCACCAGTTGCTGGCCGAGCTCTTCATGCACATAGATTAGTAGCTCCTGGGGTCCCCACACCACCTGGCAGGAAGGTGTCAGCAGTTGGCTTTTTCCTTTCCCACTGGATTCTTCCTTCCACCAGCTTCCTGGCCTCTGGTCTGCCCTCCTAGAAGTCTTCCTCAAGTTTTCTCAGTGGCCGGTCCTTCCCCCTCTACACAGGATGTGCTGCTATTAATAACCCGCAAGTCCCCTCTCCCCTCCTTCCTGCACTCTAACTTTGGAAAGAGCTATTGTTGGCCAGGCTCCATGCTGGTGAGTCTCTGGGTGATTTGGGGAGCTCCCATGGATGATGAGCTCACTTACACTGGGGCTCCTAACCCGGCCTAGTGATTGGGGACAAAGGACAGGCAGCCTGGAAAGTATCCCAGGGTGCTCCTTGATATGGGCAGTTGCCCTCAGAGCTCTGGGCTGAGGGCAGTTTCTCCTCCGTCTGTCCATCCATCCCTCTGTGCAGCCGTCCATAACCTGGCTGCACACCGCCCCCTCAGCCCGCCCTGCAGTATCTTCCTCTGAGGAGCAGGCCAAGCTCCTGGACATCTGGCAGAGCATCAGACAAACTTTCTCCTCTCAACCCTCCTCTCCCTCCCTCCTTCTCTCCCTCCCGCCCTTCCAGCTCTGCTGCCTCCTCCTCTTCCCTCCCTGGGTCTGCAGCGTGACTGGAAATAGGCTGAATTAATCAGCAGATTGAAGCTCCGCTCTGCTGCGCCTGAGTCTCCGCAGCACCCGGCTCCTTGCTCGCACGCTCTCCAGCTCTCTGCCCTCCTTTTTCCTCTCCTCTGATTCTCTCTCTTTTCTCTCCCTCTCTGCCCCACCCCCCTTTGAGGGTGGTGTTGGAACTTACTGTAGCTGACTCCGTTGGCCCAGGCTCCGGCTCATGCTCTTTAAGCAGGCAGAGCTATGGATGCCCCATCAGGGCAAACAAAACAAAGTGAGTATACTGGTGTGGCTTTTGCATTTCTCTTAAAAATGCTGTGTTCCCTGTGTTGTGCGGGAATCTTTGGGTTAGCGGTTGCCATGAGAGTCTGGAAGGCAATGCAGCACGGGAGGCTGCCTGAATGAGCGTGAGGTAGCCAGGACCTTGCGAGGAGACTGGGAACAAGAGCTAGCAAGCCAGTGTGTCTGGGGAGCTGCCAGCCAGTCGCCCGAGTCACCCAGAGCAGGACTGGCTCCAAGCCTCCCAGGAGGCATCCTGCCAAGGCATGCTAGGACTCAGGTCTCCATGCACAGGTGACAGAAGCTCAGGGCCTGCATGCTACCTTCCTCTGGGCCAGTGAGGGGACTTTTTTTGCTGGACCACATGGGTAACTGAGATGGAGCCACCAGGGCTGGGATGATTTCTTCCTAGGTCCTAGTGACTGCAGGAGGCAGGGAAGAAGCTAGATAAAAGTGCTCGGGTCACTGTGAGCCTGGAAGAGTGAGGAAGAGGAGGAAGCACCTCTGCTTGCAGCTCTGATTTTCCTGGCTGCAGAGTCTACCTGTGTTGGTCCAAACTCAGGGGAGTGTATAGTGGCCAAATCTCTGCTTCAGTGATGCAGGCATTGTGTGGAGTTCAGTTTTGTGTCCCCTCCCCCCGATACTGAACAAGAAAGCTGTGACAATGGGGACTTAGGGAAGGGGCCAGGCCCCAGCCTATTCTAATTAGTGGTTATTTGCTGTTGTCAAGGCCTGAGGTCAAGGTCTAAATTCATAACCTGGCTACCTGAGCCTTGGGGAACTTGATTCTGTTGCTCTTGAAACAGCTGGAGCAGTAAGGAAAATAGCCGCTATGCGGGGAGAACTGAGCTCTGAAAGGACAGAGGCTGGGGCTTGGGGGCTTCTGGCTCTGGGTCACCTGAGAAACCGGACCGAAGTGAGCATAGGAGAGCTCAGGTGTGTCGGCTCTCGAAAGGCTCCTTAGACTATCTAGATGCTAAACTTTGGACCTTGAGAGCTGGTCCTGTTTGGTGGCAGATTCCTTGTGCTTCTGATCTGATTTGACAGAGTTCTTTCACCATCCTGTCATTCCCCCAAATCCCCGCGCCCTGTCAGCGCCCCACTTTGATGACAGAGCAGAGAACAAGCCCAGCTCATCATGGGCGTTTGCTGCCAGCCTCTCTCGAGTCCTTAGAGCCGAGTTATTCTCTCCTCTTACTCCAGTTGAGCCTGAGCAGTGAAAACAGTGGGAGGGGGTTGCTTCTGCCTGCGAAGCATCAGTGTAATTTGAGAAGCAGGGCCTCCCCTCCCCTCTGGTGTGCAGACCTTGCTCCTTGCCTGGCAGTGGGGTGAGGTGGGAGTTCTCAGCATTTGGGAAGCTGGGAGAATCTCATGTTACCTTTGGCTACTTCAGGCCAGGTCAGATTTTTCCTCACTACTCTTGGTCCCAGTAGGCAAAGTAGAAAAGCGGACCTCAGACTGAGTGTGTCAACTTGGGTTCCTGTTTCTCAGATAATAAGAAGCACACCTTTTCCCTTGCTACAGCGTGGCCACTGGGGCCCAGGCACACCGCAGTACCAGCCTAACGCCATGCTTTGGGAAGGGCTGGCAGAGCCTACTCCCCCACCAGCCCATTGTGAATTTCCCTCGGAAAGTGTAAAGATCTTCCACCAAGTTCCTGAGCTTTGGCTCTTATGTCATGTGGGAAAAGCTGAGGCACAATGAGAGAAAATAGAGACTTGGTCCCTAACTCTGGGCCCCCCTGCTGGGGCGGGGTGAGGGGAACAGCCTTGACCCTTGGATAAGTTCAGATGAAGGCTACAGAGAGCAGGCTAGCCCGAAGGTCATGTCCTCACCACAGGGCTGGCCTGTGCAGGCAGGCGCTTCCTTCAGGCAGCACGTAATTACAGAATGGCTTATTTTCCTCTGCTGTGCCATCTTTAATAGCCAGTCTGGAGTTGGTGCCCCTGGCCAGACACAACATGCGGGGGCAGATGCATGCAGACAGGTCTGCAGGCGCCCTGCCCTGGGAGCATCTGCCACTCTCTGGCCCTACCTCCCACACCTGGAGAGGAGCAGAGTGCAGCTTCTAGGTACCTGGGGGCAGAGAGGGGATGATGGCTGGGTGAGATGATGAGGTCCTCAGCTCAGGGCTACCTGGAATGAGGCAACAGGTGTCAGGACAGCCACTGTGCAGCCCACGGGAATCAATGAGTGTCCACGGTCTATAGGCCTGGCTACCTCCCTGGCTCTCTGGCTGCTCCTCCTTAGCCTTTTCTCTGCCTTTCTGAGCGTGGTCCTCATTCCAGGTGTAGCAGCTTGCCAGGTAATCCTGCAGCCCGGCCCTTCCCGTCTTTCTCCCTCCAGTTCCCATCTCTTGGGTGAGCAGCCTTCCCCCTCTGTAGGCCAACTCCTCTGCCTCCAGCATGTTTGCTCACTTCATCATTTCTGGAGGCCTGGCCCGGGCACGTCCATCCTGGGAACACTCACATCCTGTGCTGTGGATGCGATGAAGCTTGGAGGGCCAAGCCTGCGGGAGAAGGGGCAGTGGTGTGGGGGAGGCGCTGGGGGTCCCGGGCTCCTCACCCCACCTACGGGCATCCACTGTGCCTCTTCTTCTTCCCTGGGTGGGAGGAACAGGCATCAATCATCTGGCCCAGCTCCCTAGACAGAGGCCTGTGGTATCTTTTTTTTTTTTTTAAGACTAGTCAAGTGCAGTAATAAGGAGGGGGGAAAGTAGTAGAACAAGGAGTTCAATCTGTAACTGACTGTGAACAATCATGTCAGTTTTCTTCCTGTTTATCTTCCTCTCTTATAACCCTCCCTGAAGCTTTCTTTCCTTCCATGTCAGGAACTCAAGGCAGGGTACAAACCTTCGTGTTATCTGGCATTCATTTGTCCTGGACTATGGCCTCCCAGGGAGGCCCCAGGATCCTTGCTAAAGGGAGGTGGGAGCTTTGGAGTACAGTATTTGCACCCCATGCTCGGTGCAGGCCCCTGCCTGGAGGGCATTTCTTCCTGAGCTGAAATAACCAGTTTATCCCCTCTGAGGAGAAGCAGCTCTTATCTTCGTAATCCCCCAAAGCCACTGTGGAGAGCGAGGATTAGGTGCCGTTTAGGCGTAGCTGCTGGGAAGTAGCGGGCGGGCCCACTCTGGGAGCTGGTCCGCATCCCCACCGGAGGAAGCTGGCAACAGCAGGCCACACTGGGGGCTCCACTCAGGCACATCCCACCATGCCAGGCGGCAGGGGGTGGCCCCCCTCAGGCCGTGGGGGTGTGAGTCATGGGATGTGTGTCCTGCAAAGGCCAAGGCTAAGTTGCCGAGGAGGGGCGTGCGTGTAGAGGCAGGGAGGGAAGAGGAGTCCAGCACGTCAGGGGCACAGCCCATGCAGGACCTTGGGGAGGTGGAGCTGTGGGCCATGGGAGTGGGAGGGGAGAGCACACGGCCCTTTGTCAGGACTCCTCAGGAGAGAACCCCAGTCTCTTTCTTGGTGCCTGGGGTCTAGGGATCCACTCCTCTTGCTCAGGAGCTTTTCTTGATGGAAGCTCACACTGATGCTCTTCAGATGCCCCGGGGAGAGACCCACTCCTCCTTCAGGCACTGTCTGGCCGGGGCCATGCTTCGTCCCAGGGCCCCAGGGCCCCAGGGCCGGGGAAATGTGCATCAGATTAGCCTGGGATCTGTTTCACTCCAAAAGTGTTGATCCTGTAGGTTTGGGATGGGGTCTATTTTTAAAAGCTCCAGTTGTTTCTGCTACAGGTTTTGGGTTGACAATTCCAGGGTAAGGTGAATCCCTGATTAAGCTGGTGAATGCCTCAGCTGTGGCGTTCCTGTTGCTGCTTCATTGGGGGATCAGTGAAGCTCCTTGCGCATTCCTTCATGCATTCATTCATTCAGCAAGCAGTCACTGAGCTTGTGTGTGCCAGGCGCTGTCTTAGCGTTTGGATGGGGGGCGCGGTGTGGAGAGAGGAGAGTTCAGTACCTGTTTTCAAGGAATGTGCAGTCTAGCGGGAGAGCCAGACATGTAAATCTATGATTACGATTCCGTAACTTGAGGCTGTGAGCCAGGTTGCCCAGGCTGCATCGGAATAAAAACCTCCCCCTGAAGGGCAGCGCTGGGTTTCGGGAAAATGTCCCAGAGGAGGTGGTGTTTGAGCTGAGTCTTGAAGGAGAAGTGAGAGTTGTGTGGGGTGGGGCGTGTGTTCTTGGCTAGGAAATATAACAAGGTGTTTTAACGTGACCTGCAGGAGCTTTGCATGCAGAAGGGCTAGCGGGGAAGGAGGCCGGAGAGGTTGGTGGGCCCCAATGGGCCTTCCAGAGCACACACAGGAGTCTGGACTTGATTTTGAAGGTAAAGGTGTCAGTGGGTCAGGCGTGCGCTTATTCTGGCTGCAGTGTTGCAGTGGGTTTGGAAAAGGTAGAGACTAGGGGGTGGAGTCAGGGTGAGCATAGGGCCAGAGTCTGGATTATTTCAGAGGCTACTGGGTGAGATGGTAACTGTGGGAGGAGAGGTGACTCTGTCACCGAGGACCAGGTGGTGAGTCCAGGCTTTGGGGGCATATTGACTCTTGGTCCCTGGGAAGCAGCTGTGAAACTGTTCAGGAGACAGGTCTATATTCGGTGTAGTGGTCAGACTCGAGGTAGAACTGAGGAATTCTAAGCTTATTGGTGGTGGGTGAATCCTTGACTGTGGATGAGACCTCGGCAACGTTCAAAACTTGGCAAGATATCCTAGGACGGGCTGTGGGGTAGACGGAGAGAAAGAGCAGCCAGAGCCGGAGAAGGAGAAAGCGGGAGAGAATCCCAGAAACAGCGAGTCTCAGCAAGGGGACGCTGCCAGGGGGTCGCCTAAGGTAATGTGGTCGGTCCCTGTGTTGTTGGGACCGCCCCATCCACGCAACACTCCACCATCCTTGGTGAGATGAGGATGTGGTATAGCTGCCACATGGTCCTGCCCTGGGAACAGCTGTCTTCTTTCTGACGTATGTCTTTCTAAATATTTCAGTGTTACGATATCCTCTCTTTCACGAAATGGTGGTAATAGAAGATGGCAGGTTTTTTTTCTTAATGTCTTTCCTAGAACAATGAAAAACTAGCATCTCTGTGTTAGTTTCCTTCTCCCCATTAACCCCCCCATATATATATATAGTTTTTTTTTTTTTTTTCTTTCTCGGGTCCACACATAACCTAAAAGACTGGCCACTGAGATACATTGGGAGGTCGGTGTGAATAGGGCAGGGAGCCCGCCATGGCAGTGGGCTGAGAGCTGAGTGGAAGGGAAATTGGGGAACACTGACTATAGGAAGAGGTAGTTTTTGTTTTGTTTTTTTTTAACTTGGCCATGCACTTGATCGATTTGTAATTTGGTGGCAATTTGGATGTGGTTATACCCTGAGCAGCAAGAGCTGGTAGAGGACCCAGGAGGGAAGAAGGGCCTGGGGAGGGGCTGGGTCCAGCCTGTGATGGACAGCCCTGTCTTGGCAGTGACCTGGGGCCTCCAGGGAGCTGCTGAGCACCTCCTGCTTACCTGCAGGCCGAGCCCCCCGTGGCCCTGGGCCTGTCCACCAGGAAGGCCCTCAGCATCCTGAAGGAGCAGCTGGAGGCGGTGCTGGAAGGACGCCTCAAAGAGCAGAAGAAGCGTCTGACGTGGAAGGTGAAGCTTCTGTGTGGGGCAGCCAGGGCCTAGCTGATGACAGAGACATGTGGGAGGCCCCTCCTCAGGGCTCTGACATGCCCTGTCAGCCTGGGTGGCGTAACCCAACTGAGACGTTGTGAAAAGTCAAAAAGAAGTCGGGTTTTCCTTTTAGAGTATGTCCTGACTCCACTCACTTCGGGAGCCCAACAGGCTGGACCCCAGCCAGGGTCAAAGGGAGGGGACCCAGGCAGCCACAGGGGCTGGTGGTGGGGACAACCAGATTCCAGTGGGCTGAAACTCTCACTCCCTGCTCCCCATCCCTCCCCAGGAGGTGTGGAGAAGCAGCTTCCTGCACCACAGTAATCGCTGCTCCTGTTTCCACTGGCCCGGGGCCTCGCTCATGCTGCTGGCCGTGCTGCTGCTGCTGGGCTGCCACGGGGGCCAGCCGGCTGGGAGGTAAGCGGCCCCCAGCTGCTCCCCAGCCTCTCCAGCCACCCCCATCCTGCCTACAAGGCTTGGGAAGGGCTGCTGCTTGGGAAGGGCTGCTGCCTACTGCTCCCACAGTAGGCTCCTGGGTGGTGTAAGACTCTCCTCAGTTTCTTGACTGGGGCCAGAGGCCACTCAGCTCTCAGAATGAGGCTGTCTTTTTAGAAGGGACTGGTATAGGAAGGCAGGGGGTCTTGGGCCCTGCAGGCTGGCTGGGTGGAGAGCCCCTCTCCCCATTAGTACACCCTCTTGCCGCCAGCTTTGGGGTGGAGCTGGTGAATGCCTCTGCGTTGTTCCTCTTGCTGCTTCTCAACCTCGTCCTCATCGGGCGGCAAGATCGGCTCAAGCGACGGGAGGTCGAGCGGAGGCTCCGAGGGATCATTGACCAAATCCAAGGTGAGGCCAAGGGCAGGCTGGGGGTGGGGGGAGGAAAGATGCCTTGTGCATGTCAGAGCCCTGAGGGTTCCCCGGCACTTGTCACTAGAAGAGTAAGATGGATGCCGCCTGCACCACCCAGGGCAGTGAGAGCCGTGGACAGCCGCAGGCACCCAGGCACAGGGCTGGGCAGGCAGGAAGGCTGATGGCATGTGGGCTCACGGGCTGGCTCATGTGGGGAGACCAACAGAGAAGACCCACTGTCCTGGCAGGAGGACAGTACGTCTTGCCTGGTGTGCTATGCAGGGGGAGGTGGGGAGGTGACCCGAGGAGTCTGAGGTGCCTGCAGGAACTGGGCTGAGGCAAGGGGCCAGGAACCCAAGATGGAGCAGGCCAGTTCCAGAGGGGAAGGGAATCACTCAGAGTCAGATTTCTGGTCATCTTTCCATTCAGCCTGTGTTTATGAAGACGGGCTATGGATTAAAGGTAATTTAGGCTCTTTTGAGAGACTGGCTCCTGCTTTCCAGGGGTCGGTGGTGTTGTGAGAGAAGCAGCCTCTGCTCATGAGACCTTTCTCTAGCAGTGCTGGGCTGTAGACATTGAGATGCTACATGAGAGTCTGTTCATTTATTCTGAAATGGTTAATTGCAACCATGTGCCAGGCACGGAGAGTGAAGCAGTGACCGAGAAAGATGGGCTGTGCCCTCTGGAGCTTAGTCTCTTGCTTAGGAACCATCAGTGGCTCCCTCTTGCTCGTAGAAGTTATCCACATGCCAGCGTGGCTTCCCAGAATCTCTGCCGCAGGCTCCGACCTTCTTCTGAGCCACTTCTCTTACTCCTCATTCTCATGTGCACTGACCTTCCTCTGTGCCTTTGGCCCCCTGCTCTCCGCCTGGGAAGCTTCTCCGTCACTTATTTCCAGCTGACAAAGTCTCACCCATCCCAAATGCTTCCTCTCCCAGGACGCAGTCTCTGATGGCCCCAGGAGATGGGTTTGCTCCCTCTTCTTACTCTGTCAGCACTGAGAGCTCTGTTGACACCCTAGCGTGCATTTGGAGTTATCTGCCTGTGCGTCTCATCTCCCCCACCAAGTGGTAGCTCCTTGAGGGCAGGGACTGTGTCGTCTCCACCTTGTACCTTGCCACAGGCCCTCAGCAATGTCTGTGAAATGATTTTGAAAGGGATGTGGGTACAGAGAATAGGAGCTTCAGGTGCTGAGAGGAGGTGGAAGTGCCCAGGCTGGGGTGGCTGGGCAAGACCTTCTCAGGGAGGTGGCTTGGGTGAGGGGAGGAGTTGGAACCAGCTGGAGCGGGGTTGATGCAGATCTTCCGGGAGAGGAAGCTGAGCAGGCAGCTGGGTCTGCCTGGGGTGCAGATTATGGGTGAGAAGGTTGTTTCCCTTTTCCTATTCTCATCAGATGCCCTTAGGGATGGCAAGGAGATCAAGTGGCCGAGCGCCATGTATCCAGACCTCCACATGCCCTTTGCACCGTCCTGGTCCCTGCACTGGGCCTACCGAGATGGACACCTGGTCAACCTGCCAGTTAGCCTGCTGGTAGAAGGAGACATCATAGCTCTGAGGCCTGGCCAGGAATCATTTGCTTCTCTGAGGGGGATCAAGGTAGCCTGGGGCTTGACTCCTTCCCTGGAGATGCTGTGGGAGCGTCCACAGGCAGCAGTGGGGGAGGGGGTCTCCGAGCTTCATCCTGAAGCTTCCTGGCCAGCTCACAGGCTTCTTGGCAGACACTCTTGGAGCAGAGCTGCTACATCATTTTTCATGCTAAGAGTCCAGTGCTGCAGGCCCCACCGCAGTGGACTCTGGCTAACTGATGGGTCCTAACCCCAGGAGATGTCTCCACTTAGTTGGAATTGTCTGGGAAGAGTGGCCTCTCACAGACACTGCTCATTGCCCTCCCCCCACCACTGGCAGGATGATGAGCACATTGTCTTGGAGCCAGGAGACCTCTTCCCCCCTTTTTCCCCACCCCCCTCGCCCCGGGGAGAAGTGAAGAAGGGGCCACAGAACCCCCAGCAGCACCGGCTCTTCCGCGTCCTTGAGACCCCTGTGATTGACAACGTCAGGTAGGGGTGCCACCCTGCCTCCTCCTGTCCTCTCCCCAGTGCCTCCCCTGGGGGGGGGGCTGCCCAGGAAGGAGCCTTGTTCATCACAGGCCCCCTTGAGAATAGGCATCTCCTGGGCTCCTCTCCCAGACCCTGGGGAGAATTTTTAGACCAGGTGGTGCCCTCTCCCAGTTGAACTCTGAGGGGGCAGTTCTGGAGGCCACCACAGGCCCCTCTCCCCAGGCACCATGTGGCCAGGGCCAGGGCAGATTGGGGACTGCAGGACGTCGGGTGCTCAGTGAAGCACTATCCAACTGAGAGGCCCAGAATCCCCCCAAGGTGCAGGTTTCTGGCCTGTCTGCCAAGTGGGGCTGAGGGTTGGCTCTTTCTGCAGATGGTGCCTGGACATGGCCCTGTCGCGCCCAGTCACTGCCCTGGACAACGAGAGGTTCACAGTGCAGTCGGTGATGCTGCACTACGCCGTGCCTGTGGTCCTGGTGCGTGAGGCAGGGCCGTGCGGGGCAGGGAGGGAGCCGGACATGGGGGCCTCAGGGCCACACTCAGGTGAGCGTGTGGGTGAAGTAGAGGGTCCCAGAGTGAGCCAGCCCATGTGAGAGGCAAAGGAAAGGGAGCTCTAGCACCTGGCTCTTCTTGAGGGCATAGGTCAAGGCTGCCTTTCCTGTTCCCATCAGGCTGGCTTCCTTGTCACCAATGCCCTGCGCTTCATGTTCAGTGCCCCTGGGATCACTTCCTGGCAGTACACCCTGCTCCAGCTGCAGGCAAGCATTGCCCTTTCCTTTCTGTTGTGCTTTTCTCTGTCCCATGGGGCTGGGTCCCTCATGGTACCCTGATTGTCCCTCCCCCTCTGCGGCCCAGAGGTCCCCTCAGGCTGCAGCTTAAGAATGCCTCCTTCCCTTCCTGCCCCCTGGACAGGTGTCCTTTCATGCCCAGGGAATGGCCACAGGGCCAGGGGGCAGCCCTTTCCCCCCACCCCAGGCCCGGAGCTCTCGGGAGCCTCCACGTGGTCCCCTCTTTCCCAGGTGAATGGCGTCTTGCCCATCCTCCCCCTACTCTTCCCAGTTCTCTGGGTTCTGGCAACTGCCTGTGGAGAGGCCCGAGTCCTGGCACAGATGAGCAAGGCCTCGCCCAGCTCCCTGGTAGGTGGTTCCAAGGCGTCTGGGGGAAGTGGCAGGAACAAAAAGAGGGAGTTGGCTGTGCCAGGGGACAGGGCAGAAGTCCAGCCTCACCTTGGGCTCAGCATGCTGGTAGGCCCTGGGCAGCTCTCCAAGGGCTCCAGCCCTCCCTGTTCCAGAATAGTCTCCAGGCCAGGCCCTGGGTGTGGGTGAACATCCATCCGGGCTCCCACCAGACAGGAAGTCAAGACTACCCGGTGCCCTTCACCAAAGAGGTTGGGAGCCTCGCTGGGGTGGGGGCCCCTGCCCTGCCAGCGTGGAGGCCTGCATGAAGGCAGCTTTTCCTCACTGAGGCCTGCACCCTCCTTCTCTGTGCAGCTGGCCAAGTTCTCAGAGGACACGCTTAGCAGCTATACAGAAGCCGTCTCCTCCCAGGTACACTGACCTAGGATGGATTCTGCCCCACGCCCTGGACCCATACACCTGGGCTCCCACATGCCCTTTCTGGAACCTGGCTTGTGGAGCCCCCGTGTCCACCTTTGCATATGAACATAACCCAGGCCTATTCCCATAACGTGTCAGTGTCCTGTCAAGATAAATGCCTCTCTACCCAACTTCTTCCTGGTGCTCCCCCAGACTTTTCCCACTTTTTGCCCCAGAGGCCATCTCTAGGGAAATAAGGCTGATCCCAAGATGGCCTTGCAGACTTTCTCTCTCCTACTAGGAAATGTTACGCTGCATTTGGGGCCACTTCCTGAGGGTGATCCAGGGGACGTCGCCAACCCTGAGCCACAGTTCCAGCCTGCTGCACAGCTTGGGCTCTGTCACGGTGAGGGTGGCCCCTGTGGGGGGAGGAGGCACCCTGTATCCCCAAGCCTGCAGCCTGGCCAGGTCTGGGTTGTCCATCTGCCACTTGAGTGGCCCCTGGGCAGGTTGGGCTAATGCTAAGCCCCCTTTCCAATCCCAACCTCTCTCCCTGCAGGTCCTGTGCTGTGTAGACAAACAGGGGATCCTGTCCTGGCCAAACCCCAGCCCAGAGACCGTGCTGTTCTTCAGTGGGAAGGTGGAGCCCCCTCATAGCAGCCATGAGGACCTAACGGATGACCTGTCCACCCGCTCCTTCTGCCATCCTGAGGTAGAGGAGGAGGTATGGCCGGCTCCCATGGGCCCAACTCTGGGCTAGGCTGTTTAGCCTTGGAGCCTGGCCAGGGAGGGTGAGATTTAGGAGGGAGAAGGCAGGTTCAGGCACCCTTAGGATCTGCCTCTGAGCAGGTAAGGTGAAGCCACAGGACCGGGCAGTGGACCTAGAACTGCCTGCTTTCCTGATGTGTGGGAGCCCCTGGGCCCCAGTGCTAGATCTGTGCTCCTCATTCTCCTCAGCCCCGTGAACGAGATGCCCTCCTGGCTGGCTCCCTGAGCAACACCCTACACCTTTCCAACGAGCAGGAGCGTGGCGACTGGCCTGGCGATGGTCCCAAGGCCCCCGAGCCCTACTCTCACCACAAGGCGCACGGCCGCAGCAAACACCCCTCCGGCTCCAATGTGAGCTTCAGCAGGGACACTGAGGGCGGGGAAGAAGAGCCTAGCAAGGTGAGAGGAGGGGGGCAGAGTGCAGCAACCCCCTCCTCAGCGACAAACCCTCCTGGCTCCCCTGCCAAAGAAAGAGCACAGAAGTCCCCCCCATCCCAGAGCCCCCAAGCTTTGCCAGTTGGATCCCCCTTCCAGTTCCCAGTGATGGTCTCTGGTCTCCTGAGCAGAACCTTCTAAACACAAGGCCGGTGGCTCCTTCTTATATATGTTCCCTGGCAGAAAAAGATCCCTTATTATTTTTTGCTTGGTCTGGCCATCCTTCTTTTTCAATCCTGCCTGTGTCATTGGGTATAGATCCTAGAAGCAGACAGGAGCCCAAGAAGGACAGGAAGAGGATTTGGGGAGCGGTGGGAGAGCGGCAGCAGAGCACTTTCTCCTGGGAAGGGTGCATCCTTCAGGAGCAGGAGCCCTCCCCTAACCTTGGGAGGCGACTGGAGTCAGAGCCTGCGTCCCCCACACCCGGCCTGGTCTGAGGCTCTCCTTCCCCTACACGTTTCCTCCAGCCCCAGCCTGGGATGGAGGGTGACCCCTATGAGGCGGAGGACTTTGTGTGCGACTACCACCTGGAGATGCTGAGCCTGTCCCAGGACCAGCAGAATCCCTCCTGCATCCAGTTTGATGACTCCAACTGGCAGCTGCACCTCACCTCCCTCAAGCCCCTGGGCCTCAATGTGCTGCTGAACTTGTGTAATGCCAGTGTCACCGAGCGCCTGTGCCGGTTCTCAGACCACCTGTGCAACATCGCCCTGCAGGAGAGCCACAGCGCCGTGCTGCCTGTGCACGTGCCCTGGGGGCTCTGCGAGCTTGCTCGCCTCATTGGTAAGGCTGCCCTGCGCTAGGGCATGGCCAGCTGGGGAAGAGGGCCAGCACTGACTTGTAACAGGGCCTAAAGGACCCAGCATGGCATTCACTTGTCATGAGCACTGTCTGCTCCCTTAGCTTCTGATGGTCCCCTTTAACCAGACACTGCTGTGTGTGACACAGCTTCCTGATTGGAAAGAAAGAGAACTGATTGTTGGGATGAGAAGGTGGAATGAAACAGCCAGACTGGCTGGATTCTGTCTGAGCCCAGGGAGGGGGAGGTGGTGTGAACTTCCTCCCAGAGGCCCTAAGTTCCTGTCCCTTGCCCTATAGGCTTCACTCCTGGGGCCAAGGAGCTCTTCAAGCAGGAGAACCACTTGGCACTGTACCGTCTCCCCAGCGCTGAGGCGGTGAAGGAGACCTCGCTGGGGCGACTCTCCTGTGTCACCAAGCGGCGTCCTCCCCTCAGCCACATGATCAGCCTCTTCATCAAGGACACCACCACTAGTGAGCCCACACATCTCGGCCAGCGTCAGGCCTGACCTTCCTTGGCAGGGAGCTCTGCCCTGCCCTGTCCTTTCCTCCTAGGGAGGACTAGGCAGATAGACAGTAGACTGCTTCCTGAGTCTTCCAGTGTGGCAGGGATTGGACTTGGGGACCAGGGATGGGGTGGTGGTGGCCACAGAGGATGGGATTGTCCAAAGGACGGGAAGTACAGTGTCCGCATTAAAAGCCCAGGGCTCTTCCCTAGAGGCTTGCTATCATGAGGCCCTAGGAGGTCCCTCCTCCGTCAGGGGCTCCCAAGCACCCTTCCCCAGGATGGCAGTGTGCTGCCTGTTAGGTCAGAGTGAGGGGCAGGGGTTAGTTGGGACACTCATGGTTTGACCTTTTTCTTTACTGCCCACCCCCTGCCCCAGGCACAGAACAGATGCTGTCCCATGGGACGGCCGACGTGGTCTTGGAGGCCTGCACAGACTTCTGGGATGGAGCTGACATCTACCCTCTCTCAGGATCCGACAGGTGAGCAGGGGAAGCGCTTGCCAGTGACATGAGCAGTCAGCTGGTCTGCCTGTCCTCACAGGCATGGGAGCACCCAGGACCACTCACCTCACTTCTTTCCTGCTTCCCTGGCAGAAAGAAAGTGCTGGATTTCTACCAGCGAGCCTGCCTGTCTGGTTATTGCTCTGCCTTCGCCTACAAGCCCATGAACTGTGCCCTGTCCTCTCAGCTCAATGGCAAGTGCATTGAGCTGGTACAGCTGCCTGGCCAGAGCAGCATCTTCACCCTGTGTGAGCTGCCCAGCACCATCCCCATCAAGCAGAACACCCGCCGCAACAGCTGGAGCTCTGACGGTACTTCGTGCGTCCATCCAAGTGGGGCTAGCACTGGGGCTCCCAAGGGATGGGGTCCCAGGAGCAGGGAAGGCTTCCAGAGGGCCATGGCACCCACTGCAGCAAAGGGTGCAGTGGGCTCACAGCACTGGCCTGGGATGCCAGCCATGGCACTCTTCATCCAGTGACGTGAGGAGTCCCTTAGTTTCCTTGCCTATAAACAAGCAGGTGCTCACTCTGCTCTTCTCACAGGTTGGTTGTGATGCTCAAATAGGATAATATACATAAAGTGCTTTTGCAGGAAATCGTAAAGCACATGCATTTGTAGAGCATTAACCTTATTAGCATCAGACAGCAGACTAGGTCACAAACCTTGCTGGAACAGAGGGACCCAGAAGCTCCATCCCACCCCCCACCCCCGACCCCCTGCCCAACACGCACACTTACGAGGTCTTTTAAACCCAAGAGACCATGATCGAAGCAGTTGCCGAGGGCAGGGCCAGTCCCCTAGCTCTGGAGCAGGGCTGGGCAGGAGCTGTGGCCACGCTCTGTCTGGCTCCTCAGGATGCCACCTGACTGATGAGTACCTTTCATTGTCTTTTCTCCTCCTGTGTCTGTTGGCTCCTTTGTGTGTCTTGGCTGTGTGCGTGTGTGTGGCTGTGTGTGGTCCCCTGGGGCCTCGTGCTCATTGATTTGGGTGTGGCATCTGTGTGTGTGGCCCTGGGCTGCCTCCTGGAATCTGCTGGTTCCTGGGTGTCCTGACTGGGACCCGGGTGTCCTGGCCGGGCTTTGTGCCTTGTGCCTGCCTGAAGAAGGGATCGGGGAGGTGCTGGAGAAGGAAGACTGCATGCAGGCCCTGAGCGGCCAGATCTTCATGGGCATGGTGTCCTCCCAGTACCAGGCCCGGCTGGACATTGTGCGCCTCATCGACGGGCTGGTCAATGCCTGCATTCGCTTCGTCTACTTCTCCTTGGAGGATGAGCTCAAAAGCAAGGTGAGGAGAGCCACCCCCTCTGCCAGGCTGACCCTTTTTCCAGGGGCTTTTGGGCCCTTGTGTTCATTGCCATTACCTTTCACAGGTGTTTGCAGAAAAGATGGGCCTGGAGACAGGCTGGAACTGCCACATCTCCCTCACACCCAATGGGGACATGCCTGGCTCCGAGATCCCCCCCTCCAGCCCCAGCCATGCAGGCTCCCTGCATGATGACCTGAATCAGGGTGAGGGTGAAGGCTTGGGGTGAGGCAGTGGGGGTGGGAGCAGGAAGAGCCTCCATAGATCCCTGCTGATAAGCACATTCCTTTGGAAAATGGCTCTGGTGTCTCTGTGGGTAGTAGTAAGTGGCAGGGGAGGAGCAAAAACCTGGAGGCAGGAAGTTCTGTGCCATCTGCAGGGCAAGGAAAGGCCCCCAGAAGGCTGGCCCCAAGGTGAGGGACAGGCTTTTGTCCCTACAGTGTCCCGAGAAGATGCAGAAGGGCTCCTCCTCATGGAGGAGGAGGGTCATTCGGACCTCATCAGCTTCCAGCCTACGGACAGCGACATCCCGAGCTTCCTGGAGGACTGCAACCGGGTATGATGGCAGGATCTGACCCATGTGCCCCTCTAGTGGTCCCTCAGCTGGACCAGGGTAGGGAAGGGCAGGAGGAGGGGCAGGCAGTTGAAGGGGAGGGATCCTGCTCCCATCCTGAGTCCACTGGCATCTCTGCTTTCTCCAGGCCAAGCTGCCCCGGGGCATCCACCAGGTGCGGCCCCACCTGCAGAACATTGACAACGTGCCCCTGCTGGTGCCCCTCTTCACCGACTGTACCCCTGAGAGTGAGTGCCGTGGCCATGGGCACTCAGGCAGCCTGGTCCTGGGTACCCTGTGGGCTCTGGAGGGTGCAGGTTTCCTGTGCAAGGTGTAGAGCCCAGGCTGGGATCAGCTGGGGAATCTCAGGGGGCTGGTGCCATGGGTGTGCTCATTCTAGAGGGCTCGGAAGTGACAATGTCCATATGATCCCATTGCTGGGGTGGGGTTATTCCAAAGAGGGGCCCGCTTCCCATTGCCTCCTGCCCAGCACCCACAGAGAGCCCTTCCTGCCTGACTCGGTGCCATCCTGCCCTGCCCCTTCAGCCATGTGTGAGATGATAAAGATCATGCAGGAGTATGGGGAGGTGACCTGCTGCCTGGGCAGCTCTGCCAATCTGCGGAATAGCTGCCTCTTCCTCCAGAGCGACATCAGGTCAGGGGGGCACCCTAGAGCCTGCGGGCCAGCCTCTACCTCCCAGACCCAGGCTGGGCCTGCATGGGGCTGGGGGTGGATCCTATGGCTGATTTTACCCTGGCTGGACCAAGGTACTGGGGCATGGAGAGGTACTGGAGAAGGTACTGGAGAAGAAGGATGGGGTACTGAGTCCTGTGGGGGATGGGGTCTCTGCAGAGTGCAGCTGATGGGTGTGTTTTCCCCTGCCCTGAGCAGCATTGCCCTGGACCCCCTGTACCCATCCCGTTGCTCCTGGGAGACCTTTGGCTACGCCACCAGCACTAGCATGGCCCAGGCCTCGGATGGCCTTTCTCCCTTGCAGCTGTCTGGGCAGCTCAACAGCCTGCCCTGCTCCCTGACCTTTCGCCAAGAGGAGACCATCAGCATCATCCGGCTCATCGAGCAGGTGGGGGCCTGGCCGGGGGAGGGAGAGGGCTGCAGGGCCTGCTGGGAGAACCCGGGTGGGAGTAGCTGTATAGGAGCCACTGCCACCCCACTCAGGCCCTGCCCTCCAAATGAAGCTGTCCTGGGCAGTTTAATCTCCTCTGCTCTGTCCTCAAGGGAATGTCAAGGACATCTGGCTCCTGGCTGAAGTTGGCCAGCTGCAGGCCTGAGGGAGACCAGGCAGGCCTGGGCTATAATCTGTCCCTCTTGGGCCCTCCCTAGGCTCGGCACGCCACCTATGGCATCCGTAAGTGCTTCCTCTTCCTGCTTCAGTGCCAGTTGACGCTCGTGGTCATCCAGGTGAGGTGTGGCCAGCACAGGCATTGCCTCTCCCCCCACCCACTCCTTCGCTCGGGGCCAGTTGAGGATCTGAGCAGGGAGCCTAGGGCAGCAACATCCCCAAGGGTCCCCTGAGCCTCTGTCAACCCCCTGGGCTTTTCAAGGTGACCCCGTTGGCAGAACAGTGTTCCCTCAGGCCCCAGCTCCTCTCGGGCAGGATGTGGGCATCTGTGTGGGCACAGGGCAAGGTGTACCTTGGGCTCCTAGGGGCTTCTTATTTACCAAAATCTAACTGTGGTTCTCGGCTTCTTTTCTGGCCTAGTTCCTTTCTTGCCTAGTCCAGCTGCCACCGCTCCTAAGCACCACTGACATCCTGTGGCTGTCCTGCTTTTGCTACCCTCTGCTCAGGTGAAAGGCCACACAGCCCTTCCGTGCCCAGGCAGCAGGTCAGAATGTCCCTGTTCCTCCCTAAGAGCCCTGGGTTCTGGAGGAACTGCTCAGGGTTCACCTCCGGGACATATTGAGGGACCTCTCCTTTGTCGTGTTCCATCCCTCACCAGACCTGACCTAATTCCCACGACTCCCTAAAGGCTTCCACTATGAGAATTGCAGGATAGAGGATCACAGTCACTGCCCCTTGACCCGATCTCTGCTTTTCAGCATTTCTCTGCTGGGGAAACCACCCCATAGCTCCATCATGTCGATGGCAACAGGAAAAAACCTCCAATCCATTCCCAAGAAGGTAAGAAAAGTAGACCCCATGAGCCTGGGCCTCTCACGGAGGAACTGGAGTGTGTCCAGAGGGGCTGGGGCTCGGAGCAGGGGAGAGATCAGAAGGGAGATTCCATCAGAACTGGAAAGCCAGCACTTGGTTCCTGGTCTTCCCCTAGATCTTTGGTCTTCCCCCAAAGCAAGGATAGAGTGAGAAAGACCCTTGCTGGGAGTACAAGATCCTTATCCCCCAGGCCTGACCATTTACTAAGAACCCGTTGAACATGTGAAAAAGCCAGGGATGGTGGCAGAGGGGCCATTGGCCACAGGAGTGACTGGCTTCCCTTCTCTTGCAGACCCAGCACTACTTCCTGCTCTGCTTCCTGCTCAAGTTCAGCCTCACCATCAGCTCCTGCCTCATCTGCTTTGGCTTCACACTGCAGAGCTTCTGCGACAGCTCCCGAACCCGCAACCTCACCAGCTGCTCCTCCATCATGCTGCCCAGGTGGGGCCCACACCCAGGGATCCACCCACCCCACTCCCCTCCCCAGCCCACTTCCCTATGGCCCCAGAGGGGCTGAGCCCACACCTTGCTTTGGCAGTAACGATGAAAGAGCTCCAGCCTGGTTTGAGGACTTTGCCAACGGGCTCCTGTCAGCTCAGAAGCTCACCGCTGCCCTGATTGTCCTGCACACTGGTGAGGGGCCCCTGGGGCTGATGATGTTGGGTGGGGAAGGCCTCAAAGGGCGGAGGCGGCCTTGGACCAGTGGGAAGTCTGACCCCTCCATCACCCACTTCCCCCAGTCTTCATTTCCATCACCCATGTGCATCGCACCAAGCCCCTGTGGAGAAAGAGCCCCTTGACCAACCTCTGGTGGGCCGTGACAGTGCCTGTGGTGTGAGTATCACTTGGTGGAGGGGGTGGCGTGGGGGTGGGGAAGGAGAGGGGCGACCGCAGGGCTAGGATTGCAGGGTGGTGTGGGGGCAAGAGGTTTTACTGTGCCCTCCTTGAGCTACCGTGGTAGTGAGGAAAGCAGGGAAAGATGACTTGGAGTTCACAGGGGGCTGCCACTTCCTCCCCTAGGCTGCTGGGTCAGGTGGTCCAGACAGCTGTGGACCTGCAGCTGTGGACGCACAGGGACAGCCGCATCCACTTTGGCCTGGAGGATGTGCCCCTGCTGACCTGGCTCCTGGGCTGCCTGTCCCTGGTCCTTGTGGTGGTCACTAATGAGATCGTAAAGCTGCATGAGATTCGGTGAGCTGCCAGCAGGTCGCCTCCCTCTGTGCTCAGTGTTCCCTAAACTTGTCACCCCCTTGTCAATATCCCCCTGCTCCTCTGGCATCCTGCCCTGGCCCCTCGTTTAAGGGTCTTTACCAGCCTGAACTTTTTTTTTTTTTTTTGAGACAGAGTCTCGCTTTGTTGCCCAGGCTAGAGTGAGTGCTGTGGCGTCAGCCTAGCTCACAGCAACCTCAAACTCCTGGGTTCAAGCGATCCTCCTGCCTCAGCCTCCCGAGTAGCTGGGACTACAGGCATGCGCCACCATGCCCGGCTAATTTTTTCTATATATATTAGTTGGCCAATTAATTTCTTTGTATTTATAGTAGAGATGGGGTCTCGCTCTTGCTCAGGCTGGTTTTGAACTCCTGACCTTGAGCAATCCGCCCGTCTCGGCCTCCCAGAGAGCTAGGATTACAGGCGTGAGCCACCGCGCCCGGCCCAGCCTGAACTTTTTTTTTTTTTTTTTTTTTTTTTTTTTGAGACAGAGTCTCACTTTCTTGCCCAGGCTAGAGTGAGTGCCGTGGCGTCAGCCTGGCTCACAGCAACCTCAATCTCCTGGGCTCAGCGATCCTACTGCCTCAGCCTCCCTAGTAGCTGGGACTACAGGCATGCGCCACCATGCCCGGCTAATTTTTTTTTTTTTGTATATATATTTTTAGTTAGTCAATTAATTTCTTTCTATATTTTGGTAGAGATGGGGTCTTGCTCAGGCTGGTTTTGAACTCCTGACCTCGAGCAATCCGCCCACCTCGGCCTCCCAGAGTGCTAGGATTACAGGCGTGAGCCACCGCGCCCGGCCTCAGCCTGAACTTTAATCTCCTGTCCCACCAGGGTCCGCGTCCGATACCAGAAGCGACAGAAGCTGCAGTTTGAAACCAAGCTGGGCATGAACTCTCCCTTCTGAGCCACTGGCTGCGGTGACCATAGTCGCCCTAGTCCCTGGGGCTAAAGCCAGACCCATTTCTGAGTCTCGGGAGTTGGTATCATGAATGTTTGTGGGTTTGCTCTTGCACCCTTTGGCACTGGAAGTCCAGCTCCCGGCGTCAGACCGCGCTGTCTTCCTGACCTCCGGGCTCACTGTGGAGCTGAGCTGGGCAGCCCCTGCCAGTCCCAGCTCTCCCCGGGGCCTTGCCAGGGCCACTCTTGAATGTATGACCTCAGGCACTTGGTAAGGGGCTCTTGACCCCCTCACCTGTGGGCTGCCCCCCTTCAGGGTCCCCTAACCGAGTGCCCTCTACTCTTGGGTCTGTGGGCATGGCCTTGAAGCCAACCTTTTGTGGGTGTGTGACGGCAACGGCCATAGATGTGAACCACTCAAGGCCGGCTGCTGGGGGCAGGGGTGGTGGTACCATCTCCTGAGGGCAGGGGCCTGGAGGTAGCCCTTCTGGGGGAGTCTCACACCTGCACCTGAAGATGGAGCGAGGTCCCCACCTCGCCCTGAAGCCTCTTCTTGTGCCTGGCTTGAGCTGGCGCCAGTCTTGGGCCGTCCGGCCCAGGTCTCCTCAGCCCCTGCCCCAGTTCTCCTGTGAGCAGTTTCTACTGGTGTATATTTTCTACTGGAAATGAGCCTTTTAGGAATGAATGTAGCCTGGTTTGTATTAAAACTTGTAAATGGCTTAAGAAAAACCTGTGGCTGGTCCATGAGGCAGCCACAAAGGGGTCCTCCTACTCAAGGCTGCAGCCGGCGGGGGCAGCACAAAAGGTGAGGAGGGGCGGGCCCAGGCCTTCCTCCTCCACATAGGCAAGTGCCCCTTGGATCTGGCTTAGTTAGCTGAGACCCCTGAGCTCAGGGGTCCATGTCACAGAGGCAGACACACAGCTGAGTTGTATGGAATGACGCTTTCATTGGTGTTAGTTGGGGGAAGAGGTTAATGGTTACAGGGCTGAGGCCTGGGCCACCCAGGTCGGGCTTCCAGCCCTGAGGTGGGCAGTGGGCACTACTGCTGTGGTCCAGACTCCCCCCACTGCGCCCTCTCAGGCAGTTAATAGATAGAATAAATTCCATTTATAATATATGCATTTCTCTCTGCTTAAAAAATAACATTTACAATTGAAAAAGTTTGGACTTTAGGGATCTGTTAATCCCACTACCTCTTCCCCCGCCACCTCTGCCTACAGTGAGGGAAGGCAGGGGCAGGAGCTGGGTACAGCCACTGCCACCGAGGGCACGCCCCTGCCGCGTGCTTACACGTCCTGTGTACACCTGCGGGGAGGGGCCCAGCCGGACACACTGCCTCCTCCAGCCTCAGCACCAGGGCAGCACGGCAGGTGGCAAGAGGCATTCCCTTGGCACAGGGACTTCAGACACAGGTGGGGGGGCACAGAGGAAGCACCCCAGAAGCCCTGCTGCCCCCTCCTTCTTCGTGAGGAGACAGCTCTTACCAGGGTCCCTGTCCAGGGGCGGGGCTGTCGCTCAGATCACACTCTGGGGAGGCCTTTGCTGAGTTGCAGCAGAGTCCCCTCAGCTAGTCAGGTTCTGACAAGTCCCCTTGGCCCCCACCACGGGGCTGCCCCCTAAGAACTGTGGTGCTGATAGCCACTGGCTTGGAGCAGCAGGAAGAAGCCCTGCTAGGGAGGGGTGCTGCAGCTGGAACAGCCCTCTGCCTGTCCCTAGGGTGGCAGGGGCTTCTTCGGCGCTGGAGCAAGGGCAGTGGGCACTGCGGAAGGGCCATAGGATGTCTAGCTCAATCCAGCATGGCGTCCAGCTGGTCAGCCAGGGCGTCGAACATGGTGCTGATGTCATCCAGAATGTGCTTGGTGGAGGTGCCAGGGGGGCTGCGGCAGGGGAAGGACCCGATCAGATCAGCTCAGATCAGCTCAGATCAGCTTGGGGCCCACACCCTGCTGGCCCTGGGGAAGGGAGCTGTCACTGAGCCCCTGTGTTGGTACCAAATACTTTGTGCCATCTTTTCTTACTTTCAAAATCTCCCAAGGGAGTTACCGCCCCTTATGGACGAGTTCACATGTCTCTAAATGGCAGTCACCAGGATTCCCTCAAGGTCAGATTTGGGTGCCTCCAGCATCCCCCCCACGCGCCCCCAGTGCAAGGCTCTGCCTTTGTGTCCCCTCCAACATCCCCGGGAGCCTTGCGAGCTATTCCTACCCCCAGCCTTCTCTTCCTCCCCACCCAGCCCCCTCACCCCTCTCGCTCCTCGGCACCAATGCTCTTCTCCGCAGCCCTCAGTGCAGCTGCCAGGGACGAGCTGGTCTGTTCCAGTCTCTGCTGAGCCCGGCCTGGGCCCACAGCCCCAGTGCTCTCAGGCCTCGGAGGAGGCACCGGGCGGGGGCCAAGCCGAGGAGCCAGCTTAGGGCCAGAAAATGCCAGTTGGGTACAGGCCACAGACACAGGCTTCGGGGTTGTACCTGCAGAGACAAAAAGGTCGGCTTGGGACTCTGCTGGGCTGGATGTGACCCTGCAGACGGCGCCCTCTCCCTGTAGGCCTTGGCCCTCACCTGTGCCAGGTACCTTGATGAGGGCAGCCGGAAGCTCCATCTCCCCATTCCACCGACTGCCTGCTGTGTTTTCCAGACCCGGCCCAGGGCAGGGGCACACGGAGGGCACAGGGAGCTGCACTGTGGGGCTGGGAGGATGAGGGGCCACAGCTCCTTGAGGTGGAAGGTTGCTGGGCTTGGGCTGGGGAGGACTGGGAGCAGCAGAGGAAGGTGATTCGCTGGGAGCCTGGGAGGCCAGGGGGACGGAGGGGCCAGGTGTGGCACTGGCCACTCCGAAGGCCAGCAGTGCCGTCTGCAGCGGCTCTCTCTCCCTGTATTTGGGCCTGCGCTTGACAGTGTCTGACTCTGTGAGGTTGAAATCGAGGCCAGGTGTCACAGGCGTCTCCCGGGGTGGGGGGCCAGCTGGCTTCGGCCGCTGCTTGATGGTCAGGTTCCCCTCCTCTGCAAATGGCAGCCCTTCCCCTGAGCTGCCCCGAGATGGGGGTGTCCCCTCAGGGCCTGGCTCCTCCTCCTCCTCCGTGTCTGACACGGGGCCAGCGGGGGCGGGCGTGCCAGGGGGCTCAGAGGGGCCAGTTGGTTCACTCAGTGTTCGTCTTCGAGGCCCTGCAGCTCCATCCTTGGTCCCTGGGCTCCCATCGAGTGGAGGTGGCTCCGGGGTGGGGCCAGAGACCGAGCTGAGGCGCTTGGGGGGTGGGGGTGGGGGACCTTTGCGTCGGGCACGAAGGGCAAAGGACTGGCTTCGGGGCGCCCCTCGAGTTGGGGTCGGACTAGGACTGGTCCGGGTGAGGGCGCTGCGTCCGGGTCGCCGGGTAAGGGTGGCATAACTGCCCAAGGCGCTGCCCACTGGCCCTTCGGCTTCCCCCTCACCTTCCCCCTCGGTGGGGCCCGAGCGGCTCAGGCTGTGGGACCGGCGCTTGGGCCGAGGCGGCTCCGGAGGGGTAGGAGGGGTGGCAAGGGGGCCAGCCAAGTAGGAGAAGGCCCGGGGTGCACCAGGAGGTGGTCCTGGGGCCGGGCTGGAGGGTGAGCCCTGGGGGTACATAAAAACATAAGGGGGAGGTCCTTGGCCTGGAAGTGGGGAACAAAGCTTGGGGGGCCGTTCTGTGCCCTCTGGAAGGTTCCTCTCTGGGGGGGTGCTGGAGTCTCCACCATTGGGCTGGGGAGCAGGCTGTTCCTGTGAGTGACCAGACCCCCGTGAGCGTGCCCCGATGCTCTCCTGGCTGGGGGAGCGGGCAGGGGGCAGGGGGAGCGGCTCAGGGCCACCTCCTGCCATGGCTGCCTGTAGCTCTGGGCTCAGCTCGCTGCCCTGAAAAGTGAGGAGGCGTGGGCCAGCTGCAGCTGGACCCTCCCCATTCTCCAGCCCCTCGATAGCCATCAGCTCTGGACCCCTGGCCAGCTGGCGCCCGCCTTCACCTAGGGCCTCCCCCTGCAGGAGGCCCCGCCGAAGCTCCGCCAGCCGCTTCACCCCCAGCATGAGCTTCTTCTGATGCCCTGAGAGGAGTGGATGGAAGTGGCAAGGTTAGCTAGGCCTGGAAAGGATCACCCCAGTCACCACTGGACCCCACTCTCTCTTCTCTTGGAGATCCTGGGAGGCACGTGAGGCCCAACCAGAAAGCCTCCAGGCAGGCTCACCGAGCTTGTTGACACCGATCTCCTGCAGCTCCTCCCAGGTGAGGTCGGCCACCAGCCCCATGGAGTCGTAGCCACTGCTCACCAGCTGTTTGTGATACTGTGGCAGCCCCAGTGCACACAGCCACTCCAGCAAGTCCGCCTGGAAGAGTGCCAGCATTGAGAATTGGCTCCCTGCAATCCTCTGCCCCCAGGTCAGAAAGGAAAAGACACCACACAGCACAGCTGAGGGCGAGAGCCTGTGCCACCACCGCCACCCACTCACCGGGATGTAGCTGGGCAGCCACTCAGCGATACTGAGCTGAGCGATCTCCGAGGCGATCTTCTTCCTGTGCCCAGGCTTGGTCACCCCAATGGCTGTCAGGTCCTGCCACACAGAGTCTGGGCATTAGGGTCCCTCCTCTGCCCACTGGGCCTTCCCTGTCCTCCCCAGCTGTAGCACCTACCTCAGGCGTCATGCGACTGATAGTTGGCACATCATAGCCAGCCTGCAGAAAGTGGGCAGTGTAGCCCTCCAGCTGGAACTCGCTCAGCCAGTTATGAATGGCTTGCGCATCCTGGGGGGTGAGGGAAGCAGGCAGAATTAGCAGGAGCTGAGCCAAAGCTCCTCCCTCCCCCAGGGACTTAAGTCCACACACAGTCCCTGCAGTCTCCCCTGAGGCCCAGAGTGCACTCCCCAGTGAAGGCCACACCTTCCCCTCCAGCAGCTGTTCTGGCCTCACGTCCTGGGTGAAGATCTGCTCCCCAGAGCGGTAGTTGGCCAGAGGGCGGTGGCTCAGGTTGTCTTCAAGGAGGGAGAGAAATGGAATCGGAAGTGGCAGGAGGAAGGGGTGCCAAGCCCTCAGCCTCCCCACCTGCACCTCTCCTAGCAGCCAGGTTCTAGTTACCCTTCCTACCTGCCAGGGATGGGGGGTGCAGTCCTGGCAGTACCTGGTCTTCTCCGGCAGAGGGCAGTGGCTGGAGAGAGGAAAGGAGGCAACTCAGCATTTGGGGAACTGGGAGTGGGGGGTGGGCCCTGCCCTGGAACCAGTGTCCCCCCCCCCCCGTCCCCCCCCCCCCCCCCCCCGCTTCTTACCTGGGCATTCTCAATCAGGAGGCCAGTGCTGTGGCCATTGGTGCCCTCAGAACTCTGCCCGCTGCCAGCGCTGCGGATGCTGCCCACACTGCCCTCGCTGCCCACACTATTCCTGTCACCTGCTGCAGGGGGCAGGAGTAAAGGGGTCAGAACCTCAGGTGGCACTGCCAACAGCTGACTGGCAGCTTACCCAAGCCTGACGCCCACACCAGTGCCCAGTGCTTACTCTGGGAGGATGTACCTGGGCTGTCTGGGCTAAGGCCCATCCGAGGGAGCTGGCCATAGGTAAGAGGGTGCAGGGTGTCTTCGGCAGGAGGCTGCGGTGTCCGGGAGAAGCCTGGACGCAGGGGGGTGGGCACAGAGGGAAGGCGGGGCACAGGGACGCCCACTCGCTTACTGACCACCTCGACGATGCCTGGGGGAAAGTAGCCCACACGGTCCGTGCCCCTTTGGCTCTCGTGGATGTGGCCCTTCCAGCGGCCATCGGGGTGTTGCTCAAGCACCTGCAACAGGGTGGGGAGAGCACAGTTACTCACAGCACCAAGCAAGGGGCAAGCAGCTGTCCCTGCAAGCCAGGCCAGCATCCCTGGTCCAGCTCTCCCCTATCTCCAAGAAGCTGGCCTCTGATGCCCAAATTGGCCCAAGTTCTGCCCCTGCTGCCAGTATCCACCACAGTCCCCAGTGTGCCTCCAGGGCCAGCCTGTGGTCAAACCCCAGCTCCACTATTTGCTAGCTGTGAGACCTTGGCCAAGTCACTTCCATTTCTCTAATTTTAGTTTAATTTCTCAATTTTATCATCTCTAAAACAGAATTGGTAATAGCACTACCTTCTCTGATTTTTGGAAAGAATTAAATGAGAGTGCATACAAAGACCTTACTTAGCCCACAACCTGACAACACAGCAGGTGCCCAAATAAGTAACAGTGATCATTTGTATTGGCAAAGGAATGCTGGCACGGGTCCCTCACCGTGATGACATCCCCTGCCCGGACATTGAGAGCAGTGGGATCATGAAGATTCCAGAAATCCTTGAGCGCTCGCACCTTCAGGATCCCTGAGGCCTCTAAGAGAAGGGTGAGCAGGTGTCATCTAAGGGTCCTCCACCCAACCCCCCCCCCAGGACATCTGCTCCCCTCCACATCCTGGTACCTACTGGAGCGGCTCCAGCCCCCATGGAGGGGTCTCCCCCACTGCACTCACCGCGCAGTAGCTGCTTGATTTCCCGGCTGGCCTGGGAGGTGGTGAACTGATTTACGATGTCCAGTGCCGTCTGGTTATACGTGTTCCGGATGTTCACGTCCACTCCTCCCTGGGTACACAGTGTCGCCTGAGCATGCACTGAGCACTCTGCCTATCATCTTTCAACTATCCAGGAGGTGGGTACTATTATCATTTTCAGATTTTACAAAGGAGGAAATGGAAGCCCAGGGACCAGGTCAAGGACGAGCTCTAGGTCACTCAGCTAGTGAGAGGCAGACCTGAGGTTCAAACCAGGTTGGTCTGCTCTGAAGCCACACGGCCTTGGCACCATTCAAAAGGAAGTCAGGCCCCTTCTCCAACACCCATGCAAAAACCATGCGAGTAGTAGAGTCCTCCCTGCCGTGCCTCCCTAGCCAGTCTGAGCACACAGCAGAGGCTCCCGAGTACACCTGTGGGGTGACCAAGTGTCCACACCCACCTCCAGGAGCAGCCGTACCACCTCGGTCTTGCCATACAGCGCGGCCTCGTGGAGTGCCGTGCCTGTCTTGGTCTGGCGGTTGATCTCAATCCCGGCCCTCAGGAGCTGCCTGTGGCAGGAGAGGGGGTCGTGGGGTCATGGTGGCTAGGGGCTGGAGGGGAAGCCGCCTGCCAGGGGCTGGGAGGCTGAGAGCAAGGGTGAAGATGGTGGCAGGGGAGGGCACTGTGGGGCACTGACAGTCCCCCACAAAGGGGATGAGGAAGTGGGGGGACATTGGGGATACCTGATGACTTCTCTGTGGCCATTCTTGGCAGCCAAGTGCAGGGGTGTGGTGTAGTTAGGGTCACATGGGTCCTTGGCCTCACCCTCCAGCAGCGCCACACACAAGTGGCTATTCAGCAGCAGCTGGGCCACCTGCAGCACCCAGCACCCAGTTAGAGCTTCCTCCTGAGGCCCCGCAGGCATCCAGGACCCAGCACCCCCAGGGCTGCAGGCCTCACCTTGAGCCTCCCGAATTCACAGGCCAGATCTAGTGGCGTCTTCTTGGCCTTGTTGACCAGGCACGGGTTGGACTGATGCTGGAGGAGCATTTCTGACTGGGGTGGGGGGTGCTGAGTGAGGGCCTGGCCTGCTCGGCACCTGCCCCCAGGTCCCCATAGGCAGGCTCACATACCACCTCGTAGTGTCCGTACTGCGCAGCCAGGTGCAGAGGGATCTGCCCGTCCAGCGAGGCGGCATTGACGGCTGCAGAGGCCCGCAGCAGCAGCCTCACAGGCTCCAGCCGGCCCTGCCAGGCCGCGTAGTGCAGTGGGCGCATGCCTGGCAGGAGGGAAGGGGTTTCTGAGGGAGGGCCTGGGACGGCGTTGAGTGGGGGACTGAGCAGAGCACAGAGCCACAGCTGGGAGGGCAGACAGCCCAAGGGGGTGTGACTCTGGCCTCGCCCTGGGGTGGTCAGGAAGCAGTCTGCTGTACGGGGCAGAAGCCAGAGTCCCACTGTGCCCACCATGGATAATCTGATGACCCCAGGACAGACACGTAAGTAACCTCTCTGAGCTTCCAACTCTTCATCTGAATAACAGGACAACAGCACTACCCCCATCCCAGAAGGCTGTGAAGATTAAAGAGGGAAAAGCCACCTACACGCCCAGAGAAGCTACACAGACATCAATCAGCACTACTACCGGATAGTAGGAGTGAGCTCTGATCACAGGGTCTGGGAAGGGCCTCTACCTGCTGGGCAGGGGACCCACTGGGGTCTCACCATTGCTGTCCTTGATGTCAACGGTGGCCTGCGCCTCCAGCAGCAAGGCTATGAGCTCCAGGCTGCCCCCCAAGGCAGCATGGTGGAGAGCGGAGAATCTGGTGGGGGGACAGACAGTAGGGGGTATCAGTGAACAGTGCCCCAACCCCAAACCCTGGTCTTCCACACTCGAGCCCATCCTGGGGGCTGGCAGGGATGGGTTACTCGCCCCCTCCCCACCCCCGCCAGCCCTGCCGTGGGAGCGCAGCAGCCGGGCCACAGCATGAAAGGGCTCAGTGTCTGGGCTGAGAGGCCTGTTTGTCTGGCCTCCCCCCGAGCCGGCCCAGGGGAGGGGGCCGTGGGAGCAGGAGCCCGAGGGTTCCTACCCTCCAGGGAGAAAAGGGGGCCCGGCAGGAATCTGACCCAAGAAGGCCCCTAGGAGAGGCACCAGGGCCCTCCCCTCACGCAGGGTAAGTCCACAGGCAGGGAGGTGGGCAGGACCCCTCCCTCTGGACCTACACGAGCAGGACCCAGAGCTCTCAGCAAATACACTTCAGGGCCAAGTCTGAGAGAAGGGGCTCTGGGCCTCAGGGCCTTTCCCCCCGCCCCTCCCCAGGGCTCCACTCACCCGTCCGCATCCTGGTAGTTGACGTTCAGCCTCTTCGTGGAGCCCAGGAGCTCTGGGGGTCAGGGCAGGAGGCAACAGGTACATCAGGTGACTTGTCCTCAACCAGCGTTCCCTCCCCCCATCTCACAAAGCCTGCTGACCTCTTGGTGTGCAGGAAAGCACCTGCCCCATGGCCTTTCACCGGTCCTGTCCCTGTGCTCCTACCCTGGCCCACCAGCCTGTCAGCTTGGAGGCAGGGAACTGCTGCAGCAGTGGCCTGGCTTCCCGGGCCCCGGCCTCGAGTGTTTATAGAGCCAAAGGGGGGGTACTGGCATGATGTGCCCTCAGAGGACAGGCCCACGGAGCGCATGGTTGGCATTCCTGCCTGAATGGGCCAGGGAGCAAGTCACATTGTCCTGCTGGGCCCAGCGCAGTGAAGAGAAAGGAGGGGGCGCTAGGTATTCAAGAGAAGGACTTCCGCCGACTGAAGGGCCACAGTGCCAGCCCTGGTGGGGCATCCCTCAGTGGAGCCCCACCAGGTGGGGAAAGTGGCGTCTGACAGACCTACACCTCACTCTAGCTCTGCCAGGTGCCAGCTGTGTGGCCTTGGGCAGGTCATTTAACCTCTCAGGCTCAGTGTCCTCATCTGTAAAATGAGTTGATCGCAGAACCTGCCCACAGAGGCCGTGAGTACAGTGCTCAACCTTGTCAGCATGCAAAGATGGGAGCTGTCACCATCTAGCCCTCCTTATGTGTTGGCCAATACTATCATGATGTCCCTTCAGCAACAGCTGGCACAATCCCCCACTCTCCCCCCGGATCTCGGCGGGTTCTCAGCCTGCCTGAGGAGTGACTGCTGACTCTGCACCCACAGGCTGTGAGCTGAGCTGTCTGTGCCCTGGGCAGGGGTGCTCTGCTTGCTGGTATCACCTTCTCGGGGCAGGGTTCATGCAGGTGTGCTCCCTGCCTGAGCCAGGGCACTGGTGGGGGCGGTCCTTGAAGCAATGGGGAGGGGAGGAGCAGGGGAAGGCGTGTCTCAGTGGCTCCTGCTTCCCGCTGGAACCCACCCCTGCTGGGAAGGAGGGGGCCTGGCTCGACCAGGGCTGGGCACAGTGCCAAGCATGCTGGTCCTGGCCTGCCCCCCAGGCTCTGGTGGGCCCCTGAATATCCCAGTAGCCTGGGCAAGACAGGGCCTCATTCCAGCAGGGAGGGACCAACCCCGCAATGAGGAACATGGGACTGGGAGGAGGGGACAGCTTCGTTTAGGACTGAGCCAAAGGACACTACACAAAAAAGGCAAATACAGAGCCAAGGAGGGACAGATGAGCTGATGCTGTTGGGGCCACTGGGAAGAAACACACACCTCCTAGTTTGCCTCCAGCTTCCTTGGAAAGTCCTTGTCACACAGAACCATTTGGGGTAGTGGAAAGAACAGGGCCCTTAGAAGCAGGAAATGCATGGCTCAAATGCTCACTCTGCCTTTCTGGCTGTGTGACCTTGGCCAGTTGTACCTCTCTGAGCCCCAGTAAAGACAAGGTCAGCAGGGACGAGACTAATAAAGTCCTTCATCCCGCCCACCCGTCCGCCAGCCTGGACAGTTTGGGATGGGGCAGCTGGGTGGCGGGATGCAGCCCTTCTGGGGAGGGACAGGAACAGGCACAGGCCTGGGCGGCTCTGTTATTTCCAGAACAATGGCAGGAAAGGCGGTGAGGGAGAGGTTCAGAGTGACTGGGCTGGGGACATCGGCAGGAGGGTGGAGGGTCCTGGTTCCTGGCAGTGGTTCCAGGCACTTCTGCTACAGCATAACCTTCTTCCTGGGCCTGGCTCTGGGGGTGGAAAGGTCACTCCTGATTTAGGCTCTCCAGCAGAGGATGTGAGCTCAGCCGGCCACCCCAGCCCACTCTATTTCCTCTGGCCAAAGAAGGAGACTGCTCGGGAAAGGGAGTGGGGAAGAGGGAGGGGCCAGGGCTGCCCCACCCCTTCCTCCCACCACCTGCTCCCCAAAGAGGACCTGGCAGGGGGCAGGGAATGCCACCAGACATCAAATGGAGGAGGCTGAGACAGCACCTGCCTCCCTTCTCCTCTCTTTTTGGATAGCCAGAAGCTCCAGCTACCCTCCCCAAAGGAAAGAGGGGAGTCCTGACACCTCCCTTCCGGCAGTTTCCGTGACCTCTCTGTGGTATGGAGGAGTTCCTAGCCCCACTTCTGGGAACTGCATTACAATCACCTGGAGAACGTTCTAATTTGCAGAGTCCCAGGCCCTCTGTGATTGATTCTAATTTTGGGGGGAGTCCAGGGAGTCTAAACTTTTAGAACAACCACTAGGCAGGTGCAGTATACACCACCTGTAGTCCCAGCTACTTGGGAGGCCGAGGCAGGAGGATCGCTTGAGCCCAGGAGTTTGAGGCCAGCCTGGGCAACATAGCAAGACCATGTCTTTTAAAAATAAATAAATAAATAAATAAACAATCCCTAGGTAATTCTGACCTAGGTAATCCCTAGGTAATTTTGGGGGTAGCCAAGTGTGGAGCACAGGTCGCAGCTTTGCCTCTGACCAGCCACACGATGGCTATGTGACTTTGGGCAAGTCACTAACCCTCTCTGAGCGTCACTTTCCTTATCTGTAGAACAGATATAGAAATACCTATCTCACACAGCAGTAAGGAAATTATAACATTTCATAAACTGTAAGGCTTGCGAATGTCACCTTGTGATCTCACTTTTGTCACCAGCTTCTCCAGCTCCTCAGAGGACTGGGAAGAGAGGCATGGTGCCAGGCCCTAGTCACACTGCCCGCACCTGCACCCTGTGCAGGGTGAATTTTCCCCTTTGGGGCTGAAGGCAGGGACCTCTTCACCCACAGACATTTCCCACTAGGCACAGGGGACCTTGGAGCCGAGGAGCCCAGCTGTGAAGTTCCCACCACCAGCCTCCAGACCCCCCTTGCCTGCCCTCCCGAGGGCCTCACTTTGAGGCCCCAGGGCCGTGAGGCCAGCAGCCTGACCAAGGCCCCACTGGGCAGGTTGCCAAAAACAACACACAGGAGATGGGGGAGTGGGAGTGGCTCCCACTCTTGGGCCTCAGGGCTCTCCCCTGGGACCTTCTTAGCACCTTCCCTGGTGTCCACTTCCCCAGGGCACAGAGGCCCCCCCCCCCCATAGCTCCATCTCTCCGTGCCCTGGGTCTCCCACCGTGGTGTGCAAAAACCCTTCCTTCTGGATCTCGAATAGGTGTGGGTGGGGACAAAGGTCTTTGAATACCCTGGGGGATTCCTTCCTGTGTACAGGGCCAAGGTGTGTCTTGGAGCTAGACCCCAGCACCCCAGAAAAGACCCTCCCATCCAGAGAACTCCTCCTCCAGCCTCAGTCTGATGGTAGAAACCACCTCCTGCCCCCGCTGGTCTGGGATCTCAAGGAGATAAGATAGATAACCCAGAAGTCTAGTCTCCTTGGGGGTCTCACCATAGAGGGACCCAAGCAATGGGGCTCAGGTGTGGCCACCGGTGCATGAAGCCCCCACAGCCCTGTCAGGACTACAGCCCCCAGGCTATGTGGAAACTTCTAGAAAATTAGCTTTGGCCACACTCCCCCCCAGGGGCAAAAGCAGATCAGTTAGGGGAAGAGGGGTTTTATTTTATTTCATTTATTTTTTATTTTTTTGAGACAAGAGTCTTCCTCTGTTGCCTGGGCTAGAGTGCAATGGCGTCAGCTTAGCTCACAGCAACCTCAAACTCCTGGGCTCAAGTGATCCTCCTGCCTCAGCCTCCTGAGTAGCTGGGACTACAGGTGTGCTCCACCACATTCGGCTAATTTTTTCTGTTTTTAGTTGCCCAGCTACATTTTTTCTGTTTTTAGTAGAGACAGGGTCTTGCTCTTGCTCAGGCTGGTGTTAAAATTCCTGACCTCAGGCCGGGCGCGGTGGCTCACGCTTGTAATCCTAGCACTCTGGGAGGCCGAGGCGGGCGGATTGCTCAAGGTCAGGAGTTCAAAACCAGCCTGAGCGAGACCCCGTCTCTACTATAAAAAATAGAAAGAAATTAATTTGCCAACTAATATATATATATAAAAATTAGCCGGGCATGGTGGCACGTGCCTGTAGTCCCAGCTACTTGGGAGGCTGAGGCAGTAGGACTGCTTAAGCCCAGGAGTTTGAGGTTGCTGTGAGCTAGGCTGACGCCATGGCACTCACTCTAGCCTGGGCAACAAAGCGAGACTCTGTCTCAAAAAAAAAAAAAAAAAAAATTCCTGACCTCAAGTGATCCTCCCTCCTTGGCCTCCCTGAGTGCCAGGATTACAGGTGTGAGCCACTGCGCTCGGCTGGGAAGAGGGGTTTTAGCAAGTAGATAGTGTTGAACTTTTATTTAAAGTAGTAGATAACTTAATGGGGGTATCAGTAAAATAAGACATAAACACAGAGATGCTGTTGTTGAAGCCTGTGTGTATGGGGTTGGAGTGAGGAATGTGTTCTATCTATTCAGTCTTTCCCAGCCATTGGCAGAAACCCCCTGGCTCCATAGAACACATATGCAAAGCCATCTGCCTCAAGGCAAGTCCATGAGGGCAGGGATTTTGGTCCGTTTTGTTCACTGCTAGAGACAAGTGCTTAGAACACACCTTGGCACAAAATACGAACTCAATAAAAATGTAAATGAATGTACTTAAACCCTCTCTCTGTAGGCAAGGAAACTTCAGCCCAGAGAGGTTAAGTGAGTTGCCTAAGGACACATAGTAAGGAGACTCAACTCTCTGGCTCTCCCACAGAGGCGCTTCTTGTCCAGAACAAGATAGTCCTCCCTACTCGAGTATGCATATCACAATGACACCCCCTCCACCAAGCCTCTGTGGCCTGAGCTCTCGGGGAAGGTCCTTGACTGGATGGTCTCCCCACCGAGTACTCACTTGTTTTTGCCGCCTTGACCTTAGCCACCAGTTTCTGCACACCAGTTACATCTCCGTTCTTGACAGCGAGGATCAGGTCCTGTTCACGACCCATCCTGGCCCCTGGGCCAGGCTCTGGCTTGAGTCCAGGGCAGAGGCAGGCAAACTGGTCCAAGCCAAGATGTCAAGGAGCCATGCCTCAGCCCCCTGGAGAGCCCCTGGTCCTGGAGCACGTCTGGTGTCCCAGGCAATGGGCTCCTTGTCAGGCGCTGATGGATATTCCCTCAAGGTGCTCCGTGAGCTGCCACCACAAGCAGGAAAGCCAGTCTCGGAGGGGGTGGAGGCTACGTGGAAATCTGGACGGATATCAGCTTGCAGCTTCCGACGGCCCCGGGATGGGCCGGGACTGGGCACGCCAATCTTCCCGGCTTGGCTGGGGAGCACCAGTGCCCACCCAGAGAGCAGCCAGCATTCCCTCGGGACTCAGGCAGCCGCGGTAGACAAGTGTCAGGGGTCTGGAAAAGGCGCAGTGCCTCTGTTTGAAGCCTGGGCAACAGTCTGCAAGGGTCTCCGCAGCAGGGCAGAGGATGAGCAGGACAGAACCTCCAGGCAGCCCCCAAGCCACCCTGACTGCCCCTGGGAGTCAAGGGAGGGGCTGAGCCACTCCAAGGGGGGGAGGAAGCCTTCACGCTGAGAGGAGTTTGTGGAGGGGGAGGTGGTGTTCTGGGAGGGGGAGGCTGAGTCACTGGGGCCCTAGGGCACCTGGCAGCACCTCCACCTTGGGCAGGAGGGGCCCTGGCAGCACGACACACCGGGGCAGGCCAGGCCAGCACCCTGTTCTCCACAGCCCCAGGCTCCAACACCCACAGACAACTGGCGGGCCAGGAGGTGGGGCCTGGGAGGTTCAGGCACGGGCAGGCGGGCAGGGGTCACTCCCTGTCAAAGGCGCCTGTCCCCACACTCCTCCCTACCTCGGCTTTACTTTCCGAGCTGGATGCCCTAGCCCCAGGGCTCTTTATGACTGAGGGCAGGGAACCGGGAGCTCATGGCCCCCCATTTCTGCTTGCTGGAGAGGGACGCTTTACAGCACCTGTTCCTGACCCGTCTTCACCCCTTGCGTGGAGCAGCTGGGCAGAGAACAGAGGCAGAGCCGGGGCACTGCTGACAAAAGGGGCTCCCGGGCCCCCCACGCTTGAACCTGAAGCCCAGACCCTCGACTTCACTGCAGAAAAGCTTACGTCAGTTCCTCGGTGGCGGCGAATTTGTTGCCAGAGTCTTGTGGCATGAGACCTGCACAGGCCTGGGGCCCTGGCTGGGAGCCCCTCACTCCCAAAGCGTCCCGAGCGCAACCCAGAGGGCACTCCCCCTCAGGGCCCGCGGCCGACTCGAGGGGGGGCGCGCCTGGCAGCGCCCGGGGTCGGGCTGGCTCCCCCGCCCCCCGGAATGCCCCTCCAGCGCCACGCAACCCCCCAGCCCAGCCCGGCGCAGCCCAGGCCGACCCGGGAACAAAGCGGCAGGAGGAACCGGAGGGCACGGCGCCGGAGGTGCCGATGCGGAGGAAGGAAAGAGGGGGCGCGAGGAGGACGGAAGGCGCGGAGAGATGGAGGCGCCCGCCAATCCCGCAAAAAAAGTTAGTTTGTGCCCGCCCTTAAGGGTGCTGACCCCCGGCTCAGGTCCCGCAGTCTCACCTCGCCCGGCCGTCCCGCCGGGGGTCCGGCTGGCCCTGCTCGGTCCCTGGCACTCAGGACGTGACTCCCACGGCCCCCCACCCCCTTCTCCTTCTCCTTTTCCAAGGCCGGCTCGGCGCCTCCCGCAGGAAATCCCGCCCCTCCCCCGTCCCTCCCGCCGGATCGGGAGAGAAGGGACGGTCCGGGCCGCGCACTCGGGCTGTCAGTCAGCGCCTGCGGCCCCGCCCCCGCCGCGACAGGCCCCGCCCCCACCGCGCCAGTCCTGACCAGGGGCGCGGGCCGGGTCCGCGCATGCGCGCAGGTGAAGCGGAGCTGGAGAGTGCGAGTTCGCGCTCTGAGTGCAGGTTGTGGAGCTGAGGTGACCTGGGGCTCTGAAGTCGAGAGCCAAGGGCGAGATACCCTGGGTGTGGCTGGGTGGGAGAGAAGGCGTGATGTGAAGGGATGTGGCAACCAAGACCCGGGGACCCCACTTGGGTAACCCCCTTCCTCTCTGCCCTCCGCCTTTCCCGGGACTCCCGCGGCGGTCGCCCGCGGCCAGAGCGGCCGACCCGCAGCCGCGGGCCGGAGCAATGCTGCCACCTAGCGGGCGGCGACGGGGCGGCTCGCGTGGCGGCGGGGGACCCCGGCCTGCAGGAGGTGCTGATGGAGGGTTGCGGTGGCGCTTCAGCACCGTCGTGGGCCGGACAGCGCCTCCCACCGCCGGCCCTCGGAACCCGTCCTCGGAGCCACTCCGAAGGGGCCCAGCCGAAGACCCTGACGGAACTCCGAACAGCCCGGGACCGCTCCTCACAGCCCCCGGGCGGCCCGAAGTTTGCAGAGCTGGAATTTGGGGGCCCTTCTTCTTCCTCCTTGCCCAGTCCGGGCGGCGGAGGGTACGGCCACACATTTGACTATTCATTCTACACTCACAGACGTCCGCTCCTCAACTTCTATGGGAGAGGTGCCCAGAGGAGGGCTGGGGACAGGAGGGGGAGCTCCTGCACGCCCAGAAATCTGCAAACGAAACTCCCAGCGCCCGGAATCGAGGCGCGCGTGACCGGCAGGCGCTAGGACCCAGGACGGCAGAAGGGCGGAGAGCCGGTGGGTGTGTCGGGGGACTTCGGGAGCGCAGGTCCGAGAGGCGGGCGCTAGGGCCGCGCGGATTCCGGCGGTGGGCGGGGCTTGGGCGGCGCGCGCGCAGCCGCAGACTGCAGCCAGATGGAGCCCGAACCCGAGCCGGCGGTCGTGGAGGTTCCGGCGGGGCGCGTGCTCAGGTGTGGCGCGGCCCCTGGGCGGCGTGGGCGGGGTCCGGAGGCAGGCCGGTGGCCTCGAAGCGCGGCGCTGACCCCGTGTCCCCTTCTCCCCCAGCGCCCGGGAGCTCCTCGCTGCCCGCTCGCGGCCCCAGAAGCTGCCCCAGCGCTCGCATGGCCCCAAGGACTTCCTCCCCGACGGCTCGGCGGCCCAGGCCGAGCGGCTGCGCCTGTGCCGGGAGGAGCTGTGGCAGCTGCTGGCCGAGGAGCGCGTGGAGCGCCTGTGAGAGGGGCGGGCCGGGGCGGGGCGGGGGCGGGGCGGACGCACCCCGTGGACCTCTCCCGTAGACAGAGACGGACCCCCCCACTCCTCGCCAGGGGCAGCTTGGTGGCCGCCGAGTGGAGACCGGAAGAAGGTTTCGTGGAGCTGAAGTCTCCTGCGGTGAGCGGCGGGGCTCAGGGACAGGGGACCTGCTTTCTCCGTCCTCCTGTCGTCTGTGACACTTGCTCTGGGTCCCACACAGGGTAAATTCTGGCAGACCATGGGCTTTTCAGAGCAGGGCCGGCAGCGGCTTCACCCCGAAGAGGCACTGTATCTGCTGGAGTGTGTGAGTGGGGCCGTGGGGAAGGGGTCGGGGACCAAGGAACCAGAAGAACACGTTTTTATCGGAGAAAAAGCATTCACAAGCATGTTTTCAGAGAACTTATAACTGGACTTCTAGGGCAGGAGACGATACCATGCGGGGAGCAAGGAGTCCAGTCCAAATTAGTGGTGCTGCCCCACTTTCCTGGTTGTTCATATTCTTGCTTGGATTCTGGGAGGTGGCGGGGGGAGATATCAGAGCTGGGAAGTGTCCCTATTTGACTGTGACGCTGCACAGAGTGCTGACAAGCTGAGCTTCTGGCCCCACTTCCAGGGCTCTATCCAGCTCTTCCACCAAGACCTGCCACTGTCCATCCAGGAAGCCTACCAGCTGCTGCTGACCGAGGACACCGTCACTTTGTTGCAGTACCAGGTATCTGCTGCCTCCTGCCCCTGACCAGAGGAGCCACCCATCCACTGAGTAAATGAGAATTAACAAGTACCTGTGAGGTTCCAGACACAGTGTCACATGCTGGGGCAACAAGACAGATGAGGACTGTGCTGTTACCAGGCTTACTTTGTATTGGTGGCAATTGGAAAATAAGTAAACAAATGAACTGTTGACTTCACAGGGATCCCAGTGCTAAGTAGAAGGTAAGGTGGGGGAGGAGAAGTGGGAGAGATTGGGCTGTTGGTTCAGGTGAGAGGAGCTAGGGGCTTAGCCCAGGTTGGGGATGGGTGGAATTGCTGTCCATGAAAAGAAGTGGGTGAATCTCAGACATATTTTGGAGAAAGAATGGATAAGTCTGGAGTGTGGGGAGAGGTCAAGGCTAAGGACATAAACGTAGCATGGGTGGTATTTAAACCATGGGGCTATGTGGGAGTGCTGCCAGAGTAGAGGGCTGGGACTGTCCATCCCAAGTAGATTAGGGGCAATATAAGGACCAGAAATAAGCCAGCAGTGGTGGCACATGCTGGTTATCCCAGCTACTTGGGAGGCTGAGGCAGGAGGATTACTTAAGTCCAGGAGTTTGAGACTGCAGTGAGCTATGATTGACCCACTGGACTTCCAGCCTGGACAACAGAGGGAGACCCCATCTCTAAAAAATAATAATAAACAGGATAAAAAACAGACCGAGGAGTGTCTGTTAATGCAGGAGAGGAACCAAAGTGGCACCATGGGAGCCAAGAGAAGATATTTCAGGGAGGAAGTGATCACCTGTAATGAAGGCTGCTGAGACATCAAGCAAGATGGGGAACACCCCATAATATGTCCCTCTGATGTGGATACAGGGACATAAGGATGAACTTGTGCCACTTTACCAGAGACTTTTCCTGCCTGTGTCTGTGGAGGTGTGAGGATGGGGACATGTCCACTACCTTCTGCCATCTTTTTGTCCAAATTGTAGTTAGGAGCTTCACTCTATCAGTTTTAGTATAAATATATTTGAATATTCTAGGGCATAGTTTTTTTGTTGTTGGTTCAACACTATCAGCTTTTGGGGATTTGCATTAAAGTCAAGAAATTGCTAAATGTCATTTGTGCCCAGAGTAAGGTAAGTGACAGGACAGGAATTCAGAGACTGAGATCTTACTCTGGGATGATGCTTATAGAGTGTGGTCCAGCCTGTCCCAGGGTTTGGAATCTGGAGGTGTACAGGAGGGGCATGGAGGGCCATGGGGAGGGGCTTGTGTCTGGATAAACTATTTGGTGTTTTCAAGGGTGGCCACCTGAGTTTCCGTTTCTTTTCTTTTGAGGTCTTCAGCCACCTGAAGAGACTGGGTTATGTGGTTCGACGATTCCAACCAAGGTAACGCCCTTTCCCTTTTCCCCTCCATCCGTTCTAGTCCTGGGACCTGGCTGACTAGTCCTATGTAGAGTGGTTACTCCCTAACTGGAACCCCTGGCTGGAGTGCAGCTCCCTGGACATGGACTGGGAGCCTCTGCTGGAAGTGTTCTCTCGAAAGCCATGTTGGGACGAATCCAGGCCATTGAACTTTATCCTGGGTAATCAAATCGAGACCTGTCTTCATGTAGTGACTGAGCACGTACAGCTCACAGAGAGCATTGAGATGCAGGACTGGATCAGTGCCTGCACTTAGTAGGTGTGCGGGCAGATTTGTTGAGTGCATGCGTGCATGAAGGACCGAGTGAGGAATTTCCAATTGAGTAGGGTTTCACGTGTCTTATGCTAGGTTAGATGCCTTTTCCTTTATCACCTTGGTAATCCAGCATTGGCTAAGAGCCACAGAGACCTTCAGACTTGGAGTGGAAACTGCTAGAGTCTTTGCGGTTACACAGTATGTCATGAAAGCTCTAAAACAGGCACAGCCTTTGTTTCCTGAAAGTAGACTGTATCCTAAGGAAATAATCACGAATGAGTGCAGGGGGTCACTCGTGAGAACGATCCGCCATAATTATTGACCGCTTATTGGGTGCCAGGCCCGTACTCCATGCTGAGGAATAAACTTGCCACCCTCATGGAGCTTGTGTCTTGCAGTTAGTAGGGAGCTTGCCCAAAGCACCATAGGTTGCAAAATCAGTGTACTTAGAAGCAACCTGTGACTTCACCAGTGGAGGCTTACCCACGCAAATTAGAGTTTATCCCTCAGAGCAGCTCTGACTGATGGAACTTTCTATAGTAACTAAAATGTTATTTGTCTGTGCTGTCCAGTGTATGGAGCTTGAGCAACTGTGGGACTGAATTTTTAATTTTATTTAATTTTAATTGACTTAAATTTAACTTAAATAGCCACCTGTGGCTAGTGGCTACTGTATGGACCAGTGCAGCCACACCGCCATAAAAAATTCACAGTAGAGAAGGATGCCATAGTGTTAAGGGGCCGTGTCCACGATGCATTACTGAGAGAAAAGAAAGATCACGAAGCAATATGTTAGTACAATGCCATTTTTTCAGAAAAAAATATACGGAGAGAGATTAGTCTGCATATGTATTTAAGAAACAAAAATGTTGACACAGTTACCCAAGGTTTTTCTTTTTTTTTTTTTTTTTTTTTTTTTTGAGACAAAGTCTCACTCACCCCAGGTAGAGTGCAGTGGCATCATTATGGCTCACAGCAACCTCAAACTCCTGGGCTCAACTGATCCTCCTGCCTCAGCCTCCTGAATAGCTGGGACTTATGGGCACCCGCCACGATGCCTGGCTAATTTTTCTATTTTTAGTGGAGATTGGGTCTTGCTTTTGCTCAGGTTGGTCTCGAACTCATGAACTAAAGCAATCCTCCCATCTTGGCCTCCCAGAGTGCTAGGATTACAGGCATGAGCCACTGTGCCGAGCAACGGTTTTTATCATTTCTTGTTATTTTATTATTTTATTTTTCTGTATTTTCCAAGTTTTCTGGTTCCACTGGTTTTTCTTGCCAATAATTAGTCATTTATTGCCAGCTCTTCAGGAGCCCCAACTCCAGTGAGCCTCTGTTGAAAGGTGCTGTTAGTAAGACCCAGAGGCCTGGGCACATGTGCCCTCCCCCTGCAGGTCTGTCTGGGGCCTTGGCCCTTGGGTGTGCCTTGGATCCTGGCCCTCTGACTGTCCCCTCGGCCCTGTCTCACTTATCTGACCGGAGCACCAGGCTGAGGAGGTGGGTCTGTTGCCCACCCGCTGTTCTTACCCCACAGCTGTGTCCTGTCCCCTTATGAGAGGCAGCTTAACCTGGATGGCAGCACCCAGTGCCTGGAGGATAGGGGTGGCAAGAGGAAGAGGAGGGGCTCCAGCTCTCGGTAATGTTCCCGTCATGGCTACCCCCAGGGAGTGCTGGTGTCTGGGACCTTGGAGAATGCACAGGCTTAAGAGCGAGGCTTGCGTGGCTCCTGCGCAGGCTCAGGGAGATGTTTGCGTGGGATGCGTGCACCTCAGCAATCAGGAGCAGATGTGCTGCTTTTCCTCCCACTTCCCTCAGGTCCATTAATAAGAAGGCCAAGGCGCTGGAGAACTCCCTGCAACCAGAGAGTCTGGCAACTTCCAGCCCACCTCCCTGCCGATGCCCAGAAGAGAAACCCCTGCTTTTGGAGTCCCTGGGGCCCTGCCCTGGCCTGGCCAGGGAGGGTGCGGGGTGCAGCTGGGAGAGTGGCCAAGTAGGGAATGGAGTCCAGGGGGCTCGGAAGCTGCGCTGGAACTTTGAGCAGATCTCCTTCCCCAACATGGCTTCCGATAGCCGCCACACCCTCCTGCTTGCCCCAGCCCCAGAGCTGCTCCCGGCCAACGTGGCTGGGCGGGAGACAGACGCCGAGTCCTGGTGCCAGAAGCTGAACCAGCGGAAGGAGAAGCTATCCAGGCGGGAACAGGAGCAACAGGCAGAGGCCAGGCACTTCCAGGAGGACATAAATGCAGACCCTGAGGTGCGGCGCTGCTCCAGCTGGCAGGAGTACAAGGAGCTGCTGCAGAGGCGGCACCTGCAGAGGAGCCAGAACCTCCCCACACACCTGTGGGGCCAGCCTGTCACGCCCTTACTGAAGCTTGGCCAGGCAGCCTCTCCAGGTACCCCCTTAGCCTGCCACTGCCCCACTGGCCAGTGGCAGCTGAGGAATCACAAGACTTGGGAAGGGGCATGTGTGGACCAGGACTGGCTGAGGCTTAAGAAAGGTGTGGGAGGAGGGTGCTGTCCAATGGAGTGGAACCCACAAGGACAGTCAGTTGTCCAGGCAGCGGCCAGGACAGGGCCCATGTGGGAAGGTTTAGAGATGGTGAGTCATTGTGCCAGGAGAGGTGAGGAGGGGTGAAAACTACAGCCGTGTCCTTATAAACAAGGTGCATGTGGATGGCTTTGCCCCCAACTAGCTGTGGTCCCCTCTTCTCCCAACCCTGTTAGCTGGAACCATCTCAAGCTAACAGGATCATTCCAGGGTCCCTTACCACATCTAGGAGATGCTATCTTGGCCAAATTAAAGGAAGGCTTACTGTCTGCACAGAGAACTAATAGGGTAAAAATAGTCTGAGTTAAATATATTAACAGATTCAGAATTACTTAAAATCTTCATGGGAACTTGGCAGATTGTAGCTAACTAGGTTGGGTTTGCCAGATCAGTTAAATTGGACTTCCAGATAAACAAGTAATTTTTCAGTATAAGTATGTTCCAAATATTGCATGGAACATACATATACTGAAAAAACTTGCTAAATCTGGCAATGCTAAACTAGGTGGCAGATTCAGAAGTGTCAAGGGAGTGTATAGATGCTTGCCTCTTCTTCCCAGCACCTTGTTTTCACTGTCCTTGTAGCCATGGTCCTTCAGCATATCTCTGTGCTGCAGACAACACACCTTGCCGATGGAGGTGCCCGGTAAGTTTCCAAGTAGCACGTCTCCCAGGGGTTGGCAGCTGAGATTTGGCTCCTGAAGTTGGGTGTGAGCTAGAGGATCATTCCAGAGACCTCAATCCACATGCCTAGCTCTGAGTGACAGCTAACATTCATATGTGTCTGGGGGAGAGGGAGAAATGATAGTCAGGTGGGTTTATTTCAAGGGTTTGGAGCCCCCTCCCTTGAGTGGAACCTCACAAGCTCAGTTGCCCTAGATGAGGTTGCTTCCTGGAACTGATGGAGAGGAAGGGTGGAGTAGAAAGGAAAGGTGGGCGAGGAGAGTTGGTATCCTGAGGTTTCTCACTCTGTTTTCAGACTGCTGGAAAGGTCTGAGGGCTTGGAAATCAGCTTTGATGTTTACCAGGCTGACGCTGTGGCCACCTTCCGAAAGAATAACCCTGGCAAACCTTATGCCCGGATGTGCATTAGTGGGTATGAAATGAGTAAGCACAGCCCCCCAATCCCTGGCTGCTGCCAGTTCTCCTGTGACTCTGGTGGACCTGCTCTCCACCCCAGCCAGTGTGCCGATCCCTGAGAGGAAGCTGAGGTCTAGAGAGGTTAAGTGAGCTCCAAAAGGCCACACAGCCAGTTGGTGCTATGAAACCCAAGTTCCCCAACCCATAGCTCCTCATTGCTGCCATTTTGGGGTACTCTCTCTCCTAGACCACTTTAGTCCCAGGCTTACCCAGCAGAAGGGATATGGATTGGAGGGATATACAGGCTAAGAGTGATGAGAACCTTGCTTTTCCTAGCCCCTGCCCCGTCAAGGCTCATGCTCTCTTAGATAACCATCAGGGTCATGTGGTCTGCAGATAAGAGAGCCTAGGGATCAAAATTCTTGCACCCCCAACTCCTGTCTTAAAATCTCCCTTCTCTGGGAGTCTCAGAGGGCCTGGGGTCTCAGAGCTTATGGGTGAGCTATGGCCAGGTCTCATGCTAACCCTTCTCCCTGCAGATTTGATGAGCCTGTCCCAGACCTCTGCAGCCTCAAGCGGTTGTCCTACCAGAGCGGTGATGTTCCTCTGATCTTTGCCCTGGTGGATCATGGCGACATCTCCTTCTACAGCTTCAGGGACTTCACATTGCCCAGGGATCTGGAGCACTGACCACACAGCTCTGTGGGGGATGGAGCTTGCTCTGGGGAACCTGGACTGTCTGTTCTCAGGGACCACCTCAGCTGCCTCCTGTACCTGGACTCTGACCTGTAACTGCAGCAGCAAGTCTGGGCCTTGGCCCTGGGTGTCTCATACTTGCAAGAAAGTCAAACTGTGCTCCAAGCCTTCCCTGGCCACTGCAGCACTTCCAAGCCCGGGGCCTGAGATTGCTGCCTTGCAGTGACTCCTTTGGAACTCAGGACTAGATTTTAGAGACCCAGGAAGTGGGGCAGAAGAGAGGACTCTGTGCCTTTAACGAGAGGGTGCCTGCTTCGTGCCATAAAGCCAAAGCCATTAAAAATAGATCTCTGTTCTGCTGTGGCTGGATATACTGGACAACCCCCCTGCCCCTCCATCCCGTCATCGGTGGAACTTTCCCCCTGTCGCTCATGCGACCTTTGCCCACTCACAGGGAGAACCAGTTTCTCTGGTGCAGGACCAAAGAGGGAAGCCTGCTGGTGGACAGGAAAGGGACCTGGAACCTTTCCAACCTTTCCAGTGTTCCTGCAGGGTACTCTGGAAGGAGGCTGGTGCTCTGTCGGAGGAGGCTGGCCCTCTTCCCTGAGTGCAGCTGGGTCAGAGTAGAAGGGTGGCCCAGAGGTCCCTGTCGGTGTGGCTTGAACCCAAGCAGCTATCCAGTGGACAGATCAGGTCGGTTCTCGCCCCAGGCCTCCACACCCCTTCCGTTCTTGCCTCTTGTCACTCCAACCCCCTCCCTCGCTGGTGCTAAAAACTTAGGCAGTTGTTGCTGTCCCTCAGGGCCTCGGGCCCTGCCTGTCACTGCAGTGGACATGGAGGAGGTGGGTCCCGCCCCGAGGGAAGGCGTCTCGCCACGACGCCCGTCCCCAACCTGGGACCTGAAACCTGGCCCTGCATCCACAGGATCCACAGGTCGTCGTCTCTGGGCTGAGCGCTCTTGGGAGGAGCTGGCCCGGCTACGCCCCTCCCTCGGCAGTTCGGGGGAGTGGTGGGAGGGACGGCTCGCCTCTGGAGTCCGGCCTGGGAGGCGGCCTGGGGCAGCGGCGCGTTCCGGGAACTATTTCCGCCTCCGGGAGGCGGCGGGACACTGGGCGCGGCGCGCCGTCCTGCGGCCAGGTGCGCGCAGGTGAGGCCCGGGGCGGGCCCGCAGCGCCTCTCGCATATTCATGAAGGTCACGGTCCCGCCCCCGCGCTGCCGGGGGCCGCGGATTGGCCGGGGTGCGGCCCCCGCCCCCGAGGGCGCCCTCGCTGCGCCCCGGCCCCGTCGGCGCAGGGCCGGGGCGGGGCCAGGCCGGGGGCGGGGCTCGGGGATCTGCGGCCGGGCCGGCTCGCCCTTTATGTAAATAGCGCGACTCCGCCCCGGCTCGCCGCGCCGGAGGTGAGCAGGAAGGAGACCGCGGCCCAGCAGCCCGTGGGCCGGCGGCGGAACGAGCGGGGCAGGCGGCGGGCGGCGAGGGACGGCAAGGCCTCGGGCGGGGGCCAGCCTGGGAGTCCAGGTGAGGTGCGGGCCGGACTCACCTAGCCGGGCCCGCCCCCTTGGGGCGCCCGCCACTCGGGGCGGGGAGGCAGGGAGGGCAGAGACCCCTGGGCTTCCTGGCCCGGGTGGGGAGCGCTGCGCCCAGGTCCGCCCACCTCGCCCTAGTCCCCGTCACTCGCCACCTCCGAGAGAAAGACACCTGTAGAAAGTGCCGCTGGGAACTTACTTCTCTCGGCCCGACCCGCCCGCGATTATCGAACTTGGGTTTGGGGTTTGCACAATAGTGTTGGCTTGGGGAACAGGAGAACAGGTGCCTGGTCCGGCTGGGTGCGGGGGCTCCGTGGGCGCAGACTGGAGTCCCGGGGCCCACGTGCAAGGCGGGGGAGTCCGCCGGGGAGTCCGGCGACGCGCGTCTCCGCTGACCCCTCTCCGCGAGCGGCGGCCGGAGCGCGTTACGCCGGCGGCTTAGCCCCTGTGCCTGCCATCTGGGCTCCCTCCCTGCCGGCCCTTTGTGCCTCCTAATCCCCGGACACAGGAAGCCCGCGGGAGGGACTTAGGTCGGGGTCGGCTTTGGACACCTTTAGGCGACGGTGCTGAGACCCAGTCTGTTTTCCACGCTGACGGGTGGGGTTCGCGCTGTGGGACTTGGTGAAAATTGGAAGATTCTGTCTTGCCGAAGAAAGTGTGTGTTGGTTTGCTCTGGCTGGACGGTTGGTGGACACACTGGGCCTTGGCTGTGGGGAGAACTGACTGTAACCAGGGGAGCTGCGGTGTGGCCCTTTGAGGCTCTCACCTGAGACAGGTGAGCTTTGGGTGAGGAGGGCGGGGCTTAGACTCCGCACCTCTTCCCATGGGAATTCGTAAGCCAATGGAGGCCGCCTTAACTCTGGTTCCAGAGGACCCTCTGCGGGAGTTTGTAACTCTAGGAGCTGTCAGGCTGCAGAGACCTGAGCCGTGAGCAGGGCAGGGAGAGAACCCAGGTGGGAAGAGCAGAGCTGCCACAGAAGAGCCGTGGCCCAGCCCAGGAGAAGCCAAGCCCAGAAGTGGCTTTTGAGGAAGACAGTCCGGGTCTGTGTGAGCAGAGGCAGGGGAAGGATCGTGGCAGAGGTGGTTCACCTTCTTTATTTTATGGGCAGGGAATTTGGGGTTAGTTCCTGCAAGTGATCTCCCCACAGTCCTTGCTCGTGGCAGTCAGTACTCAAACCCAGTTCCTGGGGCTCTGACCAGAGCTTGCTCATCTCTGAAGTTAGACTGGGCCATTCTCTGTGTCCCTGCCCCCCACCCCACCCCCACAGGGATTCCAGAGTCTGTGGTCACTCTCCATCCCTACTCTTCCTTGAGGCAATTGAGTATCCCCTTTGGTGGCAGATTAATATAATTTTAATGATATTAAAAGAATAGTAATACAACAGCACTAAAAGGCAAAAAAAAAAAAAAAAGGTAATAATTCCAGGTGACCTCTGTTCATTTAAAAAACAGAAAAGGTAACAGGAGGAAGGGTGTGGTGGCTCATGCCTATAATCCTAGTACTTTAGGAGGCCAAGGTCAGAGGATCTCACTTGAAGTCGGGAGTTTGAGACCAGTCTGGGCAGCATAGCAAGACCCTGTCTCTACAAAAAAATAAATAAATAAATAGAAAAATCAGCTGGCTGTGGTGGAGTACACCTGTAGTCCCAGCTACTCTGGAGGCTGAGGCAGGAGGATCACTTAAGCCCAGGAGTTTGAGGCTGCAGTGAGCTGTGATGACACCACTGCACTCTAGCCTGAGCGACAGAGTAAGACGCTGTCTTGAAAAGAAAAGCCAGTAGGAGCCCTTGGTGAGAAAAATGAAACACCTTAGAAAGTGTAAAATAAGAGGGAAAACATTCTGCATCTTGCCAGTCTTTTTCTTCAAACATAATGGTTATTAAAATTTTGGGTGCCTCCTCAGACATTAGGTGCAGTTTTGACTTGTGCCTTGCTGAGTTTTTGCAGTGTGACCTTAGTTTGGTCACTTACACGTGCCGAGCCTTGTTATTACCGATGTTGAGAGGATGAAAAGATGCCATGAGCACAGCACCTGGTGAGGGTGAACTCCTCATCTTCCCCCCTACCCCTTTGTGGACACACCTGGGCCTTTCGGAAGAGTCTGATGGTTTGAAGGGATTTGGCTTCTCTGACTGGCAGTCAGCTGAGGAGTTATGATTTTGTGATCTCTTAAAATTTCGGGAGGTCAGAAGCTTTTCAGCGAGGACGTTCCTCAAGAGGAGGGGCAGAGGTATAGTCTGTGAGCTCTCCTAAACTGCTGCTGTGATCCAGTGGCCCTTGGGAGAACCAGAAGTGAGGGCTGGTCCCCAGACCCCAGCTGGGGTCCTTTCCTGGGGTGGGGGCGGCCGAGGGTGCGGAGTGTGCTCTGCCTTCTGCTCTGGCTGGGCTGTGCTCGCTGCGTACACTCTCCACACTCTGTTGGGGGGCAGCATGCGTTCCTGGGCTGCTCTGTTGTCATGAAGGAGATTTTCTGGGAAGTCCATAGTGCCCCATTTCAACCTCACTTGGGGAGGGTGTGACCTATCCTGCCAGGACTTCCTGGCCCCAGGACCCTGCCTTCAGGAGAGAAAGTGGTGCATGGAGCCTCTGCCGGGACCTACCGTTGTGCTTCCCGGCAAGAGCCTCCAGGAGCCATCTGGGGAGGCTGAGCTTCCTGGGGGCGTTATTCAGCGTTCCTGGTCTTCACAGATGAGTCAAAGCTGCTGTTGAGACACCTGAGTTGGAGGCCAGGTCGAAAGCCCAGGAGGCCAATATGCTGTCTCCTGGGTTGGCTGCTTTGAGCACACTGGCTGCCTGGACTCCTTTGTCCTCAGTCCTCAGCTCTGAGAGGTCCTTTTATCACACTCAGGCCATATCACTCTCAGCCGGTCTGGTTGGCAACATTGTTTTCCTCTGCCTGGAGCAGTCTGCAGAAAGAAATGGGTAGGGGGCAGGAGATGGGCATTTATTTCCCAGTGGGGTCACCAGCACTGTTTGCCCACCCCAGCCCTGGCTGCCTGGGGATTCCAAGGAGACCCTCCTTGTGCTGTGCCCTGTGGCCCAGCACAGGTCCAGGTCCCTTTGGGGTAGGCTGCCCCAGCCCTGCCTCTCAGAGGAAACTGGTACTTTGAAGAGTCACCCCACTCTTCCCCTTCCCGGGAACCGCAGTGAATTCTTGAGCTAGGAGAGGCTCCTCTGGGTGTGGGGACAGGGAAACTGCTCTGTACTTGACTCTTCCCTTCAGGAATTCGGCAGAGACCGGAGCCTTCTCTCATGACACCTGACTTGTTCCCAGTGGTTTGACGACAGGGACATGTGGGCACAAGACTATATGACTCTAGTAAATAGTATTAATATTTAATAACATTATTCTGGAATAATTCTTGGCAAGGAGCTGGGTGTCCTAGAGCCTTGGTCTGAGGCAGGACCCACAGGGGTGTCCCCAGCAAGATGCCAGGTTGGGTGATGTCCACATAGCCCTGGCCTTGGGCAGAGACTTGAGAACGGGGCAGGGAAGTTCCCTGAGGTCGCCGTGGGGCCCCACCTCAGTGTTCTTTGAGGTCAGTGATTGTTGAAGATTTTGCCTAATTAATTCCTAGTTAGTCCTAACTGTTCATTCATTCATTCAACAAATGTTTATTGGTGCCTCTTGTGTGCCCAGCATGGTTCTAGACACTAAGTGCAATCCTTAAACAAAGCAAAGTTCCTCTGCTATCATGGAACTTTCTTTCTAAAGGGTAGGAGGCCTGAGTGACAGAAAGTAGGGCTAGGTAACACACGATGTGTTAAAAGGTGGTACAAGCCTTAGAGTTAAGAACTAGAGCAGGGACTGGGAACCCCCTTGGCGAGAGGCAGGTTGCAACTTTAAAAGTGGTCAGGGTGGGCCTCCGCAGGGAGGTGACATTTGAGCAAAGACTTAAAGGAGGTGAGGAAGTTCTTTAAATAAAATTTGAGTGCCTCCAATGTGTCGCCGGGGCTGTCGTAACCATGGGGGAGACTGGCCTGCTCCCTTCCTCCTGGAGCTGACATCTTCTAGAAGTTCCATAGAACAGCTGTTCAAGTTTTGGGGCAGGCAGAAGGCCCTGGAATGGGGCTCAATGGATGGGCTAGGTGGCTTAGGCCCCCCCCCCCCAGGCATGTTGCCTGTCCTATCCCTAGATTGTTTTGCTTTTCCTTGTACTTGGCCACATCTCATCGGCCACTTCTCTGGAGTCTGATTTTGGATTGTGGAAGGACACTGAGGCCCCTAAAATAGGATGCATGGGGGGGTGGAATGTGTATATTCCCACCCCCCACCCCACCCTCATGGACGGGTTGTGGTTGGGTGGGGGGTGGGGTGGATGCTGACCCCAAGTGGGCCCCTCCAGCCTACTGTCAGCCAGCCTCTTTGTCCAGGGAGAGAGGCCTGAACTGAGCAGAGGGCTCTGGAGTCAGATTGGAGTCCGAATTGGGACATGAGTTCTTATTAACTGTTTGGACTTGATACTGCTCTGAACCAGTCATTTCACAAATAGTTATGAGAATTAAATGAGGTGATGCATATAAAGTGCTTAAAGTAACATCTGGCCCTAGCTAGCTCTCAGGCCCTTTTATTACCTAACGACAGCACTTCTCTGGTTCCCCTGCAGTACCTACCTAGGTTCGTGCTCTCAGTCCCACTCCATGCAGTTGCTGTTCAGCCAAGGTTTGGTTGCTAAGCTGCTGGCCAGGGGCCTACCTGGTGCCTCTGGGAGATTAGATTTCCTGGGGTGACAGGGGCACTAGCAAAGCGGCCGCAGGCATCTGAGTTGGTACTACCAGGCGCCAGCGGGGTCAGCAGCTGCCCCTGTGGCTTCCAGCCCTGCCGTCGGTAGGAGGTGCAGGGGCGGACTCACATCCGTCAGACGGGAGGCCACAGCCCACACCGGCCTCACACAGGATGTCGGGGAAGGGAGGGCAGCGTCTTCATCAGCAGCCAGCAGGCTGTGGGGCACAAGCGAAGGGGATGGGAGATCTCGGGTGGGGCTGGGTGTGGCCCCAGGGCTCTCGCCCAGCAGATCAATGGAACTGCCTCTGCTCTTGAGGCACCTGCTGTGGGGCTGGCCCTTCCCACACCTCCAGGTCAGAAGAGTTGGCTCACCTTGGTCTCATGCAGGCAGATTAGCCCAGGCACGCCAAACAGTGCCAGCATGGGGCTGAGGAGCCCCCAAAGTCCCCAAATCCAACACCAGGAAGGGGCTAGGGTAGTCATGGGGGTTGCCACCTGGCTGGGGATCCCCTAGCTGCGGATGCTCTGCTTCCACTCTGGGATATAATCAGATCTGCCGCTACCAGGGGGCCTGAGACGAGCCCACCCCTACACAGTTATTCCCTCTCTGCCTGAACTTTTTTTTTTGAGACAGAGTCTCACTCCGTTGCCCAGGCTAGAGTGCCGTGGCATTATCCTAGCTCACAGCAACCTAAAACTCCTGGGCTCAAGCAATCCTACTGCCTCTGTCTCCTGAGTAGCTGGGACTACAGGCATGCGCCACCATGCCCGGCTCATTTTTCTATATATTTTTAGTTGGCCAATTAATTTCTTTCTATTTTTAGTAGAGATGGGGTCTTGCTCTTGCTCAGGCTGGTTTCGAACTCCTAACCTTGAGCGATCCGCCCGCCTCTGCCTCCCAGAGTGCTAGGATTACAGGCGTGAGCCATCGTGCCCGGCCTGTACTGGTCTTTTGATGAAGCTTTTGAGATGGAAGGGGCCCAGGTGGAGGATGGGAAGGGAAGACAGGATGAATTTTCTAGCCTGTCGCCAAGCAGAGAGCTCTCCTATTTTTTCCAGATGGGCATCAGGGTGTAGGGACATCTGCCCCAGACCAGGGGATGTTTTGCTGGCTGGTGGCAGTGGTGGGTGACTGGAACAGTGAGAAGGGAAGGAAATTGGCAGACAGCTGCCTGCAGGGAGCTCTCAGGTTAGCTCTGCACACAAAGCACAGACTCGGTGGACAGTGGGTGGAATCGGCTACGGGGCAGCAGGCCTCACGAGGGCCGGCCCTTAGCCCTGGTGCCTGCCCCTGAGCGAACAGAGCAGGGAGGGTGACTCAGAGGCTGGTCTGGCCATGGACAGAGGGACAAAGCAGGAATGGAGACTGAAGTTGAGTGACCTTTAGAAGTTAGTGGATCACCATCAAATTGGTATTAACTGATCAACACTTGAATTGTACATATAGTAATAACATGCACTGGGTGTTGGGCAGGTGGCGGGGGGGGGAGGGGAGGATGGGTATATTCACACCTAATGGGTGCGGTGCGCACCGTCTGGGGGATGGACATGCTTGAAGCTCTGACTCGGGTGGGGCAAAGGCAATATACGTAACCTAAGCATTTATACCCCTGTAATAGGCTGAAATTAAAAAAAAGAAAATAGGCTGGGCGCGGTGGCTCACGCCTGTAATCCTAGCTCTCTGGGAGGCCAAGGCGGGCAGATTGCTCGAGGTCAGGAGTTCGAAACCAGCCTGAGCAAGAGCAAGACCCCCCCTCTCTACTAAAAATAGAAAGAAATTAATTGGCCAACTAAAAATATATATACAAAAAATGAGCCGGGCATGGTGGCGCATGCCTGTAGTCCCAGCTATTCAGGAGGCTGAGGCAGTAGGATCACTTGAGCCCAGGAGTTTGAGGTTGCTGTGAGCTAGGCTGATGCCACAGCACTCACTCTAGCCTGGGCAACAAAGTGAGACTCTGTCTCAAAAAAAAAAAAAAAAAGAAAAGAGAGGAGACAGTGTTCCTTCTTAGGAAGCCCCCATCTCAGGAGTGGTGCTCTAGCCAGGTGGCATCCCCAGGGACCCTAGACCCTTTCTGGTGTTGGGCTTGGGGACTTTGGGGGTTCCTCAGCCTGTGGGACTCCTGAACTTGTCTCTTCTTCCCTGTTCCTCTCAGAAGAAGTAACATGAACGTGTGCAGCACCTGAGAGTTTGCCAAAGCCTCTCATGGGCTCTCCTGTTGAGTGAAGCCTCAGGACCAGCCCACTGGGTCACAGCCTGAGAAATAGCAATGTCCCTGTTACCCTGGACCCCAGGACCCGGAAGCCCAAGGTCATATACCTGGTTCCGCCACCTGTCTGTTTGGTTTTCTGGGACTTTGTACCTGTTTGGTGTCTTCAGGGGGTACCTCTCCCCATTCAGGTTGACTCCCTGAGCACAGGAGCATTCAGGTTTGAGTGAGGCCCACCCACCCACCTAACCCCGCCTGGGCTTCCTCCCTGCTCCCATCTGGTCATCTTACCTGCCCTGCCTGGGAGGCAGGTGAACAAAAAGAAGAAAAAAGAATCATTACTAATCCTGTAACCCTTCCAGGATGTTGTCTATAGGCATAAATATTTTCGATAGATTCTACCTGACTCTTGGATGCATTTTATGTGGGTTTCCACGTCATGAAATGCTCTCTCGCCCTTTCAGTGACTGCACGCCTTGGGCACAGGGCTGAGCACACTTCTCCGGTTCCCTGTTGTTGGCCACTTAGGTCACTTCTAATTTTCCCCGATAGCTTAATACGCAGCTATCCATCTGCCAGGGTTTCAGGGATCATTTCAGCAGCGTACAGTGTGGTCCAGGGTTGAGGGAGGCCTGCAAAAATGGTCAGGATGGGTTCAGATGGGAAAGGTGTTCTGGAAGGTGACTTTTGATGTGCGGCTTTCGGGGTAAGAAGGTATCCCATACAGAGAGTGGCGGAGACAGACGTGCAGAGGCCATAGTGAATGTGGCCTGGGCTGGGGGTGGAGCAGATGGCAGCACAGGGCCAAGGACAGGGAGCCCAAGTGGGGGGAGGGGAGGGCATACCACGTCAGCCCATGCTCAGGGCTGTGGGGGTGGGTGGGTACAAACTGGAGCTCCTTGCTGTGGCCCGCAAGGCACACTTTGCGGGCTCTCCCGTGTCGACTGCACAGGTCTCTGCACTGGGCCCCCACTTGTCCCCAACCTCCTGGAACATGCATGCTTCTTTCATGGCGAGGTTGTTCCTTCTGTCTGACACACTGAGCCCCGAGTCTTACCACGGCTGACCACTTCCTATCATTTGTTCTTGCGTGGAGACGTGAGCCCCCTGTTCGTTCATTCCTTCAGCAGGTGACGAGCCAGCTCGGGATGCCGCAGGGAATCACAGGGTGAAAGTCCCTGAATAAGAGAAAGAAAGCTGCTTCCTGCAGGGGGACGCGTGTAGTCAACGAGATTAATAAGTAAACTATTCCGTGTGTCCAGGCGCGGCCAGGGCTAAGAGAAAAGCCGGGCAGGGGAGGAGGAGGGACGACGTCTCGGGAGGTCACGGCCTCAGACAGGGGTCAGGAGGGGAGGCATGCGGTATCTGGAGAAAGAGTGACCCAGGCAGAAGGAACAGGGAATGCACAGGCCCTGACGAAGGAATGGTCACTACTGAGGCCTTCCGGCCACCTAACCCTGGTCACACCTTTCTTTTCTCGCTAGCCCCGATCTCTATCAGAAATCATCCCGTTTTCTGATTCGCGTCCTGTGAAGCGTGTCTGTCGCTCTTTGTCACTGCTGCCTCCCCACCCTGGGAAAGTGCCTCCTCCCCGACAAGCTCCTTGCTGGATGCTGAGCACTGGGTGCCCCTCCGAGGGGCGGGGTGCACCCCCTTTACAGACAGCCCAGGGGAGCCCGCTCTGGTGGCAGCCCTGGCCTGTTGGCCCAGCCCTGGCTCTTTCCCTGACATCCCCGCCTCCCTCCAGGACTGGGCCCAGGAGGCAGGGTCTGTTCCGCTGCAGGCAGCTTTGGGCCTCCTTCCTTCTCCTCAGAGAACCTGCTTGTCTGGGGTTTGTGGAGCTGAGGGGCTACCTGGAGGTGAGTCCAGCCAGGTCCAGACCTGTCCCCCTAGCCCCTTCTAGAAACGGTAGCGCTTTTTTATGCCTTGACCTGGGCAGCTGGGTTGGTTGGAGTGAGGGGCAGGTGCTGGCCCCATCCCTCCTTGGTCCCTGCTGCATCAGCCCGTGCCTGTGGGGGTCCAGCCCCCTGTGGAATGAGCAGCAGGTCCAATGAGGCCGCCCAGCCAGACCTCACCAGCTCCCCGTAAGCAGGGGCAGCCCAGGCCCACACCGCTTGGCTGGCTCTGAGCTGGTGGCATGAGAGAAGTGTGTGTCTGAGCATGTCCCTGCCTTCTAACTGCAGGCACTCGCTGTCCTATCATATCCATCCTTTACTGCCCCCAAACCCCTTGGATTTGGGAGTTAGCCAGACCTGGGGTCAATTCCCAGTTCTGCCACTTCCTACTTGGTGGTCTCGGACAAGTTGCTTAGCTGCTGTGGTCTTCTTTTCCTCCCCTGTCAAGTGGGGATATTCCACTTCCTTTGAGGGGCTTCCTGGGTGGGAGAGATGTCAGAGTGCGAAGGAAAGAAGGTGGTCTGGATGGAACAGGCGCTAACGCCGACTGCGGCCTTGCGAGTGGTGGGATTTAGGTAGGATTTTCTTCTCTGTGTTGTTTGTTTGCTTTTTCTACAAGCACAGATTACTTGGTAACAGTAGCACAGGAAGGGCCTGGTACAAGGCCTGTGCCCAGCAGGGGGGCCAAAAGGTGTCTGGGGGGTGGCTGGTGCCGACTGTCCTTCACCGCCTGACAAGCGGGGCTGTCTCCCTCCTCCTCACCTGCACCCCCTCCCACCCCCAACTCTGCCTCCTTGGTTTTGAGCCTGTGTGGGGTCTTTGCCACGGATGGCCTGTGCCTCTTGTCCCCCCTGGAGTCTGCAGGCCCCTGTGCCCCTCCAGGGAGTCACTCCCAGCTTCCTCTGACTTCTGACCTGGTGACCTCATCTGTCCGGGGAGGGGGAGTGAGCCCCCCAGGAGTCTGGCTGCTGATTTATGAGCTGCCCCCTCCTCCAGGCCGATTGCTCTGCTGGCTCTGGGAGGAGGGAGGTCGCTGAGAGTCTGTTTTCACTTCCAATCCCAGAAGCCCCCGGGGCTTTCCCTGCGGTGATTGTTCCCTGAACCTGCTAAGGGCCTCGGATCAAGTGGCCACTGGGAGTTTCCGGGCTACCTGCTCTTGCCAACGAAATGGGAGCCCCACCTCTGGCCTGGCTCCCCCCAAATGCAAAGGCACAAACCTTCCCTAGCCACCCCTCCCCCTCCTTTTCAGTCTCCCCAGAAGGTGACAGTGCTTTAGGGCTGGTTCCCTGTCTTGGTTTGTAAATAATGGACCATGCAGGTCCATCCACTGTCAGTGGCTGTGTCTCACCCTCTTGTACTACAAGAAGGGGGTGGGGTGGGGTGGCCCCGCCCCCCATGGCAAGTCCTGGGTTACTCTGCCGGAAGACCTCCCTAACTCTGTGGTGCACTTTAGGGGGCCTTTCATATGCAAAGTCCTGGCTTGACAGTTAGTTGTTGCCACCTCCTAAGAAGATAACAACCTCCTGGGCACCCTTCAGATCTCAGCTGAGACACCATCTTCTCCCATAGCACCTGCCCTCCCCACTTTGGACAGGTGTCCCCTCCCCTCCCCCCAGAGTAAGCGTCTCCAGGGTGGGGACCTGTTGCTTCCTTCCCTTTACAGTCTAGCTGGGAATGAATGCAGCCATTCTGGTGCGGGCCCGAGGCCCCCAAGGATTGGCCTTGGGGTCTCGTGGTCAGTAGGAGACCATGCTATTGGAAGCCAGAACCTGGAGCACAGATGAGCTTTCCCCCACGGTAACCCGGAAATAGTTTCCCCCCTGGCTGGGAATGCATCTGGCAGAGAGTTGGGCTTTGAGCTGGTTTCTTTGTTGGGAGCAGATTGTGGGTGAGGGGGCCTTTTTTGAGTGGCCCCAGCAGAGTCCAGGGGGGCTGGGACAGCCAGAGATGGGTGGGGCTCAGTGGGGAATCCTGGGGCTGTGGCTGCTGGGGCGACCCCAGCCGCCCCCTGCTGAGGGTCCTGTGCCCCACCCACCCACCCAAGTGCCTCAGGGCAGGGGCCTCACTGCGGGTCCCTGGCCAGCCAGCCTGCTCTCCTCCTGGCTTCGGAGAGAGGCTTAGGAAGTTTCTTTTTCTGTTTAACCCAGAGTTTTCTGGTTTTTCACAAAATAGGTTAACAATTAAGCTAATTAACTTGGGGGCCTGGCGGCTCTCCTTGTTCCTATAAAGCCTGGCTGAATGGCTTCCTCCCCCAGCTTGTGAGGTCTGTCCTGCACGCTGGGAAGCTGAGGGTGTACAGTGGCTGGTGGCTGCCGGCTGGGCTTGGGGGGAGAGGCCCCAGGCCGCCTGGGCGCAGCCTGACTGATAACTGGGGGCTGCCAGGCAGGCTCTGGGGCTGGGGCCATGTGTTTGCCTGCGTGATGCTCAACACCCCCCCATTTCTCTAGGTCCCCCGTGGGGGCTCCAGACAAAGCAAGATGAGGCGGTTCCTGAGACCAGGCCATGACCCTGCTCGGGAGAGGCTCAAGCGGGACCTGTTCCAATTTAACAAGGTAAGTGAGGGACAACAGGAGGGATGACCCCGAGAGTTAGGGCCAGGCAGCACAGGCCAGGGCTGGGGAGTGGCAGGTTTCCCTCACCTGGGTTAAGGCCCAGTACTCACTTGGCACTGCCGGAAATGCCTCCTAGGACTCTGACTTTGGAAATGGGGCCTGCTCAAAGGGCTTTTCTGGGAAAGGTACCGTGTTTCCCGGAAAATAAGACCTACCCATAAAATAAGCCCTAGCAGGATTTCTAAGCATTTGCGCAATATAAGCCCTACCCCGAAAATAAAACCTAGTGATGGGCATGGCTACGCAGCGCATCTGTACAACCCATGCGTTTCGTTACGGAGCGGTAAAGAAGACGAGCAGCCCTTCTCATCTGCCCCATGAGAGCTCTATTGCTTGACAGGAGAGATTGGGGCCAATGGTTCTAAAGGAAATAGAGTCGCAAGAAATTCAGGATGGAATTCGGAGTTTGGAGAGTTATGATGATGTTCCAGAAGAAGATGACTTAACTATATTTGAATAATTGTAGATTGTTGTACCGTACTTAAAAAAAATAACACAGCCCCTGAAAATAAGCCCTAGGGTGTCTTCTTGAGGAAAAACAAATATAACACCCTGTCTTATTTTGGGGGAAACACGGTAGTAGGATGCCCGCAAGCTGGGACTCCTTGTCCCAAGTCTCTCACTGGCCGTGTGACCTCTGCAAGTCACTCCACCTCATCAAGCCTGTTTCCCCACTTGGAGGATGGGGATAAAATGATCTGCCCTTCCTGCCTCATGACAGGGTTGTCAAGGACGCTTAGGGGTGTGTAAGATGAAAGGACCTTGGGCTCTGCAAGGTATAATAATGTTCCAGGTCCCTTGGGGCCCCGAATCCCAGGCCATGCCTGTCCCTCCCTTCTCAGATTGCCCCTAAAGGAAAACTTAGCTTCCCTGCGGGCTGAACACATGATTCCTTCTGGCAGGCTCCAGGCCTGGATGAGTGGGAAGAGGCGCCCAGGAGAATGAGCCCGAGTTGGCACTTGCCCAATCCCAAACCTGCTCCTAAGGCCCCAGAAGCTCCACGGGGCTTCCCCAGGGGGGCTAGGGGCAGAGAAGGGCAGTGCAGGCCTGTAAACAGCAGGTGCTCAGCGTGGCTCATTAGCTCCTTGGCCACCTAGCAATCTGGAGCCTTTCCGGGGTAATTAGCCTTCTCACCTGTGCTTTGATCTCTGCCAGGAAAGGGGACCCCAGAATGCTCCTCCTCTGGGGGTCCAGCCCCCTCAAGTGGAAATCTGATTTACACTGGGGGTGTTGGTTTGGGCTTCTCTGCCCCCCCCCAAAACCAGTGGATGTTAGACCAGTTTGGAAAAGGGGTGTCTCCTTGCAGAAAATGAGAAATTCTCTTTAGGTGTCTTTTTGTTGGTATTGATTTGAGAAGTGCAGAAGTTGGCTGGCTCGGGTTCGAATCTAGCTTTGCCGTGTGGAAAGCCAGGTGATCATGTTCCTGTCACCTGTGCCAGAGGCTTGTTATGGGCTACATGGAATTAGGTAACTTAAGTGCTGGGCACCATGGCCCGGAATATTAGCTGCTGTTTGGGGGTGCAGGGCACCTTCCAGATCTCCTTGTGTTGGGAGAGCTGGGTGAGGGGTCCCAACACACCCTGCCCTTTTCCTCTGGAGTTGACCTGTGGGAGAAGGTGTCACTGCTGGACCTTTGCCGTGAGGCTTCTTGTCTCTAGAATTGGGGCTTTCCTAAGTGAGCACTTCTCCTGCTGGCTTGCTTTTGGGCCATGAGAAATGGGGGTGCAGCGTTAGGAATGGGGGATCTCGGGACCCCTGGGCCTCTACCCTTGCCTCCAGAGCAGCCTGTGGGTGCTGGGTGTGGGTCTCAAAACTTCAGGGTCCACTGGGAGGCCTGGGTGACCCCCAACTGTGTCTAATCTCTGCTAAGGTGGCAGGTGGCAGAAACCGGACAGACAGGCTCAGCACAGGGTGAACCCCCACCCCAGGAGGAGTTCTGTCTGTGCAGCTGGGTGAGGCCCGGGCGGGGCTGGGGCAGAGGAATCAACTCTCCCCATTCCCTGCCCCCTAGTGGTGGTCCCCACATTTGGCTGCCCCACGCCCAGGCCTGGGGGTGTGAGGGGGAAGTTCCTGAAATTCTTTCCTCGGCTCTGCCTTCCTCCTTCCATTCATATGCAAGAAACATGCTTGGAGCACCTACTGTATACATAGCCCCAGGTGGGGGCTGGGAGAATCTCAGCCGATAAGGCCTTTGCCCTCCAGTTTTACAGTCTGGCTGGGAGGGGGCTGGTGGCCTGAAATTCCTAGTCTTGGGAGTAGAGAGATGGAAGGGGACAGTGGAGGGGGCAGGATTAGAGAGCCACAGATAGTTTCATCCAGGCTCTGGGAGTAGAGTGGAACTGGAGTGGTTAGATTGGAGGATGAGGCCAGATCCTGGAGGCTTGGGACCTGGGGCTGTGGACCGGAAGCTGGGGGCGGCCCTGCTGGGTTGTGAGCAGGAGAGGAGTGGTCCCCTTTACAATTTAGGGAAGATAGAGCTGGGATATTTTTACTTGCTGAACAAAGCAGGTAAGCTCAGAGCAGTCAGGGGACACTGCAGTGACCAGTTGGAGCCCAGCCAGTGGGGATGGGGGCAGGGCATGAACCCAGCAGGGTTTAAAGAGAGCAGGACAGGGGAGGGAGGCAGGTGTCCAGGATGACAGGTGGGGTCTCTGTCCTGCCCAGGTGATGGGGAGCCCAGGCCAGGAGGGGTGAGGGGCAGGTTTGAGGGGAAGTGATACATTTTGACTGTTTTGGTTGGGACAGAACAGCAACAACGATCCCTGTTTGTGGAGAGATGTTTTGCCCGGGGTCAGCAGCGCCGAGCCAGTGCCTGACCATTGCTGCGTGACCCCGGGCAGGTCGCTTGTCCCCAAAATGGAGACGAAAATCAACGCTACCCCATAGAGTTGGGGTGAGGACTAAGTGAGTTGTGTGTGGGCTGCTGGTTTAGGTGAGGGTCAACCCCCTGGGGAGTGTTCACCCTGGTGACCCTGGTCATCTCTTCCAGTCGTCCTCGAAGGCCAGTCTGCAGACACGGTGCTGGGACAGTGGTGCCGTCACAGGCACTGGCTTCTGAACCAGTTCTGGGCCTCTCTCCCCAGACCCTTCCGGCCAAACTCCTTTACACCCACACGAAGGAGAGCCTTCAAAGGGAGCAGGGACATGGCCCCAGGGGCCCTGCAAGTCTTCTGTCCAGTGTCCTTGGCTTCGAAACCAGGAAAGGTTCTGTGATTGTGAACAGATTCTCCGACTCTGCAGGGGGGCTGGCTGGGAGGCAGCTCCAGTGTGCTGGGTGCCAGGCCTCTGAGGGGCCGGGCGGTGCAGTGGTCAGGGACGGGGGCTCTGGAGCTGGGAGGCCTGGGTCTAGGTGCTGGCTCTGCTGCCTCCTCCCTGTTGACCGTGGACACATTACTCAGCCTCTCTGCTCCTCAATTTCCTCATCTGTAAAATGGGCTTTGTGAGGGGGCAAAAATTGGCCTCCCTCCAGCCTTTTAGGTTCCTTGGCCAGGCTATGACTTAAATTGACATTAAGACAGGTTATTAGGAGAAAAACCATATTTAATTACACACGAATGCACATGAGTTCCACAAAATATGAGACTCAAAGGATCAGATGATCGAGGCTTATACAGCAGCTCCCCCTTGTCCCAGTTTCACTTTTCACGGGTTCATTTACCCAAGACCCAAAAGTAGATGAGTCCAGTACAGGTTGAACATCCCTTGTCTGAAATGCTTGCAACCAAAAGTGTTTCAGATTTCAGATTTTTTTTTGTTTGTTTTAAATTTTGGAACACGTGCATTATACTTACTGGTTCATCATCTTAAATCCAAAATGCGCCACTGAGCGCTTCCTTTGAATGTCACGTCTGCGCTGAAAAACTTCCAGATCCAAGCAGTTTGGGTTTTGGATTTTCAGATTAGGGATGCTCAGCCTGTACAACGAGATATTTTGAGAGTGAGCACATTCACATAACTTTTATTAGAACATAATTGTTCTATTTTATTACTGTCAGTCTCATGCTGTGCCTAATTTGTAAGTTCAACTTTATGGTAGGTAGGTTCGTATAGGAAAAACCATAGTCTATATAGGGTCCCGTCTGATCCACAGTTTCGGGCATCTACTGGCCCAGAGGCCGTGGGGACTACTGTGTAGTGTCCTGAGCTACAGAGGAGAGTAGGGCCTGGGGGGACAGTGACTGGGTTATGAGGGTTAGAGGAGGACAGGTACGCCAAATACAGGTTGTCTTGCTATGCAGACACTACCTGTTTCTCGGGTAATCAAAGTTGGCTTGGAGCAGCTCTCCTCCTAAATCTGACATCTGAAATGCTCCAAAACCTAGCACTTGGCCGGGCGTGGTGGCTCACGCCTGTAACCCTAGTACTCTGGGAGGCCGAGGCGGGCGGATTGTTCCAGGTCAGGAGTTCGAGATCAGCCTGAGCAAGAGCAAGACCCCCGTCTCTACTATAAATAGAAAGAATTGGCCAACTATAATTAATTAATATATTAATTGGCCAACTAATATATATAGAAAAAATTAGCCGGGTATGGTGGTGCATGCCTGCAGTCCCAGGTATTTGGGAGGCTGAGGCAACAGGATCGCTTGAGCCCAGGAGTTTGAGGTTGCTGTGAGCTAAGCTGACGCCACAGCACTCACTCGAGCTTGGGCAACAAAGCGAGACTGTCTCAAAAAAACAACAACAATAAAATAAAAATAAAAAAAAAACCCAGCACTTTGTGAACACCGACGTGATGCCCAAAGGAAATGCTCATTGGAGTATTTGGGATTTAAGATTCTCACCTGTACGTATGATATGAATATTCCAAAAGGCAGTCAATTCTGAAATCCAAAACACTTCTGGTCCCAAGCATGTTGGATGAGGGACACTCAACCTGTGTTTTACTAAAGTAGATTTCCTTTGTAGATATAAACTTACTTTACAAAAAGGGTAGCTTTTCAGAGCTACTCCTGGGTCTACACTTTCTCAGAACAACCAGCTCAAAAATATGCCAAGAAAATATACTTCGGAGTGGCGTACTGTGGTCTCCTACAGTCGTATTTTGGGGTGGTGTGTCCTGAGCCCCAACATCATAGCAGCCCCTCCGTCCAGGCTGACGTGCTAAGGGAGTGTAATTACTTCACATGGTGCCAGGCCCAGGCTGGCACCAAACCAGGGTCTGCCCTGTCATCCCCCCATCCTCACAAGGGCTCGGTGTTCCCATTCTGCAGGGGAGGAAACTGAGACCTTGGGGCCTTGCACAGCCTGGCTGTGTGGCCCTAGGGTGGTGGCTCCACCTCTCTGAGCCTCAGTATCTTCACCTACGAAGCAGCTGTTATGTGTGGTGGCTCCTCAAGCCTGCTGGGGAGGACTTGGGGAGACAAGTCAGCCGGCAGCGCGAGGACAAAGCCACCAAGGACCAAGTGTGAGAAGGCCATGGGACCTCAGTAGGGAAGAAGTGACTCAGGAGGAGAACGTCACCTCCTAAAACCTCTTCGCTGCCGGCTGTGGGCAGCCTGCTCACTGCCCCAGTGAAACCCAAGCGCGTGGAGCAGCCACGCCCATAAGGTGAACCGGGCTGCCGGGCCCCTCCTGCCCGCACCCACCCTCCCCACCCCGGGCCCGGTGTGTTCCGAGTTCCGACCGGCTGCCCCTGCGGAGGGCCAGGTTGTTTTGTCTTGGCTTTTGAATGGCTGGGCCCCAGTCTCAGGTGACAGCCACACAGGGAGGGCCAGGTTGCCACCACCGCCAGGAATCTGAGCTGGCCACACCCAGTATCGGGCAGAGAGCCGCCCAGCGAGTCGGGCGTGCCCCCTGTGGCCCTGGGCGGCCTCCAGGGGCTGTGGCCCCTGCCATTCCCTCCTGCCCAACCCCTGACAAGTACCAGGGCCTCTCGGGTCATTGCTCTCAGACAGGGTCCTCCCTGGCTGAGGGCAGGCTGAAGGGCCCCCACGGTCTCAGACACGCAACCTCTGCTACTCCCATCTGTTCCCCTCTGCTACTCCCATCGGTTCCAGGGCCTGGAGAGGCGTCCTGGAGCCCGAGTGAGACAGATGGGCTTTCTCTACCTCTCCAGGCTAATGTTGCAGTTTGGCGGCTCCTACCGATCTTTGCTTTGCTTTCCCAGCTCTGTCAAAAGAGTTCATTGTTCTTTCCTCCCTTGGCAGAGGTCACCTGGGCCAGGTAGCAAGATGGGGGCGGGGCCAGGTGGGCTGGGTGCTGAGCTTAGGAGGCCCCAGTGGCTGCCAGGCTTTGGTCATCCTCTCTGGTAACAGCTGGGTCTCAGAATGGCTGGGAGGGCTGGTCCCACCTAGGGGCTGTGCCTGCTGCCCCAGGCCAGGCGCCGGCCCACCCTCTGTCCTGAGGACGGGTGATTGCGGGTTGCTGTGAGCCTTTGTAGTAAGGCAACCCTGGGGCTGTGCCCACCCTCCTGTGCCCAGGTGGGTGCCTCCATGAAGGGAGGCCATACACACTCCCTCTTCCAGGACCAGGAACCGTCTCTAACCCTGAACAAGGTGGGGGTGTCGCCACCCCATTGGACCTAGCACACAAGTGGGGCAACCAAGTCCTAAAAGGCTGCTAGGAGTTGGGGGGAAGGACAAGGGTGTGGGGAGGGCACTGAAGTGGGGTTGGCTGGGCACAGCCAGAGATCCCTTGCGGAGCCTTCACTCTTTCCCTGCCAGTCTCCCAGGACGCGGGGCCCTGGGTTTCCAGCGCCCCCTGTCCCTTCGAGCAGCTGCTCCTATCCTCCCCCAAAGTCCAAATCCTTCCCTTCCCCATTCCCGGCAAGACCCCTCAGGCCTCTCATAACTGACCTGGGGCCCCCACGCCTCCCTGCCCAGCCCTGGTCACTGTCCTCTGGAATCACCCACTCAGGGCTTTGTGGGTTTTGCATGTTCAGCCTGGGGCGTGCCCAGGAATCACATCACTTAACACTTGAACCTGCTCTCTCGGGCCCGTCCAGGCAGGGTCGTTGTGAAAGGCACTGCCCTTATTTCGTTCTTGAGGGACCCTTGGTTCTCCAGAGCTGTCCACCTGGAGGAGATGCCCGCGGGATACCACAGAAGTGGGGGGAGCTCAGAAGGAAGCGGGCATCGTGGGGCAAGGCCAGTGTGTGCCGCAGGGCAGCTGAGCCTTCCCAACATGCCAGGTGGCCGCCTGGATGTGTCACATTCGCTCCCAGGACAGCCTCGCTCATGTGGTCAGTGGAACCATCCCGTGTGTCAGGTGGAAGTGAGGCTCAGAGGGGCAGAGCCCAAGACCAGACACCTTGTCAGCGGCAGAAGGGGATTAGAAGCTTAGTCCCTTTCTAAACCGGCCTTTGCAAAAGAAGGTTGGGATGGGAGGGAGGGGTGGCCACAGTGTCCCCAAGACCCTGAAGGACATGAGGAATGAGTACGAGTGATCGAAGGGTGGGACCGACCTGTCCATCTTCCTCTGGGTCAGAGAGAAGCTGCTGACCCGCAGGGGATACCACAGGGCCACGTGTGCAATTTTAAGTTTTCTAGAAGCTACATTATACAATTCTTTTTTTTTTTGAGACAGAGTCTCACTCTGTTGCCCAGGCTAGAGTGAGTGCCATGGCGTCAGTCAGCCTAACTCACAGCAACCTCAATCTCCTGGGCTCAAGCGATCCTCCTGCCTCAGCCTCCCAAGTAGCTGGGACTATAGGCACGTGCCACTGTGCCCGGCTAATTATTTCTATATATATTAGTCGGCCAATTAATTTCTTTCTATTTATAGTAGAGACGGGGTCTCACTCTTGCTCAGGCTGGTTTCGAACTTCTGACCTGGAACAATCTGCCCACGTCAGCCTCCCAGAGTGCTAGGATTACAAGCCTGAGCCACCGCGCCCAGCCTACATTATACAATTCTTTAAATGAGGGGAGATTAATTTTAATAACATATTCTCTTCAGTATATCCAAAATAATTGTTTTGACACATAGATGATATAAATTACTTTTTTTTTTTTGAGACAGAGTCTCGCTTTTTTGCCCAGGCTAGAGTGAGTGCCGTGACATCAGCCTGGCTCACAGCAACCTCAAACTCCTGGGCTCAAGCAATCTTACTGCCTCAGCCTCCCGAGTAGCTGGCACTACAGGCATGTGCCACCATGCCCAGCTAACTATTAGTTGGCCGATTAATTTCTTTGTATTTATAGTAGAGATGGGGGTCTCGCTCTTGCTCAGGCTGGTTTCGAACTCCTGACCTCGAGCTATCCGGCCGCCTCGGCCTCCCAGAGTGCTAGGATTACAGGCGTGAGCCACTGCGCCCGGCCGAAATAAATTACTAATGAGATTTTATACAATCTGTTTTTTTGGATCTGAGTCTTTGAAATCGGGTATATTTTACACCCACCACGTATCTCAATTCAGACGTTAAATCTTTGAAAATACTTGTTCTGTAGGGTTTGGAAAATGTACAGTTGAAAAAGGAGATTTGAAGCTTGGTCTGCCCGAGTCCAGCCCCTGTTTTTTTTGGAACCTAAGTTGATACAAACATACCTGAAAGTTTTCTAATAACCGAATCCAACATTTATTCTTTAAGTTCATTGAAATTAAATGAAATTTAAAAGTCAGCTCCTTGGTGGCGCTGGCCATGCTGCAAGTGCTCAGGCCACATGTGGCTCGTGGCTCTACCGGCCACATTTCCATGGGAGTCCTCCGAATTCCAGAGGCTTTGCCCTGAGCTGCTGACAGTGGCGATGGGAAAATGCCTCTGTCTCAGGAACCTTCTCTCAGGCCCTGGCTGCTGACTTCCTGAGGCCCCCACGACACAGCAGGGCCCCTGGGGGAGCCTGTCCCTACCCCTGCCCTGCTCCTTTCCTGGGAAATGTTTACATTCCAGACACTCAGCTCTCGACCCAGGGCTCTTCCAGGCTCTGCATTTTTCACATAGCTGAATAGCTGAGCAGGGACCTGGGCTGGCCAGGCAGCTTCTGCTGGGTCCCTTGTGCCTTCCTGGCTGTCCCATCAGGTGTGGCCATTTGCAGGGCGGGCTGTGTTCCTGGCAAAAAGCCAGGATTGAGCCTCCTGACCCCCATTTGGCCCTGGGCATCCCCAAAATAGTCACTCATTGGTGCTTCCCTTCCTCGTCCCTGACCCTAAAAGGACCAGACTGGTAGGGAGGAGGGCAGCCATGGAGTTTGCTAAGCTATCATGGCAGCTGTCACTTATCTCTCTCTGCTGCTTTGAGGCCTGACAGGGTTTGGAAGTGGAAGGTGAGCCCCAGGCCTAACGAGGGTGCCTCACTGATGTCACCTGCTTCTATTCGGCAGCGTCTCTATGGTTTAAAAAGTCTTGAAAGCAGCTAGTTGGCATCTCCCAGCTTGGGTCTCACCCAGCTCTGCAGGGTCGGTATCCCCTGGGGTGGGAGGTGGGGGAAGCTGATTAAGAAACAGAACCAGATGGTTTGTCATTCGAAATCTGCAGTGTTTACGTTCCTACCTTTCCCACCTGCAGTTCCATCCCTGGGCCTGCTGCCTCAGGGAAATAAATACTCCCCAGCTGCAGGCAGAGATAGGGGTGGGCGAATGGTCATCTATGCAATTGGCCATTGCGAAATCTTTAGAAAGTAAGTAAATGTTCAACTAGAGTCCTGGTGAGTTAGGGCATCACCCGTTAGGGAATGTTCTTCAGCTGTTTAAAAGTTGTTTTAGAGCTTTTAACAACCTGGGCTGGCTTTAAGTGGGAGAACAGGCTACGGAGCATTACCTGTATGGGAACAGGGCGCGATTTTATACACAGACAGACGTGCAGACGTTCACAGGCACAGAAAAGGCTCGACGGTCTTACACCGTGATGTTAGCGGTGTTACTTCTGCCTGTGGGAGTCTGGGTGATTTTTTTCTTTTTGAAACTCCTTTATACAGTCCAAGTTTTCTATACTGTGTGTGTATTACTTCTGTAATAAGCAATGGACAAAAGCATGTATCTTAGTGACACTGCAGAAACTTCCTTCCTGGGAAGATGGTTGAGGAGAAGTTGGTGACGGGGGCATGTGGGACAACTCACGGGGGGGGGGGCTGAAGGGACCTGGGACCCCCAGAGCCAGGCAGGGCTGCTTGTGGGGCAGCCAGGCTTCTTTCCTGAGGGACCGGTGGTGTCTCCACTGTGCCAACCCCCCCACCCACATCTCCCCGCCCCGCACCCAACTGCGGCAGGGCTGGGTCAGGCACCCAGGGTATGGGTGTCGGAGGCACCGAGACAGAGATCCTGGAGAGCACCCAGTGTCTGGCGTGGCGTCAGGTAGAATGAGCTGTCAGGGGTGGCCACTCAGCCAAGGACAGGGTCAGAAATGGGCTGAGGGTGGGGCTCGGAGAGGTCTGGGTTTGGCTCCCACATTCGGGTGTCTGGGAGGAGCCTGAAAGGGACTGAGTCCCTGCTGCCTGCGGGGGTGGCTCTGCGCTGCCAGCCATGGCAGCGTGGAGGGGACGCATCCTCAGCCCGGTGCCGTGTGCCTGTCATTGCAGACGGTGGAGCACGGCTTCCCGCACCAGCCCAGCGCCCTCGGCTACAGCGCCTCCCTGCGCGTCCTGGCCATCGGCACCCGCTCCGGAGCCGTCAAGCTGTATCCTTCCGTTCCCACCGGGCGGGCCCCGGAGGGGGCACGGGGGCCTTGGGACGGGTGGCATTCGTCCCAAATCCCAAAGCACATCTTTTTCCTCCTTGCCCATGGGCTGATGGGATAAGATCAGGACTTTCCTGATTTCCAGCTTTGAAACTGATTTTCTTCCGGAGAGGGGCGGGATAGAAGGATAGAGTAGTTGAGAGGTCAGAGCCGAGCCTGGCCAGCTGCTTATATGCCCTGAGGGCCAGGATGTGGGGGTTGAAACTGCCCAAGGAGGCACAGGTTTATTTTGTCTCCTGTGCCCCTTCAGGGACATTGAAGCCATCTCCTCTCTTTGGGGTTCCCTTTCTCACCTATTGTTGGAGGTCTCACAGATCTGTGCAGGGCAGGGCTGGGGCAGTGGGGGGACCCTGCTGGCGGGGTGATGTGCCCTGAGAGCGAGGCTTGTCCCTGGTGTCTTTTCCTTCTGCCCTGGCAGGGTGTGGTATCTCAGACCTGTTTTGGGGGGCTACACTGGGGCCTGGGGGTCCCAGGGAGGAGGACCTGTGGCCTGTGTCTCAGCCAGTGCTCACAGAGCGGCTAGCAGCGGCCAGTAGCCTGGAGGTTGCTCTCTTGCCCCCTATCCGGGCTGCTATGCTGGGGGCACCTAGGGGATCTCCCCAAAAGCAGGTGAGGCGCGTCTCCCTTTCTGTGCCATGCTTCCTTCAGCTACAGGGGACCCCTCTTGTCCCTGGGGATGTTCCACGCAACCTCTGGGAAGTCAACCCCGGATGCAGTGAGTAGAGGCAGGTGACAGGCCAAGGACATTTTATTTCTAAACTTTTTCCTTGATAAGAGTCAGAATTAGACTGGCCCCAGGCTCTGTCTCCAGGGGTGGCCTTGGGTGGGGGAGCAGCACTCGGACAGCGGCTCTCCAGATCCCACCAGACCCAGCAGAGAGCAGAGCTGCTGTTTGGCGGGGACACTCCTTCCCTGGCCTGAGGCTGGATGCTGTCCAGTTGGGTCGTCCTTTATCCGAAGCATCAGTGTGGCCTGACTCGGGCCGCAAGCAGTTTCAGGGGCAAGCCTACAGGGCTGCAAGTCTTGGACACCCTCCCCAAGGGCAGGGGGCTAGGGAGTTGGGGGCCACCTGAGATAGCTCAGCTGGCACCTCCTCCAGCAAAGCCCTCCCCTCTTCCTGTTCCTCTCTGCCATGGCGGGCGGGGGTGCGCAGGGTGGCTGGGCAGGTATACACACAGGAGGGTAGTGGCCCGTGCTGTTGGCTCAGCCTGCCCTTAGCTGGTTAATCATTGCCAGGTCACGGCCAGATCCTGGTTGCTGATCCCTGGTGCCAAGGCTGCTGGGAGTGGGCCCGCAGGGGTGCCCTGTGTTTTCTCACGGGTGCCACCAAGCGATAGCCGATGGGTCTGTCACAGCTCAGGCTGGGGGTGGGGCTGAGGCAGCCTAACAGTTGGCAAGTTGCTTCACCCTTTCAGGAGTTGTCCCCACCTGCCTGGCTGGGAAAGTTGCCCTGGGGGTCAGGCCCCTGGACATGGGTCCTGCTCTGGGGGAAGGGCAGCCCCTCTCTGTGCGTGCAATTTCTCGCCACATGGGCCCAGAGGGCCTGGCACTCGGGGCCAGGAGGGGTGGTGTCCAGCCTCTAGAGCTTTTCCTGAGCCTGCTCCTAGCTACGGAGCCCCGGGGGTGGAGTTCATGGGACTACACCAGGAGAACAACGCGGTGATGCAGATCCACTTCCTCCCTGGCCAGGTGAGGGGCCGGGCTGGGGAGGACGCCAGGAGGGACAGGGAGCCGCCTCCGTGCCCTTCTTACCCTCACTTCCTCCAGCAGGGGTGCTATGGAGAGGCTGGCATTTGGGAGCCCTGGGTTTCGGATTAATGGAATGACTGGGACCACCTCCCTTCACCCCGATGGAGGCTCGTGGGCTACCCCTAGGAAAGCCAGGGGTCTTTTGGTCCTGAGCTCTTTGAAACGACCCTCTGGGCCTCCCCAGTATAAAGGCCTCATGAATGCTGGTCCTCCCTAGTCAATGAAACAGCATGCTCCTGTGCCCTGTCCTTCCCTAGTGCCAGCTGGTCACCCTGCTGGATGACAACAGCCTGCACTTGTGGAGCCTAAAGGTCAAGGGTGGGGTGTCAGAGCTGCAGGAAGATGAGAGCTTCACACTGCGTGGTCCCCCGGGGTAAGGACTTTGTCCCCTTCTTCTCCCAGCCTGATCCTTGCCCCCAACCCCAGGTGAGCTCAGCCTTTGAGCAGAGCTAGTGCCTCTGTGCTCAGGTCTCTGGGTGGAAGGGGTGGGGGGGTCCCATGTATTCTCCCTGCCTCCTAGCCCGGCCTCCCTGCCCACTGTCCCCTTTCTCAGCAGAAAGTAACCAGTGTTTGTCCTGGCCTGAGATGGTGTTAACCCCATTAAAGGACGTTATAGGCCCATTTTCCCTAGGCAAGGCCTTCCCTGGGGCCAGTGAGGGCAGCCAGTGGCCAGGGGGATTCCACAGGTCTTCCCAACCTGGGCGGCAGCAGCCAGCTCACAGGCAGCTCTTCCCATCACAGGGCTGCCCCCAGTGCCACACAGATCACTGTGGTCCTGCCACATTCCTCCCGAGAGCTGCTCTACCTGGGCACCGAGAGCGGCAACGTGTTCGTGGTGCAGCTGCCCGCCTTCCGCGTGCTGGAGGACCGGACCATCAGCTCGGACGCCGTGCTGCAGCGGTGAGCGCGGGGACTCTGCAGCTGCTAGAAACCCGTCCCTTCCACTGAGCGTGTCTTCTCTTGGTCCCCAGGAGTATCTCTCAGGAACTTATAAAATTTCTCTGCTGGGAAGTCTTTGGGGCCAGGAGGGGAGATTTGCAGCTCCTGTCCCCCAGATTGAGAAGCTATCCCCCTATAACATGTTAGCTTGGGGGTAACTTGTCACTTCATTTAATGGCCCTATGTGACTGTGTGGATCCACCAGCTCTTAGTCCAGTGTCCCTTGTGCTGATACCATGTGTTTCAAACCCCAGGGCTCCGCAGCGGGGGAGTTGGGCCAGACGCCCCTGCGTTAGCCGGGGCAGCTCCCAGTTCTGCTTTCCGTTATGGGCGCTGTGCTTGGAGCGCACCTGTGCACAGGCCCCACGGCTAAGAAGCCTTGACAGCGAGAGCCTGTGGGTTTGTGGAGATCATTTCAGGAGCTTTGTTCCTTGATGGTGGTATCTACAGAAGAGAGGGGGGCAGACCGGGTCTGGGAGTGGAGAAGGGGACAGGGCCACAAACAGGAGGAGGTGAGGGAATCTGGCAGGAGCTTGTGGGGACAGAGGTGGTCATGGTGTAATGTTCTACGGTTCTGAGAGGCAGGAGGAGGCCAGGGTGCTGGGATCCTGCCCCTGGAGGGCTCAGGACCAGGCCTGGGACATGCACAGCTGGCAGGCCAGGCTCTCAGCCCTGGGGGATGGAGAAGCAGGGCCCATCTGCCAAGATTGGGTGTGACTGGCTGGGAGGATTCCCGTTAAGCAGCGTAGGGCTGGGGCAGCGTGCCCAAGGTCTGCAGGACAACTGGCAGTCCAGCTGTGGGCAGGACGGGAGGAGGACCTGTCCATCAACAGGTGGCCACACCAGTACCCAGCTTCACTCCTGGTTAGCTGGTGGGAGTCTAGTTGGGGAGGGGCCTGAGAGTCCCTCCTGCCAATCTAAATCTTTGCCTGCCAGGCACAGTGGCACCTGTAATCCTAGCACTCTGGGAAGCCAAGGCGGGCAGATTGCTCGAGGTCAGGAGTTCGAAACCAGACTGAGCAAGAGTGAGATCCCGTCTCTACTAAAAATAGAAAGAAATTAATTGGCCAACTAATGTATATAGAGAAAAAATTAGCTGGGCATGGTGGTGCATGCATGTAGTCCCAGCTACTTGGGAGGCTGAGATAGCAGGATTGCTTGAGCCCAGGAGTTTGAGGTTGCTGTGAGCTAGGCTGACGCCACGGCACTCATTTTAACCTGAGCAATAAACCAAGACTCTGTCTCAAAAAAAATAAAATAAATCCTTGTCTGACTTTTGCTTTGGCAACACTTAGATAAGTTGGTTTTGTTTATTTTTATGAGACAAAGTCTCACTCTGTCATCTAGGCTGGAGTGTAGTGGTGCAGTGGTGTGATCATAGCTCATGGCAACCTCGAACTCCTGGGCTCAGGCAATCCTCCTGCCTCAGCCTCCCAGGTAGCTGAGACTACAGACTCACATCACCATGCCTGGCTAATTTTTTTATTAATTTTTATAGAGGTGTGGTCTCACTCTTGCTCAGGCTGGTCTCAAACTCCTGAGCTCAAGTCATCCTCCTGCCCTGGCCTCCCAGAGTGCTAGGATTACAGGCATGAGCTACGGCACCTGGCCCAAGTTATAGTGTTTTATTTTGTGGATCTAAAAAAACTAATTATGAAGCACCATCTATTAATGCACATGCACTAAATATGAATGTACAGTTTAGTGGATTCATACAGCGTGAGAATCCCCGTAGCTATACCTCGGGCATAGAGATAAGAGCTTTACCAGTCCCCGGGGGTCCCTACATGCCCTTCCTAGTCATGGCCCTGGAGCTGCCCCCATGTGGACTTTTCTAGAAATCACTTCCTTGCCCTTCCTTACAGCTGTACCACCTGCACTTGTGTCCTTGGGGCTTGTTTATACACCACTGTCCTGTTCCTCTCCCCTGGCGCCGTGTCCCGGCGTCTTTCCCACCGCTGTGCGGAGAGCCCCGTGCAGCTGGTCTGGGCTCCCGGCCGTACCTGGCGGCGTGGGCTCATGAGGCTCCCCTCGCCAGGCTGCCGGAGGAGGCCCGCCACCGGCGGGTGTTTGAAATGGTGGAGGCGCTGCAGGAGCACCCTCGAGACCCCACCCAGATCCTGATCGGCTACAGCCGAGGCCTCATTGTCATCTGGGACCTGCAGGGCAGCCGTGTGCTCTACCATTTCCTCAGCAGCCAGGTAGGCGGTACCTAGGATGGTGGCTCTCCCAGGCCACGGGAAGAGCCGGTGCCAAAACATGGGAATGCGGGTGATGAGAATTCCGCCTTGATCGCTCTCCTTCTCTCTTCTTCCTCCTCTTCCGAAGCAACTGGAGAATGTCTGCTGGCAGCGGGATGGCCGCCTGCTCGTCAGCTGCCACTCGGACGGCAGCTACTGCCAGTGGGCCGTGTCCAGAGATGCCCAGCAAGCAGAGCCGCTCCGCAGCTGTGTGCCTTACGGTCAGTGCCTCGCCTGCCTGCTGCGCCGTGCCCTGCCCTCCCGCCTGTGCCCTGCCCTCCCGCCCGAGGCCTGCCCTGCATTCGGGTGTAGGGTGCCCAACTCACACGAGTAAATCTTGGACCCAGAGAGGGTAAAGGCTTTGCCTAAAGCTACACAGCAAATGGATACAACGGACACCATTTGGGTGATGGGCACATTTATAGCCCTGACTCAGGCCATGTAACAAAAATATTTGTACCCCCTTAGCATTTTGAAATTAAAAAAAAAAAAAGAAAAAAGAAAGCCACACAGCAGGTTTCCTGATGCCCATCGTGGTTTTCTCAGGGACTGCTCAGAGAATCTCCCCCAAGCATGGGTGTCCACGTGGGTACAGGTATGAGTATCCATGCCCATGAGGACCCACACGTGTCTGAGAGTGGGGGGATCCATTCGGGCTAATTCCTTTTCTTTTAGGTCCCTTTCCTTGCAAAGCTATTACCAAAATCTTCTGGCTGACCACCAAGCAGGGGTAGGTATTGGTGCTCTGTCCTCTTTCCAGAACCTTCCTGGAGGGTGGGGCAGGCTGCTCAGGCCTCTGCTTGGGGAGACAGTGCCCACTAAACACCCTCGGGTCCCACGGCGGGGTCTTGGACACCGGGAAGAGAGAGTGGTGTAGACTTGCTGCTCCGTGGTTCAGCCTTTTCCCTCTCCCTCCTTCCCGCCACCCGCCCAGAGAGTATTTCCATCAGCAGGTTTCAAACTCCATTTCTTCAGACAAGATGATTCTGGGAGGCTTGATGTTTAAGCAGATGGGAGGGGGACATTGGGGGTGAAGCAGGAGAGGCTGCCAAGGCTCAGAGCCCCTGGCCTGGAGGCCCCCTGACACCCCCAAGTTCTCCTGGGCTATTGCCGTCGGGAAGAGATGGAGTCCAGCCCCATTCCTCCTGGGGACGTTGGCTGATCACCCTGAGACGGGCCTCCCACCAAGGAGGGGAGGCCCAACGCCGGGACCTTGGGACCCACCACAAAGGCTGGTCCTGTGCGCCCACCCTGCTCCTCTGTGCCTCCCAGGATGCCCTTCACCATCTTCCAGGGCGGCATGCCACGGGCCAGCTACGGGGACCGCCACTGCATCTCAGTGGTCCATGATGGCCAGCAGACGGCCTTCGACTTCACCTCTCGTGTCATCGACTTCACCGTCCTCGGCGAGGCGGACCCCGCGGCTGGTAGGAGAGCTTCCCGAGCGGGTGTGCGAGGTTGGGCGTGGGAGGTGCGGGCAGGTGCAGGCGGGGACCTGCACAGGCATTCCCAAGCCTGCCAGTGTCCTGGGTGGCTGAGCCTCGCTGCACCCCTTCTTTGTGCCACCACAGCCAGCAGTCCCAGCCAGCTCCTTTCTCCCGCTTCCTGCCATCCTCCTCAGCTGGAGGCCCAGCCCGGCCTCACCTCCTGCCTGCCCCAGGCTCTCTCTTGCCCTCCCGGGCTCTGGCGGGACTTAGCCCGGGGGCGGGTCTGCCCTGTTGGGTTTAACGCCCACCCTGCTGAGGCAAGAGGGCCCTGCCTACACGTGGTGAAGCCTTCCTTCTGGGTGGGGCGGGAGGGGGTCGTGTGGGGCTTCTCTGGGCCACCCTCCTGGAGCTCCGGCAAAGCAGCAGAGCCCTGAGTCAGCCTCACAAGTTGGGTAACAGGCAAGACCAGAAAGGGCAGAAACCTGGAGGAGGCCCCAGCCGTGTTCCGGGAGGGAGGGCCCTCTCCTAATGGCCCCACGAAGGACAGGGCTGCTCGGGACACCTGCCTGTGTTCTTGCGGCCCCTCCACCGCGGAGGGGGCTCCAAACCTGCTTCCTTCCTTCTCAGCCTCATTTCCCTCCTTACCCTAGATGCTGGGAGCACAGAGCCCGGGGCTCCTGGGTGGTTGAGGCCCCAACTATCCTTGGCCAGCTGTGCCTGGTCCCCACCCAGCAGAGGTCAGGAAGGCGGGGGAGAAACTCGCAGGGCTACATGTTTAAGTCTAGTGGCTTTCTAGGCAAGCCACCTTCCTGTGACTATCTGTCTGTGTCCCCAGTTCCTGCAGAGCAGGGTATGGGCATGGTGAGGAGTCCCCCCCCCATGGCAAGACGTGGGTACCCCGAGGTGTGCGTGTAAGTGCTCGGCCTTGCAGGGCCCGCCCAGGTGGTCCTGGTCAGCAGGCCACCGTGTGCCAAGTCCTGTTCCAGGACAGACAAAGCCCTCACTCCTGTGGAACGTAGATTCCAGTGTGGGGAGACCAAGCCTGCAGGTGGACAGATGATGTCAGAGGCGAGAAAAACCAAGGCCAGGTGGGGTGGGGGGTGCCGATGGAAGGAGGGCTCCAGAGTGACGGGGAGTGACGCCAGACGTGGCCAGCACCAGATCACACGGCCGTGGGGGCCCGGGAAGGACTCCGGGCGAGTTTGAGAGATTCGGGCCCACACCCAGAGTGCCGTGATCTGGCCTCCGCCCAGAAAGGGGCTGTCTGGCTGCAGGGGGGGGGGCATGGAGTGAGGGTAAGACAGGAGCCCCGTGGGCATCAGGGGAGGGACGATGGTGGCTGGGGCTGTGACGGAGTGTTAGAGCACTGGCTGAGCATCCTGGTCAGGGCCTGCACTTGCTTCTGTAGAGGGCTGGGTGGCAAATGTCTTCCCTGTCACCACACCACAGTCCTGCCCCTGCAGAGTGGGTGCAGCCACAGACAAGATGCCCCCAAGGGGTGGCCTGTGTCCTAAGACAGCTTTGTTTACAGAAATAGGCAGTGAAGTGACCCCTTGTGTGGGAGGAGAGGTGAGTCAGGGTGTGTGGCTTGAGCTTCAGGAAGCCTGGAGCAGGCTGGGGAGGGACAAGCTCCGGGTGGGTAGGAATGATGTTGGAGGACTTCTAGAGGTGACACTGAGTGGACAGCTGGGGCTTAGGAGTCTGGGACGCAAAGGAGAGGTCTGGAAGATGCATGCCTGGAGTCGCTGTGTGTGGAAAGCCATGGGACCAGAGGGGGCCGTCCGGGCGGTGAGGGAGACAGGGCACCTGGGGCAGGTAGAGGCGTGGAGTCTGGTGGGATCCAGCGAGGGGAACCTGAGGCGCATTCGTGGGGTGGGGGAGCTGTGGGAGGCAGAGTGAGGACAGGTGCTTCAAGAGGGGTTGTGGTCAGTGGTGTGAGGCCCAGGCAGGTGCAGGTGGGCACTTGACCTTACAGGGCAGCAAAGTGGGGTCACTGGTGACCTAGACTATCGTTTTTTTTTTTTTTTCTGGGGACAAAGGCCTAGGTGTGGAGGACTCAGAAGAGAATGGCAGGGAAGGACGGGGTCAGAGAGGATGGGCCACTGTTCAAGAGGCCGTATGGGGCAGGGGAGCTCACTCGGGGATGACCATCCCGCCCCCAGGGGCTCTTGAGCAGGATGTGCCAGGCTGTGTGGGACGTGTGGCCAACTGAGGCTCCCAGAGCATGCTGACTTAAGGTGGAATCAGAGGGGTCAGCTGGACTAATGCTTTGGGCCGGTGGTCTGGGGAGGAGGGGGCCCTTCCCAGGTGGACGAGGGCCCAGGGCCTCCGAATGGGTGGCACCTGGTGAGATCGGTCTGGGCTGGGGAAGAAGGCACAGGGAGCTGGGGGGTGAAGAGAAGATGAAACGAAGGTTTCGTCACCAGCACACATTCACTGAGCACCGACAGGCCAGGCCTGAGTGAGGCGGTTGCATGCAGTAAGAAAATGCCACCCTTGGCCGTGTGTGCTGAAAGCCACGCCGGCTTCTGCCCGGCTGGAGAGAGGCAGCAGCGCATCGGGGCCTGGGCTGGATGCCCCAGGCAGGGAGAGCAGGGCTGTGCCGGAGGAGCCGGGACGAGGGTCCGCAGGTTCAGCTGCAGGGCCCTGCGTCCCTTTCCTGGTCGTGGCCCTGCCTGTCAGCCCTGGCTAGAGCCCCGATCCCAGCCCAGTATGTCCCTCCCTGGGAGCCCCGTGCTGCTCAGCTCTTGGCAGCTTTGGGCACAGAGGCAGGGCTGTCCCCACACCTCTGCCCTCCCGGAGGTGGGAAGACTGTTCGAGCATCCGAGAGCAGAGCTTCCCAGACCGCGGATTCCCCGCTGCCACCCTGGAGCTCGTGGCCCCGCAGTGCTGGGCGGCGGGCTCCTGGCCCCTGACCCTGGGCCTGTACCCTCAGCCTTTGACGACCCCTACGCCCTGGTGGTGCTGGCCGAGGAGGAGCTGGTGGTGATCGACCTGCAGACGGCGGGCTGGCCGCCGGTACAGCTGCCGTACCTGGCCTCGCTGCACTGCTCCGCCATCACCTGCTCCCACCACGTCTCCAACATCCCCCTGAAGCTGTGGGAGCGGATCATCACGGCCGGCAGCCGGCAGAACGCGCAGTTCTCCACCATGGTAGGTCCAGCCCCTGCCCCGCCCGCGCCTCTGCCGAGCCCTTGCACCGACCGCTTGGTCTCCTCTAGGAGTGGCCCATCGATGGCGGCACCAGCCTGGCCCCAGCCCCGCCCCAGAGGGACCTGCTGCTCACCGGGTAGGTGACTTTGCCACCTTTCCTCTTCCCGGTGGGCTGTTGGGGTGGGAGCAGAGCCCAGAGGTGGGTGCGCGGGCCCCTGGGCGCCCCGGCCGCATCCTCTCACGGCGGGCAGCGGGCTGTGCCCACAGGCACGAGGACGGCACGGTGCGGTTCTGGGACGCCTCTGGCGTCTGCCTGCGGCTGCTCTACAAACTCAGCACGGTGCGTGTGTTCCTCACCGACACGGACCCCAGTGAGAACCTCAGTGCCCAAAGCGAGGACGAGTGGCCCCCTCTCCGCAAGGTGAGGCCAGAAGCCTGGGACCCAGGGAGGGTGGGGATGGGCTGGGTCCACCCCCTGTGACAGCTCACAGGGCCCCTCTTCCTCGTCAGGTGGGCTCCTTTGACCCCTACAGTGACGACCCCCGGCTGGGCATCCAGAAGATTTTCCTCTGCAAATACAGTGGCTACCTGGCTGTGGCAGGCACGGCGGGGCAGGTAGCAGGCTGCATGGGGTGGGGACCGGGGAGGGGTGGGCAGGTGGCTGGGCAGCATCCAGGCCTGTGAGCTCCCTTCTCAGGATGGGGGACACCCTCCCAGGCACCCCCCCCATGGTGTCATCCAGGGGCTCATCCTGTCATTCTGCACTCTTCCTCGTGGATGGTGGACACTCCATCCCATCAGCGGGATGTCCCTGGGACGGTGGTTCTGCCTCCAGAAGTCAGAACGAAGGGCCAGGGCTGGACAGAGGCCCCTGGGCCTGGGCATGGGTCCCGGGTCCTTCGCTGTCCCACGTCAGGACTCCTGAGGTTCTGCTGTCCCGTCGCCGGGGCTTGCTGAGCCGCCCGCCGCCCACCAGGTGCTGGTGCTGGAGCTGAACGACGAGGCGGCGGAGCAGGCGGTGCAGCAGGTGGAGGCCGACCTGCTGCAGGACCAGGAGGGCTACCGCTGGAAGGGGCACGAGCGCCTGGCTGCCCGCGGGGGACCCGTGCGCTTTGAGCCCGGCTTCCAGCCCTTCGTGCTGGTGCAGTGCCAGCCCCCGGCCGTGGTCACCTCCTTGGCCCTGCACTCGGAGTGGCGGCTCGTGGCCTTTGGCACCAGCCACGGCTTTGGCCTCTTTGACCACCAGCAGCGGCGGCTGGTGTTTGTCAAGTAAGCAGCATGGCTGGGGCCCGGGGCCGGGATGACGGGCTGGCGAGGACGTCCCCAGGCCTGGCAGCACTGACGGCCAACGTTCCCCCTCCAGGTGCACGCTGCACCCCAGCGACCAACTAGCCTTGGAAGGCCCGCTGTCCCGAGTAAAGTCCCTCAAGAAGTCTCTGCGCCAGTCGTTCCGGCGAATGCGCCGCAGCAGGGTGTCCAGCCGGAAGCGGCGGCCCGTGGGCCCCCCAGGAGAGGTGAGGCCAGAGCCCGGGCCCAGCTCGGAGCGACCAGCTTCGGGTCTACAGCAGCCCTCCTCCCAGGGCCTGCTGCGCCACGAGCAAGGCCCTGGGTCCGGGCCACATAGGTTCACCATGCGTGACCTGAGATAGGTCACACTGCTTCTCTGTGCCTCAGCGTCCCCAAGTGTAAAGGGCAGTGACTGTAGTACTTACCTGAGAGGTCAGTCCAGGAAATATCGGTGACTTCCTTGTTCTGCCCCTTTGTCCCTCCGCTGTGCTGGGAAGCCAGGCAGGCTCCTCTCGGGACACCTCCCACTTGGACAGGGTCCCTTTGGATGTAGGCCAGGCAGGTGGTTGTCATGGCTGCGGCTAGTCTTTCCCCGGAAGGATCGGCATTGAACCAACCAGAGCCCCTGGGAGGTGGGGCCGGAGCCAGCCCTCAGGCCAGCCAACCCGCCGCAGGTGCAGGAGGGCAGCGCCAAGGCGGAGCGCGCCGGCCTGCAGAACATGGAGCTGGCGCCCGTGCAGCGCAGGATCGAGGCCCGCTCGGCAGAGGACTCCTTCACGGGCTTTGTCCGGACCCTCTACTTCGCCGACACCTACCTGAGGGACAGTGAGTGGCTGGCCTGGGATGGGGGGACATGCTGGAGGCTCTTGTCTGTCGGGAGCTGAGAGGGGGTCCCCCTGTGAGCAGGGGCAGACCGCAGCCCCCGCCGACCCCTCTCTGCCCCCGCCTGGGCCTCTGAGTCGGCCCGCCCTGGCCTCACATCCAGGCTCCACGCCGCTCTAGAAGCGTGGCCTTGCACACGCCACTCAACCTTTCTGGGCCTCAGTTTCTCCCTCTATGAAGTGAGCTCTTCCTCCTAGAGTGACTGTGGATGGGGTGACACAGTGCCTGCTTGTCCCCGGTGGACGTGCAGGAGCATCTGCTTCCCTGCTGGTTGTCCCCCGCCAGGTGGGCTCTCTGCTGCCGTTTCCCAGCAAGTGCCGGCTGTCCTGGGTCCAGGACCCTGTGTATACGAGCCCGTGTGGCTGTCAGCCACCTTCCCGACCTTCCCTGGGAGGGAAACCTGGGACGTGGGCCCAGCTGCCCGGCTCCCCTGAGTCCCAGACCTTCGCTGCTTTGCAGGCTCCCGCCACTGCCCCTCGCTGTGGGCTGGCACCAACGGGGGCACCGTCTACGCCTTCTCCCTGCGCGTGCCCCCCACCGAGCGGAGGATGGATGAGCCAGTGCGGGCAGAGCAGGGTGAGTGCTGGGCGGGAAGAGCAGGAGGCTCGCAGGCTGCTGGGCCTGGGCGGGTGGTGGCCCCCGCCTTGTTATCCCCCCACCCGCAGCCCTGCCACCTGCCTCCTTCCTGCAGCCAAGGAGATCCAGCTGATGCACCGGGCGCCCGTCGTGGGCATCCTCGTGCTCGACGGACACAGTGTACCCCTTCCCGAGCCCCTGGAAGTGGCCCATGACCTGTCAAAGAGCCCAGACATGCAGGGAAGCCACCAGCTGCTCGTCGTGTCAGAAGAGCAGTTCAAGGTGCCACACGGGTAGCTGCAGGGTCCCTGGAAATCCCTGGGGCATCCAGGGGCCTCAGACCCTGGGCACAAATGTGAATGCTGGGACTCATGAGAAGTTGTGTCTGAGGGGCTGCAGAGGCACAGGAAGGGAGGGGAGAGGCCTTGGGTCCCTGCACCCCAGGGTCAGAGGCTGGGACTGAGGCAGGACCTCTGTCTGTGGAAGGGACAAAACCCAGACATGGAGGTCGATGACCCGGGCATCCTCCCAGTCCGAGGCTGGGGGAGCACTGAGCCCTAGCGGGGTTAGCTAGGATGCTGGAGGTGTCAGCAGCAGCAGACTGTGCGCGGGCCGAGGGCGTGACCGGCCACCCCGTGCCCCCAGGTGTTCACGCTGCCCAAGGTGAGTGCCAAGCTGAAGCTGAAGCTGACGGCCCTGGAAGGCTCTCGAGTGCGGCGGGTCGGCGTGGCCCACTTTGGCAGCCGTCAAGCCGAGGATTATGGCGAGTACCACCTGGCGGTCCTCACCAACCTGGGCGACATCCAAGTGGTCTCACTGCCCCTGCTCAAGCCCCAGGTGCGCTTTAGCTGCATCCGCCGGGAGGACGTCAGTGGCATCGCCTCCTGCGTCTTCACCAAGTACGGCCAAGGTGTGTGAGCAGGGAGGGGCAGGTGCGGGGGCAGGTGCGGGGCCCGGGCGCTGCCGGGGTGGGCAGGGGCGCTGCAGCTGGGGTGAGGCTGGGTTGGCCTGGTGGGGGGAGCTGTGAGGGAGGCCCCAGGCATTACTCCCATCTTGGCAGCTCCAGGGCCCAGGAGCCCCAGGTGGGCCTCACCTGCCTCTTCCTCCTCCCCCAGGGTTCTACCTGATCTCCCCCTCTGAGTTCGAGCGCTTCTCTCTCTCCACCAAGTGGCTGGTTGAGCCCCGGTGTCTGGTGGATTCGGCAGAAACCAAGAGCCACAGCCGCCCCGGCAATGGGGCAGGCCCCGGGAAGGCCTCGGGCCAGGCCAGGTGGGTGGAAGGACCAGAGGCCTCCCCAGCCTCTCCGCCTGCTGCTCCCCTGAGATGCCTGAGCTCCCTCCACTGACTGGCCAGAGCCCCCATCCCCGCCCCAGGCTCTCTGCACCTCTTCCTTGTCCCCTCCCTCCGTGCAAGCTGCCAGTCCAGGGCAGGGCTCGGTTTACCCCCCAGGGTTCCCCTCCGTGGGTGTCCAGGCCAGCTGACCTTCATTTATTCATCATGGGAACGGGGCTTCCAGGGCCAGGGCAGGGAGCCCGGGGGCCCTGTCCTCACGCTCTCTCCCCCACAGGAACTCAGGGAGCCAGAGTGATGGCGAGGGTAAGACGGGCCTCCTGGGGCTGGGCGGGAGGGAAGGGCACCCCCAGGGGAGCAGGCACTGTGGAGGCTGGGAGTAGAAACAGCATTCCCTCCAGCCCGGGGCTTGGGGGCTCCCGGCACCCCCACCTCGGTAAGGGGAGAACCGGGTGGAGGAGGGCCCAGGGCGGGGCTCCCCTGACCCGGCCTCTACCGTCCAGAGAAGAAGCCAGGCCCCGTGATGGAGCACGCTCTGCTCAACGACGAGCGTGAGTCGGGCGGGAGTTGGAGGTCGGCACGAGGGAGGCGGGGAGGCTTGGAGGGCCGGGGTGCAGCCGACCTGTCTAGCGCCCCATGGTAAATAAAGGAGGAGAAGGGCTGCTGGCTGCCAGCCTCACCGGGCCTCTGTCCCCCACCCCCGGCCTGCAGGAGTCCTGAAGGAAGTGCAGAGCACGCTGGAGGGAGACCGAGGGTGAGTCACCGCCCGGGCTGGGAGAGGTGTCAGGAGAGCACTGAGAACGCGGGGCCCCGTGGATGGTGACTCCCCTGTCTCTGCTGATGCAGGAGCTATGGCAACTGGCGTTCTCATCGAGTGGCCGTGGGATACAGCCTCAGCAATGGGGGAGGTAGGGGCTCTGGCGCTCGGACACTGCTGCGGGGGGCCGTGCTTCCCGGGAGGGAGAGGGGGAAGGGCCCGGGCCCTGAGCTATGCTCCAGGTGTCCTGGAAACCGCTGTGTCTGGGCTCAGAGTGGGTGACTGAGGTGTCCCGTCCTGCCCAGGGCCACCCTAAGCTGCTGTCCCTCCATGTCCTCCAGCAGAGTGAGCAGGACGGGCGTCCAGGCTGCGTGAAGAGCACACACTACTGAGGGCCCTTCCTCGGGGCCCTGCCTGGCCGGAGAGGCCCGTGCGCTGGGCTGGGCCAGGGGCTGGGGGCGCCACCGGTTTCCATCCTGCAGCTGCTCCTGGCCTTGGGCAGGGGGAGGACCCGGCCCCTGGGGCTGCCCCTATGGGGCCTCAGCCCCTGGGTCAATGTTGCACAGTTTTATTCCTCCCATCCCCCCTTTTTGTAGTGGGCTGGGGTTTAAATTATAAAATTTAACTGCCTCTGGGTGATAAAGTTTTTAATAAACACCTGTTACCTCTTCACTGGACTTGTCCACCTGCTGTTTCAACTGCACAGACATTTTCCCCGTAAATGCAAAGCCTTAGCCGCAACCTTGCCCTTCCCGCTGGGGTCTGGCCTCTGGCCCAGGCTGGCGGCCAGGAGAACCCGTTCAAGCTGTTTGACTCGGAGCAAACCGAGCTTGGGCGTGTCTCAGCACCCCTGTGCGTTCTCTGGGAACAAATGGCAGGTGTGAACCATCTGGAGCCTGTGTCCCTGGGTTCGTGCCACCCCTGGCTGGCTTTTCCCTGCAGTCAGGAGGGGAAGACACCTACAACATCTCAAACTTGGTGGCTTTTTCTGGACGTCAGGGGGACTGTGGGGTGCTACTCAGGTGGGGGACAGTACCTGGAGGTGAGAGGCCTTCCCCCTGGTCCCCTTAGTGGGGGGCTCAGTTAGGCGGCTGGGAAGGGCTTTAGGAGCCAGAGGTTTTGCTTGGACCAGGCTTGTCTTTTATTGACCTGTCTTTGAGAACCTATTAATGCCAGGTGCTTGGGGTTCTTAGGTGTCCGAGACATGTAACGGTCCCTGCCTTCGTGAAGCTCACGGTCCCTACCAGTGCAGGAAGTGTCACATGAGAGTGGCTGTGAGAAATGCCCCTGCGAGGTGACATACTGTGCCCCGAGAGAGGGCTGGGAATTGGCTGGGCAGAAGGCGCAGCGGGCGGCAGACTGTTGGGGCGGAGGACAGACGGCCAGAAGCAGGCGGGGAACTTGGCCGCTTGCTGGGAGAAGCAGCGGGGAGCTGGGGGAGGCTAGTGGGAAGCCAGAGTGGGGCCACCGGGGCTGCCCTGCCTGAGGGAGGAGAAGGGCCCGTCAGCAGGAGACGAGCCCAGGTGCTGGGGCGGACACACCGGGCCCTCGCCCCCCTCTGTGCGGGCACATCCAGCTGAAGGGTCTCCAGGTTTGGGGACTGGGGCCCTTTGCCCAGCCCCTGTTGCTCCTTGGGAGGGCATGGAGGAGCGGTCCCCAAAGAGAAGAGGAAGGCTGTGCCTGGAGGAAGTGGGCAGGGACGCTGGGGAGACAGAAGCCGAGCCACAGAGGTGGCCCCCCCCCCTGGAAGGAACCTGAAGGAGTCTGGGCGTCACCCTGAGGCAGCGGAAGCATCTCAAGAGTTTGAAGCAGGGAAGCGCTCTGCCGAGATTTGTCCTGGAGGTCGCTGTAGCTCAGATCCTGGCCACGGTCCACTCGGGTGAGTCGGGTGAATGACCACGTCTGTTGTCACTTTCTTCTGCAAAACAGGCACGACGAGGGTCCTTCCCTCGAGGGCTATTGTGAGGTTCACAGGAGTCCATGAGTTACTGATGGGAGGCACGTGACCCCGTCTGCAGCAGGAAGAGCTTGTTAGAATTCTACGCACAGGCTGTCTTTATTCCTGTTTTGGTTTTGTTTTTTGAGACAGAGTCTCACTTTGTTGCCCGGGCTTTAGTGAGTGCCGTGGCGTCAGCCTAGCTCACAGCAACCTCAAACTCCTGGCCTCAAATGATCCTTCTGCCTCAGCCTCCCGAGTAGCTGAGACTCTAGGCATGTGCCACCGTGCCCGGCTAATTTTTTCTAGCTATATTAGTTGACCAATTAATTTCTTCCTATTTATAGTAGAGATGGGGTCTCGCCCTTGCTCAGGATGGTTTCGAACTCCTGACCTCTAGCAATCCACCCGCCTCGGCCTCCCAGAGAGCTAGGATTACAGGTGTGAGCCACCGCGCCCGGCCTTTATTTCTTATCGTAAAAGAAATGAAGCTTTACTGTCTATACTTTGGGTTGATGCTGGGGTCCTCGGTCTGCAGGTCAGAGAGTCACATGGTATCGTCCAAGGGTTGGGGGAAACATCACACCCCGGAGAGCTGGATTCCCCACCCTAGCATATGGGGACTTGTGTGGGTTTGTTTTTTTTTTTAAGGCAGAGTCTCACTCTGTCATCCTGGCTAGAGTACACTGGCGTCATCATAGCTCACAGCAACCTCAAACTGCTGGGCTCAAGCGATCCTCCTGCCTCAGCCTCCAGAGTAGCTGGGACTACAGGCATGCGCCACCACGCCCAGTTGAATTTTCTATTTTTTGTAGAGACGCGTTCTCACTCTCGCTTAAGCTGGTCTTGAACCTGTGACCTTAAGCAATCCTCTCACCTGGGCCTTCCAAAGAGCTGGGATTATAAGTGCGAGCCACCACGCTCAGCCTCGTGTGGGTGTTTGTGAATTTAAGGTGATGTACAGCTTGTTTTATCCATGTAGCTGAACTAACACACAAATGGACAAGTAACATGACGTTTCCTGCCAAGAGACCAAGAAGTGAAGATAATGGTGAATCACACAAGCGCCAGCAAGTCAGAAGAAAGAGGTGGAGCCAGCGCTGCATGGCTCAGAGGAACGCGTGGTCACAGCTATGGTCTGGCTGATGAAATTGAACAAGAAGTCAAACCACACACGCCCCTGAAAACATCGGGAAGGCTCTTTAAAAATACACCTTAAGAACGAGCTTTGCTTTACGCTTTGCTTTGAAGTATTGGCTAATGCCAGTGCTTTGCATATTTCTGTTCTAAGAAAACATTCTCATATGGGGAGTGTGAGATGAACACTTTTTACTGATGGGTGTGTACAAATGGAAGGGCGTGGCATGCTCGTCTCTAGAAAGTGAATTAGAGGAAGCTGGCCGGCACAGGGAGAGGAGTTGGAGGTCCCCGCAGCAGTCCAGGGAAGACGTGATGGTGGCGGTGGGACAGAGACATTGATGGAAGGGGTTGACAAGGACAGCTGCCACATGGGAGGAGGTGAGTGAGCGGGAGGGGTTCCTGCTGACTCTGAGGACCCTGGAGATGGACTGGATCCGTGCTCTGGAGATTTAGACATGGGGGTCTTGGCATCCAAAGAGGTGGGAGACTTAGTGTTCATTTAGACTTTGAAGTCAGGCAGATCCAGCCCTTGAGCCCTGGCTTTTCCTGTGGCTGGCTGTGTGACCTCAGGTAGAAGACCTTGCTCCTGGGCCTTCATTTACTTATCTGTAAAATGGGCATAATATTAGGGCCTTCGTCAGAGGGTTGTAAGGATTAAATGAGAGCCCGTAAACTCAGACAGCACATGGCTCCTAGTGAACACCTAACCAAAGGAGGTGAAAGTTACTGTGGGCAGTGGCTGAGGCCAGGAGAGGAGGAGAGGCTCGGCACACAGCCCCAAGGAGGCCTTCATGATACTCCGGAGCAAAGCAGGCAAAGGAAGTGAATGGGAAGATCTGCTTGAGGGTGGCCCATCTCCCCTGGTATCCAGATTAGCCCAGTGGTTCTCTGAAGGTCGTTCAAGGTCACACTGCCAGGAGGTGGAGTACTGAAGTGGGAAGGGGGACCAAGGCTGTCTGGTTCCAAAGCTGATTCTCAGCAGTGTGCGTTCAATAGCATAGTGGGTACTCAGTGTCAAGGGACCTGGGCTTGGTCCCCAATTCCTCGTTTTCTGGCTACGTGTCCTTTAGCTACTGCACCTCTCTGAGCCATCTCCTTATCTGCAAAGTGGGATCATAGCCCCTTCCTAGGGTCTAAGTGAAATGATGCTTGGGAAGGAAACTGGGGCTCAGAGGGTCAGAAGCTTGCCACGCCCGCCCGGCTGGGTGAGAGACGGCCCTGGCCTGGGTCGACAGGGAGGAGAGGAGGGCGCCCAAGGAGGCAGGAGCTTGACCAGGAGCACCGATCTGGAGAGCTTGACCTGAGCTCGCAGGACATGTTGTAATGGAGCCACCGGGGAACCAGAGCTCCGTCTGCAGTGGCGTCAGCTCCTGTTGCACACAGTTGACGGGAGGCCACTGCCTTGGACTGAGCTCCCGCACCAGGCCCAACAGAACAGGCCAACATGGAGTCACTCTTGCTGAAGTCCCATGCCACCACACTGAAACCAAGTTGTTTGATCTTCCAAGAAATCAGGAGAGAGAAAGAGATGACAGCCAGATCCCCAAACAGGCTAGTTTTAGCCGGCATGATAAGGAGCTCCCCTCTACTCTAACCTTTGCAAGGAAAGTCGTTTTGAAACAACCAATCTGCTTTTTGTTCTCTGCTTTCCTCAGCCTTTTCTGTCTATAAAGCCCACTCCTCTGCTCAGCTCATACGAACATTAATCTTTTCTTTTGAGACGGGAGTCTCACTATATTCTCCAGGCTGGTCTCGAACTCCTGAGCTCAAGCAATCTTCCCAGCTCAGGCCCCTGAGTCTCTGGGACTACAAGTGTGCCCCATCTCGCCTGGTTTGAACATTCATTTGTTTTATAGAATGAAGTGTTACCCAATTCTGGAATCACAAGTAAAAGCCAGTGAAATTTAACTAAATTTGTTGTAATTTTGTCTTTTGACACTCCTTACATGCACTCTCCAGCTGGGCCTTTGGAGCCAGACTGCCTGGGTTGGCATCCCCAGCTCTGACACTCACTAGCTGTGCCTCAGTGGTATCATCCATAAAATGGGCATCCTCATAGTACCTATTTCTTAGGGTGCTTTCAAGGATTAAATGAATCCACAGTAAATTTCTTAGAACAGTGCCTGGCACAGCATAAGCCCTAAGGTGCTAGCTATTTGCTATTATTATTATTGTTTACCCAGAGCAAAACAGCAAGCTTTTTATCTTTTCTTTTTTTTTTTTTTCTTTTTGAGGCAAGGTCTCACTCTATCACTTGGGCTGAAATGCAGTGGCATCATCACAGCTCCCTGCAACCTCAAACTCCTGGGCTCAAGTGATCGTCCTGCTTCAGCCTCCCGAATAGCTGGGTCTACAGGAGCACGCCACCATACCCTGCTAGTTTTTCTATTTTCTTTGTTTTTTTTTGTAGAGACTTCGTCTTGCTTTGTTGCTCAGGCTGGTCTTGAACTCCTGGGCTCAATCGATCCTCCTGCCTCGGCCTCCCAGAGTACCGAGATTACAGGCGTGAGCCACTGTGCCTGGCCCCTCTGTGCTATCTTTATAAAATACAAGCCAGTAGTGCACACGTCCTAGGTGCAACTCAACAAGTCCCCACAAACTGAACAAGCAGCATGGCCAACATCCCAGAGGTTCCCTCGTGTCCCCTGCTAGTCACCAGCCCTGGGGGCACACTCTGTAAGCCGCTTTGCCTGTTTTTGCACTTTACAGAAATGGAATCATGCATCGGCTGCTCCTTCTGCTGGGCTGCGTTCACTGGCGCCTACGTTTGCGAGATCGGCCATGTTGTTCCAGGCAATCGTGGATGGTTCTCAACACTGTGTGCTGCCCCTGTGTGAATCTCTCACCTGTGTCTTGCTTCTTGCAGGAGAATAGAGCCCTCTGATGTCATTGTTCTCCACCCGTCAGGGTTGGTGGAAGGGGTACAGCTCCAGGACACTACCTGGGAGCTCCTGGCCTCTCCGGCCACTTCCTCCCCAGAAGGCTGCCTCCTCGAGAGCAGACCGCAAAGGCAGAGAGACTCTCACCTTGTTGCTCAAACCAGGCCTCTGGCCTGAGTGGCCCTCCTGGGGGACGTGGGGGAATGTGGATGCTGGCAGCAGCTGCACCTAGCTCCAAGGCTGGTTCTAGCAGGTGTGCAGAGAGATGGGTGTGAGGCAGGTGCAGGTGGACGGGTCAGCGTTCTGAGGGAAAGTGCTGCAATCTGGAATGTTCCCTCCCCTGCTCAGTGCTGGGTGGTACTGCCAGGGGAAGACAGACCAGAGCAAGATTGTCAGTGGGGGTGGGGCACAGGAGTCCCTATGGGGCAGGTCACAGGTCCTGGCTGGACGGCTCGTCTGGCTCCATCTTGGTGCCCTGGAACCTGCCCAGCACCAGCTGCCTCAATCTGGGGGCCCTCAAGTGGCCTCCCACATCGCGCCTGGGTTTAACTATGGTCTAACCACCAAGGAGCGGCCCCACTCACCTCCAACAGAAAGATGGGTAAGGGACAAGAAAGGACAGGTTTCAGAAAATGAAACACAGTTGTTCTAAGGGGGGGGGGGAATGCTTATTTTCGCAGAGAAATGAACCTAACAAGGGACCAATTTTTTTTTGGCGGGAGGGGACAGAATCTCACTCTGTTGCCTGGGCTAGAGTGCTGTGGCATCAGCCTAGCTCACAGCAACCTCAAACTCCTGGGCTCAAGCAATCCTCTTGCCTCAGCCTCCCAAGTAGCTGGGACTACAGGCACGCACCATCATGCATGGCTAATTTTTTCTATATATTTTTAGTTGGCCAATTAATTTCTTTGTATTTTTAGTAGAGATGGGGTCTCGATCTTGCTCAGGCTAGTTTCCTACTCCTGACCTTGAGCAATCCTCCGGGTCAGCCTCCCAGAGTGCTAGGATTACAGGTGTGAGCTACCTCGCCCAATATTTTATTTGTCATGTTTCAAAGTGTCAAAAATGTTGGGTTGGCCTAACATTTTTACAGGCTCACGCCTGTAACCCTAGCACTCTAGGAGGCCGAGGCGGGAGGATCGCTAAAGGTCAGGAGTTCAAAACCAGCCTGAGCAAGAGCGAGACCCTGTCTCTACTAAAAATAGAAAGAAATTACCTGGACAACTAAAAAATATATACATATATTTAAAAAATTAGCCAGGCATGGTGGCACATGCCTGTAGTTCTAGCTACTCAGGAGGCTGAGGCAAGAGGATTGCTTGAGCCCAGGAGTTAGAGGTTGCTGTGAGTTAGGCTGATGCCACGGCACTCTAGCCCAGGCAACAGAGCCAGACTCTGTCTCAGGAAAAAAAAAATGTTGGATAACACCAGTGTGAATGCTATGTGGGAAAGGCAGTCTCCTATCTTATTGATGGGAGCATAAACTGGAACAACCCTCATGGAGATGAACTTGGACATCTCAGAATTACAAATACATGTGCCCTGTGGTTCTGCAATTCTACTTCTAGGAGTTGATCCTACTTGGACACAGGTGAAATATTCTAGTGTTTGTAATCTAAGCAAAAGATGAGATGAAGGCAGCATCCACTTTGGATGTAAAAACTTACCAGTAAGGAATTGGTTGCACTATGGTGCCTTCATTTGCTGGAATACGATGTGGGAGGAGGAAGAGGACCGGAGCCCCAGTGTAAGGAAAGAAAGGGACACTCTTTGCAGTATTATTATTCTATTATTATCAAGGCTACAGTGAGCTGTGACCATACCACTGCATTCTAGCCTAGGCAACAGAAGGAGACTGTCCCTAAAAAAATAATAATAAATCACCAAGTTAAAAAGTGGGGAGTAGGGGAAGACACCTGAGCAAATAAGCTTCCATTTGTGCTAAAGAGAAAAATAAAGCAATATTTGCTTTTCTCTGCACGGACAGCTCCGGAAGGAAACACAGAAATGGGTAGCCTCAGGGAAAATTGAGCAACTGACAGGAATAGGAGACTTTTACTTTGTGAATTTCGAATTACGTGAATGTATTACATGTTCAAAAAATATTTTATAAAACACACATTGGGCAATTGGGGATTTATGGGGTGTGGTTCTATTCCATGACTCCAGGGGGGTACACAGGCATTTGTTTTACACCAGTTCAAGGTGTCCATTTATGTTTTATGTACTTTTCAGTAAATTTAAGAATTAAAAAAAAAGAACTAACAAAACTCATGGAGTGCTGCTGTGTGCCAGGGCGGGCGGGTCCCAGCCTCCCGGAGCCCCCAGGGCGATGGAACATTCCCAGACAGGTTCGCTGTGTCCCCCGAGAGGGGCAAACACGGGTGGGAGCAGAGCGCGGCCCCCTCAGCGTGGCGCGGCGCCAGGCTGGCCTGGCTGGCAGCGACTCCAGGTGCAAGGCTGCCCTGTCCGGGCCTTTCTCCGCAGCCGCAGCATCTCCTGTTTCCTGGGTGGCCTCCGCTCCATTGTTGGCCGAGTGGGTCAGGACCCGCTGCCTCCTGCATTATTGATGCGGTGCTTAAGGCGGATGCGGTGCTTAAGGCGGGAGCTCCGGGGGTGCAGTGAAGACAGCCTGTAGCCCCCGCCAGAGCAGAGCCCGGTGGCGCACTGCACAGAAGGCCGAGGGCACCCGCGGGCAGCCAGATCCCTGGGAAGAGGAGAGGACCCGGGTGTCAGGAAGCCACTCTTCTCTGGGCCGTCATGGGCCGGAAAAAGGGGAAAGCGCCCCCGCGCCATGCGAAGGCCGGGACGCCAGCCTCGGGGGAGCAGGAGTCTGGGTCGGCCAGCGCGGACGGCGAGCCCAGCAGGGAACACAGGCCCGGCCGTGACAAGGCCCGTGGGGTGGGACAGGACACGGAGCCCGCCGCCGCCGGGGGCCAGGGGACCGCTGGAGGCCGCATGAAACCCACCGCAGATAGGGACAGCCCGAGCAGACGGCCGAGGGCCGAGCGGCCAGCGGAGGCCCAGGAGGGGGAAGGCAGCACGCGGCAGGGACGCGGGTCCAAGGAGAGCCGTGAACCTGGGGACCGCTGTGGGGGGCGCCTGGAGCAGGGGAGCCTCCCCCAGGAGGAGGGGCGGACGGGCGAGCGCGGCCGCCGCAGGAAGAGAGGAAAAGGGCGGGGACCCTCGGCTCGGCGCGGCCACCACGCGACCAAGAGTCTGGATGGGGACACGTCGGGCGGCGACGGAGGCAGCTCCTGCCCGGACAGCGAAGCCCGCGAAGTCCAGGAGAGCAGCGGCCAGAACGGCGGGGCCCCGGAACTGCGGCCCAAGCCGGAGCCAACGGACACGGGCTCGGAATGGACCGACGCGGGGCCGGACTCAGCGCCGGAGCCCTGCGAGCTCCTGAGCACCGACGGCCTGAGCAGCGACGAGCCCTGCGAGCTCCTGAGCACCGACGGCCTGAGCAGCGACGAGCCCCCGGCTGAGCCCTGGAGCCCCGAGGGGTCGTCGGGGACAGGGCCCCAGAGAGCGAGTGCGGATTCCGCGACGGACACGGACTCCAGTCTGCGGGGGCCCGGGCCTGGACGGGGCCCACGTGCAGCACCGGGAACCCCGAGCCGGGCCCCTGAGGCCCAAAAGACGGAGCCCGGTGGAAGAGCCACGGCCCCCAGGCCTTCCGAGAGCACGCGGGCTCCTCGGGACACCGCGCCGGCCTGGGACGCTGGTGACATAGGAGCGCAGCGGGCCGTCGGGCCTGGAACAGCCGAGGCCTCCACGGCCCGGGCTCTGCGCCGCCGGGTCGGAAAGGTGGTGGGGAAGGTGCAAGTGGAGGCGGGCGAGCGCGCAGCCGCGGGGGAGGACGTGCCCGGGGACCCAGCGCCGACGGCCGCCCTCGTGGTGGCGCGCAGGCTCCGCGCGATGCCCCCGCCGGGCCCCACTCCCCAGGCCGCGGGTCCCCGCCGCGCCAGTCTCAAGGAGCGGCTCCTGCGGGTGGTGCGGGCACTGGGCCTCCTGCGGTGGCTGCGGCTGCGGCTAGGGCCGCGGGACCCCGACGGGCGGGGCGCGGGGCCGCGGGCGGACGCGGGGCGGGGCCGCGGGCCCGGACTGCGCCGCCGCCTAGCGTTGCGCCTGGCGGGCGTAGCAGGGCTGGGGGGACATCCCAAGGCTCTCCCTGGGGGCGGCTCGAGCCCCCCGCAGGCGCCGAAGAGCCCGGTCTCCGATGACCCTTCCGACCAGGAGGACCCGAGTCCAGATCTCAAGTTCGCCGTCGTGTTCCCCAGGATCCACAGGGCGGGGAGGGCGTCGAGCAGCCGGAGCTCTGGAGAAGCCTCCGCGGACGCCCCCGCAGGGGAGGGCCGCGTTTGGCCTCGTGCAGGGGCCGGGGGTGACGGTGAGGGGCGCGGAGCGAGTGGGGAAGGGGAGGCTGGGCCCCGCCGCGCCTCCATCCTCGCTCCGACTGCCCCCGACGGGCCCCCGCCCGAGAGCCGCTCCGGCAGTGAAGCGGAGCCCGAGCCCCTGGCAGCCGAGACCCCGGGGCACTGGGCGCAGGGCTCGGGCCCCCGCGAGGACGCTGGGCTTGGCACGGCCGCGCTGCTGCCCCAACTCGCCTTGGAGACCCGCCTGCAGCAGGAGAGGACTCCGGGCCCGGGCGGGGCCCTGGGAGAGCGGTGGGAGCCCGAGGACGAGGCCGAGGCGGCGCTGGAGAGGGGCCTGGAGCTGAGCCTCGGCCCCGGCCTGGAGGCGCTGCCTCTCCTCGGCTTGGAGGACACTGAGGACCTGGCCCGGCTGCGGTGAGCGGGCGCCCTTCCCATCCGCCATCGCTGGCTCGCGGTTCCTCGCATCCCACCCTGCCTCATCTTTACAGATTCTATAGACCCCAGTTGAGTCCTTGGAGGGGTTTTGCCCCGGCAGAGGCCGCCTGGCGGGAAGCGGCAGGAGAGGGTGGGTCAGGTGCACTTCCCCAGGCACAATCGGCACAAGGCTTCCTCTGGGACAGTGCCTGGTCCTGCTTGTCCTTACCAGCCCAGTCCCCCTTGTAGCTAAGGCTCCGGGAGGTTGGTGGCAGAGCTAGCCCACAGCCTCCTCCTCCCCCAACTCCTCCCTGCTGTCCCCACAGGCTGGTGTGTGACAGCTCCGTGCTGCTGTGCCTCAAGAAGAGGTTTCACCTGGGCCGCATCTATGTATGGGGGCTGCAGGCAGGGGCTGGTGGGCTGGGATTGCCTTTCCCCTGGGGACAGGGTTCCCCAGCACCCCTGGCAATTTCCCTCCCTCTTCCTCTCTGGGCTGGGTGGTGAACCCTCTCTGGGACCCTCTCAGGGGGACTGGAGGGTGGGCTGGGGTGCCTTGGAGCCCCTGCTCCCTCCACACTCTGACGAGAGCTTCTGCTTTCTTCCCCAGACCTTTGGGGGGCCCCTCCTGCTCTCTCTGAACCCCCACCAGCCCTCGCCTCTCTTCTCACCTGAGGTCCTGGCCAGCTACCACCCCAGCAAGGCCCCCAACAACACCCCGTATGTGCCTTTGCCCCGCTGAGTCTCTGCTCACCTCCCAGGTGGCCAGGCCCCAGTGTGTCCCATTGGCTGAAGTCCTTGGGCCTATGGGCATGTCCTGCTGCACCTAAGAGGGCCCCAGGTGCCCATCTCTGACAACTTTCTCGTCTCCTCCTGCCCTCCTCCCCCAGACACATCTTTGCTGTCGTGGCATCAGCCTACAGCCTGTCTCAGAGCACTGGGCAGGACCCCTGCATTCTCCTGGGGTGAGTGGTGGCTGCCCTGCTTGGCCGAAGGCTGGTGGGTCGGGGCATGAGGTCTGTACTTGAACCTGCTGGTCTGGTCCGTGGCTGGGCTGCAGCTCTGGACTTTGTTAGCGCCGTGCTCCTGGCTGAAGTTGTCACATGTGCCCCTGGAATGTGGCATCTTGGGCAATTTTTTGTTTGGTCTCCATGCCCGGCGTCTATGTGCATTGCCGGGGGTCTCCCCCAGGGTAGGTGTCACTTCCAGGTAGCACATCCCCGCTTGCCAGGCTCAGTGGAGTGGTCCTGCATGCCCCTACTGGAGACCCGACCGCCCTCCACCCCGTCCTCAGCCCCTCCCTCCCGCAGTGGGCACAGCGGCTCAGGGAAGACAGAAGCCGCCAAAAGGATTGTGCAGTTCCTTAGCAGCCTGGAGCAGGAGCAGACAAGGGACAGGGGGTGTCAGGTGAGGGTCAGGCTGGAGGCTCATGGACCGAGTTGGCTGCCTGTCTTCTTCTGGGGGGCAGCTGGCCATTTCCCACCCCGAGATCCAAGAGGGACCATCTTTGTCCTTTGGCCAGTGGGGGAGGGTGGTTTTCAGGCCTCCGGCATCTTGTGGGGTTAGCCCCAGGCATTGCCTCTTCTGATGGGACTGACTCCCCCGGGGACCCAGCCCAGCCAGCAGAGGCGTGGGGTACCCTCAGCTGGGGCGCCTGGCAGTGGTACCACTGCTGTCCCAGGGACACTTGACTCCCCACCCCCACCCCGCCCCACGCAGCTGGATGACGTGCTGCGCATACTCAGCAGCTTTGGCCACGCCAAGACCGTCCTCAACGCCAACGCCAGTCGCTTCGGCCAGGTCGTGTGCCTCTGCCTGCAGCAGTGAGTGACGGGCCAGCTGGGCACGGGGGCACCCGTGATCAGTGACCCTTACTGGGAACCTGAGGCTGCTGCCCTTGGGTCTACCCCTGGTGGGGCCCACAGCACGCGCCCTGTCTCCTGTGCCCACAGTGGGGTCATCGTGGGAGCCTCCGTGTCACATTATCTGCTTGAGACCTCGAGGGTAGTGTTTCAGGTAAGGGACACCCTGCTGCCCACCCCTTCCCAGCTCCTAGGGTGGGAAAGACAGAGGGGCCACTGCAGACCCCTAAGCCCCAGGCCGGTGTGCCCCCAAGCCAGTCCTCCTCCCCAAGGCCCAGGCCGAGCGGAGCTTCCATGTGTTTTACGAGCTGCTGGCGGGGCTGGAGCCCATGGAGCGCGAGCAGCTCTCCCTGCAGGGACCAGAGACCTACTACTACCTCAACCAGGTGACACAGCCCTCGTGGTGCCGGAGAGAGGGCCTGCCCAGAGGAGGGTCTCTGCCCTGGGCTTGAGGAGGAGCGGAATAGAGGGAGGCTGCGAGGTGGCCGGGGCCTGACCCCCGCCATGCTGTGGCCCGCAGGGCCAGGCCTGCAGGCTCCAAGGCAAGGAGGATGCCCAGGACTTCACAGAGCTGACCAAGGCCCTGCAGGTGCTGGGCTTGTGCCCCGAGGAGTTGACCACAGTCTGGGCCGTGCTGGCCACCATCCTGCAGCTGGGCAACATCTGCTTCTCCTCTTCCGAGGTGGGCTCCCTGTGGGCAGGGGCAGTAGGGGCACAGGGTCAGGGGTGGCTTCTTTGCATAATCAGGGCAATGATGATGGCGCCAAATGTTTGTTTGTATATAAGGGACTACAGAGCCCTGGCTGTCCTGGGGAGGAGGCAGACTCCTATTATACAGATGAGAAAACTGAGGCCAGGAGGGTCTGCATCTTTCCCAGTGACGCTGCCACCCTAGGAAGACCACCCGGCATTAAATGAGCAGCTGTTATGTGCACAGTACTGTGTAAATCACTTCACGTTTGTTTTCTAATTTGGCTTTCACAAGGACACCACCGTGACATAAGGGTTACTGTTTCCCCCTTGACAAGCAGTGGGGGCTTAGGGAAAGGGACTGGCCAGATGGTCCAGCCCATCAGGACTCGCACCCAGGGCCCTCAGACCCAGAGCCTCGCTCATAGCAGCCCAGATCTCCCCATGTGCTGTTGTCCCTTTGGGTGACAGGGCAGCTTTCCGAGCAAAACAAGGCCCTGCTCCTGCCCTGGGGGATGTGTCCGTTGCTCGAGCAGAGCTGTCCCTGTTCCTCCCTTCTCTGTCCAGCACGAGTCCCAGGAGGTGGCTGCTGTGTCCAGCTGGGCTGAGATCCACGCAGCAGCCCGGCTGCTGCAGGTGCCACCAGAGCGCCTGGAGAGGGCTGTCACCCGGAGGATTGTGGTGAGCCCAGGGTTCCTGGGCAGGGGCCCAAGCTGGCTCCCGCTGAGGGCCACAGGCCTGACGCACCACCTGCACCTCCTCTGCCCTCCAGGAGACGCCCTATGGCCAGGTCTCGCGATCCTTGCCTGTGGAAAGCGCCATCGACGCCAGGTGGCCCTGGGGACGGGAGAGAGCCAGAGCCGGGCCAGGTGCTCCGCTCCACCTGGCTCACTCCCCGTGCCCACAGGGATGCCCTGGCCAAGGCCCTGTACTCGCGACTCTTCAGCTGGCTTCTGACGAGGATCAACGCACGGCTGGCACCCCCTGGGGAGGGAGGCAGCGTGGGCACCGTCACTGTCGTGGATGCCTTTGGTTTTGAGGTCACTACTTGGGGTGGGCCCAGGACGGAGGGGGTTGCCTTTCTCGTTCATTCCTGGGACCCGGCTGCTCCAGCTCTCGCTGGGGGGCTCTCGTGGGGTGCTGGCCTGCCTGGCACTGTGCCTTCTGTGGCTCCTGCATGTGCTGGGCGACTGCTGGCTGTGTGCCAGGGCGCGGGGCCCCCGCTGCGCGTCCAGCGTCCCGCTGGGGAGTGAGGCTGGCGGGGAACCCCGGGGTTCTCACTTCCACTCGCCTGCAGCCGCACGTTGCTGCGAGCAGGTTCCTGCCACAGCCTTGTTCTCTTGCATGGCCTCCGCTGCCTTCTCTGGGCCAGCCTGGGCTGTGAGCGCTCCTGGCGTCTCTGGGAGGGGCTGGAGCCCACTGCAAGCCCCAGCACCAGCCCGAGCTGTCCTTAGCACAGCAGCTGAGAGCAGGGCTCTGGAGCAGTCCTGCCACTTGCTAGCTGTGTGACTTCAGGCAAGTTAATCATCCTCTCTGAGCTCTGACGTTCCCATCTGTAAAGTAGAAATCATATCAGGACCCAACTCGTGGATTGCAGAGGCTTAAAGCAGATGGCCCCTGAGAGAGCTGCGTGCTCCGTAGGTGCAGCCATTCTGCTCTGCTCTGCCCGGTCCTGGCATTGCCTTTGCAGAGTCCTGTCCTGCCTGGCTTTGCAGGGACTCACAGGAGCTCCAAAGGCAGTGGAGGCCCCGGGATGGGCCCGCCTGCAGCCTCCCCTGCCACATGCCAAGAGCGGAGGGAAGAGGGGAGCCCCCCCAAATTGCTCTGAGTTGTCACAAGTTCTGCACCGCTTCCTAGAAGATCTTGCCCCTCAGGGCAGCCAGAAGGGGGCTGGCAGGAGAGGAGGTGGCCCCTGGCCTCGGTCCCTGGATAGGGACCGAGCAGCTGTTTACTGCCGCCTGCTCTGTCCTGCTGCGCACAGTGTGTCCTTGGTGACCATCCGCTCCCCGAGGAGGGCGGTGACCGTGGTGTGGGCATGTGCGTGTGCACTTGTGTGTGTGTGTGCGTCGGGGGGGGGGGGAGGGTGTGCGAAGCTGTGTGAAGCAGGGGCTCTGCCGGGCTCTCAGCAGAGTGTGGAGACAGCACAGAGGATGCTGGAAGCTTCTTGGAGGCAGCAGCCTGGACTCTGCATGTGATGTGGGATCTGATGCCAGCGAGCTAGGCAGTAGGAAGAGGCGCCCTCCAGACCGCAGGGAGGCCGAGACCAGAGGCCTGATGCTGCAGCAGAGGGCAGGGGCGTGGGAGGCTAGAGGGACGCCTGCGTGTGGCTGTGCCAGCGCCTTGGGACTTGACCCTGCGGGGGCAGCATCTGCCCCGAGCATCTGCCCCAAGCACCACTCCTCCCCGCGCCTGGACAGAATGGGGCAGCCCCTGGGGGAAGGGGAGAAGGGCACGGGCCTGTGCGCCCACCTCACTGCCACCTGCTCCCAGGCACTGCGGGTGAACGGCCTGGAGCAACTGTGCAACAACCTCGCCAGCGAGCGCCTGCAGCTCTTCTGCGGCCGGGTGCTGCTGGCCCAGGAGGAGGTATGACGGCGGCACCGCAGGGCAGAGGCCACCTGGGCAAAGAGGGGTAGTGAGCCGAGAGCTCCGCCCTGGGGGCCCCTTGCTAGGGGGTGTCTCCGTCCTTTTGAGACGCCTCAGTTTGCTCATCCATGAGATGGGAGGGTCATCCCTGCTCCAGCTCGGTGAGGCCCCCGCAGATGTGGACAGGCTCTGTAAATGACCGTGCTGGCTGTCCCCAGGAGGAGTGTCAGCGGGAGCTGCTGTCCTGGGTGCCCGTCCCTGAGCCTCCAAGGGTGTCCTGCCTGGACCTCCTGGCAGACCAGCCCCACAGCCTCCTGAGTATCCTGGACGCACAGACAGAGCTGTCCCAGGTGAGGCCCAGGACAGTGGCCCCAGTGTTGCGGACAAGGAGTGGGGACCCTGGGTGGCCAGGCCATAGCCAGCAGGGCCTGCTGGGGGGACAACAGCATTATGGGGTCCAAACATCCTGCCTGCAGCCCCTCAGCACAGCCTGGGAAGCCAAGGGGAAGAGGCCTGGGCTCAAGCTTTGTCTCTGGGTGGTCTTGATCAAGACACCTGGCCTCTGGGGTCGCCCACGTCCTTGCTGCAGAAGGGGGACAGTAGTGCCCGATAGGCTATGAGGTAGGTACTGCACAGGGCTCATGAAGGGCTTTTGCATGTGCCTTCCGATTGTGGCCAGATGTCACTGCGGTCTCTGATGGGTAGGGAACAAACCTCAGGGCCATGGTACACCCATTCCACAAACACTTCCTGACCGCCCCCTACCTGCCCCGACTTACATAGCTCCTCTTGCTCTTCAGCCTCATCCCTACTGCCTATTTTATTTTGTGTTTATTTATTTATTCTTTGAGATAGGGTCTCACTATGTTTCCCAGGCTGGAGGGCAGCGGCTGTTCACAGGTGTGATTGTAGCTCACTGCAGCCTTTGACTGCTGGGCTCAAGCGATCCTTCCACCCAAGTAGCTGGCACTGCGGGTGTGGGCACCACCTTGCCTGGCCCCTGCTCTATTGGGACTGTGCCTGTACGCTGTGCAGCACACGGTGCAGGATGCTCACACCTGTAGTCCCAGGACTTTGGGATGCTAAAGCAGGGGGAGCACTTGAGTCCAAAAGTTCTTACAGATGAGTCCAGACAGCGAAAAATAAAAAATAAATAAAAAACAAAACAAAAAACCAAAAAAGTTCAAGACCAGTCTGGGCAACATGGCAAGACTCCATCTCTAAAAACCAAAATTAGTTAGGTATGTGATCAGACCACTGCACTCCAGCCTGGGCAACAGAGTGAGACCCTGTCTCAAAAAAAAAAAAAAAAATTTAGGCCAGGCGTGGTGGCTCACACCTGTAATCCTAGCACTCTGGGAGGCCGAGGCGGGAGGATCACTCAAGGGCAGGAGTTCAAAACCAGCCTGAGCAAGAGCGAGACCCCGTCTCTACTATAAATAAAAAGAAATTAATTGGCCAACTAATATATATAGAAAAGATCAGCCAGGCATGGTGGTACATGCCTGTAGTCCCAGCTACTCGGGATGCTGAGGCAGAAGGATTGCTTCAGCCCAGGAGTTTGAGGTTGCTGTGAACTAGGCTGACGCCATGGCACTCACTCTAGCCTGGGCAACAAAGCAAGACTCTGTCTCAAAAAAAAAAAAAAAATAGTAAAGTCATTGAGAGTGTGCCCTTTATAAAGACTCGAATATGGAGTGATTCTTCCTGTCTGAGGAAGAAGTTTGGGGACCTCCCCTACACACAGTATATGTGGAACTTGGGGTCCCAGGGAGGGAGCACCGTCCAGGCAGGGGAACAGCATGTGCAAAGGCCCGAGGGAAGCACATCTGTCCCTCTTATCAGGCCACAGACCACACCTTCCTCCAGAAGTGCCACTATCACCATGGCGAGCACCCGAGCTATGCCAAGCCCCAGCTGCCCTTGCCGATCTTCACCGTGCGGCACTATGCCGGGACTGTCACCTACCAGGTATCTGGCCCCGGGGACAGACTTAGGCAGTGCGAGTCATCCAGCAGCTGAGAGGAGTGGGTGAGGGGAGGCCCCTGGCAGGGCTTGGCCATCTGTCCACACCTGGGCCATTGGCCCACCCAGTTGTGGGCAGGATTTACTGAGTTCTGGTGTGAATTGTGGGGTGGCAGAGTGGAAGCCTCGGGACCCTCCAGACAGAAGAGGGCAGAGCACGAGCACGGGCCTGGGTCTGAGAGCCTAGACAGTTCTCTTTGCCCTCTGAGCCTCCATTTCCTCATCTGTAAAATGGGCATGGAAATCTGTCCCACGGCATTGTCACGAGGGTTAAGTGCAATTACACAGCGATGGCCTGGCAGGTGCCTGGCACATAGTAGCTGCTCCCTGAGTGGACTTTCCTTTCCCCCCTCCTGACTCCCAGGCCTACCAGGGAGATTGCACACCAACCCCAAGAGGGGAGGGGGCAGGTGTCAAGGGAAGGACGGTGTGACTGGTTTGAGGTAGGGAGTCAGGTATGGCTGCCTGGAGGAGGTGGCACACTCTGATTGTAGAAGAAAAAAATGCAAACTACCCAGGAGTCCCCCAAAAAGGAAATACAAGCAGTTGGAATAAAGAAAACTCCCCTGCCTCCTCACACCTACCCCATCCCCCCACCCCCTACCTCCGCTCTCCTGCCCCCATCCCTACCTCCCCCGTGGCCTCTCGTAGGTTCACAAGTTTTTAAATACAAACCGGGATCACCTGGACCCTGCCGTGGTGGAAACGCTTGGCCAGAGCCAGCTCCAGGTGCCCTGCCTGCCCTCCCGGTGCTCACCCCTCCTCGCCGTCCCTCCATTCTGTCCTCCCCTCGGCACTCTCGCCCGCCCCAGGGGCTGGCCCAGAGGTGAGCTCAGCCCCCTGGCCCGCAGCTGGTGGGCGCCCTGTTCCAGGAGGCAGGGCCAGAGGCCCGGGGAGGCCGAGGCAGACCCACGCTGGCCGCCCGCTTCCAGCAGGCCCTGGGGGACCTCGTAGCCCGGCTGGGCAGGTGAGAGCAGCGTCCCCCACGGCAGACCCCGCGGGAGTTGGGTGGGGTGCTGGCCTGTGCCCAAACGACCCCTCTTCACCCCTCAGGAGCCGCATCTACGTCATCCAGTGCCTGAGCCCCAACCCCGGGAAGGTGAGCCCCAGGCGACTGCGCCTCCCGCCCCAGCCCTGGCCCCGCGGCTCCAGCTTCCTCCTCCCTGTCTCATGCCACAGCTCCCAGGCTGCTTTGACGTGGGACATGTGGCAGAGCAGCTGCACCAGGCTGGCGTCCTGGAGGCCACAGGGGCCCGCAGTGCGAACTTCCCCGTGCGTGTGCCCTTCGGGGCCTTCCTGGCCAGGTAGGGCCCATTTCGGGGCAGGACTGACAAGGAAGCCCCTGGAGTGATGGCCCTGGAGGGGGGGTGGTGTCCTTCCAGGTGGCGATGGGATGGGGCCTGGCACCCGACCTCCCTTCCCTTCCCCTCCCTCCTCTCTCTTCCTCTCTCCCTCACCTCTCCTTCACTCTCACCACCCCTCCCTCCATGCAGTCCTCCTCCTCCTCCATGGCAAACCCCTCCTGTGCTCCTGCCTGGGGCCCAGAGCTGAGGTGGGGGTGCCTTGGCCCTGGGCGGGGCCCAGCCGGTGGGTGCTCAGGGGGTAGTGGCTGGAGGGAGGACAGGGGGGAGCAGAGCCTCCGAGATGGGATGGAGGGGTGGCCTCGTGGAGCCAGGCAGGGCAGCATCCGTGCAGGTGAGGATGGGGGTGGCCATGGCCCGCCAGGAGGCAGCTCTGTTCCAGGAGTTCAGAAACATCTAGAAAAGCCATTTTATTGTTTTCCTGTTTGGCCTTGGCCACTGACTGGATGGCCCCTTTGGGAACCCTCTGAAGGGCTGGAGTTTGCGCCGGGGACAGGGGCCGGGGATGGGGGACTGGGTTCTCCTCGTCCAGGGCCAGCTGAGCTGGGCTGGCAGCACCCGGGCGGAGGCTGATGAGCCATCCCTAATGCTCCGTGGCCTCCTGTGGCCACCGAACGTGCAGGGTGCTTGGTTCAGGCTGTCGAGCGTCCATTGCGCCAACTTGGGACAGTGAAACCGCACTAAACACTCCTCCACCCCCCTCCCTCCACAAACTCGTCTCGAGCCCCACTGTGCCGTGGGGCAGGCACTGAGGACAGAGTGGCCATGAGACCGAAGCCTCGGGACCACACTCCTGTTGCTCCCCAGCTCCCTCAGCGCCCCGCGTTCCCGGTCCCCGCTGACCTGGGGGAGAGCAGAGGCCCGGCGTCCTGCCACGTCTCTGTGCCCCCCCTTCCGCACCTGGCACATAGCAGCGGAGGCTCCCCAAATTGTTGAATGGCCTAGAAACTGAGTCATACCGAGGGGCTTGTGGCGTCAAACTAAAGTGAAAAGAGGCCTCTCTGTTCCGGCCTTGGCTCTCCGTGCTTGGGGCAGGTTCCGGGCCCTGGGGACCGCGGGGCCGGAAGACCCCTCTGACCGGGAGAGGTGTGGCACCATCTTGAGCCAGGCGCTGGGGGCCGAATCCCTGTTCTATCACCTCGGAGCCACCAAGGTGGGTGTGCGTGCCCGTGTGTGCGGGGGCGGCACCCGTGGGAAGGAGCGGGCTCGTATTCTGGGACAAACGGGGACAGGCGCGGCATTGCGTGGTCCTTCCTGGTTGGAGATGGAGAGGGGCTGGGCAGCAGGCTGTCCCAGGCACCCCAGAAGGACAGGTTGTCTGGCAGGAGGGAGGAGGCTGGGGCCTGAGGAGGACAGCAGGTGCCCAGCCCTGCGCCTGCCCGCAGCCTGCACCTCTGCCCGCAGGTCCTGCTGCAGGAGCAGGGCTGGCAGCGGCTGGAGCAGCTCCGGGCCCAGCGCTGCTCCCAGGCCCTGCTCACCCTGCACCGCGGCCTCTACTCCTGCATCTCCCGCCAGCGCCGCCGCCTCCTGCCCCGGATGCAGGCTCGTGTGCGTGGGCTCCAGGCCAGGTCTGCAGGCGCTGCAGCCATGGCTGCAGAGGGTGGGGTGCGGCCGTGGGCTCCTCAAGGTGGCGGGGCAGGCTGGGGAGACGTGGGTCTGGAGGCAAGTCCACCTGCCCCCTGCCCGCCCATCAGCACTTGCCTCCCCTTGATGGCATTCCCTCTCAGACCCACCAAGTCTCTGCTTGAATGCCCCCAGTCACGAGAAGCTCGTTACCTGTGGAGGCCACCTGAACTGCCATCCTAATGCTTTTTTGTTTGTTTGTTTGTTTTTGAGACAGAGTCTCACTTCATTGCCCAGGCTAGAGTGAGTGCTGTGGTGTCAGCCTAGCTCACAGCAACCTCAAACTCCTGGGTTCAGGCGATCCTCCTGCCTCAGCCTCCCTAGTAGCTGGGACTACAGGCATGTGCCACCATGCCCAGCTAGTTTTTTCTATATATATTAGTTGGCCAATTAATTTCTTTCTATTTATAATAGAGACAGGGTCTCCCTCTTGCTCAGGCTGGTTTCGAACTCCTGACCTCGAGCAATCCTCCCGCCTCGGCCTCCCAGAGTGCTAGGATTACAGGCGTGAGCCACCGCGCCCGGCCCATCCTAATGCTTTGATCGTTCTCTTTTCCACTCTGCTCTCCACTCTGCAGCAAGAGCAATCTTTTCAGGGCATGAATCGAGTGTGTACGGCCTGCCTACCTCTCTGGGCCCCACGTCGGCCAGACTTTTCCACTCCAGTGACTTTGCACTTCTTCGTCTTATAACGCTACCCTCCCCTTCTCACCTCATTGTCTGCCTGTCGTCCTCACAGTCCGTCTTCTCTCATCCCTGCAGCAGCTACGGTCTGGCCATCCGCCCCGTCTACCCTGGCCAGACACTGGTGACACGGGGCGGCCAACACTGGTGACACGGGGCTGGAGGCAGCAGGGCTGGGGCCTCCCGGGCTAGCTGGGGAGTCAGATTCAGAGGGTGAAGCAGCCACTGGACACCCCAAAGGGTAACTGGAGGGCTGAAGAGAAAGTGAAGCAGTGCCAGGGGGAGGGCGGCAGGGGAGACTCCAGAGCGGGGACAACCGTCACCTACCTGTGTCTGTTCCCAAAACTTTTTCATCATGGAAACAGAAACTCTGTGCCCATTAAGCAATAACTCCGGACTCCCCATCCCCCAGCCTCTGGCAACGTCCAGTCCCCGTCTTTATGACTTTGCCTGTTCCAGCTGTTTCCCATAAGTTGACTCACACGCTATTTCCTTTTATGACTGCTGCTGTCACCTAATGGTTTCCAAGTTCCTGCATGTTGTAGCACATATCAGAACTTCATCCTTTTCATGGCTGGATAGTGTCCCATCGTGTGGATACACCACGTTTTATTCCTCCGTTCATCCACCGACAGACATTTGAGTGGTCCCCGCCTTTCGACTAGTATGAATAATGCTGCCATGCATGCGGGTATACAAGTATCTGTTCTAGTCTCTGCAAATCTTTGGGGTTTATACCTAGGAGTGGGGCTGCTGGGTCGTACGGTAATTCTATGTTTAACTTTTTGAGGAGCTGCCAAACTGTTTTCCATTTTATATCCTACGAGCAATGTACAAGAGTTCCGGTTTCTCCGCGTCCTTGCCAATACGTGCCACTTTCCATTGCTAAAATTATAGCCATCCTCGTGGATGCGAAGCAGGATCTCATTAGGGTTTTGATTTGCATTTCTCTAATGACTGATATTGTCGGCATCCCTCCGTGCACTGCTTAGCCATGGGGCATCTTCTTGAGAGAAACGCTCTGTTTTTTTACTTGGGTTGTCGTTTTGCTGCTGAGTTGTAGGAGTTCCTTACACCTTCTGGGTATTAGCAAATAGGCTCTGTGGGCCGCCTGTTCACTCTCCTCATATGTGCCCTTTGATGCATAAAAGGTGTAGGTTTATTTTTAAACGTTTGTCCTGCTCAGGGCTCCTTTGAGGAGTCTGGTCTTCTCACATCTTGGAGTTCCTCAAAGATACTCCGTGTGCACTTTCGCCGTTCCAGGATCTCCTATTCCATGTTCAGTGATGCCACTTTTGAATTATAAGTTCTGCTTCTTAAATAATAACATGACAGACCCTGTCGTACACCCTTATATCTGCTAATTCCTTTCATCTTGTTATGGGGCAGGCATTACAATAATCCCAATTTTACAGATAATGAAAATAAATCTCAGGGAGCACAGAGAGGCACAGCAGTTTATCCGAGATCACAGTAACTAACTGGTGGGGGGTGACCTGACCCCAGGCAGTCCGGCTCCGGAGTGGGATCTTAGTGCCTGTGCTAACAGCCTGATTTCTGCTTTCACGTGTCCTGTTCCTCTCCTGCTGCTGCTGTTAGGCATCCAGGGCCCTCATGCCTCCAGAATCAGTTTTGGGTTTTTTGTTTGTTTGCTTTTTTGAGGGCCTCACTCTGTTGCCTGGGCTACAGTGCAGTGGTCTCATTATAGCTCACTGCAACCTCCAACTCCTGGGCTCAAGCGCTCCTCCTCCCTCAGCCTCCCAAGTAGAGGGAACTACAGGCGCAGCCACCACGATAATTTTTCTATTTTTTTGTAAAGATAGGGCAGAGGTAGAGTGGAGGGGGAGGGTTTCTCTATGTTCCTCAGGCTGGTCTCGAGCTTCTGACCTCAAGCGTTCTCCTGCCTTGGCCTCCCAAAGTGCTAGGATCATAGGTGTGGGCCACTGAGCCCGGTCCAGAGTCAGTTTTTACATGAATGTCTAGGCTTAGAGGATTCGGGCACCAGGCAGGAGATGCAAGTTTGGACTCTTCATCCCTGCCCGTCCCCCCCCCCCCCACGGCCTCCAGGAAGCGGTACCTGCGGCGGCGAGCAGCTCTGGGACAGCTGAACACCGTCCTGCTGCTGGCCCGGCCCCTGCTCTGGAGGCGGCAGAGGCTGCAGGTGCAGGGGTCGGGGCGGGGCGGGACTGGGGAAGCGGGCAGAAGCCAGGCAGCCTTGGCTGACCAAGTTGGCCAAATCCCGACGGTGCCCCTCCTCTAGGCTCAGCCTCAGGCCATCATGCGTTGGGCTCCTCCCTCTTCCCTACGTGTGGCTGGGGTCGCTTGGCCACTGGGAGGGTGCTGTCCTCCGTCATCCCTGCTGTCATCCCTGCTGGCTCCACCAGAGCCTGGTCTTCCCTTCCTGCCTGGGTTCCTCCCAATGCCCCCAGCCCACCCTTGGGTCCCTCTGCTCCTCTGTCTTGCCTGATGACTTCAACTAGAGAGCCATAAAGCAGCTCAAAGGTCAGTGCCCACGTGCTGCCCCCCTCCCTGGCCCGTCCCTGGCTGGACTTTGTCCCCTGGGACATTTCTTCCCTTCCTCCTGCCCTCTTGCTGGTGTCCTGGCAGACAGGCTGTGACTCCCGAGGTGCTGAGACTGGTGAGGCTCTGGAGGACCAGGGACAGGCGGAGGCCGATTGCCGCGCCAGGCAGCTGCCCCTCTGGCGCTGTTCTCCTGCCTTTGCTGGTGTCGGGGCCTCCGGGGGGCAGCTGAACTGTGCAGCAGGGGAGGTGCCCTTAGGGGACTCATGGTGACTCCCCACCAAAGGCCTCAGCTCTTCCTGTGTTTCCCCCAATAGCTTGGGCATTGGTGTGGCTGGCGTGGCGACGGGGCCTCGGGGACAGCACCAAGCAGCATGGTAGGTGGCCTGGAAGCGGGAGGAGTTCTACCCAGGGACGTGAGCCCACTGAGCCTGGCACGCCTTGGGGGCAGGGGTGCCAGAGGTGCCGCCATGGGTCCTGTCACTCAGGGATGGTCACTGAGTGCCTGAGAGCGGACTGGGGTGGCCTTGGCGCTCCAGTGCTCACGATGCCCTCTGAGGGCCCCTGGGGCTCCGGTTGAGTGTCCAGGGTCAGAATGCCCAGTCTTTGGAGGGATGTTTGTGATCCTGGGGCTCAGAAGGGACCCTGGGTCCCTGTGCCCGCTGCCTTGGTTCCTGGGTGAGTCCGTTCTCCCTGCCAGGAGCTGGGCAGCTTGGAGATCCCGGCCGAGCTGGCCGTCATGCTCAAGACAGCAGAAGGTGAGTCTCATTGGTGCTTCTTCCCGGGACCTCTTTCCCGGTCCCTTTTCTGTGTGGTGGGTTTGTCCCCTGCAGTCCAGGCCTCCCTGGGGTCACCGCCCAGCTCCCTGTAGTCAGGGGCTGGTCGCTGATGGTGAGGGGGGTGCCGGGACCAGTACCACACCTGGTATCTCTGGGCTGCTTCCCGATGTTGTTCGCAGGCCACCAAGACTCCCTGGCTGGGAGCATCACCGAGTCCATGCCCCCTGAAGTCCCTGCCCGGCCCAGCCTGAGCCTCCCGCCCGACATCGACCGGTTCCCGTTCTCCAGCTTTGTCTCCATCGGCTTCCAGGTGGGCCCCGGCCTCTCCCTGCCAGCCCCACCCGTCCCCGACATGGGCACCTGCCCGGAGAGGCCGCGCCTTTTCCCTCTTTCTCCGCTTTTCCTCCTCCCTCTCCGGTCACCTGGGCTCTGGATGCAGATGAATTGCTCTGAAACTGTCTGTTGAACCAAAACATCTCACCACGTACACGCTTAGATCTATGTTGCCACACCTTTATTATACCTGCGATATCGCCCTGCCGTGAAAGTCGTGTCGTTAGAGAATGTTTACATACAAGGGAAACCGTCCAGGCTCCAGTGTTCAATACAAAGGCAGGATTCAAAACTGCACGTATAATATGATCCTAATGTCGTTTAAAGTCAACAATAGAGTGTGTGTGCCAGGATGTCTATATCTATGCATAGAAAGTAAGATGAGGCCAGGTGCGGTGGCTCACACCTGTAATCCTAGCACTCTGGGAGGCCGAGGCGGGAGGATTGCTCGAGGTCAGGAGTTTGAAACCAGCCTGAGCAAGAGCGAGACCTGGTCTCTACTAAAAATAGAAAGAAATTAATTGGCCAACTAATATACATAGAAAAAATTAGCCGGGCATGGTGGCGCATGCCTGTAGTCCCAGCTCCTCGGGAGGCTGAGGCAGTAGGATCGCTTGAGCCCAGGAGTTTGAGGTTGCTGTGAGCTAGGCTGACGCCACAGCACTCACTCTAGCCTGGGCAGCAAAGCGAGACTCTGTCTCAAAAAATAAATAAATAAATAAAATAAAAAGTAAGATGAGAAAGAAAGAGACTTAGCTGGACGCAGTGGTGCACACCTGTCATCCCAGGTACTTGGGAGGCTGAGGCCAAAGGATCACTTGAGGCTAGGAGTTGAAGCCTAGGCAACATAGTGAGACCCTATCTCTATAAAAAATGAGAAAAAAAATTAGCTGGGCATGATGGTTTGCGCTTATGGTCCTAGCTGCTGGGGAGGATGAGGCCAGAGGATTGCTTGAACCCAGGAGTTGGAGACCAGCCTGGACAATATAGCAAGACCCTATCTCTAAAAAAAGATTGTTTTTTTAAAAAAAATTAGGCATATGCAGTGGCACACACCTGTAGTTCTAGCTACTTGGGAAGATGAGGTGGGAGGATTGCTTGAGCTCAGGAGTTCAAGGCTGCCATGAGCTGTATGATTGCACTACCACATTCCAGCCTGGGCAACAGAGCAAAACCATGTCTCTTAAAAAGAGGCTAAAATGTTAACTGTGATTATCTCTGGCAATGAAATCCTTTTCCATGTTTCCTGAGTTTTCTGCATGTGCAGGCACCAATTTTCTAATCAAAGAGCATTAAGATGCATTTCTGCAACGGCTTTCTGTGCAGCCCCCTCCCTCTCCCAGGCGGGTGCTCCCGTGGGGCTCCCCCAGGACTGTCCTCTAGCCAGCCCCTGCCCAGGCCCTGTGTCACCGTCCTTCCTTGCAGGAGCCATCCCTGCCCAGGCCAGGGCAGCCGCTGGCCAAGCCCCTGACCAGGCTGGATGGCGAGAACCCTCAGCACGCCCTGGACATCAACAAGGTGGTAAGTAGCTAGCTCATCGGAACGGGACAGGCGGGCCCTCGCAGGGACGGGATGGGCACGTGGCAGCCCTTCACGTGCCGCCCTCACAACGCTGCGCCGGCAGATACTGCGGCTCCTGGGGGACGGATCCCTGCAGACCTGGCAGAGGCAGACCATGGGAACCTACCTGGTGCGGCAGGGGCAGCGCCGGCCGGGGCTGCGGGACGAGCTCTTCAGCCAGCTCGTAGCCCAGCTCTGGCAGAACCCGGATGAGCAGCAGAGCCAGTGTGGCTGGGCCCTCATGGCCATCCTGCTCAGTGCCTTTCCCCCGATGCCAGCCCTGCAGAAGCCCCTGCTCAAGTAAGGGCCCTGGGGTGGGGACTCGGCGGGTGGGGCCGGCAGACCACCCCGCCTCCACAGCAGCCCTATGCTGTCCCCGCAGATTTGTGTCTGACCAGGCCCCCAGGGGCACGGCGGCGCTGTGCCAGCACAAGCTGCTGGGGGCCCTGGAGCAGTCGCAGCTGGCGCCCGGGACCGCTCGGGCCCACCCACCCACCCAGCTGGAGTGGATGGCCGGGTGGCGGCGTGGCCGCATGACGCTGGACGTCTTCACCTTCAACGGTGATGGCCGCCTCCTGCCGAGGCCTCCCCAGCCTGCCCCCTCGCCTCCCTGGACCCCTCCTCCCTCAGCCTTCCTGCTGCCCCCGCTTGCTCAGTGACCCTGACCTCCCCCCATCTTGCTTTGGGACCCCCTTCCCGTCAGGGTGGCCCTGCCGCCCCTCACTCCCGTCCCCATGCCGCCCCCGCAGAGGAGTGCTACTCGGCCGAGGTGGAGTCCTGGACCACGGGGGAGCAACTGGCCGGGTGGATCCTGCAGAGCAAGTATGGGGGCATTCGGGGGGACAGCACGGCCAAAGCTGACCACCATCCCTGTCCTTCTGCCTCCTCGTCCCCATGCTTCCTCCCAAGGGGAGGGGAGGGGGTGCCCCAAGTGTGAGGGTCAGTGGGCGGGGTCAGACTGTAGATTCAGATCTGGGAGCAGAGAGGAGAGATTACGAGGAGGGGCATGAGTGCACCTGGTTGCTAATCCAATAGGAGTGTTGGCGATGCTGTCCAGACACGAGAGCTGTCCGAGCAAGGCGGTCCCAGGGCCACCCTCCCCTCCCCGGCCCCCACCCTCTGGTCCTTGCCCCTTCAGGATGGCCATCTGCCTCCATGACCACCTCCCGCTCCTTGCCCGTCCCACCCAGAGGCCTGGAGGCGCCCCCCCGTGGCTGGTCGGTGTCGCTGCACTCTGCAGACGCATGGCAGGACTTGGCAGGCTGCGACTTTGTGCTGGACCTGATCGGAGAGACGGAGGACCTGGGGGACCCAGCCAGCCCCCGCAGCTACCCCATCACTCCCCTTGGCTCGTAGGTGCTGCCCCATCACACCTGTCCCTGACCTGCCCCTGCTGGTGACCCCCATGGCCACCCCGTCACACCCAGGGGCTCACAGGGGCAGCTGCAAGCCCTGTCCCCCCACCTCCCACCTGAGCCTCCTCGCACCCTGCGGGGCGACCCCCACAGCAGCTTCTACCTCTTGCCTCAGCCTGGGCGCCCCCCAGCCTTGGCGGCCCCCTCAGCTTGACCTCCTATTTCCTGCAGAGCCGAGGCCATCCCTCCTGCCCCTGGTGTCCAGGCCCCCGCGCTGCCCCCAGGGCTCCCTCCAGGTCCAGCCCCAGTGCTGCCCAGGAGGGGCCACACAGGTAAGGCTGGGGTGGGCATACTGAGGTTGGCAGAGTGTGGGAAGCCTCCCACCCCTGGTGGATGGTGCCAACCCTCTCCCCGCCCTGCAGGGGACCCCGGCGCCTCCGGGAGCCTGGATGGCTTCCTGGAGCACATTTTCGAGCCAGTCTTCTCGCCCGGCTTCAGCGTGAGTGTCCTGCACACCCCCACCAACCCCTGCCCCTGCCCCTCTGGGCTTCTGCTGCCCCTTCCACTTTTCCCACCCTCTAGCTCTGACCCCGTGACCATTGTCCCTCTAGGATCTGGAACAAGGCCGGGCTCTGAGTGGCCGCATGAAGGGAGGGGGCGCCATGGGGCCCATGCAGCAGGGCTACCCCATGGGTAAGTGTGGGATTTCCCATCCAGGGCCTCCCCGGCCCAGCAGCAGGGGCAGGCATGGCCTGGGCCCCTCAGGCAGCTGGGATTGGGCTCGGCCAGCAGCCTGGGGGCCGATGTTCTCTTTGTCTAGGACTGGAGGGAGGTGGTATGTGGGCCCAGGTAGGAACTGACTTGGGGTGCACTGTTCCCTTAGTGTATCCAGGAATGATGCAGATGCCCGGATACCAGCCACCTATGGTCCCTGCACCGGTACCCATGATGCCAGGCATGGGCGCAGTCCCTGCCATGCCACGTAAGGCTGGGCCAGGGCACTGAAGTCCCTTCTCAGGAGAGCAGTCGTCAGCTCTGGGACTGGAGCGGGGAGGGTTCCCCCAGGAGCCCAGAGTGCACAGAGGGCGGAGGGCCTTGAGCTTGGCGGGTGCTCACCCGCCCTGGCCCCCTGCCGTCCACGCAGCCATGATGGTGCAGCCGCAGCCACAGCCGCAGCCCCTGCTTCCCAGCCTGGACACCAGGCAGCTGGCAGTGCAGCAGCAGAACTTCATCAACCAACAGGCGCTGATCCTGGTGAGGGGCAGGGCCCCCAGGGCCGTAGGGGGGACGTCTGGGGGGAGGGGTCTAAACTGGCCCGCCACCCCTCCCCCTTCAGGCCCAGCAGATGACCACCCAGGCCATGACCCTGTCCCTGGAGCAGCAGACCCGCCAGCGCCAGCGCCAGGCTCAGGCCTTGGAGGCTGCATCCCAGGCCCCACCCTCGGCCATCACCCCCAAGCCCAAGAAGCCCCCCGCCCCCCGGGAGGAGCCAGAGCCTGAGCTAGAATCGGTGGGTGCCTGCCTGAGGGTGAAAAGCTACACCCCCAAACCGGGCGGCTGGGGCAGGGCTGCAGGGGTGAGAGGCACGGGTGGGGTGAGCAGGCAGATGCGGAAAAGAGGCTGCTCGGCCCAGGCCCCGGGACCCCAGGGGTCATCGTGAGTGTGGTCGCATGGCTGGCTACAGCGGCTCTTCCGTCTGCCTCCTGCTAGGAGGGGAGCTCAGAGGAGCCTGAAGACAGGCCCCAGCAGCCCAAGAATTTCCAGGAGAAACGGGAATATTTCCAGAACATGGGTGAGGGTGCTGGGGGTCCCACACAGAAACTTGGCCAGTGCCCCCAACCTGGGCTGGGGGCTGGGGCTTGTTCAGGAGCCCGGGTGGGCAGGCCGCTGGGCCGACGTCGGTAACCGTGGTGGGCCACGTGGGCCATGTGGGCACTTACAGGGCGGCAGCATATCAAGGTGAAGACGGTGAAGCCTCCTGCCAAGGTCCAGATCCCCCAGGAGGAGGAGCAGGAGGAGGACATAAGAGCAGGTGCGGGGCAGGGGTGGGGGCTGGGGCTCGGGGCTGCTGTGCTCTGCTGTGTTTAATGTCTCTCCTTGTCCCTGTCAGTGCTGTCCCCTCCTCCTCCCCCTATAGTGAAGAAGCCATTGAAACAGAGCGGTGCCAAAGCTGCAAAAGAGGCTGAAGTGCAGCCGGCTGAGGAGGCGGGGCCTGGCCGTGACCGAGGGCCGGCCAGGGACCGGGGGCCCGTGGTGCGCAGCTCGGACCCCACGTCCCAGCGGCCGGAACCCAGCAGGGAAATTCGCAATATCATCCGCATGTACCAGAGCCGCCCGGGCCCCGTGCCTGTGCCTGTGCAGCCGTCCAGGTGGGCCTCTGGGGGAGGTGGCCCCTGGGGAGAGGTGGCCCCCAGGGGGAGGGAGCCTGGGCTGCTCTGTTCCTCAGGGAATCACCCTGTGGACCTAGTGACCTCTTCCTTCTCCCAAAAGGCCTTTCAGGACTTTCCCGAAGAAAAATGACCCTAAGGATGAGGCTCTGGCCAAGCTGGGCATCCAAGGTGCCCACTTGTCCCCTGAGGTGAGCTCCCCATCCCGTCCCCTCCAGGGCATGGGATGCTCTGCTCGGGAGGTGGAGGCTCTCTGGGGCAAACTTGGCCTCACCCCTAGACTCAGTCCCTTGTGCCTTCTCTGTGCCCCACCAGATGCCGTCCCCCAAGGGCCCTCCACCAGCTGTGGCTCCTCGACCCAAGGCCCTGTCACAACCTGGGCCTTCCAGCTCCATCAAGGAAAAGCAGGAACCCCTTCGGGACCTGTTTGGCCAGAACCCACCCACTGCCCAGGCACCCCAACCTCCGCCAGCGCCCCCACTGCCTCTGCCCGAGGACCCGGGGGCCCCTTCAGCCGAGCCTCGTGGTAAGGAACCCCACATATCCTGCGCAGCGGGCTTCCCTGGGGTGGGGGCAGGATTCCCAGCAGCCTCTTGGTGCTGTGGCTGAAGGCATTTCCGCTCAGCTGAGGGCAGCTGCTCAGGCTCCTGGACTTTGGAGCCCTAGCTTCCGCATTCCCGCCCAGGGCAGGGTCTGGCACTGAAGGACTGTCACACACAGGGTGTCGTCCTCAATGCAGACCTGACAGCTCTGGGGGGAGTTTAGTGGCCCTAGCTGATGTGATCATGGAGGACCCATGAGCCTTAGGGCCACCAGGGAAAATTTAGGACTGGGAATGGAGGCAGGAGATGGTACCGTGGCAGGAATGAGGCAGCTGGAGGCTGAGAGAGCGGGCCCTCAAAGTCCCCAGGGCTGAGGGTCTCCCCTCCACGGGACCCCGTTGTCCTGGCTCTGGCAGCTACCACCTGAGGCTCTTTATCCCCTCTCCCCACCACGCCAGGCCTGCCGGAGCCCATGGGGGACCAGGGCCCCTCCACCCAGCTGCTCGCGCCCGCTGGCAGCGTGTGCTTTTCCTACGCCAGCGCACCCTGGAAGCTGTTCCTTCGCAAGGAGGTGGGTGTCAGGGTGGGGCCTTGACCTGGCCTCTTTGGGCTGGCAGGGAGGTGGTGGGCTGTGGAGATCCCAGCCTGGGAACCCAGCATCCATTCTCCATAGCCCACCTTTGGGCTGGTTTTCCAGGCCCAGGAGGGCAGAGGTGGGCTGGGTAGGAGCAGCAGACCCCCTGATCTTGGCTCTTCCGTGCCCTCCTCCAGGTGTTCTACCCGAGAGAGAACTTCAGCCACCCCTACTGCCTCCAGCTCCTCTGTGAGCAGGTGAGAGCCTGGCCCACCTGCGGCATCTGTACATGCCCTTCCCCTCATGCCTGGGCCAGGTTAACACCTGTGTGGGGCATGCTGGCAGCACTTCCTGTGTGCCCAGTCCTGCCTTCACTCGCTTAAATCTTCACAGCATCCCTGAGAAGCGGGCACTGTTATTAACACATTTTGTACCGCATAGAAATCTCTAAGACATACGCCAGGGACCGCATGTTTTTGGGCAAACTGCATGTTATTTAAATCATCATAACTACAGTGAAAAACGAGAAAACTAGTGAGTGGTCCTTAACAGATGACGCGCAAAACAGGCGAAAACTCGTGAGCGGTCCTTAAGGTGTTAACCTACTTTTAGAGATGAGGCTTAAAAGCAGAGTAGACAGACACAAGGCAGGCTTTGGCACACAGTAGGTACTTAATAAGTGGTGGTTGTTACTTTGCTACCTCTGGATGCTCCCAGGAATGCGCCTCCCTTCCCCCACAACCACCGCACCTTGGGGGAAGCGTCTCTCGGCTGACCCAGTACAGTCATCATGGGGTCTCTGGGCAGTGAAGGAGGCAGGGGACAGGCGCTGTGGGTGGACGTGGTCCCGGGTCTGGGCGCCCACCCTCCCTGCTCCACCTCGGCCCTCGGCGGGCCTGCTGAGACAGACGAGCCCCAGGGAGCTGCTCCCGTGGGGCCCAGGGGCTCCCGCTAGGCTCTCTGGCTTGTCCCCCATGCGTGTCGATGGCTGCTCCAGGGGTGGGCTCTGGCCTCATGTCCTGGGGGTGACCGCCGGGCTCTGCCCCCAGATCCTGAGAGACACTTTCGCCGAGTCCTGCATCCGGATCTCCCAAGATGAGCGGCGCAAAATGAAAGACCTGCTGGGTGTGTGCCTGGGGACCTTGGGGCCGGGAGCTCCAGCGCTGGGGGCCGGGCCTGCCCCGAGGGAGGGCGAGGGAGCAAACTCTGGGGCCTTCCCGCGTGAGCAGAGGGTGGCGCCTGAGGACAGCCTAGGCCCTTCCTGCCCACAGGAGACTTGGAGGTGGGCCTGGACTCCCTCGCCACCGCTGAAGACAGCGTCAAGAAGCGCATCGTGGTGGCCGCCCGGGACAACTGGGCCAATTATTTCTCCCGCATCTTTCCTGTTTCGGTCAGTGTACTGGGGGCAGGGGCGGGGAGTGGGGAGGCCAGGCCCCCACTCTGGATCGAACAAAGCACAGCCACTGTCCCTGAGCAGCTCCTGGGCCTCCTGGGCAGCAGCGGGACCCGGGAGCCTGCCTGTGACCCACCACCTTCCTGGCAGGGCGAGAGTGGCAGTGACGTGCAGCTGTTAGGTGTGTCCCACCGAGGGCTGAGACTGCTCAAGGTGACCCAAGGCCCCAGCTTCCGACCCAAACAGCTGAAGATACTCTGCTCATACAGGTGACCTGGCCCAGAGCCTGGGCTGGGGGATGGTGGGTGGCAAGAGGGCCCTAGCTCATGCGCCACTTGTGCACAGCTTTTCGGAGGTGCTGGGTGTGGAGTGCCCCCTGGGCTCCACCCTGGAGCTGTCGCTGAAGAATGAGCAGCTGGTGCTGCACACGGCCAGGGCAAGAAGCATCAAGGCCATGGTTGAGCTGTTCCTGAGTGAGCTCAAGAAGGCAAGTGCAGGCTGGTGGGGGGCCAGGCGGGCAGCCTCCACCCGGGCTGTATCTCCCCTGTCTGTTTTATCTGGGGTGGGGTGGGAGTTTAGGCTGGGTCTCTGGAAGGCCAGCGGGGAAAGCAAGAGAGTGGGCAGGACCCGAGGAACAGGCAGGCTTGTTCCTCACTGTCTGCTCATCCACCCGGCCCCAGGACTCTGGCTATGTCATCGCTCTGCGCAGCTACATCACCGATGACTGCAGCCTCCTCAGCTTCCACCATGGGGACCTCATCAAGCTGTTGCCGGGGGCCACTCTGGAGCCAGGTATGGTTGGGGGCCAGCAAGGTGTGCTGGCACAGGGAGGGCATCTGATTGGGGGAGCCTGCCAAGGGGTGGAGGAGCCAGGTGGGTGAGTCGGCACCCTTGGGATACCTTCCAGGTTGGCAGTTTGGCTCTGCCGGGGGCCGTTCCGGACTTTTTCCTGCCGACATAGTGCAACCGGCCGCTGCTCCCGACTTCTCCTTCTCACTGGAGCAGAGAAGCAGCCAGCGCAAGCGTCACTCGCAGCTCAGGGAGCCAGGGCTGGCTCAGTGGGACAGGGCCTCGGAGGTGAGGAAGACAGGAGAGGCAGAGGCAAGGCCTCCCCAGGAGTGCAGGAAGGAAAGGGTGTGATTGCCCCAGAGGCTGCTGGGTGCCTGGACCATCTGCTGCCCGCCTCCCATGGCCTGGTGTGCAGTGTTTCTCTGATGCTGTCCTCTCCTGACTGCTTGCCTCAACTTCCCAGCAAGACTGTGAGCTACCTGCGGGCAGGGGCTGGGCTGTACGTCCCTCGTGGCCCACGTGGTGCTTAGTTCGGTGATGCCATACAAGACACTCAATAAACAGCTCTTGACTTTCCTGGCTGCTGGTGTTGCTCCTCTCGGGTCTGGCTGGGTGTGGACAGGGCTCAGGCAGGGCCCCTGGGACAGGCTAGTGGGCACTCTGGTGGCACCACATTTCCTATGCTCCCAGCACCCTACCCGTCCTCGGAACCAGGCAAACAATGATGACTCAGAGGCCACCAGCCTGCCCTCCTCCACGGCCTATGCCTCTCTGTCCAGTGACTCCCATAGCTACACCATGCTGGAATTTGCCCTGCGCTACTTCCGGAAGCCTCGGACCTTGTGAGTGCCCTGGGCCAATCCCTGCGCCTGTCCTCATCTTTCCAAAGTGAGCTCCTTGCTTGTAGCCACCAGGCCAGTGCTCTCACTACCCTCCCTATGCAGCTGGGACGAGGGTGGGGGACCAAGCAAGCAGGGCTGACCCCACTCTGTCCCCATAGGCTGGATCCGACAGATGGAGGAGCCCAGGGGAAGGCCATGGTCAGTCTGGTGCAATTCAGCAAGGTGAGGGCAGAGGTGGGAGGAGTCGGCCAGTGGACCTGCCCCCCTAGCCCCGTGAACCCCAGACTCACAGCGCCGCCTCTTGGGCCGCAGGCTCCCATCCAGGAATCGCTCCTCAGCATCAGCGATGAGGACATGAGCAGGCAGGCGGTGGTCAGCTTCCAGGGTGAGTGGCCATGGGCCTCCTGGGCCCCATGTCGGTAGTGCCACGGACCTAGTCACCTAGTCACCTTCCCTCCTTGAGCGCTGTCTGGCTCTGCCCTAATCTGTCAACTCAGGGAAGCTCACTGGTGGTTCCCGTGCACCACGGCCCTCACCCATTCTTACTCCTACCCAAGGGTGTGGGTTGTGTGAGGTCTGGGGCAGGAAGGCAGTCCAGCCGATGCTGTGGGCTTTGCGGCACCTTGGGCACCTATGGGATCTCTCTGAGCCTTAGTTTCCCCATGGGTGGAGCTGGACTCTCTGTCCCACCTGCCTCGCACGCACTTTGTGAGGCCCCAGGTGGCAGGTGAAGGCCCTGCATAGCAGCAGCATAAGCCAGGGCCAGCCTGCCATACTTCTTCTTTTTTTTTTTTTTGAGACAGCATTTCGCTTTGTTGCCCAGGCTAGAGTGAGTGCCATGGCGTCAGCCTAGCTCACAGCAACCTCAAACTCCTGGGCTCAAGCAATCCTCCTGCCTCAGCCTCCCAAGTAGCTGGGACTACAGGCATGCGCCACCATGCCTGGCTAATTTTTTGTATATATATTAGTTGGCCAATTAATTTGTTTCTATTTATAGTAGAGACGGGGTCTCGCTCTTGCTCAGGGTGGTTTCGAACTCCTGACCTTGAGCAATCCACCCGCCTCGGCCTCCCAGAGTGCTAGGATTACAGGCGTGAGCCACCGCGCCCGGCCTCTGCCATGCTTCTTATCCTGCCTGCAGCCTTGATGCAGTTTATGGGTGACCAGTCCAGGCCCCGGGGCAAGGACGAGCTGGATCTGCTCTACGAGCTGCTGAGGGTAAGCCAGGCCGCGTGCCCGAGTGCCAGGCTCAGTCCCCGCACAGCTTACGGGGAGACAGTCAATGAGGATGTGACGTGTCTTCAGTGAGAGGTGCCATGGAGAGTAGAAAGCGGGGACGGGGCTGCTGCTTCACGACAGGAGACCTGCAGGGGGTGAAGGAGGGAGCCACATGCACTGAGGGACAGAGAGAAGGGCAGGGACAGTCCGGACGAGAGAGAGCCCAACACTGTCATGCACCAGCAAGGCCAGCGTGGCAGGAGCCGAGCGAGTGAGGGGAGCGTGGAGGATGAGGACCAGGAGGGCAGAGGGTCCAGGTCGCGGCTGGCCTCGCAGCCATCGAAGGCCTTTGACTTTCCCAGAGAGATGGGAAGCTGCTGGAGCGTTTTGAGGAGAGACTTGGCTTACATTTCCCAGGGTTGCTCTGGCTGTTGAGATCCTGAGGGTTTAAGGGCAAAAGGACCCAGGTGAGATGGTGCTGCTCTGGCCTAGGGGCAGCAGCGAGGGGAGAAGTGGGAAGATTTGGAGCCAGCGGTATTTGCTGACCAATTGCATGTGGGGGTGACAAGGCCAGGGTAATGACTGTCATCTGCAAGGAGCATGTCAGGGCTGGCAGAGGAATCTGTGTTGGACATATGAGGTCTGAAACCCCAGACTTCCAAGTGGAGCAGTCTGGGGTTAAGAGCATCATCAGATGGGAGCAGCTGAGACCATCAGAGAAAGTAGAACCAGCAAAAATGACTTAAGACAGAGAGAAGCAAGAAGAAAGTGACTTAAAGAGGGTGACCAGTCTCACAGACGCTGCTAAGACAAAGCCTGAGAGGACTGCTGGGATGTCACCTTGAGTCAGCTCCAGCCTACAGGTGTCAGCAGGATCTCTCTAGGTCTTCAAACCGCACTGCCCTGCAGCTCTGCTGCCCCACCCCTGCCCAGCCACCTGCCCTTCCTGTCCCCACAGCTGTGCCAGGAGGAGTGCCTCAGGGATGAGATTTACTGCCAGGTCATCAAGCAGGTCACAGGACACCCCCGGCAGTGAGTGGGGATGGGCAGGGTAGCTGCTGGGAGCACAACGGTGCTGGGGTCAGGCCAGCCTGAAGCCCAGGCTCTCTGCCCTGCAGGGACCACTGTGCTCGAGGCTGGAGCTTCCTCAGCCTCCTCACGGGCTTCTTCCGGCCGTCGACCACGCTGATGCCCTACCTGACCAAGTTCCTGCAGGACTCAGGCCCCAGCCAAGGTGCCTGGGGCTGGGGGGTGGTTCTAGGATTGGGAACTTGGCTGGCTGGAGAGGGGCTCCGACACACTCATGACCCCAGCCTGGCTTCTCTGCAGAGCTGGCCCGGAGCAGTCAGGAGCACCTCCAGCGCACAGTCAAATATGGGGGCCGCCAGCGGCTGCCCCTGCCGGGTGAAATGCAAGCTTTCCTGGTACTGGGGCTGGGTAGCTGGGCATTCTGGGACTCCTGGGGGCAGGGGGCAGTGTCCACAGGAGAGCTGGGACTTCTGCCCACTAGCAGACTAACCCTGCAAACCTGCCTTGGCAGAAAGGTCAAACAGCCCACTTGCTTCTGATTCACCTGCCCGGGGGTACAGATTACAAGACAAATATCCGGACTTTCACAGTAAGCACAGGGACCACCATGGGAAGCCGTGGGCCTCAGCTCTGGGCCCTCCCCCCTCCCTCCCCCTCACCATGGCCCTGTCTGTGTACCCAGGTGGCAGCAGAAGTGCTGGAGGAAATGTGCAGACAGATGGGCATCACGGAGCCCCAGGAAGTGCAGGAATTTGCCCTCTTCCTCATCAAAGGGGAGGGTGAGCTTGGGAGGGAGTCTGACCCTGGGGCAGCAGGGTGGGGCTGTGGTGGCGACAGCCCGGGCAGCAGGGCCGGCTGTGGACCTGGTTCTCTGTGCAGGCAAGCTGGTGCGGCCCCTGCGGCTTGGCGAGTACCTCAACAACGTGGTAATGGAGCGGGACGTGAGCCTGCACGGCCGGCGGCTCACCTGGAAGACCCCGCTGCACTTCGATAACCCCACCTACGTCAGCACCCACTACAGCCAGGTCAGCCAGCTGCCCAGCTGGTGGGGAGCCGCCGCAGCAGCTTGAGGACACAAGTTCCTGCCTGGGTGACCTTTAAACCACCCTCCCCATAAGACTTGTGGGTCTGGGCTGGGCATGGTGGCTCGAGCCTGTAATCCCAGCACTCTGGGAGGCCCAGGCGGGAGGATCGCTCAAGGTCAGGAGTTCGAAATCAGCCTGAGCAAGAGCGAGCCCCCATGTCTACTAAAAATATATAGAAAAAATTAGCCAGGCATGGTGGCATATGCCTGTAGTCTCAGTTACTCGGGAGGCTGAGGTGGTAGAATTGCTTGAGCCCAGGAGTTTGAGGTTGCTGTGAGCTAGGCTGACACCACAGCACTCTAGCCCAGGCAACAGAGTGAGACTGACTCAAAAAAAAAAAAAAAAAAAGACTCTGGGGTCTGTGGCAGCTGGAAGGGGATGGTGGCAGGAATGGATTTGTGCCCCAGGAGCCAACTGATGGGGGTTCTGGGGCTCAGCTGCCCTCCTCACGGCCCTCCCTCCAGGTGCAGCGGGACTACCTTCAAGGGAAGCTGAGGGTCAGTGCCCAGGCAGATGTTCAGATTGCCAGGCTGGCTGCCCTACAGCACCTCGGCAGGGACAAAAAGAACCCCCCATCAGAGTGAGTGGGCACTCACCCCCCCACAACCCCATCACTCCTCTGTCCCACCCCCCCTACTGCCTCCTCGAAGGTCAAGGCCACTCAACTGGTGCCCTAACCAGGCTGGCCTGGAATAGCAGGGGCTACGGATACCTGTTCTCTCAGCCATACCCAAGCTCCTCCAGGGCAGGGCCTTTGCCTCACTCATGTGTATAGATCCCCAGCCTTGTCCACAATAGGTACTGGTTCAGTTATTTGGCACCTGCTGTCTGCCCAGCCCTGCACCAGGTGGTCAGTGGTCACAGGCCACACTGACCCAGGCTGTGTGTCCTAGGCAAGACCTGCTAGCTTACGTTCCAAAGCTGCTGCAATGGGAGGTGAATGTGAACACCATAAAGAATCTGATGGGCCAGGAGCTGAGACAGCTGCAAGGATACAGCCCCCAGGAAGCACAGATCAGCTTCATTGGTGGGTCTGAGTCTGAGAGAGAAGGTTGGGGTTGCTGGGGGTGGGGCTGGAGGCCCAGGAGGGAAGGTTGAGACTGGAGGGCTGAGAGGCTTCTTTACCTGCCCTGTTCCTCTCACCTGACCTGGAGGCAAGCACGGCAGGTTCTAGAGCTCTGGCAGTCAGAACCTCTGCCCTGGCCCTCTCCACTTCCAGAGGCCATGAGCCAGCTGCCCCTCTTCGGCTACACTATCTACGTGGTACTGCGGGTGAGCAAGCTGCATCTGCCTGGACCCACCCTCCTGGGCCTCAACCACCAGCACCTCCTCCTCATGGACCCCAGCTCCCAGGTGGGCAAGGATCCTGCCCCAGCACCAGCCTGGGGACCCTTGGGCCATTCCTCTACCACCCACACTGACCCCTTCCCTGGAGAGGAGCCAAGAACTGTCATCTCTGCTGCCCCTAGAAACTGCGCTGCTCCATTGGCCTGAAGAATGTGCAGCGGCTCCGCCTGCTGAGCCCACAGGAGGAAGGGGGGCCCCCCGGCCTGGAGATCAACTATGGTTCACCGGACAGCCCCCAGACCACCTGGTTTGAGCTGCCGCAGGTAAATGGCCAGGCCTCGACCGCCCTGGGAAGGTGGATGCAGGTGCCTCGCCCCAGCCCTGGTGTGTAGCTGCCCACTGTGAGGAAGGGGTGGGGGGCTGGCTGGGGGAGCCTGTCCCAGCATGCCTTTCCCCGGGCAGGCCCAGGAGCTGCTGTATACCATCGTCTTCCTGCTGGACAGCACCTGTTCCCTTGAGTGGCCTGGCCTCAACTGACAGTGGAGTAGAGGTGGAGGCCTCTCCCTGGCCCGAGCCTCACCCAGACAGTCTGCCTTGGATGCTGTCGGGTCATTCTGGTTTGGACTTCATTGCTTGGCCCTGTCCTGGAACCTGACACAGCACAGCACAGCTGGCTCAAGTGGAGTCAGGGGCTGCAATAGTGTCACCAACTGGGAAAGGAAACAGCCAGGCTCTTTCTGAGGGGGGAGGGGCCTGAGCCCAGGGTGAGGGCTACAGGAGCTCAGCTTGGACATCTGATGTTGCCCAGTCTGGGGGAGATGCCCACCCGCCCAGGCCCCCATCCAGGCTCCACAGTAGCACAAGCCCAGGCCTGGGAGGAGCTGCCGAGAAAATAAAACTCCCGAGAAAAAAGGGCTGTGTGTGTGCACGTGCATGTGCCAGAACAAAAAGGACTTTATTCCTCTCGTAAACATCTCTGGTGGCCTGGCCTTCCCGACCAGGAGCTAAGCAGGGCGTGCAGCCTGGCTACTGCCCCTCTGCCACAAGCTCTGTGCCTGGGCAAGGCTGGTGTCTCAAGGGATAGAAGAAGTGGACACTCTCCTGAGTAGGCCCCAATACTGTCAAGAGATGGGCCGTGGCCCTGGCTTAAAACTTAAGTATAAGACATGAAGGGACCATACCACCTACCACCTTCTATCCTGGGCATCTGGCCCAGAAAACCCAGGAAGGCTCTGAGAAAGGACCACAGGCTTTGCAAGCAGAAGCAAAAGTGGGCTGACCTCTGACCTTGATTTGGGAGGTGTCTGAGGCCATACACAAAGCAAAGTATGCTTGGAAGGTGGAAGGACCCTGACAAAAGCTGATGGCCCTGCATCTGCGGGGGAGGCTCAGGCTGGCCACGGTGGAGTCTGGAGGAGGTCGTGGACCCTGCCCAGCCAGCAGGTGGTCATCTCTGTGGGCCACACAGGCTGTGCCAGTCAGCTTCACTCTCACACCGGGCCCGGCCATGGAAAAAGTGCTTGATGAGGTTCTGGGCCTCTTCTTTAACTGCGGATTTGGGGTGAGGGGACATGAGGGTCAGTCTCCTCCCTGCAACCACCCCCCCTCAAGTGCCTCTGGGCCCTGGCAGTGCGAGTGCTCACCGCTCTTTCCAGGAGAGGTCTTCTGAGCCAGCAAGTGTGACAGGTGGCGGGCGAAGCCTTTAAACAATTCCTGGAAGGGAGAGGAGAAGCAGAGCGTAGGATCTCTGCCCTGATGACCCCTGGGGTGACCCACAGCCACCACCCAAGGGCAAGGCAGGCTCCAGGGAGGGCAGGAGCTGGTCTTGGTCTCGGGCCTAGCCTGCTTCTGGCCTGCTGTGTTCTGGGGCTCACACTCCCTTGTCCTCTCACCCCTACTGTACCCAAGTATCCCAGGCCTGGGGGAGGGCAGAGCCCACCCACTCACCCTACCTTGGATGCAAACTTGCCATCCTTGTAGAAGGGGGTCAGGCACTTGACCACAACATTTGCAGCCTCCTTCAAAGGGATGCCAGGAGCTGAGAGCTGGCAGGAGTCTTGGGCCATAGGATTCGAGGTGCCCTGATCATTAGCTGACAACATGCTGCCCTTGACCTCCACAAAGATGGAGGGCTTGGCTGAGGGGCGAGGCCTCTTCTGAGCCTGGCTCTCTGGGTTCTCCTGGGTAGGGCCATGATAGAGGGACACTCAGGATCCCTTTAACTGGCCACCTCCTGGAAAACTGGGCCCCAATACCATCTGGCTCCCTCCAGCCCATCCCCCCTGCTGCTGTGTGTGCGAAGCAGCGAGGATTTTCTCAGAACTGTGACCAGAACAGAGCAGCTACTGGCCCATCCACAGGCACCTCCCTTCCCCTGGGGCCTCCTCTCTGACAATACCTGCTGGGATCTGGGCCGCTTGCCCATCTGCGTCTCCTTTGCGGGGGTGGGCTGGGCTTCAGGGGGACCCTGGTCTCTGAGTGGACAGGTGCTAGCCAGACACAAGAGTAGGCATCAGAGCTCTAGGTGCCAGCTGCTCCCTCATCCCAGGCGGTCCAGCAGAACCCAGGTTAGGGATGAGCTCTGAGCTTTGGAGGCCCAGTTAGCAAAGAGGATGCTGCCATGCAGATTCCAGAAGATCCCATGACTACCTATGCCCTTACCTTGGTCCTTCTCTGGAGCACTCCTCAGTCTGAGGAGGGGCATTCAAATGTCCCTGGGTTCCATCTTCCTTCTCTGGAGCCATTGGGGGTCCCTGAACCCCCTCACAGGAGGGGCTGGCACCTTCTGTGCTTGGGGCTGAAGCAAGCAAAGATGGGCTTTCCGCCCTTTGGTAGAAGAAGCGGGTGATGTTCTGAGAATCTTTGTGGGCCGCTGCGGCTAGGAGCTGCTGCTTCTTGTTAGCCCGGGCCTTGGCGACGGGACTGCCCCTAGAGAAGCCTTTCGCCGCCTTCTCTGGGGAGAGCCCCGCACAATGAGCACTACCCACAGGGGCTTCTCCTCTGGGCCCCGGGAGGGACACATTCCTGTCCTCATCCTGGAGGCCACAGGGCTGGCTAGGGGGCTCCTGCTCACTTCCCTGCACGGGCTGGGGAGCTTGCTCCTGGATCCTCGTTGCCTCCATCAGCTCCGTGGCTGTCTGGAACTGGCAGGAGCCTTTGGGGAAACCAGCTCCCACCCGCTTGGGTTTAAGCTGTGAGGAAGAGACAAGGTTCAGACCACCAGGCTCCCTCAGGGGCACTCACTGGCTGGTCAAGTTGGCATGTTGGGTCAGGGCTCTCAGGAATGTGGGAGGGAAGAGTCCCTTGGGAGTCAGGGTGATGGGAGAAAGAGGCCGTGGGCTACAAAGGTACATGTGGCAGAGCAGAGAAGCTCCAAGGCCTTCTAGGTCCAGCACCATGATACCAGGAGACAAGAGGCTGTGCCCTGCTTGAAGGCAAAGGGCAAATGGTACCCTTTCTGGACTTAGGTTTGGGGGGGCCACCAGGATGCCACTCACCGAATACACATGGGAAGCTGGTGGGATGTCATACTCGTCGGGCTCTGAGGGCTCTGCCTGGGCGCTGCAGCTGTTGGCACTGCCTCCTGAGTCATAGGGCTGTCCATCCTTGGAGGCTTTGTGTATCTCAGCCACCTGGGCAGGGATGGGCAGGGAGGCCATGGCACCCACGAGCTCCTCCTGACAGCCCCAACCCAGGCCCTCCTTTTCTTCGAGGCACAAAAAGTGAGTTTCTGTGGCCAGTAGCTACAAGCAACTAGACACTAGAGAGGTTCTAGTCCCCATGGGGTTGGCTAGAAACGCCTCCAGACAATCGAGGAAAAGAGTGGGGCTCTATCCCTATAAATTGGCCTCCTGTGGTGGGGGCAGGGAGAGGGTGGATTCTGGGCCACCTGGGGCACGAGGGCCAGCAGACAGCCTCGGAACATGGAGGGGTTGCCCTTTTTCCTGAGCCCATGAGCATGCCTATGCCCGCCGCCCACCCTGCACTGGGCGCACCTTCTTCAGCACGCTGGCCTTGTACAGGTTGGCCACCTTGGCATTTCGGAACGTCTCATATTCCAGCTCCACGGCCTTGGCCTGGAGGTCAGCCCTGTGGGTAGGAATGGGCACGAGGTATCAGGCAGGCCTGAGCCTTCTCCCTTTTAATCTCCTGCAGACTCTCCCCAGGGACCCTGGGGATGGCTTCGGGGCCTGGCAGGGATGGTCTTGGGCTCAGGGATTCTGACTAGGACTCTCCAGGTACCTTGTGACTTGCTACTGTCCTTCAGCAGCCACCAATAGCACCTAAGTTGTGGCGACACATGCTGCTGGTGGGGCTGTGGGGACTGGCCCCTGGAGTAGAACGGGTCACAATCTGGGGAGTGGCTGCCCAAACAAGCCAGGGGTGTGGGTGTTCCCGCAGTCTCCAAAAGAGCAAGAGCTTGGAAGGCCCTCCTTGGCCCGGGCATCTGACCTTGTCCCCCAGCACTGGCGATCTCGGGACACTCACCCATCAGTGGTACGTGTGGCCTGTTGGTTACTGCTCAGAGCCTCCTCCAGAAGCCGCAGGCAGTGCTCTCGGGCCTAGCAGGGAGAGGGAGGTTGGTCACACAGTCTCAGGGTAGGGAAGGGGCCGGCAGTGGGGGAGGAGCTGCCGGCTCTTACCTTCACAGTGAGCCTGGGGACCCTCCTGCTGTAAGCCTCTTTCAGGGGACAGTCCTCATCTGGGGGGAGGAAGGGTGGGTTGTTCCACTCAACCTTCTAATCTCCAGAGTCCCCCAACCCCCTGACAAGAATCCTCCAACCACACTGTGGGAACAGCCCACAAGCACCCAGCAGCACTTCTGTACTGACCTGGGGGTACGAATTCTTCTATCTTGGGGTCTTTGCCCTGGAAGACAACATGAAGGGCCCATGAGGCATTGTGTTGTGCTGCAGGACAGCTTCCATCCAGCGGCAGAGAAAGGGCTAAGAGGGCATGAGCAGGGGACCACAAGGGACCCTGCACAGGCCACTGAGCCCTGCCAGGCCCCAGGCCTCCCCCTTCACCTTGCGCAGCCTCATCTGCCTCTGATAGAAGAGATTCCATTCCCGCTTGTGGGTCTCATCTCTGCCCTCGTCCCCGCTGCCTCCAGAGCCCTCGTCGTACCTAGGATATAGGCTACGCGTGAGTGGCCCTACTTGTCCTCCCCACTCATGCCACTGGTGGAGGAGTGATGTCCCTGATTTCTTCTGGCAGCTCAGGGCAACACCAAGGTCCAGGCCCCAGCATGGCAGTCAGGGAAGGAGGGTGGACTACAGCATTGTGTCACCTCTGATCTGGCTTAGCACCAGGGGAATGACTGGCTATTTCCATTGGACCGGGAGTCCCTGGCTTCATGGCCCCTTACCTGCTAAAGCCGCCGTAGCCCCTGCGGCCTCCCTCGTACAGCTCAGGGTCGAAGCTATTCCCCTGGGAAGGCCCAATACAGGTCTTGCTCCAGTTGCTGCCGCGCTCCAAAGCATCCAGCTGCCTCCGCACAGCCATAGGGTTCTGGCAGTGGTCGCAGCCTTTGGTGCAGGCAGGTGGTGCGTCCCCAAAGTACTTGGCAATGGCAGCATGCCGGCATCTAGAGCAGGCAGCATGGTAGGGGTGAGGGTTGCAGAGCCCAGGCAGGCCAGCGTCTACTCACTCAATCCCTCAATGCTGGCTGAGCGTTGCTATGTGTCTGGCGCCACGCTAGGGTGGTACACGCCTTGTCTCATCGGAGCCTCATGAGGCACCAGTTAGTTCTGCCCATCACACAGGTGAGGACAGCAAGGTGAAGGAGCCTCCCAAGGTCACATAACACACAGGGTATCCTGGCAGCCAAGATGTGAATGCCATCCTGTCCAGTTACTCCTCCACTGCTGCCTCTGTCCTCCAGCACTGGGGTGCTCCAGGAAGAGTTGAGGCCTAGAGTGCAGATGCTGGCTTTGCCACTGAGGCTCTGTCCTTGGGTTAAACATTTTACCTCTTCAAGACGACACACTCTCATCTGTAAAATGGTGAAGGAAGGCACTGGCCTCACAGGCCGTATAAAGACTGATGAGGTGCTGAAGGGCAGTTTGATACAGTCATACACTTGATAATCCTTTATACACAACTGTCCAGCAAGATCATAATACTGTATTTTTATTGTGCCTTTTCAGTATTTTAATTTTAGTTAGTTTTGAGACAGAGTCTTGCACTGTTGCCAGGCTAGAGTACCATGGCATCAGCCTAGTTCACAGCAACCTCTAATTCCTGTGCTCAAGCAATTCTTCTGCCTCAGCCTCTCCAGCAGCTAGGACTACAGATATCTGCCACCATGCCCGGCTAATTTTTTCTATATATATTAGTTGGCCAATTAATTTCTTTCTATTTTTAGTAGAGATGGGGTCTCACTCTTGCTCAGGCTGGTTTCAAACTCCTGACCTTGAGCGATCCTCCCGCCTCGGCCTCCCAGTGCTAGGATTATAGGCGTGAGCCACCGCACCTGGCTTCCTTTTCAGTTTTAATACATTTAGATGCATAAATACTCACCACTGTGTTATAATTGCCTATAGTATTCAGGATGGTGACATGCTTATATAGGTGTGTGGCCTGGGAGCAAGAGGCTACCACACATGGCCTGGGTGTGGAGTAGGCTCTACCATCAAGGTGTGTAAGTGTGCTCTGATGTCCATGCAAAGATGAAATTGCCTGAACAGTGCATTTCTCAGCACATACCCCCATTAAGCAACACATGACTATGTAATAATAATAAAACATTATTATTATTCACCCTTTTCTGCGGTAGGAGGGTGAGGGGACTGTAGAGAGGGCCTGACTGTGGCCTCAGAACTCTGCTCTACTTTCTCTTGGTGGTCTCTTCCTTGGGGGCCCCCATGATCCCGACCAGGCCGAGAGCACCCAGTCTGAGGCTGGGGGATGCACACCACAGACACCCCCGAGAGAGCAGGCAGCTCTGAGAGCTGGCACCAGACGGAGTCACTAGAGAGGGCATCCAGCCAGGGAGATGCGGCCTCGTCCAGTCTTCCTCACCTTCCACTGCCTCCACCCTGTCACAGCCCTCTTGGGGCGACCAGCCTCTGCCCAAGCTGGGAACAGGGTGCGGCCTCCAGTTGGCAGTGAAGCTCTGTCTCTTCTCCAATCCCTAGGCTGGGAGTGGCCTGTCAACTGTTAGAGCAGGTGCAGAGGCCCCAGGAGAGGACATAGCCCTATGAGGGCCCTTATAATAGCCATTCCTGGTGGCAGGAATGTGGTGGTGGGGGTGGAGCCAGAGAGCAGCCAGAGACAAGGCTGTCTGGGGATGCCACAACCCCGGGACAAGAATAGCTGGTGTCAACTGCTCTAACTAGAACTTCTCTTGATGTGCGCACTGCTGGGGCTGTGACCCCAAGGTGCAGGCTTGAAGGAATGAAGGCCAACTGTGACACTACCCCTAAAGAAGCAGGTCAGGCTCACTCCCCTTCGGCTGCGTGGAGAAGGCTGCTCTGTCTGACCTGAACAACCTGAGGTAGAAGCAGCCACCAGGGGGCATGCTTCCCGCTGCTCCTGCTCACACTAAATGTGACAAATGTTCCAACCGCCAGTCTGTGCGTCCTGCACAGTGGCTGCCTGTCCGGTCTCTGGGAGGCTCTGGCATCTGAGTGGTGTGGCCACACAGTTAGCTTCCTCCCCCCTGCCCTCCCCAAGCCCTGACTCACTGGGGTTTTGTGCTCAGATTCAAAGAGCCCCATTGATAGCGAGGCTGGGGTCGGTTTCTCTCCCTGCAGCCTGGTCTGCTGGGTGGCACAACCAGCCAAATGTCAAAGGGCCCAGCCACTGGACCCTGGAACCCCTCCCTGACAGCCAGCCCAGGAGCGTGGAGACAGCCCCAGCAGACGTCCATCCTCTCACAATGAACATGAGGCACCTCAACAGGCAAACAAGCCACTCCCAGGTCACTTGGGACCCCAAGTTATTTCCCAAGATGCCTTAGGATGCTGAGTGGCAGAAGGGCCTCCCTTGGGGGCTTGGGTGGGCCGGCAGTTCCCCGACCGCCTGTTTACTGTCTTTGCTGGGAGAGGCCAGAAGGATGGACCAGCCAGGGAGTGGCCTGAGGGCCAGCATGGGGTGGTCTGGTGGTCGGGGCACACAAGCCAAAAGACCCTCCCGAGGGTGGTGGTGGGGAGCCTGGGAGCTGGTGATGCCACTTACTTCCTTCCCTCCACAGGCTCAGGTGGAGCCATTCCCTCTACCAGGGAGGCAGAGCCAGCCTCCTCTTTCACCACCGCCCAGCCCAGGCCCAGCCCACAGCATGCAAGGGAGGGGAGAGGAAGAGAAGGGAGGAGGAGAGAGGGAGCTTGCCCTGTCCCTAGGCAGCCCTCCCAGACAGGGGCAAGGCGTCAGGTACAAGGGTATGAAGTTGTAGGGCAAGTTCCCAGCCAGGGCTCCCTCTGGCTCCCTCTCTACAGTAATTTGACACTTGGATCTCCAGGACAACCCACAACAAGAAAGCTGCAACACAGAGGGCAGCTGAGGCAGCTGGCTGTCAGCGGCTGGGAGCTCAGCACTGAGCGAGGAAGAGACTTCTGTGGAAGCTCCAGGCTGGGTGCCCCAGCTCATCCCCCCCACCCCCGACACCTGAGCTCCCAGGTGAGTGGTGCTGGTCACAGGCGAAGGGGGAACAGGAAGGGAGGGAGCAGCAAGGGTCTCCTGTCCAAGGGGTGAAAGGCTATAATCTACCGTGGACACAGAGAGGAGGGTCTTGCGGGACACCCTGGTCACTTCCCCACCAGGCAGTCAGGCGGCCTCCTGCGCACGCCTGCGCTTTCCCTTCTGCTGGACTGACCAGTGCTGGGGGAGGCGGGGTGGGGAGGACCTTGTGCTGCCCCTCTGCGTGCTGTGTAGGCAGAGGGGCTGAGAGGGCCTGCTTACTCTGCAAGTCAGTTTAAGCTTTTTCTATTCAGGGGGCTTAGAAGAGGATTTGGCTGTCCCGGCTTGGGAGAGAACCGCGTGGGCCAGCTGAGTCTCCCTTTTCCCCAGGATTAGGGCAGAGCCCTCCCTGTCCCTGCTTTCTCTCCAGTTGAGGTGGTCAGGGAAGGTTCTTTCTAGCCAGCTTGCCACCCTCCAGGATGCGGCAGGACTCATGGCAGCTCTGCCCATCTGTGTCCTGGACAAGCTGCAGCTGCCTTCTCTTTTGAGGGACTTGGCCCACTCTCTGCCAGATGTCCTCAGCTCCAGGCTCAGCCCAAGTACACCTCTCCGGGCCCACTTACCTCCCATGAGCCCCCCAGATCTCCCTCTGGCAATGAGCACTGAACACTGAACCAGCAACATGAATGCCTAACTCTAAACCCAGGGTCGGGGAGGGATAAAGTGACAACAGAAATGAGGCAGGGACATTCCCCCGCCCCTGTATCAGGGCTCAGGGACTATGTTGAAGGGACCTTGTCCACCTGTGTCCTATGGATGTCAGGACATGGGATCTCTGCCTGGCTGTCTGGGGTGTCTTTGGGGTAAGAGCCAGTAGGGTAGGAAGGCTCACCACTGTGCCCATCCTTCACCTGGCCTGACCTGCTATCTCAGGTCCCTTCCCTGTGCCATGTGCTTCTCAATGCCACAGGAGTTGATCCCCTAGCCACCAACCTAGGCCAGACGCTACAGCCTCTGCTGAGCCAAGAATGCTTGGACCAGTCCTTGGTTTCCACTTTTCTGCAGATCATTGTTTTTCTTTCTTACTACAACAGCTTGCGTGCTTTGGGAAAAATTATCTGGAGGGGTGGCGGGAGCTTTTTAACCTTGGCTCGAGGACAGGGAGGTGGGAGGAGTAGGCCGATTCCACAAGCTGCTCTTGGTGCTCCCCAAAGAACCATCCTGGGAAGAAGGGAACATCCAGCTTCTGTGGCTGTAGGAAAGGAGCTACTGTTTCTAACAATCACCAGCAGCAGGAAGTGCCTTCTCCTGTCCTGGGAGGCTATAGGGCTTAGGGAGCAGGGACTGCTCAGGTTCAAGTACCATCTTCTCCTTCAAGTAAGAGCCAGGACAGAAAAGGGAGTCATCCAAAGGCTCGCGCATTGCACAGAGGGCATTTCCGCCCTGCTGGTTGGGCACAGATCTCCCACAACTGTGGGTTATGCCTCCTTCTAGCTGGTCCTCAAACAAGATAACATCCGGCAGGGCAAGGGTGCGCTGACACCCACCATGACAAAACAGCAGGGGCAGGGCAAGAAGCCCCTTGGGGCCCTGGCCATCAGTGCTTATCAGTCTCAAACACACCAGCACATGGGGAGCCCAGAGTTGGAGTATCAGTTCTGCAAGGAGTAGACAGGGAAGCCTGGGTCCCCAGCGGTGCTGTGCCTGTGGGATGCCTGCCTCTCCACTGCAAGGCTCACTGTGCCAGGACGCACCACACAAAGGAATGTTTCCTGTCCCTCCAGTGCTACCAGCCTCCTCTGCCCTGCGTCTCCCTTCTCCTGGCTGCCACTCTGGCCAGGGTGCACCCTTTGAAGGCACTCAGTAGAGCTGCCCAGGAGGCCTGGGTGGCAGGAGGCCCCATGGCAGTTGAGCTGCTGTCCCTTCTGGGGCCAGGGGAAGCCACCACTTGTTCTAGCTGCCACCCAGGAACCTCTGAAGATCCTGAGAAGCCCCAAATGAGGTACTACAGAGCATGAGGCTGGGAGGAACTCTGGTTTCCCTGGTTCACTGGCAAAAAGTGCAGTTTTGGAAGAAGTCTGAGATAGAAAAACTAAACAAATACAGAATTATCAGTAGCCCCACCAGGCTTTCCTACCTTCCTCCTTCCCACCTGGGAAGGTAACAAGGACGAGAGGTAGCAGCTTGAGAGTTCCCACAGCTGGAACACTTAGGGCTCCCTTTGGAGCAACGGCTGGGGCACATGCCACAAGGTCACCTGACGGCTGCTGGTTATATTGGGCATCAGGCACTCCCTTGGCCTCGCTTTAAATAGCCCACTGGGAAGACAGCCTGGGAACTTGTTGGAATGTGCCTCCTCCTCAGAGAACAAGACCCCTCAGTGCCTCCACATTCCCCATTAAGGCTCCTTCTGCTCAGACACAGGCTGAAGCTCGAAATGACAAAATATCAACTGCAAAGCAAAGAGGGTTCCTCTTCAGCTCTTTGGAGATCCAACAGCTATGTCCAATGGCCTTGCTCCTGATCACAGTGAGACAAGATCCCATGAGCAGCCCTGGGTCAGACCCCAGGGCTGAGTGATCCTGGCCAAACCTGGTTGGTGAATTCAGCTCCTTGTTGGCCCCCTAGGGAAGGAAGCCTTGGGTGCAAAGCTACGATGCTGTCCACACCATGGCCTGTGCTGGTATGGAACGACACTCTTCCCACAGTGGCCCAGGCACGAATCTGCAGCCTTCTGACTTCGCAACCCCTGGAGAAGCCTGGCTTTATAGCCAAAGCTTCTGATCAATGAACTCTGCTTTTCCTGCACAGTAAACTCAGCCTCAATCCAACTGCGCACCTCCCTGCTCTGGAGACCCACGACTCGCAGACCGCCCTGGCTCTTCCCACCACTGCTTCTCGCTCGCAAGGAGGGAACCCGATACAATCTCTCCCGGTCTTTGGGTGCGGCGCACAGTGAAAGAGCTCTCCCTGCCTTCCCACCTCCTGGCTTCCTCTTTTAAGGAGTGTTTGCTGGGTTATATTAGGCGATGTGGGCACAGCACCAATTAAGCTGAAAAAGCCAGACCAAGTACAGATGAAGATGGAGGGGAGAGAAGCAGTCCAGCTTCCGAACCCCGTGCAAACTGCCCCCAGGCATCAGTCGGCATCTTCTCTTCTTCCTTTAAGAATGAGACCACCCGGAAACCTGAGGAGTAGGAATGGTAGAGCTTCTGGCACAAGCGAGGGGACCATCATCCTTCTGCAAGCCTGCTTCACCTGGCCAGAGGGAGGGTCCCATTCAATCTGACCAGAGGTAGCAGTCCAATGCTTGGACTAGCAGGGCACACAGATCTGTCCCGGTGGTGATAAGTACTACAGGTAGTTCTCAAAAAGCCTGTGTGGCCTTGGCCTGGTGGTGATGTGCTAATAAAAGCAGCTCCAGACCCACGAGGTAAGGTGGGACTGGCAGAGCACAGCCAACTGCTTCCAGAGGGCTCTGGGGCCCTGGCTCCTGTGCCACACTCATGCATGGGCAGCGTCCTCTGAGTTGCTCTGGGCTGACTTATCTTGCTGCCAGAGCCCGAGACAGGCCTCTGTGGAGAGAGAGTGTGGGTCACTCTCTGTGCTGACCGGCCCCCATCCTGCTGTGTTGTGTGACCTCAGAGAAGTCACTCACTCTCTCAGGTCTCAGTTTCCCCGTATGTAAAAGGAAGGAGGCAGGAGTGGATGACTTGCAGCATTTTAGGATTCTATGCTTCTTAGTACGTGGGATCCTTCTGCAAAAATGTGATAACCGGCCGGGCGCTGTGGCTCACGCCTGTAATCCTAGCTCTTGGGAGGCCGAGGCGGGCGGATTGCTCAAGGTCAGGAGTTCAAAACCAGCCTGAGCAAGAGCGAGACCCCGTCTCTACTATAAATAGAAAGAAATTAATTGGCCAACTGATATATATATATAAAATTAGCCGGGCATGGTGGCGCATGCCTGTAGTCCCAGCTACTCGGGAGGCTGAGGCAGAAGGATCACTCAAGCCCAGGAGTTTGAGGTTGCTGTGAGCTAGGCTGACGCCACGGCACTCACTCTAGCCTGGACAACAAAGCGAGACTCTGTCTCAAAAAAAAAAAAAAAAATGTGATAACCTGGAGGTCAGACTGAGAGAAGCTGGGAAGATCTAACTCACGGAACCTCCTACTTTTGCAGAAAATCATCTAATTTTCCATGGAGTCATCATCTGCCTGCCACCTCTGTTGTCCCTTAAAAAATTGCTCCCAATCTCCAACTTACCCACCTTGGTTCAGTACACACACCATGAACACCCCAGAAATGCAGACCAGATATAATGTCTAAAAGGTATTTAGGGGTGGGGGAGACAACTCTCAAAGCAAGAGACCCAAGGCTGCCTCAACTGTCTTGGCACTGGCTGGTCCCCACCCAGAGGGGCACTCACACGTGCTGGCCACCTCCCTGTGGCTTTACCACATGCTGCTAGACAGACCTCCCATTGGCTGAGAAAGATGGGCATCTCACTCTGCGTCAGAGAGAGGAAGCAACTCATCCATGTCACAAAGAAGGAAGGGAAGGCAGCACTCAAGTCTAAGAGGATCAGAACAATCTTCTAGAAGACTAGAGAAGTTACTTTGTAGAAAAGGAAATTCATTCCAGCTGCTATCACTTCCTGAAGGGCTGAGAGGCAGAAGGGTGGCAAGATCCTAAGTGACAAGATCCTAAGTGACAAGTAGGGCTAACTGGAGGTCAGCAGGGGTTCGACCTTCCGCAATGGGGTGGGCTGCCTTAGCAGGTGGGGCAAGCAAGGGCTGAATGGTCATAGGAGGGCAACAAGTGCAGGGTACATGACCTTCAAGGAGGTTCTAAATCAGCTATGCCAAGGCAGCAGCAGCAGGAGAGACCAGCCTTGCTGACCGCAGCCATCTGGGGGAGAACCAGTTGAGACCAGGAATGAGGCAGCAATAATTATAGCCAAATGCCTGGCATGCGCCCCTGGTCACCTGTCCCCTGACTCCACCGCCTCCCCAGATGAGAGCCTTGGTGAACTAGTTCAGGCTGGGTTAGCACAGGCTGTCCCTCTTCCTCTGTGAAGAGGTACTGGCTCCCTCATGCCTACCAGAGAGGTGGCAGGGGGAAGAAGCTCTGATGTACAACAGGCCCCAACTCACAAACTCTGCTGGAGCTGCACCTGGGGCCTCCTGAGCACCCCTAAACAGGAAGAGGTTTCTCTGGGGAAGGGGTGGGAGCACAGACGACTCCAGGTCAGCCCAGAGAAGCAGGGGAAAGCTAGCAAATCCAGTCCTGGGACTCCTGAGCCCATCCTGACACACAGAGTCCCCTGGCAAAAACCAGAGGGACATGGTATGGTTTCATCCTCCTCACAGGAGGACAAAACATGAGTAAAGAAACTGGGCTAGTGGGAGAGGTGGGGTGCCCTAGGGGACAGTTCTCACCTATAACTGACCCTGGCCAGAATTTGCTCTTGGGAGAACCTGATCCCTCTGCCCACAAGATGGGCTCTGAAGCCTATCTCCCCACCTCAAGGGGATCAGGGGAGGCACCCAAGTCCTGAATGACCTAGGGAAGCTGTACCAGTCCAAGGCACTCTGGCAAAACCTAGGAGTAGTGTTCAAGACAAAAGAATGTAACAGCAAAGTCACTCCACCTTGTGGTCAGAAACTGTCACCAACCTCAGCCTTGGCTGAGAGCCCTGCAGGGTTAAGCTCTGCCAAGCATCCCCCCAGAGCAGACCCCCAGTCTCACTCTCACCCCAGCTTCCCTCACCCTGGGCAGGTATCAGCTAGATGGGGGCTGAGGGCCACTGAGCGGAAGCCACTGGGGTGTGATGATGTGTGAGACCTGCCAAACTTGTTCTTCGGGCCGAGGGTGGGTGAGAGGGTGGAATTTCTGGTGCTGTGTGGAGCCAGCCACGGAGACTCCAGGTGTTCTCTCTGCCCCAGCAGGAAGCCAGCACAGCATGGCAGCCACCAACTTCGTGCAGGAGATGCGCTTTGTGGGCGAGAGGCTGCTGCTCAAGCTACAGAGGCTCCCCCAGGCCGACCCCGTGGAGATCGTGGCCTTCTCGGTCATCCTCCTTTTCACAGGTCAGTTGGGTCACTCAGATTCTCCTCAGTGCCCCATGGCTCTTCCTGGCTTCAGGGAGAGATGACCCATGGTGCTAGCCAGATGGCAGGCAGGCAGAGGTAGCAGATGTCCCCCAGATCAAGGAAAAAAAGCAGCTGTCTGCTGGGAGAAGCCAAGGGATTTCCCCACATCCTCTGACATGCTGCTCGGATGATGAGCAGTGCTGGGACCTGTGCCCAGCAGCCTCCCAGATGCCAACCCAGGGATGAAGGGAGCCAGGCTTGGGCTGTGGAGGAGGAGACACAACAGGGAAGAGGTCGGAGGTCAGCCCTGGCAGCCAGCAGGGGGACTATCAATACCTCTTGCCAGCCTCTCGGTTCTTTCTAACCACTAACCTAGACCTTGGGGAAAGCCCTAGCACACCTCCAGGGGGCATCCTTTCTTTCCCCCACCCCTGAGTGCCCTGCGCTCTCTCCACCCCCCAGCCACGGTTCTGATGCTGCTGCTGATAGCCTGCGGCTGCTGCTGCACTCATTGCTGCTGCCCCGAGAGGAGGAGCAGGAAGATCGAAGTGCAGCCCACGACCCCAGCATGAGGGCCGGGGCGATGGCTGAGGAGAAGCTGGAGAGAAGCCTGGCAAAGCCATGACGCAGGGAATCCGCCTGGCCCTGCAGCCCTCGCCCCTCAAGACCAGGATCCCCTGGCCCCAGCCCTGGCCCTGCGCATGCACCTGGACACTGACCCCTGGAGCCTTATCAAGGAAACAAGGGCTGGTACAAGCACATAACTACCCACCAGTGGACGCTGGGTATGGCGATGAGGCGTCGACAGTTCCAAAGACTGAGTAAATCACCTGGGATTCTTTGTCAACCTGCACATTTTAAAGAAGCAGGGGTCCATAACTCAGCGGAGAATGGCCCACACCTGGGCGAGCTAGCCACGCTGAGGAGGGGCAAGTCCATCAGGGGGACACTGTGCAACAGCTACTGCATCACGAGCTCCCGGGACCTGTCAGTATTCTAGTCTGGTATCGGCCTGTTTACTTCCAAGTAAAAGCTCTTTGCTTATGTGTTTCTGTGGCACCAGACTCTCAGAGGTCGGACGGTGTGCCAGAACTCCAGGGGCGTGGCCAGCACCTGTCTTTTCCAGGCCTCTGTTCTGTGCCCACGAAACACACAGGCGGTAATGCCATGGACATGGAGGAGGGGTGCAGTGAGATTCCTGCCAAGCATTAGTTGTTAACAAGCTGCAGAGTGACAGAGGCTAGGTGCTAGGCTCAGGAACACCACTTAACATTTTCCACTAGCACTTTGGCTGCACACCCCACACTAGCAGGCTTAGGCCAGTGGGTCTTCCCAGACTACTGGAGTAAGAGCAGGTTAGGCACCTAGTATCATCCATAACCTGCACCCTAACCCTGGGCCCTTCCCCGTCATGTGCTGTCTGGGCCCACACCTCACCCTGCCACTTAGCTGTGTGACTCAACTTCCCCAAGCCACGTCTCCTCCCTGGTGAAATGGGACTAATCCTAGTTCTGCTTCCTGGGGTGCAGGAAGTGAGAATAAACATCTTAGACCTAGGATAAAGTGAGGTGTGTTTATCCTGTGAGGATAAACATCTTAGACTTAGGTCTAACACAGCATGGTATTGGGTACATCCTAACAGCTCCATAAATATGAACTTTATTTTCATCATTTTCCCCTCTAAACAAGGGACCAACCCAGAGCAACATGGACCCATTTTAAAGAATGGTCCTGATGGCCGGGCATGGTGGCTCACACCTGTAATCCTAGCACTCTGGGAGGCCAAGGCAGGCAGATTGTTCGAGGTCAGGAGTTTGAAACCAGCCTGAGCAAGAGGGAGACCCTGTCTCTACTATAAATAGAAAGAAATTAATTGGCCAACTAATATATATAGAAAAAGTTAGCTGAGCATGGTGGTGCATGCCTGTAGTCCCAGCTACTCAGGAGGCTGAGGCAGTAGGATTGCTTGAGCCCAGGAGATTGAGGTTGCTGTGAGCTAGGCTGACACCACAGTACTCACTCTAGCCTAGGCAACAAAGCGAGACTCTGTCTCAAAAAAAAAAAAAAAAAAGGTCCTGCTGAGATGCAACACACCCTTCCATCCTCCCTCCCTTCAGTTTACTTTGTCTTCCAGAGAACTTTCCAGCTAGAGCTACAGACCCAGGAACGAAGGTAGAGGAGGCACCCGGCTCCATAAATGCCAACAGGACCAGGATGGAGCTATGGCACCTCCCCACAGGTTCCCCAGAGCCATAGAGAAGTCTGTGTCTTTCAAAGGCTTTTATCACCTTGCCCACATGGCCCATGCTCTGGCTTCCTGGGAGCAGAGCCCTGTCTACACAGAAAACAGGTCATGGAGTGGCAATGCCAGCCCCTGACACACTGGCAGAGACAGGCAGGGCAGAAGCAGCTCTCACTGGCTGGTTTCATTTCCTGGTGTCCATGGACTTGTCTGACAGGTTTGGGTTGAAGACCCAAAGAAGCATCCCACAGAAAAAAAGAGAAAAGAAATTTAAGAAACTGCTTGTTCTTGGCTTCCTCCAAAGAATGGGGCTCAGAATGACAATGATGGCTAAAATTCACAGATGGCTTATACATGCTCAGGCATTGTCTTTAGCATTTTAACAAATTTAGCAAATTTAGCAAATTCATTTAATCATCACAATGCCTCAATGCTGCAGATACATTGTCCCCATTTTAGAGACAAGGAAATTGAGCATTAGTGACACTAGGTGATTTGTCTAAGTTCAACCAGCTGAAACAGTGGCACAACCAGCCTCTGAGTCCAGCCTGTCTGGCTCCACAGCCCCAGCTCACCCCACCCAAGGCTCTGAGGCCTGGAACTTGGCCACCAGGTTGTAAGACAGATAAGGCCCTGATCCATTATCCTCCATCAACCAACCCCATCCCAAACACCCACACCCCAAACTCTGTCTCAAAATAATCTTCATGGGAGAGGGTGGGACCCAACAGGTAAGAGCTGGGGTGGGGCCCAACAAGGTGTTCCTCCCAGAAGAAAAACACAGGAAAGGGGCAGGGACAGGAAGCCTTGCATTTTTTCACTCCCAGCACCCATGGCTAGAGGGTCCCTGGAAGTCCTCTGTTCAGACATGCTCCAACAGTGAAGCAGCCCAATTCCTATGTGACTTTTCCTTAGGCATCAAGAATGGCCATCCTTCAGGGAGGCAGCGGCTGAGGCTCTGCTAGAAATGATTCTGATGCTTCAGTCCAGCTGCTGACAGGTGGGAACCACGGACAGCCCTGGGCACAGACAGGCAGACTGGCTGGCTCATTTGCACCTTCCAATTCCATGCCAGGCAGTCTGCACTGCTGAGTCCATACAGGACGCGGTCCCTGCCCACAGAGGACTTACTCCTTCCATTGACAACAAACTGGCACATCCTCACCCCAGCTGTCCGGCTAAGTCCCACACAGACCTCAGTCCCACTTGGACCAACAAACCAGATCTGCTCTGGCCCAATGGCAGCCTGGCCCTGGCCCGCTCCTGGAACGGGCAGCTCTGGTGTGGGTCTTCTCTGGGGAAGATGGGCATGGAGAGGAGCAGCAATCCTCCCACACCTCCACAGGAGAGACTAAAGAGAAAGATGCACAAACCTGCACTGCCTGAGATAGGCAGGGGCTGTGGAAGGGGTGGCCATCACTGTTTGAGGCCTAGAGAATATCTGACTGACTCTGGCCACCACGTCTCTGTTCCCGCCACTAAGCCATCCTGGACCAAGCCACCACCAATGCATGCCTGGGATCACTGTGGCAGCATCCTCAGCCATCTCCACAATCATCTCACCAGCCTCTTCACACCCACCCTGACGCGGCCACACAGCAGTCTGCTCTGTTCCTCAGAGGGGCCTCACTCTGCACTGAAGACCTGTGTTTACTGTTTCTACATTATGCCTTATTAAAAACTACAATAAAGCCACCGATGCAACAAGAATCTCATTAGCAAAACTTGGTGGAGAGCATTTTCTCCCAAATCTGTTTCCTCAAACATTATTACTTCAAAGCAATCTATAATAAAAATTTTCATAACAACATATTTGCTCCTGGGTAATACAAATTCCAGATCATAAAAAACTGAGGACAAATTAATTTTGTCTTTAAAAAAAAGTTTCTTTGCTGTCCTTGGGACCTGTTTCCTACCATACAACAATGTCCCCTAATTCTGACTCATACACAGTCTTCATGTCTCAACTTGAAAAATCTCTTCTTTATACACAGAGCCCCTCAGCCCCCAGACCAGCTTACACCGGCTGTACCAACAGCGTCCTCCACCGGTCTCTTCACAGTGACCACTACAGTAGAATTATCTGACTGCGGCCAGCAGTTAACTGAAAAAGCCAGTTAAAGCAACATTTGTGTACATGACACCTAAGTTCTCCATATATCTCATTCAACTTTAATTTTTTTTTCACATCTCATTTTACTTTATTTTTATTTATTTTGTAGAAGCAGGGTCCTGTTCTATCACCCAGGCTGGAATGCAGTAGTGCAATTACAGCTCACTGCAGTCTTGAACTCCTGGGCTCAGGTGATCCTCCCGCCTCAGCCTCTTGAGACACTGGGATTACGGGTGCATGCCACTCCCTCTAGCTAATTTGTTTACTCTTTGTAGAGAGGGGGTCTTGCTCTGTTGCAAGACTGGTCTCAAACTCCTGGCCTCAAGCAATCCTTCCCCCTCGCCTCCCAAAGTGCTGGGATTACAGGTGTGAGCCATGGCCCCCTGGCAACACATCTCATTTTAAATTGAAACACATATATGCATATTCCTCAGCTAGTCGTTTTGGTGTAGGGCCAGGGTCTTTTCTCCGAGTATGGCTTGCTAACCAAAGTTCCTGTATGGTCTATTTTGTAGTTTTGGTTTCTTTGAAATAGAACTTTACACATATGTGCCTGAGAACTTAAAGGCATTTGCAAAGAAATCGGAGTGTGAAGTTATTCTGGATTTTCAAAAAATGTCCCCAATATTTAGTTTCCATGTCTACATTTTTTCTGACAGGAACATTACTTGAAGGATTCCAAAGTCATCCCTAAGTGGTCAAATAGGTATTTATAGAAACAACTTTCTTCATTCACTCTGAGGTACAGCATAGTGCTTCAGACCCCATACTCTATGTTCAGCTGGGTTCAAACCCCAATTCAGTTACTTACTAGCTGAGTGACCTTGGGTAAGTTATTTAACTTCTCTGTGCCTATTCCCCATCTGTAAAATTGGGGTTTTGGCTATTACTGTTGCTTCATTTGTTTATGTGATGTCAAATTTGATTATATAATTACAATAACAAGTACAACTACCATAAGCAGGTTTGGGAACAAACAACTCACTCTTGATAAGCATCTGATTTAACTGACAGAGCAGAAGGACAAGGTACACCAGAGACCAGCCTGCTGGTTGTGAGTGCACTGCATGCCTGGGGCATTAGTCAGGAAGTTTCATACAAGGACGCAAAAGCACCTTGGGTAAGCCAGGAACAATGCAGCACATGACAGTTAAGGATGCCTTTCCTAAGCTTGCTGACCATCTGTCATCCAGCCCTGCCTACACCTGAGAGAATCACCTGAGGAGGTTTAAAACAACAGGATGCTCTGGCATCCCCAGAGACTGATGTACGTGGTATGAGGTGGGGCCTGGGCATTTCTACAAACTCCTAATTCTAACAAGCAAGCTTGATGACCCTCAGGCCAGAAGGGAAGCTCTTTGAGGGTGGGACCTACCTCTTGTCTCCCAAGTGCCTAGTGCAGCTCCCGCCACTGCAGGCCCTCACATCATAGCTTTTAAATGAGGAAATGGTGGCCATGGGGTTTCAAGCACCAGGGCACAGCCTTTATTCCCTCTTCCTAGCTTCCCTATGGCACCAGTGGATAGGAACCAACCACACAGAGCAGCTGAGGCCGTGCCTAAGAGACAGACAAAGGCACAAGGGAGAAGCCAGGTCTCAAGGTGATAAACACTTCCACTCAGAGACTAGTTCCAGGAAGTGCCAGCTGGGGCTGCAGTTAATCATTTACTCTGCGCTACAAGAAGCAACGCCTATGTGGCAGTCCCAGCCCCAGTGCTTCCCAAGCTCTGGGCAGGTCCCCTTAGTCAACAGGTCATCTAGACAGAGGAGAGCCAAGACCCAGCCACAGGTGAGGGGGACAGGTGGCCCAGGGCAAAAGCCCTGGAAACAGTCTCTTCCCCTACCCCACCTCCACCCCATTCTGGCTTCTGTCAGGAATGACTCATTAACATGTGTCCTGAGTACTCCCCAAAATGACATCACAAAAGGGCAGAACACAGCTGGGGGTGGGGGAGTGTGAAAGGCAAAATGGGAAATGTGGTTGGTTGCCAGGCAACCAGCCCCAGCCCACCTTTGTTTGCTTTGGTGTTGGCAGTGGTCAGGGCCACTTGCCAAGGCCAATACCTTTTCCTCTCAACAGTTGCTTCTTTGAGTCAGCCCAGTTCTGGTCACCTGGCAGGCCTTCAGCTCAGGCTACCGCCTTAACGTGCAGGCCCTGAAGGACTACCAGGATTTGCAGTCGTGGGACACAGGACTGTCAACAGCAAAATCAGGTAATGCCTCCTCCCCTCATTACCTGTCTTTCCTTCAACTGGCTACAGGCTCGTGTGGATGTTAGATCCACTTCAAGAAGATGAGTTAGTCCTTCTGTTTTCAGCTACCTCCAGGGAAGTTTACCATGGTCTCAGCCAAAGTCAGTCCATGCCTTGGCTCCTAAACTGATCTCTCAAAATGTCTCTCAAGTGTTTGGCAACTGGGGCAGGAAAAATAGAATCTATAGTGGTACTTTTCTGATTCTAGCTGAGTAGGTCTCAGGGATAAGAGAAAAAGTCCTTGCTCACACATCCGGGCTACTCAGGAAAAAACAACTGGAGAATCCAGGGCCCCTCCCTTTGCAACACTTCAGCTTCTATTTCTATAGAGGAGGAAACTCCATTTGTTGCTTGCTGGAGGCATTAAGCCCAAAGACTCACCATCCCTTTGCCTCCGCTGGCTGCAGAGGATGGCCAGCTGTTCACCGAGACTGCTACAGGGGCTGAAGTTGAGAAGTGGAGCATAGCACCTGGGACAGGGCCTTGGAGAGTTCTCTGCACTCAGGACCTCTGTCCCTCTTTTCCAGGTTCACATGGACCAAATAATAGTGCAGAAGTCAGATTGGAAGGATGAGTTCTGGGAGAACCCCTGGGAGAAGGGGGGCCTGGCAGTGATTGGCTTATTCATCACTACAGTCCTGCTTCTCATCCTGTTTGCTATTGTGTTTGGTTGGCTCCAACGGATAGAAGACAACTCATATGAAGAGGACTGATCTCACTTCCTGGGGGCTGAGACAGCAGCAGGGGAGGTGAACTGACCTGCTGTCCCCTATACTGGCAGTGAGCCCCCACACGGTCCCCTCTGGCTTAGGGTCCAAGCCCTGGCGTCTTCTATTCCTGCCAGGAAAGTGTCTAGTCAAATACTGGATCTAATTAGCAAGATGTGGAGGCTGGTCTGAGACCAATTCTGGCCACCCCCTTCCCTGCTGCCACTTGGACTCTGAAATCACAAGGAGAGGGCCTCTCCGCTGCCTCAGTGAGATGAGCAATGGCTAACAAGGTCCTCTAACAGGCTCACAGCCACAGCCAGCAACTTCACAAATCCTTCACAGAGAAAGACACAAATAACCACATGAAGTAAAAATTCCTTTTCAAATTGGCTAACTTGTGAGAGCTCATTTTCTACCTAGACCAAGAGCAAGCTTTCCTAGCAAAGCCTTCAAGTCCCTGCATGGTCTGGCCCTGACTGTGTCTCTAGCCATGCTGCGTCTGGGTTCTGGGCATGTGTTTCAGTTCTTGAATATGGTGTGTTCTCTCCTACCACAGGGTCTTTGCACATGCTATTCCTTTTGACTGCAATGTTCTCCTTCACACAACACCTCACTCCTTGCCATAGTTAGTGCTTCCTCATCCTTCAGACCTCAGGCTAAACCTGACTTCCTCAAGTAAATCTTCCCTGACCCTCTTAGACTTGGGCAGCGCCATCTGTTATATACACTCAATCACCATGTACCTTTTCTTCAAACCCCATTTAATAGAACTTACATGTTTTTAATGTCATTATCTGATAAGTGCCCATCTTCCCCAATGGATCAAGTACCATCAAAGCAGGAGGGGTCTCTTTCTGCTCAGCATTGTATTCCCCCATGCCCAATGTGTCTGGCATAGAGTCACTATCCATTAGCACTTGTTTGGCTAAATAAATGAATGAATGAGCAGGAGGACGCAGGCTGGTGGGCTACCCTAGCCCAGAGATCCCAGGAGACCACAGAGCCCAGTTCACTCCAGGCCTACACACAAAGCTGGTCTTCCTTCTCAAAGGAAGGACCTCTAGGCCAGAGGACGCTTCAAAACTAATAACTATTCCCTGTGACACTAAAAGATAAAAAGCCCTGGCATGAATAAATAAATACAGCTTTTATGTGCACCATCTGGGGGATGGTCATGCTGGAGACTCAGACTTGTGGGGAGAGGGGGAGAAATGGGTATTTATTGAAATCTTAAAATCTGTGCCCCCATAATATGCTGAAATTTAAAAAATAAATAAATAAATAAATACAGCTTTTCAAGGCTACAGCCTAGAGAAAGTAGCCATATGCAGAGAAGAGGGGAAACTGCTGGCTGTCCAGCCCAGCCTCAGGTGTAACTGACCTGAGCATCATTTCTGCTGCCCCACCCCCATGCACCCAGACCTCACAACACCTTTCTTTGTAAAAGTGTTCCTGCCTCTGCTGAACCCACCCCACTGGCTCTGTACCCCACTGGCTCTGTCCTTTGCTGCCAGGAGCCCACCCAGAGGGATCGTTAGTGGGAACAGCTGCTTCAACTTCAACCTCCAACCAGAACTATTCTTAGAAAAGGAGTAACTCTCTTGCGGAGAAGGGAATGCTATACACCATTTGTGCAACAGACAGACGTCCTCTTTCATTCAAAGAGCTATGGCCACTACAGACACACCCACAGTGTTTATTCCAGCCTGGGGCCTAGAATCCAGAGCCTGCACATGTGGCAAACGACCCACAGCAGTATGAGTTGCACATGGGGCAGGGGGAGTTGGTCACCTGGACTGCTTGGGCCCACAATGCCTAGACCCCACCCCCACAACCAGCCCACTGATGCACTAGGAAGTCCCAACTCCCTGGAATGAGACAGGAGAAATATAGGCAGAGGCCCTTGCCTGACAGGCTGGGCTGCCTCTGGGGATGCAGCAGAACTAACAGCCCTCCAGAGCCCCAGACCCAGCCCCAGGGTTCTGTCCAGCAGAGGAGACTCTGACAGTTAGCAATAATCTTGCATTCCTCACCAGAAATGAGAGCTCTGCTCAAGGAGCCTAAGAAAGGCAAATTTAGCAACTCCCTGTATTAGTGCCCAAAAAGGACTTTGGCTGCAATGGCTATAGGGAAAGGTAGTCCTGGCACTGCAGCCTACCACTTCTGCTGGGTTTGGTCTGGCCACAGAGGCCAAATTAGAAACGGCTGTTTGGAAAAGGAAACAGCTTCAGTCCAGGAGCTACTGACTCATTAGTGAATAAGAGGGGGGTAGGAATCAAAACACATGGCCCAGGCCAGGCTCAGTGGCTCACGCCTATAATCCCAGCACTCTGGGAGGCCAAGGTGGAAAGATAGTTTGAGGCTAGAAATTCAAGACCAGCCTGGGCAATAGTGAGACCCCATCTCTACAAAAACTAAAAAATTAGCCAGGTATGGTGGCAAACACATGTAGTCTCAGCTACTCGGATCTATGGCAGGAGGATCTCTTGAGCCCAGGAGTTTGAGGTTGTATGAGCTTTGATGATGCTACTGCGCTATAGCCTGGAACACAGACTGAGACCCTGTCTCAAAACAAACAAAAAAATACAGCCCAAATAAAAGCCTCTCTGGTTACCAGAGGAGAGCCTAAAACACCTGCTAGACACCAGTACTATGTACTTATTTAGCATTGTGCTTCAAGACTCTCGGCCGGGCGTGGTGGCCCATGCCTGTAATCCTAGCACTCTAGAAAGCCGAGGTGGGCGGATTGCTTGAGGTCAGGAGTTCGAAACCAGGCTGAGCAAGAGCGAGACCCTGTCTCTACTATAAATAGAAATTAATTGGCCAACTAATATATATAGAAAAAATTAGCTGGGCATGGTGGCGCAAGCCTGTAGTCCCAGCTACTCGGGAGGCTGAGGTGGTAGAATTGCTTGAGCCCAGGAGTTTGAGGTTGCTGTGAGCTAGGCTGATGCCATGGCACTCACTCTAGCCTGGGCAACAAAGCAAGACTCTGTCTCAAAAAAAAAAAAAAAAAAAAAAGACTCTAGTCTTGCAAAAACCAATATGGCACATGTGTATGAAAATGAGCACTGAAAATCAGGAGACCCGGGTTTAGTGGCTTCCATCTATTATGAGCTTTGTGACTATGACCTCTCTAGACCTCTATTTATTCATCTCTAAGTCTGAAGCAATCAATTCTGCCTCATCTCCTCACAGCATCATTCCATGAGATCAGCTAAGTTCAAGAGCTTTTTAAACACAAGTGCAGAAAATCCTCCTGGGTGTCCCTTATCTGGGCACTCATAGCTTCACATGCCCAGCCACAGCCTATCATTGAGGGGCCATCAGGCTCTTTCCACAGCCCCTGCCATCACCTGCAGATGCCGTCACCTGCAGATGCCGTCACCAGATAAAATACATAGCAGGTTCAAAGCACATGACCTCACCTCCTCAAGAGATAAGCTGGGTCATATGCGTCTGTTTGGGTCCTGGACAAGAGTGGGTACTACTCAAGTGAAACCAGAAGTCCCAGCTCAGTGACACATGATGACCACAATGCCGACAGCTCAGAACTCAGGACTGAGTTGCTTGTGAGGCCAGCCATCCAAGAAGGGAGATAAGATGGGGCGATAGGTAACTACCCAAAATGCTGACCAAATCCTCACACTGCCACAGTTTCTGGGGCCTCTCAAAGAGAAGAGGAAGGTCCTGATTTTCATGCTGCCTAACACAATGGCCTTCAACAGACAGGCATCCCTTGGTGGCCCGAAGGCTGTCTCATGGTAGCTGGTTAACTAGTGTGTGCTAGGGGAAGAAATTACCTCACTGATTCTTTGCTCTACATATAAAATAATTCACTTACCCCAATTCTTCACAGAAAGTCACCAGGGCATCGAAGGCCAAGAGAGTGGCTTTATCAGATGCTTTGTTCCCTCTCTTTTCCTAGAGACAAAAACCACTTAGCAAGTCTTATAGAATTGGACAAACCTGTAGCCACAGACAGTAATGCACAGTGTCCCATGAGAACCCCCAGACCATTCAATCTGGGACTGAAGCTTTTGAGAACTTCCATTTTCAAAAAGCTCCTCCTATTCAAAAGACCCATGGACTAGCATTTGGGAAACACTATATAATGTGATCTAATTTAATAGTAAACATACATGAGTGTTGTGTATTTACATATGTATGAACATATATATTTATATACAGATTGGAGGATATATACTAAAATGTTCGGCCGGGCGCAGTGGCTCACGCTTGTAATCCTAGCACTCTGGGAGGCTGAGGCGGGCGGATTGCTCAAGGTCAGGAGTTCAAAACCAGCCTGAGCGAGACCCCGTCTCTACTATAAAAATAGAAAGAAATCAATTGGCCAACTAATATATATATATATATATATAAAAAATTAGCCGGGCATGGTGGCTCATGCCTGTAGTCCCAGCAACTCGGGAGGCTGAGGCAGTAGGATTGCTTGAGCCCAGGAGTTTGAGGTTGCTGTGAGCGAGGCTGACGCCACGGCACTCACTCTAGCCTAGGCAAGAAAGCAAGACTCTGTCTCAAAAAAAAATAATAAATAAAAAATAATAATAATAATAAAATAAAAATAAAAAAAACTAAAATGTTAACAATGAATTTGTGTGACAAATTTAAAACATGTACAATTTAAAACAAATACAATTTTAAAAATGCTGACTCAGAAGCCTGTGGTACAGGGTAGGGTAGAGGTAGGCAAGCTGCCCACTAAACAACAGAGTAAGACTGCAGGGGTGCAACCTTCCCTCCCATGCCCTTCTGTTCAAACACCCAGGGGACCAAGTGCACCCCTGGGATGACATGACCACAAAACAGGACCCTAGAGGTTTCTTGAGTCTCTGCTTACCCAGGAGGCTGACAGCAGCCCTGCTGACCCATCACTGAGCAAAGCACCCCAGATGGCACAGGGCAGGGCAAGGGGCTCTGGAAGGGGCTGATAATACAGATAGGGTGTCACCTTCTACCTGCAGGTAGGGAGCATCCTGACTGAGAAGGGTTGGTCACCAGGCCTGGACCCCAGCTCCCTTGGCCACAGGCTGACATCAGAGTAGTGGCTCATGGGAAGCAGCTAGCTGGAAGGTCTGAGGCCTGGCTCTGGAGCCAGGGAGGAGCTAGGTGAAGGAGACAGTACTGTTAAGGCAGATAAAGAGGCAGTAGCCTCAGGATTCTGCCCTCCATCCCCCAGGGTTTTCCAAGCCAAAGCCTACAACTTACTTTTAAAAAAGGAAAAAAGAAAAAAAAAACACTTAAGTTACAACTATGGGGAAAAAAAACCTTACACAAAATCCAAACCGTTTTCATCTCCCCCCTCCCACCTCTCCCTAACACAATAGTTTCCTGTTTTCATTACTTTCTTTCTTCCTTTTTTTTGTGTGTTGAGACAGAGTCTCACTCTCTCATCCTGGGTAGAGTGCAGCGGCGTTGTAGCTCACTGCAACCTCAAACTCTTGGGCTCAAGCAATCCTCTTGCCTTAGCCTCCCGAGTAGCTGGGACTACAGGTGTACACCATGACACTCAGCTGATTTTTTTTCTATTTTTAATAAAGACAGGGTCTCACTCTTTCTCAGGCTGGTCTCAAGCAATCCTGCTTTGGCCTCCCAGAGTACTAGGATTACAGGTGTGAACCACCACACCCCAGCCACTTCCTTTCTTTTTTAAATCTGGGAAGCCAGGGAATGGCTGCTGGAGAGTGGGGACAGGGACACAGTGGGACACAGCCCATCTCTGGTGGGAGGGAGGTGGCAGCACGAGTCTCTGCCACATTGTCAATCGCAGGCACCCATTAGCCAGCCTCCCTGTGGCTCCCACTGGAGGTGAGGGGGGGCAGGAACAGGTGGTTCCAATGGCTGAGCCATCAGCACTCCTGGCCTTCCCAGAGGGACTTCCTCTGCATATGTCTCTAATCAAAAAGACAGGCTCACCTTGGGCTGAAGCCAGTACAGGAGGGATGGACACTATACCTTTAGAATGTGGACACTTTGTCAGGGCAGTGGAGCTGTAAAGACAGCAGCTAACTTCCTTCCATGCCCATTCCTGGAGGTAATTTCCCTGTTACTGACTGAAGCTCTGTTCCTGCTCTGCTCTCAGGAAATTTCTGACTTCACACATTTTAAGGCTGTGCTATGGACTAGTCGCTGACTAGTGGTTATTTCTGAATAATGTGATTATCTGTCACTGGCCTTTTTTGTACATGTCTATTTACTAAAATTTCTTTTTTAAAAACTGTGAATTTTTAAAAAAAATACAGAAAAGTGAATAAAACAGACACTGATATATGAGACATTATCTATTGACTTTCTGCTTTGGGGAGGTGACTCATCCCCCCGCCCCTGCAAACACACATATTTTCTCTACTCCCAAGCCCCCAATGTTAATCTACTACCATCAAACCAACCATCAATTTCTTATTAAATCAGTAATTTCCTTATTATCTCTTTTTTTAAAAAAGCAGGATTGATCTTGACTTTATAAAATAACATGTACATAAAAGGCAGAATCAAGATCATTTAAACTCAGCCAGGCACGGTGGCTCACACCTGTAATCCTAGCCCTCTGGGAGGCCAAGGCGGGCAGATTGCTCAAGGTCAGGAGTTCAAAACCAGCCTGAGCAAGAGCGAGACCCTGTCTCTACTAAAAATAGAAAGAAATTAATTGGCCAACTAAAAATATATAGAAAAAATTATCTGGGCATGGTGGCACATGCCTGTAGTCCCAGCTACTCAGAGGCTGAGACAGAAGGATCGCTTGAGCCCAGGAGTTTGAGGTTGCTGTGAGCTAGGCTGGTGCTACGGCACTCTAGCCCGGGCAACAGAGTGAGACTGTCTCAAAAAAAAAAAAAAAAAAAAAAAAAGATCATTTAAACTTTTATGAAGGAAAAAGTCTAACCTAGGCTGGGTGCGGTGGTTCACGCCTGTAATCCTAGCACTCTGGGAGGCTGAGGTGGGCGGATAGCTCAATGTCAGGAGTTTGAAACCACCCTGAGCAAGAGTGAGACCCCATCTCTACTAAAAATAGAAAGAAATTAACTGGCCAACTAAAAATATAGAGGAAAAAAAAAATTAGCCAGGCATGGTGGCACATGCCTGTAGTCCCAGCTACTCAGGAGGCTGAGGCAGAAGGATTGCTTGAGCCCAAGAGTCTGAGGTTGCTGTGAGCTAGGCTGATGCCATGACACTCTAGCCCAGGCAACAGAGTGAGACTCTGTCTCAAAATAAATAAATAAATAAAAGTCTAACCTAGCTTGTTGCAGCTGCCTACCAACACAGCATTTCCACCTTGCTATACTTCTAGGCTGGGAGCACTATTTTATAGAAGCTCCATTTGGGCTCTGAAATAAGCTACATGGAACTGAAGAGTGGTGGGCTCAGACAGAAAAGGCTTCTATTTCCCAGGACTTACCCGAAGTTTCGATACTTCCTTCCTGATCAGAAAGCTAACTTGGTCCCGATCATTCCTAGAGTAATAGAGACGGCACCAGGAAGGCTTTCCATCCCTACCAGCCCGGCCAGACTCCTGGTAGTATCCAGCCATTGACTTGGCAATATTCCAGTGGGCGACAAACCTGTAGGATCAGAAGTGACAAGCAGCGTGAGATGTGTCAGAAGCACTAAGTGCCCCTCGCAGGAGTGATCCTGAGTTAGGAGAGCAGAGCTGTTTGCACAGTGACTAGGAGTGGGGAGGCCACCAGGTAGGAAGGCACAGGGAAGAGTCCAGAGTAAGCATGGCTAAGACACCTGTGGCCCATCAGCAGGTCTTCCTGATAGGAGCAGCCTAGAGGCCACAGCTGGAGTTAAGAAGCAACTGCAGTACATACGGGGAACCAAAAAAATAATCAGCCAGATCAGCCAGGGCCCAGTGGAAAAAATACTGGACCTAAAGAAACAAGGCTAGGTCAGACGCGGTGGCTCACGCCTGTAATCCTAGCACTCTGGGAGGCTGAGGCAGGCGGATTGCTCGAGGTCAGGAGTTCAAAACCAGCCTGAGCAAGAGCGAGACCCCGTCTCTACTATAAATAGAAAGAAATTAATTGGCCAACTAACATATATAGAAAAAATTAGCCGGGCATGGTGGTACATGCCTGTAGTCCCAGCCACTTGGGAGGCTGAGGCACTAGGACTGCTTGAGCCCAGGAGTTTGAGGTTGCTGTGAGCTAGGCTGACACCAGGGCACTCACTCTAGCCTGGGCAACAAAGTGAGACTCTGGCTCAAAAAAAAAAAAAAAAAAAAGAAAACAAAAAGAAACAAGACTAGGCTCTGCCACTTAGGAGCTACACAACCTTAAAGAAGTCCTTTATAACTTCTTTGAAGAGGGAAAGGGATAATATTTATTAAATATCAACTATGAGCCAGTTTATGTATTTGCCTCATTTAATTGTTAGTCACCATCATTTCAGGTAGCCCATTCTACAGAAGATGAACTTGAGACTCAATGAGGTAAATTGGTACAAGGTCAAAGAGTGAGGGGACAGTAGAGCTAGGATTTGAGCATAGGGGTGTCTCACTTAAAAGCTGGCTCCTAAAAAGACACTGCAGACCTAGGGCTCAAACTCTAATTCCAAAGTTTGTGTTCTTCAAATGTAATACACTAATTCCTACCCTGACTAACTCAGGGTCACTGTGAGGCTCAACGAGACCATGTATACAAGAGTGCTCCGTAAACCATACAAGGCATTATTGTTTAGTGTTAATCAAAGTAAAGGGCTTCAGGCTGTAGCCCAAAATGCCTCTTGAAGGTCAGGCCATGGCTAGAGGTAAAAGCCTCCCCAGTAGTTGCTAGTGTGGGGCTAGGAGGCTGGGATGCACCCCGACTCTTTTAGACTGGCAGTAAGCAGTAATAAAAAGTGGTAGTAATAAGAGCTTTGCCTTTGATTTCCCACCGAGAGCAGCTTAAAATATAGTCATGTCTCACTTAATGACAGAATACATTTTGAGAAATTTGTCATTAGATGATTTCATCATTGGGCAAACATTATAGAGTGTACTTACACAAACCTAGATAGCACAGCCTACTACACACCTAGACTATATGGTATAGCCTATTGCTCCCAGGTTATAAACTTGTATAGCATGTTACCATACTGAATACTGCAGGCGACTGTAACACAAATCAGCAGGTGTTAGAAATTTCTCAGCTCCTTTATAATCTTATGGGACCCCTGCTGTACACATCACCAGTTGTTGATTGAAACATCAACATGTGGAGCACGACTATAGTTTCTTCATTCTAGCCCCCTTGCAGGATTCACCCACTAAGATGTGAGGCAGCTGCATTAGTGGACAAGCCCAACAAATTGTATGCTGTCCCCTTTCCTGGGGGATGGCAGAATCGTGCTGCATAGTCAACTGGAAGCAGGCTATACAGAACTATCAGCGTTCAGGCTGTGTGCCAAGGACTCTCTCCTGGAGCCTCCTTCCCCTCTGGCCCTACGTGCACAGAGACCTGCTCATTTTAGCAGAGTACTAGAAAGCCCATCCTGGGGCAGGCCCAGATCAGAAAGTTAAGGCAAGAACTAAAGCTCACCTGACGTTGGCTTTATCCACTCCCATTCCAAAACTGATGGTTGCAACAATTACAGGGACCTTCTCCTCCATCCACTCGTTCTGCACCAGTGTTCTTTCAGAAGCCTTCAGCCCTGCAGAGGAGGGGAAGATGGGGAAGGGAACTTGCATTTCCCTTGGGATCTATTTTGGGTTTGACACTATGCTGGGCACTTCACTCTGACTCCATCACTTCCCAGCTGGATGACCTTGGGCCAGGCACTTAACCTCACTGAGCCTCAGCTGACAGACATAAAGACCCTAGCCCATGAGGGGCACAGAGCATTCAATAAACATTAGGCCATGATTCAAACCCAAGTCTGCTGGCCTCCAAAGCCTGTGCTCTTTCTATAACACCAACACCTGGGCTTATAAAAACTCATCACCTGCTGCTGGGTGGGCACGGAGTGAGTAGAAAAAGAATTCAGGAGTCACAATTCTCATTTTAGACCTCATTCATGTCTAGACTCTTTTTAGGGGATTTAAATGAATCACTTTAGCTCTGCCTGATTATCTGCAAAAAAGATAGTGGACCACCTGATAGTCAGGATCTATAAGGAACAAGAGACCAGTTAAGAGGCCTGTGAGAATGAAGAGGCCCACGTGGCCTGGGCGCACCTTACCTGCGTGGTAAGCCTTGGCGTTCACACCCCTGCAACTGAGCTCTATGGCCAGCTGTTCACAAGTCTCTCTAGTCCTGCAGTAGACAATGCCGCAGCCGGACAACAGCTGAATGGGGAGATGCAGGAAGAAAATAAGCATGGAAGGAACAATCGGTCTGCTGTAGTGTGACCTGCTTCAAGAGTAGCACTCTGCTCTTTCCCCCCGTCAGCTTCACAGTCTCCTCTGAGGCAGGACACCCAGCAGGGCTCTGCTACTTTACAAAAAGCAGGACCAAGGCTGCTCAAAACTCAACCTGGTTAACTCTTCTGCCTCCTTCCCGCAAACCTTGTGTGGTCTGCACAGGCCTCATCCAGAGGGCTGGCTGCCTGCCTTCCACAGAAGGATCCAGGACAAGAGAACCCCATTAAGGGGGACAATGCCAAGAAGTCATGAATTTTATAAGCTGGGCTAAGGAATAGAAAAAGCAAAGATCTTAGAAAACCAAGTGCCATCTCTACACTGCAGACAGCATCCCACAGCTCTAGGTGCTGCTTGGCTCCCACCCCAGTGCCTCACCCCTTTATCAGTCTTCTGTCCAAGAGCCTTAAGGCAGAAGTCCCTCAGGTTCCCGTAGAGGTCAGAAATCAGTTCCTTGAACTGCACATCATAGAAGAGGTTGGCCCGGAAGCAGGGAGTCTTGAACGTGGCAACTGGCTGCTTTAGGTGCAGGGCAGCAAACACGTCCTCTTGGACCTGCGGGGTGGCTGTGGCAGTCAAAGCCACACATGGGGTATGTCTCAGGCGGGAGCGCAGGGCACCCAAACGCAAGTAGTCAGGACGGAAGTCATGTCCCCACTGGGAAACACAATGAGCTTCATCCACAACCAAATAAGAGAGCAGGTGGCGGGATACCAGGGAGTTCAGGGTGGGTTGGAAGGAGGCTGATGCCGCCATCTCTGGGGTAATGTACAGAAGCCTGGTCTGGGGCTTTTCTTGCTCCAGGTCAGAGAGCAGCTCCTTCCTCTCCTGTGCTGAGAGCTTCGAGTTCAGGGAACGCACTTGTACCTTCAAAGCCAGCAAGTGGTCCACTTGGTCCTGAGGGCAGAACGGATAAAGCCACAGAGAGGAGTATAATTGGCCCTCAGAACTCAGGTAAATGTCATTGCAATTTCCTGGGGGATTTCCTGTCATAAAATGTCCTCCTCCTACTCTCCAGTATGTCTTCTCTTTGCACAGAAAAACAGGCTGGGTAGCACTTATCCGAAATGTTTGGGGCCAGAAGTGTTTTGGATTTCAGATATTTTTGGGTTCTGGAATATTTACATATACATAATGAGGAATCCTGGGGATGAGACCCAAGTCTAAACATGAAATTCATTTATATTTCACGTACACCTTATACACGTAGCCTGAAGGTAAGGTCATATAATTTTTTTTTGCATACTTCATGTCCTGAAAGTTTAATTTTATATATTCTTTTTAATAATTTTGTGCATGAAAAGTTTTGTCTCTGTTTTGACTGGACTCATCTCACATGAGGTCAGGTATAGAATTTCCCAGTATGGTGTCATGTGAGCACTCAAAAAGTTTCAGATTTCAGATGTTCACATTAGGGATGCTCAACCCGTACAGAAGTCAAGGTGTTTCAGTACAGGGTCTGGAGTCAAACAGACCTGGATTTAATTCTGGCTCACTTAATTGCCACATGCTCTCTGGCTGTTTCTTAACATCTAAGACTCAGTTTTCTTCCTTTCTCTTTCTCTCTCCCTTTGCTATGAAAATAGTAACTATCTATTAGGACTGTTGTATGAATTAAAGGAAATTTTACATCTCAATGATGAAATTAATGTGTATAATGCACTTAGCACAAAGCCTGAGACCTAATGAACATGCACCAAGTATTACTGCTGTTCCCTCTCTACCTTTCTTTATGGTGGTTGGATCTTAAGCACATGGCCACTCTTCCCCAATTCTGATTCTATCAGCCCATGTGCAGGCCTTAAATATAGTCACAACATCTGCAGAGCAGATGTTAACAAGTTTCTCATATTTTTTTTCTGTTTCACATACTGTGCTCTTACCAAAATAAAGCAGGTCACCAGGGATTCCTCATGTCAGTTTAGCTATCTATACATCTGCATCTTCTACCCTAACACCATGAGTACACAGATGTGTACATGTGGGACTGAGTATGTATGTACAGCTACAGTTCCATACTCCTCTGGAGAAAAAATAAGCAAAAAAGGTGAGAGATCTCAGGCCATCAAAACATAGAAGGCTCATTCATGACCCACAGAGTGATATGCACGAGTGGAGAACCCTTCATTTGGGCAATTCAGAAACCATATATAGAGAGTGAAACAGGCAAATCAGAAAAAATAATAGGCAAAAGACCAGATAAAGGAGAAGTGAAATTTCCAGCTATAAAAAACCTTCACTTAATCTTTTTGGGCTACCATCTTAATCTCCTAAGTCTCACCTGAATCAAAGCAATGAGAGGTGAGATTACAAGGGTGATGCCTTTGACCAACAGTGCAGGAAGCTGATAGCAGAGGGATTTTCCTGCCCCCGTGGGCATGCACACAAAGATATCCTTGTCCCCTGCAAAAATATAAGAAGACAGTATCTCAATGCTTCCTGCCTTTTCATCCAGGTTCTTGAAAATTAAATGAGAATGTAGGAAAAGCACCTAGCAAAGTATATGGCACAGGGGAGGGTCTCAATACAACATTAATTTCCTTCCCATCCTTTCTGTGAAAAGGGCAGGGATCCTGGGAGACTTGGAAATGTTCCCCCCACCCCCAATTCCAGTAATGGTAATGAAAACAAGGGTAGGGGCTGGGCACAGTGGCTCACGCCTGTAATCCTAGCACTCTGGAAGGCCCAGGCGGGAGGACTGCTTGAGCTCAGGAGTTCCAGACCAGCCTGACCAAGAGTGAGACCTCTTCTCTACTAAAAACAGAAAATTTAGCCAGGCATAATGTTGCACACCTGTACTCCCAGCTATTCGGGAGGCTGAGGCAAAAGGATAAGCCCAGGAATTTGAGGTTGCAGTGAGCTTCAATGATGCCACTGCATTCTACCCCGAATGACAGAGTGAGATTCTGTCTCAAAACAAAAAAACAAAACCCAAAAAAACAAAGGTAGGGAAGCCTGAGTCTGCTGAAATATAGATGATTGAATGAAACATCCATGAAAGCAGAATACTGCTAGAAAAGTTGGGATATCTGTGTAGACATGGCAGGATATTAGAGGTGTTTTGTTTATAAATGTATCATTAATATTACAGGACTGCTCCCATCTTGATCACCTCCATTTGTCACCATATCTCAGGCTTATAATATTATTAGTTCTTCTTTTGCTGGGACCCAGGCCACTCGATCTTCAACAAGGGGATGAACGAGTAGTAGGTCAGTGGTTAGGCAATTCAAGCCATCCTCACTACTGCCTACACACAAATGAACAATAATGGGAGTCTATGAACTGTTTTCAAACACAATTTGTAGCTCTAGCTATGAAATATAAGAACCAGAAGTTCTGCCATTAAAACTGCAAGCTTTGAGTGACAAGTCTAAAATATTTCCAAAACTAATTATGGACCAAGGGTAGGGAGGTAAAAAAGGGTCAGGAGAAGGGTGTTCAGCTGTGGTGTTATGGTACAGTCAGCACAAATGTAAAGGCAGGTAGCTTGGTAATATTACCTTTTACTACAGCCATGGTCGCACTCTTCTGTAGAGGCGTCTTAAAAGAGTCAAACCCAAAGACCTTCTTCAACGTGGTCTGGACTCGCCGCTCAGGGTCAAAAGGAAAGGAGGAAGGGCAGATGTTCATCTTAGTGAAAAACAGTGGCCAAATGTTAAGGCAAAAGTGGTGAAAGGTTGCCACAAGAACCCTTTGTTCTGCTTCAAAAATACAGCTTATTTTTCTCTGTGAGTAAAAACTTACTACATTAAATATATAATTTTCAAGTAATAAAGCTGCAGATGAACTGCCTCAAGCAATACATTCCTGAGTATTTAACATCTCCATTTTTATGCTCAATGAAAATAAAAATATTGAAGTGTCCCAGGCCACGGTATAGCACAGAGCTATAAATCAGTTAACGAGAAGAAACACAAAATGTCTTCGGAATAGTTGGGAGAACGTAGAATCGTCTTTCTAAGATCCACCTTCTGCTCCTTCTCTAAGTGCAGCCATGACAACCATTCTTCTCCCCCGCCCCCCGCTCTCCCTACAAGACCCCGCCCCTTCTCTCTTCCTCTGAGACCCAGATTTGCAATTTTCTCGCTTGGCCAACCGATGTCTCCCTCTGCAACGCAAGATATCGGAAGCCGGCCGTGGACTGTCCCGGAATGAAGGACTCTTGCTGGGCCCCGCTGGCTCTGGAACTACTCGAAGACCCGGGACACCAACCGCAACTCTGAGAAGCCAGAAACTGCTGCGAATTCAGCATTAGGCAGAACGCACACAACTTTATATCCGTCGCGTAGTGATGACGTTACGCTAGCGCTGTGAAGAGAAGCAGGGCAAGGCTCAGAAGCGGCCCTTTTGATTGGCTTCCAGTCTGGCGCGCGGTCTCTTGGGATCCGGAAGAAGTTGTCTTTCCGCACGGAAGTCGGCTGCTTTGAGTCATTAGAGTGAGCCACGCCGAGTCTGTGGGAATAAGATGGCGGGGAAGAAGAATGTTCTGTCGTCCCTGGCAGTTTACGCAGAAGATTCAGAGCCCGAATCTGACGGCGAGGCTGGAGTCGAAGCGGTGGGCAGCGCAGCTGGTGAGGCCCCAGTGGGAAACTGGAAGGGGAAATCAGGCGTCTGCCCGGAACACTGCCCGCCTAGCGGGGCGGGAGGGAAAGAAATGATTATTGTGCCCCCAGGAGCGGGCCCCGAAGCGCGGTAGGGGTCCCGGGTGGGATGGAGCATTATAGACTCTGTAGTAAGAATGAACCGTCTCTTTCCTGTTGTTCCCATTATTCTGCCGAAATTTACTGAAAGTTTTCTCCGTGCCGGGCATCGTGGTGGCAGAGAGATGGATGAGAGAGAGGTATTCAAGGCTGCTGAACTATCTATTCCCTCTGGGCTCGTTGTTCAGATGGGAGAGAGCAATGAGTAAAACATACGTGGAGGGTGAAAAACGTTTTGTTAAGTTTATAAGTTTTTAATTAGAAGTGTGCCCCAAACGCATCTTGGAACTTTTAAAAGTGAATATATCTGGTCTCCAAAGTAAGATGTATTTTGGTACATCCGGAGTGAGATATGGGCATTTGTGAACTCTTTAAGGTTCCTGCGTGATTCTGTTACTTTGTGAATTTGTAAAGCCTATTGGTGATTTTGTTGTCGTCCTCAAGTTGAGAATCACAAAGTTAAAGAAGGGGAATAGATTTCTTGGGGAGAATGGAGAGAGCAAGTTACCTAGTATTTTATATCTGGACCTTGGTTTCTTCATCTGGAAAGTGAGAGGTATTAGATTAGCTACTCTCATATTTTGTTGTTTTGTATGGTCTCTTCCAGTCAGAATGCTCCCATTGGTTTCCTAGCACTATGTAGTGTTTTTGTTTGTTTTGCTTTAAATTAAGAAAAAGGTTTTTTCAAGTAGGTTTGATTTGGAAACCCGTTGGAGTGCCCCTGGTCCTGTTCGAGGAAAAAGCATACAAAAATGAGGAAGACAGTCCCTCTGTCTTGTTCAAGAAGACTAGTTCACAGTTGCCTATGGTATAAGGTTGAGATATGAGATGTGTGTTAAAAGAGGTGTTCAAACAATGTGCTATTATTCAGAGAAGGGAAGGATTCAACTGACATAATAGACAGGCTGAATCTGTTGGTTTTTTTCCCTATTCTTTTAATGATTTTGTCCACTAAATTTTGGCTTTCCTGAGGGCAGGATTTGGGCCTGTGGTCACTTACATGAGATTTAGGTTTCCCTTTTATCTTCAGAGATAGTCCTAGCCACTCAAGTCACTGGAAAATTTTCTTACATCCCCTATACTTTTTTTTTTTTTTTTTTTTAACTGTTTCAGAAGAGAAAGGTGGGTTGGTATCTGATGCCTATGGAGAGGACGACTTTTCTCGCCTAGGGGGTGATGAAGATGGTTATGAGGAAGAAGAGGACGAAAACAGCAAACAGTCGGTAGGTAAATCTCCTAAATCAAGACTGGCTCAAAGCACCATTTCATGTGTCAGAAACTTTCTGACTATGCCAACAGTTTTCCATTTCATGGCTAACCTCATACCACCCCCCCCACCCTTTGGTTTGGTATTAAACTGAGTTGGATATCATTAGTCCTGTTGAAAATTAAATTTATTTTCACCTGGATCATTTAATCTTTGAAATGAAATTAATCTTTGAAATGAAACTTTGGGGAAAAAATAGTGAACTATTTTATTTAACCCAGATATCAGTGAGTATTTTATGTTGCATGTCCCATTTTAAATAATTTGTTCTATTTGTAGCATTCACCCTAATTGGTCCATCATTTATATCTGCAGTCAACTCTGCATTGTTCTTAATCTTGGTTGGGGCTCATTCAAATCTTTCAGTTTATTAACAAGGTAAGGAATGAAAATTATTTAGTTTTCACCTGCTTTGATCCTCCTTAACTTCTTTCTTGACATTTTACTTGTCAGTTTTTATCAGGGTGCTTTGGTTCTTGATCATAAATCCTGCCTGAAGTTTGGTAGGTGCTGGCTAACAAAGAAAGGAGAACTTGTGCCTTTATTAACAAGAAAGACTTTAGGATCACAATCACCTGAGGAGCATGAGCCAGCATTTTAAAGTTTGGAGAAAAAGCAATGAATTTCAGGCTGGTGCTTAGTACAAAAACATACAAAGTTGAATCTGGATATCAGATCTGGCTACTTAGCAGCAGTTTTAAACACTCATGATGGGTCAGGCACAGTGGCTCATGCCTGTAATCCTATCACTCTGGAAGGCTGAGGCGTGTGAATCACTCGAGGTCAGGAGTCCAAAATCAGCCTGAACAAGAGCGAGCCCCCGTCTCTACTAAAAATAGAAAGAAATTAATTGGCCAACTAAAAATATATAGAGAAAAAATTAACCAGGCATGGTGGCGCATGCCTGTAGTCCCAGCTACTCAGGAGGCTGAGGCAGGAGGATCACTTGAGTCCAGGAGTTGGAGGTTGCTGTGAGCTAGGCTGACTCCACAACATGCTAGCCCAGGCAACCAAGCGAGACTCTGTCTCAAAAAAAAAACCACTCATGATGTTTGAAACCAGCCTGAGCAAGAGGGAGACCCCGTCTTTACTAAAAATAGAAAGAAATTAATTGGCCAACTAAAAATATAGAGAAAAAATTAGCCGGGCATGGTGGCGCATGCCTGTAGTCCCAGCTACTCAGGAGGCTGAGACAGAAGGATTGTTTGAGCCCAGGAGTTTGAGGTTGCTGTGAGCTAGGCTGATGCCACAGTACTCTAGCCCGGGCAACAGGGTGAGACTCTGTCTTAGAAAAAAAGAAAAGAAAACGCTCATGATGTACTTTATTTTTATTTATTTATTTACTTATTTTTGTTTTTTGAGACAATAGTCTGGCTCTGTTGCCGGGTTAGAGTGCAGTGGATCAACATAGTTCATTACACCCTCAAACTCCTGAGCTCATGCAATCCTCCTGCCTCAGCCTCCTGAATAGCTGTGATTACAGGTATGAGTCACCACGCCCAGCTAATTTTTTCTATTTTGGGTAGAGATGGGATCTTGCTCTTGCTCAGACTGTTCTCAAACTCCTGACCTCAAGCGATCCTCCCACCTCAGCCTCCCAGAATGGTAGGAATATAGGTGTGAACCACCATGCCCAGCCTATTACTTATATAAAAATTTTGTTATATGGTGATATGTAAATGTTAGCATTTTAATGCTTTCCACATTAAACAGAAATGTATTTTGTATTTTATGCTCTTAGGAGATATTTTCATGCCTTGAGCCCCGCCCATTAATGCTGATAATTCAGAGTTGACTGAAATTGTTTAGAAAAGTTTACAGGTGGTTTTATTTTTCTGACTTTTCTCAAGTACATACAAATTGGCTTAATATCCATAATTGTTTTCTTTCCTAAATTTGCATAGCATGTATTTGAGGTGTTCCATATTGGCTTTGCTTAGAATTTTCAGCATGTTTAAGCTTTATTTCATATTTTAGTAAAATCCTCTCGTCAAATCCAATATAGACATTCTGAAATGTAATTGTATTCAGCTGAGCTCTGTCTCTGATTATTGATTTCAATTGAGATTATGAGATTGCATTTGAAAACTTTGACTCACTAGTACCTTATAGGGTAGTTAAAACCTATCAAAACCATCAGTATAGTCCGTTAAGTCTCTTTACCTGGAGTGCTCTGTAATGTTTGGGTAAAGTGTAGCTTTGTTGAAAATAATGGTTTAAAGTGAAACTTGTTTTTCCTAGGCATTTAGTTAAAGGTTCTGTGCATTGGGAATGTTCTGGGTAGTGGAGGTGATGTGGATTAACTAGCTACTAAGGTACATCATCCAGCATCTGCTCCCTATCTTTGACCTTCATAGCATCAGTGTTGAGTGGAACGATGGGTTTGCTTTGGAAAATGCCTTACCCACGTGATGCTTTGTGTCAGGCAGGGCTCATTTGGATAAAGAACAAGACTTGGTAGGATGGGTCAATCTGTGAGAACTCAGATGGAGGCAGAGCTCCCTCAATGAGATCCAGGGAAGCCTGGGCATTGCTCTTTGGTCCTGCCTTTCCTGGGTCACTTGCTCTGGTCATATGGTGCCTACTTTCCTGTGTTCATGTTAGTACAAATGCTACTGGGTTGAGGTACTAGGGTATTGCTATGTGTGAGTCATGTCACTTTGATGTTGATGTTTTGGTAGGTCTGAGTCTGTATATGTGTATATGAGAGGCAAAGGAGGGGAAACAAGGTTCTTAATCCTAGTTTAAATAATTCATATTTCAGTGGGAACACTATTTTCTCTTTTATCCTATGGCTGGGTTTTGCTCTTTTCTGAAACATATTGCAACCTTTCTCCATTTTTTTATGTGATTTTTAACTTGGGCATTTTCATTGACGTGGACTGTGGCACCACTAGAATAACTACTGACTTTGAGCTGCTGGTGTTTTCTGGTTTTTCCCCCCTTCTCTTTCTCTAGTTCTGGGTCATGTGGTAGGGGAGGGATTCTTGGTGGGATGACCCCAGCTGGGTAAATGGGCTGTTTGCTCCAGCCCCTAGTTATGCATGTGAGACCCCTCAGGCCCACTCCTTTAAGCTTAATCCTCTAAATTCTTTGTCTTGTAGGAAGATGACGATTCAGAGACTGAAAAACCTGAGGCTGATGACCCAAAGGTATTTGGTGTTGGCTGTGGTGGGGTGGCTGGATGCAAACAAGGTGTTTCAACATTATGGTTCAGTTCATATGTCTGGTCAAGATCTGTCCCACTAACACACTATGTGACCATGTGGATATTTTCTAGGATAAAACCAGCTTTATAAAGAAAGAACCTAGCAGAGTGGATTTCTGCAGATTATGCTATATCTGTAGATTAGGAAAGCAAAAGGACTGAGTCCAACAACCCACTTGCACTTTGCATCGTGGGTCACTGCCCCTTCAGGTGGGTTAGATATGGGACTGTTTCTAGGCTCAGAAAAGTATAAGGGCCACCTTGCATGCTCTGAGTTCTCTAATCATCTAGAAGTGAATAAGAGACTATAAGACTCAGACCAAAGTGAGGCCTCTCCACAGTTGTTAGGGATACTGAGCCTAATTCTGATTTTTTTAGGGATGTGCCCTTCCACTCTTGGGCAAGCCATGCAGAATGGTCTTTTTTGAAACAACATAGCCATTCTTATAGTCCCATCCTAATAGCAGCTGAGAGTAATTTACAGCAATTCCTGTAACATTCCTTAAGGATCCTATCATGGTAAAGATTAAGACCCTCGGCCGGGCGCTGTGGCTCACGCCTGTAATCCTAGCTCTTGGGAGGCCGAGGCGGGCGGATTGCTCGAGGTCAGGAGTTCAAAACCAGCCTGAGCGAGACCCCGTCTCTACTATAAATAGAAAGAAATTAATTGGCCAACTGATATATATATATAAAAAAAATTAGCCGGGCATGGTGGCGCATGCCTGTAGTCCCAGCTACCCAGGAGGCTGAGGCAGAAGGATCACTCGAGCCCAGGAGTTTGAGGTTGCTGTGAGCTAGGCTGACGCCACGGCACTTACTCTAGCATGGGCAACAAAGTGAGACTCTGTCTCAAAAAAAAAAAAAAGATTAAGACCCTCTTGTGTTGATTAAGTTGCTGTGCTGCGCGCTGGGCATTAGAAATGTCCCTGTTGAAAAATCATTCTTTTTTTTTTCCTTGAGACATAGTCTCACCTTGTTGCCCAGGCTAGAGTGAGTGTCGTGGCATCAGCCTAGCTCACAGCAACCTCAAACTCCTGGGCTCAAGTGATCTTCCTGCCTCAGCCTCCTGAGTAGCTGGGACTACAGGCATGCACCACAGTGCCCGGCTAATTTTTTCTATATATATTAGTTGGCCAATTAATTTCATTCTATTTATAGTAGAGATGGGGGTCTCACTCTTGCTCAGACTGGTTTCGAACTCCTGGCCTTGAGCAATCCGCCCGCCTTGGCCTCCCAGAGTGCTAGGATTACAGGTGTGAGCCATCGCACCTGGCCAGAAGACTCATTCTTTATGAGACAATTTTTTTTTCTCAAAGAGAAATACTAATCCCATCACTTTAGGTCTGGGGAATGGTGACCAAGGTTTGCAATTAGAAGCTACTTTGAAACCAACTGTAGCCTTAAAGGCAACCTAGTGGAATTTAAGAAAATATGTCTGATTATAACCTAAAACAGCAGTATACTTGAAAGTGTAGTGTGAGCTGTTCCATATTTAAACTGATTCTGTGATTGGATGGAACTGTGTGCAGCCATTGAAATAAATCATGAAAAGTTGTGAATGATAGAACATGTTTTACCAAGAAAGAAAGTTTTGGCACCAGTACGCAGGAGAAGGAAAAAATGAACCCTAGAATCTCTTAAATGCAAGCTCTTTTCTGTGCTGAGTGCAGAACCAAGGCGTAACAACTCATCCAAGCATTACTGGCAAGAGGATATGAGGCAGGCCTGTGGCCCCATAGATCAAAGATGGTTGCATCTCTGCTCAGGCTTGCAGAAAGAAGGCAATCGGTAGTATTAGTATTAGTATTAGTATTCCTTCTCTGTCATAGTATTTGGGGTATATGGGACTTAGAGCCTGCATGTAAAACAAACACAGGGGAGATGTCAGATGTTGGGATTCAGTGTATAGGGAAAGGAGGATTTGGGAGCCCTGGAGCCTATACGTATACAGTTGCAGCCTTTGCTTAAGGCTGGAAGGCCTCCTGGTGAAGTTGGCTGGAGAGCAGGGTGCATGCACTTAACTGTCACCCCTTCTAGAGTGCTGTGATCCAGGCAGCAAATCCCTGGGGAATGATATGCCTTTGTGAGTTGGATGGTAGAGAGACATGAAAAATAAAACAGACTTCACTATTGTCTGAGAGCAGTTGCTAAAGAATGGGGGAAATACCAAAAAGACAAAGTTGGGAAGAGTGTGAGTGTGTCTTTTGTGTTCAGCCTCCCCTTCTCAAGCACATGTCAAGATTGGGAAGACCTGTCTACTTGTGCCTTGACTAATTTGCTTCACTGTACCTCATTCAGTCACTTGAACTTCTTATTCAAATCTTATTAAGTCTTATTTTGGAATGAAAAGTTTTCAACAAACAATTTCTGTTCCTGTTGGAGAGCCTTCAGAAACCAGAACATAAAATCTAGCCCTCAAAGTAACTTGATTTAGTTCTTTTGGTGGATGATTATGTAGGGTTTAGACAGAGCTTGCTAGCTTAGATGTCCTCCAGTCCCCAGTGGCTGCCAGAGGCCAACCTTGGAGAGTCCTCAGGGAATATCCAAGGACTAGAAATGATCCCCAGCCTGAGTCTTCTGTGATGCCCTTGTCTTAGGCTTGGCCCTGGCTGCCTCCTGCCTGACTTTGCATCAGACTGTCTTCCAGGTAGTAGCCTGTACCTCAAATCTAGAACTTTTTCTGGCACATTTAAGTTTTATTTTAATTGATATTTTATAGCATTTTTTATATTCTAAACTCTTAATTTTGAATATTTCTGCCTTAAGCATATGAAGTTTCTAACAATAGGATGTTTCTGGTGGATCTTTGTTAGAGGTGTCATTTATTTTGTTAGCATGTGGATTGCTGTCATAATTGTCTTTGCCACTAGATGGCATTCTCCCTTCTACTTTGGCTTTTTGAGATCTGCTTTTAATATATTCTATAACTATTCTCAAAACATTTTAGATTCTTTACACAATTAAAAATTGATAATCTTAAAGAGATTTTGTTCATTTTGGTTTTATCCATTTATGTTTACTGTTGTTAAAACTAAGAAAATTTTAAATTATTTATTTAAAAATAAACCTATTACATATCTAATAACATTTTTAGGAAAAATAAGTATTTCTGAAACAAAAAAAGTTAGTGCAGAGTGGCATTTGTTTTACAAGTTTCTTTAATGTCTGGCTTAATAGAAGACAGCTGGATTTCATAACTGCTTCATTCAATATGTTGCAATATGTTATGTTGCAACATATTTTGCAACAGATTGAAGTATTTGAAGGAAACCTGGTCTTACACAGGTAGTTGGAAAGAGAGAAGTATTTTAATAGCCCTTTCAGGTCATTGTAGATACTCTTTGATACTTCATCAAAACTCAGCAAGCAATAGTTTCCTAAAAAAGGATAGTTGCAACATGGAATGTGAAACCTTATCAGTGAACTTTTGTATTGTTTCACTAAAATCCACTGGTCTGTTTTGTACTTTGAATGGATCTTTTACCCATATACGACTGTACATCATCATCAGGCACCAGTGATTTGAAAATTGTTGATTTATTGAGTTATACAAATCTCTTAAATATTGACACATTTTGTTCTATAATACCCAAAAAATCTTATTTATTAAAGACATTACTGATCTCATCAGACAAACTGTTAATGGTTGGGCACAGTGGCTTACACCTGTAATCCCAACACTTTTCCAAGCCAAGGCAGGAGGATCACTTGGGGCCAGGATTTAGAGACCAGCCTGGACAACATAGTGAGACCCTGTCTCTACAAAAAAATTTAAAAATCAGCTAGGTGTGGTGACACACACCTGTAGTCCCAGCAACTCAGGAGGCTGAGGCAGGAGGATCACTTGAGCCCAGGAGTTCAATCAAGGCTGCAGTGAACTGTGATCACACTGCTGCACTCCAGCCCAGGCAACAGAGTGAGACCCTGTCTCAAAAATAAAAAGCCATTAAGTATTGGAAAGCTGTCAGACTCGCAGTAGGGAGTACACATTTTCCAGGAATCTAATCATTTTTGCTTGAAAGCTTGAATTTTATCATTGCCAATAAGTACTATTGAGAGTTTTCCTTGAGGTAAGTAACAGGCTTCATTTTTGAAAATATGTCTGCCAGATACCCAAGTCCAGATAACCAGTTTGTCTGTCATTGTTTCAAGTAAAAATGGTCTTCCATGAAGAAAATGGCCAGTTCAACTTGTAACTGGAAATCACATAAACTAGTCTACCCTTAGTGGTGGTTTCACTTACCTGGAGTCAACTTCAATTCAAAAATATTACATGCAGTAAGATAGTTTGAGAGGGACCATGTTCACATTACTTTTATTATAGTATATTCTTATAACCATGCTATTTTTATTACTAATCTGTTACTGTGCCTAGTTTTGGGGGGTTTTTTCTCCCCCTGTGACAAGGTATGCACTGTCACCCAGGTTGGAGTGTAGTAATGCAATCATAGCTCACTGTAACCTCGAAGTCCTGGGCTCAAGCAGTCCTCCCACCTCAGCCTTCCAAAGTGCTGGGATTATAGGCATGAGCCACTGCACCTGGCTGTGCCTAGTTTATAAATTAAACTTTATCAAAGGTGTGTATGTATAGGAGAAAATGTAGTATATGTATAGTTCAGTACTATCCATGGTTTCAGGCAACCACTGGGAGTCTTGGAATATATCCTCCATGGATAAGGAGGGACTGTTATATATGCTTTTGCTTGAGAGAACCTCTAACTTTGGTATGCAGCAGAAGTGTTTATGCATACCTCTCATGTCATTGCACAAATTTATTTTTTATTTTTTGAGACAGAGTCTTGCTTTGTCACCCGGGCTAGAGTGCCATGGTGTCAGCCTAGCTTACTGCAACCTCAGACTCCTGAGCTCAAGCGATCCTGCCTCAGCCTCCCCTGTAGCTGGGACTACAGGCGCGTGCCACCACACCCAGCTAATTTTTTCTCTGGTTTTTTTTTTTTTTTTTTTATTTTTTAGCAGAGATGGGGTTTCTTTCTTGCTCAGGTCAGTCTCAAACTCCTGACTTCAAGGGAACCTCCTGCCTTGGCCTCCCAGAGTGCTGGGATTACAGGCATGAGCCATCATGCCTGGCCTCACACAAAATGTTAAAGAGATTTGTGTGATCTCTTTAAACATTGAGATCTAATAAAACTAATCACTTTTTACTGCTTTGTCAGAACATTCTTAAGTGAAATTGGCTTTTTTTTTTTTAATTGACTGTATAATGACTACTGCTACAGTTAGGTGCTGCTACCTTGATTTGTTCTGAAGGCCAGCAGTTTACTCATCGTTGCTTGTGCACATGTCTACACAATGAAAATGGCAAATAATTGACTTACTATTATGAAAACAGTTTTGCCCTTATAGACATCCAGGGGTCCACAGACCAGCTTTGAGAACCACTATTCTTCTAAAACAGAAATTGTGGGTTGGTGATATTAAACAGTTGTTTGAGAACTGTTTTTATTGCACTACAAATGTCCACTAAGTTGTTAGCCTTATGGGGTCCTGAGCTACATTGGGGGAGGTATAGTATCCAGAGTAAGATGGTTCAGCCCAGTGTGCTGGGGAGAAGTTAAAGCTCTGGAATCAGAACTCAGTTTGAATTCTAGCTCTGTTTGGGGAAGTCTTTTAACCTCAGTTTTTTCACCTGGAAAATAGCATCATCATAAAATCTGCCTCATTCATTTTATGAAAATTAAGTCAAAGCGAAGTTCAGTCGTCCCTCAATATTCATGGGAATTGGTTCCATGACCTCCTGCAGATACCAAAATCTGCAGGTGCTTCAGTCCCTGATGTAAACTGGCATAGTATTTGCATATAACCTATATACATCCTCCTGTATACTTTTTAAATCATCTCTAGGTTGCTTATAATACCTAATGTGGTGCAAATGCAATGTAAATAGTTGCTGTATATTGTTTAGAAAATAACGACAAGCATAAAAGTTTGTACATGTTCAGTACAGGTACAATTTTGTAGGTTTGGGGTTTTTTTTTTAAATAATTTTGATCTGAGATTGGTTGAATCCGTGAATGCAGAGGGCTGGCTGTATGTGGCTCAATAGTGTTTGGTGTGTCTGTGTTCTGTAGTGTCAGTTGCAATGGCCACTGCTACCAGTACCTCCTGTGCTCATTTTCCAGGCTGGTCACACCATGTCATTGGCCTGTTTTGGAATCAATTCTGTGGGTTTGGGTTTTTTTGTTTTATAGAACAATGAACACCTTTCTTACATGAGCTGAGACAGGAGGATGTATTTCCTTTTCTGGGCCTTGGTTTTCTTCAGATGGAAGTTCAGCTCCTTGCCCTCTAGCACACAGCTGGCTGCTCAGCCACACTGGCACAGTCTTGATGCAATGCATGCAAGAAACTTGCCCTGCTGGGACTGCTCCTCCAGAAAACTGATTTTAGCATTCTTTTTCCTTTCTTCTGAATTTTTTTGGATCATTTTTTAACATCTTTTCCTCCTGGGATTCAGCTACCCCCCCTTCTTATGGCCGAGGGGCAGTGCATAGTGGAACTCATACCACCGTTGGTACGTGTGCCGTCAACGAGCATGATGCAGTTGCTCACCAGGGTCTTGTTGCAGGACAGATCATTATCGGATGCATCATAGACAACATCAGTGAACCTTGTTTTGTGAATACAACACTTGGAGCCCCAAGGAAGTTCCCCTCAGCCAGCCTTAGGGCATGGTATTTCTTGTTACCTCCCTGCACACGGACTGTGTGAATAGTGTTGGCAGCTGGGCATGCCAGTCGTACTTCTGCTTGTGGTAGGGTTTTCTGTTGCCCCCAGTCTTGCGGTGCTTGTGTCAGTTGTCCCAAGAGATGCCCATCACTCGGCCAAATTCTGTGTTTTGGGACTGAAGTGCACTCAGAAAAGAAGTCAGGTGGGGGTGCTCAGAACCACAGCACATGAGGGAAAGGGAAAGGAGTTGGAAGAGAGAAGACTTGGAGAGCCAGTAGTTATGTTCTGATGTTTGAAGGTCTGGTGAGTGAAAGGCAGTGGCGGTCAGATGCAGAACTTAGAGCAACATGTAGAAATTTTAAGTTTGTCTTCACATAATGAAGGACTGTTTGTCATCTCTGACCAAAAGTGGATTGAGTTGTTTCTGGGGATTTTTCAGACAAATTTTAAGAAACCATCTGTCATGAATGTCCTATAAGAAATTTGTGGGTTGGGGTTGTACTAATTCCCCAAGGATTTCCCTGGGAACCTCCTGGGAAAGGACTTGAGCATTAGGGCAAAGTTGAGAAAAGTTGAGTATTCTCTAACATTTTTATCTGCTGACTTTAAAAAGTACAGACAATGGATATTGCCCTAATTTTTACCACTCTGATGTGTGGGCTTACTGTAAGTGCAAAGTCCCATATTTGGGAGTTTGAATGGGAGATGACAACTCAGGACCCACCTGTGCAGAGAGCCTTTGGTCCTGTCCATCAGCCTGGGGTGGCAGGGACTGGGCTCTGCAGAGGCTGAGTTTGCCTTAAACTAGAGAAAAGGAGGTCAGAGGAGGAGCCTGAGCACTCTGCGGGAGACTGAACGTGTGGGCACTTCTGTTCCATTATTTGTTTTGCTTTAGGTTCAAGTTTCTCATCTTCAGGAAGCAGTCTAATGCTTATATGTTCTGATTAACAGAAGGTGGCACTGCTGTCCTAGAAAAAGCCAGACTAGGAGTGGCAGTCCTTGTGCCAGCTTCTCACTCCAGGGAAGGGTGCCTGGTCACTGAAGTGCTTCCTCCCTCTGTCTACCCTTGGCACCTGAGCTTCCTTCCTCCACTCCCGTTTGTCCATGTTTTACCTCAGTTGCCCTGGAATGTTTTCCCTTGTTTATTTTTTCTCCACTCCTACAGTTCCTGTGGATGAAGGTATTTCCACTTACTGTCCCTAACACACCCTTCCTTTGGAAACAAAGTCAGGGATTGGTGACCTCTACAGCAAGAAAGATGGAGTGGCCTGTTGCCAGCTAGCTGGGAGGGACTAGGATCTCGGCCTCCCTGAGCTCTTGTGGTCCAGGCTCTGATGTAGGAAAAGAATCCTCTTGGCCCAAGGAACAAACATCTGTGAAAACAAAATAGTATCTCTGGGTCATGGATGTGGCATCAAGGGGAGGAGGGGATTGTTCTGACATTTTTTTAAAGGTGTGTGTAACCCCAGTTAAAGTAAAATAAAACATTTTTTAAATTCTTAGAGCCTGAAAGTAGTACTAAAATGTGGAGTTCACAACACACAGCCAATCTAGTGGAGTCGAGGTCAGAGGACCTGGATTGCACCCTGGTTTGGCTTCCCTCCAGCTGTGGGACCACAGGCACATAACTTCAACCTCCCTTGGCTCCATCTGTGAAGTCAGGGCTGTGAGGCCTACTTTACAGGGTGGTCAGGACTACATGAAAGTGCTTTTCACTGTTACTAGTACTTGGCCTTTCCAGCATAACTGCATCCGATTATACACCCCTATCCTATAGGTCAGAAGTTGCCACATTTTCTCAGCTCCCTGCCCTTGGTGTCTCAGTTTTTCACAGAGCTTCTAGGCCAAAAGAAATACCTAATAGTTCTGTTTCTTAAGTGATTAGCTTCAAACAATAATCATTACTGTCCTGACAATTTAGTAGCCATTTGAAAAAATAATACAAAACTGTGTGGTATCTGACAAATACTGAGTAATGCTGTGTTTCCTGTGAAATTTTTAAATATACTGTGGCACCTTTGTGAGTTTGCTGCCATACACTAGGGTCCCTTAATACACAATTTGGAAACTGCAGTGCAAGAGTGTCTTAGAACTCCAGAGTGGGGAAACTTGCTATGAGTCCTTACCTGTTCGTGGAGGCCGGGCCCAGCAAAGCAAATGGTTCCCTGCCTCCATTGGCTGTCCAGCCCCACTCTGAAGAAGGTCGGCTTCTCAGTTGCCTTGCATTATTTCTGTTAATTGACTCAGTCTAGATGAAGAGTTCATATTGAGCAGGACTGATTAAGTAATTTCCTCACTCTGTCTCCTCTCCAACTCTCCCACAGTCCTGGCATTTTAATGACCTTTCCAAGTACCAGAATCAAATCTGGAAACTCAAAGATGTCTAAGGAGCTTTTTTTCCCAGGAATTTTTTCCCAGGAATTTTTCATTGACACTGGTTTTAGGAAGAACATTTAGGAACTTACCAGCAGTTGCCCAGGCTAGAGTGAGTGCCATGGCGTCAGCCTAGCTCACAGCAACCTCAAACTCCTGGCTCAAGCAATCCTCCTGCCTCAGCCTCCCAAGTAGCTGGGACTACAGGCATTCGCCACCATGCCCGGCTAATTTTTTGTATATATATTAGTTGGCCAATTAATTTCTTTCTATTTATAGTAGAGACGGGGTCTCGCTCTTGCTCAGGCTGGTTTTGAACTCCTGACCTCAAGCAATCCGCCCGCCTTGGCCTCCCAGAGAGCTAGGATTACAGGCGTGAGCCACCGCGCCCGGCCATGTTCTCTTTATTGAACACATAAATAAAGAGACTCCAGAACATGTGCAGCTTCTGCAGGATCTTGCAGGGCAGAAGGTTTTCCTATTTGGGCTCTGGGTGTGTTTGCTGTACCTCCAGGCCTCTGAAGTCCGAAAGGAGGATGCTGTTACAGGATACTTAGGAGGGCAAGTGGTGTGGGATAGGAATTGTGCAACATTGGAAAGAGGTTATGTATGTACCTTTGTTGGTGCACTTCTGGAGAAGCCTGAGAATTCAGAATTACTTGCAGGATGGGAAAGCAAAGATTATCTATCTCTGGTCTCACTCTACCGTCCAGGCTGGAGTGCAGTGACTCCATCACTCACTGTAACCTCAAACTTTTGGACTTGAGTGACCTTCCAGCCTCAGCCTCCCAAGTAGCCAGGACTAATTTTGTTTTTTATTTTTTGTAGACATGGTCTCCCCTGTATTGCCCAGGCTGGTCTCAAACCCCTAGCCCCAAGTAATCCTCCTGCCTTGGCCTCCCAAAGCACTGGGATTATAGGCTTGAGCCACTGTGCCGGCCCAGGGTTTTGTTTTTATATTGTGTTTACTTTTATTGTTTTTAAATTATTATAGCAAGATTGAATGTTTTGTAAAAGAAAAAAAATCTTTTGATCCTGTGACACTAACAGTACAGCCATTTTTGTTCTTCCTTCTTTTATGTTTGCCTATGATAGTATATATATTTTTATCCAGTTTTGTTTCCATCTGTATGATAAACATCTTCAATGTTGCTACAGTCTGTATAATTATAACAGCACGATACAAATGCAAAATTAAGAATTGTATGGTATATGATTTATATCTCAAACTGATGTAGGAAAATTTTTTTAGATTTCTAAATATTTCAAATAGGGAATGATAAACAAAAAACCCCATTGAGATCTACGTTTGCTCTACTAGTGACACCAGTCATTAGCACCATACTTTTTCACATCAATTCCCGCATTCTCATATTTACTTTCAGCTATATAGATTAAATCCAGAATTACTACATTATAGTAATGAAATCTGAATGTATTTTTATACTTGTTATTGAATAAAATGCTATGTGTGTAGTTTCTCTCCAGTCAGACTCTCTGATGGACAGGAAGCCTGCTGTGTTCTTTACTCAGGTCAGAAGAAATAACTCATCCTTTAAAGCTTATGTTCTTATGGTGGTTCACCCAGGAAAGGGGAAGAGTTTAGTAGAGTTCAGGATTTGGTAGGATTTCTTTTGTGAGTCCCTAGGAAGTCTCTAGGCTAAGGGCAGGGTGGCAGCACCCACTGTTTATATGATTAAGTCTGCAGGACCAGCCCTTCCGATCCAGTCAACTCAGACATTACTCACTGGGGCACCATGGACTCTGGAGCTGATCATCGTAGCTGAAAGGTAATAAATCTGGCTGTCTCCCCCTAGGTTGAGGGCTTAACACCTGCTTTCCTCTGTGGCCTGCTAAGGAGTCATTCCTGGAGAGGTATTTTTCCTCCTTGGTCTTTGTTGTTGACTTACCCAATGGTTTAACCAATGGCTTTATAGAAACCGTTACTGTTTGCAGCCTCTTAGAGGGAGAAAGTGAGAAGTGGAGAGGCCTTATAACTGAGCTCTGGAGCCAGCCAGACTTGGGTTTGAATTTCAACATTGCCATTTACTAGGCAAGCTGCTTCATTGTGCTTTACCTCAATTTACTCTTCTGCAAAATGGAAATAATAATGTCTGCTTTATAGGGTTATTATGAGACTTGAATAATGTATGTTAGCTTGTAGTGAGTTCTGTGTTGGGGACAGTTATGTGAGACGTAGAGTATATGCTTGGTCCCTAGATCTTGATTTTATTATCCCTTCTGCCCTGTGTTCTGCCTGCCATACCCCATGATCCTTCGAGTGCTGATTAGACGGAGGGAAAGAATTACAGTATGACTCACCTGGAACCAAAAAAGGAAGTGGCCCTTGGCCATGGCTGGTTTGTGAACCATCCACTCCTCTCACTGGAGATTGTAACGTGGTCCTTGAACTGTTCAGAATGCTCAAACCTACGTAGCATTTGGTACTTTCCTGTTCTCAACACAATGACTGGCCTTCTTTAGACTTTTTCTCAACAATGCTATGGTCACCTTGCAGAAGTGGGAGACATGGAATTTCTGGAATCGCCTAGAGTGGCCATGCTGGGGTCTAGGTGTCTGCCTGAGTGGTGATCTGATCTGATCAGCAGACAGAGGCTGGCCATAGAAGTCACTCTTCAGTTGTCCAGAGTGAAAGAAACCTAAGCCAGGTGCTTTGTCCTGCCACCTTCCAAAGAAAGCCTCACTCCATCTTAGGCTAAATGCTGCTGGTAGAAACATTGGTGGTTGCTGGAAGTTGTGATACCATTCAAAGAATGAAGAACGACCATTATTCCCCTTCTGACCCTCCTCTTGGCTCCACTGCACTGCCAGAGGGGCCACCTTCACTGCACTTGCTCTGAGTAAACTGAAGCTGAGACTCCCAGAAGCCCCACCCCACTCCCTGTGCTTCTGCAGCCGAGAGTGAGCCACTCCATGCCTGTCCTTCCTCCTGTCAGCCTCCTGTCAGCCATGCAAGCCCCAACATACCTCCTTCCCTTCGGGCCAGATGCCACAAATTGCTAACTGAGGTGTGGCTAGGCGCCTCCTTCCCCAGCTGGGACTCGTCTTTTTGAAATTATACGATGCAGAAAACTGCCTGTCCTTAGGGATTCAGCAGTTCTAACCTTTGTTCTGTTCTGTTTTAATCCATGCCCTATGAAAAGCTGCTGCGTGATTTCTGGGTTCAGTAGGATTTTGCTTGTTTGTATTCCTAACTTTGGAGTTATGTAAACTTTTCTGAGCTGTGCCTTAAAGACACTGGCATTCCTTCCGGCCCTGTGGATGATGCCTCCCACTTCCAGCCGGTAAGGAGATGGTAACAAGTATGCATTTCCACCCTCCTGGCTTTCAGGTATCCCAGACTGTTTGCCCCGGACGGTAATCTAACTTGTCAGCTTGGTGGCTGACCTCTGCCATGCAATAAAGCCTTTGTAATTTGGTGGCCATGTAGAGTCATGTGTCTTACAGACTTCACTTTGCCATTCTCAGCCTCACAAAACTGTCTCCTTTGTCTTTGTCTGGCTCCAAGCTCTCCCCCACCCATCAAAAATACCATCTTAAAGCTTAGAGATGCTGTTCTTGTGGGAAGCCTTAAAGAACAAAAGCCTGGCCTGGCCCCACCCCTGAGGGCTTGACTCAAATCCTTGGTGGGAGGAAACCTCTGTACCCAGAGACACCCACCCCTGACACTGGGGATGAGAGAGAGGAAGGGAATGGCCTTCTCTGACTGTCTTCTATGACTTTCAAGAAACGTAGAGTCCTCAGGTGTTGTGAATCAAAGTGTAGTTTATACTTGGAATCATCAGACAACAAAAGTCTCCCCTTGGGAAATGGTTTCCTGCGTTTATGTTGAAGTCTGGTTGGTTGCAGCACGTTCCATTCCATGTGATAGAATGTTACCAGCCATGCTGAGCCACGTCAGCTTTGTTTTAGCCAGATTTTTCAAGTAGAGAAAGAAACTGTTTCCTTCCCCCCTCCCTGCCTTTTCTTCAGTCTGCAGGGCCAGTTCTAGAGCTAGCTTGATAAGTCTTGGCAGACTCCTGTTTAACCCTTGCCTAGAAACCTCCTGTGGTTGGTGGAGCGGAGGCTTCCCATAAGTAAGCTGGGAGCAAAGGCAATTCCACTGTGTCCGAAGTGGCCCCACCAGCTTCCGCCCATTTTTGTGATAAATTGAGTGTTTCCATCCCCAGGCAGGCAGTGTGCCCATGGCAGGAGCCAGTCCTGGCCAACAGGATACAACTGAAGGAAACGTGCTGGTGACAGGCTTTCTCCAGGCTCCCCTGAGCGTGGGGGCCGGTGGCATTGGGACTGGGAGTGGATGTTCCCACGCAGCGCGGGTTCAGAGGCTGTGCTGGGCTCCGAGTCGCTACTGGCTCTCACTCCCTGCCCCCGTCCTTGTCTCTATCAGACCAGCATCATTTTATCCTGAAGCTTAGAGGTATTTTTTTAAAGTAATCCAGAATTGTTGCTTTCTTAGCAACCTGAAGTGACTCACATCTGTCTCAGAAAACCTTGTTTTGACTGTCAGTTTGATGTCCCTCAAGAGGGCTTCCTGGCGACAGCGTACCAGTCCTACTGAAAAAGCAGTATTGTCTACTGGTTAAGAGCACAGTTTCATGGAGCTGTTGTAAAAATTAAATGAAATCAGTAACTGAAGAACTCAGCATTAAGACCTAGAATTATTCCCCTCGACCGACTGTACTTTATTCCCAGTGCTGGCCATTGCCACTCAGTTTATGTATTATACATTACACAATAAATGCTCAGTAAATTATTTGTGGAATAAATAAATGAACTAACTATACAGTATTTCTGACTTTTTGTCTTAGGATTTAGGAGCATTAAGGCACAATATGTTAGAGGATGCAGGAAAAAGGCAAAGATCTAAAAATTTGCTTTCAGTATTGGTGTCCCCTCCCCACCATCTCCCTGTTGTGTGCCAGCCTTTTATTGCAGGGTTAGTGCCTTTGTTAGCTCATTGCTGCCTCTTTTTCTGACGTTTTCAGTGAATCTGCACATTAAACTGACTGGATTTGAACAGGTTTGGAGTCAGAGTTAAAATACTACAGCTGAAGGTAGCTGTGGACTGTGGAACCTAAACTGGACTGAAGAAAAACCAACGATCACTGGTTAGAAAAGAGCGTGTCTATATGTGTGTGTGAGAGAGAAGAGAGGGAGATCAGTGTTTGAGCACCTACATGGGCCAGGCACTGACTGTTCCTGGTAGTAGATAAGACAATTTGTGAGTGCTCAGGGTAGGGCAGTATATCCTCATTGGCCAGATGGGCATGAGGGTAGAGGAAGGCTGGGTCTGAGGTCTGCCTAGAGCTTGCTAGGCAAGGGGGGGGGAGGGGGCTATTTCAGGGAGCAGGTATTGCAAAGGTGTCCTGGGCAGGCACAGAGAGGAGGAAGCTGAAATGGCCCACAGGGGATCCTCAGGGCTTGTGGGCCACAGTGAGGATTCATTTTTAAAGTACATAGTGTCCAGATGCACTGGCTCACACCTGTAATCCCAGCACTTTGGGAGGCCAAGGCAGAAGTATCACTTGAGGCCAGGAGTTTGAGACCAGCCTGGGCAACATAGCAAAACCCCATCTCTAAAAAAATGAAAAAAATTAGCTGAGCATAGCACCTGCAGTTGCAGCTACTCTGGAGGCTGGAGGATCACTCGAGCCCGGGAGTTTGAGGCTGCAGTGAGCTATGATCACGCCACTACACTCCAACCTGGGTGACAGCAAGACCCTGTCTCTGGTTTTTTAAAAAATAGATACTCTGGGCCAGGTGTGGTGGCTCACGCCTGTAATCCTAGCACTCTAGGAGGCCGAGGCGGGCTGATTGCTCGAGGTCAGGAGTTCGAAACCAGCCTGAGCAAGATCGAGACCCCTGTCTCTACTATAAAGAGAAAGAAATTAATTGGCCAACTAATATATATAGAAAAAATTAGCCGGGCATGGTGGCGCATGCCTGTAGTCCCAGCTACTCAGGAAGGAGGCTGAGGCAGTAGGGTCGCTTGAGCCCAGGAGTTTGAGGTCGCTGTGAGTTAGGCTGACGCCACAGCACTCACTCTAGCCTGGGCAACAAAGCGAGACTCTGTCTCAAAAAAAAAAAAAAATAGATACTCTGTTCATTAAGTGAGACCCTATCAGGACATGGGCTGTCCCAGCTCTGTGGGATCATAGGTTTAGAAGGCATTATTTTACTAATCTGCCTCCCCAGCCGCCACCTACTTGTAAGATGCTGGATTACATTGTCCAACAGAAAACACCCAGTCTGTAGCATTCTTGCCCCTGGCCTTGGGGAGAGGCTACCCCATGCGCCTGTTCAGAGTGCGCTCTCTGAACCTAATACTTCCAAAGCAGGGAAGAAAATGTGGCACTTAGATTTGGCAGGATCTAGATACTGGAGGCAGCCGTCACTGTGTCTCAGATTTGATGCTGGAGCATTGTGTGTGCTTTTGGGGGCTGGTTCCAGGAAGGATTGATGAGGCATTGTTGGCTGTAAATAAACCCCCATTCTCTCAGTCAGGACTTGGTTTGCCCAGCTCACAGGGCAGCTTGTCCAGCTTCATGGGTCTGTATTGTTTTTGCTTCCTCCTTCTGCTCTGTTGAGCTTTATCAGTGGCTGGGCTTTTGTTTTCTCTGCAGGGGGTACCACATTACAGGTTCTGTAATTCCTGAGAACATTGTGGCCCCTGCCACCAACCTACAGCCATGGCTGCTGTGTCTTACAAGTCTCAGTCACGTTGATTAAGAAACCAAATGGGCAGGTGCAGATCACTCTTCTCCAGGGCCAGTCCTAACTGCCACAACCACGTCATGCTCTGGTTGTTGGGACTTTAGTCTCGGGTAAAGCCTGGGGAGGCTGGAGGGGTTCTGACAGAAGAACAGTCCTGGCCTCAGAGCTTATTTCCTTGACCAGCTCAGCATTTGAGCCCCTCTTGCTCTTTCCTCCCTCCCCTTTTACGCTGGCTTTTGTTGGGAAGCTGTGGGTTTTGTTTTTTATTCTTCCTGTGTCTTAGTTGGACTTGAATAGAAAGCTGAAGAGGTTTACCTAATCTCTTCTCCTAGGTGTTGCTTTTTTTCCCTAGGTGAGACACTTTGTTTTCATCTTCATTATGAACTGGGTCTGTTCTGAGGGGCCTGCGCTGTTGCCTGCATGTCTCTGGGCTGTGGGTTCCATGCCTCTGGCTGATGCGGACAAATGTCTGGAATATAGACCTCCAGGCTAAGTTCATTACTTTGACTGAGACTCTCCACCTGGATGCCAGAGAGGTGACTCATACAAGTCAAGACAGGTGTCTCTTATGCGTTTCAAAACACTGCTTTGGGGAAAGAAAAGAGGAACAGTGGTTTCTTGTTGCTTTTTCTTGCATCTTTGTAACTCTCCCTTCCCCCTTCCCCCCACTTGTTTCAATGGAGAATTTAGGTGTAAATAAATGGTTCTAAAAAGCATCTTTGGGGTGTTCATCACAATCCTCACATCCTCACTGAGCTGTCCTCAGTGGTGATGTTAATGTCCTGGACCCATCTCCATTTGAAGACCAGGTGTTGCAATGGCTCTAGGCCGTTCATTGTGGAGTGGGATTAAGCTGTTTGGGCAGAGTAGACACTTTGGGATCCAGAGAATTTGGGTTGTTCTTTCTTCAGGAGCTGCTCGGTATAGTGACACAGACACCCAGGGGCCCACCAAGCTCATAATCAGCTTGTTGGTCTCAGGGGCAGAATTACATTCTAAAACATGACAGGGTGTGGCCAGCAGGAGGCAGATTCCCACTGTTTGGTTCTATAGCCTTCCGGTCCCAAGGGTGCCTTGACACCAGTGGGAATCTGAACCAACACAGACTACGGAGTCTAACGAGGAGACCTCAGTGCCGGAGTTCTGCCTGCTTCCTGAGGCACGCTGACTTGTACAGCTTCGGCGCTGGGCAGGCTCATTTATACCTTTGGCTTATAGGATTCTCTCAAGGCAGGAGAATCTTCTTGAACTTGGAGTTGTGTCCATAGTCCGTTGGTCAGCACTTTGCTCGGAGGCACTGAAAGTGCCAGGCGTGTGGGGCTGGGTTCTGCTGTGGGAAGCTTGGGTGTCAGGTTCAGGACTGAGTAAGAGTCGCAGCCCTGTGAGTTCAGGGTGTGTTCTGGGCACACCTCACACTTTTGTGCCACGAGGGTAGAAAAGCAAAGATTAGACTAGTTGGCAAATTAAAACCAACTATACCCAGTTTATCCTTTTTTTTTTTTTTTAAGTGTAGAAAGATTAATTTGGGGGGAAAGGAAGAGAACATAAGGTCAGTGTAAAGAGAGCCAAAGGGAAAGACAAAAAGGAGAAGAAACACTTCCTGTCTGTGATTTGTCCCATCATCTCTTTTCTTCCTGAGACGTGACTAAAGCACCTCAGCTAAGCCTGGCAAGGCGCTTGCGAAATGCAGGATCCCCACACCTGTGCACGCCCAGACACACCCTTTCCACCCCGGGCTGAAGAAGCCATGGGGAGGCTCCTGGCCTCTTTATTTACCTAAGGAGCCCCTGAAGTAGCAGGTGTTCTTTCCTTTAAAGAGACATTGCACACTTGGGCAGGATGAGTTGGGACTCCAGTGTGGGGATCCAGCGTCTTCCGAAGCTCTGCAGTTCAGGCCAGGAGAACGGGCGAGTGGGGCCTTCAGAGGAGTTAATGGGTCAGTCCCTGTCTGACCAGCCAGCTGGCTGGGGGGAGGGAAGATACACCCAGCTGATGTTTTCCCACAGTTGGCACTCAGAATGCTGTCCCCAGAGGGAAAATTTAAGGACATTTTACAGTCCTACATTTTGTTACTGGCACACTCTATAACACGGGTATCTTCAGAGTCACTGCTACAAAAGGGTTGTTGTTGGTCCCCTGAGAGACTGGTGTTCTCTGTAGAGCTGCTGATTTATGACTCCAACCTGAATTTCACGTGGCAATCCTCCAGGCCCTCCTCTCCACCCACTCCCAGCCTCCTCTCTGCCCACCTGATTGGCAGGGGGCGGTGGCCAGAAGAGATGGGTTGCTAAGCAGCCTGGCCTGGACGTTGTGCCCTTCCAGGTTGAATGAATAGCTGCAGTGTTCAGAGGAATCGGGATTTTGGCCTGTCCCTGAATCAGGAGGGACTTTTTGGGGAAAGGGGCTAGGAACTACTGGTCTGGTCTCGGCATGGAGCCATAGCTTGGGAGGGAGTTGGGTAGCCTGCCTTGAACCTTCTTTTCTGAGATGTGGCTTGGGGTGGCATTTCTTTGTGTAAAAAATGGAGCCTGTGGAGCTCTGCAGCTGTTCAGTGAACAACTCTTTTTGCAGAGTTGTTATCGTCTTAGCTCCTCCCTTGCTAACCAGAGGGAAAGGAAATGAGATCCAACAACTTTCTGTGAACTCAGCTTTTGCCATTTTGATCATTAGCATGTTGTGGCACTTGAGATCACTGACCTAACTGGGCTTAAGGGGCCAGAAATGGGGAAAACAGATAAGTTCTCACTATTTTATACTTGGAATAACAGAGGCAAGGGAAGGCTTATGATGCTGACCCTTGCCTTTTCAGTGTTAATTTGGTTTAGATGAAGCTTTTACTCTGGAGCAATGAAATCCAGAAGGTATCTGATAAGAAGCCTTGGCTCTTAGGTTTCTGCAGGGTGTGTGGATGTGGCTGTCATGGACCAGTGATTTTATTAAGGATTGGAGAAAGCTTTTCTTTGGAGAGAACATAAAGCCAGTGTAAAGAGAGCCAGAGAGGCAGATGGAGGCTGCCCCGAGCCTGGGGCTTTCTGAACCTAGTTAGTCACTTGTCAATGGCGCATTGCGTGCTTGCTTTGGAGTTTTATAAGTGATCCCTTTATCCTTGTGATAAAATCTCCAGTTTTTGTTCAAACTAAAAAATAAGAAAAGTCTCTTGGGAGCAGCTAATTTGTGGTTTTGTCTTGGGAGTTTGATGTAACAAAACAGTCACCTCTTGCTTCCTCAATTCCGGCAGTAGAGGCGGTGGTGCTATGTGCTGTGTTCGAGCAAGCTTCCTCTGACCAGGGGGAGAGCAGCAGGCAGGGTACAGGTCATCCAGGTGACATTTGCTCTCCTCAGCATTGGTGGTGGTCAGCACTGCTGGAGGGAGTAACCAGGGAGGAAAGACCGACCAGGGCTCTGGAGCATCCGGTTGCTGTGAGGAGAGAAAGGGGCGTTGGAGGCTTTGGGGTGCCAGAAGGCTCCCAAAGCATTGGCTCCCCTTTAGTGTACCTGACGCTAGTTTTACCTTTTCTCCTTTAAAAACCCTGAGTGGTCTCAGTGAGAGAATAACTGCAGCTCAGGAGACCTGGCCTTACCTCCTTCTGTTTCTGTTTCTCTTTTACAGGATAATGCAGAAGTAGAAAAGCGAGACCCCCAGGAATTAGTTGGTAAGTATTCGGGGACGCTGTGTCCATCCATGCCTGCTGCTCCACAGTGCTCTTCTCTGCTGAGAGTCCTCGTCCCCCATGTTCCCTCTCAGGGCCTTTGGCATTTCCTAGGATGCCTGGGTGAGATGCCTGGAGAACAATTCTTCTTTGAAAATCGTATTCATGGTGTGTTTTATTGGGCTTTGGTCAGCTGCCAATGTTGTCGAGAGGGAATTTGGGGCCCCTTCAGCTGGGAGCGCGTCTTGGTCTGTGCCCTGGGCCTGCTTCTGTGTTTGTGCCCCTCCTCCCCTCTCCACTGGTGTGTTCATGTTGCTCAGGGAATCAGCATGTGGCCTCTGCTGGCACTTTGCTCTGTCCCCAGGCGGGAACATGCCTCACAGCCCTGGAGTCTGGGTCCTTTTGTGACTTGAGAGAAGGAGGGACATTATGTTTCTGGAAAACAGCACACATCATCTAAGTCCTCTGCTAACCTTTTTAGAAAGCCCCTCAGCTCCTTTAGTGTGGCCATGGACTTTGTAATGGTTCCCAAAGCCTGACCCAGGGGAAGCTCCTGGTGTCTAAATCCAGACCTCACAGTGGGGCTGACCCTCCTTCTCTGTGGTGGCCATTACCAGCTCTCTCTGCCTGCTCTAACCCTCACAATGAAGGTTCCTACTCCCGTCCTGAAGGCCGTCCTGCAGAGCCCGCCCCTGTGTGCCTGCATTCACGGCTCCCTCGCTGCCACCCTGGGGGTTCAGAGCCCAGGGACTCAGCCTGGAAATGCTATTCCAGCAGTCAGCCCCTCTCACCTGTCCTTTCTCTGATTTGGACCCTTTTGCTGGGGGTGGGAAGAGCCCATTGTATCTTTCACTAACTAAAAGAGCTGGAAAATAGCTTTGCGCAGTTATCCGAGGCGCGATTATTGCTAATTGAAAAAAAAAAAAAAAAAAGAGCTGGAAATAATTAACCCTTTGCACTCAGATGTTGAGTGTAACTCGACACGGTTAGCAAAAATTATAGAAATTAAAATTACTCTTTGAATGTATCAATAATTTGAAATATAAAAAAATCAAAATAAATAAGTTTGTGTGAAAAGAAACTCCAATTTTTTATTCTACTGCCACGCTTTGTAAAATCTGGGGTATTTAAAAAATTCCAAGTAGAATAAAGGAATCGAGAAAAAAGCAAGCAGGTGCAAAGGGTTAATAGTTCATTATCTTTGTCTTTTGAGGAACGACTGGACAGGAACGTGATGACTCTGAGGAGCCCAGACTCAGCAGGACTCTGCCATGATCCCTGGGTTCTCTGATCAGTAGAATTTGAATATTTCAAATTCTATAAAAGCTAGGATTTTCCTAAAACCTAGAGTTTGCTCATTAGAAAATGGCATTGTCAGGGCACAATTGGCATTGAGGGCAGAGTAAGTGGGGCGCACATCTGCTAGGAAGTCAGCGGCCTGTCCTGAGTAGGTGGTCCACAGAGCCAGGTGTGGACGGGAGCCTGGGCCTCTTCCCCCCTCCCTTACTCTAGCCGGCCCTGCTGTTCATTCTTGGGGGGTCAGAGCAGACAGGGCAGCCTGTCCGTGCACCCTTCCTCTTGCTATTGGTGTTGGGCAAGCATTGGAATGTATGTGGGCATTAGCTGTCTCAGCCCCCGACCTCTTCCACAGCCAACTTGTCACTTTCTCTGTGCCACTTTTTAAAAATAGCTTTATTGAGGTATAATTTATATAGAGTAAGTTTTACCAATTTTAATGTGCCATTTGAAGAATTTTGACATATGTATATAGTTGTTTTAGCCTCCACCACAGTCACACTACAGATCACTTCCATCACTCCAAAACATTCCCTTCTGCCCATCCACCCCTTTGCAGACAGTTTTCCCCTTCGGCCTCAGGCAAGCAGCAGTGTACTTTCCTCACTATACTTTTTCCTATTTTAGAATTTCATGTAAATCAGGATCTCAACCTTGGCACTATTGACACTCTGGGCTGGATAATTCTTTCCTGTCCTGTGCATTATATCATAGGATGTTTGACAGCATCCTTAGTCTCTACCCACTAAATGCCAGAGGCACTCCCTCTCCCTCCCCCAGATGTGACAATGAAAAATGTCTCCAAACATTACCAAGTATCCCCTTGGGGAGACAGAATCACCCCCAGATGAGATACAGATGAAATCATAGGATTTTGCATAGCATCTTAAGCTTAGCAAAATGCTTGTAAGATTCATCTATGTTACTTTCTTTTTCTTGCTAAGTAATATTTCATTGTAGGGATACACCACAGTTTGTTTATATATCGACCCATGGAAGACACAAATGGATCTTAAAGCCCTGCATAGTTTTGAGGCCAGGCTCTGTGGCTCACGCCTGTAGTCCTAGCACTCTGGGAGGCCCAGGCGGGCAGATTGCTCGAGGTCAGGAGTTCGAAATCAGCCTGAGCAAGAGCAAGACCCCGGCTCTACTATAAATAGAAAGAAATTAATTGGCCAACTTATATATATAGAAAAATTAGCCGGGCATGGTGGTGCTTGCCTGTAGTCCCAGTTACTCGGGAGGCTGAGGCAGCAGGATCACTTGAGCCCAGGAGTTTGAGGTTGCTGTGAGCTGGGTTGACACCATGGCACTCACTCTAGCCTGGGCAGCAAAGCGAGACTCTGTCTCAAAAAAAAAAAAAAAGCTCTGCATAGTTTTGAATACTCTTACCATTTCTCATTGAATAATAAGTATTTAGCTCCTCTTCTCCAGAGCAAGGACGAAATTAGTTGAGTGCAGAGGGCTTCCATTCACGATGCTGTGCCCGTCTTCCCCTCTGCCTGAACTCAGCTCCTTTGTTTGCTCCCCTGGGTGTCGGGACTCAGGTTGCTCCACTGGTACGGGAAGCACTTGCATCTGTGTAGACAGGCCCAGCTTTAGCAGAGTGAGCAAGGGAGCAGAGAATCTACCTCATAGATGTCTCCAGCACGGGAGCTCCTTGGCAGAGCTGGTGTGCACACCCTGTCCCTGCCCTCCAGGCACCCCACCTGTGCCCATAGCTGTGCCTAGAACAGTAGTGCTAGGGTGGCAGTCCAGTTGGGGTCCCCATGTTGCTCTTCAGCTGGGGACACTCCACTGCCTCCTGAAGTTACACACACACACCCGCCTGCTCACCACATTCACTGTGCCCTCTCATAATAAGCGTGTCTCACCACTGCTGCTGCTCAGACTCCTACTGGCGGCAGTGGACACTGTGGTTATTCTCTGACTTAGGCGCACATGCAGGTAACTCACACTGACAGTAGGCTAGTAGGCTCAAGTCCTAAGGGTGGCTGCCCTTCTAGAATGCCCCCAGCAGACCCAGGCAGCAACCACAGGCAGGAGCACTGCTTCCAAACTGTGGGCACATTGCTTAATGTATTTCCTGGGAAAATAGTTTGAGGCTCTGTGGGGCTGATGTCTTCTACATTTGATTCATTCTTGGGCTTAGGAAGGAGAGAATCACTAAAAGATTGCTGTTGAAATCTGTGTAATACACTCTGATCTTGCTTTCCTGACTGTGCCCCTTTATTTGCCAGTTACTTCCTAGCCCGGGGCTCAGGATGGGCTCCCTTCCTGCTGTCATATTGTATACCATCTGAGCCCCAGGGTATGGTTGGGTTGCTATGGCAACAGAGTCACACCCTGTTTTTCCAAAAGGCTTTCCTGGAAAGTGCCAGAGGGTGCTCTTTGTGTGTCTGTCACATGCAGGCACACTCTCATCAGCCTAGGAAAGAACTTATCCCACTCCCAGGCATCTATTGCTCAGTGCCTGCTAGGCCCACCTTACTTCTGTTGGTGGTGCTTATAAGATATGAGGACCAGCTCTCCCCAGCCATTCCACTCTCTATAGGCCTCTGCAGCCCTCTTGAGCCTGAGGCTGAGAACTTTTACTGTCTCTGGGCTGGGAGGAAAGAAGTCGTCAGGATGGGATTTGAACTCCAGCCAGATCTGGGTGTCACCCTTGGTTGAGTAGACTGAAGGAAGGTGCTAGGCAAAGGGAAGCACTTCATCCCCTGGTGGAAACTGCTCTTGGGCTACACTGATGTCTCGGGTCCACAGCGCGACCTCTGATCTATATGTCACCCAGTTTCTGTCCTCTTACCCTCACCCAAAGTGGCAGGTCTGGGCATGTCCAGTGAGAAGCCACTGACAATGGTGAAAATCAGCACATGTAATCATGTTTTAAGACTGCTCGGGACTCAACCCCTGGCCTCAGAGTGTGCACAGGCTTGTACCACAGCTGCTGAACTGGTGAAGTCCGGGGGCCTGTCCCCAGCCCTCCTCGGCACTCTGTTCTTTACAGTAACAGTGGAACTCCAATGAGACCAAAGCACTTTATCTGCTAAGCAAACATTAACCCACCCTCGGCAGAAGGGAAAGGCCCAGGCAGCAGCCACTCAGGCCCCAGGGGAGCCATTGTCAGCACTGGGTTAGCCCCAGGCCTGGCACATAGTAGGTACCCAGTAAGTACTTACTGAATGTTGGTGGTGGCTTGTTCATTTTTTCCCTTCATCCTGCCCCACCCTGCTCTGCCTGCTGTTTGCTCATTGTATGGTCCTTTTCATGAGAGAATGTTTTAAAGAGCACAGGCAGAATCTACAACAAATAGCGCATTGTCTGAGTGATCCAAAACAGGACTCTGCTGTGCCAGGGTGGCCAGAGCTTTGGAGGAGGAGTGGAGAGAGCAAGACTTGGGTGGGCAGTGGCAAATCTCTGAGGGAGTTGTCCCTTCTCAGCAGAATCGGGCCTTTTGTTCCAAAGAATGAGGTGGGCCAAGAGTGGATTGATTGATTGATTGGTGTATTTCTTTTAAGACCCTAAGCTGATAACAGTTCCTTTTTTTAAAGTGTTACTCATACACAAGGCAGTTTTGGACACTCTGGGATCCAAAACCTAGGGAACCCTGAACTCTTTCTCCTATAGCCTAGGCAGGTAAACCTGAGACAGGAAGGGTGACACCAAGCACCTCCGAGTTTCTGGAGTCCTAGAGCTGGCTCACATTATGGGCTGATAGTGCATAGTGCACATCTCAGTGACTTCACTTTGGTTGCTTGAAATTGGCCACAGCGGGAGAATTTATACCCCAGGAATTGGCAAATGCTACAGATCATGGCTCCTCCTCTCCTATCCCCCCAACTCCTGCCTCTAGCTGGTTATTATACATTTACCAGCACACTAAGGACAGACTCTTTCCTTAAAAGTTCCACACTGGGCCAGGCGTGGTGGCTCACGCCTGTAATCCTAGCACTCTGGGAGGCCGAGGCGGGAGGATTGTTTGAGCTCAGGAGTTCAAGACCAGCCTGAGTAAGAGCGAGACCCCTTCTCTACTATAAATAGAAAGAAATTAGCCAAACAACTAAAAATAGAAAAAATTAGCTGGGCATGGTGGCCGCATACCTGTAGTCCTAGCTACTCAGGAGGCTGAGGCAGGATTGCTTGAGCCCAGGAGTTGGAGGTTGCTGTGAGCTAAGCTGACGCCACGACACTCTAGCCCAGGCAACAGAGTGAGACTCTGTCTCAAAAAAAAAGTTGGCACATGGCTGACTCCTAGTCATTTGCTCTCAACTCAGATGACACCTCTCAGGCCACATCTGAACACCCTACCCTGTTTTACTGTTTTCATAGCATTTATCCCTCCTGAAAACATTCTGTGTGCCTATTTATTGTCCATATTGTCTGCCCCCTGTCCCAACCCCTCACCTACAGGATTTTTCCCTCCGTTCTCTTAACAGCCTCCTTTTCTGAAAGAGTCCGGAACATGTCACCTGATGAAATCAAGATCCCTCCAGAACCCCCTGGCAGATGTTCAAATCACTTACAAGTAAGCATGGCTCGGCTGCTGAGGCCTATGCAGATTAGGTAGCCTGGGTTAGAGTTTGCTTTGGTCTTACCCTTAAGAGGCCCCGAGGAACTATAAAGGAACTGCCGGGTGGGGAAGATTCCTCTCCTAATATTCCTAAAATGCCAATTCAGTAGCATCATGCCTGACAAAACTCATACAGATCTGGTCTGGGGTTTTGAAATCCCAAGGATTTGGAGGTTTTAGTGCAGTTACTCCCTTGGGAGTAGGACCTTGGGGGACAGTTGGGATTTCAGCTTCTGGAGTTGTTTCTCCTTTTCCCTCTGTGCATTCCCGTGAGTGGGACCTTGTAGCTAACAATGGGACAGACACCCAAGAATGCATGGTCGTGGCACCCAGTCCGCCTGCTCTGCTTTTGATCCCGTAGCTCCCATTGGGTGCCTCTGGCTGCACAGCAAGTCCATGGCACCACCCTAACGGATGGATGACTAATGGGACCTGGGGCTGAGGAATGCAGCAGGCTGGGGAGGGCCAGAGTCAGGACTGGTGGCACAGTGCAGATTCCCTTCCTTTCCCAGAAGTCTCCTCCCTTGGCTGAGTTGTCTGCCCACCACAACCCTCTAGGACCACGTCACCCACCATGCCAGATGACAAGCTCCGGCCTGTATGAATGGCTCCAGCAATTTGCCAGGCAGAGACAACCAACCACTCAGCCTTTTGAGTTCAGAATATTTCTTCTCCTTTTTAGATCTTAATAGTGGTGGAAACCATGACAGTCGAGCAAACATTTTAGTTCATCTGAGGGCCAATCTAATGGCCCAGGATACACAGCCAAGTTATCTATAAGATACAGGTTTGCCCCCAAGTTGCCAAGCTGCCTGTATAAGGCCTGCCGCCTCTATTACCTTTGAAGAGATAATGTTGAGGAAAGAGGTTTGTCACTCTTGGCTTCTCTCTTGTCTAGTAATTGTATCACAAACCCCTCTCTGCAATTCAGTGCTTCCTCTAGCCAGTCTCGGTAAAGAGATGTGGCTTCTAACACGCGGAGTGGATGACCTCTCCTGATACTTCCTAAAGGGGGTCAAGTGGGACCTCCAGTCATGCCCACCTCCTCTCACAGGTGAAGTGTCTTAAATAAATGTTTCCTTTCTGGAGTATCTGTATATTTAACTGCCACTGGGGGGAAGGTGGCAGATGGATCTTACACCGGTGGGTGCCCACCTTCCTGGCTAAGACTGCTCTTCTCAGAGGTGGCTTTGCCTGAGACTCAGGTGTCCTGAGCATTGGGCAGTGCTGATGCTGTGGACTTTGGGCATCATCTCTGTAGGCATGCAGGACCCCCCTTCCTGAGGGCACCTATGGCCCTGGCCATGGTCAGTGAGGCTGGATGCCTGCCCGCTGATGTCTCCAGTTTCCCACTGAAAGCTGGGCAGCAACCTGTGGGGTGTTTTAGTGAGAGACAAGCTCTTGGCCTTGATGGTGACCCTTGATAACTCCCACAAAAGACATTCTAGGAAATCTGTGACACCAAATCCAGAAAACTCAACTCCTGCCTTCCTCCGAAAGGACGTAGCCCTTCCCAGGTCTCCAGTGAGGACTTAGCTGAAGACCAAGCTCGTGTTAATAGAAAACCAGCGTTCAGACCCTGCACATCCACTGTATGCCTTAAGCTCTGTCTTACTGTACACAGCGCTAAACAAAGGCAGGTAGAGAGAATACGGCTGGAGGTGAGCTTCATACAGCTCTGGGGACCTCACATTCACCTTCACACAGTTCTCATGACCACAGGCTAGAACAATGGTCAGATTGGGTCTGTCATCCACACACTCTGTTCCTCTTCCGTAGGACAAGATCCAGAAGCTTTATGAGCGAAAGATAAAGGAGGGAATGGATATGAACTACATTATCCAAAGGAAGAAAGAATTTCGGAACCCCAGGTGGGTTTCCCATGAGCCTGCAGATTCAGCTGAGTTATTTGTGTTGGACCAGGGACTGGGTGCCTCCAGGGAGGTGGTGAGGAGAGGCCCAGCTCAGATCCCACCTGAACCCAAGGGAGCCATCACCTAGACTTATCAGCGCACTAAATGCCTACTAGGCACAGCAGAGTGTGTTAACCCAGCCAGAGGTTTGCTGTTTGAGATCCAGACTAAACACATAAACCAATATGTAGAGTAGAAGCCAAGAGACTGGGCTGGATTGGGGGAGGTCTGGCCCTGCTTTACTCCTAAAGCACATAACCTCTCAAGGCCTCAGTTTCCTCATCTGTACAATGGGGGAATTAGAATACACAATCACTGTAGGTTCTTCTTCCAACTCCAAAAAGTTGAATTTTGCATACAGGCGAGATGTTTAGAACCAGAGTTATATGTGGGTTTTACTCCATCTAATGCTCAAGCTGGTGACACTTAAAAAGAAGGTGGCGTGTGACAGCAGGGACCTACCCTGGCCCAACCCACCACATTCAGCCATGTAGACTAAAGGTCAGAGACATCCAGGTGAGACATAGAAAGCAGCCAATACCTTGACCCCATACTCATCCTGGCCTGCAGCCAGCAGTTCCATCTACCTGGGAGGGTGGAGGGTTGAGGGTCAGAAGTGGGGCGGTCAGGCCTCCCATCAGGAAGTTTGCCTAGAAAAATTGAGCTGGATTTAAAGGTTTTGTCTCAGCCCCAGGAGCTGCATGGTCCTGGTGCTATTTAAGGACATGGGAGTAATGCCTGCTCAATGCCTGTGCTGTTCTGCTTTTAGCATCTACGAGAAGCTGATTCAGTTCTGTGCCATTGATGAGCTTGGCACCAACTACCCAAAGGTGCGTCCTGTCCACAGGGGTTGGAAGTTGATGGGGTCCCTAGGGTGCTGTGCTTGCTCCACAAGGTTTGACCCTAGAGCCACAGAAAGGCCCATGTTGCAGCACCACTGGTTGAAAAGCACAGTCCCCATCACGTCTGTTATTCTTGCTATTCTGAAATAGTCCAGTAAAGAGATTCTGGTGATGGATCTGGTCCCTGGCCCCTGACTGGTTAGGGCCCAAATACAGCCTCCCTGCTCCTGCACACCAGCCTGTGGCATTGCTGGACAAGTGCATCATTGCTCTCGTCATCTTAAGAGCTTTGCTGGCTACCCCTTGGCTAGAGACCAGGGATGACAGCGGAGCCCCTATGCTGTCAGGGGTGCTTGAAAACCAGGCCAGGAAAGTCCAGGGGAAGACTTGGGTAAGGGACTTGGGTTTCAGAGTCATTTGTCATCTGATTGTCCCTACTGGCTACAGCTTTAACCCTTTCTTTTTCAGGATATGTTTGACCCCCATGGCTGGTCTGAGGACTCCTACTACGAGGCGTTAGGTAGCCTTCCACCCACCTACTGCCTATGCACCCATCTAGTCAGTCATCTAGGCGACACATATTTCAAGGTGTCCTCTACATCAGGTTGTGTCCGAGGGGCTGGGTATAGTCTTGGACAAGACAGGTGCCATCCCTGACATACAAGGCTTATGATGTAGCAAAGGAGATACAGGGCTGAACCAGTAATTCCAACATTGATGAGATTATTGGCAATGGGAGTTGCCGGGTGTGGGGGGGACCCTCCACCAAGCAGGGTCTCCTAACCCAGCCAAAGGGGTGGGAAGGCCAAGCTGGGGAAGCCACGGTCAAGCTGAGGTTTGAAGATCATGGGGGCAGAATTCCCCAGCACAGAGGCCGTGTGTTCTGAGGGCAGCGACAGCACAGCCTGTGCCTAAGGGACATGTTACGGAGAACTGGGAGGAATGTCCAAGGGTCCAGCCCCTTTGCCACAAGACCAGACCCTGGTCTGTTAGAGGTGTTTTGTTTGGCCCATACAAGTTTTGTCTTATTTTAATATGAGTCAGTTGCCAACATTGTACACAAAATGCATAATTCCAGCTCCTCCTGGTCAGTGGGAAAGGTAGTCTACACTGGGCCTGTGTTCCCACGAGGCAGCAGAGCTGGAGCTCAGGATAGCTGATTCTTCCAGGCGGAGCACGAGCAGCCCCAGGCGCCTGCCCCATGCTGACCAGGGACTGGTGCTTCATTTCCCCTCATGCAAAGGAACACTAAGCCCATGAGGGCACTAGGCTCTCTCGGCCCAGAGCTGCTCCTGGGCTTGCATAACAGTTTATCTTGTCTTCATAGCCAAGGCCCAGAAGATTGAAATGGACAAATTGGAAAAGGCCAAAAAGGAGCGAACCAAAGTAAGTGATGACAGAACTCCTGGCTGGAAAAGGCAGATGTGTGGATTGCACAGGTCCTGCCTGCTGCCCCTACCCTGGCCCAACGTCATGGTCCGGCGATGCCCTGTGCAGCCTTTGCTGGCCCTCCTGCACTGAGCAGGCTGCTGGGCTGGTGGCCTCTTGCCTTTGTTTCATTCCTGGAGTCTTGTGGTTTGCTGTGTTATGCCCTTCCCTCCCCTCCACTCCCTTCCTCACTGCAGAGCTCTCTTCTGGGTCATCGGTGCCCTCCCTGGCCTGAACGGAGGGAGATGTTTCTTGTGAGAGTGCTTGGCCTCAGCTCCAATCTGTGAGTTTCTTGACCTCCAGAGCTGATCTCAGCAACCTGCCTGGGTGCTACCCTGTAGGTCCCATGTCTGATGGCCAAGTGACCTCTCATTTTAGGACCCTGAGGGCCATATCTTCCCAAGCAGCATGGTCTGGGTCCTTCAGGTAGCACCAGTTTGGCTGTGAGACTAAAACATCTCTGGGCACTGTGCCCTTTGTGACCACAGTCTCCGAGCAGGGGAGCCCTGGGCATCAGGACACCGGCTCCTCCCACCTCAGGTTGGGCTTGAGCTTCCAGACCATTCCCCTCACCCCAGGCAAAGGGGCTGTGGGGCCTGAGGGTGCTGGCGGCCTTCTCAGAGGGCCAAGAATATGGGAGCTGATGCGAGGGATAATCGGGGTTTCTCATTCTTAACCCTTGATTGAATCTCCCTTCTCTCTCTTTCCTTCTCCCTTCCAAACCCCAGGCTTGTTGCAGGGACGTGTCTGCAGCGCCTGGGGACCGGAGCTGTCCTTCCCCTGTGCGGGCGGGCACCGCCTCCTCCTGGGTGTGAGGAGGAGGGGCCTGGCCAAACGGTGCTGGGCATGTGAGGTGGGCGGTGGGCAGCGGGCTGCTGGGCATGTGCAGAGACCAGGTGATGCCGGGAGGGACCCGATGCTGTTTGGAAAGCTTTTCTTTGAGTGTTTAAAAGGCCCTTCAGGCTCTTTTTAAACACCTCTCCCTCCCCCAAGACAGTCACAGCAGAGTTGATTTTCAATTCCTCCTTTGTATAGTGCCAAACTCCTGTCCCCTGGGAACAGACGGATGGCAAAAGGATTTAGATGCACAGCTTTGCACAGGTTTTACTTTCTTCCTTCTCCCCCTCCAGATTGAGTTTGTGACAGGCACCAAGAAAGGCACCACAACCAACGCCACGGCCACCACCACCACCACCGCCAGCACTGCTGTTGCAGGTAGAAAGCAGCTTGTCCCAGCTCGGGCTCGGCTCTGCTTCCCCAGCCACACTACAGATGGAATGAGGGGTTTCCCTGGCTCGTACAGGAGACAAGATACCATGTGGTTCTGGGCTTACGCCTGGTCTTGCTCTCTTCTGAGCTAAGACTGAGAACCAGCTTTGGGAGGCTGGGCACGGTGGCTCACACCTGTAATCCTACCACTCTGGGAGGCCGAGGCGGGTGGATTGTTTGAACTCAGGAGTTCGAGACCAGCCTGAGCAAGAGCGAGACCCCATCTCTACCAAAAATAGAAAGAAGTTAATTGGACAGCTAAAAATATACAGAAAAAATTAGCCAGGCATGGTGGTGCATGCCTGTAGTCCCAGCTACTCGGGAGGCTGAGGCAGGAGGATCGCTTGAGCCCAGGAGTTTGAGGTTGCTGTGAGCTAGGCTGACACCATGGAACTCTAGACCAGCAACAAAGAGAGACTCTGTCTCAAAAAACAAAACAAAACAAAAAAAAACCAGCTTTAGAGCCTGAGGTGGGACCTGGTTCACTGGCTGCCCCTCAGGCCTTCATGAGCGGGGCCCCACCACTGGCCTGCAGGGGGAGAACACTGCTCTTTGGTTGGTCATGACCCTGACTTCTCTCTTGCTTTATCTCCAGATGCCCAAAAGAGAAAGAGCAAATGGGACTCAGCCATCCCAGTGACAACGATAGCCCAGCCCACCATCCTCACCACCACAGCCACTCTGCCAGCTGTTGTCACAGTCACCACCAGCGCTAGTGGCTCCAAGACCACCGTCATCTCTGCCGTGGGCACCATTGTGAAGAAGGCCAAGCAGTGACCTGAGGAGCTACCTTGAGACTCGGAAGGACTGTGTAGCCCAGTACCGCTGCCCACTGGGGAAGTGCCACTTTATATATTTCAGGACTGGGACCTGCTCCCCAGACACCACCTGAGAGGAGCTTCTTTGTGACATTCCAACCAGAAGAAGGACATTGCAGCACAGGAATGGAGCACTGCAGACAGTGTCCATGCACCACTTAGGGTCTGTCGCCCTATTAAAGGAGGCGTGCTCTGACATTCTGGCATCTCAGGTGCATTGGCCTCTCCTCCAGTCTGTTTTCAGGCAAATTCAAAAGCTCAAGTGTCGCTCTGTCTTCTCGGTTGGAATTATTGCCATGGGGATGACAGTGACAGCAGGGTGCTGCTCAGAGGGGTCGCCCATGAAGTCACCATGTCATTCTCAGCGTGTACCTCTTGCCATGGGCAGGTGGGACCCCAGGGTCAGGTGAGACCCTATATTCCCCCCATCTGCTGCCCTGATCCTCAAACCCAGCCAGTTCTCAGCAAAAGCGGAGGCCTCTGTTCCCTTGGGTGCTCTTGAGCACGCCCCAGACCAGACTGCTTCTTGGACACACCCAGGCTTTTGAAGTCAAGCCAGTTACCAGAAGGGCTGGAGTGAGATCCCGGACCGCACAGGGAGGGAAGGCATCGGAGCCTGGCCTAGGCTACCCCAGTCCCTCGGTGCCTGTGAGCACAGCCAGCAGGAGCAGAGCAGCGAAAGGATGAATCACCACCTCCTCTGGCCGGGGGCAGCTCTTGTTTACGGGAAAGCCCTGCTCCTGGGAGGGCTCCTGCCACCCCGCCCTTCCTCTCCCTGTTATCTCTGCCCCACAGCAGCCCCTAGGCAGCGCCAGTGGCCACTGGGCTTCTTCTAGGGCCAAAACAGGTTTCCCAGCCATCACTAGCCTGAAAGTCCGGAGGGAACCTTTTACCTTTATTGATCTTTGGCAGCTCTCCCTCCCTCCCACTCCCCCGGAAGTGGCAAGTGTCAGAGAAGGAAGCCGGGCTGTGAAGAGCTATGTTGCTTCCGTGCAACCGGTGGAGGTTTAGAAAGATGGTCCTGAAATTGCCTGGTACTGTTGTGTGGCCTGAGGACTATAACGAACTCTGCCGTGCGGTCCACAAAGTAAAATATTGAGTCTACTTGTCCCCCTGCCCCCACATACACTGAGGCTCTTCAGGAGGTGGTTCTCACTCTCCCTCCTTGGAGGGACTTCACAGCCCTGGGGAGAGGTGCTGCCACCGGATCATCCCCAAGATGTCTCTGAAAAGCCTTCCTGCCCTGCAGCGTCTGGCGGGAGCCCTCTCATGGGCTGGGACGCCGTGGAGGCCCTGTGGGAGGCAGCATGGCTCAGTGGAAAGAACCGTGAATGTGTAGTCGACACTCATGGTCTGGAGGCCCAGTCTACAGCAAGTTGTATGGTCCTGGGCCCTTAACCTCTGTACGCCTGTTTCCTTCTCTGGCATATCACAGAAATAAAGTTTCCTAAGGTGGTTGTGAGGAATCTGTGAGATGACCTATACAAAAGCTTCATAAACTTCAAAGAACTCTACAAGTGTTTGTTGTTGGCCAGTGTTCTTATTTTAGAGCAAGGAGAGAAGCAAACTCAAGGCCTTCCCCCCATCCGGGTCTCTTTCAGGGAGGATTATGGGCAGGTCTTTCCCCCACTACCCTTTGCCATCCTCTGGCCCTTCCTTACCCCAAGCCCTGCCTTTCAGCTGTGCAGTTGGAGCAATGATTACCGAGTATCCTTCAGGGCCCAGCAGTGGGGGTCTCAGGGAATTAGCACAGGCTTAGAGTTGGGCAAGCCAGGCTGCAAGAGCTGCCTTTCTACTCTTAGAAGCCTTGAACGCTGGGTCAGGGTCTTTACTTTCATTTACACATTTTGTTTTGTGTTTTCTTGGTTGGTTTTTTTGTGGGGTTTTTTGTTTGTTTGTTTTGGTAGAGACAGGGTCTCACTATCTTGCCCAGGCTGGTCTCCTAGAACTCCTGGCCTCAAATGATCCTCCCATTGTAATCCCAGACTGTTGGGATTACAGGCATGAGTCGCCTAACCCGGCCACTTTCATTTACTCCTCTGCAAAATGGTGCCTGCCGGGAGGGGAGGAATGGGCATTTATTGAAACCTTAAAATCTGTACCCCCATAATATGTCGAAATAAAAAAAAATGGTGCCTGCCCACCTGAACCCCACTGAGGATGGCCCACAGGTGTATCAACCATCTCTGTGGAGACTGGATGTCCCAGGCACTGGGGACCAAACCTGTTTCTGACTAATGTGTCTCTGCTCACCAGGAGGGCTTAGTTCTTTTTTGTTTGTTTGTTTTTTGAGACAGAGTCTTACTTTGTTGCCCAGGCTAGAGTGAGTGCCTTGGCGTCAGCCTAGCTCACAGCTACCTCAAACTCCTGGGCTCAAGCGATCCTTCTGCCTCAGCCTCCCAAGTAGCTGGGACTACAGGCATGTACCACCATGCCTGGCTAATTTTTTCTATATAAGTTGGCCAATTAATTTCTTTCTATTTATAGTAGAGACGGGGTTGGGGTCTTGCTCTTGCTCAGGCTGGTTTCAAACTCCTGACCTTGAGCGATCCGCCCGCCTCAGCCTCCCAAGATGCTAGGATTACAGGTGTGAGCTACCGTGCCCGGCCTGAGGGCTCAGTTCTGATCTTGGGTGGTGATGTCAGGATTCATCCAGCTCCCACCTTTGCACATGAAGTATCCTGAAGGTGAGCTCAGTTTCTCAGAATCCCTTCCTGACACCTCTGGGTGATTAGTTCCTCCTTTCTCTGCTCTCCACACTCTCCTGCCTCTAGGATGGAGCTTCACGGCCTGTAACCTCTACCCATGTATTTGTGAGGGGCTGCGACCACCGGTGTCTCTTAGTTCTTGTGAGCAAGACAAAGTAGTGAAAGCTATGCCCCGAGTGCCTGGCATTAAATGAACAGCTGATTGGGTGGATGCAGGCATGAAGGACAGGTGAGTTTGCTTGGCTTCCTAAGGTGTGATCCCTACCTCGACAGTCACTGGACTGAAAGTGTCCACCCCTCCATGCTCAGTGCTCACTGCACCCCTCAGACCTTGTGTGGTGAGATTCCAAAGTGCTGTTGTGGCTTGGTCATGTGGTGGCAATCCTTGAGTCTCAGTGATGGGTACAGGAGGGTTCATTCTCTCTAATGTCGTCTATGTTTAGAAAACTATAATAAAAGATTTGTAAAGGGCTATTGAGCCACAAAAAAACCAAGAAAAGTCTCCATGGACAGATTTGGAGTGATCCTCAGGAGAGATTAATTGAAAAGTCAAGGTACAAAACAGTGCATATGATGTGCTCCCTTTTGTGTAAGAAAGGGAGGAAATACAAAATAGATGTAAGAATAAAATAAAAGAAATTAAATATCCCTCTTAAGTCTGAATAGGAAATATCAACATGAACGAATTAAGGAAAAAATACATTTTCTACCTCTGTCCACTGAAAGGACATGCCACCCCATTAGCAATGAGTGCATGTAGTGCCCAGAGGAGCTAGAGCTCTAATACCATTCCCCATTAAAAACTAAGCCAGGCCGGGCGCAGTGCCCCATGCCTGTAATCCTAGCACTCTGGGAGGCCCAGATAGGCGGATTGCTCCAGGTCAGGAGTTCAAAAGCAGCCTGAGCAAGAGCGAGACCCCGTCTCTACTATAAATAGAAAGAAATTAATTGCCCAACTAATACATATAGAAAAAATTAGCCGGCCATGGTGGCGCATGCCTGTAGTCCCAGCTACTCGGGAGGCTGAGGCGGTAGAATTGCTTGAGCCCAGGAGTTTGAGGTTGCTGTGAGCTAGGCTGACGCCAAGGCACTCACTAGCCTGGGCAACAAAGTGAGACTCTGTCTCAATAAAAAAGGGACTTATTGAATAACCCCCTGGCTCTGGGGAGAGAACAGACCCAGAGATTCTCCACCCGAGAGGCCTCTGCCCTCAGTTGGAGCATGTGCTTAATGCTGCCTCTCCAGACTAGTCGCTAGACTTTTTTGATCACAGGTCCCCTGTCTATTATTTATTAATAATGTGTTTGTTTATAAAAACATGTTCTACTCTACCAATAAGTGATGTGTATCAATAGTGGCTTAGCTGGCACATCCCTGGAGAATATGCAACCCACTTTGGAGACCCATGGTTTAAACTGTGAGCTCCATGAAGCAAGCAGGTGATATGTTTCATTCATCTTGGTTTCCTGAGCATTTGGCATAGGATCTCATGAAATGCTTGTAAAATGAATAAGTGATTGAACTAATGAATGAACAAGTCTCGCCTCATTGGAGGCCACGTGAGTGCAGAGGAGTTAGGAGCAGTCGTGCAAGGTTCATGGGCTCCATCCTGTTCCGGGAGCCTCCCCTCTCTCTCTCTTTTTTTTTTTTTTTTTTTTTGAGACAGAGTCACGCTTTGTTGCCCAGGCTAGAGTGAGTGCCATGGCGTCAGCCTAGCTCACAGCAACCTCAAACTCCTGGCTCAAGCAATCCTCCTGCCTCAGCCTCCCAAGTAGCTGGGACTACAGGCATTCGCCACCATGCCCGGCTAATTTTTTGTATATATATTAGTTGGCCAATTAATTTCTTTCTATTTATAGTAGAGACAGGGTCTCGCTCTTGCTCAGGCTGGTTTTGAACTCCTGACCTCGAGCAATCCGCCCGCCTCGGCCCCCCAGAGAGCTAGGATTACAGGCGTGAGCCACCATGCCCGGCCTGAGCCTCCCCTCTCTTGCATCACCTACAGAGATGTCCACAGGGGTAGACATCTCACCTCTCGGCTGCTGTAGGGCTCCAATGCTCACAGTCATTTTCAGAAGGATTTGCAATGAGGAGAGGAAGGGGCTGCTGAGCCCAGTGGAGTCTGGGGCATTGCCAGCTCTGGGGCTGGGCTTTCTTCTCTAGGAAGGTGCCTCAGCCCCCCAGCCACAGTGGGGTGTAGATGGCCCACCCCAGCCCTCTAACAGATGCTGCTAGCAGAGGCAGACCTCTGGGACAGGCTGGATTTGGCTGTCCTCTGAGCTCCTGCTCTGTCCTCTTATTTTCCAGAGTGCATTGGGCATCTGCTGGAGTGGTTCAGGTCCACAGCACACTTGTGCTGGCCTGGCACACGCAGACACTTTGCTTTGATCAAAGTGGAGCTCCTGTCGCAGCGTTCCCTAATCTAGGAGCAGGCCTCTCTGAGCACCTGGCCTGTGCAGAATGGCTTTCGGGTGACTGGGCAAGGCAGCTGAGTGGCAACTATGGCTCACACTCTTGCAAGAAGCACTCCCACAATCACTCTGAGCATCTGCAGGGCACAAATCTGTTTATAGATGAGAACATGGTGGCTCGGTGAGGCCACATGACAATCCCACTCAGCTCAACTACCCTTTAACCGAGCACCTGATATGCACCAGGCACTGGGCTAAGTGCTGGAGATAAGATTTGGCAGAGATCAGCGGCTCTTGGGGTCACAATCCAAAGGGGTGGAGAGACCCCTAAACAGATCATTTCAAACCAGTGTGGCAAATGCCATGAAAAGCCATGCCTCCGGGGCACTGGGAGCACATAACCCAACCTGGAGTGTGGGGGTCAAGAAGACTCTCAGGAAGGAGGACAAACCAGGCTCAGCGTGGGGGAGACGCATTCCTAGCAGAGGGGCCAGCTGGTGCAAAAGCTGACTGCATGGTTTGGGCAGGGGGCTGCCAGTAGTCGGGTGCTGTCTGGCATTGCTGGCAGGTGACACTAGAGAAAAATAGAGCCATGTGGGGTCAGGGAATTCCTTGAGAGGCTCAGACTTGACACCCAAGGTAACCAGTGGCGCTTCAGGGACTGCTCGCAAAGGACTGCCTGGAGGGGGCAGATTTGCGGATCAGCCGGTGGAGAACAACTGTGACAACTCACGGAGCGCCTGCTCCGTGCCAGGTCCGGGCTGGCATCTTGGTGGGAATCGTTGTTCACACCTTAAGGAGGTTTCGGTAGCTTGCACTGAGGACCCGACCTTTGCTCGGATCTCCCTCTGGACACAACGTGCGGGGTCGGGGCGGGAGGCTGAGAGGACCCCGTGAATAGCAGAGCAGAGCTGGGACGGGGAGCCAGGCCTCCCGCCCGGGCCGGGGCGCTCCCTGCGCCCATCTCTCACGCCGGCACAGGGAGCGGGGAGGGCGGCGCGCGCAGCTGATGGCCGTCGGGGCAGCGGCCGCACAGGCCAGCGGTGTCTTTCTGCCCAGGGTCTGGGGGAGGGAGGCCGCCCCGGTCCGGAGGAGCCCGGAGAGGTGGGGAGGCCGCGCGCCCGGGCTGGCCTGGAGGGAGAGGGGGCGGCTCCTCCCCCGGCCCCGCCGCGGCGGGTCGGGTCGGGGCGCGGGGCCGGCGCCGCGGGAGCCGCAGCCCTTTCCGGGGGGCGGGCCCGGCGGCGGTGGCGGCAGTGGCGCCCGGGCTCCTGCCCCGACAGGTGCGCGCGGCGCGCAGGAATGCGGCCGCCTGACTCACCAGCGCCTCCTTCCTACCTGCCCGCCCGCCCATAAAGCGCCGCCGTCCCGCCTCCCCGCGCCGCCGGCCTCCCCGCCGCCGCCCTCGGACCGTCCCGCTGGCCCGTGCGCCCGCAGCCCGACCGACCGCCAGCCGCGAGCCCAGGCGCGGGGGCGCCCGTCCGCGCAGAGGTAGGTCCCGCGCCCGCTGGGGCGAGCGCCGGGCACAGGCGAGGGGCGGAGGGCACACGGGCGCCCCGGGAGAGAGCGAGTGCCCACCCAGCCTGGGCAGCCGCGCAGGGGAGCTGGCTGGGCAGGGCCCGTGGCTTTTGTTTCACCCCGTCCCCTGCCTGACGGCTAGCAGGCCCCGGTTGCCTCTGCCCATGCTGCCCAGGGCAGGTGCTCAGCCCGCCCAGTGTGCCCAGGGACAGCTGGGAGCAGAGGGGACAGGGTTGGTGGCCAGCAGACCTCTGTGCTGGAGGAGGGTGCTGGGTGGGTGTGCAGGAGAGGCGGGCAGAGGCTGGCACTGTCAGGCCTACTGGGCCGGGCCCCTCTGGAGTTTGCAAAGATGGCAGAGGAGCAGCCTCCCCAAAAGGCAAACACCCTCCCTGTCCTGCCCCGCAGAGCCTGCGCTGTGTGGTGCCACAGCCCACCTGGGCTCCGGGAAGCCCCTAATTCTCCTCTCGTCTTGGCCAGGCATAGGCCTGCTCTCCTCCCAAAGTCGGCTCCACACATCTTCCTCCAGGAAGCTCTCCTGACCTCACCCACCAGCCCTGCGCTGTGCCCACCGCTGCAACCCCCTGCAGTGCCTGCCCTTTCCCCACCTGCTCGGGCCTTGGGGTGGCCGCTGGCTGTGACTATGGCTCTCGGGCTCCAGATGACTCCCAAGGACAGGGACAGGGCTTCCTCTCCTCCTCCTCCCCCACGACCTTGCCACACCCTGGGCACCAGTGCCATGGTTGTTGCTGGCCCCAACACTACACTTCAGAAGTGAAAGCTGAGCGTCTCCACCCTGGGGGCCGAGGGAAAGAGGACAGCACAGCAGGAGGGACACGAGGGAAGGGGTGTCTGTCTCCATGGCCCTGATCTCTTGTGGGTGAGGAGTCAGCCCAGAGGCCAGGCTTCTCCAAGCGTCTAACCCCGAGGGGGAGGCCTGGGCCATGCAGGGCTGGGAGACGGGAGAGCGGGAAGACGAGAGCTGGAGTGGGCAGGTGCCGACGTGCCCAGAGGGGTCCCGTGGGGCCGGTGGGGGAGCTCTGAGCCTGTGTGTGGATAGGGTCACAGTGTATGTCCATGCATGTGGCTACACGTGCCATGGTGTGATAGCATTCAGGGTGGCAGTCACATACTCCAGGGACCAGGCTGGAACATACAAGTCGGGGCAGCCTGGTGGGGCCTGGGAGACCTGGAGAGTGAGTGTCCCGGAGGTTGGGTGTTCTGAGTGCTCAGCCCAGGACACATCTTCCGATAAACACACAGTCCTTACTTTATGTGAAATCTCGTTGCTTCTAACATTGGCAACTCCTTTTAAAACATGTTAAGCTCGGGCAATAGCGAGACCCCGTCTCTACAAAAAATAAAAAATACTTAGCTGGGCGTGGTGGCACAGCTACCCAGGAGGTAGTCCCAGCTACCCAGTAGGCTGAGGCAGGAGGATCGCTTGAGCCCAGGAGTTTGAGGTTGCTGTGAGCTATGATGACACCACTGCATTCCAGCCCAGGCAACAGAGTGAGACCCTGTCTCAAAAAACAAAACATTTTTAATGCAAATTGAGTCAAACAAAACATCCTGGGGTGCAGGTCCAGACCCCTAACTGCCGTTTGTAGCCTCTGAGTTCGCTGTGGAGGTTACATTCGGGTCTGGCCCAGCTCTCCCAGTGCTGGCTGTGGATGGCAAAGCCCTGCGGCCTTCTGTGCCACGAGTCATCTGGGAAATGGGTGTCATCCAGGCATGTCCCTGCCGGGGTCCTGTGCGTGAATGGGACGTCCGTGAATTGCTGGCCCCATGTCGCTGTCGTGGCGGTGATGCCAGCGCTGCCTGCCGGGCTGTGGGCGCAGGGCGGGTGAGGAAGCGCTGGGCTCGGCCCTCCAGTGCCCGCACCTGCCCATGTAATGGTGCCCCGGGGAGGCCTGAGTCGCAGCCTGTATTGTGTGGGGTGTGGGTGTGGTGCCCACACCTCCAGGCTGCAGGAAAGTCATTTCCCCCTAGGAACCGCCCCCCCTTTCCCCGCTGGCACAAGGCTGCCTGCAGGCCCCTCCTTGGCTGCTGCCAACAGCTGGGCGGCTTCCCGCTGCCTGAGGATGTGGGCGCTGCTGGGGCCAGCTGCAGGCCCGCCTTGGAGGGAGGGAGACAATGCTTTCCTGCCCTCGACTGGGAAGGGCCTCTCCAGCGCCACGGGGACCTCAGCCCCAGCCCCTGCAGCTGCCCCTGCCCCACAAGCTGGGCTGACCACTGGCGGCCACAGCCAGGCCTTGGGCCACTAGGGGACCTGGCCCTGGAGAAAGAGGTGCGGCCCCTCACCTTTGCCCTCAGCTCCGTGGGCTGGGTGGCTCTGCGTCCTGGCTCTTTCCTTCCCAAGGCTTCAGGCTGCCCTTCTCTTAAAAGGCCTCAGGGATGCCCGGGCCTGTCCTGGAGGTCGCTGAGGAGTTTATTGGTGAGGGTTTAATAGTGAACCGGGGCTCCTGGGGGGGGCGCCCCAGGTGTGTGCCGCAGGAGGGGCTTGTCGTCTCACTCTGGGCTACCTTGGGAAAGGGCGGAGTGCTCAGGGCACCAGAAGCTCAACTCTGGGGCAGGCAGAGGTGGAGGACAGGGCAGGGGACTCAGACCCCACCCTGACGGGCTGGGCGGCCGTTGTGGAGCCCAGCCCAGGGCAGCAGCGGGCTGCCAGCCACTGCACCCCACCCCCAGGCCCCAGATATTGGGAGCGGCCCCCTCTGCCTGACTGTGCCGCCCTCACCAGAGGGTAAGTGGGCCAGGACAGAAGGGCAGGAGGTGGAGCCAGGGCTCCTCTAAGTGCCCCCTTATTGGACGACCCTATCCCTGCCAAACCTGACCCAGACCCACAGAGCACTGAAAGGCAAAGGCAGAATAAGCCCTGCCCTGCCCTGCCCTGCCCTGCCCTGCCCTGCCCGCAGACAAGCAGTGCCAAGAGACCTGGCACTCAGACAAGCTCAGAAGCCACAGCCCTCAAAGGCAAGAGGGGCCCTGCCTGGGCAGGGAACAGGCCTTCTGACCATCTACCCACTGCAGAGATGGCAAGGAAGGGGGCAGTGGGAAGGACAGGGGTCAGGGACCCCGGGCCCTGCCTCTCACAGCTGGGTGCCCTTGGTACCTTTCCTGGAGCTCCCAAAGCCTCAGTGTCCCCTCCTGTGCAGTGGGAATGACGTCGCCTCTCCTGTGCAGCTCTGATGGGGATCCAGTGAGCTGATGGCCCCAACCAGGGCTGTAGCGGCGTCATGTGTCAATTGTTGCTGCTGTTCTGCAGAAGGAAGAGGATGGCAGGCCCACATCCCAGCCCGTGGACCAGGCTGCTGCTGGCAGCCCTGCTGAGCACCAGCCTCCCCGGGGCCATGGGTGAGTCTGCACTGCCCTCAGCACTCCTCTTGGCAGGGGACACCTTCGAAGGCATTGTCCTCCCACTCATGAGCCTGGAGGGTGGCGAGCCCCAGCTGTGCAGTCCGAGGACAGAGGGGCAGCCTGTGTCTAGAGAGACAGGACACACTTGGGGAACTGAGGAGCCCAGAGGACCCACTGACGCCTTGAAAGTGGAGTCAAAAGTTTCATAGGAATCTGGAGGGGAGAGACACCACTGATGTGTCACTTGCTCTCTATCATCAGTTGGCAAATGACGGGGCCAGTTAAATTTGCCTGTCATTTGAAGTCATGCTGTTAGCTTGAAATAGACCATGGCGGGAATATTTACACCACAGAAATTGGCAGATGCTACAAGCCAAGGCTTCGGCTCCCTCACCAGAGCCGTTGTCAGGCACTGGCCGGCACACCACTGCCTGGAGCCCGGGAGAGCAGCCATGGGGCACACCGGGTGCACTTCGCTGAGCAGAGCCAAGTGGAGTCCCAGTAACCTTTAGGGAAACTCTGAAATTTGGCCTCATTCATTTACCGAGGACCTACTGTGTGCAGGGCATGTGCTGGGTACTTGGGACGTAGCGACAAATAAGACAGACACAGTCCACTTTCTCCTGGAGGAGGCTCAGAGGACACACAAGGTCATGTGGCAGCTGTCATGTACTGCGGTGCAGTTCGTGGCAGAGAGCAGAGACGGCTGAGGAACGTTGGCAGGATCTGGGGGATAGTGGGCGAGGGGGAGAGCCAGGACGTTCCAGCCAGTGAACGGGCCAGCACCTCCATCTCAGCCCCCACCGTCCTTCATCCCAGTTTGAGTGGCAAGTGCCAGGTTCAAGACCAGGCTTTGCTCGTCTCTAGCTGTGCTACTACCAAGCACCCCAGGGCCTATTTCCTCCTCTGTAAAATAGAGAAAGATTCCCCACCCCTCTCGAGTGGGGTGCACGTGGGAAAGGGCTTGTCACTGCCGAGGCCCCTCCCCATACGTGTGCCCGCCTCTGCCCCCAGCCAACCGCTGCAAGAAGGCTCAGGTGAAGAGCTGCACCGAGTGCGTCCGCGTGGGCAAGGACTGCGCCTACTGCACAGACGAGGTGAGGCGCTGGCCCTCCTGCCTGCCTTCTGGAGCCTGGGGCCACGCCCTACCTGGGCTCCAACCAAGTCCACACCTGCCACCGCCCCAGCCCAGCCTCAGGCCAGGTGGCTGTGGGAGAACAGGCAAGGGTCAAGAATATCAGGCGGAAATGGATCCAGGGTTGGGACAGCCAGGGGACGGGCACTGCCCCCACCGACACCCCGTCTCTCTCTGGCCAGACGTTCAAGGAACGGCGCTGCAACACCCAGGCGGAGCTGCTGGCCGCGGGCTGCCGGCACGAGAGCGTGGTGGTCATGGAGAGCAGCTTCCAGATCCTGGAGGTGCCTGAGCGGGGGTGGCGGGGGCTCTCCACGCTCGAGCTAGGTGTTTGTGGGGGTCCACGGTGCCCCTTGGCTGGGCCAATCGAGTGACCCTCCAGCCGGCTGTCCCCCTCCCCTGGATGCAGGAGTCCCAGATCGACATCAACCTGCAGCGCAGCCAGGTGTCCCCCCAGAGCCTGCGCGTCCGCCTGCGGCCGGGCGAGGAGCAGCACTTCGAGCTGGAGGTGTTCGAGCCCAAGGAGAGCCCCGTGGACCTGTACATTCTCATGGACTTCTCCAACTCCATGTCCGACGATCTGGACAACCTCAAGCAGATGGGGCAGAACCTGGGTAGGGCTGGGCTGGGGTGCAGAGGGTGGCCTCCCCCGGCTGGCTGGGCACCTGCTTGAGAGGCCAGGACTCAGGACAGCCGCACCCACCCCACAAGGAAAGACATCTGAGACCCCCGAACATTCCCCCCATTCTCAAGGAAGGGTCTCAGCAAGACCCTGCTCTCCACTGGGGACTTGAGAGAAGGCCCAGGCCTGGTGGGCAGCAGAGCCATCTGGCTCCGACAGGGAGGGCGGCCCCTGCCACGAGGCCTGGTGAAGTCCCAGCCCTGCAGACAGCTGGGCTCAGTTCCCCGCCACCCCCTACTTGCTGTATGCACAACTCCAGGTCCCCCAAGTCCCACTGCCCTCATCTGCAGAGGGACAGATGAGCACGAACTGACGTCCAGCGTGCAAAGTGTTAACAACAGGTGGCTCTTCTCCTCCCCACTTCTGAGCCAGCCCCGGTCCCCCTGTATCTATGTGGGGGTGTTGGGGCTCAGCTGTCCCCTCGTTTTCCTGTTGACACCCAGCCCGGGTCCTGAGCGATCTCACCCGTGACTACACCATTGGATTTGGCAAGTTTGTGGACAAAGTCACCGTCCCTCAGACGGACATGAGACCTGAGAAGTGAGTGACCGAAGGGGACCCAGGTGGGCAGGGGGCCTGGGTGGGCCACCTCGTCTCTCACCCAGGGGCGTAAAATTCTCCTTCTGGTTGGAATGAGTCGGGGGCACTGGGGTGTGGGTCTCCCCCCTGATGCTCTCTCTCCCTCCCACCCGCGCAGGCTGAAGGAGCCCTGGCCCAACAGCGACCCCCCCTTCTCCTTCAAGAACGTCATCAGCCTGACGGAGGACGTGGAGGAGTTCCGGAACAAGCTGCAGGGAGAGCGCATCTCGGGCAACCTAGATGCTCCGGAGGGCGGCTTCGACGCCATCCTGCAGACGGCCGTGTGCACGGTGAGCGCCAGGAAGGGCGCTGCCCGTCCCCACCAGAGGCTGGCGCTTCTCGGCGAGGGCATGAGCTGCCCGCTCTGGCACGGGCTTAGAGGCCCCGAGGGGACGCCCAGGAGCCTGCGGCCCCCTTGCCCTAGGACAAGCTCAGACCTCCTCAAGGGCCCCAGTCGCAACCTGGGTCAAGATGGGCTGGGAGCCAAGGCCCCGCCTGAGCAGCCACTCACTGCTGGCTTTGTACTGGCCAGCACGGTGGACGTGGGCCTTGGGATTCTGGATTCTTCAGTGCCCCGGGGCCGGTCTCCCGGGACACACAAGCTGCCCAGGCTCCAGCCGTGCCGGGCAGCTGAAGAGGCCACCTCTTCTCCTCGGCACTTTCATATTTTCATTATGAAAATAACATCTCCACATTACAGACCATTGAGAAAATAGAGAAATTGCCCACAATTTCACCACCCTAGAAAAGCCAGCCACTTGCTATCCAGCCAGCACATTTTATTCCCTTTTCCTTGTTTTATATGGTTGGAATCAGTGTACTTATAATCCTGAGATTTGCCTTTTTTTCACTTAACACTGTCATAAGCACTTTCTCTTGTAATACTTAGTTTTCAAAATCCCCCACAGTTTTCTAACAAATTGCCCTGCACAGCTGTACCTACTTCAACTGTCCTTTTTCGTTGAATGTTATGCCACGGACATTTTCCTGTGCAGTTAAAATTTTCTTGCAGAGGCCAGGCGTGGTGGCTCACGCCTGTAATCCTAGCACTCAGGGAGGCTGAGGCAGGAGCATTGCTCGAGGTCAGGAGTTCGAAACCAGCCTGAGCAAGAGCGAGACCCTGTCTCTACTATAAATAGAAAGAAATTAATTGGCCAACTAATATATATAGAAAAAATTAGCCGGGCATGGTGGCGCATGCCTGTAGTCCCAGCTACTCGGGAGGCTGAGGCAGGAGGATCGCTTGAGCCCAGGAGTTTGAGGTTGCTGTGAGCTAGGCTGACGCCACGGCACTCACTCTAGCCTGGGCAACAAAGCGAGACTCTGTCTCAAAAAAAAAAAAAATTAGGGGAGGGGCAGCTGGATGCACAGGCCCACCGCGTGCACAGACAGATGCTGTCTGTTTGTCACCATTGTCACTCATGTGCTGTCACATGCATTTTTCATGATGGCACAGGCTGTTAATCCTGTGATTTAGCTCAGCCCCGCGTTGTGACCCGCTGTCACTGCCCTATACGAGGCTTCGTCCTCAGCCGGCTCAGTGGGCACGCCCCTCCCCGCCTCCCGCAGAGTGCCATCGGCTGGCGCCCCGACAGCACCCACCTGCTGGTCTTCTCCACCGAGTCGGCCTTCCACTACGAGGCCGACGGTGCCAATGTGCTGGCCGGCATCATGAGCCGCAATGATGAGAGGTGCCACCTGGACGCCACGGGCAGCTACACCCAGTATAGGACGCAGGACTACCCGTCCGTGCCCACCCTGGTGCGCGTGCTCGGCAAGCACAACATCATCCCCATCTTCGCCGTCACCAACTACTCCTACAGCTACTACGAGGTGGGGGTCTGGGCCCACGGGCAAGAGGGGGCCAGGGCGGGGGTCCATGGAACATCTCAGACATTACTTTCCCCTCCCTCCCTCCCTTCCCAAAGCTTTTGGGCACCCCCCAAGAGTGGACCCTGGTGGGAAGGGGAGGTCATACGCCCACCCCCCAACCCATCTCCAAGCACAGAGGGGCCAAGAGGGCAGGTTCTGCTACATGACAGCAGGTCCCAAGGCCTCCGTTTCCCCATCTGCAAAGTGGGGATAAACCCAGGACTGTTGTCCGGATTCAGTAAGATGCTCACCCGAGGCCTGGCGTCCCTCCCGCAGAAGCTGCACACGTACTTCCCCGTCTCCTCGCTGGGGGTGCTGCAGGAGGACTCGTCCAACATCGTGGAGCTGCTGGAGGCGGCCTTCGAGGTGAGGGCAGCGCGGGCTCCAGAGTCTGAGCCCTTCCGGGGCAGGGCTGGCGGGGGTGGAGTGGACTAGCGGTGTCTTGGGTCACAGCTGAGAGTTGGTGTGTGAGAGGCCAGTGAGCGAGGTCTCTGGCTGTCCCTGGGCTGCTGCAGGCTGTGCCACCGTGATCCCTCCCACACCACGCTGGCCCTCCACGGAGGTGGGGTGCACAGCTGGGCCAGGCACAGCAGCGAGCCCAGGCCCCCCACCCAGGCCGCTGACCGCCTGTCCCCCCTCAGCGCATTCGCTCCAACCTGGACATCCGGGCCCTGGACAGCCCCCGAGGCCTGCGGACAGAGGTCACCTCCAATATGTTCGAAAAGACGAAGACGGGGTCCTTTCACATTCAGCGGGGGAAAGTGGTATGTCTCTGTGGGGGCTGCGGGCAGGGGGACGGGCGTAGCACCTGCGCTGGTGGTGTCGTCTAAAACGGTGGTCAAGAGTGTGGCCCCGGCCGGGCGAGGTGGCTCAAGCCTGTAATCCTAGCACTCTGGGAGGCCGAGGCGGGCAGATTGCTCGAGGTCAGGAGTTCGAAACCAGCCTGAGCAAGAGCGAGACCCCGTCTCTACTATAAATAGAAAGAAATTAATTGGCCAACTAATACATATAGAAAAAATTAGCCGGGCATGGTGGCACATGCCTGTAGTCCCAGCTACTCGGGAGGCTGAGGCAGAAGGATTACTTGAGCGCAGGTGATTGAGTTTGCTGTGAGCTAGGCTGACGCCACGGCACTCACTCTAGCCTGGGCAACAAAGTGAGACTCTGTCTCAAAAAAAAAAAGAGTGTGGCCCCTTTGAGACAGTTGAATGTGCAAAGAAAAAGGAAAAGAAACAAAAAAGTGTGGCCTCTGTGGCCAGGCGCGGTGGCTCACGCCTATAATCCCAGCACTCTGGGAGGCCAAGGCGGGAGTATCACTTGAGGTCAGGAGTTTGAGTCCAGCCTCAGCAAGAGCAAGACCCCATCTCTATTGAAAATAGAAAAAAAATTAGCTGGGCAACCAAAAATAGAAACAAATGATTAGTCGGACGCAGTGGTGCACTTCTGTAGTCCCAGCTACTCTAGCCCAAGTGACAGAGCAAGACTCTGTCTCTAGGGAAAAAAAAAAGAGCATGGCCCCTAGCATCAGGCAGGCCTGGGTTCAAATCCTCCTGGGTCAGCCACCCAGATGAGCTTGGCACGTTCCTCAGCTTGTTGGTGCCCTCGGCGATCGGTCGGGGGATTAATAAAAGCACGGTGACCGGAGTGTTACCGTAATGGCCAGGGGCCTTCAGGCTCCAGTGGCCCCAGGTCATCGGGGCGGGGCCTGCCTTGGCTGACGGCACAGTCCCTGCAGGGCACGTACCAGGTGCACCTTCGGGCCATCGAGGACGTGGACGGGACACACGTGTGCCAGCTGCCGGTGGAGGACCAGAAGGGCAACATCCACCTGAAACCTTCCTTCTCCGACGGCCTCAGGATGGACGTGGGCATCGTCTGTGACACCTGCGCCTGCGAGCTGGTACGTGGCAGCCCTGCCAGGCGCAGGGAGGGGCCGAGCCCGGCACCCGGGGTCCTGGGTAACAAAGGACAGCTCCTGCGGCCTCAGCTGCTGTGTGGGTGTCCCGAGGCACACGGGGCAGCAGAAATGTCCAGCGGCCCTGGTCCCCTTTCTCCATACACCCCACCATGGTCTCATTCCAGCAAAAAGAGGTGCAGTCAGCCCGCTGCAACTTCAGGGGAGACTTCGCATGTGGACACTGCGTGTGCAGCGAGGGCTGGTGAGTGGGGCGGGGAGTCCAGCCCCGAGGACCTTGTACGCCAACCGGGGTCGGGCGGCGATCACAGAAAGGGCCAGGAGAGGGGCACGCCCAGTTGTTGGGCGAATCCAGTTCAAAGCACTTGGAAACACAGAGATCCATGGATGAGCTCTGGAAAGACAGGCCGGGACCCACACAGCCGTCGCCGGGGGTGGCTGGGCGTTGGGGACAAGCACGGGAGGGAGACTTACTTTTCACTCCATATCTTTTGCACTTTTTAGTATTTTGAACCACGTGTACACATGTCCTAGTCAGAAAAGAGCTTGCACACGGGTGGCAGTAAGGGCTTTTAAAGCCTCAAGACGCTGAACATGTCTGTCGTGCCTTGAGACACAGCAGCAGTGAGGAAGGGACCCTGAGGGGTTAGCGGGGCACCGAGGTCTGGGTCTCAGCTCAGCCACTGCTGTCTTCTGCGTGACTTGGACCTGCCTCGGGCCTCTCAGAGCCTCAGTTTCCTCATCTGTACAATGGGGACGGTGAAAGCCCCAACCTCCGTCCCCGGCTGCGGGGACGTGACTGGTTCCTCCCTCAGGAGCGGCAAGACCTGCAACTGCTCCACGGGCTTGCTGAGTGACATGCAGCCCTGCCTGCGGGCGGACGAGGACAAGCCGTGCTCAGGCCGAGGGGAGTGCCAGTGCGGACACTGCGTGTGCTACGGCGAAGGCCGCTACGAGGGTCAGTTCTGCGAGTACGACAACTACCAGTGTCCCCGCACCTCCGGCTTCCTCTGCAATGGTGAGCTCAGACGCTGCAGCCGGGGCGGGGCGGGGGTGGGCAGCAAGGGTGACCTTCCCTTCGGGGCCCAGGTTGGGACAGCGGGCGGGGAGTCAGGATCCCTAAGGTCAGGCCCAGCCCCGCTCTGGACTCCCTGAGTGTGCCTCTCCCAGGTCCTGCCCCGACTTGACCTCATCATCCCTGCCGGCGTGGCATTCCCCTGGACCTGGGGTCCAGTTCCCTCTGGCAGTTCAGGTCTCTGCCCACCTGGCCTCCCCATGCCCGCATCTCATTGGGGTGGGTGCCGCCCAGCTGCGCTCTCAGTGGTTGGCAAGAACATGGCGTGGTGATCTGTCCTCTCTCCCAAGATGCTACGTTTCTAGCAGGGGGCCTGGCGTTACGCTTCTGCTATATTCCCTCGGGCCCGGCACATCGTTGGGCCCAGGCCATGGGCACATAGTCTGGTCAGGACCGCCAGAGCTGGGCAGGGGTCACAGAACTCAGACGAGGGGCACCTGGAAGGATTGGTAGTTGAATGGAGGGGGACGACTAACTGCAAATCCACTCGTCACATACTTAGGAAGCCTTGTTGTGTATTTGCCTCTGGAGACCGAGCCCTTGCTTTGCCACCCTTCCTCCGTTCTTGCTTTTGTTTGCTGTTTCTTCTCTTCAACTGTCCACCGCAGAGGGTGCTCAGAGAAACAGAAGGGAGAACCGGACGCCACTGGAGAAAGGCAGAGGTTGGGCACAGGTGGAGGTGTGGCAGAGCAAGGGAGGACCACGCCTCCGGGGAAGGGGGCAGGGCAAGAGTGCAAGGGGCTTGGGCTGCTGTCCAGGACAGAACTTGATCCTTTGGACACAAGTGGCTCACGCCTGTAATCCTAGCACTCTGGGAGGCCGAGGTGGGCGGATTGCTCGAGGTTAGGAGTTCGAAACCAGTCTGAGCGAGACCCCGTCTCTACCAAAAATAGAAAGAAATTAATTGACTGACTAAAATATATATATATACAAAAAATTAGCTGGGCATGGTGGTACATGCCTGTAGTCCCAGCTACTTGGGAGGCTGAGGCAGTAGGATCGCTGAGCCCAGGAGTCTGAGGTTGCTGTGAGCCAGGCTGATGCCACGGCACTCACTCTAGCCTGGGCAAGAAAGTGAGATTCTGTCTCAAAAAAAAAAAAAAAAAAAAAGTGAGTCATTAGAGCTTTTCATTTCATTTTCTGACTTTTTGTATGTTAACCTTGTATCCAGCCACCTTGCCAAACTCACTTATGAAATCTAATAATTCATCTGTAGGTTCTTCTGGATATTTTGTGACATGTTCCTGACGTTTACATATCACGACTGTTTTATTTCTTGCTTTCTAATACTTATACATTTTATTTCTTTTTCTTACTTTATTGCATTGGCCAGGACCCGTTAGAGGCTCTTGAACAGGGAGCTGCATGATTGGGTTTGTGTTTTGGGAAGATCACTCTGGCCGCAGAGTGGAAGGCAGAAGTTGGGAGGGGGAGAGCTGGAGGGAAGGAGATTCCAGGAACCAGAGGAAGAGGTGATTCCTGCTCCTGGCTGAGACATCCTGACGCCCAGGGCTCAGCTCCCACAGGCCCTTCCTGGCAGGTGGGCAGCATGGACTGCCGGCGCCAGCGTGGCTCTCTGCTCTCTTCCCTGCCCCTCTGCAGACCGGGGACGCTGCTCCATGGGCCAGTGTGTGTGTGAGCCTGGTTGGACAGGACCAAGCTGTGACTGTCCGCTCAGCAATGCCACCTGCATCGACAGTAATGGGGTAGGCCTGGGCATGGGACAGGCAGTGCAGGGCAGCAGGGATGCCTGAGTCAGGGCCACACACCCTCTCAAGAGAGAACCCCAGGGAAGGAGGGGACGGGAGCGGGCAGGCATGGGGCACAGCTGGCTCACTGTGCCCCCTCCTGCTCCAGGGCATCTGTAATGGGCGTGGCCACTGTGAGTGTGGCCGCTGCCACTGCAACCAGCAATCGCTCTACACGGACACCACCTGCGAGATCAACTACTCAGCGGTGAGGCCAGGATCGCCAGGGTGTGGGCGCGGGAGCCCCAGGCACAGGGCAGGGCGGACAGCAGGGGCTGGGCCTCGTGCCACGGGAGCCAGCCAAGGGCATGAGGTTGGGCAAGCAGGGCCTGGCAGAAGCCCACCCGGCTCAGTGCCCGTCTGCCGCTCCTCTCCCCACCCAGGTCCGCCTGGGCCTCTGCGAGGACCTGCGCTCCTGCGTGCAGTGCCAGGCCTGGGGCACCGGGGAGAAGAAGGGGCGCACCTGCGAGGAGTGCAGCTTCAAGGTCAAGATGGTGGATGAGCTTAAGAAAGGTAGGGGGGCAGGGGCCGAGGGCCAGGGGCTCTGAGAGCCTAGGCAGGTGCTGAGCCCCAACAGGGCAGGGGTGTCACCTATCTGGGCTCACAATCCAAGTTGAGGCCACAGCCTGGATAGGGGTCCCCGAGGTGGGAGGGGCTGCAGAACGCAGACAGGGGACACTGAGTCCAGGAAAAGGGTAAAAAGTCTGGGCAGGGGGCACAGAACCCAGGTGTCAGGCACACAGCTGAGGGGCAGACCAAGAGGCTGGGGAGGGGGCGCCTGGCTCAGACAGGGGCACGTGGGCGGGCCATGGGGTGCACAGCCTCCCTTCCTCCAGGGCAGATGCATTTCCCAGACGCCAAGCTCCAGGCTGGTGCCCGGGTCGGGAAACGGGGGGCGGCAGCCCCACCTCGCCCCCTCCCTGTGCCGGGGTAGGGCACAGCTTGCCAGGGACTTACACTCTCCCCCAGGGAGGAGCCTCGGGCCGACGGTGGGTGGGGCAGGTCCCAGAGTAGGGGCGCGTGACCAGGCCCTGGGTGCTCCAGGGAGGAGGGTGGGGTTGGGGTGCCCTGCTGACCGGCTGTGGGTGCAGCGGAGGAGGTGGTGGAGTACTGCTCCTTCCGGGACGAGGACGACGACTGCACCTACAGCTACACCGTGGAGGGCGACGGCACCCCCGGGCCCAACAGCACCGTCCTGGTGCACAGGAAGAAGGGTGAGCTGGTGGGCCGGGTGCAGGGAAGGGCCGGCCTGTCGGGCTGCGTGGGGGCAGTGGGCACCGCCTCCTTCCTCCTCCTCTCCCCCCCAGACTGTCCTCCCAGCTCCTTCTGGTGGCTCATACCCCTGCTCCTCTTCCTCCTGCTGCTCCTGCCCCTGCTGCTGCTGCTCTGCTGGAAGTACTGCGCCTGCTGCAAGGTGAGCACCCGGTGCTCCCCAGGGTGCCGCCCCCAGCGTCCACAGCCCCCAGGGCCTTCCCCATGGTCTGCAAGCCCCACTAGGTCCCCACCCCCAGGGTCCCCACCCTCCCCATGGCTCCCCCTGCAGCCCACCCAGTGTCCCCACCCACACAACTTCCTACCCAAAGACTTCAGCCCATGGAGCCCAATTGCCGGGGTTTTGTGGCCTTGGGCAGGTTAATCTCTCCATGCCTCAGTTTCCTCATCTGTAAAATGGGGAAAATATAACCAACCTCAGAAAGGGGTGATGAAGCTCAAATGAGCTGAGTAAAGTTCTCAGAAGGGGACTGAGCTGTAGTGAGCACCATGTTAGGCCCGTGCCACTTCCCACCCCTTCCTGAGCTGGCTCCTGGAGACCCCTGGACACTTCCCCAAGCCCCAGCTCCAGCATCCTGTGTGACGGTAATGAGGACAGTGCCGGGAGAGGTGGCTCATGCCTGTGATCCCCAGCCCTTTGGGAGGCCAAGGTGGGAGGATCGCTTGAGGCCAGGAGTTCGAGACCAACCTGGGCAACTTAGTGAGACCCTCATCTCTGCAAAACATTTTTTAAAATGATGACGAGACTGGTGGAGCCCCAACCCTGCACTGTCCCTGGAGCCCCAGCTCCCAGCACAACCCTGCTGCTGGCTTCAGCTCTTTGTTCAGCTCAGGGCCATTCTCTGTGCTGTCACAGCAGTGTGTGTCCACATGACTTCATTTTCTCCTCTCGGTCACCCCATGAGGTCAGTGGGGCAAGGTCACTATTCCCTGTGACAGATGGAGAAACAAGGTCAGAGACAGGCAGTATACACAGGCTCCTCGTAAGTGGCCGAGGCAGGGCGAGCCCACGTCTGCCCCAGCTCTAGTGCTGGTCCCAGCACCCCCAGCACCAACCGTCAGCACCGTGTCCCCGGGAGCACCTGCCCTGGGGTCAGCCACGTGCAAAGGGCATGGGAGCCGCAGCAGCGAAGGGCAGCCCCGCCTGCCTGCCGCTGACAGTCCCGTTGGGGAGAACAGACGAGGAGAAGAAAGAGAAGGCGCAGCACGGAAAGCCGACTTGTAGGGGGCAGAGGCCATAGTCGGTAGCCACCGCCAGGGCTGTGCCGAATCAGTGTGTCACATAGAAAAGGAGTTCTGTGATCAAATATATTTGAGAAATGGGTTTCTTCTCTGCGGGACTTCTCAGAGCCCTTTTCCCGAGACAGGGTCTTGCTCTGTTGCCCGGGCTGGAGTGCGGTGGCACCATCATAGCTCGCTGCAGCCTCATCAGAGCCTTTACTGTAGTCATGTGCACAGTGAACCCACATGCGCCATGGGGGGTGCACTCAGTGCTTCCCAGATGAACTTGACCACAAAAGCTTCACTGTAAGGCCGGGCACGGTGGCTCACGCCTGTAATCCTAGCTCTTGGGAGGCCGAGACGGGCGGATTGCTCAAGGTCAGGAGTACAAAACCAGCCTGAGCAAGAGCAAGACCCCGTCTCTACTATAAATAGAAAGAAATTAATTGGCCAACTGATATATATATAAAAAATTAGCCGGGCATGGTGGCACATGCCTGTAGTCCCAGCTACTCGGGAGGCTGAGGCAGAAGGATCGCTCGAGCCCAGGAGTTTGAGGTTGCTATGAGCTAGGCTAACGCCACGGCACTCACTCTAGCCTGGGCAACAAAGTGAGACTCTGTCTCAAAAAAAAAAAAAAAAAGCTTCACTGTACAAAGCATCTGGCAGGACTGGGGTTCCGAGGCACAGACTTTGGGAGCCCTCTGCCTCCGTGCCCCCATGCCCGTGTGCACCGTCCTTAGGCCCCCGCCCTGCCCGCATACCCTGCAGCGTGGGAGGCACTGCTGCCCTTGGACCACCGGCAGGGGGAGCTGGCCGGCGGGGCTTGCCTGGGCTGGGGCAGCTGTCCCAGGCCTCACCCCACCCACCTTGTCTCCTAGGCCTGCCTGGCACTTCTCCCTTGCTGCAACCGAGGTACGGGCCTGGCATCGGCGGGGGGGAGGTTGTAGGGGGTGAGGGGCCCTGACCGCTCTTTCTCCAAGCTAGAGTGGAGGGAAGTGGGGGCCAAGCCTGGAACAGCAGAGGCGGGAGCCGCTGGGGTCCCACCTGATGGGGGTTACTGGGGTGGGTCTGGGGGCCCCGTGCTGAGGACCCTGCCCCACAGGCCACATGGTGGGCTTTAAGGAGGACCACTACATGCTGCGGGAGAACCTGATGTCCTCCGACCACCTGGACACGCCCATGCTGCGCAGCGGGAACCTCAAGGGGCGGGACACCGTGCGCTGGAAGATCACCAACAACATGCAGCGGCCCGGCTTTGCCACCCACGCCGCCAGCACCAACCCCACGGAGCTGGGTGAGGGCGGGGGCTGGGCGCTGTGGCTCTTGGCGGTGCCCTGGGGACCTCCATCCCAGACCTGGGCCTACACCACCCCTGTCTTCCCTGGGTGTTGGGTGCGGGCACAGGGCTCGGCCACCTTTCGCCCCTTCCCGATGGCACCACAACGTAGCCTCGGGCCTTGGTGTGCCTGCTGGCCACCCGCTGGCCAGCTGTCCCCTGATCCTGGCCTGGCCGCTGGAAGGGGAGCTCTGGGGGTGCTGGCCGTGCAGGGCTGACAACGCCCGTCCCGCCCGCCTGCCCTAGTGCCCTACGGGCTGTCCCTGCGCCTCGCCCGCCTCTGCACCGAGAACCTGCTGAAGCCCAGCACTCGAGAATGCGACCAGCTGCGCCGGGAGGTGGAGGAGAACGTAAGGACTGCGGGGTGTGGGGCAGCACCGCGATGCATGGGGGGGGTGCTCCCCAGGACGTGTGCCTGGCAGGGGTCATCCTGGGATCTGCTCAGAGGGGAGGAGGGCACAGAGCCTGGGCCTCAGGACGCGGCATGCCCGGCCGGCCCGAGGTCCTCTGGGTAGAGAGCCCCCGACCCCGGGGCTCCCCGCGGGGCCTCTGAGGCCCTGCCTCACGGCCCCCTTGCCTGGCAGCTGAACGAGGTGTACAGGCAGATCGCGGGCGCCCACAAGCTCCAGCACACTAAGTTCCGGTGAGTCGGGCCGCCAGCCGGGGCGGGAAGCCGGGGTCCTCGGGGTTGGGCGGGGAGCCCCTCACAGGCAGCTCCAGGAGCGGAAGCAGGCCAAGCCCCCACCCCAGGGACCATCCAGCTCACCTCTGTCCCTCTCTGTCCCCTACAGGCAGCAGCCCAACGCCGGGAAAAAGTGAGTAGAAGACACCGGGTGGGACGGCCCCCTCCTGCCAGCTGCGCCCTGCCCCACCCCACCCCATAGGAAGGCAGGGCTGGGGGGGGCTGTCGTGGGTGGGACCCTCCTTCCACGAATACCAACGGGAAGCGCTTGCTGTGGACCAGAACCGGCAAAGCAGAGCCGATTCCCGCCCTCTTACCAGCGACAGCCCTCCCAGGACGAGGGACGGCCCAGTGCCCTCTCCAGGGCCGGAGACCCTGGTCCTGGGGGCGTCTCTGGATGGCAGGCAGGTCACTGAGAAGATGGGCCAGCAGGTCACGTCCTCTTTCCCCAGGTCCCACCGGGTCCTGGCCCTTCAGGGGCAGAGGGAGGGAGAGAGGAGGGGAAGGACAGCACATCACCGCCACCAGGAAGAGTGATTTGCACCAGCAGTTTTGAGGGTCTAAGTGGCATTGTCCGAGAGCTTTGTGTGTGTGGTTATCTTACTCGACCCTTTCGTCAACCCTGTGGGGTACATAACCACTGCTGCTCCCGTTTTACAGATGAGAAAACTGAGGCCCGGAGAGGTTAGGTGACTGGCCCAAGGTTAACTAGCTGGCAAGGACTAGAGCCAGGGTTAGGCCCGGGGCAGCCTGGCCTCAGCACCCACACCCTTAGCATCCCTGCTGTCCTACGTCGACTCCTCTCCAGCCCTTCTCAGGGGGGAGGGTGGGGAAGCCCATTTCACAGAGGAAGACACTGAGGCTCAGAGAGGACCCACGGCCGGCTGAGGCTGCACGGGCCTCAAGCACTGCCTGGCTCTGAAGACCCTGGCCTTTCGGTGTCTCACATGCTGTCCCCTGATGGGGAGAGGACAGGCAGGCAGGAGGGGCGGGCGGGGGGCCGATGTGCCAGCCTGACACCTCCTCCACGCGAACCTCCCGACCCAGGCAAGACCACACCATCGTGGACACGGTGCTGATGGCGCCCCGCTCGGCCAGGCAGGCCCTGCTGAAGCTCACGGAGAAGCAGGTGGAGCAGGGCTCCTTCCACGAGCTCAAGGTGGCCCCCGGCTACTACACCCTCACCGCAGACCAGGGTAGGTGGGCAGGGCCCCTGTGCCCACCCACGTGCCGCTGTGCCCCGAGTCCAACCACGCCCACCCCACCCCCACGCAGATGCCCGGGGCATGGTGGAGTTCCAGGAGGGTGTGGAGTTGGTGGACGTGCGTGTGCCCCTCTTCATCCGGCCCGAGGACGACGACGAGAAGCAGCTGCTGGTGGAGGCCATCGACGTGCCAGTGGGCACCGCCACCCTGGGCCGCCGCCTGGTGAACATCACCGTCATCAAAGAGCAAGGTCGGTGAGCGCGGGGAGAGCCAGGGAGGTGGCCGGGAGCTGCGTGCACCTGCTTCCTCTTGGTAGCCAAGTAGAAGGGGGACACTTGGCCACGTGGCTGGGCCTGTCACTTAGCCTCGTCGGGCCTCAGTTTCTCTCTCTCTTTTTTTTTTTTTTTTGAGACAGAGTCTCACTCTATTGCCCGGGCCAGAATGCCGTGGTGTCAGCCTAGCTCACAGCAACCTCAAACTCCTGGGCTCAGGCGATCCTCCTGCCTCAGCCTCCCGAGTGGCTGAGACTACAGGCATGCACCACCATGCCCAGCTAATATTTTCTATATATATTTTTAGTTTGCCAATGAATTTCTATTTTTAGTAGAGACAGGGGTCTGGCTCTGGATCAGGCTGGTTTCAAACTCCTGACCTCGAACGATCCACCCCCATCGGCCTCCCAGAGTGCTAGGATTACAGGCGTGAGCCACTGCACCCGGCCTGGCCTCAGTTTCTCTATCTGTAAAATGGGTAGAGCTCTTGTGAAGAGTCCGTGGCCGTACATCTCTGCGCAGTGCGCGGTTGTAGGTGCTCACTAAGCGGGAGCTTCTGTCTGCATCGTGGCAAGATCCTCCTGGCCCCTCCCATGTCCAGCCTCTTGTTCCTCCCTGTCTAGTGTCATGGATCCACCGTGAGTCCCACCCCTGCCTGGCGTCCTTTCTCTGCCATGACCCTTCTAGGATGTCTGTTGGATACTGTTCTAGCCCCCTCAACTTTCTCTGGAAGAATCTTCCATCCCATTCCCCACCCTCCCAGAGGGCGATGGGGTGAAGGGTCCCAAGCAGACTCCTGGACCCTGGGCTGGGCCAGGCCAGGCTGGAGGGAAAGCAGGAGAAGGGACAGAGGCCAGGACCCTCTGACCAGTGCCCCGCTCCTTGCAGCCAGCGGGGTGGTGTTCTTCGAGCAGCCCGAGTACACCGTCAGCCGCGCGGAGCAAGTGGCCCGCATTCCCGTGGTCCGGCGCATCCTGGACAACGGCAAGTCCCAGGTCTCCTACCGCACACAGGACAACACGGCGCAGGGCAACAGGGTGAGGCTCCACCGTGGGGTCGAGGGTGTGTCCTGGGGGCCTGGGGGGCACCCCACTCAGTTCCTAGGACAAAGCAGGACGTGGCAGCTGCCCAAGTCCCCACGTGCTGGTGGTGGCCCTGGCCAGCCTCTCAAAGACATGTCCACCTGCTCCTGCCACCCTGTGGCAGGGGTGTCTCCGTCATCCAAAGCACCAGTGACACCCTGGGAGATGCCCCATTGCTGCCAGGGACAGTTTCCTCCTTGGTGTGCTGTGACCTGCCCAGACCCTTCCCGCCTCCCCCTCAACGACCCAGGATCCACCAAGGTGGCCAGACCTTGAGCAGAGAAATGGACTCTGCTGTCTGCCCTAGTGCTAGGGGCTTTGGGCGTCTTGAGCTGAGATCTCGGACCCCATGTCCCCGGGCCAGAGTCCTCGAGGGCTAGCACTGTTTTCCCTGCCCCGGGCCCAGCAACGGGAGCAGCCCCCCAAGGCAGGGAGCACTGCGGCCCAGGCTGGGGACTCCGTCATGGCTAAGCCCCAGAATCAACCACCCGCCAAATCCAGGTGGGGGATATGCTTGGTTTGGTTTACAGGTTTTTGGGGTTTGTTTTTAGTTATGATTTTATTACCAACATTTAAAAAATATCCATATCAAAAATTCTCTCAAAAGTAATAAAGGCCGGGCGTGGTGGCTCACACCTATAATCCTAGCACTCTGGGAGGCCGAGGCAGGCGGATTGCTCAAGGCCTGAGCAAGAGTGAGACCCCATCTCTACTATAAATAGAAAGAAATTAATTGGCCAAATAGTATACATAGAAAGAATTAGCCAGGCATGGTGGCGCATGCCTGTAGTCCCAGCTACTCGGGAGGCTGAGGCAGCAGGATCGCTTGAGCCCAGGAGTTTGAGGTTGCTGTGAGCAAGGCTGACGCCACAGCACTCACTCTAGCCTGGGCAACAAAGCAAGACTGGGCAACAAAGCAAGACTCTGTCTCCAAAAAAAAAACACTTTTAGTATTTCTCATCTTTTTATTTTTAAAAACTTCAAACATACAGAAAAGTGGACAGACTCTTACAATTGGCACCCATTTCCCCTTTACACGGATTCACCAGTTGTTAGTATTTGCCTTCACCCTCTTCCTATGTAGATAGCGACACGGGTAGACAGATACACAGATATGAACATCTATATCTGTGTCTCTGTGTATATGTGCATATGTGCGTGCGTGTGTGCATGTGTGTACGCGTGTGCATATGTGTGTGCGAGTGTGTGCATTTGTATACATGTGTGCATATGTGTACACGTGTGTGTACAGTGGGGGGGGGCGTACTGTTTGTTCTGTTTGCTGAACTAATCAAAGTAAGCTGTAGACACCATTTAGACCCTAAAGCCTCTGCAGGTACCTCCTAGGAACAAGGTCATTCTCCTACATAACTACACAAAACTTAAGCAGCTTCACGTTGATTATACTGGTACCTAATAATTAGTCCATATTCAGATCTCCCCATGTTTAGACCTCCCAATAATGCTCTTTATAGCTTCTTCCCCCCAATCAAGGATATGGCATTGAATTTTGTCATGTGTCTTCAAGTCTCCTTTAATCTAGAACAGTTCCTTGGCTGTCTTTCATGACATTGACATTTTTGAAGTATCTACATCAGTTTGCTTGCTGACATCTCTTTGTTTTTCTTACACTTGCAGGCCTCACTTTCTGAGCTGGGCGGCATTTGAGTTTGGCTCGCCCGGCCATGGCCCTGCCAGGGGCGCCTGGAGTTGAAGCGTTACTTTGAAGCGCCACCTAGTGGTCTTCTGGGGGAGGGTGTTTTTCTTTTTCCAGTTGCTGTTGTCTCTCTCTCTCTCCTCTGTCTGACACACACACACACACACACACACACACACACACACACACACACACACACACACACACACACACACACACACACACACACACACACACCCACCCACCCTGAGCAGCTCAGGCAAGCTCAGCAGCACTGAAGCGAATGGAAGCCCCCAGCAAGCAGTGCCTGGGGCTGAGCTGAACCCCCAGTTTCAGAACGACAGTGTACAAGGACAGTTCTTCCTGGTGACCCCCACCAATCCCAGCTCCCCAGGGCTGCCTGCCTGCCTGCCTGTGTGGGGGACTCCGTCTCTCTGGTGCATCCCTGTGTCTCTCTCTGTGCCTTAGTTCAAACCCCAGCTCCACCACGGCGACCTGTGTGGAAACTGGGCGAGTTCCTTAACCTCTGCATATCTTGGTTTCCTCATCTGTAAAATGGGGACGACAATATCTACACCTCACCCTGCTGTGAGGACCCAGTGAGCTGGTATTTGTGAAATGCTTGAGGCGCAGAAGATGCTATGTGGACGCGAGCCATTTTGTGTCCACACGTGACAGTCTGTGCCACGGTCCCCGCAGCGTCCATGAGGCCGGGAAGGAGCGTGTGGCAGTGACTCTGTGTGCCATCCCCACCACCGCCCCAGAAGGCTCTGATTTCTGAGCCATCTCTCCCCTAGCCCCGGCCTGACCCCGACCCCCTGCCCTCCCAGGACTACGTCCCCGCGGAGGGCGAGCTGCTGTTCCACCCTGGGGAGACCTGGAAAGAGCTGCAGGTGAAGCTCCTGGAGCTGCAGGAGGTCGACTCCCTCCTGCGCGGCCGCCAGACCCGCCGCTTCCACGTCCAGCTCAGCAACCCCAAGTTCGGGGCCCGCCTGGGCCAGCCCCACTCGGCCACCGTCATCATCGGGGACCGGGACAGAGGTGGGCACAGCCGGGGTTGGCTTAAGCAGGGGCAGAGGGAGGGCTGGGGGCCTCTGGACTAGGGCTGCCAGACTTAGCAAGTGCAACACACTCTGCCCGGTTAAATCTGAATCTCAAGCTGGGCGCGGTGGCTCACGCCTGTAAACTCGGCACTTTGGGAGGACAAGGGGGGAGGATGGCTCGAACGCAGCAGTTCAAGACCAGCCTGGGCAACATAGTGAGACCCCATCTCTACAAAAAATAGAAAAATTAGCTGGGCATGGTGGTGCACACCTGTGGTCCCAGCTACTTGGGAGGCTGAGGCAGGAAGATCGCCTGAGCCCCAGGAGTTTGAGGTTGCCAGGAGCTATGATGACACCACTGTTCCTCATGTCCAGGCAACAAAGTGAGGCCCTGTCTAAAAAAAAAAAAGAAAAAAAATGCATTTCACATAAGCAACAAACACAATAACTCTGTAGTATTAGTATGTCCCACACAATACTGGGGACATGCTTATCCTTAAGAAAAGTGTGTACGTGGAATTCAAATTTAACTAGGCACCCTGCCTTTTACCTGGTTCTCAACCAGACAGACTGAAATCACGTGGCCACGTGGCCGGAATCCCCACATTAGACCGCAGCCCTTTGACTTCAGCCTCAGTTCCAACTAAAAGGCAGGCGCCCCTGGAAGGGGTGGGCCAGTGAGTCCTGATCGCTCCCTCTGCTCCGGGGTGCTGGTGTTTGTGACCCAGAGGAGGGGGACACTCAGGGTTCGGGATGGAGACGGGGCGTGGAGCAATGTTCCCTTAGAAAGAAGGAGGGGCAGACGAACTCCTTCCTTCTTCTTCCTCCAGAGACCCTCCCAGGCCCTCCGCCAAGTTTGGCATGATGCCCTCAGCGGCACCAACGGGGCACCGGCTCCCAGAGACGCGGGAGGGCGGGTCTCAGAAGAAGGCTCTCGGGGTGAGGGAGCCTGGGGGACTAATCGGGTCTCCAGTGCCCCCTGGTGGTGACGGGGTGTCTGAGCCGGCTGCTCTGCCTTGACTTGACCCAATAGATGAACTGGACCGGAACTTGGTGATGCCCACCGGGTCATCACCACCATCCTCCCAAGGCAACCTGGGTGCCCCACAGAACCCCAACGCCAAGGCCGCCGGGTCCCGGAAGATCCATTTCAACTGGCTGCCCCCTCCCGGCAAGCCGTTGGGGTACAGGGTAAGGCCGGGGGCATGGGCGCAACAGGTGGACGGGGAGAGGTGGGCCGCCCCAGGCCAGGGGCGGGAGGGGAGGGCGGCCGCAGCGCGAGTGGGCAGAGGGAGACCCTGTCTGTGCCGGGGAAGAGGGGAGACCCTTGCAGTGCCCAGGCCTGCTGTGTTAACTTGGCAGGTCACTCATCTGTGCAAAGGGGACAGTGAGGGTGGGGCTCAATGGAGGGACGAGCAGCTCTGGCGCTTGCTGCTCCCCACTGACCAGTCCCCCTGGGAGCAGGTGAAGTACTGGATCCAGGGTGACTCCGAGTCGGAAGCCCACCTGCTCGACAGCAAGGTACCCTCGGTGGAGCTCACCAACCTGTACCCGCATTGCGACTATGAGATGAAGGTGTGTGCCTACGGGGCACAAGGCGAGGGTCCCTACAGCTCCCTGGTGTCCTGCCGTACCCACCAGGAAGGTGAGGCCTCACCACGTCTGGCCATCCATCCATCCCCTGGCCACCCTGATGCCAGCGTGTCCAGCCCTCCCTCCCTCCCTCCCTGCTTCGCTCTGCCGCTGACAGCACTCTTCCTGCCCCGCCTCCAGTACCCAGCGAGCCAGGGCGGCTGGCCTTCAATGTCGTCTCCTCCACGGTGACCCAGGTGAGCTGGGCTGAGCCGGCTGAGACCAACGGTGAGATCACAGCCTACGAGGTCTGCTACGGCCTGGTCAACGAGGACAACCGTAAGAACTGGACCCCTCCTCCCTGCCCCTGGGGACAGCAGCCACGGAAGGGGAGGGGACAAAGAGCTGGACTAGGGTCAGGGCTCTGGGTCACTCCTGGATCTGCCGTGCAGGGAACTTGAGGCCTCTTGTTCTGGTCAGCAGATAAGCCTGAGGCGGCGTCCTTGGGTTTATGGCCAGGTTGGGGCTGCGCTGCATTCCAAGGCCAAGCCTGGAAGGCCACAGGGCGGGTGCAATTGCGTACCGTACCCGCAGTGGGGTCACAGGTCAGGGGCACCTTCCCACATAGGGAAACAGGGTGGTTCATTTCATACATTCTGTTAAGGCCGGAGTAGAGATGCCAGATGCAGCAAATAAAAATACAGGCTTGGGGGCTCACACCTGTAATCCTAGCACTTTGGGAGGCCAAGGCAGGAGGATTGCTTGAGGCCAGAATATCAAGACCAGCTGGGGCAACACAGCAAGACCACCATCTCTACAAAACACTAAAAACAAGATTAGCCAGGCATGATGAGGCACACCTGTAGTCCCAGCTACTCACGAGGCTGAGGCAGGAGGATCACTTGAGCCCAGGAGTTGGAGGTTGCAGTGGGCTATGATGATGTCACTGCACTCCAGCCTGGGCAACAGAGACAGAGTCTGTTTTAAAAAACAAAACAAGCCAGCACGGTGGCTCACACCTGTAATCCTAGCTCTCTGGGAGGCTGAAGTGGGCGGATCCTTTGAGCTCAGGAGTTTGAAACCAGCCTGAGCAAGAGCGAGACCCTCCCCCCCCCCCCGTCTCTACTATAAATAGAAAGAAATTAATTGGCCAACTAATATATATATAGAAAAAATTAACCGGGCGTGGTGGCGCATGCCTGTAGTCCCAGCTACTCGGGAGGCTGAGGCAGGAGGATCGCTTGAGCCCAGGAGTTTGAGGTTGCTGTGAGCCAGGCTGACGCCACGGCACTCACTCTAGCCTGGGCAACAAAGTGAGACTCTGTCTCAAAAAAAAAAAAAAACAAGCTGGGCACAGTGGCTCACACCTATAATCCTAGCACTCTGGGAGGCCGAGGCAGGTGGATCGTTTGAGCTCAGGAGTTCAACACCAGCCTGAGCAAGAGCAAGACCCAGTCTCTACTAAAAATAGAAAGAAATTAGTTGGACAACTAAAAAATACATGTATATTAAAAAAAATTAGCCAGGTATGGTGGCACATGCCTGTAGTCCCAGCTACTCAGGAGGCTGAGGCAGGAGGATTGCTTGAGCCCAGGAGTTTGAGGTTGCTGAGCCAGGCTGACGCCATAGCACTCTAGCCCAGGCAATATAGCAAGACTCTGTCTCAAAAAAAAACAAAACAGAACACGATCCCCTGAATACCAAATATATTTTTTTAGAATATTTCATGCAATGTTTCCTGGCAACCCTAGACCAGAGCACCTGGCAGAACTATTATTTCTTCCCAGTCCTGGAAGGGCAGCAAGGGTGGGTGACCCTTGCCAACTGCTGAGATGAGAAAGTGTAGAGAAATCAGTCCCACCTCACACCTGGTGCAGGGACCTCTGCCCAGCCTCACCTGCCAGTGATGGGGAGCTATCTGCACAAGACCCATGGACCCAGGTTCAGCCGTCCCAGGGTGACCGGACAAGGGCAGAGGGCAGTGGGACTGCTCTGTGGGGGTTCTCAGAGGGAGGGGACTGCCTCGTCACTCCTTACTAACCAGGCCACCCTAGCACCAGCTTTCTCAGCAGCTGTCCCACCCCTGGCATGTCCTGAGCTTACAACACTTAGTGCGCCCGTGGACCACAGCTGGGTGGTCTCCTCTGACCAGGCCTCTAAACCCAGGAGTGACAGGTATCCCAGTGAAAGGTCACCCCTGATGGCTTTAGCCCATGGCTTCAGCCTGCTGAGTCCTCGGCTGTGTCATGACCTGTGCCAGGCAGCCCTCCCAGCCGAGGGCATCTGCACATGGGTACCCAGCCTTTTCCCCTCCAACCCCTGGCTAACAGAGATGCAAGAGAGTGGGCCCAGGGTGGCCCCCACCATGGCTATTCAAGACGTTCCTCCAAGCTGACGAGTCTCTGTCAACTGCACTCTTGAGCACAGTGGTTTGCTGGAGGTGGACAGCAAGCTTCTCAGATGTCACTTTCCAGAATTCCCCTCTGGACCTCTTTGGAAACCAGAACGCTTTCTAGTCTCCATTCTTTTGTGCCTTCTCTGGTTTACCAGGGCCTTGCAACACGAGGGGCCTGATCTCGTCACATCGAGGCCTCGGCACTATAACCCACTTAGAATTCACTTAGAGCAGCCAGGGCTGTGCTCTGTTCTCCCACAGTGGCGTGTCTACCCTTCTAGGTGTGAGTCGAGAACTGCCAGGCCTCTGTCCTCTGCTAAGGGGACACAGCCAGCCCTCTAGCGTCCAGGGGCAACCCTTCGCCTCCACTCCACTCCGTCCCCGTGCTTGCACACCACAGTTCGTCCTGAATTTCAGCCTCCCTGAGCCCACGCCTGTCTTCCCTTCCCAGCTCGTATGGCCATGGCCCCCCAAGGGCAGCCTTGGTGGGGGTTCAGCTGCTGCCACCTCTGCTTCCTCAACAGCGAGCACATTTGGGGTCTGGGTGTCAACAGTGAGCACAGCACCCTGCACATGCCCTCGCCTTTTGAGCAAGCCTCACCTTGAACATGTCAGCAGAGGTGACAGTAAGGCCAGCTTGAGTCCAGCCCTGGCTCTGCCATTCACTTAGTGACGAATCCTTTGGAGAGCTAGTGACGTTCATTTAAGCCAGCCATGCTGAGGCTCTCAGGGCTCCACAGGTGGCTGCACACTCCTGCCTTGCTCTGTGCCCCCCGGGTGCCGTCAGGGGCTGTCCCTCGGTCCCGCTATGTCAGAGGCACTGCCGGGACCTGGCTGGGACCTGGGCTACTCCTCTGACGTGCTCTCCCTGCCCCAGGACCCATCGGGCCAATGAAGAAGGTGCTGGTTGACAATCCCAAGAACCGGATGCTGCTCATCGAGAACCTTCGGGAGTCCCAGCCATACCGCTACACGGTCAAGGCGCGGAATGGGGCTGGCTGGGGGCCCGAGCGGGAGGCCATCATCAACCTGGCCACCCAGCCCAAGCGGCCCATGTCCAGTGAGTGGGGCAAGGGGGTGCAAGGCGGATGGGGGGTGGGTGGGCAAGGGGCCGCAGCTGGGGTCAGCTCACCTCCTCCCACCTCGCAGTCCCCATCATCCCCGACATCCCCATTGTGGACGCCCAGGGTGGGGAGGACTACGAGAGCTTCCTCATGTACAGCGACGACGTCCTGCGCTCCCCGTCCGGCAGCCAGAGGCCCAGCGTCTCCGATGACACGGGTGAGCGGGCCTGGGGTCTACGTGACGAAGGTGTGGGTCCTGGGTACACGTTGGGGCTGCCACTGGTGTCCAGAGAGAGCAAAGGGGCCGGCGGCCAGAGGTCAAGACTAGAAGCCCCCTCTCGGCCGCAGGCGAGAGCAGTGGTGTGCGCAGTGTGTATGAGGGCACACGAGCATGTGCCCGGGCGCAGGTGCACGCCGGCTCATGCAAGGACACACGGTTCACCAGCGTGAGGCCACCTGCCAACAGCTTTGCGGCTTGAATCAGGTTCACCAGCTGGGCCATGGAGTCAGGACACTCAGGCCACCTCGGGGCAGACCTGTGTGACAGGCACAGCCAGCGTCATCCCTGAGCACCCCTGGGCGGGGTGGGGGGAGCCAGGGCGGTAACACCCCCACCGGCTCTGTTCCTCCCTCCTTGATTGGCGGCACAATGTGGTGCAGAGTGCTCAGCTCTGCTGTGGGGCCTCGGATAAATCACCCTCTCTGAGCCTCAGTTTTCTGATGGGCATAATCACACAACACCGTGAGTGGAAGACCCTCCTGGGCCCACTTATTTGTACTGTCTTCCGTCCCAGCCCTGCCGCAGGCCCCCAGTGAACACACACTTGCCCCCTCGGGTTGAGGGTAGAGTAGGAATCAGGAGACACAGCTCAGCTGCTACTAACACTACCTTCAGAGCATTCCGTGGCTTCTGGAACTTTCTCTGGGAGAAAGTAGGGGAGAGAAAGGCAGGGGAGAGATTACACTCTCCGTTGTACAGGCGGGAAACTGAGGCTCACAGCGGTTAGTAATGTAAGGGAGACCACACAGCTGGTGCCAGCGCCCAGGCTCCCCCAGGCCCCCTGGCTGGTCCCTGGCCGCACTGGCTCCCGCGGAGGGGCCGCGCGGAGCAGGGCCCCACCGTGGGCAGCGCGCACCCCCGCCCGGCACACACCTGGACCCGGGAGGCCCCGGAGGACGGGCCTCGTCATTGCGCCGCCGGCCTCCGCCCGCCCGGCCCTGCTCGGCGCAGCCGCCCCCGCGCCCCCGGCGGTGCCAACGCGGCCCTTCGTTGTTCCCAAGGCGGCGGCTGGAAGTTCGAGCCCCTGCTGGGGGAGGAGCTGGACCTGCGGCGCGTCACGTGGCGGCTGCCCCCGGAGCTCATCCCGCGCCTGTCGGCCAGCAGCGGGCGCTCCTCCGACGCCGCCGAGGCGCCCCGCGGGCCCCCGGACGACGGCGCCGACCCCTGCGCTGGGGACGCGGGCGGAGAGGGCGGCAGCCTCCCCCGCAGCGTGACGCCCGGGCCGGCCGGAGGTGACAGGCTAGCCCGGCCGCCCCGACCCCGACCGAGGATCGCTCCCGCGCGCTGCTGCCACCTGGCTTTACTCTCAGCCAGGCCGCCCACGCTGGTGTCCTAGCGGCCAGGGCATCGGCTGCAGAGCCGGGCGCGCCAAGGAACCCCCAGGGCAGGCGTCCGGGCTCTCCCCAGGGCAGGACTGCTCCCACGGGCGGTGACCCCCCCCATTACCGGCTATCCAGCTGGGGGCACACAGCTCGAGGAGGCTGTTCTGCCCCGGTACCCAACTAGACCCCTCAAGGCCTGCAAAGGACAAGAGGAAAGGCTTTGGCCAGGCGCCGTGGCTCACGCCTGTCATCCCAACACTATAGGAAGCCAAGGCAGGAGGATGGCTTGATCTCAGGAGTTGGAGACCAGTCTGAGCGAGAGCGAGACCTGTCTCCACTAAAAACAGAAACATTAGCTGAGCACAGTGGCACACGCCTGTAGTTCCAGCTACTTTCGAGGCTGAGGCAGGAGGATGGTTTGAGCCCAGGAGTTGGAGGTTGCAGTGAGCTATGGTGATGCCACTGCACTCTAGCTGGGCCAACAGAGTGAGATTCTGTCTCAAAAAAAAAAAAAAAGAAAAAGAAAAGGAAGGCTTTGGCTTCTCCCCAGGGTGGGGCTGACTGCAGGGCAGTAAGTCCCCCAGCTCGAGCCAGCTGTGCTCAGACTGTCCATGCTGGCAAGCCAGAGGACATGGGCTGAGACCACTGGAGTCCTCCAGGGACGTGGGGCCTCTGTCCCTGGTGCTTTGAGGGAGCCTGGTTACATTTACACAACGCCCTCCGAGGGTAAGCAGTCCCGGGAATTCCCAGGGCCACAGCCCACCCCAGGGGCTCCAGGCCTGACCAGAGTGAGTGACCCTGCTCTCCCCCTGCAGAGCACCTGGTAAACGGCCGGATGGACTTTGCCTTCCCGGGTAGCGCCAACTCCCTGCACAGGATGACCGTGGCCAACACGGCCTATGGCACCCACCTGAGCCCACAGCTGCCCCACCGAGTGCTGAGCACCTCGTCCACCCTCACGCGGGACTACCACTCACTGAGCCGCACGGAGCACTCGCACTCGACCCTGCCCAGGGACTACTCCACCCTCACCTCCCTCTCCTCCCACGGTGAGTGACCTCCGCCGCTCCTGAGTGTCTTCCAGCTCCTGGAGGCTCGGGCAGTCTGCCACCCCCAGGGCCCGTCCTCCAAAACAGACACGCACACGCTCCCTGCTCCCCTCACTCTCCTTTTGTCCTGCCCTAGGCCTCCCTCCCATCTGGGAACACGGGAGGAGCAGGCTCCCGCTGTCCTGGGCCCTGGGGTCCCGGAGTCGGGCTCAGATGAAGGGGTACCCCCCCTCCCAGGGCACACGAGAGTCTATAATCCTGGCTGGGCAGCCAGCAGCGCCCTCATGGGGCCCAGGTAGTACAGGGGTGGCCCTCCTGTCTCCACGGCTGTCCTGCTCTGCTCCACGTCATGCAGCCACCATGGCAGTCACCACCTGTGCCCACCGCTTCACCCTCCATTCCATCACAGGACCCCTGCCCAACCACAGGACCTAACCACCTGCCCCACCCTCATCAGCGCTGATGCCTAACACTGCCTCTGCCCTTCCTGGGGGCAGGGCGGGGGTGGGAAGGGGCCAGGCCAGCTGAGCAGGGGATGGGCGTGGGGACTGGCAGGCTCGAGGGGCTCGCCCTCTCGGCACAGGCGGGGCCCACGCCCACGCTGAGAATGTGCAGGAGGTGCTGGGCAGCTTGGACAGGGTGTTGCGCAGACGTGCCAGCTGAGAGGGAGGTCGGGGGGCTGCACTGTGACTCCAACCGGAGACCCCAGCCCCCGCCTCTCAGGCTGACTGTGGCTCCTGTCTCCAGACTCGAGGCTGACTTCTGGTGTGCCCGACACCCCCACCCGCCTGGTGTTCTCCGCCCTGGGGCCCACGTCTCTGAAAGTGAGCTGGCAGGAGCCCCAGTGCGAGCGGGCACTGCAGGGCTACAGCGTGGAGTACCAGCTGCTGAGCGGCGGTAAGGCGCGGCTGCTGCCGGGTGGCGGGGTGATAGCCCTGCGAGGCTGGCCCTAGGGTGACACACAGGGGCACCTCTGCTGTGTCAGGTCCCTTGGGCACTAATGCCTCCACCTGCCTTTCTGACGGTATCTCTCACCCATCCTCCCCCTTCACTGCCTTCCCTCTCCTGAGGCCTCATCCACTACCCCAGGGCTCTCTCCTGGTCATTCCCTCTGCTAGGTTTTGCCTAACAAGGCCTCCTTGGCATACAGACCCAGAGCCTTTGCTGGCCTGAGATGCCTTGATGGGAACTGGGAAATGGCACTTTTCTGGGCAGACACACTTGAAGCAGCATGACCTTGGCCCCTGCCCAGGGCACAGGATTTGGCCAGAGCATGGATGGGACTGCAGGCTCCATGCATCTCTTGTATAGTGCACAACCTGAACAACCAGCCATACCGTACTGTATCCCAAGTATAGCCAATCCTGGGTGGGTGATGACCAGGTCTTAATTGCAGCCTAGGGAAGGGGGGGGTAGGCCAGGTGTGGGAGTAATGCTGCTCTACTGTCTGCCCCCACCTCACCCCACAGGTGAGCTGTACCAGCTCAACATCCCCAATCCTGGTCAAACCTCAGTGGTGGTGGAAGACCTCCTGCCCAACCACTCCTATGTGTTCCGTGTGCGGGCCCAGAGCCAGGAGGGCTGGGGCCGAGAGCGCGAGGGGGTCATCACCATCGAGTCACAGGTGCACCCGCAGAGCCCACTCTGCCCCCTGCCAGGTGAGTTGCCCCCCAGCTGCCACCATCAGCGCCCCCCCCGCCCCCCCACACACACGCTGACATCCTCCCTCTGCTGCCCCCAGGCTCCGCCTTCACGCTGAGCACCCCCAGTGCCCCGGGCCCGCTGGTGTTCACGGCCCTGAGCCCAGACTCGCTGCAGCTGAGCTGGGAGCGGCCGCGGAGGCCCAATGGCGACATCCTCGGCTACCTGGTGACCTGTGAGATGGCCCAAGGAGGAGGTGCTGCCCGCCCCGGGGACAGGGGTGGCCAAGACAGGGGCGGAGAGGGGACCACAGAGGCTGAAGGCATCTTCCCTGCTCAGGGCCAGCCACCACCTTCCGGGTGGACGGAGACAACCCCGAGAGCCGGCTGACGGTGCCGGGCCTCAGCGAGAACGTGCCCTACAAGTTCAAGGTGCAGGCCAGGACCACCGAGGGCTTTGGGCCAGAGCGTGAGGGCATCATCACCATCGAGTCCCAGGATGGAGGTAGGCACCGGCCCGCTTCCTCGCCCCCAGCCCTTCTCTGGCCACGCCCTCTCCTGGCACCACCCTCTGACCGGCCCTTCCGCCTGCCCCAGGCCCCTTCCCGCAGCTGGGCAGCCACCCCGGGCTCTTCCAGCACCCACTGCAAGGCGAGTACAGCAGCGTCACCACCACCCACAGCAGCAGCACCGAGCCCTTCCTAGTGGGTGAGTCACCGAGGGGCAGGGGAACTGGCTGTCCTGGGAGCACAGGGCTGACAGAGGGGCAGGGACGCAGGTAGAGTCCTTCAATCCTCTCCCCCCATAGATGGACTGACCCTGGGGTCCCAGCGCCTGGAGGCAGGTGGCTCCCTCACCCGCCACGTGACCCAGGAGTTTGTGAGTAGGACGCTGACCACCAGCGGAACACTCAGCACCCAGATGGACCAGCAGTTCTTCCAGACCTGACCCTGGCCCCACCGTACCCTGGAACCCGGGCCCCCTCCCCACCTCTTCTCCCCGGTGCCGCCTCAGCCACTTAATCCTTGGACCCCTGGGGGCCCAGCGCCGTCACACGCTGATCCCAGGGCTAGCGCCCCTGGCCACAGAGCAGGGACGCGTGTCCTCTGGGAGGCACGAGGGGGCAGCGGTCCCAGAAAGCCCCTCTGGCTGCCCCCACTCTGGGCCTAAACCCATTTATAACCAAAGAGCCAGGACCAGCATGACAAGGACAAGCATTTAATAAAATATTTTGCTACTGCCTGGCCCTGCCCTGTCCATTCTTCCAGGGCCTGAGAGGTGCCAGCCCGACACCCACACCCACCTCTGGAGGCAGGCGGGTACCCTGGTTGGGGGCACAGGTTTATTGAGCGCCCAGATGTCTGCATCTGGGGGGGCGCCGGGCACAGAACCGCATGACGTGCCAGGCCCTGTGCCCGCCGTGTGCCGTCTGGGGACGCCTCCTCACAGGCGCAGCACGGTGGCGCCGTCGGCCGCTTGAGAGAGGTAGAAGGTGGCGGTACCCCCGTACTGCTCCTGGGGGGAAGGGCTGGGTCTGAGCGACGGGCGTGGCCCCGGGAACCCGCCTCTCCTGCCCACCAAGCCCTGGTGCCCACCCACCTGTATGTGCTGCATGGCACGGGGAGCAGAGGAGGCCTCCAGCAGCGTCACTGTGCAGCCACCGAAGCCACCACCTGTCATGCGGCTGCCGTAAACCCCAGGCACGGACAGCGCAGCTTCTACCAGCTGGTCTAGCTCAGGGCAGCTCACCTCGTAGTCGTCCCTGCAGAGACGACATGGCAGGTGGGCCTGGGCCCAGCCTGTGCCCGGGCAGTGGGGGGCACCTGAGGGCCTCACCTGAGCGAGTGGTGACTCTCCACCATGAGGCGGCCGAAGGCTCTGTAGTCCCCGCGGCTCAGGGCAGCCGCTGCCTGGGCTGTGCGCCGGATCTCACCCACGACGTGCCGCGCCCGCCGGAAGCCCTCCTTGCTCACCAGCTCTCTGCCGGCTGGGGAGGGAAAGGGGTGGGCAGCCCGCCGCCCAGGGCTGGCGCACTGGGGGACGGCCCGGGATGGCTCGGGCAGTGGCCTTGGCCAGTCACTCAACAGTGAAGGGGCAGGCCGGGTGCGGTGGCTCGCACCTGTAATCCTAGCACTCTGGGAGGCCGAGGCGGGCGGATCGCTCGAAGTCAGGAGTTCAAAACCAGCCTGAGCAAGAGTGAGACCCTGTCTCTACTATAAATTAGAAATTAGTTGGCCAACTAATATATATAGAAAAAATAGCTGGGCATGGTGGCACATGCCTGTAGTCCCAGCTACTCGGGAGGCTGAGGCAGGAGGATTGCTTGAGCCCAGGAAGTTTGAAGTTGCTGTGAGCTAGGCTAACACCATGGCACTCACTCTAGCCTGGGCAACAAAGTGAGACTCTGTCTCAAAAAAAACCAAAAAAACAAAAAAACAGTGAAGGGGAAGGGGACGTGAGAGTGGGGCGCACGCCTGCTTGTCTCAGGCTTGGTTCTGAGGAGCCCCTTAGCGCCGCCCTGACTCGACTGCAGGACGGGACCGCTGCGGTGTTTGAGTGCAGTGAGGAATGGAACTCGGGGCTTCCAAGGCGAGCGGGACGCTGTGCCCACACAGAGCAGGACAAGAAGGAACTCTGCTGATGTTTAGGCAGGAGCACCACGGAGCCTGCAGGCTGGTGCTCCAGGGGTACAGGGGACAGCAGGCTGTCCCATCTGGTTCAAGCTGAGTCTGCATGGGCCGCTGCTGCTCAGTTCTGTGGGCCACAGGGGTTCTGGAGCAGAGGAGGGACAGAGTGAGCACCCCGCGCAAGAGGCCTGAGCTGGGAGAAGTGGGCGCCAGGAGCCCAGGCGGCAGCCAGGGACAAGGAGGGGCGTGCTGGAGGGGGAGGAAAGGAGAGACAGCAGTCAGAGGCAGGAGTGGGAGGGCAGTCTAAGTGGAGAGGAGGCAGTGAGCGCTCAGGTGACTCAGGTCTCAAACAGGAGTGGCAGGGTGAGGAAATCACGGACAAGGAAAGTCAGGAGAAGCCTGTGGGGAGGAAGGACGATGGGTTCAGTTGTCGGTGGGGTACCGGCTGCAGGACCCCAGCTGGAAATGCGGGGCTGCAGCCAGGACAGCGTGGGGGCTGCGGGCTGAGTCCTCAGTGGTGGCAGAGGCTGGGCGCTGAGGACAAAGCCTGGAGGGGCACCCGGTCTGGCCGAGGGGAAGGGGAGCAGCCGGTGGGAAGCCCTGGGAGCACTGTCAGGGCTGGTGACGGGAGATGAGCAGGCAGGGCAGACCCGGAAGAGTAAGGAGTGGAGGTGAGATAATGGGAGGGAAGGGAACTCAGCACGTTCCAGAGGCACAAGGGAAGGAGCAGGCAGAGGACCGGAAGGAAGGCAGGTGCGAGGGTGGGTGGGGGCTACTAGGGCAGGACCCCGGGCCGGGCAGGGGCAGCACTGCTCCTTAGTTAGCAGGAGACCCAGAGGAGCGGTGTGGAAAGGCTGGGGCGAGGAGGAGGGACTCAAGTGCTCAAGCGTGAAACTCTTGGCCAAGGTCATCTACACAGAGCAGGCAGGGCACGTTTGAAGGAAGGGCCGCCTGCAGAATGTGACAGTTCACAAAGCAGGACAGGACGGTCCCTCCAGGCTGTCCAGCGTCCCTGAGATGGGCACATCCACACTGCCAGGAAGGACCCAACTCCCAGTGTGGGGGGCATGGTGCCGTGGCCAAGAGCATGGGCTGCGGAGCTAACCTGCCTGGGTTCAAATCTCAGCATTGCCTTACTATAGATTCCCCATCAAAAAATGAGAATATACCATTGCATAGGGCAGTCAAAAAAAAAAAAAAAAAAATGAGAATAGGCCAGGCGCGGTGGCTCACACCTGTAATCCTAGCTCTCTGGGAGGCCGAGGTGGGCAGATCATTTGAGCTCAGGAGTTCGAAACCAACCTGAGCAAGAACGAGACCCGTCTCTACTATAAAATAGAAAGAAATTAATTGGCCAACTAATATATAGAGAAAAAATTAGCCGGGCATGGTGGCACATGTCTGTAGTCCCAGCTACTCGGGAGGCTGAGGCAGGAGGATTGCTTGAGCCCAGGAGTTTGAGGTTGCTGTGAGCTAGGCTGATGCCATGGCACTCACTCTAGCCTGGGCAACAAAGTGAGACTCTGTCTCAGAAAAAAAAAAAAAAAAAAAAAATGAGAATAATAGTAAAAGTACCTGCTTTACCGAGTTTCAAGGGAATTAAATAAGTTAGTATTTTCATATCCTTAGAACTGTTAAACAGACTACCTTCCTGGCCACGTGTAGGTATCAGAAACCTTAAGAATACTCCCTGGGCAACATAGTGAGACCCAGTCTCTTAAAAAAAAAAAAGACATACATAAAAAAGCGTAAGGTGTATCAGAAGATAAGCAAATGACAGAGCACCTGTCTAAAATACTGTGATGCATTACAAAGCCATGTTCATGATGCACCTTTCATGTATGGTTCCGAGATAATATTAAGTAAAAAAGGGGCAAGTGACAATATTATATATACTCAATTTTGAAAAGACAGATGTCGAAAAACAGAAGGAAATATGTGAAAATAACGGTGGTTATCTCTGACTAGTGGCCTTACAGCTGCTTAGTTTCTACTTGGTACTTTTCCACGTCTCCCACGAAGGAAATAGGATTCTGAGTGGATTAAGCCGCTTAGGGTTTCGGGCAGCCTGCTGAGGTTGGAGCCCAGGTTTGCAGCATCTGCGTGCGGGGAGTGGAAGCGCATGGCGGGAGGCCCTAGCAATCTGGGCTGCCCAGAAGGGCCAAGGCCATGCTGAGGCGCCAGCAGGGAGCCCCACCGTCTCTGGGACAAAGTGCCCTGGCCAGCTCTTACCCTCCAGCTCCTCCAGCTGCACGTCCCGAAGGCTCTCCTTGCCCAGTGCCCGGGCCACTTCTTCACACTGGCGCCGCCGCAGGGGGTACTCGCTGGAGCCCAGGGAGTGGCGGACGTTGGAGTTGGTGATGAGCACAGCCAGCTTGGGGTCTGAGAGTGGCACCAGGCTTGTCTCCAGGGACCTGAGGTGGAGTCAGAGTGCAGAAAATGACAAGGCCAAGTGTCTGCTCACTGTGCCAGGCAGCGGACACTCCCCCCGGAGCTCCCGAGCAGGAGGGAGGACACGAGGGGAGCCCTGACCTGCAGTCAATGAGCAACGCGTGGCCTTTCTGCCCCAGCAGCGAGATGAGCTGGTCCATGATGCCACAGGGCACCCCTGCGAAGCTGTGCTCGGCCCGCTGACACACCTGGGCCCGGGCGGCTAACGCCCCTGAGTCTGCAACACAGGGTGAGGAGGGGAGGCTGAGGCCCAGGACTGGACACAGGGGTGGGTGGGTGGGAGAAGCAGTAGCTCCCATGACGCTCCAGGGAGATTTCCACCCCCAACCCCCACCGCCCACCCCAGCCACAGACACTCTGGCCACCGGGGGGACCTCAGGGAAGGAGGGTTCAGTCAGGGGCTGGGCCCCAGGTGGTACCTGGGCAGAGCTGCTGTAGGAAGGTGTACGTGGCCACTTCCAGGGATGCCGAGCTGGACAGCCCACCCCCCAGGGGCACTGAGCTGACCACCACTGCGCTGAAGCCAGGGAGCGGGGCCGCTGTGGGGAAAAGAATGGGTGATGGTCAGATGGCTGCCCGGGAGGATGGGCACAGGAAGGGCTCATGTGCCAGGAGGAAGGCAACAGCATAGCAGCTGCTTCCAGGACAACTCTCAACTGTCAGGGGCTACCACCTGCTGGGTCAAGGGGCCCACCACCCTCCATTTTCCCACCCTCTGAGGTTGCTAGGACCGTGTTCCTAGTTGTCCTCCTGGGGTTTGAATCCTCGCTCCTCCAATCATGTAACGGGAAACCCAGGCAAGTTCCAGAACCTGTCCCAGCATCAGTTTCCTCATCTGCACAATCCCTGATGCTCCACCCTGCAAGCCTCCCACGGTGTTTTAGAAGACTGAGTGGGCTTTGTGGCTGTGAGGCAGCACTCCTAGTACCAGCATGAACTTGACCCAGGCCTGACCCCGTACCTGGATAGTGTTGAATCACTCCCTTGACATAGTTGGCCCATCGCGGGGTCCCAGGCTCCAGGGAGCGCTGGGCTGTGGGCAGCGGAAACTGCAGCCGCTGGGGCTCATCAGCGTCCTCAGAGGTGGTGAGAAGAGAGACAAGCCCATCTGCTCTCGGACTGCCCACCAGCACTGTCACCAGCTCCAGGGCCTGGCAAAAGAGACAAGGACCAGCTGATGGAATAAGACCCCTCCAGCAGACAGTGACGTGCCCTCCAGGCTCAACCCGGAGGGAGGTGGCCTGGCTCAGGGAGTGAGCCTGGGGGATTGAGCCCCGCCCCCTGGGTCTCCAGGCGGGGCTCACTGCAGCCAGAGTGACGCTTGGACTCTGCCCCCAGCTGTGGGGCAAGGGGTCGGGCATGGGGTCGAGAGAGAGCTCAAATGGCAAACAGATCAGGGAGTTCCAAGGCCTTCCCCTTTGGGGGTGGCCTCGGATGCACCCGACCCACTCACTTCCCAAGCTGCACAGTCGGGCGGGAAGAGCCCCAGGCTGAAAGCTGGGAGGGCTCACTCTAGTCGCAGGCCCACCAAGAACCAGGCGTGTGACCTTGAGCAGGTCACTAGCCCTCACCCGGCCTCAGTTTCCTCCTCTGTAAATCGAATGGCTGGGCCAGGAGGCTAAGAGCTGTGTTCGCCCAGGTCTGCAGTTGGAGGCTCACGGTGGCCAGAGGCCCGGAGTGTCCCCCTCTGCGTGGGGCGCATGGCCCCACAGTTTAACGGGCAAACGCTCCCAGGCTGGGGGCCAGTGGCGGCAGCCCCCAGGGGGCGTCCGCTCGCCCTCTCCCAGCCACTTCCTCGCCGACGCCGGGCTTCCTCCCTTCGGACCTGCGAAACCGCCCGCGCCAGGGGCTCCCCGTGTGCTCGTCCCCGAGGCTCGGCTGCCCGCCCCACGCCCCGCGCGGCGAGGACGCGCCGCCCCGCTGGCGGCCAAGCGGGCAGGGGCGGCTCCGGGGTCCCCCCGCGCAGCCCCTCACCATGGGCAGCACCAGGCCCTGGTTGTAGTCCGTGTGCTCCCCGATCAGGTTGACGCGGCCCGGCGCCGCCACGGCCAGCTCGGGCTCGGCCCCGAACTCCTCCCGGAAGGCCCGGCGGGCCTCGGCCAGCAGCTCCGCGACCGGGGGCGGCCTCGCTGCAGCCATGGTGCTCGTGCGGAGGTCGGCGCGGGATGCTCGGGGCGGGGCCGCGCGCGCCCGGCGCGCACATTCCCGCCCGCACCGCCCCCGCGTCCCGGCCCTGCCCCCGGCCCGGCCGCCCCGCCCCCGCCTGGCCCCGCCCCCGCCCGCAACTCCCGTCCGAATCCACGGCGGGGGGGGGGGGGAGTTGGGGGGCCGCGGGAGCGGGTGGCGGCGCCCGGGGTTCTGTGCTCTTGGTCATGTCCTTCTGTCTGATCTTTGGGAAAAACCAGCGGGTACCCGCTCCTGTGGGGGCACTGACTGGCACTTGGCATGACTGGGAGACCTGGCCCTCGTGCCTCCCCGTGCGCCCTCACCCCACCAACACCACAGGCACAGCCACGGGAGTGGAGGTGGCCACCGGCAGACCTGGGTTTCCCAAAGGGATCTCGTAGGTCCTCAGGGCCAGGGGCTGCGAGAGGTCACCAACCCCTGATCCTGGTTTCCAAGAGGGTGGCCTGGCACTCAGTTTAAGTAGAGATAAGGACAGCCAACTCTGGTGGTGACCAGGGAGTCGCTTTTTACATGCTCCTTTTCTAGGGTAATAAACAGCCCCTGACAGTGGAGCAGTGGGCCCTGTCCCGCCTCCAAGGACCTGCCACAGCTGCCAAGGCAGGTTGTGCTGTTGGCTCCAGCAGGTGCTTCCTCAGTCCCGGAGCCTCGGTCTCAGATGTGTGGCCGTGTGCCAGAGTCAGACACTCCTTTCTTGCAAGCCTGCATCCTAAACCTTGGCCCCTGCCTCTACCTGGATGCCCATCTACAGCTTCCTATCCCATTCGAGAACTTGGAACAGAAAGGCAGGAAAAGTAGCCTGCCTGGGCTTAGGGTGGGGGCCGTGTGGGGAGTTGTGGCCAAGGGTGTAGCTTGGAGGTGCTGTGGCTCAGCACTTTGGAATCCCAACACTTTGGGAGGCCAAGGCAGAAGGATCACTTGAGGCCAGGAGTTTAAGACCAGCCTGAACAACATAGCAAGACCTCATCTCTACAAAATCTCTACAAAAGGTAGCCTGGCATACTGGCATGCCCCTGTAGTCCCAGCTATTGGGGAGGCTGAGGAAGGAGGATCACTTTAGCCAGGAGTGTGAGGTTTCAGTGAGCTATGATAATACCACGGCACTCTAGCCTGGGCAACACAGAGAGACTCTGTCTCAAAAACAAAACAAAACAAACAAAAAAGTATGTAGCTTGGGGCCTGCTCAGGAGTTTGCCCAAAAAGTAGGGACCTGCATTCAAAAGGCAATTCTAGGCCAGGCGTGGTGGCTCACGCCTGTAATTCTAGCACTCTGAGAGGCTGAGGCGGGCGGATCGCTCAAAGACAGGAGTTCCAAACCAGCCTGAGCAAGAGCGAGACTATCTCTACTAAAAAAAATAAAAATTAATTGGCCAACTAAAAAATATATATATAGAAAAAATTAGCCGGGCATGGTGGTGCATGCCTATAGTCCCAGCTACTCAGGAAGCCGAGGCAGAAGGATTGCTTGAGAGCAGGAGTTTGAGGTTGCTGTGAGCTAGGCTGACACCATGGCACTCTAGCCTGAGAAATACAGTGAGGCTCTCTCTCAAAAAAAAAAAAAAAAGAAGAAAGAGAGAGAGAGAGAGAGAAAGAAAGAGAAAGAAAGGAAGGAAGGAGGGAAGGAAGGAAGGAGGGAAGGAAGGAAGGAAGGAAGGAAGGAAGGAAGGAAGGAAGGAAGGAAGGAAGGAAGGAAGGAAGGAAAGAAAGAAAGAAAGAAAGAAAGAAAGAAAGAAAGAAAGAAAGAAAGAAAGAAAGAAAGAAAGAAAGAAAGAAAGAAAGAAAGAAAGAAAGAAAGAAAGAAAGAAAGAAAGAAAGAAAGAGAGAGGCAATTCTAAGGCCGGGCAAGGTGGCTCCCACCTGTAATTCTAGCACTCTGGGAGGCTGAGGCGGGCGGGCCACTCAAGGTCAGGAGTTCCAGACTGAGCAAGAGCTAGACCCTGTTTCTACTAAAAATAGAAAAATTAGCTGGGTGCACCTAGCCATGACACAGAGTGAGACCCTGTCTCAAAAAAAAAAAAAAAAAAAAAAGAGGCCGGGCACTGTGGCTCACGCCTGTAATCCTAGCTCTTGGGAGGCCGAGGCGGGCGGATTGCTCAAGGTCAGGAGTTCAAAACCAGCCTGAGCAAGAGCGAGACCCCGTCTCTACTATAAATAGAAAGAAATTAATTGGCCAACTGATATATATATATAAAATTAGCCGGGCATGGTGGCGCATGCCTGTAGTCCCAGCTACCCGGGAGGCTGAGGCAGAAGGATCACTCGAGCCCAGGAGTTTGAGGTTGCTGTGAGCTAGGCTGACGCCACGGCACTCACTCTAGCCTGGACAACAAAGTGAGACTCTGTCTCAAAAAAAAAAAAAAAAAAAAAAAAAAAAAGTTATTATATGACTTAGCAATTTCATTCCTAGGTATATACTCAATAGAATTGAAAACATAGGTCCACACAAAACATTGTATAGGAATGTTCATAGCAGCACTGTTCACATTAGCCAAAAGATGGAAACAGCCCAAATGTCCATCAAAGGTGTAACCACAGTTCCCATCTCGTGACTTCCATATCCCTTGTTATAGTCTTTTAATTTTTTAATTTTTAATTTTTTGGAGTCTAATGATACATTTTCTTATAGAAACAGGGTCTTGCTGTGTTGCTTTCAAGCTATCCTCCTGCCTTGGCCTCCCAGAGTGCTAGGATTACAGGTGTGAGGCACTGTGGCCAACCTCTTGTTACAGACTTTTGTTATATTGTTGGGATGCTTTATTTTTATTTTCATTATTTTGGCATATTATGGGGGTACAGATTTTAAGGTTTCAATAAATGCCCATCCCCCCCCCTTTTTTTTTTGAGACAGAGTCTCACTTTGTTGCCCAGGCTAGAGTGAGTGCCGTAGCATCAGCCTAACTCACAGCAACCTCAAACTCCTGGGCTCAAGCAATCCTCCTGCCTCAGCCTCCCAAATAGCTGGGACTACGGGCATGTGCCACCATGCCCGGCTGATTTTTTCCTATATATGTATTAATTGGCTAATTAATTTCTTTCTATTTATAGTAGAGACGGGGTCTCTTGCTCAGGCTGGTTTCAAACTCCTGACCTTGAGCAATCCACTCGCCTCGGCCTCCCAGAGTGCTAGGATTACAGGTGTGAGCCACCCCGCACGGCCTGTTGGGATGCTTTATACCTCAGAAAACAATCTCTCCCTCCAACCTTTCTCTGCCCTCATTTCCCTAGCCCAAGGCAGGACTCTAATTCCTTTGCCTTTCCATAAAGAAATTCTCTCCCCTGCCTTGTCTGATTGTGAGTCACAAGACCGTCCCTCTAGGGTTTGGGTCTTGCCCCACACCCTGGAGGAAGGATGCTGCACAGAGAGGCCAAGAAGAATCTTAACATGGCGGGGTGTGGTGGCTCACACCTGTCATCCTAGCACTCTGGGAGGCCCAGGCGGGCGGATTGCTCAAGGTCAGGAGTTCCAAACCAGCCTGAGCAAGAGCGAGACCCGTCTCTACTATAAATAGAAAGAAATTGGCCAACTAATATATATAGAAAAAATTAGCCGGGCATGGTGGTGCATGCCTGTAGTCCCAGCTACTCGGGAGGCTGAGGCAAAAGGATCGCTTGAGCCCAGGAGTTTGAGGTTGCTGTGAGCTAGGCTGACACCATGGCACTCTAGCCTGGACAACAGAGCAAGACCTGTCTCAAAAAAAAAAAGAAGAATCTGAACACACAGGCCTCACTGCCCATGCCCACTCAGCCTATCAGTGTCGGATCACGCCCTTTTTGTTCAACTCCGTCTACACAGTTGTCAGTCTTGCCTTTCCAATGAGGTCTCTGTGGAAGGCCCAGGAAGGCAGGGAGTGGGGGGCTGCTGGATGGCAGAACAGGAGGGTCACTGGAGGGTAGCATGCGGGCACAGTGTGGGAGCTTAGTGCCCCTTCCCATACTCTAGGTCATCTGTGTCCTTTCTAATATCCTTTATAATAAGCTAGTAAACTGCTTTCCTGAGTTCTGTGAGCTGCTCTAGAAAATTACTTGAACCCAAGGCGGGGGTCGCGGGAACCCGGATCTCTAGCCAGTCGGTCAGAAGCACAGGCAGAGCAGCCTGGGGCCTGTGATGGGCGTCGGCAGTGGGGGCAGTCTTGGGACTGAGCCCCCACCCTGTGGGGTCTGATGCCATCTCCAGGTAGGTGGTGTCAGAGTTGAATTGGAGGACACCCAGCTGGTGCCTACTGTGGAACTGATTGCTTGGCATGTAGGGAAAAAAAACCCACAAAGTTGGTCACAGGAGTCTTCTGTTTGTTGTTGTGGTGTGAGAGCAGAGGAAAAACTGTGAGTTTGTTTACATTCACAGGGATACATGGATAAACTAAATGTGGCATAGCTCTACAACGAAAATATTATTATTATTTATTTATTTTTTTTTTTTTTTGAGACAGAGTTTCACTTTGTTGCCCAGGCTAGAGTGAGTGCCGTGGCGTCAGCCTCGCTCACAGCTACCTCAAACTCCTGGGCTCAAGCGATCCTCCTGCCTCAGCCTCCCGAGTAGCTGGGACTACAGGCATGCAACACCATGCCCAGCTAATTTTTTCTATATATATTAGTTGGCCAACTAATTTCTTTCTATTTATAGTAGAGACGGGTCTTGCTCTTGCTCAGGCTGGTTTCAAACTCCTGACCTTGAGCAATCCGCCCGCCTTGGCCTCCCAGAGTGCTAGGATTACAGGTGTGAGCTACCTCGCCAGGCCTAACGAAAATATTAAGCCAAAAGAAATGAAGTATGATAAGTGCTACAACATAGATGAACCCTTCAGGAAAAAATTAGTCTTTATATTCCAGTGACTTTCCAGATTAAAATTAAGATAAGAAAAAAGAATAAAAATATTATAATAATTATATAAAATAATTTTTTTTTTTTGAGACAGAGTCTTGCTTTGTTGTCCAGGCTACTAGAGTGAGTGCCATGGCGTCAGCCTAGCTCACAGGAACCTCAAACTCCTGGGCTCAAGCAATCCTTCTGCCTCAGCCTCCTAAGTAGCTGGGACTACAGGCATGTGCCACCATGCCTGGCTAATTATATATATATATATATATATATATATATATATATATATATAAAATCAGTAGGCCAATTAATTTCTTTCTAGTTATAGTAGAGACGGGGTCTCGCTCTTGCTCAGGTTGGTTTTGAACTCCTGACTTCAAGCAATCCGCCCGCCTCGGCCTCCCAGAGAGCTAGGATTACAGGTGTGAGCCACCGCGCCCGGCCTATATAAAATAATTTTTAAAAAAATAAAAAGAAGGGGGGGGAAATGGGCATTTATTGAAACCTTAAAATCTGTACCCCCATAATATGCCGAAATAAAAAAAATAAAATAAAAGAAAAAAAGAAAAAAAGAAAAAGAAAAAATTAGTCTTTGGAAAAACAAAAACCGTGGATGCACCTTGAAAACATTATGGTAAGTGAAGGAAGGCAGTCACAAAAGACCACATGCTGTACATCCAGTATAGGCAAATTTATACAGACAGAAATTTAATTAGTGGTTACTTAGGGATGAGGGAAACAACAGGGTCATAGGTAAAGAGTGTTGGGTTTCTCTTCATGGTGAGCAAAATGTTCTAAAATTGGTGATGATTGAACATATCTGTGACTATACCAAAACCATTGAACTGTACACTTTATTTTTATTTATTTATATTTTTGAGATAGAGTCTCACTGTGTTGCCTGGGCTAGAGTGCCGTGGCGTCAGCCTAGCTCACAGCAACCTCAAACTCCTGAACTGAAGCGATCCTCCTGCCTCAGCCTCCCGAGTAGCTGGGACTACAGGCATGCACCACCATGTCCGGATAGTTTTATATATATATTTTATTTATTTATTTATTTATTTTTCCGAGACAGAGTCTTGCTTTGTTGCCCAGGCTAGAGTGAGTGCCGTGGCATCAGCCTAGCTCACAGCAACCTCCAACTCCTGGGCTCAAGCAATCCTTTTGCCTCAGCCTCCCGAGTAGCTGGGACTACAGGCATGCGCCACCATGCCCAGCTAATTTTTTCTATGTATTTTTAGTTGGCCAATTAATTTCTTTCTATTTATAGTAGAGACGGGGGCTCATTCTTGCTGAGGCTGGTTTCGAACTCCTGACCTCAAGCAATCTGCCCACCTCGGCCTCCCAGAGTGGTAGGATTATAGGTGTGAGCCAACGTGCCTGGCCTAATTTTTCTATATATATTTTTTAGTTGGCCAATTAATTTTTTTTTTTTTTTTTGAGACAGAGTCTCACTTTGTTGTCCAGGCTAGAGTGAGTGCCGTGGCGTCAGCCTAGCTCACAGCAACCTCAAACTCCTGGGCTTGAGTGATCCTTCTGCCTCAGCCTCCCGAGCAGCTGGGACTACAGGCATGCGCCACCATGCCCGGCTAATTTTTTACATATATATATCAGTTGGCCAATTAATTTCTTTCTATTTATAGTAGAGACGGGGTCTCGCTCTTGCTCAGGCTGGTTTTGAACTCCTGACCTTGAGCAATCCTCCCACCACGGCCTCCGAGAGAGCTAGGATTATAGGCGTGAGCCACTGGGCTTGGCCTGGCCTGAACTGTACATTTTAAATGGGTGAATTGAGCAGAGTGCAGCGGTGAGTGTCAACAGTTCCAGTAACTTGGGAGGCTGAGGCAGGAGGATTGCTTGAGCCCCGCAGTTCAAGACCAGCCTGGGCAACATAGTGAGACCGCCATCTCTAAAAAAGATAAAATTGGTCAGGCATGGTGGCTCACGCCTGTAATCCTACCACTTTGGGAGGCCGAGGTGGGTGGATTGCTCGAGGTAAGGAGTTTGAATCCAGCCTGAGCAAGAGCGAGACCCGTCTCTACTATAAATAGAAATTAATTGGCCAACTAATACATATAGAAAAAATTAGCCGGGCATGGTGGCACATGCCTGTAGTCCCAGCTACTCGGGAGGCTGAGGCAGGAGGATCGCTTGAGCCCAGGGGTTTGAGGTTGCTGTGAGCTAGGCTGACACCATGGCACTCACTGTAGCCTGGGCAACACAGCAAAACTCTGTCTCAAAAAAAATAATTAAAATAAAATAAAATAAGATAAAATTAATAAAATAAACTTTTAACAATGGGTAAATTGTATAGTATGTGTATTTCAATAAAACTGTTTAAAAGGCCGGGCAGGGTGGCTGACGCCTGTAATCCTAGCTCTCTGGGAGGCTGAGGGGGGCGGATTGCTCGAGGTCAGGAGTTCGCAACCAGCCTGAGCAAGAGCGAGACCCCGTCTCTACTATAAATAGAAATAAATTAATTGGCCAACTAAAAATACATAGAAAAAATTAGCCGGGCATGGTGGCGCATGCCTGTAGTCCCAGCTACTCAGGAGGCTGAGGCAGGAGGATTGCTTGAGCCCAGGAGTTTGAGGTTGCTGTGAGCTAGGCTGATGCCACGGCACTCACTCTAGCCTGAGTAACAGTGAGACACTGTCTCAAAAAAAAAAAAAAAACTGTTTAAAAATTAGGAATAAAAGCAATTCCGAATTTCATCAGGTGGCCTCCATGGGGGCAGAGGTGAGCAAAGCAGCCCCTTTTCTGCACAACCCTTACCCCACTCAGCTTTGCCAGGGAGCTGGGAGCTGGCAAAGTCCGGAGCCCTAATCTCCGCACTTACTAGGATGTGATCTCAGAGAAATGACTCAGCCTCTTGACCCTCAGTTTCTCATCTGCAAAATGGGGCTAGTAAATCCTCCCCAACAGGCTGTTAGCAAAGGAGCAGAAAGAGCTAATCTTCATAAAGTGCCCGGCCAAGCACCTGGTACTTAGTAAGCACAGTAAATGTTTGCTATTATTATCACTTGCCCATTAATTCCACTGGCGTTACTGGGCTCTCCTGCATGCAACTGACCAGAAAGATAAAAAGCCTCCGGCTCTCACGGTGTGCGGGAGGCAGACGTGGCCACAAATCTGACCCCTCCGAGTGAAATAAAGGTGCTGAGCAGTAGAGCTTCCTGCGTAAGCGAGGAGGGAGGAGGATTTGAAGCCCACAACCTGATTTTTTTTTCTATTGTTTCATTTTAATTGAAAACACGCCCGTTTCACTTGTCTTCATCCTTTGTATTGTTTCAGTTTTTCTTGAGGAACGTGGATCTGGTCTAAGGGGAAGCATATGCATTTGTTCAAGATGGACTCTGAAACACTGATTTTATTGGGGAGATGTGTTTACTCTTGTTTTTCAATCCTGTCTACTGGGTTACCTGAAATTTGTTCAGAAGCAAGTCTACTTTGACCTTTGACCCTCCCTCCCATTTCCTGGCCAGATGTCACAGAGCTGGTGGGGAGGTGGCACTTTAATGGGACAGTGCACTCTAGGGTCTGTCCTCTGCTCTGCTGGTTGAGAAACTTGTTTGCATCAGCACAGCCAGAGCCAACTGTCACATAGGGCTGAGGCGTCGTGATACAATTCCCAGTAATATCCACCGTACAGACATACTATTCAGTAGTAGCAATACCATACATACCAGCCGGGCTGTCTGGCAACCTAGACAGGTCTAGACGTTGCTAAGGAATTTTGTCCAGGCCATGGTGAGACCTAGCCTACTACTGAGGACAGGGACTCCAAGGATGCCTCTTCTCTGCTAGAGCTCATGTCTGTATCCCACACCAAAGCCAAGTTCTCACCTTGTGGGCTATCCTTAATTTTTCTTTTTAAAAATTTTTTTAAATTTAGAGGCAGGGTCTCCCTATGTTGCGCAGGCTGGTCTCAAACTCCTGGCCTCAAGCGATCCTCCCGCCTCAGCCTCCCAAAGTGCCGGGATTACTGGTGTGAGACCCTGCACCCAGCCAACTTGGTCTTTCTTCATGTGATGAAGGTCGTACACTGATGCAGCTCTGGCTTCCCGGCTGCAGTGGCAGCTCGATTACCTGATGGGACTTGGGTCCACATCTCCCAAACTGACACCTCTGAAAACATTTGCTCTCAGGAAGTGGCTCACCAACTCACCTGGTCTGGGAGGTTCTTTTTGTTGTTCCCAGAGTTACCCTATTCCCTGATTTGGGCTCCCTTTGTCCTGCTGTAATATTAATGATAGCAGCTTCTATAATATTGATAATGCCAACACTGAGCATGTGTAAGCCCAGATGTCCCACCTGATATCCAGCCAGAGTGCACGTGTAGAGCAGCACTGGTTGGTCAGCACACGTAACACATAACTTCTTTTGTCAAACACTGTTTTTTGGGTCTTTTCTTTGAGACAGGGTCTTGTTTTGTTGCCCAGGCTAGAGTGCAGTGGTGTCATCACAGCTCACTGCAACCTCCAACTCCGGGGCTCAAGCCATCTTCCTGCCTCAGTCTCTGAGTATCTGGGACTACAGGTGTGTGCCACCACACCTGGCTAATTTTTGTACTTTTGTTTTGAGATAGGGTCTTGCTGTGTTGCTCAGGCTAATGCTGTATTTTCAAAGTTACCAGAAAACTTACTATATCCAAACTTTGCATAGATTGTTTAATGAAATCTTTACAAGCATCCTGGGGAGGTACCGTCATTCTCATTTTTTTTTTTTTTTTTTGAGACAGAGTCTCGCTTTGTTGCCCAGGCTAGAGTGAGTGCCGTGGCGTCAGCCTAGCTCACACCAACCTCAAACTCCTGGGCTCAAGCAATCCTCCTGCCTCAGCCTCCCGAGTAGCTGAGACTACAGGCATGCATCACCATGCCCGGCTAATTTTTTCTATATATAGAAAGAAATTAATTGGCCAACTAATATTTATAGTAGAGAAGGGCTCTCACTCTTGCTCAGGCTAGTTTCGAACTCCTGACCTCGAGCAATCCACCCGCCTTGGCCTCCCAGAGTGCTAGGATTTGTCATTCTCATTTTACAGGTGAAAAAGAGGCAAAGGTAAGTTAAGGAACTCATCTGAGTGGGAGAACTGAGCCTGGAACTCGGGTCTGTCTGACCCTGAGACCATTTTCTCAGCCACTACCCTGTCCCCGTGAGCGCCCTGGACTGCGGCAGCCTCTGCTTATGAAAGTCTCAAGATCTAAAGCTCAACCTCTTAGTGAGAGACAGCAAGGGCAGCTACTCTCCCAGACTACTGGAGCCCCAGTTCCTTCATGGAACACTCCCAGTTTGGAAGCCAGGTCTGTAACCAAAGCTCTTGGGAACCAGACTGATTCTTTGCCACCTGTGCCAGGAGCAGATCCAATCAGCTGTGCCAGGGGCTGGGGCCATTTGGTTTGGTCAGCAAACATGCCTGGAACCTCTGCCATGTGCCAGGCATGACTCCAGGGCAGGCAAGACTCAGTCCCTGCCTTTGGAGCCCTAGAAACTTCTCGTCCCTTCCTGGCCTCAGATGTCCCTGCTCACAGAAGTCAGCTGCAGGCCTTGTCTTTATTGGGAGTCCCTACTCTGTCCCTGAAGTTCTTGCCCTCTAGGCTGATGACTGCCCTGTTGATGGCCAGGGAGCAAGTCCACACTTACAAGATGCAGCTGACAGCTCAGGGCTGAGGCTGTCTGTTCTTGCACGCACCTCTCATTGGCCAGGAAACTGCTGGATGGCACTGCTGCTGCCCAGGCCCCAGGCCCCTGGAGATGAGCAAGAACTGAGGGCGGGGAGCAGGGGAAGGAGGGCCCTATGGGTTTCAGCAGGACCTCTGGGCCCAAAACACCTAGCCCTTGGCCCCAAGCCCATCCTACCCTCTCTAGACCTCCTTGGGCCAGTGCTGGGACACGGGAAGGTGTGTCCAACATCAGAGGTGGGAAGGGAGTTGAGGTTAATGGAGTCCATGTACCTCCTCCATGGGGACATGCACAGCCCTTTAAATACCCCTCAGCAAAAGGCCACCTACCCTAAGCCTGCAGCCCACTTGCCTCTCCTCCTCAGAGCTCTCTTGTCACTGGTCCTGGTGGTGTCTGAGAGGGACCTCTTCCTTTCTGCCCACTCTCCATCCCACCGTGTATATTTCCTAAATTGTAGCTTCCTGGGCTGGAGCTAGCAGCTGCCAGTGAGATGGTCCCAGACTCTGGCTGTCCCACCACATCCCTCCCTCTACACCACTTTCTGGATCCTGTGTGGCCCCCAGGAGCCACAGCCTCTCTGAAGACCCCTCCCTTGCTTCCCCAGTAGAAGGTGACCGCAGAACCTCTCAGCTTCCTGCATGGGGGAGGGGAAATGAGGTGGATGGGGAGGTGGACAGCCTCTGCTGCTCCTAGGTATGCCTTACCTACATGACTGGCCCCTCCTGGACAATGGGCATGTGCGCAGGTGAAGATACCAGGACAGGCTGGGGCACATTATGTAGAAGTCCTGTGACACTTTGCTTGGAGGGATGATGGTGTCTGAGTGGGATCACTGACTACCAGGGGCTGCTGGGAAGTCTGCTGGACCACAGGCAGCAGGAGTCCCCCAGCGGGAGGACACCATCCTCTGGCCCCTCCTTACAGCACAGCCCCTAGCAATAGAGGCCTTTTGCCAGCTCTTCTGTGGTGGGCCGCACCAGCCACCCCCATCTATGCCTTCCTCATTCCCCAGACCTGCTGCCAATGACATCAGGGAGCCAAAAGGCCAGCCACCGCACCCTTGCTCTTGTCCCTGGAGATGCTGTGGGATTTGGATTGGCAACCTGGGCAGGGGCCTGGTCCTTCTTCCTTTCCCCTAGGCTGGCCTTTGGGAAGGCAGCTGGAAGGCCAGCTTTTCTGAAGAAGTTGCTGGCCAAAAGCTAGGCCCAGCTGGATGGAGTGGTCCAGGCTGGTGACATCCTTGAGATCAGGGTATCTTCCTGAGGAATGTCCACAGGGGGCAGGTAGGAGCACCATAGGGGTGAGGGAAGGAAGAGGTTATGATGGCCCAGGCAAGGTACAGCCAGCCCAGCTGCAGTGGGGCTGAGGGAAGTGGGCTGATTTCTTTGGCAAGGTGATGGAAATGCTCCCACCCCAAGGGATGGGGAGACAGGGGTGGGCCCAGGACGCCAGGGTGGAGGCTGAAGGCTCTCATGCCCAGTGGACCACAGCACCCCCAGTAAGACAAGAGAGCTGTAGAAGGGTTTGTAAACACTGTCCACCTGGCCCTTCTCTGGCTGGGCAGGCTAGATTGGCCATAGGCCTGAGGCTCTGAATCTGAACACAGGCTGGGGACATTTGCAGACAGCTGATCATGTTGTACCGTATTCCTCCTCTGCTGCCCTACCTGAAGGTGATCCAGGAGAGAGGACCTGCTTTCCAACTGCTGCACACACCCCAGCCCTGCCACCAGACAGGAGGCAGTATTTGCAAGGAGCCAGGTAGGAAGAGCTGCAGCAGGGACCACTGTTGGGGAGAGATGAGGAATGATTCAATAAATATAAATGAGTGGGAAACTGTACTTTTCCAGTCTAGCCAGTCAACTCAGGGCGTTTCCCTATACATTGAGACATTGCCCAGGTGGCAGCAGAGTTCCCTGGTTGGGGGAAAGTAGCACAGTGGGGAGGTCTGGCTAGCAGTAAGGGGTATTTCTCGCTGGCCTCTCTTGGGCCTGTTCTCCTTCCCTCTAGTCCGGACCAGTGTGGCAGGTCAGGTAAGTTGGGGAGGGCTGAAAAGTACCAGAGGTCCTTCTGGCTCCTGTAAATTCTGAATCAAGCCCTCCCCCTTGTCCTGGACGGCCTAGCCAGCGCCCTTAGGAAGAGCTGGAAGGCCAGGTGCTCATTCAGAAGTTGCAGGCAGGCCAGAAGCTGGGTCATCCCTCCACACTTGTTTCCCATCTTTCTGTTCACTCCCCCACGCACCCCTCCCGTTAGAGTTACACTTAACTTTGGACTCCTAGGCCTGTTCCTGGGTAAAATATCCTTATTTAAGGAACAAAACCAATTCTTATTTGCAAAATTGAAGGTAGAATTAGAAATCTAGCAGGATAAGCACTTTGGACCCAGCTTCCTTATACAAAAAGATTCATGACATCCCCACCACACATCACATACAATTTGCCAATCAGGACAGTTGACAGTAAACAGAGGCACAACATATACATATAATTAAACAGGTCTTACATTACCCAGGCTGGAGTGCAGGGGCTATTCACAGTGCACTGCCAGTCTGGAACTCCTGGCCTCGTGATCCTCCCACCTTAGCTGGGTCTACAGGTGTGAGCCTCTGCACCTGGCTAATTGGCACTAGAATATACCAGTTCCACAGGCATAAACCAGCACTGTGCTGAGCAGTGACTTATCTTAATAGGAACTTATTACTGAATGTGCTCCCCCCTTAGCCAAGTCAGTAGGCAATGTTTTCCATACACTTCCCCAATTTTGTTCAAAAAGACATCATTCAAATAAAAACCATTAACAAGAAAGTCTCAACTTCAAAAACTTTATTTTTGTCTCATCCATCAAGGGCACAGGATGCCTTCACCAGCTCCAACTTTTACTTTTCTCCTTACAGACTCTGCTCCATTGCCCTTACCCCAAGGATATCCTGTATGGGCAGCTTCCTAGAACCAAAAAATATTTTGCCTTCTGGGTTAAGTGTGCTCTAAGTGTGGAAGTGCAAGTTACACTATTTAAGCAGCAGATTCCAAGCTGCCCAATAAAATCCAAGAACCTTCTACATGTCAGGATATAGGCTGGGTGAGAAGGTTCACTAGCGACACTCACTTGGGTTATCACAGGTACTAAGCAAGTTATCACCACGGCTGTTTGTTTTCAGACACTGCGAAGCACAGCACATTCCACTGTCTAGGATGTCATTCAGAAGCACACCATGAGGAAATTGTGAGAATTGGCGTGCTTGTTACAGATCTGGTTATAATGGCCCACCTAGAAAACAGGTTCATTGTGTTGTATTGGATTCTTTGACATCTACATCTTCTATACAGAAGACTGCCTCAAGTTACCAAGACAGCTACACTCTCTAGCCTCTCCTAGGCCCCTTAAATTTCAAACTAGTCCAGCTTTGCTTTAAAAAACGTTAATAGGCCAAGGTTTTCTTTCTACAGAGCTACTGGCTTCAAACATATGGAATGCTTTAATGACTGGTGGCTCTTATGGCCATGTCTTGCTGACATTTATACAATATGCTTTACTAGGTGACCATCACTACTCAAGAAAACTGGTTTCACACTGAAAAGGTGGCTTAGACCAACAATGAATTCTACATCTGTGAGACTGTGCACCATGGGGTGGGGGGAGAGCAGAAAAGCATATTAATATATCTTAGGCCCACACTGCAAATATGGCAATATCATGGCATTTTTTAAAGCAAAGGGTTGTTTACATGCTTTCTATAATTACCTTAGTAAATAAAAGGTTTTTTTCTACCAAGCAAAACCTGAATGAAATCTAAGCTCAAACACTAGGACACAAAGAACCTAAAGGACTGTATTAAAGTTTTGTATATTCAATTTAGGTTTTTGACACTTAGTTGGATAAACAAGTTTATTTATAAATTTAGTCAACATACATAATTGACCTAAAAACTTCAATAGAAGGGCAAATTTTAAAACCACTTGGAAGGCCATCTCTAAGCGGTTTTCCCAGGACAGTAACCAGATGTAACCTAACTAACCCAATACCATCTTAATAGCAGAGGTTCAATGAGCTGGAGCTGTGTGCTCCTTCCCCTACAGCAAGTTTACACTAAGGGTTGTAATACAAACTCCACAAGGAAAAGAACTTAGAAATCGTCTCCTCTTAGAGGAGCAAAACTCAACCTAGTTATGCGAGACCAACCACAACACAATGAAAAGCTGCACTAACTAGTTCTTCAGAATATTAATAACAGATGATGCTGGTGTGAATAACTCGTATTTTATTCTAGAGCCCTTATAAATAAAAATCCCCCAGTTAGTGTTTGCATTATCAGCTAGAGGGTTAGTTAACATGTGGTAGAATGAGGACTTAAGCAAGGTATAATGCGCATAGCATCGTACTACTATGAAAACAAGTGCAGTCAAGTTAGGAGAAAACCAACTGGACTCTATATTACACACACCTTAATGACAGACTCCCCACCACTTGTGAATGTAAAACATTTAATTTAAAAATGTTGACACTACAATATATAAAATAGCTATTATAAATGCACATAGTGTATTCTATAGCTGCCAGGTTTACTTTTTTTTTTTTTTTTTTTTAGGAAACTGTAAGTTACACTGTGGTTAAGACTTGTATCTTCACCCTTGAAAAAGCCCACATTCTATCACAGTGATGTATGGTCAGACTTAACAGCCCCAATTGTTAAACACTTGGATCAAGTCATAACCAGTTTTATTGCAAAAGGACCCTGTACACATTTATTTATCAATTCTAGTACCTTAATAGCTACCCAACAAGTCATTAACATACAGAAACATGCATCATGAGAAGCAAGAAATATCACCCATCCCTTCTGCATATTAGCAACTTGTCACTCCTGAGCAACAGTGCTCACATCACTGAGGTCTGTGAACAGTCACTTTTCGCATTCATCCTGAGTGAAAGATGGAATGACTTAAGTACAAATGCAACATATTATAAACAATTTCTTACAAAAAAAGTCACAAATTAAACCAAAGTATTTTACAGAATTTACTACAAAACGCCATAAAAACTGCCTTCACTTAAGCTCTCTCCCCCCGTATCCGGCGAGCCAACTGGATGTCTTTGGGCATGATGGTGACTCTCTTAGCGTGGATGGCACACAGATTAGTATCTTCAAACAAACCCACCAGGTACGCTTCACTAGCCTCCTGTTGAGGACAAGAGTCACACCATTAAACTCCCCTTGAGCGGAGAAGCCCACAAGCCCTCCCGCCCGCGCTCCCGCCTTTGTGTTCCTACCTGAAGCGCGCCAATGGCCGCGCTCTGAAACCTCAAGTCGGTTTTGAAATCCTGGGCGATCTCCCTCACCAACCTCTGGAAAGGCAGCTTCCGGATGAGCAGCTCAGTCGACTTCTGGTAACGACGAATCTCTCGAAGCGCCACGGTGCCGGGCCTGGAGCGGGCAGAGGGGAGCGTGAGCCGGCGGCCAGGCCGGCGCGGCGCGAGGTGCGCGCTACCGCACAAAGCCACCCGCGGCGAGCCATTGTCCCCTTGGGCTGCGCCTACCTGTAGCGGTGAGGCTTCTTCACCCCGCCGGTAGAGGGGGCGCTCTTCCGGGCAGCTTTGGTGGCCAGCTGTTTGCGGGGGGCTTTCCCACCAGTGGATTTACGAGCAGTCTGCTTGGTTCGAGCCATTTTCTTTTACCTGAGGAGGACACCCCCGAAGCTAAAGCCGAGCGGCACCGCTCTGGGCCCCCCACTCGGCCGCCTCCCGGGGGTGGCGCGTGGGAGACAGCTCCGCGCCGCGAGTGCCGCCCGCCACCGCGCCCCCCGCCCCTCCGCGCCCCGCAACGCCGCGGCAGATGGCCGAGGGCCGCCGCCTCCTCCCCCTCCCCTAATGACTCAGGCTGCGAGCGGAGCAGCCTCCCCCGGGAGGGGGGGCGCGGGGAGGAGTCACTTCCCTCCCTCGACGGGCGGCGGCCCGACTGCCCGGAACCCGGCGTCGGGGCCTCTGAATCATCGCCGGGAAGGAGGCGGCGACGCAGTTCCGGGACGAAGCCCCGAGGGAGAACTTCCCGGCCCCACGCCCGAGGCCAGCGGCCCGGGCGGCCCCAACCACTCGACAATCGGCTCCCAACGGCCGCGACTCGCGGCCCCAACGGCCGGCAGAGCTCCAAATCACGGTTAAACCCGCAAACGCTTACCCAACGCCGAAGTCTTAGGCCACTTATCAGACCGCCGCGCCGCTTCTGCCGCCCAAGGAAGAGCCGCAGTCTCGGAGCAAAGAAAAGATGCTCTCCCAACGAACGACCAAACCGCTCTGCGCTCCAAACCCCCCCGACGCCTCCGTTTTTATACCCACGCTTCACGCTGCGTCTCTGCGTCATAGAGCCCTTATTTGCATACACCAACGACTTTTTCGATTGGTGGACGCTTTCGCCGACGCGCTGACATCCCCCGACACAAAGGCCGTGCTTCGGCCCCGTTCCTTGATTGGTGGATATCCAGGCCGCTGATTGGCTGTTAAAGTGGCCTAATGATTGGATGGGTGCAAAGAGGAATGGACGAATCAGAGCTTAGTACTAAGCAGCTCTTCTGATTGGATAAAATGGAGCTATGTTTGGATCCTTCCCTTGGTTCCAAAGCTCTACAATAGAAAGTCAATGCAAATGTATTGCACTGGTCTCTAATCAGGATTTAAGAAAGTCAGCTGGGAAGAAGCCTAAGCTTATTTGTATCAAGCAAATACAATGCAGGGGAGGCTAATTTAAGGAAGTTTTTGTAAATATTTTCCAACGTAAAATAGAATGTGTTCTCTGGATTATTTAGTTTTCATAAGATTTTGATAGTTAAATACGTAGTGTGAGAATTAGAATTCAGTAAATCATGTTATATTATCACGTATTTTGTATATCATGCATGTACATTTTTAACCAAAAAGAAGTTCCTTTGTTTTGTGGGATGAGGAGGGGTAATAGACACAAAGAAGCAAACGTCTGCAAGAATAGGGTCTCTGTTTTAAAAAGAAAAGAAACATCAATAAATGATTTTACAAGTACTGTTTTGTATGTTTTAGGCTGTCACAAAATTTTTTATTAATTCAATATGCTTAGAGTTAAACAAGAAGTAGTAACCTACTAAGAAATGTATTTCTTGAATTATGTAATTTAACTGAATGAAATCACTACATCCAGAAAGGAAATAACCCTATTATAGTATTTGTGTGTCCATAAAGAATAAATGAAAGATAACTAAATATGTGACCTTGTGTTGAATAGTAAGTATACCCTGGAAGGTATTACTTCTGCAGGAACATGACAAATGTGTAAAAATTATAATCCCTACCTTTGTCTAAATGTCTTGTATGGACTACAATATTCAGTTCTCCAGATGTTGCAAGTATATAAAATCCCAAAGCAGGCTTAAGGTAAGACCAGCCAAGCAAAAGCCAAAAAATTTAAATGGAGCCTCGGACATTCTCCACCATAGTTCTGACTCTTAGTTCAGTGAATATTTTAAATTGTTAAAATAAAAAGCAGAAACAGGTACATACAGATTTCAACTAAGAATTATTGTACATAGGTACAAACACCACAATATTTACTTGCTACACCAAAAGGCCTGTATCAGCATAAATAGTGAGAAAAAATGCACAATTTAAAACAGTAGCTCATTTTTGGCTCAATCTCTGGTACCAAATTCCTCTCATTATTTCAGCCTTCTGAAACTTAACATGCACAATATGTATTTAATCATGATTTATTTAAGCTTTTATGTGATAACCAACTTTCATTTCTGCCTTCTACTCTAAACTTTTGAGGTAGGGAAAAATTATCCTATTTCATTCATGCCATGCTGAAAAGAGAAACTAAGATGGAGGCTAATGCTTTGTTCTCAGAACCAGCTAAGAAACAGGGGACTGTCTAGATGCACATAGGCTGTCAAATGCTGTGGGATTCAACCAAAACATACCTTGTCATCTTTTTTTGATTACTCAAATGGCCTGGAGGAGGAATGCTCCTGAGTTGACCAGCCTTGGTGTTCCACGGTTTTCCTAGGTGATATAGAGCCCTGTCATTTCCATGCCTCTCAGTTATTTTCCTTCCAGTTTTGCTAATTATTAGAGAGAAACTAAAACCACTCCAGGACAAACAAGGTATGGATTTACATTCATTCACTTGAGGATGATTACCGGAAATAGTCTGCCTCTCTTACTTGGTAGTCATACAGGTATGTTTTTCCTTTTCCTAAATTGGGAAAAGCAAGAGAGAAAGGGGGAAGAACTGAAAATGTCTATACAATGAAAACAATAGTGAATGTGATGCAGCATGTAGGTTACTGTCTTAGTTCCTGTTCTGTCACCAATTTACTGAGTAACTCTGTGCAAGTTACTTAACTTCTCTGGGCTTCAGTTTCCTTTTTGGTAAATCAAGCAGTTTGGATGATATCATCTCCCACTTCTTCCAATACATACTTACTCTGAAGCTCATGGTATACATCTGTTATTTAAAATCTAGTGCTTTCATGACAATTGGTCTGGGTGAAGAAGAAAAAAAAAATAAAAAAAAAATAAAATCTAGTGCTGATTCTCACTAACGATTCAAAAAACGAAAATAAAATTAAAAAAGTAAAAAAAAGATTTAAATAAATAAATAAATAAAATCTAGTGCTGTGAACTGTATTTCTCCCGTCAAATCACACAGATATTTTTTTACAAGTAACATATAAACGAATTACTTGGATTTAACCCTAGGATTAAAGCAGTACACTACAACTTTTATTCGTTCTTTTGGAATTTTTCCTTTTCAAACGCCCCTAGTGGCTAAACAATTGGTTTGGCTTGTTTGGCAAATACGTTTCTCCGCTTTGTAAACTGACAATTGGCTTCTGATGGGAAGTAATTCCAAGCTAAATAAAATAAGCAGGTGTCACTCTTACACACTAAACATTTTCCATTAGCCCCACCATCCTTCACCCCTAAGGTTATTTGGAATGTTTCTTCAATGAGACAATCATTAGCTAACATAATCCCATCTAATAAAATGTAAATCAAAAACAATGGATTTGAAATAGATTCCATATGGAAAAGTTAAATGTCAACTGTTTAAATATCTATGAAAAACATTGTAAAGCTCACAGAATCAAATGTCTATGTCTGGGGCAACTGGCTTATTTTATAAACCGAAGAACTTTGGCTTTGGAAGCGAGCAGGGCAAAGACATTTTCCTAAGCAAAAAGACTGACGCCCTAATAAGGAAACTAGCGTGGTTAATAACTTGCATCCCCTACTCAAACCCAGGTCTTTCCTCTGGACACTATTGTGATGGTTCTCAACACCCCTGCAACTTGTCGGTGTACCTCAGAGACTATTCTAGGCGGAGATTAAATTCGTCCTTGGCCCTTAATGTACTGGAAACAAGTTGGTCAGGCCAGGTGTCGAGTAGAGAAGGGACCCAAGTCATGGAGTTCCAGGTTTCGGGGTTGGTAAAGGTAAATTGAAGCGCCTAGGCAAAAGCGCGTGAACAGCACTGTGTAGCGCAGCTCTTCTTTAGCAAAGCTTTCTCAAGCTTACTTCCAGCAGGCTGACTTTCCTTCATGCCTCTCAGCTTAGTCCGGCCGCAGAGATGAAGAGGATGTTGGCGGACTCCAGGTGTCTGCAGTTCAAAGACCCAGAGTTAAGCACTGACGACACAGATTTTTAAGCCTTGCTTGGAGGCACTGCTCCGAGCCGGCGTTAGAACCGTGCCCGAGCTGTACTAAGTATGGAGGCAAGGTAATTATTACACTGTTGGCAGTGAAATTACACTTGGAACTGTTTCGCAGAAGTCATTAGGGCCTCCCTAACTCTGGGGCCCTTCTACTCCAGGAACTCCAATTTCAAGGAAAAGCTCCCCTATGAAACTGAAAACGCGCTGATAAAAAGGAGAACCGCGACTGGACTGCAATTCCCAAAAGCCGTCGCGAGCCGTCAGCATCCGGGACACCGCCTGCAAGGATCCCTGGGTATTGTGGTCCTGTGCTTTGCCAGCAATCCTCTGCCGACGGTAAAATTCTAGCCGAACACAGGACCACAACTCCCAGCAATCCTTGGTGCCGTGTGGGGGGTCTTCACGTTCCCGTGGCGCGGCGCAGGCGCACTGGGCCCTCGGCGCGGACCGCGCAGACTGAATAATAAAAGGGGAGCGGCGAAGAGGCAGGAAGACAGGACCATGTCGAAGGGCCCCGGGCCCGGCGGCTCCGCAGCTTCCTCGGCGCCCCCGGCCGCTACCGCTCAGGTGCTGCAGGCACAGCCCGAGAAACCGCAGCACTACACGTACGTAGAGCCCCCTCCCGCCGCGCGCGCACGCCTGACGTCAGCGGCCAGCGTGAGTCACGCGCGCAGGGAGAGCGCGAGGCGGCCTCTTCCTCCCCCCTTTCCTCCTCCGGCCCGGCCCAGACCGGTTCCAACCTGCTGGGGCCGGTCCCAACTGCCTCCAACTGCCACCAACCTCTGGTCCTGACGTGGGGCGGGAAACTCGGCCCCAGCCGCCGAGTCGGGAAGGCGGGAGCTTGGGATGCGGTGTGCACACTCCTTAGGCCAGGCCTTCGAGGCCTAGTTCTTCCTCGGACCATAAAACCACAGTTCTAGGCACCTTGGGGGCAGCACGAAGTCCAAGACACGACCCAGACGAGTTCCGTAGGGGCCAGCCCTAGAACCACCTATGAAGGATGCTTAGCGTGAAGTCCTGTCAGGAGACTATGCAATGTGCACAGGAGGCTTTTTGTGCCCTAAGGCCTGTAGGTTGTCCACGCAGGGCCACCCGTGCTTGAATTCACTTAAAACAGTCGATTTAGATAAACATTCGAAGACGGAATCATGTTAGTGCGTGCCCATGACCATTCCCCTCGCAGGCTGTGCAGAGCCAGCCTGAGAGTCAAGGGACCCCGAGGGTGATGGGGGTCCGACTATGTCCCCCCAGGCCCGGCCGAAATGTGGCATTAGTGGGAGCCCCAGATGTTGACACTGCAAGAGTCCAGCAAGATGGAAAAACCTCTTCCTGGAAATCTTCATGTATCTACGTTTAGGTCGCTGTCTTTATTTCATTTCAAGCCACATTAAGCACTACCTAGAGCTAGGTGCTGTGAAAGAAAGAGGAATAAGAGGAGGTTCCTCCTTGTTATGCAGAATATTGGTTTCCACTTTTTCTGATACTCTGAGTGCCTCTCAGCCCCGTGGGCTCCTGAGTGATGTGCCTGTGTAGAAGGATCCCCAACTGCTGGAGGTTTTGGAACCTGGGAGGTTGAACAACCCTTAAGTTCAGTGTACCAAGAGCAGGAAGCATCCGTTGGAGTAGAAAGAACTAAAAGTAGACAGGAGGACCTCTTGCTTGTTACAGAGACGTTGGGAAACTTCTAGGACTGGGGCTCATAGGTTATAGGAGGTATATTGGTTTCTTTGTGGGATTCTCTGATGTTGGCTGAAATCATTTTAAGCTTCTTGACTGTAGTCTCATTCAGGTTAACTGTAATTTTTCTAATACGGCCATTGCTTTGCTGGTCCTTTCTTCCTGGAGTTCTTTCTGCAGTCCTTCCATTTGTTTTGGTGAGATGGTCTTCACCTCAGAGAATACTGAGGAGTTGAATGATGTGGTCACACAACAGTGTGGTCTGGATTTGCAAATCTGAAAACATGACATAATTGGAACTTCTTTATAACTTTGTTTGTTTGGATTATGGTTTCCAGTAAAATACCAAACACATTTTGAGTAATGAGAGTTTTGTTTTTAGCAGCCTGTATTTTTCTATGTCGTGTTGTCATTGAGTATACTATGGACTCTATTAGAAAGGCTTTCAGATCATTTTGGAATTGACAGATGAAACAAGTAAATGTCAATATCTGAGTCATTGTCCTCTTGATGCTCATTTGTTTAAAATCTGTCTTTCCATTCCCTGAGTAAGTACAGAGTACTCAGACTTGGCTCTTGAGGTGTCTTAGAACCTCCTTAAAATCCACAGAAGTAGATGAAATGCCCATACTTGATTATTAGATGATTGGAGACTGTAGGCATTCCTATATCTTTGTTTATACGTGTATGTGTTTTAAAAATCAGAAATAGAGATCAGTTGTCTTCATTGGTAGGTGTATGGGCATTCAGAAGCTGTGATGATTTGGAAAACTTCATCCCTTTGTCATCCCCCGTCTGAGGTGCAGAGAGTGTGAGGACACATATGATGTTACCAGTACACTTGGCAGCTCTGAATTATTATTTTTTTAAGAAACAGGGCCTGGCTGTATTGCCCAGGCTGGACTCCAACTCCTGGGTTCAAGGGATCCTCCACCTCAGCCTACCAAGTTGTTGCCTTTGGGAGTTAGGGGACAGGAGCATTTTGGTTTTGGTGTTGTGTTTATTTATTTATTTATTTTTCTTTTCTTTTTTTTTTTTTTTTTTGAGACTGAGTCTCGCTTTGTTGCCTAGGCTAGAGTGAGTGCCGTGGCGTCAGCCTAGCTCACAGCAACCTCAAACTCCTGGGCTCAAGCAATCCTCCTGCCTCAGCCTCCCAAGTAGCTGGGACTACAGGCATGCGCCGCCATGCCCGGCTATATTTATTTATTTTTGAGAACTCATTCTGTTGCCTGGGCTGATCCTCCCAATTAGCTGGGACTACAGGCGTGTGCCACCATGCCCGTCTAAGTTTTTTATTTTTTGTAGAGATATCTCCTTATGTTGTCCAGGCTGGCTTCCCAAAGTGCTGGGATTACAGGAATGAGCCACTGCACCTGGCCTGGAGCATTTTTATTTTAATTTCAATGTTTGCTATAAAATTTTGAGCTGCCTAGCAATTTTTCATTCTCTCTTGCAGCATGAATTTTCAGTATTGTTTCAATCTGAATATGGCCATATCTATTCCATTGATCTCACTGAATACAGAGATAGACCCCTTTTGAATATTGGTATTTTTTACCTGTCAAACTTTATTATACATTAACTAATTTTTTTTTTTGAGACAGAGTCTCACTTTGTTGCTCAGGCTAGAGTGAGTGCCGTGGCAGCAGCCTAGCTCACAGCAACCTCAAACTCCTGGGCTCAAGCAATCCTGCCTCAGCCTCCTGAGTAGCTGGGACTACAGGCATGCACCACCATGCCCAGCTAATTTTTTCTATATATTTTTAGCTGTCCAAGTAATTTTTTTTCTATTTTTAGTAGAGACGGAGTCTTGCTCTTGCTCAGGCTGGTCTCAAACTCCTGAGCTCAAACGATCCACCCGACTCGTCCTCCCAGAGTGCTAGGATTACAGGCGTGAGCCACCATGCCCAGCCTAACTAATTAATTTTGTGTATTTTTATACTTGATGTTATTTGAAATTAGTTGTTGAAAAAACCCAGAGAAATTTGTACGAAAGTTCTGTCTCATTGATCTTAATGGCAATCTTGGCAAACATGGTTGAATCCACCCAAAGCAAAAATGACCTTCCAGGTTTCCCTTTCTTGCCCTTTATTCTTGTGTCTCAGTGAAAGGCCTTAAAGTTTGAGCCCTCCTTTTCCTAAACCAAGAGGATTATTCATAACAGTTTGAAGGAAAATTATTTTGTTGGTATTTTTTTTTTTATAAACTCTTGAATAATCTTGCTTTAAAGGGAAACTTTGGAATAATCCTTTCAGCATACTGGTGTAGCAGGCACTTGTGCTACACTTAAGAATCCAGTCCTGGCCGGGCGCAGTGGCTCATGCACTCTGGGAGGCCGAGGCGGGTGGATTGCTAGAGGTCAGGAGTTCGAAACCAGCCTGAGCAAGAGCAAGACCCCGTCTCTACTATAAATAGAAAGAAATTAATTGGCCAACTAATATATATAGAAAAATTAGCCGGGCATGGTGGTGCTTGCCTGTAGTCCCAGCTACTCGGGAGGCTGAGGCAGAAGGATTGCTTGAGCCCAGGAGTTTGAGGTTGCTGTGAGCTAGGCTGACGCCATGGCACTCACTCTAGCCTGGGCAACGAAGTAAGACTCTGTCTCAAAAGAAAGAATCCAGTCCTTTTAGAAAACTGTTATGTCCGAATATCCTCTGTTGTATAGGAGCTCGGAGTATTTGATTAGCATTGAGTAAAATGATTCTGTATATTCATACTCTTCTAATATAAGAACTGTGGGCCGGGCGCGGTGGCTCAAGCCTGTAATCCTAGCACTCTGGGAGGCTGAGGCAGGCGGATTGCTCGAGGTCAGGAGTTCAAAACCAGCCTGAGCAAGAGCGAGACCCTGTCTCTACCACAAATAGAAAGAAATTAATTGGCCAACTAATATATAGAGAAAAAATTAGCTGGGCATGGTGGCACATGCCTGTAGTCCCAGCTACTCAGGAGGCTGAGGCAGGAGGATTGCTTGAGCCCAGGAGTTTGAGGTTGCTGTGAGCTAGGCTGCTGCCACGGCACTCACTCTAGCCTGGGCAATACAGCGAGACTCTGTCTCAAAAAAAAAAAAAAAAAAGAATTGTGTAACCTTCTTTTACTAGGTAATTTGTCTTTTCATTTGACAAAGAATGAATTTCATCCAGCTTTATAATAAGTCTTGTATATTACAAGAGTTATATAAAAACATTTAAGAATGGAAAGTTTTGTAGCAATTACAACTCAATATGTATCTACAAGTTTAGCTAACTTTTGTCTTTTTACTGTGTAACAACTATATTATTAAAAACGTATAGTTGAGGCAGGGCGTGGTGGCTCACGCCTGTAATCCTAGCACTCTGGGAGGCCGAGGTAGGTGGATTGCTCGAGGTCAGGAGTTCGAAACCAGCCTGAGTGAGACCCTGTCTCTACTAAAAATAGAAAGAAATTAATTGACCAACTAAAAATATATACACAAAAAATTAGCTGGGCGTGGTGGCGCATGCCTGTAGTCCCAGCTACTCGGGAGGCTGAGGCAGTAGGATCGCTTGAGCCCAGGAGATTGAGGTTGCTGTGAGCTAGGCTGATGCCATGGCACTCACTCTAGCCTGGGCAACAAAGTGAAACTCTGTCTCAAAAAAAAAAAAGTACAGTTGAAAGGTCACAAAAAACGACCATCTAAAATATCCACATTTCTGACCTTATTTTTTTGCCCTATAAGAGGAGGTATGCCTCAAAGACAGGTCATTTTTGCATTCCTTCAACAGTAGTAATTACAGTTGATTCTCAGACTTCTTAATGCCTTGGTGTTAAAGGAAAATGAAATTCTAGTTTAGTGTTTGTTGAAGTTTTCTGGCCACTGGGTGATGTCTAATAGGTAGACAGAGGATAAATGCTTTAGCCCCATCTATCCAGGCATCATTTTAATTTCAGACTCGTTTCCTGAGCATCATTAAACAAAGATATTGTAGCTGTACTTCCATAGAGAACTCTTTTGAAGCAATTTTGTTAGTTGTACATTATATATGTCATGAACTTCACTTGATTGCATTTGTTTGTGTTTTGAAAAATCCAAGAAATGAACATGTATTTAAGTCATTATTGCAAGTTGCAATAAAATTGTAAATATATCACTGGAGTGCAACTTATTGCACAACAGAAGTCACTGGAAGTGTTACTAAGCAACCTCAGTGAGAATAAGTTAAATTACCAATAAACATTTCTGGATTTTATTTACTTGTTTATCAAGTAGAACTAATTTCTTGCAGGACAAAAATTAAGGGTTTACTGTGGCCTTGAAGTAAACCCACAAAATCATCATTAATAAGTGTTAAGTGCCCATGCTAAGGGTAGACTCTTAAGCTTTTAACACCTAGTCGATATTTGCTATAATCTAAATTAATAAAACTAAAGTCGAGATTTGCTTAATGGTTAAGTTTTTTTGTTTTAATCCAGCTATGTTAGATACTAAAGAAGGCTTCCCCACAATCCATATGCATCTGCTTTGACTGGTGGTTTCTATCATCCTACAAAGACTGTGACTTATTGGTGAGGGCAGCTGGACAACTCTGAGAGCAACTTAGAGAAATCCATCTTGGGCACATTCTATAAAGGAGCTCCTTCTCTGGAAATAGCACCCCAGATAAGTGCACAAAAGCAAGACACCCTCGTGGACCTACACTTCCTCCCGCTCTCAACACCCTGATGCCTGAAGGTGAGGTCTCCTTCCTGTGTGTCTTAGAAGCCATGAGCACACTTAAGTAATTAGAGCCCTGCAACAGGCTGAGCAACACACATCTGCAGGCTTTCCTGCCAGACCTTTGCCTAAAGGTTATTGTTCTCATTAGGAGAGACTCTAGGTCAGAAGAGTGATGAAAGTAAGGTTGCATTTAAAGCTACATTACTTTAAATAGTGGACTGGTCTAGTGATTATTTTCCCAGACTGGGCAATATTTGCTTAATGATTAAGTTTTTTGTTTTGTTGTTGTTGTTGTTGTGTTTTTTTAATCCAGCTATGCTTGATACTAAAGGAGGTTTTCCCACTATCCATATGCATCTTCTATATTTTGAAATTGCAACTGTGGACAGTTATGGCTAATCCTAGTAGATTGTCTTCCCTTCTTTTAACATCTTGGATGAATTTGGGGCACACTAATGTGTTATGTGAAGATGGATGTGAATGTAAGTTTCTCTGCCATTCTTAGCCAATGTATAAAAATTACGTTAGCCTAATTGCTAAAAATGCCAAGAATTTGGGTTTAGTATCTTCTGGACAATGTAGCTTTCTTGTTTTCTTACCATATAGATGCTCTATAGATTCACCCCAGCCAGTCATCTTAAAAAACCTGCCTGGGCAACAGAGATAACTGTGGAGAAAGTTTGGGTAAAATCAGTGCATGGGATAACAGGTACAGTGTTTATTTTTGGGGTGATGAAATGTTCTGGAATTAGATAGTGATGATGGTTACATAACATGGTGAATATACTAAAAACTACCGAAATGTGTACTTGAAAGTGGTGAGTTTTTATGCTGTCTGAATTATATCTCACCTTTTTTAAAATATTAAAAAAAAAGAAAAACAGTGCAAATGAGTCCTTACTACGACAGAGAGGCCTTTGAGCACATGGCCTATTGCCAAGGCTCAGCAGCATCAGTTCAGTATGGGAAAGGCTGCGGTTTGCAAAACAACTTGGTGCCCTTCTCCCAGCTTTCTCAATGGCTTGGTCCCTATGTATCTAATCTATTCTAGGTGAATGCTGCCCCCATGTCATAAGTCTGTGGAAGTGCTTTTGAGATAAGTGTATGCTCAAAAGAAGTTTGAGACTCCTAGTTGTTGGCATTTATACTTTATAGATTATCTCTAACTTGACGGTCATTACAAGGAATAAGCAGATTTTTACCAAAGCCTTTATAAAAGGAATGGTATTTACTTCCTGGGGTGGGTGGGAGGCGGAAGAGAAGATGGCTGTCTTGCTAAAATGTACTAGAGTCCATTCTTCAGGTATTGTGGTGATTGTGTTAAGGTTCACATGGGCATTTCTTTAAGGACAGGCCATGTGTTTTAGGCATTTAAAATGATGTCAATGATTATAGTATATTAGTTCAAGTAATCACAACAAACTATTATATCTTTATAAAATCCCTCAACTTTCACCCCTTTTTTCTTTGCCAGTGTGTAGAATTTGACAGCAGTATCAAGAGCTGAGGAGGAGGAGAAGATGGAAAGGAGTCTAGCAACTTAAAAATCTCATAGCATTCTCTGTGAGGTGACCTTTTTTTCCTGTTGGTGGCTCAATTTATTTAGGAGATAAAGAAGATACTAAGGCCTGTGACAGTATCATCATGTCATATCTGAGCTTATTGAACTGTTTCCTCCCCTTATTCTTTATTTCACAGTTTGCTTTTCATGTTCATAAGTTGACTCATTTGTTTCCTGTTAGCATTTGAAACACCATATGGCCACCATAAGTCCTAACAAAATGACTTCTGATGAGGAGTGGGAAGGTCTGTGTCCCACCTTCCTATAAAATTTTGGCCTATTCATAAAACTACCCCCACTGAAGAGAGGTAGTTAGTTATGTTCTGTAAAGAAGAGGGTTGATTAAAACTTTTAGCATGATGTCTTATGACTTAAAAGATTTGAGTAGTAGTTTCTTTTTCCTTTTTCTCTTTTTTTTATTATTATGTTCATCTAGATGCAAAGTTTCTGTATCTAAGCTTTTATTAATTTTGGTAAGAACTTTTCTATATCTTTTTTATGTCACTTTTATTGTTAAGAGGTGCCAAGCATTTGGTGGCCTGCCACTTTAGGATTTATGTAAATCAGACCTATCTAAATATAAATTAGAGACTTATATTTCCTAATTATAAAGTAACATATATTACTATCCAAGTAAGAGTACTTTATAATGAATACATAAAATGTATATTAAATAACTAGTAGAGCATGTTAGAGTTAACATTTCTGTTTTTATTTTGGTACCTTATTTTAGTACCTTATCTTATGGTATTGTAATCATAGCCTGTCAAAAACTCTCTCTGGCACATTCTGAACAGCTTCTAGAGAGTCACTGGTGCTTATTTGCTACTACTCTTGTTTTCCCTTTATCTCAATTAAGAAAAGCTTAGTTAATAGGCAGCATGATGGTTAAGTGTACTGACTCCAGGGTCATACTACCTGGGTTTAAGGCCCAGCTTGGCCACTTACTAGTTGTGGGACCTTAGGCAAGTGACTTGCCTCTTTGTGTATCAGTTTCCTGAGACTAGCAATAGTACCTGTCTACACATCTGCGATTACTTCCTCAAAAAAAAAAAAAATAAAAAAAAAAATAGTACCTGTCTCACAGGGTTGTTATGAGGATTAAATAAGTTAACGTGTGTAAACTGCTTAAAGCAGTACCTGGCACTTAGTACAGTGTAAGTACTGTTCTTACCAATATTTGAGCAAGGCCCCAAGCCACTGCTTTCAGTTGCATTGCTACCTCCCTCAACAGCCTTAATCCAAATGCCTTCTTAGCTGCACCCATACTAAAATAGATTCTTCACTTCATAGGGTATGTGTGGGTCGGTGTTGCCTTCAGAGGACCCTCTTCTCTTCCACATCCACTCAGATCTTACTTTAGTATCCAGTCTTTGTAGAGCCTTTACCTAATTGCTGGAATCATACATGATGGATGTATATTCTAAACTGACCCACTGGTCGGGCGTGGTGGTTCACGTCTGTAATACTAGCACTCTGGGAGGCAGAGGTGGGAAGATCACTTGAGGTCAGGAGTTCAAGACCAGCCTCAGCAAGAGTGAGACCCCCCCCCCCATCTCTACTGAAAAAAGAAAGAAATGAGCTGGGCAACTAAAAATAGAAAAAAACCAGACGTGTGGTGCACACCTGTAGTCCCAGCTACTCGGGAGGCTGAGGCAGGAGGATCGCTTGAGCCTAGGAGTTTGAGGTTGCCATGAGCTAGGCTGACACCATAGCACTTTAGCCTGGGCAACAGAGTGAGACTCTGTCTCAAAAAATAAATGAATAGGCCGGGCGCGGTGGCTCACGCCTGTAATCCTAGCTCTTGGGAGGCCGAGGCGGGCGGATTGCTCAAGGTCAGGAGTTCAAAACCAGCCTGAGCAAGAGCGAGACCCCGTCTCTACTATAAACAGAAAGAAATTAATTGGCCAACTGATATATATATAAAAAAAATTAGCCGGGCATAGTGGCGCATGCCTGTAGTCCCAGCTACTCGGGAGGCTGAGGCAGAAGGATCACTCGAGCCCAGGAGTTTGAGGTTGCTGTGAGCTAGGCTGACGCCACGGCACTCACTCTAGCCTGGGCAACAAAGTGAGACTCTGTCTCAAAAAAAAAAAAAAAAAAAAAAAAAAAATGAATAAACTGACCCGCTCTTATAGGGCCAAATACTTTGTTATACAGAAAGCAGTGTGCAAAATAACATGTTAATTTAAATATACATACTAACATTCCAAAAATTGGAGGCTTTTCAGGCCACCTACATACAGAAAAACTTTGAATAAAGTCAAAGTATTCTCTAATTTGGGGAAAAATGAACCAGGGTTTTTAGTACTCCTCACATAATCCGCAGCATCAGTGACGTGAGTGACCCTCACATGAATTTTGTCTCCTTATTTGTCTCTAGCTTGCCAGAAGAAGCTCTAGGCTTCTTCTATCCATAGCTTCTATCCAAGGCTTCTTCTATCTAGGCTTCTTCTGGCAAGGAGACAATTAAGGCACCAGGGACACCCAGGATTAGTTGTATACCAATGTACCCTTTATGGCTCTTATTAGTTCTTAGGACCAGGATAGCTCACAGGTGAGCCCCAGTGAGTCCCGGTGAAAAGTGGGCTAAAATAGTAATAATTGTCAGTGAGAGGCTTCTCCGCTTTAAAGCACTAACTTGCTTGAGTGCCTGTAGCATTTGTATGTGGGTTCCTGTGTATGTCTGTGCAATAGGATAGTTTCATTCTATCTAGGGGCTTCATTGTATTTACTCCTTGGCTAAAGGTTCATACCTCAGAAATTCACTAGACACTGACTTTATTTGCCTAAATAATACTCTCTGAGTTTGCTTTTTCTACCAGAGAGAATATTCTAAATCAGGATCATTTCAGAAGATTTGGAAGCCAAGATTTGGAAGTGCTGTATCAGACTCATCTAAATATTTACTCATCACCAATTATAGCTTTATTTGGCCTTGTTTTTTTTATTATTATTTTTCTTTCAGTCATACTTAAGTTTGTGAGATCTGAATGGCCTTGTTTTTTTAAAAGCCATTTTTTATATTTTTTCTTTTTTTTTCACAGAATAAAACATTCTGAGTAAAAGCCATTTTTTAGTAACCCCCATTGGTGTGATTATTGTTACAAAGTTGTATGGTTTCTGGGTCTTGTTTGGTGTTATACAGAACATGTATGTATGTCCTTGTAAATACTGAACGTAGGACTGCTAGTAGTTTACCTAATAGCTTTTCAAAAATAAGGGAAGATTTTCAGCAGCTTATAAGAAATATATACATACTTGGATAAATAATTTAGAATTCTAATCTACTTGTATGCTCTTATAATATCTCTTTGAAATTAAAAAATATTTTATTCTTGGCAGGGCACGGTGGCTCATGCCTGTAATCCCAGCACTTTGGGAGGTCAAAGTGGGAGGCTTGAGTCAGAGACTACCCCAAGCAGGAGTGAGACCCCATCTCACTCTTTCACTTTCTATACCCTGTTTCTATAGAAAAATTAGCCAGGCATGGTGGTGCATACTACCAGCTACTTGGGAGGCTGAGGCAGGAGGATGCTTGAGCACAGGAGTTTGAGGCTGTAGTGAGCTATGATGATGCCACTGCACTCTAGCCTGAGTGACAGAGTGAGACCCTGTCTCAAAAAAACAAAACAAAAATATTCTCAAACTTAAAGTGAAGAATTGTTGATAAGCCATGAACTATGAGCTCTGTGACTAAATTTTGTTTTAGAAGATATCCATGGGGAAGAAAATAAGTAGCTGGTAGGGTCAATATTAATATGGAAAACAGTAGATTACTGATAAATATAATTTGAGCAATTGGCTACTACAGTATAATCTTCAACAATGACTGGGTTTGTTTACTTTTTTTTTTCTTTTCCTTTGGTGTTAGTTGCACAATCCTATCTTATGGTTAAATTTCAGAAAATAATGTTTAAGCAGAAAAAAATTAAAAGAGAAAAAAGAATGTTTAAGATTAGGGTCATTTCTCAGCGGGTTTGGTAGCTGCCTGTAATCCTAGCACTCCGGGAGGCCAAGGTGGGCAGATCACTCAAGGTCAGGAATTCGAACCAGCAAGAGCAAGACCCCGTCTCTAAAAATAGAAATAAATTAATTGGTTAACTAAAAATATAGAAAAAATTAGCCAGGCATGGCGGCACATGCCTGTAGTCCCAGCTATTCAGGAGGCTGAGACAGAAGGATTGCTTGAGCCCAGGAGTTTGAGGATGCTCTGAGCTAGGCTGATGCCATGGCACTCTAGCTCAGGCAACAGAGTGAGACTCTGCCTCAAAAAAAAAAAAAAGAAAAAAGATTAGAGCCATTTCTTGCATTTTAACATTCCTTTTCCACATTAAAGTTTGCATATATTTGTAGAAAAAGATGAAATTCAGTTTTATAAGACTATCTGTAATAAAGATGGACACTGGTGGTTTATTAAGGATACAGGCAAATCTATCAAGTTGGCATGACTGCTAGCTGCTGCACAAGTCTCGTGAGAAGAGACTGTTGACTGGCCCGGGAAAGCAGCAGGCTCCTCGGTAGCAGGTGCTTCCTCACTGACCCCTCCAGCTTAAAGCTCATGGCCTACGTCCTCCAGGCGAAGGGCATCCGGAGGGAGATGATTCTGTTGTTTCAGTCTGTGGCCCCTTTTGTTGGGCTCCAATCTTGCTGTTCACTGTGCGTTTGGGGATTCTCCAAGTGCTGTGCAGCTCCAGTGTTGCATTACCGTCTCTCTCCGTTGGTTTGTTGCAGTCCTCCAAAGGCCATCATTGCCTTGCCTGTTTGCCTCTATTCAAATCGATGGATGTGTCCAAATCAGATTTTACAGATCATAGACAGGACAACATTCAGACAGTCATTCACTTTACAAGAAGATGTACCACACAGTTTACTTTTTTTTTTTTTTTTGAGACAGTCTCACTTTGTTACCCAGGCTAGAGTGAGTGCCATGGCGTCAGCCTAGCTCACAGCAACCTCAGACTCCTGGGCTCAAGCGATTCTGCTGCCTCAGCCTACCGAGTAGCTGGGACTACAGGCGAGCACCACCATGCCCGGCTGATTTTTTCTATATATATTAGTTGGCCAATTAATTTCTTTCTATTTATAGTAGAGACGGGGTCTCGCTCTTGCTCAGGCTGGTTTCGAACTCCTGACCTTGAGCAATCCGCCCGCCTCGGCCTCCCAGAGTGCTAGGATTACAGGCGTGAGCCACCGCGCCCGGCCAGTTTACTTTTAACATAAGGGAACTCTCTGGCTCACTAGCAACACATACCTTTCCTTTATCTTTGGATCAGGATAGATTCCCTGTCAAGTTGCCATTAGTATCATGTATTTCTTTCCTAACGAGTTTTTGGTTTTGAATCCTAAATTAATTATAATTAAAGAAAAGGTAAGATAACCCCTAATGTCAGTAATAATAGATGGGTTTTTCCTTCCAGTTTTTCTTTCTGCATATAGTTTACCTAATTATAGTCAAGGTACATACTTTTATTTTTTCTCTTTCACTTAGTACATCTTTAGGTCATATCCAGCTTCTGCCAAATAGTCATCGTAATACCCTTTAGTTGTTGGACGAAACAGAAAAAGGAATTTAATACATCTGTAGTGGTCTCCACACGTTCCTAACAACAATTACAAAGGGAGTGTCAGCTGTCCACTGGTTGCTTTTCTACTCTGCTTATGAGGCTGAAGATCTCAATTTTAGTGTTCAGGTGAGGAACAGGCTGAGCAGACATTGTGGAAAGTAGTTACTGGTTTCCTAATTTCCTAGTTGCCAGGGGTATGTAAGTCAGAGGTTAGAGTTGCTTCTCCATGTTTTGCTGGGTTAGTGCAGAGCTGCTTTGTACCAGGCTTACACCGCTTGGGATGCTTTTTGCTTTTTTTTTTCCACTTCAGCACATGCCTTAGTGCCTGCTGTGGGCCAGGTCTCAGCAGGGGCACAGAGGTGAATAGACACAACTGTGTACAAAGCAGTTAGAATCAACTGCTGTAAGACTGTACCAGCTGTATTCACACAGTGCGGGGGAACATGGAGGAAGGGGCAGGTAGGGTTAGGGAACCCTCAGGGCAGAGAAGCCAAAAGGGTAATCTAGACACAGGAGACAGCATGATCAAGCGTGTGGAGATGTGAGTTGAAAGTGTGATGCATTGGGGCATACCAACCCTTTAGACCTGAGATCGGCGAACTAGGGCCTTGCATGCCAGATCCAGCCTCCTGCCTGCTTGTGTGTAGCCCATGAGCTAAGAATGGTTTTTATTTTTATTTTATTTTTTTCTAGTTTTTAGAAGCACGGTCTCACTTTCTTCCCCCGTCTTGAGTGCATTGGTGCAATCTTAACTCACTGTAGCCTCCAAATCTTACGCCTAAGCAATCTGCCCATCTCAGCCTTCCAAGTAACTAGGACTACAGGTGTGCCCTACCATGCCTGGCTAATTTTTCTTATTTTTTGTAGAGATGGGGTTTCACTGTATTGCCTGGGCTGTTCTCAAACTCCTGGCCTCAAGCGGTCCTCTTGCCTCGGCTTCCCAAACCCCTGGGAGTACAGGCATGAGCCACTGTGCCTGGCCTCAGTTTTTACTTTTTTTTTTTTTTTTTTTTTTGAGACAGAGTCTCGCTCTGTTGCCTGGGCTAGAGTGCTGTGGCATCAGCCTAGCTCACAGCAATCTCAGACTCCTGGGCTCAAGCAATCCTTCTGCCTCAGCCTCCCAAGTAGCTGGGACTACAGGCATGTGCCACCATGCCTGGCTGATTTTTTTCTACGTATTTTTAGTTGTCCAGCTAATTTCTTTCCATTTTTAGTAGAGACGGGGTCTGGCCCTTGCTCAAGCTGGTCTGGAACTCCTGAACTCAAATAATCCACCCGCCTCGGCCTCCCGGAGTGTTAGGATTACAGGCGTGGTCCACCACGCCCAGCCCAGTATTTACATTTTTTAATGGTTGAAAAAGAATATCTCGTGATATATGAAAACTGTATGAACTTGAAGGAGTCCATAAGTAAAGCTTTATTTGAACCTATGCTCATTTGTTTACATATCATCTGTGGCTACTTGTGTGCCACAGCTGCAGAGTTGATTAGTTGTCACAGAGACCATATGTGGCATTCAGTCACTTTGGGTTGCTGCTTGGTGCACTCCTCAGTGTTTCCTGTGCTGTGCGTATCTGCAGACCACAGCATTTTATTTATTCTTTATTACCAATGCATACCTCTCAAAATGGGAGGAAAAAGATGGACTTGGAATGTTGTACTTTTAAGGCACTGGAGTGTGGGTTATTTTATTGTTAAATTCGGTGGCAAAGCACCTAAGATTGCTGGACTGAAATCAGCCATCACCAGGCCAAGCACTCATCACAGTATCCCTAACTTATAGGAAAGCAACAGTTAGGAACATTAGAAAACTTAAAAGCGAATATTTATCACAGAATTTCTTCACAAAAATGAAAATGAGGCTACAACTGAAGTAAGTTTGAGAGGCTCATTTGTTAGTCAAGTAAGAAAAGCCATTTACTGATGCTGAGTTAATTAAATTGTGTTTGATTGCAGCAGCTGAAGAAGTGTGTCCAGAGAAAACAAATTTGTTTTGAGTGTTAGCCTTTCAGCAGGAACAGTTTCTCCAAATGTTGAGGACATTGGGAATAGCAGGAGTAGTCAATTTAAGAAGAAGGCAAATGATTTCATGTAGTCTCCTTGGCTCTTGATGAATCCACAGACGATACTGTTACTTTTAGTTTTTGCTTATTTATGAATCATGGAGTCAATGTCAGGTCTGAAGTGACTGAAGAATTAGCCTCTATGAGTAGTCAGCTTGGAACAACTACAGGTGAGAATATTTTCAAAAAAGTTAAAACACTAATTCAACACAACCCGAAGTGTTGTCGGCTAATATCTTTTACAGTTGATGGTAAAAATGTGTGTAGCAGAAAAAGATTTAATTGGACAAATTTACAAAGCTTGTGAAAATGTAAGGTGATCATTCGTTGCATTATTCATCAACAGGTACTTTGCAGAAAACATTTGAATTTATTATGTGTCATTGCACTATTAATGTTAGTGATGAATTTCACTCACTCATGTAGATTTAACTGACATCAATTCCATGAATTCTTGTCAGCTGAATATTCTTTTCTTCTTCTTCTTTTTTTTTTTTTTTTTGTGACACAGGGTCTTGTTCTGTTGCCCAGGGCTAGAGTGTAGTGGCGTGTTCATAGCTCACAGCAACGTCAAACTTCTGGGCTCAAGAGAATCCTCCTGCCTCAGCCTCCTGAGTGGCTGGGGACTACAGGCTTTTGCCACCACGCCCAGCTAATTTTTTCTATTTTTTTGTAGAGATGGAGGTTTCACTTTTGCTCTGGCTGGTCTCGAATTCCTGACCTCAGGCAATTTTCCCGTGTAGCCTCCCACACTGCAAGGATTACAGATGTGAGCCACCATACCTAGCCAAGATGCTGAATGTTCTGACATGCCCTTCCACACAGCAGTTTGGTGGCTTAGCAGTGGTAAAGTTTTCTTACAAGTTTTTGAGCTTAGGTCTGAGATTGAAATTTTTCTGAATGAGAAAAATTGCTCCCATCCACTATTATTGTGTGCTGAATGGCTTTAGAAATTAGCTGTTGCTACAGACTTAGTAATGTTTCTTAATGAATTCAACCTAAAATTACAAAGCAAAATAGCGCTTATGTAAACCCTATGCTGCAATAAAGTCATTTTGATGACCACTAATGTTTAAGTCATTATGTCCTGCTAAGCTGCCGCGTGTTTTTTCTCTGCTGTCAAAAGTGAAAACAAAGACAACTCTCCATTCCTACACACATTTACTGTGGATGCATTTTTTCCAAATGCAAACAGGTTCTAGGAGTGGTTTTGCATCATGATGTGAATGCAAAGGAAATTTCCACATTTCAAAAGCCATTTACTTACCTGTGCAACTGATTTTATACTAAACCTTCAATTGGAAGTGATTAAAAGAGAAGCATCAAGACTAATGGAATTCTATATATATCATCCAAAAGATGAATATGCTCAATTAAAATTGGTGGCTTGTGGCCAGGCATGGTGGTTCATGTCTGTAATCCCAGGGCTTTGGGAGGCTGAGGTGGGAAAATCACTTGGGGGCACGAGTTTGAGCTCAGCCTGGGCAACAGAGTGAGACCCTGTCTCTAAAAAAAAAAAAAAAAATATATATATATATATATATATTAGTAAAATCTTAGGCTTATGCAATGATAGCATTTTGTAGTACCTGCCTATGTGAAAAGACATTTTCAAAGATGAAATATGTAAAATAATCATTACAGAATCAGCATTAACAGGTGAACATTTGTAATCAATTTCGATGAAAGGGATTTCCCAACTTTGCAAAATGTTATTCCCCTAAGAAGAAATCCATTCTTATTGGTAGACCTGTATTACAAAAAAAGTCAATTTATACTTTTAATTTCACCAATAAAAGATTTGTAGAAATTTGTTTTCTTTCTTATACCTAATATTGTCACTTTTGCCTTGTGGCCCCAAAGTCTAAAATACTTACTATCTGGTTCTTTACAGGAAAAATTTTCTGACCCTTGCTTTAGAGTTTAGTTTGTTTGAAGGGAGGGGAGGAGGTCAGCATGAGGCCAAGCAATTCTGGAAGCAGCAGGAACTAGATACGGTTTAAAATGCTACTTTCTCTCCGTAGCGTCTAAACTTACTAGTTTTCTACTAGTCATTTCTAGTACTTTTGTTTATTCATTGTGGGTTCAAATTCTCACACTCCTCCCCAGAAGAGAGTGAAGCACCCAAACTGATACATTATTAAATGAGATAACTTGGGACAGAATTTAAATATTAGCTGGAAAATGAGCTGGTTGCAATTTAACATTTGATTTAACACCTCCTTAATTATGGATGATGTATTTTACCTAATTTATTGTTACTCGTTTGTTATCACTGTTGGTTTAGTGGGGCAAGTGATTGAATTTAGATTTCATGTAGCCTGACTTTTGCTGTTTATTAGAATTTTGGAAAATAAAGATAATCCAATAAATTGAAAATCAGTATTATTTGATTTTTTAAAAAGAGTGCATGCATTTATGTGATTTTATTAGTTTTTAAAGAGTATTAATAGTTTTGTCAAGCAATATGATATGTCATGACTATATCTATGTAAAAACACTGGGAGAAAATGTGCCAAAAGGCTAACTAACCATGGGTGGTGGGACAAAAGGCAATTTGCCTTTTTCTCCATTTTCCAAATTTTTTAAGTGGTCATGTTACTTTCATAATAACCTTTTACATTTATAAATAAGCCATCAATATAATAATTAACATGATGTCTTTTGGTTTAAAGTCAGCCCCCAGTGGGGCATACGTGAAGGTACTGCTTCTCAAAAGTGGAACTCTGACCGGTCACTGTGCCCCTCCTGGCTTTGCCGGCCCCTTGGTGCTCTGAGGTTTGGCTTTCTCTGACAGCTTTCACTTACTCAGGGCCCTAGTGGTTTCTTGACTCATTCTGTCCACCGTAGGTCACATAGGCCTCAAGTTAATTCTAGTTTGAAACTAGTCTGTGCTTACTGGCTTTTATCCTTGATTGTGGGTATCCTGGGAGATGGGGGTGTGGAGAATTCAGCTTTGTGTCCCTGCTTCCTCCCCATATCTTGAAAGGGGCAGGTGGCTGGTGAATCTTTCCTCCTTGCTTAGACCCAGACTTCCTAGATTTCCTGAGAGCAGATTGTCACTGAGCAGCAGGTCTCAGCCTTTTTAGTGTCTTAGATCTTGTTCTTTCAGACCTTTGAAATGGAAAAATGGATTAGAGCTTAACAGAGACACTTGTGCATTTCCACTGAAAACTTAGGTTTTGTTTCAATCCATGAAAAGTGGAAAAGAGTGATTTCTAAGTGGTTTTCTCCTGCGTTTGGGCGTTGCTTCCTTGTTAGCAGGAGCGGGGAGGGGAGAGGGAGAATGGGAAATTCTGAGCAAACATTTTGGCTCCTAGGTAAAGGATGGTACAGTCCCTTTAATGATTTAAACAAAAGGTTAGAATTCTCTCTCATCTGATTATAATCAGTTGAAGATGGGCTTTTGGCTCCTTTCCTCAAGAGGGGCTTTTCTGCTGGACAAGTCCAGCCATGTATACTAAGATACAAGTTACTGCGCTATAGTGCTTCTCACAGAGGAATAGGATTAGGATTCTGCCTCTCCATGCTCTGCCTAGTGGTGGCATCATGAACTTGTTGGTAGTGTTGCCTTGTGGTGTTGGTGGTGTGCCTTTTTGTCTTTTTTATTTCTTGATGTATTTCTTTGCTGATTTCATTTGGCAAACTTCGTTTTTCAACCCTGTTTTAGTCAAGGGACTATATTGGGTTCTTAGAAACTTGCCATCAAGAAATTTATAATCTAGTGATACAGAAAAATGTACACATTATTAATATGTCTAAAGAAAGTGCTGTAGGCCAGGCACGGTGGCTCACGCCTGTAATCTTAGCACTCTGGGAGGCCAAGGCAGGTGGATTGCTTGAGGTCAGGATTTCGAAACCAGCCTGAGCAAGAGCGAGACCCCATCTCTACTATAAAGAGAAAGAAATTAATTGGCCAACTAATATATAGAGAAAAAATTAGCCGGGCATGGTGGCGCATGTCTGTAGTCCCAGCTACTCGGGAGGCTGAGGCAGAAGGATTGCTTGAGCCCAGGAGTTTGAGGTTGCTGTGAGTTAGGCTGACGCCACAGCACTCACTCTAGCCTGGGCAACAAAGCAAGACTGTGTCTCAAAAAAAAAAGAAATTTATAATCTAGTAATACAGAAAAATGTACACATTATTAATATGTCTAAAGAAATGTCTAAAAGTGCTGTAGGCCAGGCATGGTGGCTCACGCCTGTAATCCTAGCACTCTGGGAGGCCTAGGCGGGAGGGTCACTTGAACTCAGGAGTTCGAAACCTTAGCAAGAGGGAGACCCGGTCTCTACTAAAAACAGAAAAAATTAGCCAGGCGTGGTGGTGCATGCCTGTGGTCCCAGCTACTTGGGTGGTTAAAGCAGGAGGATCTCTTGAGACTAGGAATCTGAGGTTGCCGTGAGCTAGGCTAATGCCACAGCACTCTAGCCAGCGCAATGGAGCAAGACTCTGTCTAAAAAAAAAGCAAGAGAAAAGAAAGTGCTATAAAAACTTAAGAGGACAAGGACAAGAAGATAGGTAACCAAGGGAGTCTTCATTCATAGAGCTGGCGGCGTCAAAGATTCATTACCACTGAATTCAGCCTTGAAGTATTTCTGCAGGTAAGGAAGGGGACATGAGCAAAGGCAGGAAAGTTAAAGGTCTGTTTGCAAGACATCAGGGACTCCAGTTTTACTGACTGGAATGGAGACGAATTGAGAGAAACAGTTTGGGAAAGTACCCTGTGCAGGATGTGTATGTAGGGCCTGGAACACCAGACTAAATAGTTGGTGTTTAGTCAGCAGCTGTTGGAGGAGGCTAAAGTCTTTTTTTTTTTTTTTTTTTTTTTGAGACAGAGTCTCACATTTTTTGTCCAGGCTAGAGTGAGTGCCGTGGCGTCAGCCTAGCTCACAGCAACCTCAAACTCCTAGGCTCGAGCGATCCTTCTGCCTCAGCCTCCCGAGTAGCTGGGACTACAGGCATGAGCCACCATGCCCGGCTAATTTTTTTTTATATATATATCAGTTGGCCAATTAATTTCTTTCTATTTATAGTAGAGACGGGGTCTCGCTCTTGCTCAGGCTGGTTTTGAACTCCTGACCTTGAGCAATCCGCCCGCCTCGGCCTCCCAAGAGCTAGGTTTTTTTTTTTTTTTTTAATTTTTAAAATATATAATCTTTTTTCTTTTCTTTTTTTTTTTTTTTTTTTTTTTCTTTTTCCAGCTCATGATGTAGGTGAAGAGGCTAAAGTCTTCTAAGAAAGTGAGAGTTAAATTTGGGCTCTAGGAAGAGTCATGAGTACTGTGTGCCTTAACCTGGACAGGGAGAGGCCAGAAGCAGGGAGACCAGTTGATGAAAATGTCCCGAGTCCCTGACCTGGGGTGGTGGCAGTGGGAATGGAAATGAAGAGGCTTAAAATGAGAGAATCTGTTGCCTCACTGTTCTTATCTGTGATATCCTTGTCAACCAGAGCCCCCGTGGAACCTCATCTACATGTGACACGTCTTCCCCAAGTAAGGCTTGCCAGGTCTAGCCCCTGCCCTCAGGGACCTCTTCTCCAAGAGGTACAGACTGTGCCCAGAGTCAGGGTGACCACGCCCTAGATTTCCTTCTGACTATCTCCTTGTGCTTTCACTAGGGCACTGGCACCAAGTTGACAAGTGTCACTCTTATCATTGCCAAGTTTAGCAAATAAAAACACAGGATGCCAGCCAGGTGTGGTGGCATGAGCCTTTGGTCCCAGTTACTTGGGAGGCTGAGGCAGGAGGATCACTTGAGGCCAGGTGTTGTTTGAGGCTACAGCACACCATGGTTGTGCCTATGAATAGCCACTGCACTCTAGTCTGGGCAACATAGTGAGACCCCCATCTGTAATAATGAAAAAAAAAAATACAGGATGCCAGTTAGATTGGAATTTCAGATAAGCAACAGATAATTTCTTTACGTATATCCCCTGTAATATTGGGGACATACTTACGCTAAATCATCAGCATTTATTTGGAATTCCAGTTTAACTGGGTATTCTGCACTTAAATCTGCCAGTGCTAACCAAGCCTCACTCTTCTCTGCACCTGAGTCTGGGCTCAGCTTCCTCATCTCAAGAAAATTCCTTTTCTCCCATTTTCTACCTGTTACCTCCTAAGTTTCCCAGTGGGTCCAAAGAGTCAGGAAGAGTATATACCTCCCAGGAGAGGGATTTGCCTACTAGTTTGGGGCATGGATGTCTAAACTTAGTGTCAGCGCCGGGCGTGGTGGCTCACGCCTGTAATCCTAGCACTCTGAGAGGCTGAGGCAGGCAGATTGCTCAAGGTCGGGAGTTCAAACCCAGCCTGAGCGAGACCCCATCTCTACTAAAAATAGAAAGAAATTAATTGACCAACTAAAAATATATATACAAAAAATTAGCCAGGCATGGTGGCACAGCTACTCGGGAGGCTGAGGCAGCAGGATTGCTTGAGCCCAGCAGATTGAGGTTGCTGTGAGCTAGGCTGACGCCGCCACACTCACTCTAGCCTGGGCAACAAAGTGAGACTCTGTCTCAAAAAAAAAGAAAATAAAATAAACTTAGTGTCAGAACTTGGTACCTGTGTGCAACATGAGGGCACAGGTTTCTGTGCAACCAACCAGATGGAGGGAGAGGAAGAAAGACCTTTTGTTTAAATGCCAAACAGGAAAGGAGAGCATCAGGCCCTAGGGAGCCTTCCAGATTTCTGCTGGGTGTCTTCAGAATGTACCTGGGGCCCAGAGACCGTACCACTGAAATTTGTCTTCTGCACCTCACCTCATCCTCACCTCCCTATTTCACTTCCTTTCCTGCTTCACTCAATTTCCAGAAAGGCACTGGAGCTCTTGGAACCAGACACACTCTATCTCCAAGCTCATAGCCTTTGCCTAAAACACCCTTCCCCAAATCATACACTAGTTCCTTCCCTCCCCTTCCCTTCCTCCTTTGTCCCAGCCATGGTCAAGGATCCTTCTTTTGGGTTCCCAAGAGCCTAAGCAAACCTCCCTTACAAGCCTTCCCACAGAATTAATTTCACCTGTTATTTATGTCAGTCCCATGAATATGTGAACTTCCTAAGGACCAGACCAGCCCCTTCCCTGGAGTCCTTGTTACTTGGCACCATGCCTGCACCTAGTAGGTGCTGGATAAACACATGCTGAATAAACAGCAGGGCTCTGTGTAGAGGCTTCCCTGCCCCTTAACCCACCCAGTGTGCTCTTTAGGGAGCATCCAGCTGCCCCACCCACCACCCCCCACCCCCCACATACACTTCTCTAGTCTTCAGGGCTGGAAGGATATTTCATTAGCATTAAAGAAAACCTGCCTGAAAAGTCTCAACTCTGGATCTGCCTGCCCCTACACCTTCATTATGGCCAGACTAGTAAGGCCTTGAGTATCTTAGCATGAGCCAAAGATATGGGGTGGACCCTTTGGCCTTTGGCCCAGGCCTTCCAGATCCAGGCTCTGCTCTGAGCCCAGACAGTTGTTTCAGATCAGGCTGCTGCTCCCTTCACACTCCCTTCTGTGTACAACTTCTGAGCCTTCTGGAATGATCTTCCTCATTGGCACCAGATGCCCTCTCTCAAGCCATTTATTTGTTGCTTGCATTGTTAGGCTTGAGAGAATAAAGAGAACTGCCCTGAGTGCCTGTCCGCCCCACCCCTCCGCCTTCCGGGAGGGTCCTCCCAATCTAAGAGACTCCAATCTGGACCAATGTAGTGAACAAAAACACATTGGACAGTATGTTCTGTAAGGAGTTCAGTGGGTCTGGGGCCTTCTACTGGATGGGGTATGGGAGCAGAGATTTGAGGGCATCTTGGCCATTATACACATAGGCCAGACACAGATAAATCAAGGTGGGGAGGTGGCCAAAAGGAGACAGCCCTCAAATCCCCAGGATGTGAATAACCCTAGCTGCAGCAGGTACTCACTTGCAAGACTACTGGACACAGGACAGGCTGGGTGGGATGGTCTCTTCAGAATGCCAGTATGAGCTCCTTCCAAAACACTTACTTTGGTAGTGCTGGGCAATGTCTCTGGGAAGAAGTAGGTAGACAGGGCAGTCATGATCAGAGTCAATAGTCCAGTAGCCCTAAGTGCTTGTCTGCAAATTTCTTCCTGCAGCCTTAGCCCTGCTTGTGGTGCTGGTGAGGCCTCCAGCAATTGGCAGGTGGGTCTGGGCAGCAGAGATATGTAGGAAATTGGGAGAGGCTCCTCATGCTTTCGTTTGCAGCCCTGTGCCTGTGATTAGCGGTTTGGTGTGGGAAACCTCAGGGAGGGATCACAGACCAAACTGCTGATTAAGACTGTAGCTGGTCAGCACGGCCAATAGCTAACTGTAGTCTGTGGTTCCTACCTTTCAGGCTGGCTTAGGGCCTGGGCTTGGTATGGATCTGAAAGGCGAGGTCTAGCCATATAGCTTTGAGTCTCTCCTAGGGTCCCAGTGGAACTAGCACCCCAGAGTAAGGCCCTCCCACCAGGAGGCTTGGTGGCTGACTTCTTGCTGGGAGGCAAGGGGCTTTACTCTCTGCTCCCGGCCTGCCCCACACGGGCGCTCTCCCCACAGGTACCTGAAGGAGTTCCGCACGGAACAGTGCCCGCTCTTTGTGCAACACAAATGCACACAGCATCGGCCCTACACCTGCTTCCACTGGCACTTCGTGAACCAGCGGCGCCGCCGGTCCATCCGACGTCGGGACGGCACCTTCAACTACAGCCCTGACGTCTACTGCACCAAGTACGACGAGGCTGCGGGCCTCTGCCCGGAGGGCGACGAGTGAGTGCCCCAGCCCACCCTCAGAGGAGCCTCGTATCTCCTGGGTCAGATGCCCGCAGAATAGGCCAGGCAGATTCTGGGAAGTCAGCCAGAGGCTGCCTTGGGGAAGACCAGACGCAGCCCAGCCTGTCTTCCTACAGCTCGGGCCCCGCCATCCTCGGGGGTGCCTTTCGCCTTCCCCACTTTTAGGAATCCCAAAGTAGTCCTTTGTTTTACTGAGCCTAAGGGGCCACATCTGAACCAAGGTGGCTGCCTGGGCTTTTCATCCTCCCCTGCAGATCACAGGAACCCTCTCCCTGTGCTGCCGCCACCCACTGCAACCTGAGCAGGTCCCACCAAGGCTGTTTAGAGAGAGCGCCTCACAGTTCCCACGCTTGCTGACCCCAAATGTCTTACTGCAAATCACAGGGCACAGCAGTGATGACAAACATAAGAAGGTGGCAAGCCTGGGAACGTCACTGAGAGGGAACATTCATTGGCCATCCTTGTCACTTGTTCCAACATTGGAGAGGGGTGACAGGAGGTACCACGGGGAGTCTGTGGGTACAACTCATGGAACCATCCCTGCATCAGCACCCCTTTCGCAGAGATCAGAGGCTTGCTGACCCCTCCCCAGCCCTCAGGGTGTGAGAGGGCACGCCCAAGTTTTGAGCAGTTCATTTTCTTCGCTGAGGACCCCCCAAGTCTGGGCAGCATCTGTTCTTCCAGGTGTCTCTCACCTGAGAACGCCAGGCCCTATCGGGCCCACTTCAAGCTGTAAGGAGGGCACCCCAGGCAGCAGGGGGCGAAGTTGGTTGACCCCACTATCATGTTCCAGGTGTCCATTCCTGCACAGGACCACAGGGGACACTGAGCGCAGGTACCACCTTCGTTACTATAAAACTGGAATCTGCATCCACGAGACAGACTCAAAAGGCAACTGCACCAAAAACGGCCTGCACTGCGCTTTTGCCCACGGGCCCCATGACCTCCGCTCCCCTGTCTACGACATCAGGTGGGCTGGGCTGACGGTAGCAGGCTGGGGTGTGGGGTAGGGGCACTTTGCTTCCTGCCCCCTCATCTCTGTTTCCTCTCCTCCCAGGGAGCTCCAGGCCATGGAGGCCTTGCAGAATGGCCAGACCACAGTAGAGGGCAGCATGGAGGGCCAGTCGGCTGGGGCTGCAAGCCACGCCATGATAGAAAAAATCCTCAGTGAAGAGCCTCGCTGGCAAGGTATGGGCAGCCACACAGTGGCCATGCCCCCTCCAGCCACACATCTGCCCCCTTCCCTGACCCGAGGACATAGTTCGCCACCACCTACTGCCTTCTGCTGCTGAAGCCACTACCTCTGCTGGGAGGCATCCAGCACCTCCATACCGCCTCACACCTGTCATGCAAAAGGCACTTGTACTGGAATTTTCTCAGATATGCTGTGTTCCCGGGATCCCCCAAGCCTCCACATGTACGCACTCACGTGCATGGGCTCTCGGCCCTCATGGAGGTGCTGTTTTTGCCCTGTGAGCCGTGTGTATCTCCAGCGAGGGACAGCATCTATTGTCCTTACTTCACCTGGGTGGCAGCCTTACTGTTGGCCTCACCAGCATGCCTGTGGCCTGTGAGGAGGTAGCCTGCCCACACGTCTCACGGGAGCCTCAGTTCCGGGGCTCCTTCCCAGTGGCGGCTTCTTCCCCTTCCCTCCACTCCATGCCTGCTGTTCTCAGGGTCCTCCAGCTCCCCTCGCCTGACCCCTGCCCTCTGGCCCCCTGTGCAGAGACTGCTTATGTGCTGGGGAACTATAAGACGGAGCCTTGCAAGAAGCCCCCGCGGCTGTGCCGCCAAGGCTATGCCTGTCCCTACTACCACAACAGCAAGGACCGGCGGCGGAGCCCCCGGAAGCACAAATACAGGTCCTTTGGCCCCAGGAGGCCAGCCACGGGAGGGAGGAGTGGCAGGGAAGGGATCGTGGCAGAGGCTGCTACTGCTCTGGCTCTCAGGGAGGTGGGAAGGCTGGCCCTACAGATTGCAGGACGGCAGGGTCCAGGTACTAGGGGAGGGAGCATTAAGGATTGCTGGATGGTGGGAGCCCAGGTCCATCTCTTGCATGAATGAAGCTCCTCCAGTTGTGATCCTGCGGGCAGGTGCTGGACTGGGGCTAGGCGACAGTGTGGAAAGTGTGGTTGTGGTTCTAGCCTGACTTTGTGGGCTGGCGTGATGCTTGGTGGGAGGGCCCGGCCAAGCGAAGCAAACCTGGCTTCTGGCCCTGCTAAGCCCCTCACTCTGCAGCTGGTCTTTTCTGTTTCTGTGCCTGTACCTGTGTGGCAGGGGGACCAGAGCAGGCCCTGAGCAGGGAGTGAGGTGGCAGCCGCTAGGCCCTGATCTCACCTCTCCTGCCTCCATCTGACTCCACCCTTTCGTTGGGCCAGGTCATCTCCATGTCCAAACGTCAAGCATGGGGATGAGTGGGGAGACCCCGGCAAGTGTGAGAACGGGGATGCCTGCCAGTATTGCCACACCCGCACGGAGCAGCAGTTCCACCCGGAGGTGGGCCTGGGGGTAGGGGCTGGGGGTAGCTTCTTATAGCCCCTTTGGGAAGCAGGGGGAGAGGCAAGAGGGTGCGGGTAAGTGTTGGCAGAATCCATCCTGAAAGAGGCTCCTCCCAGGCAGTCCTGGAGGAGCCCACACCCTTGGCGTGGCGGCTCTCGTCCTGAGCCCACACTCACCAGGCAGCACTCCGCTTCCACTCGTCTCCCCGTCCTCCTGACAGGGCAAGCATGGCTTAACATGGCATCCTGGCCGTTCTGGGCTTTCTGCTGCTTGTGGTGCTTATGATCCAGTGACATAAGGATTTACAAAATAAAAAAGCACCTTCCAATGGTCTTATCCTAGGTCAGAGCCTGGGGTGCCAGCAGCCTCCCTAATGTAGTTCCCTGCCCACTGGCCCATGAGGTGGCCCTGAACCATATCAGCATGCCTAGGTCTCATGTAGGGTGCAGAGAGGCACGTGAAGTTCCATGGAAGCCAGGACACCCCAAGGGAGACACATGGACAGAGACCACCTGATGTGGCTGCAGACAGCAGAGTGGGAAGTTAGACCCAGTAGAGATCACAACCCAGGATGCCCTGCTAGGGCACGTGTTGGGGGTGGCTGGCTGCATGCTGCCTGAGATCGTAGCTCCCTTAGTGCCCAGGAGGACAGCTGGAGAGGGTCCTTGTGAGAGCTGGTGGGACCTGTGATCCCAGAGGGAGGGTGGCAATGGCAGTGGGGGTGGTGGGCTGCCTCAGGAGTTTGAATAAGAAGTTGGTAGGGAGAGACTCGGGAGTGGCACGGAATGGAGACGGGAAGAGATGACTAAGACGGCCCACTCGTGCTGAAGGAAGGGGAGCCTGCGTCGTTCTCGCAGGGCCTCAACCTGACCTGCCTCTGCTCTGCTCTCTCCAGATCTACAAATCCACCAAGTGCAACGACATGCAGCAGTCGGGCAGCTGTCCCCGAGGACCTTTCTGCGCCTTTGCCCACGTAGAACGTATGCTGTTCCCATTGCCCGGGCAGTGCCCTCCACCCTCCCTTCTAACCCTCAGCTCAGGCAGGGGAATGGCCCTTGGCAGCACCCATGCACAACAGTCATTGCTTGCCAGCAGAGGGCCTTGTCCCCTCTGGAAGTTCCATGGCCTCTGCCTGTCTGGAACCAGCCTTGAAGCCCTGGAGCTTCCAAGGGCGTGAGATAGAGACTTTGGGGACTTTCCTCCCAGGCGGGCACTTGGAGTCCAGGTAGGCTGAAGCACTGAGCCTCCCAGAGGTGACCTGGCAAAGCCTGCCAGCACCCCATGTCACACCCATCACAGGCATCACCAATGGAACATGGAGCTCTTCTCTACTGAGCCCTACTCAGGTCTGTAGAGCAGATCTGGCCATTCAGAATGTAAGGCCACACCCCTATATGCCTTTTTTTTTATAATTTTAAACGTGTTTTTTTTTGAGACAGAGTCTTGCTTTTTTTTTTTTGAGACAGAATCTCGCTTTGTTGCCCAGGCTAGAGTGAGTGCTGTGGCGTCAGCTTAGCTCACAGCAACCTCAGCAACCTCAAACTCCTGGGCTCAAGCAATCCTCCTGCCTCAGCCTCCCGAGTAGCTGGGACTACAGGCATGTGCCACCATGCCCGGCTAATTTTTTTCTATATATATTAGTTGGCCAATTAATTTATTTCTATTTATAGTAGAGACGGGGTCTTGCTCTTGCTCAGGCTGGTTTCGAACTCCTGACCTCGAGCAATCCACCCACCTCGGCCTCCCAGAGTGCTAGGATTACAGGCGTGAGCCACCGCACCCGGCCTAAACTTTTGTTTCAATTTGTTTTGAACCCTCTGATGGCAGACCCATATGTCGCTTAAAGTTTAAAAATTTTTAAGCTCATTAAAAGTAAAAGCAAGAGGCCCAGGTTAAATTAATTTTTTTTTTTTGAGACAGAGTCTCACTTTGTTGCCCAGGCTAGAGTGAGTGCCGTGGCGTCAGCCTGGCTCACAGCAACCTCAATCTCCTGGGCTCAGCAATCCTTCTGCCTCAGCCTCCCAAGTAGCTGGGACTACAGGCATGCGCCACCATGCCCGGCTAATTTTTTTTTTGTATATATGTTTTTAGTTGGGCAATTAATTTCTTTCTATTTTTGAGACGGGGTCTTGCTCAGGCTGGTTTTGAACTCCTGACCTTGAGCAATCCGCCCGCCTCGGCCTCCCAAAGTGCTAGGATTACAGGCGTGAGCCACCGCACCCGGCCCAGGTTAAATTAATTTTAACAGCTTTTTTATTTAGCCTAATATAAAACATTTAATAGGTAATCAATATCAAAAACTATCAAGATGTTTTACCTTTTTGTGTGTGTGTGCTAAGTCTTTGAGATCTGATACGTATTTTAGTCCTGACAGCGCGTTTCCATTCAGAGCAGCCAGGTCCAAGTGCTCAGTGTGGGACAGAGTGGCTCCAGATCCCCAGCGTTACCATCCAGGCTGACCAGAGAGGGAGCGCAAGTTTACCCCTGTTCGTGCCTGTTTCCACCCCAGGAGACTGCTCTGGTTCTCCTTAACTTCTTTCCAGGCTCAGACCCCGTTTCTGACATTGGAGTGAAAAATAAACAGAGACAGGTGTACGCACAGTGGTGGCGCATGCCTGTAGTCCCAGGTACTTGAGCCGCTGAGGCAGGACGATTGCTTGAGCCCAGGAGTTTGAGGCCAGCCTGAGCAATAAACATAGCAAAATCTCGACTCTACAAAAAATTAAAAAATTAGCTGGGCATGGTGGTATGCACTCAGGAGGCTGAGACAGGAGGATCATCACTTGAGCTCAGGAGTTTGAGGTGGCAGTGAGCTGAGATCAAACCACTGTACTCCAGCCTGGGTGCAAAACCCCATCTCTTACAAGTAAGATGTGCAACGTTTGGGGGATGGACATGCTTGAAGCTCTTACTCGAGGGGGCCAGGGGGGCATGGGCAATATAAGTAACCTTAACACTTGTATCCCCATAATACGCTAAAATAAAAAATAATAATAATAAAATAAAAATAAAATAGCTTCTAAAAAGAAAAAAAAAGACCCCATCTCTTAACAAAAAAAAGAGAGACCCTATCTCAAAAAAGGAAAAAAGTGAAATAAAACAAACTGAGGACCCTGGGAAGGAGAATCATATTCTTGGTGCAGAGGTGGTCCCAGCCATGGGCACTGGGACCACCCGATCGAGACAGCACAGAAAAGTGATTCGTAGTTCAGGCTTTAGAGTTGTACACATCAGAGTTGAAATCCCAGCTCTTCTGTTTCCCAGCTCTGTCACCTTGGTAGATTTACCTTACCTCCCTTGAGCCGCAGTTTCTTTTATCTATAAAACGGAGACCACAGTACTACCAGTATCTTCCAGTCATCGTGAAGATTCACAGTTAACACAAAGTGCTGGCACAGTGCCTGGCACATAGTAAGAGCACAAGACACCATGTTAATAGAAACAAGGTAGGAACCTTCCCTTTATGTGGAGAGTAATGCATGGTCTCCTTTGGGGGGAACTAGGAGCATTTTTAGAGAATCAGAGCTGGCTCAGGAGCCTACTAACTCCTACCTCCTTCTCTTGCAGAGCCACCCCTAAGTGACGACCTACAGCCTTCCTCAGCTGTGTCTAGCCCCACCCAGCCAGGTCCCGTCTTGTACATGCCGTCTGCTGCCGGAGACTCGGTGCCTGTGAGCCCTTCCAGCCCGCACGCCCCCGACCTCAGTGCTGTACGTGCCTGTCCTGGGGAGTGGGTGGGCACCATCCCTGCCCCGGAGCCAGCACCTCCCAGGTGTTGCCTCCCAGGCCCCTCAGGCTATGCTCGGTATTTGCACTTGGGCCAGGGGTACTGTCTTTGTGTTCTTCTCTGTCAAGGCCCAGGCCCGGGGACGTGGGGAGGGCAGTCCCCAGAACCTGTGTTGATCAGCCTAGGTAGGGCTGGTTGAAGGGACAAAGCCTTACGTCACTCCCCCCACCTCCAATTCCCTTGTCAGGTTCAGGGGTCCCTGGGTGGTTGTTGCTGCCCTTTGACAGACGAAAGTGGAGCTGAGCTCCTTACTGAAGACTGTCCCACTCGGCGGGGACGGAGGATGGGCCACGAGGCCTGCCTGCGTTATGCCTACCAGCCCCTCCCTCCTCGCTGCAGCTCCTCTGTAGAAATAGCAGCCTGGGCAGCCCATCTAACCTCTGCGGCTCCCCACCGGGCTCCATCCGGAAGCCCCTCAACCTGGAGGGCATCGTCTTCCCCGGGGAGTCTGGCCTGGCCCCTGGCAGCTATAAGAAGGCTCCTGGGTTTGAGAGGGAAGACCAAGTAGGAGCCGAGTACCTGAAAAACTTCAAATGCCAGGTAAAGGGTGAGAAGGGCAACAGAAGATACTTAAAGCCCAGTGATGTTGGCCTCTCCCACATGGGGCAAGAGAAGCTTGGAGGAATGTCCTGGCCCAGCTGTGAGAAGGCTGACTGGGGGCTAGGATTCTCCTGTCCTCAGCCTCTTTAGGACTCAGCAGAGTAATGTCACCCCATTTTACAGCTGAAGGCCAGAAGGCTAGAGGGGCTGAGTGGCTTCCTGTGGCAGAGCTAGTTGCTAGAGGGGCAGGGATTCCCACTTTGATGGAATGGCAGGGCCTGGGGGAGCAGGACAGAGGGATCCCTAACTAGGCTTTGGGGAGAAACCTTGTGGGCCCGTGTGAGCCTTAGAGTCACCTGGGAGGAGAGAAGCAGCTCCCTGCTTAGGTGGGGAGAGAGATGGGTGTGTGTATGTGCAAGGAGATTGCATGGCAAGTGACAGGTGTCTGCCACCACCACCTGCTCCCTGGTACCTGCAGCCTCAGCCATGGCAGAGTCAGGTGGACTCCTGGACGGGGGCACCCTCCATGGCACCACATTCATCCCCGCTCCCTGACTTTTCTCTCTCAGGCCAAATTAAAATCCCACTCACTAGAGCCAAGGAGTCAAGAGCAGCCTCTGCTTCAGCCCAAACAGGTACGGAGCACCCAGCCCCCTTCCTCCCTCTGGCTTCTGTTGTGGGCAGCACTAGCCCGGAACCCAGGAGGCCTCAGGCAGTGGGAGGCACCGCTTTTCCCATACATAGGCTGAGGGCAGGACTGAGGCGGGTTCCAGCCACAAATCCAGAGTGGAGGCGGGGGGTTCAGGCCTGGAGCCCCTCACCTCCTAGCCTCGCTCATTAGTCAAATAAAGATATGTGGAGCATCTGCCCTGTGCTAGGCCCTGTACTTACTGCTCCCTTTCCTGCTGCAGGACCTGAGGGCAAGTGAGCCCGACAGCCTCCAAGCCACATGTCTCCAGCAGCAGCCTCAGTGGGGTGTGGGGGCGGCTGGATGAGAGCTGGGATGTGCCATTTCCCCTGCCCCACCCAGCCCTGTCTCCAGCCTCTGGCCGCGGCCACCATAGGCGGGTGTCCCATTGCCTCTCCTTCCCCTCTCTCGTTGCAGGACGTGCTGGGCATCCTCCCCACGGGCAGCCCCCTGACCTCAAGCATCTCTTCTAGTATCACCTCCAGCCTGGCAGCTACTCCCCCCAGCCCCGTGGGCACCAGCAGCATCCCTGGCATGAATGCAAACGCTCTGCCCTTCTACCCCACCAGCGACACGGTAGAGTCCGTCATAGGTAATTAGGCCATTGCTGTTTGCAAGGCCGGCACTGGGTCTGGACTCAGAGACACTCCAGTTTCTGAAGTGAGACTCCAGTCGGCCTACCAGTCACCTTAGACTTCTGTCTTGGGGGAAATCAGGGTGTGGGCACTCTGGGCCCTTTGAGCTAGACAGAAAATGAGCCCAAAGTGTAGGGCCCAGGCTGGCCCTTATAGTTTTTTTGTGAAAATTAGAGTCTCACCCCCAGGCATGTCATTCAGTCCCCATTCTTTCTCACACTAGATATCTCTATGGCTGTTAGAAGTCAGTGCCCCTTGCTTTCGGAGCTCATTTGTGGGTGCCCACTTTGTGCCAGGTCCTACGACAGGTGCTGGGAAGACAGATGACACACACTGCTCTTGCCCTCTAGGAGGAAAACTGTTTCCACCCTCCCAGTCCAGTTCAGTAGGGGGCAGTGGACATTTGGCCACCTACTATGCACTAGCCACTGAGGGCCCACACACAGGAGCTGTAACATCAGGAGACGGGACTGCCTTCAGGGGCAGGGACCCTGAATCGGGACTTGAATTCCCTGGGGGTATCAAGGCTTTAGAAAGCAGAGACACTGTGGCCACCTTCCCTGGCTGACAGCACGGGGGGTCAGTGTTGGCAGCGGGAGCAGCTCAGGCAAAGGCGTGGAGGCTCGAGGGAGCACGGGCCTGGTGTGGCCTGAGCGTGACGATGTGACAGGGGCAGCCATCGAGTGGGCGAATGTCAGGAGGGGCTCAGAGCCTGGGCAGTGCGGGCCCTCAGGAAGCCAGGGGCCCACATCCAGTCTCTCTGTCCCTAGAGTCTGCTTTGGATGACCTGGACCTGAACGAGTTTGGGGTGGCCGCCCTGGAGAAGACTTTCGATAACAGCACAGTGCCCCACCCAGGCAGCATCACAATTGGTACAGGGCAGTGGATGGGCAGGGCAGCCTGGGAGGGCTTCTTGGGGTCCTGCCTTGCCCAGGTCCCCTGTTCGATGTGGCCCACATGGCTCGCCCCGCCCTCACCCAGCCCGGGCCTCTCTTGCAGGCGGCAGCTTGCTGCAGAGCTCTGCGCCCGTGAACATCCCTGGCTCCCTGGGCAGCTCTGCCTCTTTCCACTCAGCGTCCCCGTCCCCTCCTGTCAGCCTCTCCTCGCATTTCCTGCAGCAGCCCCAGGGCCACCTGAGCCAGTCAGAAAACACATTTTTGGGGACTTCAGCCTCACATGGATCCTTAGGTAAGTGGGGACACGTCTCACCGTGGAAACCTGGGGCTGAAACTGGGCCTCGTAGAAAGTGCCTGTGGGTGCGCTGTTCGCAGCAAACCGGCCAGGTCAGAGGGCAGAGCAGGGGCTTTGAGCAGGGAGGCAGAGGCAGGTCCTCGCCTGTGTGACCCTGGACAACGTAGCCTCTCTGCCTTAGTTTCCTCTGCTATGAAATGGGTGGAGCAGCAGTACCCACTTCATAAGGTTGTTGTGAGGATTTTTTTTTTCTTAGCGTATTATGGGGGTACAAGTGTTAAGGTTACATATATTGCCCATGCCCCCTTCCCCCCTCGAGTAAGAGCTTCAAGTGTGTCCATCCCCCAAATGTTGCACATCTTATTCGTTGTGGTTGTATATACCCATCCTCTCTTCCTCCCGACACCCGATAAATGTTACTCCTATATGTCCACTTAGGTGTTGATCCGTTAATACCAATTTGCTGGTGAGTACATGTGGTTGTTGTGAGGATTAAATGAGATAATGTGGATGCAGCGCGACCACTGCAGTGAGAATAGCAGTCTCAGCCGCCAGGGCTGAGGCCTGGTCTTTATTGCCATGTGGTTCTGCTTTGCCCAGTCCCCCAGGGCTCTAAGAGGCTGGCTCACGCCAACCAGGCTCACGGAGACCAAGGGGAAGCTGGAACAGGCTCACCCTGGGCTCAGGGTGCCCTTCCTGGCAGGCAGAGGCTCTGGAAGACCCAGAGCTGGCCTAGAAGGCTGTTTGCCCAACGTGGAATTAGAGTGGTGTGGACTGGGGCTTCCAGAGCCGTGACGCGGAGGCTCAGGGGCTCTGCCACCACAGGCAGGGTAAACAAGGGTGGCTGGGAAATGGAGCAAGCAGCTGGCGGCTCTCTGCTCTCATGCAACAAGGAGAGAAGGGGTCCAGGTTCAAACCACAGGCAGGGTGTCCATCTCCGCGCGAGGAGCTGGTGGGAACACCCCCCGAGGGGAGGCCACAAAGCCCTTGTCCCTGCCGCTCTCACGTCTGCTCCCCCACAGCTGTTCACAAGGACCGGGAGCACTTCCCCGAGGGTGCTGGGCATTCTGATCTGTCGCAGGGACCGGGAGCTCCCTGGTCTCACTCTGCAGAGCAGGCAGCACACTGATTTCTTAGCACCTTTTCTGTTTTAAGGAGGCTGTTGTCTGTTTTGTGTTGATTCTGTCAGCCTCAGCTGCTTAGTGTCACATTTTTCTGACTTGCACCATACTCTGGAGGCATCTCGGTTTAGCTCTGCCTGCTGGCCACACATTTGTTCTTCCACCATGTGGTTACTGAGCACAGTTGTGTAGACACAGGTGTTGTGAGCACGACAGTCCCTGCTGCCCTGGGACCATGGTCAGCACAGGAGGCAGAGGTGCAGGGCCATTAGAGTCCTACTTACAATGACAGAGGGGAGCTAACCTGGGCGGGGCAGTCAAGAGGGCCTTCTCTGAGGAAGCAGCTCCATTCCCAGAGAATAAATGGCACCTGAGAGCAGAGGAGAAATGGGAGGGCCAGGAGAGTCTGCTGCTGGGCCAGTCTCGTGGTCCGTGATCCTGAGGTCCCTCCTCTGGGACAGGGCAGTGGCCCCTAGTACACAGTGTAGGGTCTCCACACAGGACCACCCCCTGCATCTGTTGGTGCACTTGTGTTGCTCAGAGGACAGAATGTCTTAAATCTGGTAATCTGGTTCTGGAACATTCTGGCTGGATTTATGGGAAAGGAAACAACAAGTCACTAAAAGAGTACGTGGGCAGAATGAGTCCAGAGATGGACGTGGGGCCCTCCCAGGAGGACAGAAGCTGCCCTGGGGCCAGGGAGCAGGGGGACATGGTGTTAGTGAACACCTGGTGGGGGTGGGGGTGGGAGAGGGCAGGTGAAGGGGTGAGCAGGCAGCTCAGCTCAGTGGGAGAGCAGCTCTGGAGTCAGATGCCCTGCCTGTGTCATTCTTGGTCACACATTTTATCCCAGTGTCCTCATCTGTAAACCAAGGGGGATGGACCCACGGCTCCCTGAGCTCTCACGGCTCCAGCTCTGCCTGTGTGCGAGGCTCCAGCCTGTGTCTTCCCTCCCTGATCTCCTCCCGGGTCCCACGTCAGGCAGCAAACAAGCTGCGGGGGCCTTCAGACTGTCCCACGCAGTGCTTCCTAAGCCCCGACCCACCTGTGAGGGGTGACAGAGCCTCATTTTACAGATGAGGATGCTGAGACTCAGAGGTGAAGTGGCAGCTGATAAGTAGCAGGTGGCACTGAAGCTTAGGTCTGAGTCGGTACCTGGCGCCTTTGCAGGCTGCATTCCAGTCCCTGTGGGAGCTCCGGCCCGGCAGAGCTGGGGCCTGCACCCCGCCCGGTGCAGAGCCAGCCCCTGGGAGCCTCCCAGGCAGGGCTGGCCAGGGCCTGGGCTGGGCCCACAGCCCTCCGGAGCTGATATTCCTCCCCTCCCTGAGGCAGGTCTCAACGGGATGAACAGCAGCATCTGGGAGCATTTTGCCTCTGGAAGCTTCTCCCCGGGCACTTCCCCTGCCTTCTTGTCAGGGCCAGGGGCTGCTGAGCTGGCCCGGCTTCGGCAAGAGCTAGATGAAGCCAACGGCACCATCAAGCAGTGGGAGGAGTCCTGGAAGCAGGCCAAGCAGGTACTGGGCCCTGTGCCCACCGGCCTTCCCCGGTGGCATCTACCCTGAGACCATCCATGTAGGAGGGGGACGGGAGTAGGGGAGAGCGGGGGCCCAAAGAACAGGGCAGATCGCAGTTTCGTACACTCTCTGCCCCCATGGGAGGACTGGCCTTGCCAGTCAGGACCCTGGAGTGGCTGGTGTCCCAGGTTAGAACTCCCTCCCTGAGCTGCTTGTGTAGTCTAGTCCCGGACCACCTGCCTTTCCCTGGAAGCCCCGAATCTCCAGAGTTCTAGGTTGAGATGAGCCCTCTGTCCAGCTGCAGCCTGACAGCCCCTGGGGAGGCTGACCAGGGCACAAGCTCTGCCTGAGTCCCCTTCCCTGCCCACAGAGGGAGGGTCCCCCGCAGGTCCTGCCACCTCTCTTCTCTGCAGGCAGCATCCGCCTCCTCCCTGTCCCCCTTCCCAGACAGCAGACCCAGCTTCCCAGCACGCCCTGCAGCCAGAGTGGTCCAAACACAGGCCCCCAGAGACACTCCCTGCAGAAACGGGGGCAGGGGTGGGGGGGCCACCGTGACGAGGCGCTGCGTGTTGGGCCCACAGGCTTGTGATGCCTGGAAGAAGGAGGCGGAAGAGGCTGGTGAGCGGGCCAGTGCGGCTGGCGCCGAGTGCGAGCTGGCCCGGGAGCAGCGGGACGCGCTGGAGGCGCAGGTGAAGAAGCTCCAGGAGGAGCTGGAGCGGCTGCACTCGGGGCCTGACCCCCAGGCCCTGCCCGCCTTCCCCAACCTGGAGGCGCTCTCGCTGTCCACACTCTACTCCCTCCAGAAGCAGCTGCGGGCCCACCTGGAGCAAGTGGACAAGGTCAGTCCAGGGGGTCAGGGAGCACTGGGTAGGGGTAGCCTGGGCACTGGGGATACTCAGGATGCGGGGCTGCTAGGAGAGGGTGGAGGAGAGTGTGCATGCCGGGGCCGCAGGGGGGCCATCAGTGCCCACCCCCAGCTCTTTTGTAAGTTCCCCGAGCGCCAGCAGGCCTTCCAGGGGCGTGCTCGGCAGAGAGCCCTTCCTCCTGCATTAGGCCTTGAGCAGCCAGGCCCCCCAGATGGGGCCCTGTCCTGTTGGGCATGTCAGTCCTTTCTAGGCCTCATTTTTCTCATCGGGAGGACCTAGGGGCACCCCAAGGCAGAAGCCTCCGTGAGCAGAAACATGCTCAGGTATGGGAGTGCAGCGGGGGCTCCCTGCGCCCAGCGCTGCACTGAGACCAGCAGGCAGAGCAGCCTGAACTCTGACCCTGCTCTCTCACTTGCCAGTGGGGGCCTGGGAGCACACTGTCGAGCTCAGTGCCTCAGTTTCCTCATGCCCAGGGGGCTGAAGTAAGAGTCAAGCCTTGTTCAACCCGGGGCCAGGCCAGTCGCAGGGACCACACCAGTGACCATGGTGCCACTTTCCTGCAGGCCGTGTTCCACATGCAGTCGGTAAAATGCCTTAAGTGTCAGGAGCAGAACCGGGCGGTGCTGCCGTGCCAACACGCCGTGCTGTGCGAGCTCTGTGCCGAGGGCAGCGAGTGTCCGGTCTGCCAGCCCGGCCGGGCCCACGCCCTCCAGTCGTGACCCTGCAAGCCTGGCCCAGCCTGGCCCAGATCTTCTCACCTAGGACTTTTTAAAGTATATATATATATATGTATGTATGTATGTATGTATATGTATATGATTATGTATATGTATACGTATATGTATACATTTCCGTATGTGTGCAGGTATGCGTGGGTGGCGTGAACAGTGTCTGTGTGTATATCTGTACATAGATATAGACACACACTTTAAAACAGATTTACCAAGCACTTTTTAAAAGAAAAAACTATTTTGCAGTCCTCTCCTGCCCACTTCCAGCCCTTTCCACAGCAGAGACAAAATCCCCTCTTCTCCCTCTGGCCTTTTGGCAGAGAATCTGTTTCTGTCTCTTTTTTAATGTAGGAACTAACTATTTTTAACTTCTTCCTGGGGCCTGAGCAGGGAAGGGTGGGAAGCTGGAAGGGACTAAGGGGAGAGGCGAGACCTTCCTGGCAGGCCCTGCTCTCCCGGCCTCCCCAGGCGTAGGGTGTGGAGGGCTTGGGGCCTCCAGGGCAGATCCGGTCCCCAGCTGTGAGGGTCTCGGAGCCTAGCTTCTAGTTTTACCAAATGTGTATTTAGTCCTGGGGACAGTGGCAGGGGCTGGCAGGCCCAAGCTGCAGGGCCAGCCCCACTCCCCACACCTGGGCCCTTGAAGCTCCTTGAGGGGCAAGGCCCAGGAGCTCTGCCCCTCAGGTTCCGGAGGCCTGGGGTCTACCCTCAGTCCTCTCCCCCTGGACTCCCCAGAACAGCCTCCCTTGCCCCAGGGCCACCCACCGGGCTGGCACTTCCCTCTCTGTGACCCTCCCACCCCCAGCTGTCCTCAGCTGTCCCTGCCCCCTGCCCTCTCTGGCACGGCTTGGCCCACCGTGCTGTCCGCCCCTCCCTCTGGCAGCTAGCAGGGCAATTGGTGGGGAGGAGTGCGGACTGAGGACCAAGGGGGCCAGGCCCTGCCCTCCTTACCAGGAGGGGCTCCGTATGCATTCCTTGGTGCTCTCTGAGTGCAGCTGATGTCCTGCCCCTGTCTGGGCAGACACCTGTGTGCATGTGTGTGTGTGCCTGTCCAATGTATATTGTGTCTTAGCTTCCATTTTAAAAATTGTCTGTACAGAGAGAGATGCAGCGGGGCGGGAGGGCAGAGTGGGCAGAGGGAAGCGACCCCACTCCCAGCACTGGGTGTCTGGGGTGGGAGTGAGAGGGCTGCAGAGGGTCTGGCCCTGGTCAGGCCCCCCTTGGGCTCAGCACGAAAGGGCTTTCAATGAATTAAGTGAAAACTTTTTCCTTTTTTACAAAAATGCAAAAATCAACAAAGCTCCAAACCTATTGGAAATAAAATATGAACTTGCAGTGGTAACTTGTTTACATGGGAGTGGGGGGAGGGGGCCCCAAATGACAGTCTCTGGGCCACGAGGTGCCAGGAGCTTGGAGCTGTGGAAACAGGCAAGACAGCCGGAGAGCCCTGGAGGCCCCCAGACGATGGAGCTCCCTGACCCAGGGACACAGAGACCTTCTGGGCCTCTGGACCCGGCTATGCAGGGCTCTGTTGTCAGCTGTGACTGCTTGTTTTCCAAAAGGCAGTAGGGCCTCTCCTTGTTCCTCAGAGGAAGATGGTGCCTTCCCCTCGGCAAGATTTGGCAGGGCCCGGAGGAAGTGTCCTGCCCTCCACCCTACTTCACCTGCCCCTGCCCCTGCAGGATGAGGGGCCCAGGTTTTAAAAGCCACTCGCTACCTCCCCTGCTCTCACCCTAGTGGGTCCTAGAGAGGACCTCAGGTTCAGAGCTGCAGAGGGCTTTGGGGATCACTTTATCCAACGTTAGGAGAACCGACCAGGCTCAGGCTCCAACTCCCAGTGCATAAGGGCCACTTCCCCCGAGGCAGGGCAGGGACACCCTCTCCTCCAGTCCTGTAGCATGGCCCTCCAGGCCCACCTGCACCCCTGGGAGGCCCTGCTCATGGTGCTTCCCTGAAGGAACAGGCTTCTGTCTGTGGGTGGCAACCACAGAAACCAACGTGCCTGGTTCAACTGATGTGACTTGTTCAAAGCCCATCGCCCCAGTCCCTTGCTTCTGCCTCAGTTACCCCACACCACCTCCCTGCTTTGGAGCATGGGGGATGAGAGTGGGCCAGGCCCTAGGGAGGGGAGGCGGTTACAGGGCCTGACTGCAGCTTTCTGGGCCCCACTGTAGGCCAAAAGTATATTTTCTAAGAGGGCAATGCATTGGGTTTATTTATTTTTGCTAAGAAGGTTTCTAGGTGGCAGGTGCTATCCTAGGGAGGAGGTGTTCTCAGTAGACACAGCCAGCCAAACTGTCCTTTCTGCTTCCGTCCCTTTGTGCCAGCCCTGCCGCCTGCCAGCTCTCGCTGCCTCAGAGCCAGAAGGTCCTTGGCCTGGGTACTAGCAGCCCCTGGGGAGAGGACCCAGCTCCCTCTAGTAATGGACACCACCCCTCCTCCCCCAGGGCAGCTGGAGCCTCTTCTTTGGCAGGGTCCCCTCTCCCTTCCCCAGGAGGCTCTGTGCCCGCAGTCCTGGGCCCAGTGATCCTCCCGCTCCCCCTGCCAGTGGCTGGAACCGGCAGGCTGGGAGACAGATGGCCGGAGGCTCTGCCCACCAGAGCAGCTTTCCAAGAGGCGAGCAGGGGCAGGAGATGCTCCCTCTGGTGCTGGGACGTGGCAGAGAATGCTGTGGCCAGGGTGGGGGTGGGGAGTAGAGACAATGCTAATGTGTCCCCTCACCGTGGGCCCTGCTGCTGGCAGGAGGACCAAAGGGGCCTACACTAACGCTGTCACTGACGAGGGTTAGGCTGGGCTGGAGGGCTGTGCTGTGGTGGGGAAGCCCTGCTGGGGACCCAGCCCCACCCCCAACCTGCACTGCTACCGCCCTGGCCGCGGGGCATGCTGGGAGGCCTGCTTGGCTCGCTGGCGCCTCAGCCTCACAAAGACTTGGGCCTCCCGATCACCCTTCCGGCTGTCCAGTAGCTGCAGGATTGGGTCCCCTGTGGAGAGAGGGGTTAGGGTCAGAGCTGGGGACAGGCAGTGCCTGGTGCGGGGGATGATGGATGGGGGACACAGCACCACCCCATCCCATCCACCTGGAAGGAAGCCAGCGAGCAACCCGCACCAGCAGCTCACCAGACACGGCCTGCCAGCCAGCGCCGCTGGACGCTGACCCGGCTGTAGTGCGAGGGGCTGAGACAGGCCTCAGGTTGTGACTATTACCTTTTTATATGAGAGCAGGAAGCTAGCTAATTAACCCTTTGTGCCTCTGTTTACTCACCTGTAAAAGCACTAATAATACCTGCCTCATTGGTTGTAAGAATTGAGGGTTAGGGTGTGTAAAGTGCTTAGAGCTGGCCCGTGGTAAGTGCACAGGCACGTGAACTACTGTCATCAAGCTGGGGGACACTGTGCAGGGATGTGTCCCCTGCTCAGAGCCAGGCCCCTCTCCCGCAGTAAACTCCTTGGTGACCTGCCTCTGAGAGAGTCCCATTACACTTGGCCTAGCTTAAATTTCACTGGTCTCTCAATTAGACCAAGAGATGTGCCATGGCTCATTCCACTGGCTTCCATCTCCGCAGAGGCACTTCTCTGACCCCGGCATCCCCTCTCTGGGGCCCTGTGCCGCCCTGGGCTCAGGCCTACCGTTGGGTGTGGGGTATGTGAGGGGCAGACGGGTCTGTGGCACTTCGCCAGTCTCCTCGGAGCCGGTCAGCCCAGGCAGGTCGCACAGCGGCAAGAAGGCCTCCCCTTCCAGGTCATCCGCTCCCAGGGTGTCATGGTCCAGCACGGTAAGCAAGAGGCATGCCCCAGCCTTCTGGCAGGACTCGGCAGACACCAGGCTGGCAGGGAGAAAGCCGCGTTCAGCCGCCTGCCCCGAGCACTGCCATCCCCCATCCCTGACACAGGGCTCCAGCCCCTTGTTGATAGGCCGAGACTGGGAGAAAAATGCCACAGCCTATGAGGTTTTGCAAAGTCAGCTCTCAGCCATATGATACAATGGGTGACTTTAAACCAAGGGTCCTATGTCTCCAGGCCTACCTGTCTTGAGGAACAGAGAACCTCAGGGACAAGACCCTTCCCTGGAAGCCTCTGAGCTCAACATGTGGAAGTCCACCCCTTGCCCCAGGGGAAGCAAGTCTTGTCCCAGGTGCCCCTTCCCTCGGGCCCAAATGTGGTTGTCTCAGGGGAGTCCAGGCTGGGAGAAGAGGGGGGACCCACTCACAATTCAAAGGTTTCATCAAACAGTGGGTGAAGGTCCTTCTTGTGTTTCTGGGTCTCCCGGGCAGCCAGCTCAGGGAACTCATGCCTGGGCTCCAAGGTCAGCTGGACAAAGGGGTCGCTGGAGCCTGGCAAGTGGCCCAGGGAAGGAGGCAATGGCTGAGGGTCTCTCAGTCACCCTGCCCCCACCCCAGCGGCTGTTCTTTGTTCAGCATCACCAACCCCTCCTGGTAACCAGGAGAAATGCACCCAGAGCTCTTGCCAAGTGAGCAAAGCCCCCCAGGGACACGGGGACTTGGGCACATGGAGAGTGGCCAGTGGACAGCCTGCACTCACCGTTGGAGTCCAGGGGCAGCAGGCTGGAGGCGCTGAGCAGCTCCACATGCAGCTTCTGCTCGGAGGCGCGGTAGGAGGCCTTGACTGTGACGGCCCCCAGCTCCTCAGAGGTGGTTTCTGCCTGAGGGAGTGGAACGACATGGGCAGGTTCAGCTGGGGCAGGCGGTGGGCCCAGGGTCTGCAGTGGATGCAGCGCCAGGGAGAGGACCCTCACCTGCTGCTGGATGCGGCTGCAGAAGTACTTCCGGATGAGCTCCCGGCTGGAGGCTGCCTGCAGCTCCAGGTCTCTCTGCAGAGCCTGGGAATGGGCACCCCTGAGAACCCACCTGAACTGTCACACGGACCATGGCCCAGCCCTGCCCCCAGGAGCTCACAGCCAAGGGGCAAGACGTCAGTTTGAAATGGAAAGCACTGGGATGATGGGACCACTGGCAGGGGTGCACCGTCAGGAATGCCCAGGCAGACAGCAGGACAGGCACAGGCAGGGCTGGCCTCACAGGCATGTGCCTGTGCTTAGAGGGACTGCACGCTTAGTTTAATGCTCTGCTGTCACCGTCTTAAAATCAGTAACAATTTCTGAATAAGGGGCACACCTTTCCATTTGGCACTGGGCTCCATAAATAACGTAGCTTGTGGTGGGCACAGGTGAGCACAGAAAGGCTGGCGCCCCCACCTTCCTACCTGGAAGCTTGCCAAAAAGCCCCCTACCTGGAATGTGGCTGTGTGCAGGGCCTCGGGCAGCAGGCCACAGCCCTCGGCGTGGAAGCAAATCTCCAGGTTCTGCATGGAGACACCAGAGGTGACCCCAGGCTCTCTCCCAACAGGGCCATCACCGCCAGGGCTGGCGTTATTACCTGCAGGGCAGTCTTCAGCCTGCTCGAGGCCAGGGGCGAGCTGCGTTGGGAGGCGGCCGCCTCCGCCAGCTCCGTGAGCGTGTGGGTCCAGAGCAGGGTCAGAAGACTGGGGTGAGGCCCAGAGGGATGCCAGACACAAGATGGGACATGAGGAAGAGAAAGTGAAGATGCTCTTGACAAAGGGGAGGCCTTGGGGACCCAGGCCTATGCCACTCCTCCCCTCCACCTGCCCCCCAGGTGAGGCTCGGGAGGAGAGCTGGTCTCCTGAGGGAAGGAGGCCGAGCAGGAGCAGGTGGGGTCAGTCCTAGCCACTCTCTCAGCCTCTGGAAAGACCCTCCTTGGCAGGATCATGGAACCCAACAAGCAAGGCCCAGGCAGGGGCGGATGGGGAGGAGGCCAGGCCCCCGAGAAGAGCCACGACTCAAGCCTGGAGCAGCCACGGCACAGACAGAGCACCCAGCGGGGACAAGCACCTACGCTGCCTTGCAGGCGGAGCAAAAGCAACTGACACAGCCCTGATATGGACCTGGAGTAACGGAGATCAACACTCGTCAGAGTAGAGTCTGGCGGTTAAGTACAAAAAAGTACTGTGTCATTAAGAATGGGGAAGCCTATATTAAAAGAAGTCTATTAATTTATTTTTTCAACATGGTTAAGTGCCCATTATGCATCAGGGACTGTTCTAAAGGCTTTTGAGACAGCACAGAGCAAAGCTCCCATCTCAGTGGGGATTAAATTCTAGTTTATGTGGGGGAAGAAAAGCTGAAGAAATGGCATAATAGCATAATATGGCCTAAGAAATATAGACTGCGGACTCCTGTGGGCCCTGGCTATACCGATGGGGCACAGCAGGACTCTAGGAGGGCAGGAGCACATGGAGGAGGTTGTTGTCATCGTCACCATGGCCAACAGTTATTGACCACTTCCTTTGTACCGATACTGTTCTCAGCACCTCACGTGACTGATTTAATCCTCAGTAGATACCAGAACCGTTACCACTGGCACTGAGAACCGGAGTAACTGCTCAAGGCTGCTGAGCAGCTGGGAAGTTGGGGTCTGAGCCCATGTGCCGGACCCCACTCCCTCCTGCCATGTGTCCTGGGTCCCTGTTTTAAGACACCCTAACTAGAAGTTCTCCCTGCATTGTGGGCAAGGAACACCAGTTGCCTGTAACAGCAGGAGGGCAGAGAAGCGGTCAGGGAGGCCCTGAAGACAGCGGGGACTAGGAGGAAAGGGTAGGCGGGTTTGACTCAGCCTGAGGAAGAACACATAACGCTCAGAGCTGGGCAGCATGGAGGCAGGCTTGTGAGGTCGTGAGATTCCTGTCCCTGGGAGCAACCATTTGAGCAGAGGCTGGTTATACCCCTAAGGGAGGTCACCAAAGGGTTCATCCTCCATCCCTCAGAGTGGATGCTGAGGGGAAGGAGGGCCGGGTAGGAGAAGGGATGGAGGTAGCAGGGGGACCCAGGGCAGGGGCTGCTGCAGACCTGCTGAAGTTCTCCTGCACCAAGTTGGTGTTCATGTAGCAGAGCTTCACTTCCAGAAACTTCATCAAGGGCAGAATGGCCTGGGGTGGGGGGTGGGAACACATCTGACTTTGGCCCATTTCTGTCCCACCCAGGTTCCCTTGCCCTGACCTCCAGGGAGGAAACAGGGCCAGGAGATTTTGTGTGCCCGGTTTGTAACGTCTGCAGGACCCAGCCCTGCCCACTCTGCCTCCCTTGCCCCATTCCCGGGTCTGCTCCAGCCACAACGGCCTCCTCTACAGCCCTCGATGCTGCCAGCATGAGCCTGCCTCAGGGCCTTTGCTCATGCTGTTCCCTCTGCCTGGAATGCTCTTTGCCTGGAAAGCCTCATGGCTCCTTCCCGTGCTTCCAGTGGGACTTGACTCAGCTGTCACCCTCTGAGTAAGGCCTTCCCAGGCTGCTTTCTAAAAATACAACCCTATGACACTTCCCACCCCCTTCTCTGTTGTATTTTTCTCTTCAGCACTTATCATCATGGTGCACGCTGTGTGTGCGTGTGTGCACGCATGTCCATCTGTGTGTGTATTTATAGTTAGAGCCACAACTACCGCTTACTCGTGTAGCTCTTCTTAACCCCCATGGCTAGAATGTAAGCTCTAGGAAAGCAGGAATTTTCATCACATTGTTCACTGATCCATCCCCAATTTGTAAATCAATGCCTGGGACAAAATGTGTGCTTAATGAATAGTTGATGTATTAATGAATAACCTTCTCCCGAACCATCAAAGGTGTGCATCATGACATATGCCCTTACAGGTGAGGGCCCAGGGTAGCTGGCTCGCATAAACAGGACAGCAAAGGTGTGGGCAGCTGAGAAGGATGCACGCCCAGGTCTGCTGGCTGCAAAGGCTAAGCCTGCCCCCACCGCAGCCCCCATGTTGACTGCAGTGTCGGGGAAGCCTGTGGAGTCACCCAGCCCAGACCATGAAGCATGCAAGGAGGAAACCAAGGCCCAGGGAGAGCTTATCTCTGATACCCCAAGGCCTTCAGCCCCCCTGCCCACCCTCAGTCCACTTCCCAACACCAGACCCACAGAGCCAGCAGGGCAGTGGAGGGCAGTGAGCAGGAGGGTCACTCACGTCCTCAGGCGGGACAGACTCCTTGACGTCCACAAGTTTCTGGATATGCTTGGCAATGCCCACCTCCAGCTGGGGACACAAAACGGTAGAAGGAGGGAGGTCAGGGCATGAGTGGGGCCTCAGTTTAGGTGCAGGAGGGGGTGGGGGCTGGACAGCAGCCCAGGTCCTGCTGGGACCAGGCTTCAGGCTGAGGACGGGGTGGGATGGGGTTGCCATGGGGTTGGACAAGGTACCTGCTCGGCCAGAGTGCGGACACCAATGCGGATCTCATGGCCCAGCCCGGCCAGCGCGCCCTGTAGCTGCGCATGCAGTGTGTTCTGCAGCTGCCCCTGCTCCAACACGGCCCCTACACGCTGCTCCAGGGCCTCCCATGCCAGCTGGGTGGGCAGCTTGCCGATCACCAGCCGCAGCTGCTCCATGTCATTCACCACCACGCACAGCTGGGGGAAGGCATGGGCACAGGGACGCAGAGCTTCCTGAACTGCGCCAGGACTGGCACTCCCTCCTGGCAACACCCTCAGCCCCAGCTCTGGCCCTTACCATGTTGGCTGCCTGGCCCTGGTCCTTCTGGCCTGCAGAGAGCTCGCGGGCCCGGGCCTTTATAAGGCTGCAGTACACCAGGGCCAGCCGACAGGTGTCCTGGGGTGGGGTGGGACAGAGGGAATTGATCCAGGGAAGGACAGATGGGGGCATGGGAATCTCAGCGACTTGGGGGATTTAGGAAACAGGCTTTGGGAGGCTGCTGGTGTGATAACATGGAGGAAATGCTGGGTGGTAGTGGGGCTGTCCTAGGAAGGGGGGAAGGACACATGGAAGACACTGCACCTCCACGAACTTGACAGTGATCATGAAGGCCTCCTCTGGGTCCGGCCAGTCCAGCTGCCGGGCAGTGTGGCTGATCTGGGCGAAGCAGGTGGACAGATCCACGGCTGACGTGCTATGCTTGGTCAGTTCACCCAGGGGCACCAGCTGGAGGAAGGGAGACGTGCTTAGAAAGCAGGGCTCGGGACACTGCCAAATCCACCCTCCTCCCTCCTTCCTTAAGCCTTCACAGAGCAGCTGCCACTGCCAAGCACAGAGCTGGGCAGGGGGCTACCCGAGGGGACAAGCAAAGCTCAGCCCAGACCCTTCATGCTGGAGAACCATCTGCAAAGTGAAGCCACAGTTAACCGCAAGGACATCAGGAGGCAGCGTTTTGCACAAAACTGGCCTCAGGAGCACACAGAAGGGAGGTTCCAAGCGCGTCTCCCGCTTCTACCACGCCCGCCTTCAAGGCGGGGTGAGCCCAAGCCCAGGCCCGCCCCACCTGGTCCATCTGCACCGCGCGCTGCACGCGCGCCAGGGCCACGCTGTACGTCTTCTGCAGCCAGGAGGGGATGGCTGGCTGGAACCAGCAGTGGAAACCGTCCAGGGCCAGGACTCCGTCCCTGGGGAGAGCCAGGGCTCAGCCTTGGGAAAGGCTGGGCCCACTTGCGGGTCCCAGGCCCTCTTGGACCCTCCTCTCCCCTGTGCCCCGCAGCCCACCCACAACCGCCTGCTGGCCACCTCTGCGAGAGCACCGCCTGCAGCTGGCAGAGATCCTTGAGGCTGACGTAGAGCTGGAACAGACTCTCGCCCACTTCTGGGGACATGGGGCTGCCAGCTGCCGCCATGTGGTCCTTCACCCGCTTGGCCACCTGCAAAGGAAAGGTGAGGTGGGCAAGGTACTCGGAGCCCGGCAGAGGGCACGGCCTGGAGACGGCGGGGAGACTCACCAGCCACTGCAGCTCCAGGAAAGCCAGGGAGAAGAGGTCAATCTTGAGGACACTGGAGGAGAGGCAGCAGGCGTCACCCAGGGGCACATGCCAGGGCCCCTCAGTCCCGCTGCCCCCTGCCCCTTCTGTCTGCTCACTTGTGGAAGATTTTGTTCCACGTGTGCTGGCACTGCTGCAGGTCGCCAACGATGTCCTGTACTAGGCTCAGCAGGGCCTTGCCCGCCTCCAGCATGCCCTGGTAGGGACAGAGGTGCGCTGAGCAGGGCTGCGAGGGGAAGGCACCTCCACCCCAGTGCCCGCCCAGCCCCTCACCTGCACCATGGGCTGATGGTGCTGCTGCTTCAGGTGGAACCACTCAATGGTGCCAGTCTGCCGGCAAAGAGACAGTGAGGACGGGGTTGCTAGGCCCAGATGCACGCCCTCCCCGTACCCGCTGGGTACCGTACCCGCAGGGCCTCGGTCACCAGCTGGGACAGTGGGGCGCTATCTGGGCACAGTTCTCCAAAGGCCTTCATCTTGCACATCTGTACCAGGACCCTGCGAGGCGGAAGGGCCGTGTCCAGGATGCCGGCCACTGCACACCCGCCGCTCTCCCCCAGCAGGCTTCCCCCACCCTGCAGTGCCCCTGGCTGCTCCCTCGTCCCTGCCACCCCGAGGCAGAGGAGGGGAGCCACTGACCTGAGGAGAGACTGCAGCCGGGCCGGGGAGTCGGAGACAGAGAGGGGGAAGACCGAGCGGAACCTCCGGGTGAGGGAGAGGCCGTAGGCCAGCAGGGACCGGAAGGAGGAGGCCAGCTCCTCCCGCTGCAGAGCCAGGAACTTCGTTAGGGGGCCCGACAGCCCTTCCCCTCCATGGCCCTGCCTGCCAGCACCCCGTGTCCCACCCCAAGCCCACCTGCTCTGCCTTGAGCCGGCCCTGGATCCACTGGTACTCGATGCTGGTGATGGGGTGTAAGAGGCAGCCGCTGGGGAACTCCAGGCTCTGGTAGAGGCGGCTGTAGGCCAGCCACTGCCTGCGGGACACGGGCCCTCAGCCGCGGGGACGGCGCCCACCGCAAAGCCACCTGGGGAGCCCCGCCTAACCGCACATGCTGCAAGCTAGTGGCCCCCAGGAGTTCGCTTGTTTCCACAGGTGCTTTTCAAATCGCCCAGCTCTTAAATTGGGATATTTATCATTTTAAAATGTCAGGATTTCTTGCTTTTTGTGAAAAATCAGATCTAGGGACTTGAGCCTTTGTGCACAGATGGCAAACATCAGCTGGAACTTCCCTCCATGTGTCTCTGGGTGACTTCAGACATGAGGTCCCAGTGGCAGGGCAGAGGATGTGGGAGAAGAACTACCCAGGGACAGGCCCAGGTCCCTACTGGACACAGTGGCCACCTGCATTCCATGCTTGGGCGCTGCAGGCAAGCCAGGCCCCTCACGGCCTGGTGCTGGCTCCGGTCTCCAGCCTCACGCCATCCCACCTGCTCCAGGAAGACTCGCCCGCCCTGTGGCCCAGAAGCTCACACGCTGCCCTCAGCCCAGAACTGCCTTCCACAGCCTCCCTCCGCCTCCCTCAAGGCAGCGTTCTCCTCTCCTTCCTCCCCGGCCAGCACCTTGGCTGGGCCCCTCCATCTGCCCTTCTCACATGCACTGTATGTCTATGACTCCGTGTGTCCTTCGCGACATTCCCAGAATCTGACAAGGCGCTGAGGCATGCCAGGCATCAACACAGATTTGTTAATGTCAACACATGGATTTTCTGGCTCGATGGCTCTGGCACTGGGAGAGGGGGATGGCCTGGGGCAGCAGTGGCAAACTCAAAGCCCAGAGGACTCCAGAGATGTGAGTCACTGAAGTGGGCCCAACAGCGACCGTGATGGATAGAGGTGGACACGCTGCTCTGCTCTGGCCAACCGCACACAGCCCAGCAAAATGACGACCCTAGCTGGAGATCTGGATTGGTACGTGAAATCTCTAGGTTTTTCAAAGTTGGAACTGATTCAAACTTAAAACACAGTTTGGGCCAAAGAGAACTCTCTCAAGGAGTGGACTTCGGGCTGCAGGCTTGTAGGAGGGCGGGAGGGGTGGGAAGGGGCTGTGCACTCACGCCATGGACTGGTGGAAGTCGGACAGGTCCTTCTGCGTGGCATGGAGAAAGAGGATGGTGGCAGCCTGGGGACTCAGCGATCCGTCCCAGGAGGTGCTGCCCGCCTGAGGGGAACAGATGGACGAGTGTCAGGACCTGGCTGGCAGCCCGGGCCCCGCCCCACCTTGGGAGGGCAGTACCTGGTGCTGCGTGACCTCATGGGACACGAGCTGCTGCAGAAGGTGGAGGTGCACCGTGTAGCTGGGCTGGGAGCGGCTGGCCGCTGTGGCTCTCTGCAACAGGGCCTCAATGAGCAGACAGGACCCCACGCCAGGTGCAGCTGCCCTGCCCACCCCAGCTGGGGCACTGAGGGGGCGGCACACAGCCCCTGGCCCAGACCCCACACCTACCCGCTTGTGAATGAGCTGGAACTGGAGGTGGCACTGGCCACGGTCCGGGTAGGTCTCGGTGCAGGGCTCCAGGGAGTACCACTGGTCCTCTCGGCAGCGCAGGTCCTACGGGACCACGGGCGTCAGGACCTCCCGCAGTCAGGGGGAAGGGAGGCGATGGGAGCAGACCCCAGGTTCTGCTTGGTGTGGACCTGGAGCCCCTCCCCAGACCCCATCCCACCTCGGCCTCTCCTGGGCCCCTTTCCCCACCTCACCTGCAGCCTCAGAACCACGTTCCCCAGAAAGTCGTCCTGTCCTTTGTCCTTCCGGGCCTCCTTAAAGATCCTATTCCAGGCAGGGTGTGTAAGGGAGACGGCCAACCAGGCTGGAATGTGCCCCCACCTGCGACCACCTGTGGCCTAGCGTCCAGTGGGGGTGCAGGAGCCCCTACTCCTTTCCTATGCGCCCTGAGGCACCCACCTCCGAAGTCCGTGCAAATCTGTGAGCTCCCCCAGCTTCTGTCGGACAGACTCTACCGTGTCCAGGTCCCTGGGGGGCAGAGGTTTGAGTGGGAGGCAGAGAGGGTGTCTGTGACCCCTTCCAGGAGGGAGTGTTGCCACCCTCCGCCCCCAGACCCCTTGTCTTCCTGTCCCTAGGGGTAGGCCATGTCACTTACCACATGTCCAGATGAAAGCTCGCATTGGCGATGTCCTCAAACTCCCTTGTAGGGAGAAAAGGGCAAGGTTGAAGACCTTAGAGGGTAGGACCCCCTCAACCAGAATGGGCCACAAGTGACCTCAGCCCAGAGCCTGAACCCCACAACTGCCATCCCCAATATCAGCTGCTGTGGAATCTTGGCCAGTCCCTACCATATCCCTGCTCCCCTCCCAGCCACACCCCTCCCTCCTTTAAGGTAAGGCTTTAGGCACCCCAGATTCACCCAGAGCCTTCTTCCTGCCCACCCCCCGCACATGTGGCATTGAAGTTACTGGTCTGTCTTGTCTGACCTATGCTGTCTTGAGGGTGGGCTCCTCCTCCAGTCTTTGCCCAAGGCCAAGCCTTGCCTTGAGCCAGGAAGACCCGCTGATCTCTCAACTTGGGGAAACCCTACCACCCAGAGGATCCCCAGACAGGGTGGGGGCTGGGGCAGGGCCACATACAGGATGAAGGTCTCGTCCCAGACGGGGTTGAGTGTCTGGTTGATGACTTGGGTGCGGTGGGTCTGTTCCTCGGGGATGGTGTGCCTCACCACGGCCTTCTGCCGGCACCGGGCCCCCGGGCTGTCCCCTGGCACGCCCACCCCCTGCTCGATGCCCAGCAGGCAGTAGGGGTCACTGAACCCTGGAGAGCAGTAGGGAGGATGAGGCAGCCAGGGGGTCTGCTGGGCTCCCTGGGACAGCCCCTCATACCCCGCCCCTGGGGCTGAGCCCAGGCCCCTCGAGCAGGACCAGCAGCACTGGCCCTGGGGACCATACAGGAGTGTGCCCTCCTGCCAGCAGGAAGCAGCCCTTTGGGCATCCCACCCACACTCACCACTGACGTCCTTGCCCAGGATGCCCTTGGCCTGTTTCACCGTTGCCTTCAGACAAAATATTGGCTTCTGGAGGGACGGGAGGGGCGACCTGAGTCCCAGAGAGAGCTGGGCTTCCCAGGCCCCCTCCTGGCCCAGGGTTACCTGGAGCTCCCTGACCCGCTGCAACGTCCGCTGATGCTCCTCAGGCTCCGCGTGGAAGGCCTGTGTGGAGGCAGCCCACAGGGCAGGGGTGTAGGGGGCTGGGGGCACAGGGTGGGGGCTGGGCTGGGAAGGGGGGTTCCCGAGTCCCAGCTGCAGGAAGGGGTGGCTGGGACTGGGCTCACCTCCTGTAGGTACCGCAGTAGCTCAGAGGCCTCAATCACATGGTTGGGCTCCGGCTGCCCCAGGCGGTGCAGGACAGTGTAGAGAGCTTCCTCGTAGAGCAGGGTCCGCTGGGACACACAGGGGTCACCTCAGGAGCCCCATCCCTGGCACCCATACCACACAGCCACAGCAGGGCCAGGCGCCACATGTGCGGTAGAGGGGGTTGGGACCCAGAAGTCCCCTCCACACCCTAGGTCGCTGCCATCAGCCTTGGCCAGTAGCTGCAGGGGGGTACTCACGAGGATGCACCCCCAACCACACCCCGACTCTTACCTCCTCGGGGGAGAGTTGGTGGGATGGAGGCTCGATCTGGGGAGCAAGGTGGAAAGGCAAGGTGGTGTCTCTGGAGGCCAGGCCCAGCCCCAGGGCAGCGGGGCCCAGCACCCAGCCTCCAGCCCCACAATGCCCCACACCTGTTCCCACAGCAGGCCTCCTGGGAGGCCAGCCCCCAGGCCGCCTTCCTTGTCCCCAGGCCTGCGGCGGCTGAGGTCCATGGGTGCCCGGCTGGCCCAGTGGCGCACCCTCCACGCCCGTCGCCCTCGCCCCCACCTCCCTTCCTTCCCCAGAGGAAACAGCACTGCTTATCGCGGGCGCTGCTCCCCACCCAGCGGCGGCGGAAGTGAGGCCCAGCTGAGGTGAGGGGGATGTGAGCAGGCCCGGGGCTACTCCGCTGGTCCCCAAGCAGCCCACCCCACAGCAGGGACACCCCCTGTCTAATGGAGCGGGTGCCTCTGGAGCTGGAGGAGCAGGGGACAGAGCCAGCCCACCAGGGGGAAGGCTTCAGAGAGGCTCAGCCCCCTGAACGTAGGCCCACGGTGGCCCAGGGACACCTGGCAGACCGGCTCTGCTGGCCCAGAAGGCTCAGCCCAGGGGCTGGGGGGGGGCAGGGAAAGGCCCCTAGTTCTCTGTCCCAGCCTCCCAGAGGTGGGGCCGGAGAGCAGGGCACCACGGAGCCCCAGGCTGCTCTCCTCACCACTGAGGTCACTCCTACCTCCTTCTGGGGTAGAGGATCCTGCAGGTCTCTGACCCTGCGGCGCCTTATCTTGATGGCCTGGCGCAAGAGGGGAGGGCGCCGCTGGGGGTTGGAGAGGAGTGTCGCCATGGTGGCCCGCTCTGCCCTTCCCCTCGACTGTCCGCTGCTCTGGCACGCTGGGTAAGGACAGGGAAGCCACAGGATTATGCAAAGAGCACGGGGCTGCCACTCTCTGCCAGGGGAGGGCAGAGGAGGGCAGTGGGGAGGATGGAAGGGTCAGGGTTTCACCGCCGGGGGGCGGGGGGGGTGAGGTGCGTCTCCCAGGCGCCCTGCACCTTCCTCCAGCCAGAATCCTTGCAGTACCCTCCCCAGGCTGGAGCCCGAGGTGGACCTGGTGGGCGGGCCCGGCCCCACCCCACCCTCCTACAGGGGCCATGGGAGGGTTCCAGCACTCCCAGCAGGGGGTGGCAGGGCCAGGAGGGCAGCCCTGCCCCATCCACGTGCTGCACCCAGGCAGGCTGGGGTCCCAAGGGAAGCTGACCTGGGCCTGTGGGATTCTCACTTAACTTCCCTGAATTGGTGCAGGTAGGGTGGGGCAGGGCTCAGGGCGGGGTCTCCTGAGAGGCGTCCCAGCTGCAGCCAACTGCTCGGCCTGCCCAACCCCACAGGTGACATTCCCCAGAGGTGACGGGGCCTAGCTGTGCTGTGTCAGCACCCCGCCCCCACTGTGATGGTCAGGAGGTGCTCCCTTCAAATGCCCTTGTAGGTTTGGGGGTTTGGCCAAACCCGAAGCTCCTGGGCGGGGCGGGCCAGAGGCAGAGGCAGGAGAGGACCTGCTGCGCCCAGGCTCTCCCAAGAGGATGGACTTGGCTCACAGGGGACAGCACTGGGCTTTCTCAGAGCTCTGCGACCTGCTGACCCTGTGCCCAGTGCCTTGGCTGGGAGGGTGGCAGGAGGCCACACACTGCAGTGGCGGGCCTGGCAGAGCTGACCCTGCCAGGCTTCCAAGGTGCATCCATGTCATGGCCTCCTCCCTCAGGAGCCTGGGCCAGGGCTGCGATGCCCCTGTAGCCGGCAGGGGACAGGCCAGGAGGCACATGGGCCTCCCACACCCTCCCCCCAAGCCCCAGCGAGGTGCAGCTGCTGAGCAACTGCCTCAGGGATGGGGATAGAGATCCCAGGAGGAGCAGTCCCAGGACCATATAGGCCGTGAGAACCAGGAACTGTCCCCTAGGCGGAAACAGTCGCCCGAGCCTCCCAGGGGCCCTCTGCATCCAGACAGCTGTCCTTCCTCAGTCACCTCCGTCACCACACACAGAGCCAGAAAGGGTTGTTACTTCATTTTTACTATTTCACATTTTCAGCAAACAAATCAAGGTGCAAACAGGGTTTATTTCACATTAATATATTAACTGGATTTTTTTTTGTCAAATAAATAGGGAATTCTCTTTAAATAACCATCTCCTCACTTCATGGTCAGTCCAGGAACAAACAAGCAAATTTTAGCGCATCCAGGGGGCACAAAGCTTAGAAGGAGGACAGGCTGAGGGGCTGGCGGCTGGGTCAGGGCCCTTTGCTCCCAGCCCACCCAGCAGCCCCCACGTGGCAAGACAGGACAGACGTGCGTTCTCCAGTTCCAGTTGAGAAGCCCCTTCTAGAGGGAAGGCAAATTCCAGAAAAACTAGCAGGGACGCAGAGGGGCTTTCTCCCCGCCCAGCCGCAGTGGCCTCACCCCCATACCACCCAACCCCTGGAAGCTCATGTTAAAGCTTCAGGAGTCACACACAGGTGGCAACAGCATGACCAGGGCCAGGGAAGGGAAGGGAGGCGAGTGTGGCCGGGCCTGGAGCCTGGCGCATGGAATGTGGGCTGACAGTCCCTTCCTCGCCCAGGCACAGGCCAGCAGAGGAAATGGGAGCAGGCCTACCAGGGCGGGGGACCTTAGTGCAGCAGCTGCCAGACCAAGGGAGCTGGACTGAGGTGGAGGAGGTGGCCAGAGAGTCCCTTGTGGGGAGAAACTACAAGAGCAAAACAGGAACAAGGGGACACCCTGTGCTCCCAAGGAGAGCCCCAGAGATGGTGAGGGAGGTGTGCTGAACAGTGCCGCGGGCTCCGAGCTGGCATGGGAAGCTGGGTGGCATCTCTCCAGAGGCCAGGGGCCCCTCTGTCCCACAGTGCTAGTTCTGGTGACTGTTTATAATCAGACCTGGAGGAAGACAAGGCCCTCCCTCGCCTCCCCAAGTCCCAGCCACAGTCCCAGGGGAGGGGAAGGAAGGCGCTGGGTGAGAGGCAGGGAGGCGGGTGGGTCTACTGCGTCTTCTTATCTTCCGGGGGGTAGTAGGGAGGTGGTGGAGGCTGGTTCTAAACAAGGAAGAAAGGAAAGATCACATTGGAAGGTCCAAAACCAGACAAGGTCTCCCTGTCCCTAACTCCCAGCTTCCGTGGCTGAGGGGCTGGCCACCCTCACTCACCGTGGGCATGTAGACGTTGTGTGGGTTGCCTGGGTTGTAATAGGCGCTGGCAGCTGCTTCTGCGGCCTTGGCTTCAGCTGCGAGAGCAAACACACCTGGCATTGGCGACAAGCCATCCCCTCTTGTGGCTTCCCCAGTAACTGAGCTCAGCTTGCGACCCCCGGTCCCCAAGGCCCAGGGTAGCTGGTGCTCGGGGCCCAGGTCCATCAGTAAAAACAGCAGTTAAAATTCCCTGAGCACTTGCCATGTACTGGCACTGTCCCTTCCAGCCCTGTCACAATGTCTTACCCCAGCTAATCTCCAACCCAACCCCACCAGGTGGCACCATAACCATCTGTTTGTAGATGAGAAGATTCAGGACACTGGGTGACTTTCCTGGCTTCATGGTTCATGGCTAAGGGACTAGGGGACTGGAATCCGGCTCTGTACTACCAGGCCCCCACCCTGCTGATCCCCTGGTGAAGTCCCTAGGCCAGGGCTCATCCATCATTTGGGGCTCCCCGCCAGCCTCTGGCCGTTCTCTGAGGTTCTCTGCATGACCTCAGGGAGGCAGCCCAGGAGCCTCACCTGCAGGAGTGGAGGGGACATCAGGGCCGCTGACTGGAGGTTCCATGGGCCCAGGATAGGGCGGTGGTGGGGGCTGCACATATCCCATGGCCCCATCCATCATGGGAGGTCCTGGATAGAACTCTGCTTGGCAAGAGAATGACAGGTACTTGGTGACCGCCCCAGCCATGCTGCCATAGAAGGCTGCCTCCCTGGGAGCCACACAGCCCAGCCCTCAGCTGGCACCCCCCAGCCTCTCCAGCTCCTTGTTAGTCCTGAAACAGCTCGAGGAACGAGTCTGTCCTCTACAGCCCCCTGGCCTGGGAGGAGGTGGTTAGTGGGTGGGGTGAGGGCAGGCAGCAAAGGACACACTCACCAGGTGGGGGCGGTGGGTAGGGGTAGCCAGGAGGGCAGGGGTACATTCCATTGGCGACTGGCGGGGGAAAGACATAGGCCCCGCTGGGCATGTAAGAGTACCCATAGGCTCCATTGGGGGCTTCACCTCTGGAGGCTATAAGTACAAGGGGAGAGAGAAATGAGTGTCGCCTGCCTTGGGGGTTGGGAGAGGGTGGCCCCACTGCCTGCAGAGGGAGCTGCTGGGCCCCAGGCCTGTGCCCAGCAGATGCGCCCTACCCCACCCCATCTCACTCCCCACCCACCTCTAGGTCTGCCTGGGTCAGGGATGAGGCGAGGGGAGAGGGTAGGAGAGAGAGATCAGAGCAGGGGCAAGGACAGGGAGCAGAGGTGGGTGAGAGAGGGGCTCGGGGATGGGTGCAGAAGGGGCCAGGGAGGGTGTCTGCTGAACACGTTGCTTGGGGATTTAGACTGGTTGCTAAATGGTAGCTTAATGGCTGGGTTTTTTGTTTTATGAGGCCACAGTAAAATGTCCTTGAGTCCAAACAGCTCTGTCAAATGTCATCTACCAGTCCTAGGCAGGAGAAACCCAGTCTTGGAGGCACAGGGCAGGCTTCCTTCCTGACTCCCAGGCTGGTCAACCCAGGGCCCAGACACTTGGCTCCTGAGTGCTTAAAATGCAAAACAAAAAGTAAAAGCCCCACATAAACGTGTCCTTGGCCCCTAATCTATAGAGCCTGGATACCTTGAGATGCCACCTGGAGCATCCGTTGTCCAAACTCAATGGCGCCCCCTGCCGTGAAGGTCAACTTGTAGGAAGCCGCACCTTCCCAGCCACCTGAAAAAGGGAAGGACCATGAATAAGCAGCAGGGAAGATGTGCTACCCAAAGAGAAGGCCATCTGTTCTCTGGCCCTCACCAACGCCCTGGAGGCCGCGGGAAAAGGGCCTGCAACGTGATTGGGGGCTTCTGCCTCCGTGCCTTGGCTGCTCTGGCTGGACGTCCACATCTGAGCCTGTGCTGCAGGCTGGCCTGGCACCTCTGCACCCACTCCCACCTTTGGAACAGGGGGCTTTTCCTTCCTGGAACAAGCCTGTCTTCCCACCCCTGACCCAGTAAGTACACAGGAACTAAGGCCACCTTGGTTTGGTTTTAGAACATCAAGGGGGCTTCTCTCTGTGCCCAATAAAGCACCCAACAGCTTCACTGGAGCAAGTACACTCAGCAGAAACTCATGCTCACATTCAGAGCAGACCTGTCTTCCTGAGGGGCCAAAGGACGGACCCTGTGCCATCTCCCCTGGCTGCTCCCCAAAGGAGGACCAAGAGCTCCTCAACAGCATGGCTCGGGCCTGGCTGGGTGTGAAGGGGGAGGCAGGTTCAATGCAGAGGTCTCTGGTATCTACAAAAGAGCCGGCCACAAAGCTGGGCCCCTCAGGCCTCTTCCTCGCTCTTGTGAAAAGGCCCCTCCTGAGAACCTGACACAGCTCCTCCCCAAATCTAAAATTTGTACCTACTCCCCAGGTCACAATGAGCATCTTTACTTACTTACGGTCTTTCTGCTGACTTTACTCTCTGAAAAGGTGATCTGAGCTGCCATCTTTAATGCCAGGATTTTTTCCCAGCTCTTAGCAACCAAACCCCACCTCTGTTGCCCAGCTGGCAGCCCAGTGGTCACTCCCGAGGTTAATCCAGAGCCAGGAAGAGAGCAAGGCTAGGGTGGTAAGGCTCCAAAGAGGACATCCCAAGGCGGCAGTCACACGCACCCAGAGCACCTCCATGTCCCTGAGCTCTTACTGTCACCTACCTCCTGCTTCAGCCTTCACCATTCCCTTGATGTAGTTTGCACCAAACACAGGCTGCTTGATCTCACAGTCTTTCATCAGATAAAACGGCATCATGAAGGACTGCATGGCGTCCCTCCCCTTGGACAGAAAGATGACCTGCAGGGAGAGAGGTCGAGGGCCATCAGCACCTGAAGCACAGCCCCTCTGCCAGCGCCTCCTGCTGCTGCCTGTGTGTGATGAGTCCCCCCCCCCCCCCCCCCCCCCCCCCCCCCCGTCTGGCAGCCTCAGGGCTCTCTGCCGACAGCAACAGCGTATGTGAGGAGGACAGACTGCACCATTTAAGTGGCAGTGTAGAGGTGGCGGAGGTGGTGTGTAAGCGTAGGGGCCTGCAAAGCTAGGGAGGAGCAGGTGGAGCGAGGCAGGGAAGGATTCTTGAAAGGGGGAGTCTACGGCCTGAATTCTGCGGGATTGAGAATGATGGCATGGCTGGGACTGGGGCGTTAGCTCCCAGGAAAAAGGGGGCTATTGTAACCTTCCCACAGACGTCACCCTGCCCAAACAACAACAAGAGCATCCTGTGCTTGGAGAACCCCTTGGGTTTTAAACCCATGACTTCAAACTGTGACTGAAGACACTTAAGCCTCCAGAGGAGAGGTTTTGAGACTCTCCTGTTGGCTGAATTGTGGAGATTAAACCCTAAAAATATGTTCCTCTCCTTCTAGCTGCCTTTAAGACTAAGTCTTGAGTAGCTACAGGGAGCGATCCTTTTCCAAGAACATCTACTTGTGTTTCTCTATGTCTGGGTCCCAGTGAGTAATGCCTGGGCAAGGCCCGTTCTGCAGTCTGGCATTTCTCACTGCAGGGCGCTGCCAGGCTCTCTGCCCAGTACGGAGGCTGCGGCCACCCGACTGTGTCCTGTTTATCGCCTTTACTACTCTGGATGTGCACAAGGGTTCCTGGACTACCCTTACAGAAATTGAAATGATAAGTCTCTTGCCTCCAGACCCAAGTCATCCCAGCAGCTGCATCCAAGTACATGGAGATGTTGCAGCAGCAGCTCTGGAATTGGCAATGGATTCGCTGCCCAGTGGTCAGTTTAGCTGCACAAAGAGCTTGGTGGTTCTAGAATCCAGGAGCATGTGACAGGGAAGCAGGCAGCGTGAGGCACTAACATTCACCAGAGTTCAAAGGCCACTTGATTCACAAGGCTGAGGCAAACCTAAGACTAAGACTCACATCACCTCCAAGAGTAATGAGCCTCCAAACCAACCGCCTTGCTGTGCAACTCACCCGGTAAGGGGTAAGATAGACAGTGCCTTTCTTGGTCCCTTTGAAGGCCTCTGGCACGTTCTTCATATCATTGAATGTAAGTTCCACATGATCATAGGACATTAAGATGCTGTGATAAGAAAAGAGGAAAGGCCCCAGTGAGTCAGTATGGAGATGTGATGTAACCCCCAGACACCAGCCCTCCTCCCAAGCAGCTGCCTGCACATCATCTCTCTTAACTGTCTAGACAGTGCTATGTTGAAACCATTAATATAGCCACGGAATAGATGAGCAACTTAGGGTTCTACAGAATTTCCCAAAGCCCACCTACACAGCCCCCAAATGACCAACACAGTAGAAGAGCTGCAGGGCTCAGCTACCATCCCTCAAGGCAGGTTAGATTATCTGGGTTAACTCTTATATTTTCTTTTAAGTTCTTGTGATAGGTGATCTGTTTTTTGGGATTTTTTTTTCCAAGCCCAATATATAAACATGTCTAAGCCATGACTCTGCACATTACAAAAGGGCTTCCTTCATGGTTCTTCTTTTTTTTTTTTTTTTTTTTTGAGACAGAGTCTCACTTTGTTGTCTAGGCTAGAGTGAATGCTGTGGCATCAGCCTAGCTCACACCAACCTCAATCTCCTGGGCTCAAGCGATCCTACTGCCTCAGCCTCCCAAGTAGCTGGGACTACAGGCATGCGCCGCCATGCCTAGCTAATTTTTTCTGTATATATTAGTTGGCCAATTAATTTGTTTCTATTTATAGTAGAGATGGGGTCTCGCTCTTGCTCAGCCTGGTTTCGAACTCCTGACCTCGAGCAATCCGCCCGCCTCAGCCTCCCAGAGTGCTAGGATTACAGGCGTGAGCCACCGCGCCCGGCCCAAGGTTCTTTTAAACTTGGGATTCTTAAGCTGGGTCTTCAGGGACATCTGTCCATGAAGCCTTTGAGATGATCATGTATGTGCATTTTTTCTGAGAAGAGAGAAGTCCATAACTTTCATCATTGTCAAAGGGGTTCATGACTAGAAAAATAAAGTTTCACTATTTTAAATATCAAATTTTGATTCCTGGACTTAAACTTCAATTAACACAGACACTTATTCAGGCATGAGACTGAAGCACTTTCCAAAACAAGGCACACCCTTATTTAGCAGCACTGAGTCCTAAGCCATGTAGAAGACCCAGTGGGATAGATATATTCCTGTCCCAGAAAAGTCCTACTGAGAGAGAAAGAAAAACAGTCCCCAGAGATGTTACCAAGTGGCATCAAAAGCTGCCCAACCCTGGGAAATGACTCGCACACAGAGATGCAACAAACCAGTAAGCAATGTGAGGTTTCTCTGATTACATGATAAAAAGGTTCAAGTTCACATGGTTCCTTTGTCTGCTCCCTCCTCCCCAATATCACCACTTTCTTGACTGGGTAAGGGTTAAGTGGGAAAGAGAACTAGTACAAAAAAAGAGAAGGAGCCGGGCGCGGTGGCTCACGCCTGTAATCCTAGCTCTCTGGGAGGCTGAGGCGGGCGGATTGCTCAAGGTCAGGAGTTCGAAACCAGCCTGAGCAAGAGCAAGACCCCATCTCTACTATAAATAGAAAGAAATTAATTGGCCAACTAATATATATATATATATATATATAATTAGCCGGGCATGGTGGCACATGCCTGTAGTCCCAGCTACTTGGGAGGCTGAAGCAGAAGGATTGCTTGAGCCCAGGAGTTTGAGGTTGCTGTGAGCTAGGCTGACGCCACGGCACTCACTCTAGTCTGGGCAACAAGCGAGACTCTGTCTCAAAAAAAAAAAAAAAAAGAGAGAAGGATAGCTTAGAGAAAAGAAGTAATTACAAGGAACAGGTTGGGCCCATCAGACTCTGAGCAGGTAAGATGGAGGGAAAGCCAACATTCTGAGGTCTGGGTCACCCTAGGTGTTCTCCTCTGACTCATCAAGTCTTCCCAGGTGACAGGTTGGCTGGGTGCTAGCCTTAGCTGGTTATGAGGCTCTAACTCCATCATGGCTCCCTTGGAGACTCAGGTTCCTCCTAAGTTCCATCTGCCTTTAAGAGGCGATTTAGGGTTGGCACAGTTCAAACCAGGGCTGGCTGGTCTGGTCTGGTCTGATTCTCAATACTCCAGGAGCAAAAGGAGAGAGAAGCCATCCACGGAGCCAAGAGATTGGAAGAAAGACTGACTGCATTAGGCAAGGAGTGGGGAGGGTGGAGTAGAAAGAACCTTGACATTAGGAGACCTCTGCCCTGCAGAGTGACCTAAGCCAACAGGCTTTCAAGAGAAAGATGCAGGGACTAACCTTTACAAGGACCCACATAGTGCCAGGAACCGTGTTAGATGTTTGATAAAAGTCATCTATCTAATATCACCTGTGAGGCCTCAGTTTCTTACCTGGAACCTGAGCGATTCTGGAATATAGTGTAAGGCTGTACATTGGTAGTTAATCCTATTAACTTTGGAGTCAAGACTCCTTTACTGGAATTTGCCATCTCTGTTACAGAGCTGTGATCTCAGCAAGTTACTTAACCTCTCTGGGCCTCACTTTCCCCACCTGTGAAATGTGTATGCAATAGTTTCTGCCACAAAGAATTATGTATTAAAGAAGGTAGAAGAGACGCTGTGCCTGACACGTTGTAATGTAGTAAACGTCCAATAAATGACAATTATTTTTGTTTGAGGCTCCTCCTAGCTCTTAAAGTCACAATTCCGGGAAGGGGCTCAAGAACCACCCCTATGCCCCACTTGTCGCCCCAAACCCTGTCCCATCCAGCCGCCCCGCCCATCCCCCACCCCCACCGCCCCAGCTGATCGCCACACCCCGGCCCCTCCCCCACGGCCCACCCAACCTTCCAGCCCCGCCCCCAGCCGTTACCCACCCCCACCGACAGCACTCCATCAATTTTCCCTCTCCACAGGTTTATTCCCTACTGCCCGCAGCCCACGGACCACCGCCCACATTCTTGACACCCAAATTTTGGTCCTCCAGAATCCTTCCGCAGTGTCCTCACCTCTCCGTGTTGTTCACGATCACTCCGCCGCCCTCCGAATGATTCTTGTTGAGCGCCATAGTCTCTCCGAAAGGGGTCCCGAGACTCGCAACGCAGTGCGCTTGCGCCCCTCTTCGGCCCGCCCCTAGTGGCGTCGTTCGTATTAGAGTCAGCCAATCACAGCTCCTGTGCGGAGGCTGGACCAACCACCTGACCCCGGGTGTCACGTGGTAATAGTTTACTCCCTCTCCCCTCCCCCTAGTTCCGCCTGCATCACAAACCAGTTGAAGACTACGATTCCCAGGAGGCATTGCTCCCGCATCCTCCATCTCTTCCTCTGCTAGGGGAAGGTTGCATTCTGGAACTTGTAGTCTCTCCTAGGCCTGGCGCTTCTCCACTGTTTGCAGAACCAATCGGATTGTGCACGCCGCACCCCGCCTCCTCAGTGGGACCGGAATAAACAGTTTGGTCCCTCACAGGGGCGTAATCCTAAAGGCGCTTGGACGCTTACTGAGGGAGCCCACGCAGACACAGCCCGGCGTGTGACACGCTGAGCAGTCACTTAAATGGGGCGTCGTCGCTCTGAGCAGACGTTTATGGTGCACTTCCTGCGTGACTCTGCCCCCAGACTTGGGAGTCACTGCAGCCTCATAGATGAGCCTGCGACCCAGTCTCTTCCGGGACGTGGTGGGCTGGCTGAGTCTGAATAAACTGCCACCCGTTTAACCAGACCTACCCCTGAGGCTCTAGGGTGGGCTGCGAGGATCGCCCAGGTCGGGGGACAGCATCTCCCTACCACGTTCACTGGAAGGGCGTCCACCGCACCGCCGCCTCCAGCCCAGCTGGCCTCGCGGTGGCGCTGCTCCCTCTAGAATATTCTGGTTTTATAGTCCGCCCGCCCTGCTGGGTCCCCGCTGGAAGATTTAAACAAGACCTGGAATAACTGAATGGAACTAGGCACAGTGAGAGACCCGCAGCCGGATAACATTGGCTTACAAAATAGGGCTGACTCATTTCAGCTCGTGACCCAGCGCTAGGCGTCCTCCACCGAGCAGCTGCAGTTATCTGAACTCCCCCACCTCCCAGACGAATATTTGAGGGGGAGGATAGGGGCCTTGCTTCCCACGTGGCAGTCCCTGGGTGTTGTGAATCTTAAGGGATCAGAGTTTGTTTTTAAGCACACAACCGATTTCCTGACGTGTGGCCAACTTCTTGATCCACCTGCTTGACTTGGCTTTTGAGGGAGGTTTCCTACATGAAGGAACGAAAACTGTCTCACTAGGAAAGATCGTGAACCAGCCTTCTGTGCGGTCCTGTGCAAGACCAAGTTGGACCTGGCAAGACAAGTGCTGTGAATTAAGGATGGTCATGACGAAATCTCCACATGGTTAGATTAATTTTGGCACATGCAGTCTGTGCAGCCTTTATCAAGAATTGAGTCAAACTGTATGTGTTGATAGGGAAGGGTTGTTAAGGTTTTATTAAGTACAAAATGGTGTATAAATATACTTGCATTTGTATCAAAAGTAAGATATAGGCCAGGCGAGGTATATCTCACACCTGTAATCCTAGCTCTCTGGGAGGCGGAAGCAGGAGGATGGTTTGAGTTCAGGAGTTCGAAACCGGCCTGAGCAAGATCAAGACCCGTCTCTACTATAAATAGAAAGAAATTAATTGGCCAACTAATATGTATAGAAAAAAATAGCCGGGCATGGTGGTACATGCCTGTAGTCCCAGCTACTTGGGAGGCTGAGGCAGGAGGATCGCCTGAGCCCAGGAGTTTGAGGTTGCTGTGAGCTAGTTTGATGCCACGGCACTCACTCTAGCCTGGGCAACAAAATGAGACTCTGTCTCAAAAAAAAAAAAAAAAAAAAAAGTAAGATATAGACATGAAATTTCTGGAAAGATCCACCATAAAATGTTTGTGGCATTATCCCATTGAGGCATGAGTCTGGAAATTTGGGTTTGGACTCAGTGTGGTGTGGATTGTACTCTTTTATACTGTTTCATTTTCTTTTTTTTTAAGAGACAGTATCTCCCTCTGTCATCCAGGCTGGAGAGCAGTGACACAATCATAGCTCACTGTAGCCTCAAACTCCTGGGCTCAAGTCATCCTCTCTCAGTTGGAACTACAGGGTGTGCCACATGCCCAGCTAATTTTTTTTTTAATTTTTTGTATGCCCAGATCGGTCTCAAACTCCTGGACTCAAGCAATCTTCTCACCTTGGCCTCCCAAAGTGCTGGGATTACAGGCATGAGCCACTGTTTAATTTTTTTACTATGTGCTTTTTAAATATTAATAATATTGGACAGCTAAAAATATATAGAAAAAAAAATTAACTGGGCATGGTGGTGCATGCCTGTAGTCCCAGCTACTTGGGAAGCTGAGGCAGGAGGATCACTTGAGCCCAGGAGTTTGAGGTTGCTGTGAGCTAGGCTGACGCCATGGCACTCTAGCCTGGGCAACAAAGTGAGACTCTGTCTCAAAAAAAAAAAAAAAAAAATTAATACATTTTAAAAAGACAGGAAAAATTAACTCAGCAATAGGTATGCAAGAATGCTGCTATGAAGACCGGAATGGGAAGGTGGGGACAACTGTCCTGCCCCACCCCCACTCCTTTACTAAACTAGGTTGGAGGCAGAGGCAGATCCATCTTGGGGGGGGGCTTGAAGCTTGTATAATTTTGGAGGCTATTTATAAGAAATGAAATGCACAGTTATGGATACACAGTGTGGTGGCCACCTAGAGGCCTCCTGACAGGAGGGGAAATGTCATGAAGAGGAAGTCGAAGCGGAGAGAGATAGCAGGCTTAACCAATTCCGGCTAGAATGTCCAACATTTGCAAGTTTTATAAAAACATACGACCATGTGAACACATTGCTAGGGCTGCTCCCATGCCTGGGAAGGGAAATTGGTCATTTCCAGTACTCACACAAGGGCCTCAACGACAGTTCCTTGCTGAACGTGGTCGCCAGTAAGACGCCTCTGGGCCCAGGTCTCAGTACTCAGACCTCTCCTCCTGCCTTGTACCCCACTCTGCCTGTTTCCAGTAATGCTCTCTTTTGCTGAGCTGTAATTGCTCGTGTTCTCCAGACCGGAGCTTCCTAGGTGGTGCAGGAAGAAGGGGTGTGGATATGGCTGAGACACCAGCCAGGCAGAAGCTGTGTGGCTGAATCAATGAACCATCACCTCTTTTTTTTTTTGAGACAGAGTCTCACTTTGTTGCCCAGGCTAGAGTGAGTGCCGTAGCATCAAACTAGCTCACAGCAACCTCAAACTCCTGGGCTCAAGCGATCTTACTGCCTCAGCCTCCCGAGTAGCTGGGACTACAGGCATGCGCCACCATGCCCCGCTAATTTTTTCTATATATATTAGTTGGCCAATTAATTTCTTTCTATTTATAGTAGAGACAGGGTCTCGCTCTTGCTCAGACTGGTTTCGAACTCCTGACCTCGAGCAATCCGCCCGCCTCGGCCTCCCAGAGAGCTAGGATTACAGGCGTGAGCCACCGCGCCCAGCCGAACCATCACCTCTTGACTCCCAAGAAGATTCATCTGTTTGCACCAGTGACCCAAACAAATATTATTTGTGCTGAACAAGTAATCATTTTCTATGTGTGTCATGCCATTAAAAAGGTTGGCAAACCGTTTACCAGATGAAGACTTTCAATGTGTTTTATCCTGACCCATAGTAAGAAACATATTTTATGTTAAGACCCGGCACACACATATACATTTATAAGTGAAACTAAAAAAGTAAAAACCTGTTTGGGACTGAAAGAGTAAAAATCAGCTCAAACAGAAAACACAGGCCAAGGTCATGCTGCTGTTATAAAATGCCATGGTGCCCCCTCTTTCAGCCAGGGCTGCTTTCTTACTGGTGACACCCATAGACCAGCTTTGCAATTCCACCTGTCAACGGAGAGGCCCCAGCACTAAACCGCTCACCTCATGGCAGCACCCCATCCCTAGTAATTCCCTCTTCAGAGACAGCACCCACTCCAGAACTGATCTTTGCTTCTTGTAGAAGCCTTCAGAATCCAGACCTGAGGAGCCTGCTTCCCTCCTCCCTCTCCTGGATGGGGGATGGGCAGGCACCCAGTGGCTCCCCAGGTGGTTTGTGTGGGCTGGCCCCTGGCTGACTAGGTCCTAACAAAATAAGAGCATGCCAAAGTCTTACTGCAATCTTGCAAGCAAAAGAAAAGGGGCCTGGTGGTCCAATTCTAAGATTCCATCTGGGAAGGGACATTTTATAGGAAATGAGAACTGTTAGCCACTGTTAGTTCACTGGGCTTCTGACTGACAACAGCTGGGTGGGTGGGGAAGTAACTAATTTCCCAGAACAATTTTAATCCCATTAAAATTTATCTAAAAACTATTTAAACATTTTGTCATGAATGTTATTATTTTTTCCCCTACAAGGAGACTGAATTACATCAGCAGTTTTAACCACTTCGGTACCAGCGTCGACTATAGCCAATAGCCAGAGATGAATGCGCACAGTCCAGCATCGACTATAGTCGACAGCCACAGATGACCGTGCACAGCGACTTTAGCCGACAGCCGTGATATGAAGGCGCACAGCCGAGCGTCGACTTTAGCCGACAGCTGTGATATATGACTTTTCTAATTTTTCGTTTATCAAAATAAAATTGTGAACATTTAAAAATAACGTAATGAAAGCATATATGTATATGTTACCTATTCTGATATTTACATTACAAGTAAAACTGCCTGTAAAGTAAAACAAGCTTTCAGTGCTTTCAAGCTTTCCTCATCACACAAGAGCAAAACGGATTTGTTGCCAATGCACAGCACAAACTACCATGCAGACTATGAGTGCTGGCTGTGGGCAAGTTTTCTCGGCCAGTGAGTGCCGAACCGAAGTGGTTAAAAAATTGAACAAAAGGGAAAGGTAATCACTCTGTGATTATCCCTTGTGCACATTAATAAATTTGGAAGAAAAGAAAAGACTTGCCCCAGACCCCCAGGTTTAGGACTTTTTTCTTTTTGAGATGGTGGGGCATGGTAGTGGCGGGGTATTGCTATGTTGTGCAGGTGGTCTTGAACTCCTGGCCTCAAGGGATCCTCCCAGCTCAACCTCTTGAGTATCTAGGACTACAAGTGCCTGCTACCTCACCCTGCTTGATTTTTATTTTATTTTATTATTTATCTATTTTTAAAAGATTTTTGAGACAGAGTCTTGCTTTATCACCCAGGCTACAGTGCTGTGACATCATCATAGCTCACTGCAACCTTGATCTCCTAGGTTCAATCAACTCTCCTGCCTCGGCCTCCAGAATAGCTGGGACTACATGCATGTGCATGCCACCATGCTCAGCTAATTTTAAAATTTTTTGCAGAGATGCAATCTCCCTCTGTTGCCCAGGCTGGTCTGAAACTTCTGGCCTCAAGCGATCCTTCCACCTCAGACTCCCAAAGTGCTGGGGTAATAGGCATGAGCCACTGGGCCTGGTCTGATTTTTATTTTATAGTGTCCTAAAGGTTTGTATCAGTGTGATTTAGGTGCTTTTCAATCTCTTAGTGTGGCGGGATAGGGATATTAATGTTTGCTTCTCTCTTTGCACAGTGGGAGATTCAAAAGGCTGAGAAAAGGCCAGGCGCTGTGGCTCACGCCTGTAATCCTAGCTCTTGGGAGGCCGAGGTGGGCGGATTGCTCAAGGTCAGGAGTTCGAAACCAGCCTGAGCAAGAGCGAGACCCCCGTCTCTACTATAAATAGAAAGAAATTAATTGGCCAACTGATATATATATATAAAAAATTAGCCGGGCATGGTGGCGCATGCCTGTAGTCCCAGCTACCCGGGAGGCTGAGGCAGAAGGATCACTCGAGCCCAGGAGTTTGAGGTTGCTGTGAGCTAGGCTGACGCCACGGCACTCACTCTAGCCTGGGCAACAAAGTGAGACTCTGTCTCAAAAAAAAAAAAAAAAAAAAGGCTGAGAAGTTTTCTTCCTCCTCGGTCAGGAGGTAGCCCTGCTCCCTGGGTGGCCTCACGGCTTCTCCAGCAGTTTCTTTCTGAGCGCTGGCTGAGCACAGAGGTTGTCAGATACTTAGAAGATGCGAAGGCCCAGGCCTTTGTCTAGGAGCCACGGACTGTTGTGTGCAGCTGGGGCTGTAGGAGCCAGAGGGCTGGAAGGGGCCAGGGACTAGCCGGAGAGGGAAAGGGGCGCCTTCCAAAGCCAGGGGATAGGAACAGAGCTGAGGGGTCCTCTAGTGGTAGAGACCCCCCAGGCCTGCTCCCAGGCAGCAATCCCTGCAGTGGCGTATGGTTGTGGGGGTGGGGAGGCCTGAAGGCCAAGAACAGTAGTTTGGGGTTGTGTTAAAGGGTCCAGTCAAGAGATAGAAGCCCACAAGCTATTCAAATGGAAAGATTTACAATGATAATCAACTAGCTATAAAATTAGCTAACCAGATAACTGAAAATCAGGTGAAAAAAGAATTTTCAGGTGACATGGAGGTAGCAACCACAAGAAGCAGCCCCCAAGCCTGGGGTTGGGGGACCAAAAGGCAACGTTGGAATCATTAAAGCAGAGGCTTGCAGGAGGAGCGCCAGGGAACTAAAACCCAGCCCTGTGAGGAGGGGGCACGGCCGGCCGGTGCTGGTGCCTGTGAAGGGGCTCAGACTAGCTGGTTCTGCAAGGCTTGGCAAAAGCAGACACTGGATTCAGCTGCTGCTGAGGAACCGCAGCTGCCCCCGCGAGGCAGCGTTCCTGGGAAGCGCAGGTGAAGTGAGCAGGCAGGAAGCAGCCCGACCCGCTCCAGCCCTGCCGGCCTTTCTAGCGCCCCCTGTTGGCAGAGCCTGGCAGGGAGCAGCGGGCAGCAGAGAAACCTGTCTCTCAGAGGCCTGGCCAGAGCGTCACAGAGTTTAGTGGGTGGTTGTTAGAGGTTGAATTGTGTACCCCCCCCCAACCATATATTGAAGTCCTAACCCCCAGCACCTCACAAAGCGACCTTATTTGGAAATAGTGCTGTTGAAGACATATTTAAGGGTGAGGTCATTAGGGTGGGCCCCAATCCAGTGTGACTGCTGTCCTCGTAAGAAAGGGAAACTCGGACACAGGACATGCACACGGGGAGAACGCCATGCAAGGACAAAGGCGGAGACCTACAGGCCAAGGATTGCTAAATATCGTCAGAAGCCCGAGAGAGGCGAGAGGCAGGGGTGGAGTCTCCCTCACAGCCGGAGAAGGAACCACCCCTGCTGGCACCTTGGTCTCGGACGTCTGGCCTCCAGCACCGTGAAACAATACATTTCCATTGTCCGAGCCATCTAGTTTGTGCTACTTTGTTTGACAGCCCTTGCCAATTAGCATGATGGATTTGGAGCGGAGATACAATAGCTTGGCACATCCCCAACAGTGGTTGGCGAGGGGGGCAGGGCGAGTAGAGCCTCAGCCCCGCCCTGGGCTGGGACAGTGGGCGTCTCCGCAGACGGCAGGTGAGAAGCTCTCCCATCCTCCGGGCACCATGGAAACTCCATATTATTATTCTACGGGGGTTGGGGGGAGTGAAAACCCCCAAAACATGCCTGAAGTTGAATTTCTCAACCTTCTTGGCAAAGGACAGCTCATAACTGAATTTTACTTGATTTAGGAAAAATACCAGAATGGACATTTCTTGTACCTAAGTGTTAGGGAACAAATTTGTGCCTGAGATATTAAGTTTGTTTTTTTTTTTTCCACTCGGCCAGTTGTCATCGTCCAGACAAGCTGGCAAGAGAAAGAAACCTCTCGTTAAGCCCTAACGTTCTGCCATTCGCCGCTGCCGAGCTGCTGCGCGGTGCCGGGCGAGGCGCTGGTGATGTGGACGCCGGCTATTTCTGGGTGAGTCCTCTTTGGCTGTGGATATTTCGAGAACACAAGTTCCCTGCTCCTTCATCTGGAGGCAGGGCCAGCAGCATGTCTGGGGCTGTTTCTGGTTGCTATGGCGATGGGCCCCACCCTGAGGTTCCCAGCCTGGACCTCCCAGCTCCGTCAAGTTCAGCGTCCCCCGAGGTCTGTGCTGAACGATTCCTGCTGTCGGACTGTTTATACAAACCTCTTGCTGTCCGTTTCCACTTCTGCGCCTCCAAAACCACAGAAAGCCAGAAAGAGGCGGTGTCACCTCTGAAGAGGTCCCTTGTCCCAGTACAGAGGAGCCACGGCTGCAGGGACACGTCTGCGCCAGGGGGAGCTCCAGGAGAGGAGGGACCAGGAGAGGTTCTTAGGGGTCTGGCCCTTCCCTGCTGTTTCTGAGTCCTCCCTCCCAGAGCTGGGGGGCTCCGCTCCATCTCTCTGGCAAGATGCCAGGCGGGTAGCCTTAGCCGTTCCCAGCTCCTTTTTTCCCCTCTTAGACCCATTTCTCACCAAAATAATAAAGTGATTTTTTTGAAATTTCAAAATTGTTTCTCCATGTAAGACCAGGCCATGGCTTCCTATTGCTCTTAGGAAAAGTCCAGAATCCTTACCAGGCTCTGCCCCTCTGGACCTGACCTGCTACCTCCTGCCTCTCACCCCCTGGAATGCTCCAGACAGAACCCGCACCCACGGTATTTGTCCTGCCAGCTCCTCCCTGTCCTTCAGGCCTCAGCTATCCCTTCTTCTGGGCAGGTCATCCCTTGAAATGTCCCTCCCTTCCCCAGCCCCATTAGGGCTCCTTTCCATGTTTCCATGGCCACTGTCCTTTTCTTTTTCCTTTATTTGTTTTCTTTTTTTGGGGGGTGGGGTGATAAAATATACATAACATACAAGTCACCATTTTAATCATTTTTAAGCATACAGTTCAGTGGCTTTAAATACATTCACATTACTGTGAAACGATCACACCAGCCATCTCCAGAACTTTTTCATCTCCCCAAAAAGAAATTTTGTCCCCAGCCCGGGCGAGGTGGCTCGCGCCTGTAATCCTAGCACTCTGGGAGGCCGAGGTGGGCGGATTGCTCGAGGTCAGGAGTTCGAAACCAGCCTGAGCAAGAGCGAGACCCTGTCTCTACTATAAATAGAAAGAAATTAATTGGCCAACTAATATATATAGAAAAAATTAGCCGGGCATGGTGGCGCATGCCTGTAGTCCCAGCTACTCGGGAGGTTGAGGCAGAAGGATTTCTTGAGCCCAGGAGTTTGAGGTTGCTGTGAGCTAGGCTGACGCCACGGCACTCACTCTAGCCTGGGCAACAAGCAAGACTCTGTCTCAAAAAAAAAAAGAAAAAAGAAAAGAAAAGAAAAAAAGAAACTCCATCCCCGTTAAACACTAACTCCCCATTCTGCCCCTGGTAACCCCGTTCTACTTCCTGTGAGTTTGACTTCTCTGGGCACCTCACATAAGTAGAATCATACAGTGTTTGTCTATCCGTGACTGGCTTATTTCAGTTCGCATGATGTCTTCCAGGTTCATCCAAGTTGTACCATTTGTTCAGAATTTCCTTCCTTTTTAAGGCTGAATAATATTCCATTGTATGGATCGACTACATTTTGCTGGTCTGTTCATCTGTGGATGGACACTTGGATTGTTTCCACCTTTTAGCTATTGTAAATAATCCTGCTTGAAACACGAGCGTGCAAATATCTGTTAGAGACTCTGCTTTCGATTCTTTCAGATACACACCCGGCAGTGGAGTCGCTAAGCTTTTCTTTTATTTAATGGTACTTATTCCAGCTGCAATGATCAGGTGGCCCTTTGTGTGGTGCCTGTGCAGGCAGGGGCATCTCCGCTTCGGACGCCCTGCTGCATCTCTCGCACTGAGCACAGCACCCCACGCGGATCAAATATTGTTGAATGAATGAGCGAAAGTTTATAATCTTAACAGGTGGGGCGAAATGTACTGTCTTGGCAGACTTGGGTTTGGGATCATCTTAGCTCCTGAAAAACAATCCCGGGTATCCCCCAAGGATTGACACATCTTCGAAGAGTCTCAAATTTACTCAGTTATTCGGAGAAATAATAATAACATTTATCGAAACCTTGCTCTATGCCGGGATTATCTCATTTCATCCTCAAAGCAATGCTGTGTGGTTCTACTCTTATCTCTATTGGACAAGTGAGGAAACTGAGGCATAGAGGGGCTCAATCCGTTGCCCAGAGACATGAACTCTGGAAATGGTTGAAGTGGAATTTTTAGGCAAGACTTTTTTTTTTTGAGACAGAGTCTTACTCTGCTGCCCTGGCTAGAGTGCCATGGCGTCAGCCTAGCTCACGGCAACCTAACTCCTGGGCTCAGGTGATCCTCCTGCCTCAGCCTCACGGGTAGCTGGGAGTACAGGCATGTACCACCATGCCTGGCTAATTTTTTCCATATATTTTTAGTTGGCCAATTAGTTTCTTTCTATTTTTAGTACAGACAGGGTCTCACTCTTGCTCAGGCTGGTTTCGAACTCCTGACCTTGAGCGATCCTCCTGCCTCGGCCTCCCGGAGTGCTAGGATTACAGGCATGAGCCACCAAGCCCGGCCCAGCCAAGACTTTTTGATTCCACTACTCATACACAAAACCATTCTCCAAGGCTGGGACAGAAAAGCATTGTTCTTAATATTAAAGCAAAATTGGAGATATTATGGAGTAAAATTCAAAATTTGAATGTCATTGAAAGATAAAGTACACAGAACATGAGAGAATCTTTCTACCTGCCCCAGTGCCTGGCCCCCTGTGCTGCAAAGGCTTCTCCGGCCCCTTCTCTCGGAGCAGTTTGGAAGAACATTGAGACTTTCCATCCCAGGTGAAGCCCGTGAGGACCACCCGGGGCCTCCTGCATCTTCCAAAAGACCTCACTGTGCGGACGGGGAGTGACTTGTCTTCCAGAGTTTGAATGTTGGCATCAAATGGGAACGTGAGTGTTGGCTGAGAGCACACAGACCCTGCAGCTAAGTGCCACAGTAGTCCCCTGTTATTCCTGGTTTCACTTTTCAAGGTTTTAATTACCCATGGTCCCCTGCAGTCCAAAAATTATTAAATGGAAAATTCCAGAAATAAACAATTCCTAAGTTTTAAATTGTATGCCGTTCTGAGTACTGTGATGAAATCTAGTGCTGTCCTGCTCTGTCCTCGGGCCCGTGAATCATTTCTTTGTCCAGCAGATCCACGCTGTCACGCCGTCCATCCATAAGTCACTCAGAACCCGTCTCTGTTAGCAGATGGAAAAACATAGCATATATTCATGCCTGTAATCCTAGCGCTCTGGGAGGCCGAGGCAGGAGGATTGCTCAAGGTCAGGAGTTTGAAACCAGCCTGAGCAAGAGCAAGACTCCGTCTCTACTAAAAAATAGAAATGAATTGGCCAACTAAAAATATACAGAAATAATTAGCCAGGCATGGTGGTGCATGCCTGTAGTCCCAGCTACTTGGGAGGCTGAGGCAGAAGGATTGCTTGAGCCCAGGAGTTTGAGGTTGCTGTGAGCTAGGCTGATGCCATGGCACTCTAGCATGGGCAACAGAGTGAGAGTCTGTCTCTCCCCCCCACCAAAAAAAATAATAATAACATAGCATATAGTTCAGCCCCATCTTCCTGGCCAGGCCTGGGTTTAGCTAGTATGGGGTCCAGCCTCATCCTCTCTACCTGGGAGGAGGGAGGTCGAGGAAGCCTCTTGGGAGTGCTCCTTGGGCCTTGGGAAGGGAGAGAAGAGGGGGAGAAGAGAGGGGAGAGGACTGGAGCCCCTTTCCTCCTGGAGTGCGGGGAGGCAGGGGTGCCCGGCCGGCCGGCGTGCAGCTGCCGGAGGGGAGCACGCTCCAGTCCCTGTCTCGGGCGCTGTCTGGCTCTCTGGCGCTCCCGTTCCCACGGAAACAAAGCTCAAGTGGAGGTTGGCTCCCCGCCTGCCCCGAGGAGCCAGATTTGGCCAAAGCACCACAGCCTCAGCAACCCCCTCACCCCTCCACCATTGTCCGGGTTCGGCAGGAGCTTCTGAGACCCAGACCCTCCGGCAGCTCTGCCAAGGGCTCTGGTGACCGTGGGAACCAGGGCCCAGCCTGTGACAGCTCTGATGCAAAACAGTGCTGGGAAGCAGGGCTGTGCGTGTGTGTGTGTGTGTGTGTGTGCATGTTTACACATTTCTGAGTGCGGGACACACTTAAGCCATGCAGTATGGAGAAAGCGGGTAACCTTGGGCGGCCTCTCAATGTCTCTGTGCCTCAGTTTCTCCATCTGGATATAGTAGTGGGAGGAGAAAGTTGAGACTAAATTTGTGATTTTCTAATTTTTTTCTAACAGTTTCTTTTTCTTCAAGCAATCTTGAATAAAACAAATAAAGTCTTCCAAAGTGTTGGTGGGGTGCTGAGGGGGGACCCACCTCCAGCTTCCTCCAGCCCACTCTGCCTCGGTGTTCCTCCTCCTAGATCTTCTCAGGACGTTGTTGGAAAAGTCACTGGGCTGGAGCCACATGCACATACATAGGCATGCACCCAGGCAGAGGGACAGTCACACACACACACACACACACGCACGTGCACTCCGTCCCAGCTTTAGCATTGTCCTAGAGTCACAGAGGAAGTACAGGGCTGTGGCTAACATCCCAGACTCAGGATTCTGCAACAAATCTTGGGGTCGGAAGAGCCAGCCCCTTGCTAGCTGTGCAGCTGTGAGCGAGCCGTCCCAGCTCTGAGCTGTAAAGCTGTCATGCTGGGATTTGGGATTAAGATCCTTGTGTCACAAAGCCCCATGCAAGTCTTTGAAGGCTGGAAATCACTGCAGGTGGCACATTCGCTGAGTGGCTGTGGCTGTAGCCACAGACATGACCAGTCAGGCCCGAATTCCACTGAGGAAGTACCAGCTCTGTCCAGCTCATGTTCCAGGACATGCCAAGGCTCCCTGAGGGTTGGGGTCCAGAGGGTGACCTGGCAAGGACAGCCTGTGGGGTGGAGAGTGCCAAGCTGGGGGAGGAGATGAGCCAGCAGGTGGAGGGGAGTGGGGGGGAAGGGGGGAGGAGGGCCCTGTGCTGGGGGAGGGCCTGCCCCACCAGCCCCCTCACAGGGTGAGCTGGGGACCTGTGGCTACCAAGGGAACCGTGTTGAAAACATCGGGAGCAAGGAGGCCCCGCCCGGAAAAACAACATCCTGGCTGCTGGGCCTAAAGCAGGCTCCTCGGGAGGGGCTATTTTTAGCTGCCAGGGCCCTGGGCTGGACTTGTATGGCCTTGCTGTCTGGCTGCATAACTCACCCCGTCAGTCCTGCCAGACCTTGAGGCGCTGTCTGAAAGGCCTCTCCCTGTGCCCCTGCCCTGGGGGTGCACCTGGGTCACAGGGAAGCCAGGGAGGAGGGAGCTGGCCCGGAAACACACTGGCCCTGTAGCCTCAGGGCACCCCGGGCCTGGCTAGGGCTCTGGGCCCCCCTAGAAGAAAGGCAGAGGCTCTCCTGAGGCAGGACTTAGGTCCCTTTATTGTAGATGCTCTCAGCTCCAGCCACACCCTGGGGGGGTCTCAGCCAAGGCCCTCCCTGGGCCGAGAAGCGGTGTGTGTGAAAGAGGCTCCAAGTCTCAAACTCCCTTGCCCCACCCAGAGTCCTGCCCTGCTCCTGGGGCTGTGATGTCTGCATTTAGTTCTGGGCACAAACAAAAGGCAGGTCCAGAGCTAGGCTGTGGCATCAAGGCTGAAAATAGCAGGTGGGAGCCAGGCCAGCCCAAGTACTCCAGCAGCCAGGTGGGAGTCGCCACCTCTGGCTGCCCCTGCCTGAAACCAGGGAGTGGGGGGTGCCCTGAGGTGCAGGCACCGTTTCAGCGCCAAGGCTCTCGTTTCCAACAGGAATCCTGGGCCCAGGGGCTCTGGAAATATGAGTGGTTCTGGGAATCCTCGGTGGGTGGAGAAGGATGGAAAGGAGCCGGCAGTCAACAGTGTTTATTGTGCACCTACTACACACCAGGCACTGTTCTAGAAACCTGGAAAAGAAGGGGTCAGAGTAGCTTGGATCTGTCCAGGCCTGCCGGGGGACAAGGCTGTGGGGACCTCCTTTCTGAGAGGCAGAAGGCCAAGTGTATGGAAGGTGGAGGCCTCTAGAAACAAGAAGGCGAGGCGTGTGGGACTCCCAGGCTGGTGCCTCCCCTGGGGAGGACGAGGTCCCGGAGGAGCCGACACTGCCGCGGGAGGGCTGCGCCGGGCATCACCTCCTCTTCAGCACGGAGATGCAGGACTTCTTGAGGGGCCCGATCTGCAGATGGGCGTCCACGCTCTCCAGGAAGAAGGCAGGCTTGAGCCTGTGCGCGAAGAGCCCCGCAAAGTGGCTGTCCAGGCGGCTCTGGAAGGGGTCGGTGGGGGAGGCCAGGGCGCCACTCCGGCGGGGCCGGGAGGCCTTCAGCCTCCGCAGGAGGCTCACCTTGCCATCCCGCACGGCGTAGAAGGCCAGGGCGTGGTCGGCGTATTCCAGGCAGACGCCCACAGTGGGTGAGAAGGGCTGGGGCAGGGGCGCCTCCAGCCCGTGGAACCAGACGGAGAAGCTGCGCCCGTTCCACTGCAGGCAGCAGGAGTGGGCGTTGCGGCCCAGCCGGCCCCGGTCGTAGGGCTCTTGGGGGGAGAAGCCTTCGGCCATGACGCCCACACTGACCCAGCCCTCGATGATCTCCACCTCCCAGTAGTAGGTGCCCCGGTCCAGGGCGCCCTCGCCCAGCACCTGCTCACAGTGGGTGAAGCGGGTGGGCGACTCGGGGTAGTTGATGGGACACAGCACCCTCTTGACACCTTTGGTTCCAAACAGCTGCAGGAACTTGTCTGCCGTGTCGCTGTCCAGGTCCACGATGTAGGCGACTGATCCCAGGGACAGGAGACAGGGCAGGGCTCAGGACCAGGCGCAGCTGGGACGGCTCCTCCCCTAGCTGCCACCTCCCCAAAACGCGGCCTCTCCCTCCTTCCCAACCAGCCTGACTCAGTGCCGCTGCAGACCACGCCAGGAGCTGGCCTAGTTCACCCCCGAACTACGGAGAGGACTTCAAACCCTCTTGAGCCAGGGCCCGGCAGGAGAGGGGGCCCAGGCATCCACTTACACTTGAGGAAATAGTCCCGGGGGGCTTCACTCTCCAAGTGGTTGTTGCTGTCGGGGTCCTGGGACTCGGCGTCGGCTGCAGCAGAGGAAACGTGAGGAGCAGCCCCCCCGACGGCCCCTCTGAACCTGTGGCTGCAATTCCTTCTCCCCCTCCTCCCAGAGACCCGAGCCACCTGGCGACAGGCACACACTCACATAGGGCACCCCGTGCTCACACCCTCCTTGGTGCCTGAGTTTTGCCCCTTGCCCACTGCTGCCTGGGCCTCAGCCCCGCTGAAGCTAGAGGGTGGGCTGGGAGAAGCCTCTAGACTGTGGCCAAAGGGGCTGACTGGTCACCACAGGGTGGTGGCTCCAGTTGCTGGCAGGGTTTGGGCCCCTCCCTGTGCCAGGCACAGTTTTCCTCCTCCACTCCTGGAGGGGCACCAGGCCTGGGGGCCCATGCGGGAGACGGGGAGAAGGTGAGTCATGTGGGGGGGGGCCCACCTTCCAAGCCCGGCTTCTGCAGCCCGTCCTCATCGCTGTCCAGCCCCCGAAGCTGCTCCCACTGGCTGGCGCAGGCCTCGGCCAGCACGTCCCTCACTCCCCGGACTGCTTGGGATGACTTGGTGAAGCTGAGCTCCCTCGGGGGGCCGGGCCCAGGGCCGCACCCCTCCTCCAGCGCCAGCCTTAGTGCCAGCAGCTCCTGTGCCAGACAAGTGCCTGTTCAAGCTCTGCTGGCCCCAGCTGCTCCTGGTGGGGGGCGGACAGCTCTGCCAGGAGGCTGGTGTGGCCTGGAAGGCCGGGCCCCCACTGCCCCTCCTCCCACCCGTTCCCCCCACCCCTCTTCCCTCCATGGCCCCCAGAGCAGCCCCCACCTGCAGGAAGCTGACTGAGTCGGCCTCGGGGACCTGACTGAGGTTGTGGCGGGCCCGGCTCAGGCGGCTGCGCTGTTCCTCCTGTCGCCGCAGGTCGCCCTGGGAGCGGCCCAGCATGGCTGCCACTCCCTCCTCGATGAAGCCAAGCACCTGGGTCTGGAAGCCCTGCAGGGTGGCCGTGGCCTCCGCAAACAGCCGGCTCACCCTCTCACGCTCTGCCACGGCTGCGCTCTGCACAGGACAGTGGGGACAGCAATGAGGACAAAGGACAGTCCTGGACATGGCTGCATCCTCCCCTGACCCCACCTCCCCGCCCTGCCCTCTTGGGGGGATAGAGAGGCCAGCCTGAGCCTGTCCTGGATCTGTGACACTCATGCTGGTGGGGACACGCAGTGCCCTGAGCACAGGCTTGCTTGGAGCGGGTTGCACCATGCTGAAAGCTCACCTGCCAGGAGCCCGTGCAGAAGAGGACAGGGATGAGGACTGGGGGTTGGGGCTGGTGGGTAGAGGGTAGAATCTGACCTTGATGAGGGCCACCGTGCGCCGGGACTGTGCAATGCTGGCACCTAGCTCGTCCATGCGGTCCTCCACGGCGCTCAGGACTTTGGGCTGCTCGGCCTGTGGATGACACCCTCCATGAGTACAGAGTCTGGCAGAGGCTGCAGCCCTGCACCGGGGTCCCAGGCCTCCCCAGGGAAGAGGAGAAGGGCAACCAGGGAATGCTACTGTGCATGGGTAGGCCTGGGAGTGGCCATGATGTCCCACAATATGCCAGAGGTGCCTCCAGCCCAGGCTGGAGCCGTTCCCAAGTGCCTGGTGGGAGCACAGGCTGACCGGTGTCCCCAGCCCTCTCTGAGCAGCAGGGCTACTGCAGGCCCTTCCGGGTCTCAGTGTTGCTCTGTGAGCTTGACAACTTCCAGTAGGGAAGGCAGAGTGTGACTGCACAAGAGGGCATTTAACTGTCCTAGAGATGACTGTCCCCAAAGAGGCTGCCTCCCCTATCCAAGCCTGAAAAAAGGGGATTCCGGGCAAATCCCCTAGGTCTTATGAGTCACTGCTCCAGGCAGGAGAGACGGAAAATCCCAAGGCCAGAGGCGCCAAGACCGGGCTGGAGGCCAAAGGAAACTGGAGGCGGGAGGTAGAGGGACGCTGCGCACATGCTCCCACCACGGGCCCCCGGAACAGCTGGACAGAGGAGATCTGTGTGCCCTGCCCGCCCTCCGTCGCACTTCTGTCGCCAGCCACACCCATTCTAAGCCGCCGCCTCAGCGCAGGGCGAATCTGAGCTGGGACCTGCCAGAGCCCCGGGCGCATCAGCCGCGCTTCCGGAGCCCGCGGCCGGGACTCCGCGGGCCTAACCCGGCTTCCGCCTGCCTTAGCGACCCTGGCCCAGCTTTAGGTCCCCCTGCTCGCCCTTCGCGTCCTTTTCCCGATCTCACTGGTTCCTCCCTTCCCCTTCCCATCTCCACCACCGGGAGCGGATGACATTGTCGAGGCAGGAAGGGACTGCATAATCCCTCCAGTTAGAGAAGGAAATTAAGACCCAACCCGGGGAGGCTGGGGAATCCAAAGCCCTCGGCGCGCTCGCGCGGTGGTCACCCGGCCCTCCCGCAGCCGTGCCCGCGCCCACCTCCTGGAGCGCGCGCTCCTGCTCCAGCGGCACGAGCTCGTGGCCGCGGTGCTCCTGGGCGGCGCAGGCCTCGCACAGGCACACGCGCTCGGCGCGGCAGAAGCGCTCGAGCGGCCGCAGGTGGCGCGGACACAGGCTCTCCTCCAGCCGGCGCAGCGGCGGCACCAGGCGGTGCCCGCGCAGCGCGGGGCTGCGCTCGTGCGGGCCCAGGTGCGCGGGGCAGAAGGAGGCGAGGCACGAGAGGCAGGAGAGGGCGGCGGGCAGGGCCGCGCCCTCGGGGCACGCGTCGCAGCGCACCAGCTCTTCGCCCTCCGGCCACGGCTCGGGCGCGCAGGGAGCCGACGGCTCCGGGGTGCTGGGCGGCGCGCTGGGCGCCGAGGGCGCCGAGGGCTCCAGGGCCGGGGGCGGGGCGGGCCCGGGCCCAGGCCCAGGCCCGGGGCCGGAGCCCTGGCGGAGCTGCAGCAGCTCGGACAGCGTGTGGTTCTTGCGGAGCTGCAGGCCGTCGGGAAAGGGCTCCTGGCACAGCGGGCAGCGGGCCGCGCCCCCGGGCCCGCCGGCGCCACCCGCGCCGCGATGCGGCCAGAGCGCACTCAGGCAGGCGAGACAGAAGTTGTGGCCGCAGGGCAGTGTCACCGGCTCGCGGAGCGGCTCCAGGCAGATGGGGCAGCTGAAGGGCCCGCTGCTGTCCATGGCTCAGCGGCCGCCCAGGGCGCCGCGGCTCTGCTCCCGCCTGGGAGGGACCCGGACCGTTCGCGCCGCAGCGCCGCCCCCGAGGACAGGGCCAAGGGTCCGGCCCCCGCCCGCCCCCAGCTCGGCCCGCCCCTCAGCGCCGCGGGCCCCAGCCCAGACTGCGCCCGGCGGCTTCTGGGCCCTCCTGGGCGCTCCGAGCGGTCCCAGGGGAGGGTGCCCGTTAAAGGGTGTGAAAAGGGGGGCGCGGGCAGGGACTGGAGGGGCACATCGGGAGGGGGCTGGGCAGGCTGCACCCTCTCCTTGGCCAGGCTGGGGCTCCGGAGGGGCTGGGCGCGCCCAGCTGGGTCGCAGCAGCACCTTTGGGCTCCAGACCCCGCCCTAGCACCGTGAGCGAAGTTCCTGAGCTGCTGACTGCAGAGAAAATAGCTGCTGATGTCTGTATGTTTTTGCCCCTTAGCGACTCTGTTTACCCCTGAGTGGGGAAATTGGACTTTTCTAGGCCCGAAATGGGAAGTTGACGTCATCCTCCAAGGCCCCTGTGTGAGGAATTTAGTTCCGGGCCCAGGACACTCACGGGCACCTGCGCTGTGGCTGGGGCTGGGGGTTCCCCAAGTGGAGGCATTTTTAAGACTCATTCAGTTGTGCACTTAAAATGGTGCATTTTATTGTATGTAAATTCTACTTCAGTAGGGTTAATTTTTTAAAAAAATAGAATGGCAACTAAATAAAGTAGGATTGGATTATAACCCAAAGTATAAAATAAACATCCATGAGTCCACGCTGACTTAAATAAATAATTGGATAAATGACCAACGAGGGAAGACAGACACATTTCCCGAATGGAAGAATTCCAAATAATTTTCGTAGATACTTAAATGCCCACCGTCCACTATGTGGACAGTGCATAGTGACTCTTCCAAAGGGAGCAAAAGGTTTATCGTGAAGAGACCCCAAATGACCTCAGCCAGGTGATCAAGGTCAACGTCAAGAGTAATGAGTCACGCAAGTGCCCTTGGCGTGATGGGGCATGACATGATCTTCCTTCCCCAAAAGCAGTTATCCCAGTCTGATGGTGAGAAAAACAAATCCCAGTTGGGGGAGGAAACACCTGACCAGTACCCCTCAAAGCTGTCAAGGTCATCAGAAACGAGGAAAGTGTGAGAAACTGTCCCAGCCTTGAGGAGTCTAAGGAGACACAATGACTTGGGCAGGCGCGGTGGCTCATGCCTGTAATCCTAGCACTCTGGGAGGCCTAGGTGGGCGGATTGCTCAAGCTCAGGAGTTTGAAACCAGCCTGAGCAAGAAGGAGACCCGTCTCTACTATAAATAGAAAGAAATTAATTGGCCAATAAAAATATATATAAAAAAATGAGCCGGGCATGGTGGCGTCCCTGTAGTCCCAACTACTCGGGAGACTGAGGCAGGAGGATCACTTGAGCCCAGGAGTTTGAGGTTGCTGTGAGCTAGGCTGACGCCACAGCACTCTAGCCCAGGCAACACAGTGAGATTCTGTCTCAAAAAAAAAAAAAAAGAGAGGAGACACAGTGACTAAATGCAATGAGGGACCCTCCATGGGATCCTGAAACAGAAAAGGACCTAGGGAGAAACTAGGGAGATGTCAAGATATTATGGAATATAGTTAACATGAATGTATCAGTGTTGGCTCTTTAATTGTGACGCATGTATTGTAAGATGTTAATGAAGGGGAAATTAGGTGTCAGGTATATAGGGATTCTGGACCATTGTGGTAACTTCTATGAAAATTTAAAACTTCTGAAGTTAAAAGCTTTTATTTTAAAAAATAGAATAATTGAGGCAATTCATCCCACCCCCAGGCTAGCAGACCTCCTGTTGATGAGAGTCTGAAGTGGAGGGAATTTGTGTGTGGGGGGGGAGATTGAGGGGAGGATCAATCCATCTAGACTCTACAGGAAGGGGCTTGATCTTTCTTGCCCTTGAAGAAGGCCTGGTGCAGCTGCAGACCCCTTCTCAAAGCAACACTTTTAAAAGCTCACACTAGGCTGGGCAAAATGGCTCACACCTGTGAACCTAGCACTTCCAGAGGCTAGGCTGAGGGTGGGAGGATGGTTTGAGGCCAGGAGTTTACGACCAACCTGGGCAACACAGTAAGACACTTGTCTCTAAAACAATTAATTAATTAATACCACGGGCTGATGGAGGTCTAATGATGACTTTTTTTTTCTTTTTTTTTTTTTTGAGACAGAGTCTCGCTCTGTTGCCCGGGCTAGAGTGCCATGGCGTCAGCCTAGCTCACAGCAACCTTAAACCCCTGGGCTCAAGCGATCCTCCTGCCTCAGCCTCCCAAGTAGTTGGGACTACAGGCATGCGCCACCATGCCCAGCTAATTATATATATATATAAAACAATTATTTGTTTTTTAGTTGTCCAGCTGATTTATTTCTATTTTTTAGTAGATACAGGGTCTTGCTCTCACTCATGCTGGTCTCGAACTCCTGAGCTCAAATGATCCGCCCGCCTCGGCCTCCCAGAGTGAATGACTGTATTTTTGACATACTGATAAGCATAAATGGGATTTCAGATTTTCTGTAAACACTGTTATGTGTCATGAAGATATCTATAATTTCTATTAGTGACTAAGTCACAGATACTGCTAATACCACTGTGGTGTGAGTATTCTCTTCATTTGGAATAGGAAGAAATGCTACATTTCAGTGAGAGGATAGTGAAAATGAAAATACAGATAGAATTTTTTTTTTTTTTAAGACAGGATTTCTCTCTGTTGCCTGGTTTGGAGTGCAATGGTGTCATCATAGCTCACTGTAGCCCCCAACTCCTGGGCTCAAGCGATCCTCCTACCTCAGCCTCTAGAATAGCTGGGACTACAGGTGCATGCCAAGACACCGGGCTGATTTTTAATTTTTTGTAGAGACAGGGGTCTCACTATTGCCCAGGCTGCTGTTGAACTCCTGGCCTCAAGCAATCCTCCCACCTCGGCCTCCCAAAGAAAGATAGACTTTTCCCCCCAAGACCTCAGGTTAAGAATGTCTACTTCATGGCCGGGCGCTGTGGCTCACGCCTGTAATCCTAGCTCTTGGGAGGCCGAGGCGGGTGGATTGCTCAAGGTCAGGAGTTCAAAACCAGCCTGAGCAAGAGCGAGACCCCGTCTCTACTATAAATAGAAAGAAATTAATTGGCCAACTGATTTATATATAAAAAAATTAGCCGGGCATGGTGGCGCATGCCTGTAGTCCCAGCTACTCGGGAGGCTGAGGCAGGAGGATCGCTTGAGCCCAAAGAGTTTGAGGTTGCTGTGAGCTAGGCTGACGCCACGGCACTCACTCTAGCCTGGAAAACAAAGCGAGACTCTGTCTCAAAAAAAAAAAAAAAAAAGAATGTCTACTTCAGAAAGGTTCTGTGCAGAGTCCTCTGAAATCTTCCATGAAGGAAGGAAGAAAACTCCTCTCTGATAAATGCCTCCCGGCTGAAGTGAGCCGTGCGCCACACACCGTAGCCAGCCCTGTCTCTTGGAATCTCTCACACCGTTCTGAGGGAGCTAAGGAGGATCAGTGAAGCTGTGTCACTCACCCACGGTCACCTAGCTGGGCAGGGCTAGGGCCAGTGTGTCTGCCTCTGAGCATCCCCCACTGCCAGGAAGTGTTAGCCGACCTTGCAGGTGACCTTGGGAAGGCTGAGGGGACTTGGCCGCATCCCACCTTCTGTGTCCACACCTCCACTTGGCAACTGCCCAGCACTGAGGCCTCCACCTCTCCCAACTCCAGGGAGTCCCTGGGCAGGGGCAGGGGACCCTGTTTGGGCATCACTTACTCTCGGGGGTCACCTGACCCAGTGCCTGGCAGGCAGCAGTCAGCGCCTATTTGCGGATGCACCCTGTGGGCCTGGCCTGGGCAGACTATGGGAGCGGGGAGGAGGGTGGGACCACCTCGGGATTTGGCACGGGGCCTGGAGCTGGCAGATGAAGAAAACACGGAGATACGGGACCTGGGTCCTTCCACGCTTCACCTCCTGGAGACAGGCGAGGCCCCGGGCAGGCGGAGAGTCACAGAGGTGAAAGGTGGGGAGGAAGGGGCGCTGCATGATGGGCCAGGGTCTGTTCACATCTGGATCTGCTGCAGGAAGGGTCTGGGGTCCCCCTCCCAGGGGATACTGGTGCCTGTGTTAGTTTCCTGAGGCCGCCACAACAAACCACCGCCATTGGGGTGGCTTAAGATAACAGAAATGTATTCTCTCACAACTCAGGAAGACAGAAGTCTGAGATCCAGGTGTTGCTGGGCTGGTTCCTTCTGAGGCTGGGGTTAGGGTTAGAGTCCGTCCCAGGCCCCTCTCCTGGCTTTTGCTGCTACCCGGCAGCATGGGTGCAGATGCGAGATGCACTCTAGTACCTGTCTCTGTTGTCACTTGCTTCCTTCTCTCTGTGTCTTTGTCCAAATTTCCTCTTCTTATAAGGGTACTAGTCATTGGATTAGGGCCTACCCCACTCCAGCATGCCCTCAACTTGACTACTCTGCAAAGATCCTATTTCCAAGTAGGAAAAGACCCCATTTCCAGGCCAGGTGCAGGGGCTCACGCCTGTAATCCTAGCACTCTGGGAGGCTGAGGCTGGCAGATTGCTCGAGGTCAGGAGTTTGAAACCAGCCTGAGCAAGAGCGAGACCCCGTCTCTACTAAAAAATAGAAGGAAATTAGCTGAACAACTAAAAATATATAGAAAAAATTAGCTGGGCATAGTGGCACATGCCTGTAGTCCCAGCTACTCGGGAGGCTGAGGCAGAAGGATTGCTTGATGCCGGGAGTTTGAGATTGCTATGAGTTAGGCTGACGCCACAACACTCTAGCCCAGGCAGTCGAGTGAGACTCTGTTTCAAAAAAAAAAAAAAAAGACCCCATTTCCAAATGAGGTCACCTCCACAGGTACTAGGGGTGAGGATTTGAATGTATCCTTTTTTGGGGAAGCAATTAAACCCATAACAGTACACAGGTAAGGAAAAGCGTGGAGAGAGCCAGGCCAGAGGTGCGAGAGGCCATGCATGTCCCCTAGTGTTCCTGTCCTTATCTGTGTTCCAGGACCCTGGCCCTTGCCCATCTCAGAACATATTGCTGCCACCACCCGGAGCCCTTGCCCCCACGCCTGCCAGGTCTGCACGCCTGCCTGTTTCCCCAGGCTTGAGGGCGGGAAAATTCTTGTATGTCCCCTGAGACCAGGTTGGAAATTTTCAGAAGGCAATTAATGAGTTAGGGACTAAAAGGAAAGCAGGCTGGGCACAATGACTCATCCTGTAATCCACTGCTTTGGGATGCCAGGAGAGCCTGGGCCACATAGCAAGGCCCCATCTCTACAAAAAATAAAACACTTAGCCAGGCATGGTGGTGCACCCCTGTAGTCCCAGCTACTTGGAACTGTAAGGTGGGAGGATCATTTGAGCCCAGGAGTTCGAAGGTTGCAGTGAGCTGTGGCCATGCCACTGCATTCCAGCCTGGGGGACAGAACAAGACTATCTCTAAAAAAAAAAAAAAAAAAAAAAAAGGCCGGGCGCGGTGGCTCACACGTGTAATCCTACCACTTTGGGAGGCCGAGGCGGGCAGATTGCTCAAGGTCAGGAGTTCGAAACCAGCCTGAGCAAGACTCCGTCTCTACCAAAAATAGAAAGAAATTAATTGACCAACTAAAAATATATATACAAAAAATTAGCCGAGCATGGTGGCGCATGCCTGTAGTCCCAGCTACTCGGGAGGCTGAGGCAGGAGGATCGCTTGAGCCCAGGAGATTGAGGTTGCTGTGAGTGAGGCTGACGCCATGGCACTCACTCTAAAAAAAAAAAAAAGGAAGACAAAAGAGCAGAAATGAGAAGAAACGGCATGGATGGCTGTACAAAGCGAGACTCATATCCAGATTTGCTTGCTGGACCCACTAAGCTGACCCCTGGACCCCTGACCTGGTTTTTGTTTTTTTGAAGTTCTTTTTCAAAGCAGTTGTTTTATGATTCACATACCATACAACTCGTTCATTTAAAGTGTGCCGTCCGGTGTATTCACAGGATTTGTCGTTGTTGTTGTGAGGGCTGTACTGGGTGATGTAGGATGTATGGCAGCATCCCTGGGCTCTGCCCCCTGCGTGGCAGGAGCACCATCCCAGTCATGACGAGCAAAATTGTCTCCAAGCCAGTGCGGTGGCACGTGCCTGCAGTCCCAGCTGCTTGGGAGGCTGAGGTGGGAGGCTTGCACTTGAGCCCGGGAGTTTGAGTCCAACCTGGACTCAAACAAGTCCCTCATAGCAAGATCCTGTCTCAAAACGAATTTGAGATACTTGTCTCTAAACATTACCCAATGTCCCCAAGGCAGGGGGTTGGGGGCAGAATTGCTTTATCTGCTTTATCACAAGGACTGGCCCTTGGCAGGTTCTGCCCCTCGATAATACAAGGAGCTGTTCTTCCCCCTGTCCGCAGACAGGCAGGTGATTGGCTCCTCATCCCCACCTGTGCACACCCCGCCTCCCTGTGCAGACACTTTCTGGAGCTGTCGCCTGGGCTCAGTCATCCAAGGCGGGGTGGGGGTGGCGGGCTGTGGAGGGAGGGAGAGGACGGGGATGGGGGTGGGGCAGTGCACAAAGCAGAACCAGGAGGGAACCTGTCACCTGGGATGGTACCTGGCAACTGTCTTAGTCTGTTCTGGCTGCTGTAACAGAATGTCATAGACTGGGTGGCCTACAACCAGACATTTACATCTCACGGTTCTGGAGGCCAGCGACTGAGACCAGGGGTGCCAGCATGTCGGGTCCTGGTGCAGGCCTCTCCTGGGCTGCAGGCTGACATCTTGCTGTGTCTTCACGTGGCAGGAGGAGAACCAGGGCGGTCTCTGGGGCCCCTGTTATAAGGGCACGGGTCGCACCCCTGAGGGCTCCACCCTCATCACCTATTCACCTCCCAAAGGCCCCACCTCCTAATAGCATCAGTTTAAGGATTAGGATTTCAACATAAGAATTCTAGGAGGGGATGCAAACATTCAGAGCATTGCAACCCCTACCCTAGGTGGGGAATAAGTGACAAAAGAGAGGCGTAGCCTCTCCTGAGGGATTCTTGGGAGAGGCTGGGGGATTGTGGCAGTGGCGTTTGAGCTGGGCTCAGGCGGGCAGAGCCTGGGTGGGGATCTTCCGGGCAGAAGGAGTAGCAGAGGGAGACGGCTGGGTGTGCCCCGTTTGGCAGGAAGGCGAGTAATGAGTTCCATACATTGGTTTCCACAAGGAGCACTTGATCATGACTGTCCCTTGACTGCCGAAACCCAGGAGCGGTCGGGAGGCGGGGCATTAGTGCCACCCTACCCCGTGGCTTGGCAGTGTCTGGTGAGACCACAGCCCGCCTGGTTCTGGAGCGGAGGGGGTGCCTCTTGGGTTGGGTCCCAGCCAGCGCTCTGGTCCACATCCCCACTGTCCTCTCTGCTCTCCCAATAAGAAAGTGTGATGTGACTGCTCAGGGTGTTGGCATCTTGATATTCCATTTCCATTGTCATGGTTTTAAAGTTATTTGCAGGCAGGGAGTGGTGGTGCATGCCTGTAGCCCCAGCTATTCAGGAGGTTTAGGTGGGATACTCATTTGAGCCCAGGAATTAGAGGCTGCAGTGAGCTATGATGATGCCACTGCACTCTAGCCTGGGCGACACAGCAAGACCCTGCCTCCAAATAAATAAGTTGTTTGCCTAATGCATTAATTGGTTTTGAAGTGAATTGACTGTCACAGGGCAAGGGCAGCTCCTGGCACTTTGAGCTCTCCAGGAGCGTGTTCACACCCGCCACTGTCACTCCGTTGTTACAGCTGCTATATCATAAAGGGCATCTGGAACTTATGGGGACAGGGTGTCCCATACTGATCATGCAGAGAGGCTGAATTTAAGCCCCAGAGGCGCAACCTGAGTAACTGTAAGCGTAATAGATGACCCTGTGGCTGCAGTACTGCCTAAAAAAAAAAGTTAAGCAAAAACAAGCAAAAAATAATTCAGCCAATAAAAGTAAATAAAAAGCCATTCCTAGCTTTATTTCTGTGTCTGAAAGACGCTGAAAGGGGATCCAGGCCTGGCGCGGTGGCTCACACCTGTAATGCTAGCTCTCTGGGAGGCTGAGGCGGGAGGATTGCTCGAGGTCAGGAGTTTGAAACCAGCCTGAGCGAGACCCCGTCTCTACCAAAAATAGAAAGAAATTAATCAACCAACTAAAAATATATACAAAAAATTAGCCGGACATGGTGACACATGCCTGTAGTCCCAGCTACTCGGGAGGCTGAGGCAGGAGGATTGCTTTAGAGCCCAGGAGATTGAGGTTGCTGTGAGCTAGGCTGTCGCCATGGCACTCACTCTAGCCTGGGCAACAAAGTGAGACTCTATCTCAAAAAAAAAAAAAAGAAAAAAGAAAGGGGATCCAAATCATGTCTCCATTTGGACTTCTTTTTCTTTATGCTTTTGATGTACTTTTAAAATTTTGGTTTGCATTTATATCACATTACTATATTTAGGTTATTTAAAAACCAAACAATTGAACAAGGCTTACAACAAAAACTAACAGACCCACATCCCACCCACTGCAGAGTCCCGCGGCCCACAGGCGGCCAGTCCCAGCTCTCAGCGGTTCCACTCAGTGTTTATTCCACGTCTCTAAGTCACCGTGCAGAAGCCTTGACCATTGCTGTGGACGTCGGGCTCAGATTCTGGAGGCTGCAGAGGCTTTATCACTTCTCTTTTGTGTTGAGTTCCCTGTTTCCTGGATCCCAGGCCTGCCTTTTCCTTTCACTGATTGACTTCTTCATTTTTGAAGTCTGCCCTCGTCGGGCTTCCTGAGCATGGATGCTGCCGTGTCTGCTGTGTCCTGGTTTGGCCAGGCATGGAATTCTAGGATGGAAATCCTGCCCCCAGAATCTCAAGGACTGGCTCATTGTCTTCTAGCTTCTGGGTCAACATTACGTGAAGTCACTCACATTTCCCAGTCCCCGTCCTGCTCCCTTCCTGCCTGGAAAGAGCAGCCTGTGGCTGTTGTCACCCCTCACCTCTCCGGCCTGCAGCCCCACTGGACTGTATGCCTCTGTCTTTTGACATCTCTGTCGTGGACTGTTTTTACAGGATGGAGGATGAATGAACACAGAACATAAAACACAAATGCAGAACACAAAGAAAAACGTAGACGCATGTACAAACGGTTAGCTTGAGTAATAATACACCAGGTCAGTTTTATTTTCATACTCAAAAAGATTAAAGTTAGTTCCTTGTACGTAACCACCCAGGTGTGGCAGCCATAAATTCCGGAATGTGTAGCCTTAGGGAAGCAGATGTCCCCTGACTCAGAATTTCAAGGTGGTTGCTCTAGGCACTAGGCATAGATAAAGGACCATGATTAGCAAGGATGGGCAAGGTGAGCCACAGGGGGCATTTCTCATCCCCAGCTTCTCTTAGGGTGACCCCCTAAGATCTTTGGCTGAACCCCAGTGGCTGTGCTTGGCTTAGGTCGCCCCTCCCTTGAGGGGTCTTACCTGGCACTGACTAACCAGCCATCTTATGGGGTGTTTATCATGTGGCCTCCAAACCCCCAATGCTGTGGGGCAGGGCCGCTCTTGCTACTTGCAGCTCAGGTCCTTTGTTATGCCTCTAGGCAACAACCTTGTTTATCACAAGGACCTTGTCCGGAACAGATTACTTTCAAACACTCTGGGCAGGACACGTACATTACTCACTAACTTTAATTCTTAAGCTAGGAAAATATGTCAGTCCCCTACACATCTCTCCTGCCCTCTCCCACTCTTGTTGTCTTGGGGTGCCCATCCTCCCAATTCTGTAGCACAGGAGCCCAGAAACTATAAGGGGAGTCTGGTGGGTAGAGCAGACATGCTGGAAGCAGCCACTAATCAAACGTGTCCACTCTTCAAATGTCCCACCACAGTGTCTGTGCTGCTGGCCCCGTCACACAGGTGCACATTCCAGAGAGATGGAGAGTTCTACCAGAATCAGGTGGGCCAAGCAAATTCAGTTTGGAGAGATGTCTGGCAGATTCGTAAGGGCTTGTCCCTACACCTCCTAGCTTAGAAGTACTGCTCCATATTATACTCTATAAAAATAGCGGTAGCGGCTGGGTGCGGTGGCTCACGCCTGTAATGCTAGCACTCTGGGAGGCTGAGGCAGGCGGATTGCTTGAGGTCAGAAGTTCAAAACCAGCCTGAGCAAGAGCGAGACCCAGTCTCTACTATAAATAGAAAGAAATTAATTGGCCAACTAATATATATGGAAAAAATTAGCCGGGCATAGTGGCACACGCCTGTAGTCCCAGCCACTTGGGGGAGGCTGAGGCAGGAGGATTGCTTGAGCCCAGGAGTTTGAGGTTGCTGTGAGCTAGGGTGACGCCACGGCACTCACTCTAATCTGGGCAACAAAGTGAGACCCTGTCTCTCTCTCTCTCTCTCTCTATATATATATATATATAGCAGTAGCATCTTGTCACATGTAAATAGATGTTAATATTTACGATATAGAACACACCCACAGAAAAATATGTAAAGGGCCGGGCGTGGTGGCTCACACCTGCAATCCCAGCACTTTGGGAGGCCAAGGTGGGAGACCCCTCTCTACACCAAATAAAAAAGTTAGCTAAGTGTGATGGCAAACACCTGTAGTCCCAGCTACGAGGGAGGCTGATGCAAGAGGATTGCTTGAGCCCAGGAGTTTGAGGCTGCAGTGAGCTATGATGATGTCACTGCACTCCAGCCTGGGTGACAGAGTGAGGCCTTGTCGAGAGAAAAAAAAAAAAAAAAGCATACTTGCCCAGCAATATGAGCAAAAACGTGTGCAGGGATTTTTTTGGGGAAGCATGTTCTGGAATAGCAGAAAACAAACGGGAACAAAAGGAGCTAGCACTGCTGGCAGCTACCCACACCCCTGCGTCTAAGCCCCAGACCCAGGGGTGGGGTGCTGGGGGCTGGGGTTCCGCCACGCTACGCCTGAAGGTGCACCAGCCCTGGCCTGCCTGAGTCAAGGTTGCTTCACTGCGGCCTCTGGTATGAGACAAATCTTCACATGCTCGTTGTTTCCTGACAGTAATTCGCTTTAGGTAATTTAGCCTAAGTACATAACCATCGTGTGGCCAAAGCTTCCTGCTCAAACATACTCATCACAGCAATATTTTTACAGCCCCAAATAAAACAATTTAAATGTCTAATAATGGGTAAACAAATTTTATAGTCATTAGAACAACTGTTTGTAATATAATCATTCAGATAAATTTTTAAATAATGTGAAAAATGCTATGTTAAGTAAAGAACACAGAAAAGACTGTAATCCCAGCTACTTGTGAGGCTGAGGTAGTAAGGTCGTAAGGTAGTAAGGTAGTAAGCCCAGGACTTAGCCCAGGACTTCGAATCCAGCCTGGGCAACACTGTAAGACCTGTTTGTAAAAACAAAACAAAACAAAAAAAAATTATTTAAATACAAATAATTTTTAAGCCGGGTGCAGTGGCTCATGCTTGTGATCCTAGCACTCTGGGAGGCCAAGACAGGAAGATGGCTTCAGTTCAGGAGTTCAAGACCAGTCTGAGCAAGAGTGAGACCTGTCTCTACTAAAAATAGAAAAAAATTAGCCAGCCAACTAAAAATAAAAACAAAAACTTAGCCGGGCGTGGTGGCGCATGCCTGTAGGCCCAGCTACTCAGGAGGCTGAGGCAGGAGGATCGCTTGAGCCCAGGAGTCTGTGGTTGCTGTGAGCTGGGCTGACACCACAGCACTCTAGCCCAGGCAACAGAGCAAGATTCTGTCTCAAAAAAAAAAAAAAAAATTTTTTTTTTTAAATGCAGAAAACAAAACTGTTTATAGAATATGACCACAAGGATGCCTAAAATAAAAGAGAACAAACCAGGACTAAAGTATACCAGAAGGTTATAAGTAAAGAGAGGAAGGCGGGGAGGAGATAGACATCTACTTCACATCCCATGTCTCTAGGGGTCCTTCTGCTGCACCCCCACACTGACTGCTCCTTTGGTCCATGTCGTCTCTCTGGGAGGCAAGCTCAGGCTGATACGTGTTTATTGTCGCATACTCGATCCTATAAGCCAGAAGTCCCCTGTGCACTGCTCCAGCTTCCAAGGCCCAGGCCACACCTGGAACTGAGCACTGGGGTGGGGCTTCCCATTCTCCTAGTCCCTGTCCCCTCAAAGAGGCTGGGAAGGTGAACTCTGGGTTTATGCTCAACTCCAGTTTGGGGGCATCCCCACCGCCTCTCTCTCTCTCAGTCAACAGAGAGGCCAACAGCTGTTGGAGCTGTGGCCTTGGGTCCCCAGGCCGGGGCTGGACAGCTCTTGGGCACACAGGCATGGTGGCACCTGCCCGTGAGCGACACTTCCAGCCCGTGCCTCCCTCAGCTGGGCGCTGAGGCCTCCTCCTGGGGCTCTGGAGGAAGCGTGGCCCCGGGCTGATGGCACAGGGTGAGGGTCCTACCCTCGAGGAGCCAGAAGACGGGGGTGAGGGGCTGGGTGAAGAGGGCGTGGAAGGTGTGCAGGGGCTGGGCCTGGGGCTCCAGGCTGTAGAAGGTAAGGCAGCCCAAGGCCAGGTCCAAATCCACACCCAGGAGCCGCCCCGACACCCCTGGGAGGCGCTGGGCCTCCCCGTTGTGCCAGGCCTGGACGCTGTCCTCCTGGATGCAGAGCCCCCAGGAGCAGGGCCCGCGGCCGATGTTGTCCGTATGGGGCCCCTGCTTGCACCGCGCCAGCTGCGGGTAGGCGACACCCAGCGTCACCGAGTGGTCCGAGGTGCGCACCTCCCAGTAGTGCTGCCCGGCCCGGAAGCTCTGGGCACACTGCACCTGCCAGAGCTCGAAGCTGCCTGGCCTGGCTGGGCCGCAGGGCTGGCGACAGTGCTTCACCCGCTGGTCCTGGCGGGACAGGTGGAAGTGGCGGTTGGCGCTGACTGGGTCAAAGGTGAGATTGCGATAATCTGTTGGGGAAAGAAACAGAAATGGGCCAGGGTGCCATCCTATCTAGAGGGAGAGAACACAACTGCAGCTCAATTTAGCGACTGCTACTGTCTGCCAGGCATGCTGCATGCCGAGCATTTAATCCTCGCTGCAACCTGGGAGCTGGAACCCTCATTGGCCCCATTTCACAGATGAGAAAACTGAGGCTCAGAGAGGCATTAGCTTGGTATTAACTGGAATAATCATGAGGCATCGCAGGTCTGTGTGCCCACGCCCTGTCCTTAGACACTATGCCAGCTGTGTCTGCTTCAGAGTGGATGTGCACAAGGTGTACATCTTACAACAGGTGTGCAGGGGTGGGGCCAGGCCCAGATATCTATGACAAGACAGTCATAGCATGTGTCCCCCATACTCACATGTGCAGACAAACATGCACACACAGATACATGCACATACATGCATATGTGCTCACACATGCACATACATGTGCATAGGCATACACATATACAAACATGCACGCACATGCACGTGTTCACGGTACACACATGTACATGCATTAGGCCTCCTTACTCTGCCAGAGTTTCCTCCTCAGTGAACACACTGCACTCGGGACCGGTGCCAGGGGCCCTGGGGCCTCTAGAGGACAAAGCAGGGTTAGGAGAGTGGATGGAGAGGCCTTGGGGGGCCTTATCCCACCCCCACCCTGCAGGGAGGGACAGCTGGGCCAGGAGAGGCAGGGGGAGGTCTGGGTTCAGCCTTACCCAAGGGGCCCAAGTCTGCAGCCTTTTCTGGTGCCCCAGGGCGGCCCCTCTCTTCCAGGAGGAGGCCACACAGCTGGCTTAGCAACTCCTTCAGGTCACCCAGCTGTTGATCTTCGTCCCACTGCAGAGGGGTCAGTGGCCCAAGAGGCCCTGGGGGCTCAAGGAGCTGTGATTCCTGAGCCCAGAACAGCTGCAGTAAACCCAGTGTGACAGGCAGGGAGACAAGTCCCCCCCAGCCTACCACCTGAGGCCTCGTACCTGCAGGAAGGTCGTGTCATCCACCTGTTCCAGGAGCTCCTGAATCCTGTGGCCATGGCTAGTCAGGGCCTCCAAGTGGCCTTGCAGCCGCTGCTCCTCATCCCGGGCCTGTGCCAGCACCTGTGTCTTGGCCACCTCGATGTCCCTCAGCACCACGGCCCGCCGCATCTCCAGGGCCTGCTGCAGGCTGCTGAACTTGCCGGAGACCGAGGAGGCCAGGGTGCAGGCCAAGCTCTGGGTGGGCACAGGAGGGGCTTCAGGGTGGCCAGGGCCCTGTGCCATGCCAAGGCAGGCCAGGGCTGCCCAATGGGCTGAGGGCACGGGATGTGGGAGCCAGGGTCCTGGGGAGCAGGCTTCCCCCTCCCCGGGCGCCCAGCTTCCTGCTCAGGCCCTCGCCCCCTGCTGCCCGGAAGCATGTTCAAAGCAGCTCCCGCCCGCTGCCCAGTGCCCAGGAGCAGCCAGCAGCTGCCCGAAGCGTGGTGTGAGGACATGGCGGGTGGAACACGGACAGGCCCTGTACCTGGATCTGGCTGCTTCGCTGCTGCAGCTCCTGCAGCTGGGTCTCGGCCAGGGTGGCCTGCCGGTGGGTCACTTCCAGCCTGGCTCTCAGCTGGGCCTGTGGTGCCCGCCCATGGGACGAGCGACGAGAGAGGGCCAGGATTGGCTGTGAAGCCCCCCCTTCGACAACCAACAAAGCCCTGCAGACGCTGGGCAGCCCCTCCTCAAGCCACCCAGATCCCGGGGAGGCCTCGACAAAGCCCCTTCCCCACCTGGAGCTGGCGGAGTGTGGGCAGAGAAGTCCCGGGCTGGGGACACAACTTGTGGTCCCACTCCTGCCTCTTGCAGGCTGAGCAAGCTGGGGCAAAGCTCCTACCCTCTCTGGGACACAACCTCCTCCTAGTCAATAAATGAGAGCCGTAACGTGGGCTCAGGAGGACTTGCGGGCGAGGGGCGATGACCCAAAGCACCGGTGCTGCCTGAGAAGTGGGCAATTCAGCGCATGTGTGAAGCCAGTCCTTGGCCCTGGCTTTGGGCACGAGGGGGAGGAGGGGCCCCGTTTGGTTGCCCCTCCCACATTCCCTCAAGGATCAAAATGCTCTCACAGGAACAGGACAAACCATGCTGATGCCAGGAGCCCCCAGTTCCTGCCTACCGCTAGGACTTGCTCCCTTACCTGGTGAGGAGCCTCACTGCCTCGCTTCTGCTCCTCCCAGCTACACGCTGAGGTGGGGACCATTTTTATCCCCATGTCATGGATGAGTGAACAGGCTCGGAGAAGCTGACAATGTGCTCAGAATCCTCAGATCTTTCTAAGCCCATGGCTTGTGTCTGATCTAGGCCCCTGCCTCCAGCATTCAACCCATGACAAAACGTAGGTGGCGGGAGGGCAGACTCTGCTGGGGCACCGGACCCTCCTTCAAGGACATGCACCTGTCCCTATGCAGCCCCACATCTGTTCCCCTCTCGCTAGCCAAACCCCAGCTCCTTGGGAGCATGTGCTGCTGCCCCGAGGCCACGCCCTTCCTCTGCTTGGCTGTCACGCACTGGCCTCCCGTGAAAACTTTCAGACCTCGCTCAGCCTCAGCAGCCACAGGGAACATCCTCCAACACCCCGGGGCCCTTTCCTTCACCCCATCTCAGCCATCCCTGTGACCCCACCCTGGCCTGTCACCAGCTCTGAAATCTCTATTCCAAGCACCGGTTCTCTGACCACCGCCTCCCTCCCGTCTCACCTGTTCCAGCCTCCTCTGTCCTGTCCCCAGCCTCAGCAGACCCCAAACGTGCACTCCCCATCCCTTCCTGCCCATCAGGCCTCTGGCCCCACTTCCTGTCCCATTCAGTGTCCCTGTGCATCATTTTGCCATCATCCCACCCCTAGCCCCAACCCTCCTCGTCCCATACCCAAGTGAATTCAGCCTCCTGTCTCCACTAATGAAATGGCTCTTGTCAAGGGTGCCGGCCACCTCCACGGTGCGGATTCCAATGGTCACTTTTGTCCTCGTACTGAACCTCTCATCAGCACGGACACCACGACGTCGTCCTCCTTCTGCACCCCTCTGCCCCCTGGCGCCATGCCGTGCGCTGCATTTTCCTCCTGTCTCCCTTGGAGCTCCTGCTTGGTTTGACTGCAGCCCTGGGCCTGCTCGGCAAGGGAACCCTCCCTCTGGGACCTTCTCTACCTGCCAGTGCTAAAGACTTTCAACTCTCCACTCCCAGCTGAGAGCTCCTGAGCTCTTGACAGATGCCTCCCCGGGTTCGTTCCACTGGCGACTTCAGCCCCTACATGTCCTAAAGCCAACTCTGCTCTCCACCCACACTTAGCACACAGCACGCCTGGCCACTCACTCGCTTGAGACAGAAACCTGGGCCAGGTGTGGTGGCTCACGCCTGTAATCCTAGCACTCTGGGAGGCTGAGGCAGGAGGATCACTTGAACCCAGGAGTTTGAGGTTGCAGTGAGCTATGATGATGCCTCTGCACTCTAGCCTGGGCAACAGAGTTAGACTGTCTCAAAAAAAGACAGAAACCCAGGTGTTTTCCTTGCTGTCCTCTCTGCCACCTCCCCAAGTCCACTTCAGCATGTTTCCCGCCTCCACAAGGCACGGACTCCCACTCCCTGTTTTCCGCCCCCCACTAATACCTTGTCTCCCCCACGTTCCCGCCCTGGACTCCAGTCTCACCTCCAGCCCCCTCCATATCCCAGCAGTGATCACTCTCCATAAAGCCTAAATCCAGCCATGCTGCTGTCCTGCTTCCAAGCCTGTGATGGCTCCCCATGCCCTCGAGTAAGAGCCGACCCTCACCATGGCCCTGCTGACCTCCCGAATCTGCCTCCAGGACCCAGCGTGCCCAGTTCTCTCCCAGCCCAGAGCGTGGCCCCGGTTGCCTCCCCAGATCCCTCTCCTCCTGGCTGGCATTTTCTTAGTCCTCACGTGTCAGAGTAAAGGCCACCTCCCCTTCTTCCCCCCGGTCTCCTAAGCAGTGGCATCCTGTGCTTTCTTTACTGCACGGGGTAATAATATATTCACCTGTTACTGGGACACTGACCTGTTTAGATGCTAAGTCTCTTGCGCAGGGAGTGCGTGTGATTTACCTACCAACGTGCAGCCCCTGCCCACACTGTAGTGCTCCTCACACGTATCCATCCCGTGAAAGCGTGTTCAGGGAGCCTCTGCCATGCACGGACAGTTCTCTGGGGACTGCACTAGAGCCGGGAGCTCACTGCCTAATATCCCTGGCTTATGCCTTCATCCAGGACACTCGCTGAACATCTCGAGACCGGTGCCTGGCGCCGGGGGGCTGGTTACTCTAGTGTGATACACAGACACCTGAGTTATTGTCACTAACTCCCAGGTCCTGGGAAGAAAAACATCTGGAAGCCGTCTCCAGCTGACACTCCCCACCCGCTGCGACCGGAGAGAGCAGGGCCCTGACAACAGTCCTGGGTCCCGCAGGTGAGTCGCCCTGGCACCGGCAAGGCTGCGGAGGCCCGCCCCCCTCCGCCCGTTCCACCCCGCCGCCGTGTCACCTCGCGCTCAAGGCGCTCGGCGTCCAGCAGCGCCCGCTCGTGGAGGCGACACTCGTGCACGGTGCAGGCGCTGCACACGCAGCGGCCCTCGGTCCGGCAGAAGAGCTCGAGCGGCAGCCCGTGGCGGGGGCAGCGCGCGCCGGGGTCCGGGCCGGCGCAGGGGCGGGGGTCTACGGCGGGCCGGGCGCGCACCACCTCCAGCACGCCGCTGAGGGCCACGTTGCGGCGCAGCTCGGCGTCGTCCGGGAAGGGCTGGCGGCACTCGGGGCACGCCTTCCCGCAGCGGCCCCACCAGTCCTGGATGCAGGCCACGCAGAAGTTGTGGCCGCAGGGCAGCGTGGCCGGGTCCTGGTAGAGCCCCAGGCAGATGGCGCAGGTCAGCTTGTCCTCCAGCAGCGGCGTGGACATGGCGGAGGCGGCAGGGAGGGCAGGCCAGCGCGGCCGCCGCGGGGAGGAGCGAGGATCCCGCCCAGGAAGAACCGCCAGCGGGGCGGGCGCGGGGCACGGCGCTCCCGTGGGCCCTTCCCTGGCGCCCTGACCAGCCACCGCGCCACCCCCGTCCGCCTCAGCCCGGCTGAGAACTGGGTGTGGCTCTCGGTCCGCCCTGGCACCTCCATCCCGCCTCCCTAGACCTTCGACCTAGCTGCTGTGCTGGGGATCCGGGTCAGCCTCTGGAGGCAGGAGGCTCTGGGTACCCTGCCCCCTGCCGCGGGGCCTCAGACTCCTCTTGGCGGGGGCCATCACACAACCCCACCTCTTCTGGGCTCCTCAGCTCTAAGCCAGGCGGACAGCCTAGACACTCCCCTCCTGTGGCCATTAAATCAAACAGTGCGTGTGGCAGGGCACACAGCTGGCGTTCAATAAATGCTCCCTCCTGACCCGAGGTGCTCTGCTGCACTTTTTCCTGGAGCTGGGTTTCAGGGACTTGCCAGATTGGGACTCCCTTCTCTGGGCTACCTAATTCTGGTTCTTTTTAAGCTAACAGTGTGATGGAAATGTCTGGTTGCCAAGAGACAGACCAATTAACAGTGTTTTTTTCAATGCCCCTTTTATACTCAGGCCAAGTTTCAGATGCAATGAGTATGCCCGCTCCTTGCCAGCCCTCTGCTGGGGAGTTCCTTGCCTGGAGGTCCAACCTGATCTGGAACCTCAATATTTAGGAGGCAACTTCAGCATTTCCCCTGCAGCTGAGCAAAGCAGAGGGGGGTCCTGTCAGGGTGGATCTGAGGATAGTTAATTCCTTTTCTTCTCACCAAGCTGGACTGATTTTGAGGCAGAACATGCTCACTGCAATCCAGCATCATGTCCTACATGTGAAGCTTATCTTTCTGCAAAAGGCACACAGGCTCCCCCTGACCTCTAGTAGGCAGCCTTCTCCTTTAGGGAGGGGAGAGAAAATACCTGACCACTCAGCGAGGGCCCAGGGACCTCTGGCCCCAGAGGTCTCTGAGACTCACTGCTGCCCCACGTGACAAGGCTCATCCCAAGCATGGGGTGGAGCAGGAACCTGCCATCATGCAGTGCTGGGCAGAGGAGCTAATGGTCAGGGCTGCCTGGGGTACACAGCTAGTACTCAATAAATGCTCCCTCCTGACCCCAGCTGCTCCCCTGCACTTCCTCTGGGAGCTGGGTTTCGGGTACTTGCCAGACTGGAGTGTCTCCCTTCTCTGACTATGCTGATTTTGCTCTACTGCCTGCTTTTCCTTCTGACCACTCCTTGCCAGCCAGTGGGTCACAGGGCCCCTGACACTCTCAGAAGGCAGAGGCAGCCCTCTTTCCAGCCACGAAAGGGCACTCTAGCTGCTGCTGGAACACAGACCCAGACCAACTGCAGAAATCATCTTTATTCACACCTGCTACCCAGACCCAAAGAGTCCCTTTTACTCCAAGCCCTGGGCCTGACGGGAAGGGCCGCCTCAGGCAGGGCCCAAAACCCTGTAGCTTGGCCCCCAGGAGCTGCGTCGTCACTGTTCCTGCCAGCCCTGCCCACCCTCTGAGGTGGGGGCACCCTGGCCCCTCAATAGATGCCGTAAGTGGGTTCATGACTGTCCCTGTACCGGTCCAGGTAGCGCAGGGGCTGCCGGTGGGGGAAGCGCTTCTGCTTGGGGTGGTAAGGGGGTGGCCGCACAAACTCAAACACAGGCTCCCGCATGTCTGCAAGAAGAGCGAGGGATACAGGGGTAGACTGAGTCAGGCCAGGGCCTGCCCATCCTAAGGCCTGCAGTGGCCTTAAGGGAGCTTCTTCCTGGCAAGGCAGGAGAGGTCTGTGAGCTCAGGCCCACCCCAATCCCCCAGCCCCACTCTGCCCTTACCCAGAAGATGGTGGAAGATGTGTGTGACTGAGTCATCCCAGCGGCACTGGAAGAAGGCCAGGCCAGCTGGAGTCATGGCTTCCTGGTGTTTCTTGTAGAAATCAAAAGTGTGGAAGGTCCGCTGGGCCAGCTGGTAGCTAAGAGAAGATGGAGAATGTCCAAGAGTAGGGGAAGGGGCACTGAAGTCCCCCCACCCCAGGCAATCCTGAGAAGCCCCTCAGGGTTGCTAGCATCCTGCTCTTCTGCCAATATCAAGGCCTACGTCAGGAGGGAGAAGTGAGCACAAGCAACCATTCTGGGGGAGTGGTTGAGGCCTGGGGTAGGTGTGTGGGAATGGATTACCAGGGCGAGGGGCGGGTGTCCTCGGAGAAATCGACTGGCTTGTCCTGCTTGAAGAGCAAGAAGGTGAAGCGGTGGAAGCCAGAGCCTCGGGCAGGGAAGGGGGGGAGGTAGGAACAGGTCTCCTGTCCTTCAGCCACCCTATTGCCTGGGATGTTGGTTCTGGGAGGAGGAAAAGCATCTGTTAACTGCCACTGCAGGGAGGCACCAGGACACCCTCACCATGAACCCCAGGGGTTGATGTAATTCCCTGGGAAGACAGACCCTAAATGATTCCTGTCCTGTGATAAAGAAGGTAAAAAAAAAAAAATTAGCTGGGTGCGGTGGCACGTGCCTATAGTCCCAGTTACTCGGGAGGCTGAGGCAGGAGGATCGCTCGAGCCCAGGAGTTTGAGGTTGCTGTGAGTTAGGCTGATGCCACGGCACTCTACTCTAGCCCAGGCAACAGAGTGAGACTCTGTCTCAAAAAAAAAAAAAAAAAAAAAAAAAAAAGGCCAAGCTCTGGGGACATGTTGCAAGCCTAAAAGGAGCAGGCAGGGCTCAAATGGGGAGGGCGGGGTTCCAGAGGCCATCAGCACCACGACAAGGCTGAGCAGCCCATTTACTAGACCCTGGGGAGCCGGAGGCTCTGCCGTGTCACTTGGGCTGGAAAGCCACGCCACTTTGGCTGCTTCTCTGTGTTTCCTGAAGGCTCTGGGGTCTTGTCAGGGAGTGTGTGCCCTGCCTGGCACTGGGGTGGCCACTGTAGGTGCCCCAGGCACAACTCCCCAGAGTGTCCTGCTGCACAGATTGGTAAATACAGATGAATAAAAATGACAGAAACCAGTCTCCCAGTCACTGGCCCCAATTACCCAGAAGTCCAAAGCTGGGGTTACCTGCCTGACTCTGCCCCCGGCCTGGTGCTCAGAGCCAAAAGCCACTGAGAAAACAAAAGGGAGCCTGGGCTGGGCACCATGGCCACTGCCCAGGGAAGGAACACCCAGTTCAATGAGCATGCGGAGAGATGTCATAGCTGCCAGAGGCCTCTCATGTTCCTTTTCCTATTTCATGGTCCCAGCATGCTTCAGGGTGGGTAAGGCATGTGGCAGCATCACCTCAGTTTTACAGGTGAGGAAATGAGTTCAGAGAAATGAAGAAGCTTATGGGCACTGGCCAAGGCCTACTGCCTACCTTTTCTTTTGAACCTGTCTTCAAGTGCACACCTGGATCCCAGGGCCCCAACTACATCAGGAAGGGTCACCTCCTGGGCAGGGAGGTTAATTCAAAATCTCAGTTATTCTATAGTAAAGCTGAGACTGAAACTCAGGTGTAGCTCGTTCCAGGCTCCCAGGGCCTCCTCTCGGCCTCTGACCCAGCCCCAGCCCCAGCGCCAAGTACTCACACCAACCAGTGGATATACTCGGCATCTGGCTCCAGCAGGTGTCCATCTGCACACAAACATATGCTACTGACCACGGGCCTGCCACCCCCACCCTCGCAAGGAGCCAAGGCCTGAGCTCTCTACCCGGACCCTCCCCCAGCTCCCAGGGCCTTGGCTCAAGGGAGGTCAGGGACGCAGGAGTCCTAGAGACCCAAGATGCCTACCCAAGTTAGTGAGCAGCAATGTCCACATGGAACCCTCTTCTGCTTCATAGGTCACCTCTGGGGCCTGGGCAGCCTGGCAGGGACAGAACAGGAGAGCTGTCATCGCACCAATGACAGACAAACTGTTGCAAACAATGTCTTTCTGGAGGGCTAGAGCTTGACGGTGCCTTGGAGAAGGGGGAGTGCACTCTGACCTAAATGCCACTGACAGTCCCTCGCAGAGGCAGGTGGACAAATAGATGCTCACAGAAGGAAGCCTGCAGAGTTGCTTGCCCAGGGATCTGAACCGCAAAAAGGGCCAGGTGCCAAGGGACAGGGGCTGGGAGGACACTCCAAAAGACAATGGGCCAGTTACAGGAATATGCAAAGATGAGACTTCTTTTTCCTTCATTTTGTATTATTTCTTTTGTAACTGTCCTATAATTGTTTCCCAAGAAGTCAAAGAGAAAACAATAAACCCTAACCCAGGAGCTGTCTGTGACACTGCAATGAGATGTGTCTGTGTGAACAGGGCAGGGAGCAGGGACACAAGTAAGCAGTTACCTCAGTCGGAGTCACCTCATTGCCATAGTACACAGGCATCAGGTCCTCCTCACTCACAGCAAACGCCACGTGAAGGGGGACACGGGGCACAAAGGTGGCACCATGAAACAGGTCTCTGTAGAGGCCATAGTACTCAGCCAGACGCTGCTGGTGGTAGGGGCCGCAGGTTCTCTCCCACTCCGCCCGCACAGCCTCCAGTGGGATGCTGGCTGGGAAGGAATGATGCCAGTTGGGTTACAGGGTGGGGGCAGGGGGACACACCCAGTGCCGCCCCCCAAGACTCACCTGTGCGGAGACGGGCAGCCCGCTCCTCTTCCGCATTGGCCCGAAGCTCCCGGATAACCCTTTTCCGTTCCAGCAGCTGTTGGGTCCGGGAGACCTTGGGTGGAGGCAGCCCAATATCAATCTTGTCTTTGGGATCTGGGAGGTGAGATGTTTTGGAAAAAACAGGGTCAAGTCTTCTTGGTTAAGCTGCCTGTCTTGCACAGTCTTCTAACTCTGCACTCTAAGCTCTGCTGTTCAAGCTTTCCTCACACTAAAACATACCGTCCAGTCTGCTTCTCATTCCTAAACAGGGTCTAGTTGCTAAGTAAATCAGATACAACTTGAGGTTTCCTTTTTCTCATCCCTAAACCAGATCACAATATCTTATCTAGGTCACAGTAAACTGAGGCAGATGATCATACCAATTACAGTTGAGATCAACTTCAAGGCTATTCCCAGCTGCCCGTGGACACACACCTGTCCTGGGTGGAATAAAAACAGCTAAAGCTAGCAGAACTTGGAGACGTGCTTCCCACCCTTTACTGGGCAGCCAATTCACACAAATCACCTGGAAAATTGTGGAAATTCAGATTCTGATTCAGCAGGTCAGGGTGGAGCCTGAGACTCTGCATTTCTTTTTCTTTAAACATTTTTGTTTAGATACAGAGTCTGGCTATGTTGCCCAGGCTGGCCTGTGTTCAAGTGATCCTCCCACCTCAGCCTCTGAGTACCTGGGACTACAGGCACATGCCTAAGACACTGCATTTCTAACAAGCTCCTAGGCAATGCTGATGCTTTTGGTCCTAGAACACACTTTGAGCAGCTAAAGGCCCTAGAGAACATTCAGCCCAACACCTTTGTCAGTTTACATAAGACAATAACACTAGTAACTAACATGCATCCAGCCCTCCTCAGGAATGCCATTAGTCTAAGAATTTCAATGAACTGTATCCTTTAATCCTCACAGCAATTTTGTGACAAAGACACTATCATTTTATTTTATGGTTGAGGAAACTGAAAGTCAGAGACATCATCCTTGAGAGGTTCAGCTGGAGTTTAAATCAGGCTATTTAAGATTCCAAGCTTGTGCCCTTAACCACCACAAAAACTGCTTCTATAAATGCTTTCACAAATGACATACTAAGTGTAAGTTCCTTAAAGATTGGTTTCCTGAGTCACCTTGTCCAGGAGTTTAATTCTGTTTAGCAAAATACTGCACACCTATGTGCCAGGCACTGTGCGGGGTGCAAGGAGCCAATGGTGGGCAAGACGGGCTGGACCCCTGTTCTCAGGGCGCTTACAATCTGGGGGGAGGCTGCGAAAAGAAAGTCAGGTCGGCCAGGGCTACATACAGAGTATTTTAGGAGCACAGAGGAGTATCCTAAACCAGAACGGGGAGGGTGATCAGGAAAGGATTTTGGGAATATATATTTTAGGAGCTGGAACTCCAATAGTGAGGTGAAGCCATTTTCCAAGTACGGGGAGGGAGCAAAAGATGTGAAAAACACTGGTGTGATCAAACGGCCAACAGGGCACATAGGGGTGCAGACACCCCGCCTCCCCCAACCAGTGTACACGGGGGCGCCGGCAAGGCCCGCTTAGTACCCACTTAGTGCGGGGGGGGGGGACGCCCACCCCCACCCCGAGTTCCTCTCCAGACGCCCGCACCTGTCTCCTCCACGAAATGCTCCCGGTAGGTCCGCCACCAGTGAGACGCCCGCGCCTCCTGATCCGCCCTGCGCCGGTAGCGGTCGAAGCTCCGGTACTTCTCCAGCCGTTCCAGGTTGCTCACATCGATGTCCTGGTTGGGCATTGGCCCCAGCGGGGCGGTCCGGCGGCTCAGGGCGGCTGCGGGCACAGAACGGACGTCAGGCCGGATCTGGCCCACAAGAGATGGGGGCAGGCGCCGGCTCGAGCCCCAGGGCTCGGGCTATAGGGGACCTCCAAGAGTTCCCCGTCCCCAGACCCCTCACCCGAGGTGCTGAAGGCCCGCCAGCGTCGGCATCCGTGCAGCGCGGCTTGCCAGCAGGGCGCCGCCATCTTCCCTCAGGCCGACGTCGCCGCCGCGGCCGCGCCAGGACCCGAGCAGAGGTGGCCGAAGCAGCGCCTGAGTGCGCCGTGGCAGGCCCCGCCCCGCGCCTGCGTAGTCGGGCCCCAGACCCCACTTCCGGGGAGGCCTGAGCACTTTCCTCTCGGGCCGCGAGCGCAGGGCTCCGGAAGTGCCGGTGAGCGGCTGGGCGGAGCTGCGGGCAGTCCGGGCCACCAGGGGGCGGCACAGACCCGGAGCGGTCGCCCGGCCAGGGGGCTTCTGTGGTCGTCAGCGCCTTGCCGGGCTCGGGACCGTGGCTCTCAGGGAGCTCATCCCAGCCCCGAAGGCAAAGGCAGGAGCCCGGGCAGGGGGCGCAAGCACGGATTCTGGAGTCCGACTGCTTGGGTTTAAAATCCAGATTGTGGCCCGCCCGGTAGCTCACGCCTGTAATCCTAGCACTCTGGGAGGCCGAGGCGGGCGGATTGCTCGAGGTCAGGAGTTCGAAACCAGCCTGAGCAAGAGCCAGACCCCCGTCTCTACTATAAAAATAGAAAGAAATTAATTGGGCAACTGATATATATAGAAAAAATCAGCCAGGCATGGTGGCGCATGCCTGTAGTCCCAACTACTCAGGAGGCCGAGGCAGGAGGATCGCTTGAGCCCAGGAGATTGAGGTTGCTGTGAGCTAGGCTGATGCCACGGCACTCACTCTAGCCTGGGCAACAAAGTGAGACTGTGTCTCAAAAAAAAAAAATCCAGATTGTGACCTTACTGTCACCCTTGTAGTTTCCTCATTAGAGAAAAAAGCAGGTAATAACAGTGCTTACCTCGCAGGCTTGTTAGGAGGATGAAATAAATTAACGTATTATAGAAAGCGGTAACAGTGGTATGTAGGTGTTAGCTGTTGATCATCTCCAATTTACTGCGACCCACACAACAGCATAAGTGACCTGGTTAAGACACAGGTGTGGTTATGCTTCTGCCAGGGCTTTGCATTGCTCCTGGGGATCCAGTGCTAACAAGCTCAAACTTGGTAGCCCAGGTGATCCCGACCCTCTTCTGCCCCAGCCCAGGCCCTCCAGCCCTGGAACAAAAGCTTCCATCACATTTTGCTCCACAGGCCACAGAGCCTGTCTCTTCTGCCTTCCACCTGTTCACTTTTTCCCCTTGGCCTAGCTACCTCCTGGGCCCAATAGAGTGGCTTCCCTACAGTAAGCCTTCCTTGACATCCCAGGCCAGGGCTGACAGGGCTGATAACCAGGTCAACTGCCCTGGGACCAGCAGAAGCTTGGTCCTCACACTCAGACTGAAATGCAATGAGAGCTCTCTCCATGTGGCAGGCAGTGGCCACACCTTGCTTTTCATAAACATCCAGACAGCTAAACCTCTCACCATCACATCTAATTCGCCCAACAGTGCACACCTGTTACGCGGTGTTGAGGGGACTACACAGGCCAGTAACACTCAGTCCCGCCTTAAGGAGTTGTTCCTTGTTGTGAGGTTGCTGCAGAGTGAACGATAGCAGGACTGAGGGTTGCCTGTCTGCAGGCTGGATTGTATGTATTTATTAATACATCATGGCCGGGCGCGGTGGTGGCTCACACCTATAATCCTAGCACTCTGGGAGGCCGAGGCGGGCGGATTGCTCGAGGTCCGGAGTTCGAAACCAGCCTGAGCAAGAGCGAGACCCAGTCTCTACTATAAATAGAAAGAAATTAATTGGCCAACTAATATATACAGAAAAAATTAGCTGGGCATGGTGGCGCATGCCTGTAGTCCCAGCTACTCAGGAGGCTGAGGCAGCAGGATCGCTTGAGCCCAGGAGTTTGAGGTTGCTGTGAGCTAGGCTGACAGCACAGCACTCACTCTAGCCTGGGCAACAAAGTGAGACTCTGTCTCAAAAAAAAAATACATCATGGCCTATATTTTTTTATCTTGTCCTTTTGTTTCTGAATCCTCTTCTGTGTGCCTCTGATCTTATCCCTGCCCCTCTATAGGTGGCTTGTGTTCATTCTTGTTCTCTTGCTGTCCTAGGACCTGCTAAGGGTGGGGCTTGCTTGGAATTTGAGGCCTAGCATGGATTCCCACATGTATCAACTTGATGAAAATAATAAACATGAATGACTGTTGAAATTGGATGCAATGGCTCCACTAATGTTCTTTTCTTTTTGAAGACAGGGTCTCGCTATGTTGCCTAGGCTGTACTTGAACTCCTGGGCTCAAACGATCATACTGCTTCAGCCTCCTGAGGAGCCACAGGCTCGTGCCATTGTACCCACCACCAATGTATATACTTTTTATCGTTGTTACTTTCCACCAATATTCCTATCTGTAAAAGAAACTGCATTTGGGTTATGACCTTTAGTTGTTTACAATTTTGAAGGGAAAAAGACCAGAGACAACACTCATTCCTGTGCATAGCTCCCTGTAATGGCTACTGCCTGGAGAAAGTTGATGTAAGGGGATAATTAGGCTGCCTGCCACACCTTAATGCTGGTGACACGAATACAGGGAAGTCACAGGCAAATGGAAGTGCTGTCATAACTGAGTGCCTGTGGACTGTGTCTGCCTCATTGGCACTGTGTAGTCATCTGTGACACCACTTGGTAGTCGCCCAAGCCAGAACCCTAGGGGTCCTCCTCGACTCATCTCCCTTTCTGACCTTCCATGTCTAGGCACCAGGTCCCAGAGGGCACTTTTCTGTGGCCTCTCACTGCCCCCAACAGTCCTGACCTTGATCCCTCACCTGCACCATGACCAGCTGCCTTCTCACACTTTCTCTGTCCCCACTTTTGTCACCTCCTGATCTCCACCCTGAAGTCACAATGGGCTAAAATGCAAATATGGTCCATCCCTGCTTCAAATCTTTTTTTTCTTTTTTTGAGACAGAGTCTCACTTTGTTGCCCAAGCTAGAGTGAGTGCCATGGCGTCAGCCTAACTCACAGCAACCTCAAACTCCTGGGCTCAAGCGATCCTTCTGCCTCAGCCTCCTGAGTAGCTGGGACTACAGGCATGCGCCACCATGCCCAGCTAATTTTTTCTATATATATTAGTCGGCCAATTAATTTCTTTCTATTTATAGTAGAGACGGGGTCTCGCTCTTGCTCAGGCTGGTTTCGAACTCCGGACCTCGAGCAATCCGCCCGCCTCAGCCTCCCAGAGTGCTAGGATTATAGGTGTGAGCCACCACGCCTGGCCCCTGCTTCAAATTCTTTAGTGAATACCTGTTGCCCTGAAGATAAAAGTTCAACCTCTTTAATGAGATACACAAAGCCTGTCCACCTGCTCCCCAATTCTAAATTCTTCTTACTCTGTCTGGAAGGCCAAGCTCTCCCCTCTGAGTCTTCCAGCACTGCCCCCACCCATGTGTGCTCAAGTTCACCCATTGGTTGGTTCTTCAGGTGGCTGCTTAAATGCCAGCTGCCCTCAGGTTGACATGCCCAAATCTAGACCCCAGCCCTTCGCGCAGGTCCGGCTCAGGACTGGTTGCGTGTTGAGAAAAGGACAGAATTCCAGGTTTCACCAGGCATGGGGCATGTGATGCTTCTTTCCTGTGTTGGCACCAACACAAACAGCAGCTTTAAAACACCTACTCCTTCACAACAGCGCTGCATGTAGCATGCTCCTTTGGGAAGGAGATGTGGCCGAGAGCCTGGGGTGGGAACCTGGCAGAGCAGAACTCAAAACCAGGCTCTGCTATTCGCTGTCACTGTGGGCAAGTTGTTTAATCTCCCTGAGCCTCAGTGCCTTCATCTTTGAAGTAGGGATGTTAATTAATACCCTTCTCCTGGCTGTGCTCTGCAACCAGGCACTGTCACAGATTGTGGATTCTGGAGGGAAGGGGCACATGGCCAGAGGAGGCAGGTCCTAAATACTTTCTTTTTTCTGGCCTCGAATTCCTCAAGTTATCCTGCCTCAGCCTCCTGAGTAGCTGAGACTACAGGCGTGCACCAGCACGCCCAGTTCTGACCAGTTTTGTAAGATAGTTTTTTATTGGAATATCTGCCTGCTCTTTGGGACTTGTTTTCCAGCAAATAACAGAGATGCAGAGCAAACCTTTTCTAAGAAATATGTAGAAATGCTGATGAGCCATGAGAAGTGTAAGAATACAGTCATTAAGAATATAGCTTTCTCTGTAGTGTGCAATGCTATTTGAAAAAAGAAAAAAATAAGAAAATGAAGTATAATTTTAAAAATATATAACAAAACAAAACAAACAAAAAGAATATAGCAATTTGGCTGGGCGTGGTGCTCATGCCTTAATCCCAGCACTTTGGGAGGCTGAGCAGGAGCACTGTTTGAGCCCTGGAGTTGGAGGTTGGAGTGAGCTATGGTCATGTCATGCACTCCAGCCTGGAAGACCCTGTCTTTCTCTTTTTTTGAGACAGAGTCTTGCTCTGTTGCCCAGGCTAGAGTGCCATGGCATCAACCTAGCTCACAGCAACCTCAAATGCCTGGGCTCAAGTGATCCTCCCCCATCAGCCTCTTGAGGAGCTGGGACCATGCCTGGCTAATTTTTCTATTTTTTTTAGTAGAGACGGGGTCTTGCTCTTGCTCAGGCCAGTCTCAAACTCCTGAGCTCAAATGATCCTCCCACCTTGGCCTCCCAGAGTGCTCAGATTACAGGTGTGAGCCACCACACCTGGGCATGACCCTGTCTCTTTAGAAAAGTCATAGGACTAAAAAAAATGAACACAGCAATTTAGTGGGTCCAAAACCAAGCTGTAAGTTGCTGGTAAGAAAGATCCCTCTGAAAGCTTTTCTGAAAGAGCAGAGAGACACAAACTGTGCACCTTATACCCATTTAGCATTTTCCTCCTCTGCCTGCCTGGATGGTTTCCTCTCTGATGGAAGGTGAGCAACTGCTCCCTGATAAAAAGCTGCTTTAGAAGTAATAGTGATTTTATTAGTTGTCCTTGGGTCTGCTGGGGACGATTCCCAATCCTCCAGTGGCCTGGGCAGCCCCTGCAGGTGGAGGACAGCAGAGGCAGGAGGCAGCAGCGGGGAGCACAGCTTGTAAGTCTTCCCAGCACCAGCGCCCCCTCTGAGGGAGGCTCTCACTGTCCCTCTTCACCCCCACTGGGCTGTAGCTTTGGGCAGGTGAACAGCAAAGGGAGGAGCCTCTCTCCTTGCCCCTCCCATAGCCCTCTCGCCCACAGCTCCCCCCCACCACCACTGGTGGGGCACCTGGGTGAGGGAGGAAGAGGAGGCAGGAGGCCAGTGTCCATGCTAGCTGGTCTAGTTGGTCCTAAGGGCAGCGCCGGGAACAGGCAAGGGCTCATTCCTGCAGGCGCAAGAAGAGGGGCTGGCTGAGTTCCAGGATCTCTTCAAACTGTGAGGTAGCATCTGGCTGGCTGCCCTGCCTGCCGTCACCCTTCTTCCCACTCTGGAGGCCTGGAGCCCTTTCTCCAGGCCTCCAGTAGGGAGGGGACCTGTCAGGCAGGGAGCGAGGGAAGCTGCTTGTGGCATCCCTTAAGAGACGCCCCTTCCCCGGAAGAGGCCCAGGCAAAAAGATTCCACCACCATCTGCCTGCAGGGGGCCGGCGGGGGTGTCCCACAGAGACCCTCAGATCTGAGCTGGATGGCTGTGGGGCAGAGCCAGAGCTGTGGTGAGACAGTCTTGGCACCTCAGAGCCCCAGAGGCGTGGCTGTAGCACTCAGAAAGGACACACTTGCACCCTGTCCACAGGAAGAGCTGTAATCGGCCCCGGGTGCCACCTCCACAGAGCTGGTGGCCAGCAGGTGGTGCCAGAGAGATAGGGTCAGAGTCTTCTGTTGAGGGGGGGGCCCTCTCAGACTCAATGGGATGTCACATTGTAGGATGCTTTCTTCAGGGTCTCCAGGAAGAAATGCTCATTCTCCAAGAAGTCTCGGTCCTGCAAGGCAGATTTGGATCAGCAGCCATGCTTCCGTGAGCTGAGAGAGGCACAGCCCTGGATCCTGGCTGAGCCAGCCCTCACTCCGGGAGCCCCTCCCCACTTCCCCCGATCCTGCCTGGCTCTGGGAGACAGCAGAGGCTGTGAAAGAGCCCGGGCATAGTCTCAATCCTGGTGTGGCCACTTGTTTGCTAGAGAACTTATGAGCACAAGACTTCATGTTTCTTTTCTTTTCGAGACACAGTCTCACTCTGTCAGCCTGGCTAGAGTGCAGTGGCATCATCACAGCTCACCACAACCTCAAACTCCTGGGCTCAAGTGATCCTCCTGCCTCAGCCTCCTGAGTAGCTGGGACTACAGGTGTTTGCCATTGTGCCTGGCTAATTTTTATAGTTTATGTAGAGACAGAGTCTCGATTTTGCTCAGGCTGGTCTTGAACTCCTGACCTCAAGCAATCCTTGCAGCTCACTCAGCTTCCCAGAATGTTAGGATTAGAGGCGTGAGCCACCTCACCCAGCCTCAGGGTGGTCTCAAACTCCTGGTCTCAAGTGATCCTCCCACTTCGGCCTCCCAAAGTGCTGAGATTATAGGTGTGAGCCACCATGCCCAGCCGTGACTTCGTGTTTCTAAGCCTCAGTTTCCTTGTCTGGATAGTGGAGATAATAACATTTCGTACCTCCCAGGGCTGTGTGAAGCCCTTAGCATTGGGCCTGGCACACAGGAAATGCTCCCTAAGTGACAACTGTTGTCATTGTTACTACAAAGTGCAGAGTGAGATGGACCAGGAGGTTGACCTGAGATGATATATGCAAATTGCTCTGTACGGAACCTGGCCTAGAGGACAGGTCTCACTAAGCAGGTCTGCTTTAGTCTCCACCATGAGCTGGGGTCAGCCCTCCCCGGAGCCATGGTGTGCTTCCTTTCTGCCTCAATGCTTGTCGCCCATGTGAGCACGAGGACCTCCGAGTTCGGAGGTGAGACACTCACCTCCTCAGCTGTGTGCTTCAGCAGCACCAGTTTGGCGTGGAGGGTTGAGAGTCCTGGGCCCGGGCTGGCCAGTGGCTGGCTGCACTGAGGAGCAGTAGGAGTCATGAGGGCTGCAAAGGGCAAGGAGGAAGTCAGGGACCAAAGCATTGGTGGGAAACCGGGTGGAAGTGCCTTGTTCCAGGCCTGCTCGCCCACTCTGGAGGCACGGCTGAATGAGCAGAGCCGGGTGCTGGACAAACGCTCTGGCTAGAGTGCAGTGGCATCATCACAGCTCACCACAACCTCAAACTCCTGGGCTCAAGTGATCCTCCTGCCTCAGCCTCCTGAGTAGCTGGGACTATAGGTGTTTGCCATTATGCCTGGCTAATTTTTATAGTTTATGTAGAGACACAGTCTCGATTTTGCTCAGGCTGGTCTTGAACTCCTGACTTCAGGTAATCCTTGCAGCTCACTCACCCTCCCGGAATGCTAGGATTACAGGCATGAGCCACCTCGCCCAGCCTCCGGGTGGTCTCAAACTCCTGGTCTGGACAGATGCTCTGGGGCAAATAGCACCAACTCCAAGGCCTCTGTGGGAGGCTCCCGTATGCTTATCTGGCAGGTCTGTTTCTAGGAATTTATTCAAGGGAAATAATCAGGCAAAAGTGCAAGGATGTATGTAGGGAGATTTTCCACTGAGGTGCTGTGCCAACACATCACTCGGTATGGAACAGCCTCATCATGGAACATCATGCCGATTGAGAATTGATCAAGTATTCAATTACTGAGAAGAAAACATGTTCCAGGTGTGTATTACTGAGTAAAAAAGTCAAGTTCTAAAACAACAATGATACAATCCCAATTTTGTTTTTAAAACCATATATACCAGTGTGGAACATTATGCACCAAAATGTTAAAAAGTGGTTTAAAAGGGCAGTGGTGGCTCATGCCTGTAATGCTACCACTCTGGGAGGCCGAGGTAGGAGGATTGCTTGAAGTCAGAAGCTCAAGACCAGCCTCAGCAAAAGCAAGACCCTGTCTCTACAAAAAATAGAAAAACCAGCTGGGCATGGTGGTGGTGACTGTTTTCCCAGCTACTTGGGAGGCTGAGCTACTTGGGAGGAGAAATGCTTGAGCCCCAGCTTCTTGGGAGAAGGACTGCTTGAGCCCAGGAGTGTGAGGTTGCGGTGAGCTATGATGACACCACTGCACTCTTAACCCGGGCAACAGAGTGAGATCCTGTCTCAAAAAAAAGAAAAAGGTAGTTCTTTTTAGACTGGGAAGTGGCATTGAGTGTTTTTGTTTTGTTTTTAAAGAAATGGGGTCTTACTTTATGGCCCATGCTGGAGTGCAGTGGTCTGCCATCACAGCTTGCTGCAACCTCAGATGTCTGGACTTAGATGATCCTCCCATGTAGCTGGGACTACAGGTGTGCACCACCACACCTGGCTAACTTTTCTATATTTTATAGAGAGGGTGTCACACTATGTTGCCCAGGCTGGTCTTGAGCTCCTGGCCTTAAGCGATCTTCCCATTTTGGCCTCCCGAAGTGCTGATGTTACAGGCGTGAACCACTGTGCCTGGCCGATATTTTATTTTTTTTTTTTATTTTTTTTTTTTTCTTATTTTTTTTTAAAATGCTATCATTAAGGATACGATATTTTAAAAAGTTGTTTCCCCACCTCTATTTCTGATTTATTTCTCTAAAGCTAACATGCATTACTTGTGTAAAAAAGAAATAACGAGATGACTTTAAAATTTAGCTTGCCCTCTAACTTGAGTGGTTGGAGGATGTCCTGCGTGCTCCAGGCCTTGCCTCTGAGGACGGGCTGAGAGGCTGTCCCTTTCTTCTGGATCCACTCACCACTCAGGCTGGAGACTGCCAGGCCCGGGGCCTTGGGGAGCAGCCCCGTGAGGCTGGAGGGCAGGTCCTGTCGTGCACGGTCCAGCTGCAGCCTCTGTTGGGCCAGACTCAGATGCTCCTGTGCCCATCCCCCAGAGAGAATGGCTCAGCTGTAAGGAAGAGAGGCTGGGGGGCCTGGGGCAGCGGGGGCTGGGGAGCCGAGGAGCCAGGAGGAGCCTTGCCTGGTGCACGTGCTGTTCCTGTTGCCGCAGTCGTTCCTGCTGCTGCTGCACCACCTGCAGCCGGGCCTGCTGCTCCGCCTGCACCTGCCGGGCCTGGCGCAAGGCACGTTCCCCCTCCTCGTACTTCTCTGAGGCCACCTGCAGGAAAGGAGGCTGCCTGGGTCAGGGCTGGCCCAGGTGGCTGGAGCCACGCCCATGTGCCCACATGCCCAAGCCGCACCTTGCTCATGCTCTCCACCTCCTCAGAGCGAAGCCTGACGCGCAGGGCGGCGGCGTTGACCCTCTCCTTCTCCAGCCGCAGCTCCTGCCGCTCCCGCTCCAGGGCCTCCCTCTCGGCCGCCAGCTGCTCCTCCTTGGCCCGGAGCTCGCTGGCCCGGATCTTGAGCTCGGCCTGCTCCTGCAGACGGCAGGCAGGGCCCCGCTGCATTCTCCCTTCTGGAGCCTGGCTGTGCTCTGCACGGGATTCTGAGGCCCCCTCTGTCCACCCTGCCTCAGGGAGAGGGTGGTGGAGCAAGGGGCTTCCGGGATGGGCCAGAGAGGCCTGGGGCCAAGCCGGGGAGCTGCCCACGCAAGCCACATGACATGGCAGACGCAGCTTCTCTGAACCTCAGCCTCTTTTTTAAATGATCTCAGTTATGGGAGTATGATGAGGATGAATGGGAAAATGTGTATACAGTGCTTGGGGAAATACGAGGAAGCTGACAGTACGGACGCTGTTTTAACTCCTATATCCAGATGGAGGCTCTGGGCCTCACCTTGGCCAGGCTGACGAGGGTGCTCTCCCGCTGGGTGTCCACCTGCAGCGCCCGCTCCACCTGGCGCTCCGCCCGCTCCTTACTCAGCTGCTGCTGTGCGAAGAACTCGGCCCACTCGGCTGCCAGGCGCCGGCGCTCCTCCCCACACTTGCGCATGACGGACTTCTGGTCCTCCAGCAGGGCACTCTGGGACATGGCGGGCAAGGGCACAGTGTGAGGGTCCCTGGGCACAATGGCCGTGTCAGCAGCTAAACGCCGGGGCTGCACTCACTTTGGCCCGCTCCAGCTCGGTCCTCTCCATGGCCATCTGCTGGGCTGTGACCTTCCTTTGCTCCTCTAGGGTGTGCTGCATGGACTCCATCTTGGACTGCTCGGCATGCACTCGCCAGCGTTCCTGCGGGGCCGGGCCAGGCTGAGTGTGCTCCCCACCCCACCAGGGCCAGGCCTGGCCGCTCCCCGAGAAGCTGTGCAAACCCACCCGCACCTCCTGTGCTATGCCACAGACACCTCCTGCCCAAAGAGGCACAAAATGAAGGGCACCTGGGAAGGACTGTCAGGGCCTAGCCCTTGCCATTCTGCCTGAGAGCAGGACCCGTGGCCGCCAGCTCGGCCAACTGCACCAGGGCCAAAGAACAGCAACATCCTTGCCCCCCGAATCACCAGCGTGAGGTGAGAGCTTAACTGTTCCTGGCCTAGGCAGGTGCTTAACACAGTTACCAACTGATGGAGTGAACAAATACAGTTCACAACATAAAAACACCTATATCTATGTTGATATGTCTACAGGGTATAGGTTATGTGATCAGTGGATGTCTCTGGCTAGGCAACTTTCATTTTCTTCATTGTTTCCTGTATCTTACTTTTTTCAATAAAATGTATTATGTTACAACCTAGTATAAAAGAAAGAAAATATAATTTTTAGAGAGGGGGTCTTGCTATGTTGCCCAGGCTAGTCTTGAACTCCTGGCCTCAAGTGATCCTCCCACCCTGGCCTCCCAAAGTGCTAGGATTACAGGCAGGCCAACCTTATTTTTTCTATAAAGCTTGCTCTTATATATGGAAAATACATGGGGAGTTCCAATGTGTCTGTTCCAGCTGAGGAGGAGGGATTGACATTTAGTGGGCAAGAGTGCCTGTCCCGGTGTCACAGGCATCAGCTGATCAGACAGATCCGAGTGTCTGGGAGGGAAGTGGGAAGTACGACTGATGGTTTGGGGGTGGGGTGGACTACGGAGGATGGCCCTGGGATGGGTGACGGTGGGGGGGGGGGTGGCAGAGAGCAGGGAGGGTGCAGGGAGGGGCTGGTAGGTGGCCTCTGTGTGCTCAGGAAGGCAGTGCTGAGGTCCAGGCTGAGGCTGGGAACACGGAGGCAGGAAGGGCAGGAGGGACATTTAGAGGAGAGGTGAGGCTCAGGGAGCAACCAGCTGAGGATATGAGGTCAGAGGACTGTGGCTACGCCTGCAGGTGCCGTGGGAGACGCCCTGAGGCAGGAGCACGGGCTCACCTGCTCCAGCACCCGGCTTTGCTCATTCAGCCGCACCTCCATCTTGCCGATGACCTCCTGGAGCCGGCTCCGCTCCTCCTCCATGTCGCGCTGCTGCCGGCCCAGCTGCTCCTGCAGTGCTGGGGGCAGCCCACAGGGCGCTCACGGCCCACCCATCTTCCCGCCACGGGGGCCCAGGTGACTGAGATGGGGGCGTACCTCGCAGCTGCTCGTCTCGCTGCCGGGTCCCCAGCTCCCGCTGCTGGGAGGTGGTGAGGTGTGAGGCCTCCACTCGGGAGGACAGCTCGTTCAGGTTGCTGGAGAACTTCTCCATCTGGTCAATGATGCCATTCAGCGACCTGGAGGACGACCGGGTCATGCTGTCCCGGGGACCCCTAGCCCTGGCCCTCAGGTGGACGGGGCCTGGGGGGTGCACGTACCGCGTGTGGGAGGTGGCACTGGTGACCGCATCGATCTCTCGGTCCTTCAGCAGCTTCAGCCGCTGCAGCTGCTCCTCGTGGTCCTTGCGCATGTCCAGGATGGACGCCCTGAGGGGCAGGGGTAGGGATGGCCCCGCAACTTTGAGCAGGACCCCTCGGCGGTGCGGTGATCACTGTGGCCGCTCCTCGCCCCCCAGAGGGTGTGCCTCTGAGCGGTCCCTGTTGACAGGGCCCTGCCTCAGTCTCCCCAGCTCCTCTGTCTTGGTGCCTCAGTGCTACACACACTTTCCAAGGAGGAGATTCCTCCCACTATTTTTTTTTTTTTTTTTTTTTTTGGAGACAGAGTCTCACTTTGTTGCCCAGGATAGAGTGAGTGCCGTGGCGTCAGCCTAGCTCACAGCAACCTCAAACTCCTGGTCTCAAGCAATCCTCCTGCCTCAGCCTCCCAAGTAGCTGGGAATACAGGCATGTGCCACCATGCCCGGCTAATTTTTTCTATATATATATTAGTTGGCCAATTAATTTATTTCTATTTAGAGTAGAGACGGGGTCTCGCTCTTGCTCAGGCTGGTCTCGAACTCCTGACCTTGAGCTATCCGCCCGCCTCGGCCTCCCAGAGTGCTAGGATTACAGGCATGAGCCACCGTGCCCGGCCTATTCCTCCCACTATTCAGCCAAGGATGCTTCATGTAGAAGATGGAGCTGTGTGCGCAACGCCGTCTGCCCACGTGAACAGCTAAGAAGGCCTGCTCTGCCCTCGCTGACCTTCGACTCCCTTAGGTACCTTTCTTTGGTCTCATTCTTGTCTAGAGAGACAGCCATATCAACACAGGAAGCAAAACAGCATCCCTTTCCCAGGGTGGCTCTAGTTACCAGCCTCTACCAGGTAGCAGGTGCGGGTATTAACCAGTGCTTAGTTAGGCGCTCGGTGCTCACTGCTGCCACGTCTGCCCAATTAGTCAGTGACCCTCTGGACTCTGAGGGTGCCCCTCCACCTCCATGAGAACATGTGGCACCCCACCCCTGGGGGCGACATGTTCCCCAGTCCTCAGTGGGCTAGAAGGGACGGGCTCAGGCCCCTGGTCAAGGCCGCTGAGCTCAGGCGCTCATAGGGATCACCGTCCTCTGGCCAGTCCCGGCACGCACGCTCGGCACCCGCCCATCCCGGGGCCTCACCGCTGCAGCTCCCGGAGCCGCTCTATCTCCTGCTCCTTCTCCTGCTCGGCAGCGGCCAGGCGCCGCTGGTGCTGGGCTGTGAGCTCGGTGCGGGCCTGCTCGGCCTCCTGGCAGTGTGACAGGTAGCGAGCTGACAGCTCCTCATTCTCTCTCCGGAGTCGCTCCTCCCGCTGCTGGTACGCTGTTTCCAGCACCTTGACTCGGCTTCTGCCAACAGAACACCCAGCTACGGGGCTTAGAAGACAGAGGGCCACCACCAAAAAAGGCCTTTGGGGTCAGTGTGGAGATCCAAGGCAGAGCTGGGGCAAGACAGGAGCCCCGGGCAGCCCGGGCAGGCGCCAGGTACCTGTGTGCGCTGTCGATGAGCTCCAGGTCCGCCTGGTGTCGCTGCTGCAAACTCTCCAGCAGCAGCTTGTGCTGGGCCCGCTCCAGCTCCAGCTTCCGCACCTAGGACGCAGCAGGAGGGCTGGCATGGAGTGAGGTGCTGGCCAGCATGGCAGTCTCTGCTCCTCGTGCTTTGTGCCTACTGTTCCTCCTCCTTCCTGGGGAAGCTTCTGACCATTCTCAGTGATGCCCTCCCACGGCAGCCCTGCCCATCCTGCCAGCTGCCCCTCTGCCCCTTACCTGGGCCTGCAGCTCGGCCAGCTGCACCTGGCTCTGCAGCAGCTCAGTCTGGAGCTGGGCAGTGCCGCCCTGCAGCTGCGCCTGTGCTGCCAGGAGCTGCTTCTGGTACTCTGTGCCCGGCAGCAGGCTCTGCGCCAGCGATTCTGGGAGCAGGGACTGCAGGAGAGGAAGAGGTGTTCCAGGTTAGGAAGGGGACAGGGACCTGGCTGAGCTCAGCTACCTCCTGGTCCTCTGCTCACTGGACTTCCTGGGCCCCACACCTGATCTGTGGCTGCAGACAGGGGACAGGGCCGTCACACTACACAGCCAAATATGAGGCCTGGGAGAGTCACGGTCACTTCAGCTGAGCAGGCCGCATGGCACCTCCCTCTTCAGGTCTGGTCAGGAACATGGGCCGCCCACCGTCCCTCGAATATCCTCCCCAGTGTGGTCTCCAGCTTCCCAGACAAATAGCCACGTCCCAGCAGAGAAAGTCTCAGCTACAATAAGAGCTCTGACACCGGCCCTATCTGTCAGGCCTGGAGCTCACATGCTGACTCTAATCTGGATCCTGTGAGCTGCCCCACCAACAATCTTCCCGTGACATGCTCCTGGGGGCTATACCTCCCACGCCCAGGTGCCAAAGGTGACTGCCACATCTGGGAAATCGGGACGGAGGTGTGTGGTAGGATGGCAAGGATGAGGAGGCTGGCTAGACAGAAGGCTAGGACCCGCAGCCCTGCTTTCTGATTGGAGCACTCCCAGCGCCCCACCTGGCTGCCCTTGAATTCCCCACCAAGGCTGCGAAATTAACACCCAACGCTGCCTGGGAGTGGCAAGGCTAAAAGTTCAGGAAAGTACTGGGGGGGTGCCAGGGTGGACAGGCTGACGTCATGTTTGATATATTTGACACGTCCTTCCCTTCCTGGCAGGTCGTCAGGTCACACCGCTGATGCTGCCTCTGAGCACGGGAGAACTGCTCCCTGGGCCCAAGAGCTACACCTGTTTGTCCATCCTCCCTACCTGGCCAGGCACAGGAAGCCCTGCGGGTTCCTGGGAGCTCGGGACACAAATGGCAGGCTCTGAAAAATCAACAGCAAAGAGATGAGCAGGAGGCCCAGAGGTCCAGGACTGTGTGTGTCTAGGAGGGGCCACAAACGCAGCTCAAAGCACCTCCTCTCACCCAAGCCAAAGCCCCCGAACAAAGCCGAAAACAAACCGGTGCTGAAGAGGTCTCTGGGGGCTGTTCCCATCTTTGGGACACCTGCAGGGACGGCCGAGGTGGCCTGATTCCGAGTCACAGGGGACCTGAGGACAGGACACAGGGATGGGGGCCAACGTGAACAGCCTTCTGTGTGGGACACAGCAGGAGTGGGCAGCTGACTAAGAGGGAGGGTGTCTCGGCTGTGCTGGGGGCTGGTGATGGAGGTGGGGACCCCACCTCAGAAAGCCCGTCCATCAGCAGGCCTTCCCCAGCGTCCAGCACCACGGCTAAGCACATCCATCATCCATCTCCAGACCTGCTCTGCCCACCGAGCCTCACTCACACTCAGCTCGGCTGCAGACATACCCCGAGATGTCAGGCCTGGCAGGTGGCATTTCTTGCGCTGTTTTTCCTGAGGTCCCTCTAGCGGCTGCTGGCTCAAGCCCTTGAGTGCTGGCAGCAGGCCGGCTGAGCAAAGGTGACATGGAAAGGGGGGTGACAGAAGGCCCAGGTGAGGCGGGACGAAGATGGCGCAGGGACGAGCTCCAAGTGTGAAGCCCTGGCCGATCCTCTTCCTGCTCCCACCCACCGTCGCATCTCGGGGGGGTTCTCCTCCCAAGCCTGGGCTCTTGGGTTTGTAGGCTTCCCTCCCCCTCCCCACCCCGGCATCCACAGAGAATGGACGCTGCCCAAGGACTGACAATGGCCACGTTATGTACACCGGAGTTAGGCTCAAGTTGGGGTCTTGTTGTGGCCGACTGAACGTGGCTCAGCTTTCCATTGAGGCTCTGCTCGACCTCCTCCCAAGCCCAGCCGTCCTCGGTGACACCCTCTTGTCTGTAACCTCCACTGCCCTCCTCGGCTCCCAGGGTCGGCGAGGAGGCAGGGTCTTCTCTGTTTTGGCCCCAGCTTACCCCTCGGCTTCAGGTCAAAGTCAAAGCTGCCCTCCTGATCTCACACCAACCCCGGGACTGGGTGATGTCCCTGGGCTGTCACAAGTTGCCAGTTCACCTCCCCTGGGCTCTGGCCATGGCGATCTCACTTCCTCTGGACTCTCCGGCTTGCCGGCCCTTTCTGCCTTCCTGCCCTCAGAGGTCACTCACTGTCCTGCCCCACGGGATCAACACTCTGTGTCTTCCCCAGGAACTGCCTCTCCACCACTGTGTCTCCTCTAACACTCCCCAAGGGCGCCAGGACATCTCAACTCACACCACATTCACCTAAGCTGGGGCTGGCAGAAGCACCAACAGTGGGATGTTGGGGTTGCCAGCCTCAGGGGCTGTGGGCAGGGTGTCTGCACCTTGGGGCACCCTCACTTTTCTCCTGTCCAGTCAAGTCTGCACCTGCCCCTCAGCAGTCAGGGCGTGAGTGTCAACAGCCCCCCAGACCCCTCGTGGTCTGCGCCTGGGCCAAGCCAGGGAGCCAGAAGCTCTCCCTGCAGTGCCCCAGAGGAAGAGAAGCAGAGCTCACAGAAGGCCTCAGTGCCCACAGTACACTGAGTGTTGCCAACCGAGTCCACAGCAGGCAAGGCAGGCCCTCGAAGCCCCACCCAGTGCCCCCTCCACTAGACACAGCAGCCCAAGCCCGTACCTGCCAAGCGGGGGATGGCCTGCTGTTCCCACCGCACTTGGGCCCTCAGAGGCTTCAGCACACTCCTCTCTGGCCAGGCCTTGGAACTTCTTCCGAGACAGGGCATGGCTCAGCCAGTCCTCCTCTTTCTCCTCGGATGCTCCTGGCTTGGAAGCCCGGCTGGCTTTGGCAGGGTACCCTGCACCCTCGGATGGTGGCTTTGCCCCCGAGGAGGGCAGCCCAGCCGGGGCAGGGTGCTGGCTCACAAGAGGGGGTGCGGAGGGTGAGGAGTGCAGGGAGCCTCCCCTTCGGGCCTCTCTGGTAGGAGAGCGAGGAAGCGGGTCCAAGCTGTCGTCCTTGAGGCCCAACCAGTCGGCTCCTCCCTTCCTGGGCTGGATGGGGCTGGAAGCTGCTGGAAGGCTCTGTTTGGAGCCTGGTTCTCCCTTGGGGTCTGGGCCACCATCTGCTAAGAACCTACTTCAAGACCAAGAGGAGGGTGTCAGGCAGGGGAAGCAGCCTGTTCCAATCGTCCCAGCTATTCCCTTTATTGCAACTCCTTGGCCCACAGCAAGGAGTGACTATGCCCAGTGAATCTGCACAGATAGCCCGAGGCCCAACGAGAAGCGGCTTCTGGACAAGCTCAAGCCACAGGGCAGCGGCAGGCTGTGTGCCACTTGTAGAATACCACAAAATATGGAGTCTTGACTGCAATCACATGAACCAGGGACAATTACATCCACAGAGAATAGGATCAAATTATAACCATGGGCCAGGTGCAGCGGCTCACTCCTGTAATCCCAGTGCTTTGGGAGGCTAAGGCAGGAAGATTGCTTGAGGCCAGGAGTTCAAGACCAGCCTGGGCAATACAGTGAGACCCCGTCTCTTCAAAAAATAAAAAAATTAGTTGGCCATGGTGGCATGTATCTGTAGTCCCAGCTTCTTGGGAGGCTGAAACAGGAGGATCACTTGAGCCCAGGAATTTGAGGTTGCAGTGAGCTATGATCACACTACTGCACTCTAGACTGGATGACAGAGTAAGACCCTGTCTCAAAAAAAAAAAAAAAAAGTTATAACCACAGACACAGGTGTCCAGAGTAAAATGGTTGGCTCAAGTAGGTCCCTGGTTTTCCATCAACAGCCACTTTGCCTCTTGTCCATTTGCTCAGCCACTGCCTACATCTGTTACTGACCAGCGGCAGCTGGTTCCCATTCTGGGAGTGGGAGAAATGTCAGTGTGTGCATATGGCTATCGAGACAGAAAGACAGGCGGATAAAGCCAACGTGGCATAACGTTAACAACCACTGAGTCTGGGCAAAGGCTGGGAGACAGCTCCTTGTACTCTTTCATAGATTTGATGTCACTCCAAAATACAAAGCCTAAAACACATACTGGAAGACAACTCCACATTCAGAAAAATCGCTGATTTAATTTTTGTTGCAAACTGGGAGGAACACGCTATCAAGACTGTCAGGGCAGGTCTGATGGCAGTGTTCCTGGGGAGTGTGGCCTGAGAACCCCCCATGGATGGCCAGTGGTTTTGCTACCCCTTGGGCTGTATGTTTCTTGGGAGCCAAGTGACATCACAGCCTCTTGTGGCTTTCAGGGGCTTCAGGTGAGGGCGGGCCCACCTTCTCCTGTCCTTCTGAGACTGGCCTGGGCAGTCTCAGACAGCCCAGGTGGAGACAGGCTCCTGCTGGGGCTATCGCCACCCCCTGCCAGGCTCACAGGACCAGGCAATCTCCTTCTCCCCCAGCACCTGCAGAGCCTAGGGCCCTGCACACCATGGCCCTGCACGCTGTGGCTTCCCACGCAACGCTGTCGGAGGGGATGGGGGAGGCTGCAGGGGCCTGTCTTCCCAGTGGCCACCCTGCCTCACAGCCCAAGCCCCCTGCAGATCCCGCTTACCTGACCGACTGCAGGCGGGACTGTCGGCCCTCGGAGGAGCCCACGGTGGGCTGATAGGCCCCGAAGGTGAAGTCCTCATCATCCCAGGCATCTTCGTCTGTCAATGAAGGAGCTTATGACCATGATGTGGGGCAGGGAAAGCCAAACTCTTTTGTAGCTGCTGAACTCTTTGTCTAAAAATAGCTGAACTGGCAGCCTGACGTGTAAGACGACCACAGGAGGAGCTGCTCTGGAGGGAGCAGCTGCAAGATCCCGGGGAGCTGGGAAGATGCACTAGCCGGGCCCTGTCCATGATCCTCGGAGCCCCGTGAGCTGCGCTGTCACAAGGACAACTCCCAACCAATGGCCCATGGGCCGATGCTCCGAGAAACACTGATCCAGAACAGTGTTTCCCAAACTGTGAGCAGCTGCCCATTAGCGGGTAGAGAAACCAACTCAGTGAGTCACAATCAGTGTATTTCTAAACCAAATAGCATCTCAATGAAAGAGTGTCGAACAACAGTAATGGTTAAGTATTATTTCATGACACTTTTGTCTCAGTTACAAATGTGTACCACAGTGTGTGCGTATCATTGTGTAAAGCTTCTCTCTCCACGGGTTATGGTAACAACCTGGTCTAGAGGCCCCCCTGCCCTTCCTTGCTGATCCCCAAGCTTCCTCACCCTGCGGCCTCTGGTACTTCTTGTCTAGCTTGAACTCCCTGCGCTCCCCTGCGCCTGGGCAGGCCAGCAGCGTGGTGGCAGAGCCTCGCCCCAGCAGCTCGTCCAGCTTGGAGCGTGCAGGACGGGGCCCTTCCCTGCAGGATGGGACGCAGGACAGGGACGTGTGACTTCAAGGGGCTCCTGGGGGACCCACACCGTACCTGCCCACTAGCCTTTTCCTGGACACAAAGCAGCAGCCTGGCCAGGGGCTCCCTGCGCTCAGGGATGCTTACTGGCCTCCCATCTGCCTTCTCTCTGCACTGGGGCTGTCTCCGAAACCCAGGGCGGCCATGATGTCATCCCCGTCATCAAACAGTTCTTTCTTTCGGACAGGGGTGTCCCCAGGAGTCAGAGGAATAGATGGACCTAAAAGAGAGAACACAGGCCCAATGCCTGCAGTGCTCTTGCCCTCAACTGTGATATGAGAATGTTTCTCTGCAACCCTGACTTTGGGTGGGGCAGCAGGCTTTGCACTTGTCTGGTCTGTCTATGGGACAACCCCCCCCCACCGCACGCCCAGACTCCCGCATCTTACCTCCCTGTTTAGAGAACGATAATCTCTTTTTTTTTTTTTTTTCAGAGACAGAGTCTCACTTTGTTGCCCAGGCTAGAGTGAGTGCCGTGGAGTCAGCCTAGCTCACAGCAACCTCAATCTCCTGGGCTCACTCAAGTGATCCTTCTGCCTCAGCCTCCCAAGTAGCTGGGACTACAGGCATGTGCCACCATGCCCGGCTAATTTTTTCTATATATATTAGTTGGCCAATTAATTTATTTCTATTTATAGTAGAGACGGGGTCTCGATCTTGCTCAGGCTGGTTTTGAACTCCTGACCTTGAGCAATCCTCCCGCCTCGGCCTCTCAGAGTGCTAGGATTACAGGCGTGAGCCACCGCGCCTGGCCGAGAACGATAATCTCTTTATCCTGGACCTTAGACCTCTGGTCCCTGCCCTGCTGAGGTTTCTGGTTCTGCACCAGTAAGGTCAGTCAGCCTGTTGTCCTAGGATGAGAAACAAGCCCACTCCTCCCTACCCTGATCTCTGACTGTGCCAGGGCTCTTGTCAGAAGCCGCCTTACTCCCCGTCACGGGCGGCTTCTCAGCGATTTCCTCCTCATCGTCGGAGAGAAGTCCCGCCAGCGGGTCCTCCGAGTCTCCCGGCAGAAGGGAAAGCACAGGTCAGATGGCAGCACTTGATTCAGGAAAAGCAGCTCAAAGCTGAGGGAGTTCTCACTTGGGTCCAGATTTCCCACTGCTCTAAGACACGAGCAAGCCCCTCAGCACCCGGATGGGGCCTGTGCTAAGGGGTTCGGCACCCAGATAAGGCTCAGCTGGGGGACAGCAAGTCGGAGGGTGGCCGTGGGCCTGCCGGGCCTGCCCTAGGCTTGCCCGTGGGGCCTCTGACTCTGCTGGCTGCATGGCCTTTTGGAAATGTCCCCATGGCATCAAGAGAGACGTAAAACATTCGTGTGTTCATGCAGGGAAAGGGACTTTCTCTAAATTATAAAATCTTCAATTTGATTCCCAGCTTCAAAGTCTTTGCGAATGAGGAGCCCAAATATCCCAGCCGGGACATCGCTAGACCCTTCCTGGATTCACGAGGAGCTGAACCTGGGGCACCAGCTATCTGCTCCGCGTAGGACATGCAGGGCAACCTGGCCTCAGGCAGGCAGGCATCACCCAGGCCACTCCACCCTTGAACCGTGTGTCCCAGGAACACGGCGGGGCGATGGTACCTCCAAAGGAAAACCTCCTGTACTGATGCCCGGGAGAGCTGGCGGGAGAGGGAGGTGGCTTCTTGATGGCAACGGTATCCCCTGCAGGAAGCAAAAAGAAGACAAGGTTGTGGGCCTGGGTCCTCCTGCCAAGGTGTTCCTCCCACACCGTGCTCTGCAGCCCGGGAATCGCACACTTCTTCCTGGGAAGCTGAGCGCTCGTGGCCATGAACGGCCACAGGAGGGGTCTACACCTCAGTTCTCACACGGGTCCCACCCCCTGCCCTCCTCATCAAGAGTCACTCCAGAGACATGGGTTTGGGAGATGCACAGGCTACCCTATGACTGTTTTTTTTTTTTTTCTATTTTTGATTTTAGACATCCAGCTAGTACCAAACAACTGTCCATTTTAATGGACAGAGCTTCTCTAGAGGCTGCCCGTGTTGGACTCAGAGGGACTGAACAGCCCCAGGAAGGGAGGAAAGCCACTCGTCCCCTCCCCACGGCAATCACTGGTACACACACACTGCACAACTGCTCTGGGGCCTCTCCACCCTGGGCAGAGAAAAGCCACAGGACACGAAAGCTTCCTTCTAAGCATCTCTCATGTCCCCAAGGCCTCCCCAGTGGCTTCAGGGCGCTCCCTCCCACGCACCTTTCTCATTGGCTATTAACTTGCCAGCAGGCCTGGGGTCACTGGGCAGCTCTTCTTTCCCAGGACTCTTCGCGGCTCTTTTGCTGGAGGCCGGATTGGACTTCTTCAGACCGAAAAGGTCAGCATCCATGTCGTCCAGGTCCTAGCAAAGCAAGAGGGATGGAGGATGACAGCTGACAAGGGGATGAGGACTCCTGTTTGAGATGGGCAGCTGGCACCCAGAGGCAGAATTGGGAGAAACCACAGGAAAATGAGAAAACTGTTAAGAAAAAAGGTGAGCCAGGAAAGAAAAAGTCTAACCAAAGGTAAGCAGAGTATAAGGGAGGGGCTTTAGCTAATTGTTCTGGAATGAGAGACTCAAAGTCACCACCAAAGATTGAGTCAGCAGACTTGCTGGTCCTGCGAAGAGAGATTTCAAATTGGGTTTAAAGAAGCTGATTCTGACACACAAAGGGAACACACACCAATTCTTTAGAGCCCCACAGGGCTGGAACCAAGAGCTTGGCCTTAACCCAGGGACCGTAGAAAAATGGGTCAACTAGAAGGGACAAGAGGCCAAGGGTCAGACAAGAGGTGCTGCTGGCTAGAAGGGGAGGGAGGGAGAGAGAGTGGCGGCCCAGGCCAAGCTACCTGAGCACTGTGAGATTATGTTCTTATCAACTGTTTAAAATTGATGCCTTAAAATTCCACTGCAAAGATCAGCTTTGGGCTTGATCTGATGACAGTAGTCCCCATCTGAAGGGGACAGGGCTGGCGATGTGGAGAGAAATACGGAGAAAGGGTAAGAACAAATGTCAGAGTGGACAGTCTCCCCTCTGTCCCCCTGGGTGTGGGGGGCCCAGGCAGGTGAGCCTTTGGATAGGGCTGGCCCCATTCCACCAGAGGCCTGTGCCAGAGACTGTCCACTCTCTGTACACCAGGAAAACTGGTTTATACCCAGAGAGATGAGAAAGCTAACAGCTCATGGCTGAGCTCCATTCTTGCACAGGAAGGCTCTGAAACATGAGTTGTAGGCCGTGCTTGGTGGCTCACGCCTGTAATCCTAGCTCTCTGGGAGGCCGAGGCGGTTGGATCACTCAAGTTCAGGAGTTTGAAACCAGCCTGAGCAAGAGCGAGACCCTGTCCCTACTAAAAAAATAGAAAGAAATTATTGGCCAACTAAAAATATATAGAAAAAATTACCTGGGCATGGTGGCACATGCCTGTAGTCCCAGCTACTGGGGAGGCTGAGGCAGAAGGATTGCTTGAGCCCAGGAGTCTTGAGGTTGCTGTGAGCTAGGCTGATGCCACAGCACTCTAGCCCAGGCAACAGAGCAAGACTCTGTCTCAAGAAATAAAAAAAATAAGAAATAAAATAAAATAAACAACAACAAAAAAAGAAACACGAGTTGTAAAGGGAGAAATCAGAAGGAGAATGAAGCCCTGGCACAAACGATCACTTCCTGCCCCAGCAAATCATGCAAACTGGTTCCTTACCTTTATGGCCTGGAGCAAAGCCTCTGGGTCTGCGTCTGAGACATCTGAAACCTAAGTCCATGAGAGGAACATTAATTAGTCAAAGCCCAAAAAACTCAGGGCTCTGGTCCCTTGCTTTAGGGCAGACGGCTGGCAGGAGCAGAGCTCAGCCAACGGAGCCTTAACAGGAAGGTTGCTGTGTCTCCGCATTTGGGTTTGGCTGTTGTTCCAAGTCAAACCTGCCTGGCTGTGGAGACCCAGAAAGCGCTGCCACTCTCTCCTTCTCCCAACCTAGAGACCTCTTCTCTCCCAGGACTGAAATTCTGCAACTTCCCATGCACGTGGCTGGAGAGCTGGGAGTTTTATGATGGGAAAGGGACAACACCAAAGACTCCCACGGTTGCTAGGAGCTCTCCTTTCTAGTGCCTCTTATTGGTGGGAAGAAGGATGTTGCTTTGGGTCCACATGGCAGCCCTTAGGAATTATTCTGCTTTAAGAACAAGCTGGGCCAGTGCGGTGGCTCACACTTGTAACCCCAGCACTTTGGGAGGCAGAGGCAGGAGGATGGCTGGAGCAATTGTGCCACTGCACTCTGGCCTGGCCCGTGGGTGACAGAGTGAGACCCTGTCTCTAAAAAACAGCAAACTCCCCCATGACAAAAGAACAAACTGAATGCAAAGACTTCTAAACCCTTCTGTGAGCAGCCCCTTGGCCACAATGCCCATCTCACTACTACCAGGGATAAGAAGAGAGGCTGAGGATTGGAGAGTGGGCTGGTCTCACCTCGGCATCAGCTCCCGCCAGGCCTGCCCTGGTGCTGAAGACGCCATCTTCCAGGAGGGACCTGCAAAGGGATGGAATCAGCGCTTCCCCTCATCCCCAGGGCACTAGATGGTTCTAAAAAAGGAAGAGTGGCTTAGAGAGTCCAGATGAACTTGGACAGCCTTCTCCAGGAGAACAGAGTTGCGAAAAGGTATTTCACGGGTCACCTAATGCTGTGATTTTCAACTTTTTTTAAAGTAGTCCAGCTGCTTAAAAAAAAAAAAAGGAACAAATTACTAAAAACCATAGGTAAGAGAGAAAAAACAACTGCTGTGGTTCTGATCAGAGCAGAGGGTGGGGCGCTCGAAGAGCACCTCCCTTCTCTCTCACCTGTCAAAGAACCTTAGAACAAACACAATTTGAAAAATCCCTGATCTAGGCCAATCCTTTTATTATGAGGAAAAGAAAAAAAAAAAACAAAAACAACTGAGGCTCAGAGAGGTCCAGATATTGCCTAAAGTCACATGGTAAGTAACACATGTAGGATGAGAAGCCAGGACTTCTGACCTCCATTCACTTCAGTTCTCTTTCAACTCCCCCAGGCGCCTGCAACAGCTGGGCGTGGAGGGAAGGGGTGGAAATTACTGACTTCAGAAGCTCCACATGCCAAGCAGGAAGTGGGGGGTGGAGGGCAGAAAGCATCTGGATTGAAACGGGTTGCTCTCACGCTTACTTCGTTCTGGCCTTTGAAGGAAGCGCCTGAGCTACACCTGTGGTGTCTCTGGCACCTGACGCTTGTTTAACAGGCTTCTCAGGTGGTGTCGCTGGCAAGAAAGAAAACAGAGGAGATGTCATTTTGCTGAAGAGAAGTGGAGTCAAGATGAAAAGGGTGGTGACTTCCCTCCTCAAGCTATGTCCCAGACAGTCCCGCTGAAAGAAAGGTATGTTTGGAGGGAGGAAACTGGCCCCACAGGCAGGTCCCAATGTCACCCCTTGAAAAACCTGTATGGGGGAGAGGGCAGTGAGTCAATTCTAAATGCCAGCAAGTGCCAAATGAAGAGCTCAGCCCAACTCAACTGCACCCCATGGAAAAGCAGAAGGAACGATGGCACTTCCACCGCCCAAAATTGCAGGTTGGGGCCAGGCGCGGTGGCTCATGCCTGTAATCCTAGCACTCTGGGAGGCTGAGGTGGGAGGATCGCTTGAGGCCAGGAGTTTGAGACCAGCCTGAGCAAGAGCAAGACCCTGTCTCTACAAAAAATAGATGAATTAGTTGGGTGTGGTGGCTCATGCCTATAGTTCCAGCTACTGGAGAAGCTAGGAGTTTGAGGTTGCAGTGATCTACAAAAATGCCACCGTACTCTAGCCCGGGCAACAGAGATAGCTCTTGTCTCAAAAAAAGAAAAACAGAAAATTGCTGGTGGAATACATGAGCTTGTGTTTTGCGGGTTCCTGGGGGGCATGTGGCAGAAACCTAAGCCTCACTGGCCCTGCTGAGCTTTGCATGACCATGGAGCCCTGCTCAATACGGCAAAGAACACAAAGAAGGATGAATTAGTATCCAGAATATATAAGAAACTCTTACAACTCAACAAAAAAAGACAAATAAAAAGGGTCAAAGGATCTGGAACAGAGATATTTCTCCAAAGAAGATATACAAATGGCCAGTGAGCACATGAAAAGCTGATTAGTGTCACTAGTCACTGGGGAAGTGTACATGGAAACCACAAGAACCCACTTTATAGCCAAAAGGATGACAACAGTCAAAAAGACAGAAAGTGAGCACTGGCAAGGATGTGGAGAAACTGGAACCCTTTTACACCACTACGGGGAATGTAAAATGCTATAGCTGCTTTGGAAAAGCGGTTTCCTCTAAAAGTTAAACATATGGTTTCCATACAGGCCAGCAGTTCCACCCCTAGGCTCATACCCAAAGGAACTGAAAACACACATCCACTCAAAAACTTGTATGCGAATGTTCAAAACAGCATTATTCATAACAGCCAAAATGTAGAAATAATGCAAATGTCCACCAGCTTGTGAATGGATAAATAAAATGTGGTCTAGCCACACTATGGAATATTACCTAGCCACGGAAAGTGTGCAGCACCAACACCCTACAGTGCGGATGAACTGAAGAATCTTATGCTACAGAAAAGAAGCCAGATGCACAGGCTAGTTCTTGTATGGTTCCATTTTATATAAAATGTCCAGAACAGGCAAATCCATAGAGACAGAGAGCACTTGGTGGCCCAAGGTTGGGGGGAGGGGAGCAGGAGGACTGATTACTAATAGGCCTGGGGTTTCTTTAAGGGTGATGAAAATGTTTTAGAATTAGGTAGTGGTGATGGTTGCACAACTTTGTGAATACCATTTAGCCACTAATTTGTACACTTTATTTATTTATTTATTTATTTTTTGAGACAGAGTCTCATTTTTGGTGCCCAGGCTAGAGTGCCATGGTGTCAGCTTAGCTCACAGCAACCTCAAACTCCTGGGCTCAAGCGATCCTCCTGCCTCAGCCTCCCAAGTAGCTGGGACTACAGGCATGCACCACCATGCCCTGCTAATTTTTTCTCTCTATATTTTTTTAGTTGACCAATTAATTTATATATATATTTTTAGTAGAGATGGGGGTCTCGCTCTTGCTCAGGCTGGTTTCAAACTTCTGACCTTGAGCAATTCACCTGCCTTGGCCTCCCAGAGTGCTAGGATTACAGGCCTGAGCCACCGTGCTGGGCCTGATTTGTACACTTTAAAGGAGTGAATTTCATGATGAAATTAATATGAATTAATCTCAATTTTAAAAAACAAATTAACAACAACAAAAACAAGCCTAAACCAGGGGATTCTTGGGAAGAAGCACTTACTATCATCTCCCAGGAGGTCACCAAGGACATCATCAATGGACCCTGGAACAGAAAAGGGGCCACTGTGACTTCAGGAGGGAAGTGTGGCTCTAAAACTCAACTCAAGTACAAGACTTGCCCGAGGGCCTCAGAGCCTTGCTGGGACTTTGGCTTAACTCTCCCTTCATTGGCCACCAGCTGTTTCCCAAGTCTCTAGCAACAAGTTAAAATGCCTTGTTGAAACACCCTAGGGCAGAATTTAAAGTAATTTTCTGAAAGGAACACGGTATAGATTTTCGGTAGAACTTACATTCTACCTGCCTTCCCATGACACACTAGCCCATAATCAGTCTTCTAGACTAAAAACAGCTCAGCAAAGCTCTTTGGGAAAAGTGACCAAGACTTCTAGGCATCTGCAAGCTTCTTTCAGATCTATAGCCTCCTCGTACCCTTCTATCTGAGACGTACCCCTCCTTGGCCACTTTTTGATGGCGGCATGTGGGGGAAACCTAAATATGAACACTGAATTAGTTTTCCCATATGGCTTCAATGCCTTTAGCACCCTTAACCCCAACCATTGACTTCTCCCAGAGAGAATGATTCTTCCCCAAACCCTCGTCTCATATTTATTTCTGAATTTCTCTGAGGGCAAATGAAACAGCACAAGGAGTCCTTAGCTTCGAAGACTGAGGCTGCCTAGGGAATTACGACAAAAACAGCAAGACTCTCACCAAGAACATTTAAACACAGACATGACTAAATTATTTTTGGACCCAAAGAAAAAAGATAACATACTTCACTTAAGGGTGATGTTCCATCTCTCCACTCACCTTTCAATCCCTTCTTGGTTTTTGGTGCCTAAAATGGGAAAAGCAAATCATATCAACAAAATCAAACAGTAAACATGCATTGAAACCAGAAGTGCAGAATGAATTGCTTTGCCTTTTGCCAAGTCACCAGAGGCAGAAGCACCAAAGGCATTTAGAGACAGAAGTCCTTTATGGTTCCCTGGCGTTTCGGAGAACAGACTTATTCAGAGCATGGAAACAGTCCCCACTAACCAGCAGTGGGTGCCAGTGGGTGGGCAGGAGTTTCTCCTTTCCCCTCATGTCCAGACCTACATGCAAACCCTGCCAGCCAAGATGTCACGTGACTAGAAATGTTTTCTTCTATTCCATGCCACTGACTCCTCCATGCCAGAGACAGACACTTAAAAAATGCTCCCAGCCGGACACTGAGGCTCAGAAGAAACCTTGCTCGCTGTTTAAGTCTAATACAATGCCACCTCCCATCACTCTTCTCTAAGGACCACATCCTGGTCCTTGTCACCCAGCCCCCAAAGCATTCCATGCAGTCAAGACCCCCAAGACCTGGGAGGGGTGTGGGGTGTGTGGTGCGGTTTGGGGCAGCGTTCACATTTCCCCATGTCTGCCTCTGCGCCCTGCCTACCATCTCTCAAGGTTCGCAGATCCTCCACAGCACGGTCCGGATCATCTGAACTCTGCCTACATCAGGCTCACCTTCCCTAACGAACAAAATTAAAGTGGCTGCTTAGAAACGATGTAGCTTTAACAGTGCTTGAGTCCAAGGGTCACCAAGGCTTCTCTCACTTTGCCCATTCAAAAGGTCAAAGTCCAGAAATCATATCAACAAAATCAAAATTCCTTACAGGGGTACAATTCAGGTAAGAAACAAAGTGCTCTGGATAACGTAACGGGCTTTCCGAGGCTTCGCGATTACTCGGACAACGTGCAGTGGACATCGTCCCTTACCAAAAGGATGGGGGAAGTGGCAGGTACCCATCTCAGAAAGGAGGTGGGTGCCTGGCTCAATGGCTGAAGCCCCTTCGCAGACAACACCCATGCTACTTTCTAGGCAGCATTCCGCACGACGGCGGGCGTCAAGCTCTGGTTACCCCCTGACACGATTTTCACTGAGGGTGGAAATATTTCCTTTCGCTCTGGCTATAAATATGGCTCACCCCCTGGGAACGGTTTCCCTCAGTGTCGGCTCTCTCCCTCCTGTCCTCCACTGTGCCAAACCCACCTTGGGCGCGCCCGGCAAGCAGGGAGTCCGAGGGGCTCATGCCTGCGACCCCCGCGCTGGCCCGTCCTGTCCTGTATTGTTAGAAAGTGTATCTGGGGTAACCGCAGGGCCCCCCTCAGAATGCGCTTCTCCTTCTGCGCAGCGGCGACTTTCACCACGCACAGGTCCAGACGTGTTTTGTCTCACAACGCATCAGGGAACTTTGCCATGTCCTAGCGATCATGCCTGGACTTCCCAGACCGCGGGAATTTTCTAGAAGCGGCTGCAAAGACCAAAGGGCCGTGGGGTAACGTCGCGCCGCCGCGTCGACTCAGCCAACTCCGGGGTTTTTCAAGCCCCGAGCCCGCCCCCCGGTCCCGAGCCTCCGCGCCGCCCAGCGCGTCCAGGCTCTCCGCCCCCTGCCCCGCCGCCCGCCCGCCAGGCGCTCCCGCAGCCCCCGCAGGCTCCCGTTACGCGCCGAGCCCCGCAGGCCCGCCCGGCCCCGCCGCTCCCGCTTCCGGCCGCCGGCGCCCCCCGCCGCGCCGCCCGGCCTCGCGCAGGACGGGGCATCCTGGGAGCTGTAGTCCGCCGCCCGCCCGCGCCGGGGCCGCCGAGAGGAGCCACGTCCCCCAGGGGCGCGGCGCAGCAGGCCGGGCCTCGGCGGGCGTCAGGCGCGTCGCTAGGAGCTGCCACCGCGCCACTCGGGCCGGAGGTCGCGGGCTCAGAGGAGCTCCTGGAGGACCGCGCTCTTCTGAGGGCTGACTACACTCGTGGCGGAGTGGGGACGTGGGGAATGTGTTACCATTGTGAGCCCACAAATAATTATTTATTCCACACCCCAAAGTTGGAAGTGACCCTCCTGTTCAAGGATGAAATCAAAGCTGCCTAGCCAGAATGAAACCCAACAAAAAAGATACGTAACGCTTTTCCTAGGGTGTGCTAATTATGGATTTTATTAAAGGTTATTCAGTTTCACAAAGGAATGAACAGTTTGTGGCTGGCGGGTCATCGCTGTCCAACCATGATTCACATGCTCTGGCCCCATGCAACTCCGGGGATGCCCGCCCACCCCACCCCAACAGGACCCAAGCCAGGGGTGGGGAACAATATAGCTGAATGCATCAGTCAGGTAGGTACCAAACTCAAACCACAATGGTAAAGGGAAATAAAAGTAGCAAGAAAATTACAAATTCAAAGGATACAAGTCATTTAACTAAATTCATAGCAACTGGAAATAAAATGGTATTTACCAAATACTCAGCAGTCTAAATATTATGTGGAAGATTACACATTTGCTACCCCAAAAATGATCTATCAAACAGTCAACACTATTGTAGCAAAACAACTTATTTTGGTTCAGAATTCTTAAAATCACTCCCAATTTTCCATGATCTTCCCAAGACAACTAATGGCCCACTTAAATTTATGGCCAAACCAAACCAAAAATCCCTGGAATCTGGAATTTGCAACATCTAGTAACTCTGAAAAAGGTTTAGTATATGTTTCTGTGTTTACTATCATAGACTACAGGAATAGGCACTCAAATTTCTAAGTGTGGCCAAAAAAGCAAAACTCACCTTCGACATTTTAAAAGAAGTCATTTTAGTAATTTACAGTGGCTTTTTCTAATCTTCCAAGGATGCAGTAAATAGTCCACCAGCTGAGATGACCTCCCTGCATTATTTCATGGAAATGATCAAAACCTTTATCTAAGTCAAGACAATCACCAAGACTTGGTCTCAGGTAGAATCATCAATTTCTTAGCACAACTCTCTCTAGCTGTAGTAGCAGCTACTGCTTGAGGACAACATATAAACTCAAGGTATACTCTCCACACATATAAAAAGATTCACAAGTGTTATAGACCACCCACATTTAAATTCACTTCCTTTCTAATAAAAGGGATGGAAAGAACTCAAAAAGAGAGGAGGGACTTTGAGCAGCAGGTGCCTAAAGACTTATTCTTAGAGAACTCTAGGATTATGAATTTGGACAGTTGTTTTTCTCCAGCCAAAGCCCCGAGGTGAAGAAAATGCAGGAATTAAGATTTAACATATTGGCTAGGTGCAGTGGCTCACACCTGTAATCCTAGCACTCTAGGAGCCCAGGCAGGAGGATCGCTTGAGCTAAGTTTGAGACCAGCCTGAGCTACAATGCCACTGCACTCTAACCCAGGCGACGGACACTCCAAAAAATGAAAAAAAAAAAAAAATTTAACATGTTAGCTTTCGGAACTATAAAATACCTCCAGGTATATGTAATTTTTTTTCTGGAGAGAGTCTCAGTCTGTTGCCCAGGTTAGAGTGCCGTGGTGTCAGCCTAGCTCACAGCAACCTCAAACTCCTGGGCTCAAGCGATCCTCCTGCCTCAGCCTCCCCAGTAACTGGGACTACAGGGTGCACCACCACATCTGGCTAATTTTTTTGTTTTTAGTAGAGATGTGGTTTCGCTCTTGCTCATGGTGAGCCACCATGCCTAGCTCCAGGTGTATGCAATCTGAAATTACAAGTAGTGAGTTCTCAGAAAGCATGTGAACACAGTTAATGTTGCAATTAAGTGAATGTTCTGAAGATAAGCAGAGATTAAGCTGTGATATGTTCTGAAGACAAGAACATGAAGGGGCCCAAAGGCTTTGGGACCAACTGTGCTTTGAGGTCACTGATGTCCAAATAATGAAACACACCTCAGTATGTATCTAGTAGAGCATAAAGTAGAGCTCCAAACACTTGAGGAAGAAGAATCACCCTTCACCCATTGCAAATAGCGAACACATCTCTATTAAATGTCAAATTTTCAATTTTGTATACTGTTCAGAGTATTTTTTTAAAGGCTTAACTCAGTATTACCTAACAGAAAAATCTCATTGATTCTACTCGGTATTTATCATCATTTTGGAAAAAGCTAGGTTAACATTTGTATTTGCACTTCTTGTGAAAATGGCTGCCAAAACGTTTAACCCAACACACCCAAACTTATCAGGGGTAGTGTGGCTTAATAGGGACAACTACCTGGACCTGTTGCTCCTTTAACTGCAGCCAACAAACATGTACCAAGGTCTCTCGAATGACTCTCACAACTACAGCAATTACAGCTGATTTATAGCTGTCTGTTCAGGCAGGTGTCATGCCTGCAATTTTTGTTCTTAGTGTTACCTAAACCTAATATACCTATATTCCAAATTTCTTAACGTAAACTTATTTTTAATTGTGTGGCATGCTCTTTCTCAACAACACAAATCAGTGAGGTTTTACTTTATTTTTATTCTTTGATTACAATGAATAAAGTTCAAGACAAAACATTCCAATGTTAATAAAAATAGTATCAAATGTCAGATTTAGCTTTTAAATAAAACTTGAGGTGCTGCATTGAAGGTGGCTCTGTAGTGTTTACAATTCAAACCTGCCAAGATAGACCCCAGATCTACGCAGGTGGGTGTCATTTCAAACATCCTCAGATCCTGGCCACAGATACATTCATCTGTGAATAAGGTATTGAAACACTAATTTTGAAATAATTCTACATTTAAAAGGTCAATATTAAGCCATTTAAATTTACTTTGTTATTTTCTAGAATCTGAACTACTTTCAAGAGACTCAAATGAGATTAACACAGAGTTAATCTTCAATATTAATTATCAATTAGTTCTCCCAGTGGAAAGAGTAAGGCTGTGTCAATATACAGTATTTCTGCTGTAACCTAAAAATCTCATATTATCACTTCTCCTGAGATAGACTTTATGTCAGGTCCCAAGAGAGGAATTGTTTCCAATGAATTATACTATATTCTCAGGACTGATTCTAGAACAACTGGTTTCATGAGGCCGATGTCACAGACATAAACAGGTAAAAAAAAAAAAATTTCAAGTGACTTATGATGTTTTACACGGATTTTAAGAAAAAAATTAAGAGGCACATTTAAGTTTTAAATATAGAATGATTATAAAAATTTCAACTGAAAGGACAATTTAGCAATTCAGATTAAGCTCCTAGAAATATAATGAAGACAAAGCTATACATTCAATAAAATATGGAATCTGAGAAACATTCATTTATCCTCTAGCCATAGTTTCAATGATTAATATTTTCTGAACCAAGAAGCGAAACATGGTTTGCGTCAAAGGGTGTTATTTCTGTGTGTAAGGTGACCTACACCTTAAGTGACATTTTCTGAATGCCAAATACTGTAACCTCCAAGTATTTTAATGCCAAGATGACAAATATTTGAAATCTGGATTGTCCTAGAAAATCTAGTTAATATCATTCCTACAGTTACAGCAGTACCATAGCTGAGAGCTCTCCCTACATTTGTTCTATTAAGAAGGAACTGTGATTTTTTCCCCCTCTTTTCTTTAGTATCTCTTCCAGGAAAGTGTGGGGGGGGTGTCAAATAGCACTGATTGAGGTCCCAGCAGTTGCCAAAAGTCCTATGTAGATAACTTTGCTACCTATTCCTTCCCAAGAAGCTGGAGACAAAGGGAGTTGTAGTGCTACTAGAGCAACAATTTCAGGATCCTTCAAATGAAATATTAATTCATAATTACAGGAGACAGTGGTTCTGCAGTAGGTCTATGCTGAAAAAGTCCAGTTGTTGGAAAAATGCTACTATGAATAGTTAGAACATAGAAGCAATCCATCAGCAAAGGAGGACAAGCAGCAGAAGCTCTAACACAAACTCACTCACATTAAGTTTTCTGGTTAGTTTTTTTCCTTCGAATCCCTTTTCTTCAGTCCTGTTGTTCAGCCAGCCCCCACAGTAGGAATGGTAGAACATTTAGCATAAAAGCTTTGAAGGGTTCTATCCTACTTCAAAAATACTTTTGCTTAAAAACACTTATATAGCCAATGATTAGCAATTAAAATGTGAAAATAATTAACTACTTAGTAGTTAAACTCTGCTAATTATCAAAAGTTATGGCCTACTGGGATTAGCAGCATTACAAATGCAAGTCATACTGCATTTCTTAAGCTTTTTCTGAATGCTTAACAGATCTCTTTCAGTGTTAATTGCACTTAAAACACATCTGGTTTTTTCATTTAATCTCTGAAATCTGTTCATTTTTTCCCTTCATTTATAAAAAGAGGAAAGGGGTCAATTTATCATTTACTATATAGCTATTTGAATTTGATGAAGATTTCACACAGATTTGTGCATCAGGTATAAATGGAGTTGCATACAGCTGCTTTCTGGAGCAGATTAAACTTGTCCTTGTGACAGGTCAGAGCTTGGACTGCAGTGGCTTCAGGTGCTTATAGTAAGATTCATGGACCTGCAGGGAAGGAAGAGATAAGAAATACTGATAAAGAGGTTGCCAGGTTAAATAGCATACTTTTTTCCTTTATGGACAGGGTTTTGCTCTGTTGCCCAAGCTGGAGTGCAGTGGTGTAATCATACCTCACTGTAACCTTCAACTCCTGGGCTCAAGCCATCCTCCTGCTTCAGCCTCCCAAAGTGCTGGGATAACAGGCATGAGGTGCTACACCCAGTGGCACACTTTTAATTGAGAAATTAGCTGTATCTTATTTGGATCTCGATTTAAAGAAATTGTTAACAAAAAAACAAAACAAGAAAAAAGAAGAAAAAATTGAGCCAGTTGGAGAAATCTAGACATTGGGTATTTCATAATATTAATTATTGTTAATTTGATTAAGTGTAGGAATAGTATTGTGGTTGTTTTTAAAGAGTCTTTATCTTTTAGAACTACATATTGAAATATTTATGGATAAAAGTATCTGATGTCAGGCCAGTGCCATGGCTCACACCTATAATCCTAGCACTATGGGAGGCCGAAGTGGGAGGATCACTCAAGCTCAGGAGTTTGAAACCAGCCTGAGGCAAGAGCAAGACCCTTTTTCTACTAAAAATAGAAAGAAATTAATTGGCCAACTAAAAATATATAGAAAAAATTAGCTGGGCATGGTGGCGCATGCCTGTAGTCCCAGCTACTCAGGAGGCTAAGGCAGCAGGATTGCTTGAGCCCAGGAGTTTGAGGTTGCTGTGAGCTAGGCTGATGCCAAGACACTCTAGCCAGGGCAACAAAGTGAGACTCTGTCTCAAAAAAAAAAAAAAAAAAAAGTATCTGATGTCTTGGATTTATTACAAAATACTTCCCAGGAGGTGGGGGATGGAGCTGAAACACAAATGGCTATGGGCTGATCATTGTTGAAGCTAGACAAAGGGTACATGGAAGTACATCATGGTACTCATTTTTGGTACAAGTCTGAAAATGTTCAATTAATCATCAGATATTCAAGGTATTAATAATTAAAACCTTGCCTATTGCAGGAATGATCAGTTCCCTTCTGAATCTATTGGTCAAGTAAAGTGACTCTCAGTAGTGGCCACAATGCTTTGAAAGCTTTCACAAGTGAATCCCTTTCTAGAGGTCTTTCTTGCTTCAATATTTACATGAAGAATTTAAAAAGGTAAAATGACTTTTTTTTTTTTTACCTCTGCTTTGTTCAGTGGGGATTTCTTGGCCCACTCAAACAAGTTCTCATACACATTCCCATCATAGCGGCCAAGCACAGAGCCAAGGGTCACATCCTGGAAATCAAAGGCATCAACCAAAGCAACAGCATTGGGGCGAATGAGAGTGAGTAACTCCTTTATACGCTGGTTTACTTGGGTAATTTGAGACTCTGTCATGATGTTCCCCTAAAAAAACCAAAAATAACGTGTATGTATACAGATACAACTATCATATAAAGTAGATAATTATTTTTCTTTAAAAAAAAATTAAGACTTTTCCTTAAAAAATACTGACCTGAAGAAAATCCCCTGCCTTCTGACTGATTCCATATAGAGAATACAAGAGACATAAATTCCTTAAGACAGCTTGAATGGATTTATCTTGAATTTTCAGGAGTTTTTCTGAAAAGAGCTTAACTACCACATAGTGGCAATGTGCCTAGATTAAATGAAACACCAGAGTTTGAGAACCTTGGGAAAAGACTCAACACACAGCGACTAGGGCTTCTGCACTGAGAAAATGGGGATGCCAATGCGGGAAGAGAGAGGACTACCACTAACCTCACTTGCTTGAACGAGGTCAACAGAAGTTAGGTTCCATGCTACCTCCTTGCTTTTTCTGTGAATCACTTCAGTTTGAAGGTTTTTCGCAGCAATTTCTACTAATCTGTTAAGAAAACAGAAAACTGGAGGTCTGAGGAAATGATCAACAACACTCTTACCTTCCAGTCCCTCAGGACCCCAGCCCCAAGGCCGCACGTCCTAGCTCTGCAGGTGAGCTTACCTGGCGGCACGAAGTTTATATGCTTCAGTTAGGCTGTCAGGGCTGTTGATATCCACCACAGTAGGCCAGACTGCTACCTGTTGTGGCTGGATGCGCTGACTGGGCAGGTCATTCAAGTACGACACCATGCCACACACCAACTTTCCTGAGTGTACCTGGTCATAACTTTTCATCAAGAACCTAAAAATCACCAGTACACATGCTTTTAGTAACTCTACTCTTGAAATGACTTTAAGGGAGGGGGGGCATGGGCAATATAAGTAATCTTAACACTTGTACCCGCATAATACGCTAAAATAAAAAAATAAAAAAAAAATAAAAAGAAAAGAAAAAATTAGCCAGGCATGGTGGCACATGCCTGTAGTCCCAGCTACTCGGGAGGCTGAGGCAGTAGGATTGCTTGAGCCCAGGAGTTTGAGGTTGCTGTGAGTTAGGCTGACGCCATGACACTCATTCTAGCCTGGGCAACAAAGTCAGACACTGTCTCAAAAAAATAAATAAATAAATAAAGAGTAGGATGGAGGCAAAATTGGGTGTTTCAGGGAAAAAAAATATATGTATATACACACATATGGTAAAGAGAAAACACAGGAAGAGGAACTCATGAAAAGGACTGGAACATTCTTATGAACAGGTAGTAGCAATTGTGAATTTGATTCTCACCTAGCTGTCTGTAGCATCATGACAGTGTTTTCTCCCTCAAAGGTACAGGTTGGGGTAAAAGTGACATAAATATTTGGAAGACCACTGCAATGAGAATAGCCATGCCCACCACAAGCCATCCGACATGCTTCGATAGCGGCATTTGTGGTCCAAGAAGTGAAGGCCTTAAGCCCGGCTGTGAGTGCGTGAAGCTGAGGAGACAAGCACAAGTCAGAACATCTGTGAAAACAGCATCCCCCTACAGCAGCACTGGTCACTGTCAAAACCAGTTGCCACACATGTAAACTAAAGCAGCACAGTTTTCTGACTGGGCTAAAGAATTAATAGCTTTCCCACACCCATTTGAACTGTTCTACTTGGCAAGAAAGCCACCACTTATGTTCCTTTGATTGACAAATGACCAACATGGCACAATATTTCTGATAATACTTAAAAACAAAAACCACATATCTTCATAGCTGAACCATTCTTGATTAGAAAAAGTTCTTAGAATATATAATTCTTTTCAGGCAATATCAACATTTAGTTTTCTCTGGACATTATCCCACAGGCAAAGATGAAACAGAAGGGTGCTCACAAGTGAATGAGACCAAACACATACCTCAGGCAGTTCACTCAGGTCCCCCTGGCCAATGCCTTCATTAATCCGATGATAGGTCTCCTTCATGTACGCTCCTACAAACTGGAAGGCATAGGCAGTAGCCAGTAGTGGAAAGAGTTTATACTGCTGGGTTTGAAAATCCAAAATCTGTGGTTCTGGTTCACTAAATTATACAGTGAAAGGGGGGAAAAAAAGCAAATCCTTATACAGAACTTGCTGTGCGTCAGGCTCTAGTCTAAGTACTTTGATATATTAAGTTATTTAATACTCATAAAGACCCCGTGAGGGAGAGACTATTATCCCCATTTTACAAATGGGGAAACTGAGAGGTTAAGAATCTGCCTGTGGCCGGGCGCGGTGGCTCACGCCTGTGATCCCAGCACTCTGGGAGGCCGAGGAAGACAGATTGCTCAAGGTCAGGAGTTTAAAACCAGCCTGAGCAAGAGTGAGACACTGTCTCTACTATAAATAGAAAGAAAGTAATTGGCCAACTAATATATATACATAGAAAAAATTAGCTAGGCATGGTGGCGCATGCCTGTAGTCCCAGCTACTCGGGAGGCTGAGGCAGGAGGATTGCTTGAGCCCAGGAGTTTGAGGTTGCTGTGAGCTAAGCTGACACCACGGCACTCACTCTAGCTTGGGCAACAAAGTGAGACTCTGTCTCAAAAAAATAAAAAAAATTCACTCAAGGCTCACATTTAAAAGAAAAAAAAAATAAATAAAAAAAATTAAAAAATAAAAAACCAAGTCTCTTAACCTCACAAGAGGAAGGGAAAAGGTCTAGCACATTAGATGGCTAAATAAACTATATTTTGGCCACAATCTTGGAAAAGACCCAATGCATAAAGTTAAATATTTTTAAATGTAAGAATTATAAAGGTATGCCCTTACATATTGATTTACTGTGTAAGAGCAAAAAAGAGTATCAGAGAGGAATTAACTGTGGCCATGAACACAAAAGGGTATCAAATTTATTGCTACTTTCACCAGATAGAATTTATACCTATTAATAGTAATTAGAATTTTTAAACTGCCTTTAGTGTGTTGAACATTTCATTTATAGAGCTCAAGTAATAATATTACTATTTTGCTTAAAAGGTTAATAAGGTAGCTGGGTGCAGTGGCTCACACCTGTAATCCCAGTACTTCGGCAGGCTGAGGCGGGAGGATCCCTTGAGGCTGGGAGTTTAAGACCAGCCTCAGCAACATAGCAAGATCCTATCTCTACAAAAAAAAAAAAAAAAAAATTTTTTACTAGCACTCTGGGAGGCTGAGGTGAGAGGATTGCTCAAGGTCAGAAGTTCGAAACCAGCCTGAGAAAAGAGCGAGACCCATTTCTACTAAAAATAGAAACAAATTAATTGGCCAACTAAAAATATATAGAAAAAATTAGTCGGGCATGGTGGCACATGCCTGTAGTTCCAGCTACTTGGGAGGCTGAGGCACAAGGATTGCTTGAACCCAGGAGTTGGAGGCTGCATTGAGCTAGGCTAATGCCACGGCACTCTAGCCAGGGAAACAGAGTGACACTCTGTCTCAAAAAAAAAAAAAAAAAAAAATTAGCTGGGCATGGTGGTGAACGCCTATAGTCCCAGCTACTTGGGAGGCTGAGGCAGGAGGATCACTTCAGCCTAGGAGCTGGAGGTTGCTGTGAGCTATGATCATGCCACTGCATTGTAGCCTGGGTGACAGAACAAGACCCTGTCTCAAAAAAAACAAAAAAAACAAAAAGTAGTTATTCTTGTCTTTTCTCTTAAGAAAAAGAAGAATGGATACTAAGGTGCAAGGCCAGTACACTGCCACCCTATCTAATTCTGCATGGCCAACGCACCTTCTCTATCCACATTAGGGAATTCGGGTAAATGAATGGTGTCAAAACTAGGTCTTCAGTACTGAGCCCATCTCAGACCCCACCCTTACCCTGGCTTGATTTCAGACTGGCGCCTCACAGCACTATATCGGATGGCAATGGTGCAGGCTTTAGACAAAGACCGAGCGGCTTCTCCCACAAGGAAGGACCTGACAAACACCATGGTCCCGTAAGTCAGCTTGTTACTCAGGGGTTTCACATACGTCCCATCAGGCCTCACCTGGAAGAAGAACACGGCATTGATGCTTTCTTCTGTTAAGCCCATGGCAGTTTAGTGGTTCTCAAAGTGTAATCCCTGGAATAGCAGCATCAGCATCACCTAGCTCTGAAATACTAAATCATATTTCCGACCCTGACCTACTGAATCAGAAACTCTGTGGGGTGGGACCTAGCAATCTGGGTTTTGACAGGCCTCCCCATGACTGTAACACATGTTAAAGCTTGAGAACCACTGGTTTAGCACACCAGGGTATGTTCTCACCCCAACTGCTTCAATTTCACTATCATAATAAAAGAAGCCTCAGAAGTAAAAATATGTTATACTTTCTAAAAGAACAGACCCTGCTAGCCCTATTGTTACCAATAGCCACTACAAGCCCCGTTTGATGCTTCTGCTCTATTTTCTGTCTAAATATACCTGGGCATACTTCATCAGCATGTTTTCTCTGGGAATACGGTAGTTGTCCATCTTGAGGTAGCCATTATCCATCTCATCATAACCAAATTTGGGGCCGATGTCTCCGACAGTAATACCTACCACAGATGAAAGGAAAGTCACAAGATGTTTATGCTCTGGAATTCTTGGCCTTCCCTCCTGTCCTTCAGTTGTGCATTCCACTTTTCATAGAAGAAAGTGTTCAGGTTAATTTTCATCTCGACATCAGATGAACAAATCTTACCTGGCAAAGGCTTATGGGTTCCCATTTCACGAATAGGTACAATGAAGGCATGTAATCCATAGCATTTCCCCTTCGTGATGAGTTGGGCAAGAACTATTGCATGATTTGAAGTCTTTCCAACTGTAACATCAAAGAGAATGGGAAAGAGAAGTGAGCAAATGTTCTTATATTTTCAAAGGGTAGAAACAGAAGAGGGGAAAATGTATATGTTAAATATAACACTAGACCATATCAATAAATTGTGTCCAGAAAGCCTTTCTGCTGATAGTATTACACCTAACTTTCACAAAGTTCACTTAAGCTGACAGTAACTAAAATTTACTAAATTTTGGCAAAGCAATTTTTGTTTAAGGAAAGATCACTTTACTTTCTTTTACTTATTTCTCATGTATTTACATAAACAAAACCATAATTTTTTACAGTAATCATAATACGGTTATTCTAAAATTTTCTTTATGTAACTCCATCTGAAATACATATCCCAAGACAATAACTCAGAATGGAAAAAGATAAAAATGTCATAAAGCTATTTATTTAATAAAGTAAGAATTTGAGGCTGAGCCCGGTGGCTCACGCCTGTAATCCTAGCACTCTGGGAGGCCGAGGCGGGTGGATTGCTCGAGGTCAGGAGTTCAAAACCAGCCTGAGCAAGAGCGAGACCTGTCTCTATTATAAATAGAAAAAAAATTAATTGGCCAATTAATATATATAGAAAAAATTAGCCGGGCATGGTGGTGTATGCCTGTAGTCCCAGCTACTCGGGAGGCTGAGGCAGTAGGATTGCTTGAGCCCAGGAGTTTGAGGTTGCTGTGAGCTAGGCTGACACCACGGCACTCACTCTAGCCTGGGCAACAAAGCGAGACTCTGTCTCAAAAAAAAATAAAATAAAATAAAAGAATTTGAGAGCCGAGCATGGTGGCTCATGCATATAATCCTAGCACTTTGGGAGGCCAAGGCAGGAGGATCATTTGACGCCAGGGCAGGAGTTCAAGATCAGCTTGAGCAACAGAACAAGACCCTGTCTCAAAAAACAAAACAAAACAAAACAAACAACTCAAACGCTGCTTAACAATATGAAAATGACTACTCAAACAGGGAATACTAAGTTATTTTAAATGGTGACTATGGAAACCATGGTAATACATGGGAATGAAAAGCAGAGTAAGGATAGCTGTCACTTTTGTGCTCTGTAAAATGTATAAACATACATAACATGAACCACAGGAAAATGTGAAGTACCTTAAAATGGTTTTAAGAGTTAAAGGTTTTTTTCTATATTTCAAAATGATATTCTCATATAAGTTCTAAGTTCTGAACAAAACCTCATAATAAATCTTCAAAACATCTCATAAATGCTGAAAAATTCACTTACGCCCACCAGGCCACCACTTAATAGAAGTCACAGTAGGACTGTTGAGAATAAATTCTTGGGCTTCAGGGTCATAGGTAGCTGTGGTTTCCAAGCCTCGAAGATGAGTTCCTTCAGAGATAAATTACATTTATTTCAGATAAAATATGGGGAAAAAATAAGACACAAGGTTAATATTTCCTGCCCAGTCCTTTAAGCTCTAGTGTCTCAGAGAAAAAACAAAATCTAACAACAAAACATTTGTAGATGAGCTACAAATGGTTGATAATCAAGATACTTAATTTCCTATACTGTCAGTTTCCCATTAAGCTGAAAATATAAGCATCATGCCTGTCCTGTTTCTCTATTTCATTTAGAGGATTCTAATATTTATTTAGATCAACCAAAAGAAAATGTAAAAGCAGTTTAGAATCATATTTTTATCAGATCACAATATATGAATTAACAGGGAACTTAACTGTCCTTTTAAACCCATCTCTAAGTTGCAAGTATGCCAATTTCAACTCTCATGTATTGTGTTTATCACATCAATTCAACATTCTAGAATTCTGCACTACTGAGAAGAATAAGATAACATGATAGGAAGATACTTCAGCTGAAGTTCTTGTAAATTGAGAATTTCTTTCAGAATGATCATTAGAATGGAAAAATAAAAGCTATTTTATAAAAAGTGTAACTATTATGGGGGAAAAGATCTAGAAAGTGACTTTTTAAAATTACTAAAAGTCCAAAAAGGTCCGAGTTCACCCTATAGATTTCCAATACCAGGCCTTCACTTAGCCCTAGCTGGTTCTTTAGTGTGACAAGCAAGGGTTTCCAGCTGCATATATTACTGGAGAGGGACAGGATTTGTGTCCTAAATTCTAGTACAAATATGCCAAAGTTCTTTGAAAAGAGTTATAGAAAATGCTCTGGGTGGCAAACTCTATAATAATACTGAAGCAAATGAGAACCTTTTACCAAACTGCTTTGATAACACTAACCTCTTAAAAACTAAAAACTCTGTGAAACATTAGAAACTTCCAGTTGATGACAGAAATGGCCAATTTATGTGTGATGTACAACCTCCATTGGAGAGGGAGTCAAGAAACCAGACACATAGACTCCTTTTACCAAAGCAGCAGCTTTTACAGAAAAAAAGATAACATATTAAACAGAACAGATAAGGACAAAATGTTTTCAAAAGCACAACTGAACCAAATAGTATTCCACTTTGAGTCTTGTGAAAATCCTGTAAAATACTACTCAGCACCCAATAAGAAAAAGCAGCTGTACAGACATAAGGAACAAATGGCAAATATACATCGAGCCAGTTTTTCTGAAACCTCCGAGCAAAGAAAGAGAAGCCAGAAGCAAACGAAGCAAACACAGATGCCAATGCAGAACAGGTGATAAAAGGAACAGCTGCCACCTCCAGTCCCATGTAGGCTCATGAAGAAAGGCAGTGGGGGATGGTAAGATAAACGAAAGGCAGTAGATACAGACTTGAAACCAACCGCCTATATTACTTGTCTTAACTTTTCTAATCTCTGGCCAAGCCACCTTCAGAACTTTACTAGATTTACTGAATTAAAGTACAAATAACTTCAAGGCACAAAATGTTGCACACTTTGGTTATAGTAAGATACTCATTTCCCTCAACCAAGACAAAGAGATGCATACTATTAATTTATATTTATATTTCCTCTGGAATTTGTAGAAGTTCCTTAAGGTATCATTAGTGATAGTAACAAAGAATACTAAATGCACAGATTCTATACAACTTCAGTAAAATTGAAAAACCACTTGGCAAATAAGGCCTGACTTGCAATTCTTGACCTATGAAAAAAAATAATCACATCACTATGATAACATAACCTTTAGTTTCCACTGACCAAAGCAATGTGTGTAAGCCAAAACCTGGACTCTGCAGAGAGAGCTCATTTAAACACATCACAGAGCGGTGACATGCCATTGCTAGCACACAGTGGGCACTCCATACATACTAAGCTCAAAGGGACCCACCCAACCCAGAAGGTAGACTGAACACAGCATACCATGACCCATCTCTGTCTGGGCATAAGTGCCAATGATCTCCAAGTTCCAGGCGGGCATGAAGAAGCGCTCTTGCTGCTCCTCAGTTGCCTGGTGAAGCAAGGTAGGCAGGAACATGCCCAAGTGGAGATCCAGAGGCTCAGGCCGCCCTCGGTGCACAAAGCTTCCAATACCAAGGATGGGCATTTGAGAGAAGAGTCATCGGGTGTGAGAGAATCAGCAATTTAAACAGATGGAGCAAGGGAAGGAGAAAAAAAACTTTCTGTAAGTATGAATTAGTTGCATGCACTTTATCATGATAGGAGCACCACCCCTTTCTGTATTACTTTTAACTCTGGACAATTTCCATTCTTCCTAAGGTGGCAAGATTTCCAATACCAGGCAAATCAGAGATTGGCTACTGATTCCAAAGCCTAAGCAGCAACCATGTGTGCAAGGCAGAGGATTCCAACCTAGCAATTAAATCAAAGGAAATAAATTTGAAAAGGTTGTACAGAATGGAGAATTAAGGGGTACAAGGATTTCCTCTGACAAGAAGGTGAGACATGAGAACACTGTAGTTCTCTCAAAGTGACAATATGATCCCCCAGACTAAAGCTTTTCCTAGATGCAATTTCAATAATGCTTCTAAGCCGGGCACGGCGGCTCACACCTGTAATCCTAGCACTCTGGGAGGCCGAAGCGTACAGACTGCTCAAGGTCAGGAGTTTGAAACCACCCTGAGCAAGGGTGAGACCCTGTCTCTACTGTAAATAGAAAGAAATTAATTGGCCAACTAATATATATAGAAAAAATTAGCCAGGCATGGTGGTGCATGCCTGTAGTCCCAGCTACTCAGGAGGCTGAGGCAGCAGGATTGCTTGAGCCCAGGAGTTTGAGGTTGCTGTGAGCTAGGCTGATGCCATGCCACTCTAGCCAGAGCAACAAAGTGAGACTCTGTCTCAAAAAAATAAAAAAATAAAAAAAATTAATGCTTCTAGGCTATGTTGTTTTGTCCACAAAACATCCAGCATAGGTCCACATTCCTCATATAACTCCAATAATTGTATTCAAATTCATGTCAAATATTCAGCTATGCTCTACTGAAATAATACAAAAATTGGCAGTGCTCTTCATCCCAATAATTTATTTCAGAAATTAAAAAAATGCAACTTCTAGGTAAGACCATAAGAATTACGAGTTACAGACTCATGCATAACAAGCTCTCTATTACAATTATATAGGAATTATCACTAATGATAATAAATACATTGGCTTTAGTTATTTTAAATCCACTTTTTTGGGTCATTCTTTTCCATTTAAAATCTGCAGGTGGCTGGGCATGGGTGGCTCACGCCTATAATTCTAGCACTCTGGGAGGCCGAGGTGGGCGGATCACTCAAGGTCAGGAGTTCGAAACCAGCCTGAGCAAGAGTGAGACCCCCATCTCTACTAAAAAGAAAAAGAAATTAATTGGCCAACTAAAAATATATAGAAAAAGTTAGCCAGGCATGGTGGCACATGCCTGTAGTCCTAGCTCTTTGGGAGGCTGAGGCAGAGGATTGCTTGAGCCCAGGAGTTTGAGGTTGCTAAGAGCTAGGCTGATGCCAAGGCACTCTAGCCCAGGCAACAGAGTGAGACACTGTCTCAAAAAAAAAAAAAAAAAAAATCTGCAGGTGCCTTAAACTTCTGTGTGGATTTATTTCTAAGGATAGGAAATACTTCTACATGCTTTTGTATTTTTCCATATTATTAGTATTTTTTTTTTTAACTTCCAGCTCCAAATCAGTTAACTCTATTTGCTCTTATTATTCTATTTAGTTATCTTAGAAGTGAGCCTAAGTAATGCTTCAGTTTTTAAATTTCTCAAACAGTTTGTTCCATCTAAGGTAAAGAGAAAAGTAACCAGGGCACAGGCAAGGGCTGATCAATGACTTCTTCCATTCAGGGGGCTGTGCTTGCAGCCAACCAATCACAAAAATCAAAGAATGTGTGACTTAATCTCTCATTTTACAGAGAAGAAATTAAGGCTGAGATGGATTAAGTGCCTTATTCAGGTAAAAAATAAATAAATAATGGCATAACAAGGACAAGACCCTTGTCACTTAATCCTGTATCCTAGTTGGGGAAATGATGGTACAAGTGCAGCATGGGCTAAGGACTCTGATAAGAACCTAAAAAGACATGCCAAAAAAGCCAGAGCTGTCCATGGAAGCATCAAAAGTGGAAATCCTGCAAGACGTTACAAGTGGTGGCAACTGGAGTACTATTTTTACAACTTCCTATGACTCTACAATCATTTCAAAATAATTTTTTTTTAAAAAAATAGAGGAAATCCCAAGCAAAACACATTTCATGGGGTGAGAGTGCCTTTCAATCACAAATAGGAATCTCAACTGTCCCCAGTTATTTATTTATTTTGAGACAGAGTCTCACTCTGTTGCCTGGGCTAGAGTGCCATGGAGTCAGCCTAGCTCACAGCAACCTCAAACTCCTGGGCTCAGGTGATCCTTCTGTCTCAGCCTCCTGAGTGGCTGGTACTACAGGCATGCACCCATGCCTGGCTAATTTTTTCTATATATTTTTAGTTGTCCAGCCAACTTCTTTCTATATTTTTAGTAGAAATGGGGCTTTGCTCTCGCTTAGGCTCGTCTCGAATTCCTGAGCTCAAACGATCCACCCGTCTCAACCTCCCAGAGTGCTAGGATTACAGGCATGAGCCACCGCGCCCAGCCTCTCCCCAGCATTTAAAGACTAGTAGTGGCCAGGCATGGTGGCTCATGCCTGTAATTCTAGCACTCTGGGAGGACAAGGTGGGCAGATTGCTCGAGGTCAGGAGTTTGAAACCAGTCTGAGCAAGAGCGAGACCCGTCTCTACTAAAAATAGAAAGAAATTAATTAGCCAACTAAAAATATATAGAAAAAATCAGGTGGGCATGGTGGCGCATGCCTATAGTCCCAGCTACTCAGGAGGCTGAGGCAGAAGGATCGCTTAAGCCCAGGAGTTTGAGGTTGCTGTGAGCTAGGCTGAAGCCACGGCATTCTACCCGGGCAACAAAGCGAGACCTGAAAGGAGAAAACTCTAAGTTGGACTGAAACCTGAGGTCAGCCACTTTTAGTGCTGGCTATTAGTGGCTATTTAGTGGAAGGCTATTTTGCTTGATTAGAAATCAGAACAATCCCTGGTGAAAGGGAAGGCCAGGAGGAAGCGCTCATGAGATCATGGAGGTTTGTGTCTGTGTGGTATACCATCAGGGAGCAATGACAAGTGCTACAAAATAACACCCAGTAGGGCAGGGCATAAAAATAGTATAATCAGAGACCGTACTGAGATTGAAGAATGTTTTCAGGAAAAAAATGTCTCTTGTACCTAAGATAAGGATTAATCAGAAGTGGATGAAATTGAGAAATGTTACAAAGGGAAAGTGGCCTGGATAGTTTTTTGACTTAACCCTAGTATTTGTTGTAAAAAGTTAGTTATGTGTGATAAAGATATTATTTTTAAATAACTTATTGTAAAATTACAAAGCACCAACAATATGTTATACTTGGTGAAGCACTAGAGTGAGTTCTTTTAAAACTGTAACATCAAAAGGCCTTGCCAGTCTCTCCTTCCAAATGATACAAGGCTGGAAAGGCTGGCAATCAATACTGAGGAAAAACAATTAGATTAATAATATATGAGAAAGGAAGAAATAAAAATGCATCTCTGTAGACAGCATGGTTATAATCCTAGGAACTCAACAATGACAACGAAATACCAGCAATAATAAATGAGAACAGCTGCGGCTACAAGGAAAAAGAATTGACTGCATCCTTGTCCATTAGGATCATTCAAGTGGAAACCCCAGCAAAGAGAAAGACAGTTTACGAAAGTTATAAAATATCTTATATTTGTTAAATAACTTAGCTCAGACTATTAAAGATTTAAGAAAAAACATAAATACCAAATAGAATGAATAAAAGAAGATATGAATAATATGAAACAAACAGCTAAATTCTGGCTGACAGTAATAAATAAAGGTAACACTTCCCAAGAAAATAGAAGGCTTTAATGTGACATTGATTTAAAACTCCTGTAGAATATTTTTTTAGAACTTGACACATTGAGATCGGAATTCATCTAGAAGAATAAGCAGGCAGGAATACCAAATATGTGAATCTTGAAATGTAATAATAGTGGGCTTATTCTATCAGATTTAAAAATATCTTACCAAGCAACAATGAGCCAAAACGTACAACATTAGAAGAAAAACAAAGAAGAAACAAACATATCAATGTAATACATTTAAGGTTTCAGAAATAAATTTAAACTACTATAAAACAAACCAGAAAGAACATAATGGGAAAAGAGCCACTATTTAATGAACTTTAGAAATCCAGGAAATCATATGGGATTCATTCCCACTCCATCTCATACACAAGTGAAAGCATTAAACATAAAACAAACAAAAATATTGGAAGATAATTATCCAAGTTATGAGAGGGACAAAATTTATACCTATTCAGAGAAGGATGAGTTGAATACACAGGCCCAAACACTTAAGAAAGCAGAAGGTAATGGTAAAAATATTAGACAGATACAATATTATCACATAAGGTCCATATGCAGAATCTATTTAACCAGTACACAAAGGGTAAAAGACCCATTTTATATATAGGAAATGTAAACAGTAAATCAAAATATGTAATAACATCCAAGCTAACTAGCAATGGAAAATTAAAACTTTAATTCTTAGATATATATTTAAGTAGCAAAAATAAGGTGGCCATGTTGATCAGGCTATCAAGATACAGAAAGAGCAGCTGTTAAATTTATTGTAAACTGGCTCTGTGTTTCAGGAAAAGTCTCAAACTATGCAGCAAAAACTGTAAGATGCTCGTTCCGTTCAATGCAGTAATTCATTTCTGAGAAAGATATTTCAAAGTCATAATCCCAAGGAATATAGTTTTCATAAAGAAGTTTATATTTTTTTCCATAATAGTGGGGAGATTGGAAAAGTCCAAGTCTCCAAGGGAGCAAGTTTCATGAGAAGTCCAATAGGGAAGAGAACCGCATGGGGAAAAAAGAACAGGACACTATATAGTATGGAGAAGGAGGGCGGTGAAGATAAGGGAAAGACAGACTGATGACTCACAAATCAAGTTTATCCTCTTTCCAGTTTCAAAGAAATAAAGGTGCTCTTTATTTAAGTGTGTTGGTTTTTTTTTGAGATAGAGTCTTACTCTGTTAGCTAGAGTGCACCCAGGCTAGAGTACAGTGGTGTCATCATAGCTCACAGCAACCTCAAACTGCTGGGCTCCAGCCATCCTCCTGTCTCAGCCTCTAGAATAACTGGGACTACAGGTGCACGCCACCATGCCCGCCTAATTTTTCTATTTTTAGTAGAGATAGGGTCTTGCTCTTGCTCAGGCGGGTCTTGAACTCCTGAGCTCAAGTAATCCTCCCACCTCACATATTTAAGTATTAATGATGGGAATTTACAAGTATACTGTATCATCTTCAAGGACAATGACTATGTATTATATAAGCTCTATATTCCTAAATAAATAATAATAGACAACAAGGCAGAAAGAATCCCTATGAAGTGGCCAGATCATGAAATGATCAAATATCTGTGAAAAGCAAACATACTACCAGCTTTGTGACCTAAAGAAACATGTCAGGAAGATAATGCGGGACCAGATTCCACGAGGCTGTTCCTTCAGCCCTGGAACCCCAGGGAGAGGAGCCCTCCGAGGCTCAAGCCTCTGCCTTTGATTAGGGCTCATAGAACCAGAGCAGGTTATGTGTTGGGATTTCTTTGCGTGTCTTTAGAAAAGGAAAGACACTCCAGAGGGAAGAGATAAAACTGGTAACCAAGCCTTTCTGCACAGGATAGGAACCTAGAATGAGCCTGAGCAACAGAGTCTCAAGTCTCAGCAGCTACCTAGAGGTGAAAGAATCCCAAACTCAAAGTTACAGCTAATTCTGTGAGAATGCTTTAGACAATCATTGTTTGTCAATCAATTTTCCAAAGTCTCAGAATTTAAATAATTAGATCTCATTCGGTACAAGTTGCTTTATTGCCAATCTCCTTGATGTTGAAGGACTTTTTACATATTCTACATAAGGCAATACTGTCTGTCTGGCTGGTCTGACCAAAGTGGGTTATCAAAACTCACTAACATTAGTGTCACTAAAGTTGGTAAACAACCCTACACAACCCCGATTTGACTGGCTTATTATAATAAAAAAAATTTTTTAAAGGCAATACTGTCATATGATGCAAATTAACCAACAAATTGCCTGGCTTCCATGGAAAAGAATAGTCAACAAAGAACACCAAAATGAATTAACCAAATTCCAACAAGAAGCGAGACCTAATCTTACAACATTGCTCTCTAAAGTAAATTACAACTACAGACTAAACTACAAGACAAAGTTGGTTCAAATATAACAAAATATTCAAAACAAGAAGGATTAAGGGAAAGAAAAGTCTAATAAATGCAAATTCATATAAAGCAACATTAAGATCTTAGCCCAATTTCTGTTCTCCTCAAACCAGTAAAATTCAAGACTTCATTTCTTCCTCTCTCCTTTTAAACTTTAGGGCAAATATATTTATGATGTACTTTATAGAGACAGAGGCATTAGACCAACAAGAGATATACACAACAGACCCATCAGCCTCAGAATATTTCACATCTTAATCTTATGCCTCCTGTGAATAGCATGATTTATTAAGTCAAATAAATCTAACAATGATGAGTACTAAAGCAAAAAAGGGTTCTATACCACAAAGCTATTTCAAAATTATAAAACACACAGACATAAATATACATTCAAGAGAGGAAGATGACATGAAAGAATGTTATCTTTCTTCCCTTAGGAAACCTCTCTTCAAGCTTGTAATTTCAGCATTGGCCTTCCAGAAGCTAAAATCTTGGGTGTTTAGTAAGGTGTTTGTAATGTCAGACCATTACCAGAAACTGCAGTTCCCGTGGAGAGTATAAGAAAGACCATTTTCCTTAATCTGATTCATAAACCAAAAAGCAAATCGAAGACAAAATGAAGTTTCCCTGATACTTACATCCCTTCCTCTTTCCCTTTTACTCCTCCCATTTTGATAATTAGATATGAAGCCGGGCAGGTGAAATCCAAAATACTCAAACTCACCAATGGCCTTGTCTATGAAAATAAACCTATTTCACATTAAGACCAAAAGCAAAACTTTTTGAAACAAGTCAGGCTTTTAAGGAACAATTTAATCAAGAATTACTGGCAGAGTAATTAATAGAGTCCCTGGGCACATATGGAAAAAAATGTACAAGACGGCTGGAGTTAGAGGAAAAAGAATTATAGAGTTCTCCAAACTGCCTTATAACCCTGCTAGTAGGCAATGAAAAAAAGTAAGACATGTAGCTGCCATCACCATTTGCCTCCATTAAAACCCACACCTTTAACTTTATTAAAGCAGAGAGGCATCTTCCAGATACTGCTGAGGCATTAACCCTCTGAAGAACTGCCAACAGTCTTCAATAAGTAGAGCAACATAACGGGTGCTTTGCTACACTTTAAGCCCTAACTTTCCAAACTGTTCAGTGCCCATTAAAATGGAGTATACGTAGCAATGATAAATCGCTTTAAGAAAAAATATGGAATGCCGTTTATAGGCCAGAACTTTGGACCAGTTTATGGTGAAACGACCCAGGAGAAAACGAGAAGCTGAATTCTGATTGAACAATTTTAAAAATAAAATCCCGAATATGTAGCAGCACACAAAAAATCAAATGTCAGGAGTCACTGTTAATTGAAGTCCTCAGGTGGGTTACCCAGGGACCGTCAAATGTGGACTAACCGTGGCCTATTTCCGTCTGGGCGTAGGTGCCAATTATCTGGAGTCCTTTGGATGAAAGCAGCCATTTCTCTTGCTGAGCAGTGGTGCCCTGATTCAGCAAGGTGGGAATAAACATGGAGTAATTGAGGCCCACAGGTTCCACAAAATTGACCAAATGTAGTCTACAGGAGAGAAAAGAAAAGGATCTCAGCCTTATTCTGGAAACTGTATTCTATCAACCATCCTTAACAAGCAGCTTTGGCTCTCAAGATAAAGATTAGGAAAATTTAAACCCGTTTCTTATGAAATTAAATGTAAAAATTTATTATGTTGATACCTAGAAAGCCAAAAGCAGAAACTGGTATCTCCTCTTCCTTCAATCATTACAGAGTGAGCCAGAATGCCTTCTGAAAGTCTACACTTAATTCAGGAAGCAAATTCTACAAGGTTTAGCCTAAAGACCTCTTTTGTTTTTGATTTTGTTGGTATTTATCTGCTGGTTTAATTGGCTGGATTTTTTTTGAGTGTGTGTTTTGTTGTTGTTTTTGCTTTATTTTAGTTTGGAACTCCACAGAACACTTATTCGTAGAGTTGTTAACAAAAGCTCCTAAAGAAGAATAATTTAAACTATCTTTCCCTAGATAATCTAAGCAAACATTCAGAAAGTAAATACATATCCAGGGCAGAATCATAGGTCTCTAAGGGTCTTGAGCATTTACAGATGGGTAAATAGGTAACACAAGTGTATTAAAAATTTATCCCTGATGGTCAATGAACATTACTCCAGATTATGGGAATTCTATATCACATTGAAATTAATTCAGTCCTCAGCTACCTTTTCATGAAATAGAATCCATGAAATGGTCAAAATGCAAATTACGCACACTAGTCAGCCTGAGCTATGCTGTGTCATAGGTTTTACTGGGTCAGTTGTACAAAATATATCTCATCTAATGAATCTTCATGGCTTCTCACAGAATGACTAGGAAGCAGTGTCACCATCAGGTTATCTAGGCCTCTACAACGAATTAATTAAAGAATTAAAGAAAAGAAGGGGTGGGCTGCCATTCGGATTCTGGGCCGGGGTGGGGGGGTTGGCTTGAAACCATCCTACAACCTTAAAAGAAACAACAGTAAACACAACATACCCTCTTCGTTTTCCTATTTCCTAAATAAACACTACACAAATTATCCCATTTTCCTTTCTAATACAAATCATAATCCACTTGGAAACAAAAAACTCTCAGTGAATGCTTTCAGATATGACTATTTCTAATTAACCAAAATTAATTAATCATGACAGTTTCTACCAGAGGGAATGACATCTGTGCCCTATGTTCTGTGTAAAAATCAACAGAAGCTGCTCTCATTAGTATCAGTAAAAAATGTTTTCTCAGTGCCAATAGTTAGTTGTCAGGCACAAGCTCAGGGTAGGAAACCACTTTTCAGGGATGCCAAGGACAGACTTGTCCAAACATCCAAGAGATGACTGACTAACCAACACATAAAATGCCCTGAGATTCTAGGATTTGAGGGAATTAAGATAAAGGAGTAGGCCGGGCGCGGTGGCTCACGCCTGTAATCCTAGCTCTTGGGAGGCCGAGGCGGGCAGATTGCTCAAGGTCAGGAGTTCAAAACCAGCCTGAGCAAGAGCGAGACCCCGTCTCTACTATAAATAGAAAGAAATTAATTGGCCAACTGATATATATAGAAAAAATTAGCCGGGCATGGTGGCGCATGCCTGTAGTCCCAGCTACTCGGGAGGCTGAGGCAGAAGGATCGCTCGAGCCCAGGAGATTGAGGTTGCTGTGAGCTAGGCTGACGCCACGGTACTCGCTCTAGCCTGGACAACAAAGTGAGACTCTGTCTCAAAAAAAAAAAAAAAAAGATAAAGGAGTAGTATGAACAGAGCAGCTGAGTCAGTTTCCAAGGAATTTAGGTAAGCAACAGCTTATTCCTGTAGTATACAAGTTACACATGTCGCAAAATGCACATCTCACTGAAGTGGGCACCAACAGCCCACTTCAGTGGGCTGATGAGATAAAGAAGTAAATGTAGAAACCACTCTCAAAAGCAAGAGTAACGCAGCATTCCCTACAATCACGTCTTACCTAAAACCAAGAAGTATTTAGACATTTGCTATTTCCTTTTGTTAAGTATATAAAGAGGAAATAAACATACAATTTCTGAGAAATAAAAGCAGTAATGTAGGTACTAAAAATGATAGAAATATAACACACTCACATTCTCATAAGGGAACTGAGAAGGCTGAGTAATTTCATAAAGTACTCTAAGGCTTATAAAATGATATTAAAACATGAATAATTCTAGGAAACTGAGAGTGAAAATGTGACATAAAATAAAGACTACCAAACATTTCTATTTCTACTTATTTATTTATTTTTTTGAGACAGAGTCTCACTTTGTTACCCAGGCAGGAGTGAGTGCTGTGGCATCAGCCTAGCTCACAGCAACCTCAATCTCCTGGGCTCAAGCAATCCTCCTGCCTGCCTCAGCCTCCTGAGTAGTTGGGACTACAGGCATGTGCCACCATGCCCGGCTAATTTTTTGTATATATATATATTTTAGTTGGTCAATTAATTTCTTTCTATTTTTAGTAGAGATGGGGTCTCGCTCAGGCTGGTTTCAAACTCCAAATCCATCCGCGTTGGCCTCCCAGAGTGCTAGGATTATAGGCATGAGCCACCATGCCTGGCCTTATTTGATTTTTTTTAAGAGTCTCACTCTGTAGCCCCAGGTAGAGTGCAGTGGTCTCATCATAGCTCACTGCAATCTCAAACTCCTGGGCTCAAGCAATCCTCATGCCTTAGCCTCTCTTGTAGCTGGGACTACAAATGCACGCCATTTTTAGTAGAGACCGGGGTCTTGCTCTTGCTCAGGGTGATACTGAATTTCTGAGCTCAAGCGATTCTCCTGCCTCGGCCTCCCAGAGTGCTAGGATTACAGGCCTGAGCTACCGTGCCCAGCCTAAATACTTATATTTTTAATAAAAATACTGAAGTGTTTTTTTCAGGTCAATGAAAATCAACTCAAGAACAAAATCTGAGTGCTTATTTTTAAGTTTGGCTTAATCCCTTTTAAAGATTCTTTTCAAGGAACCCAGCTTTAAAAACCTAAGGAGGATAACAAAAACTATGACTGATCCTCATTAGAATTTCAAATTACTTTTAAGAACATTTTACAGTTTTCTTATTGTTAGCATAGTATAGTTATGACAAAATTACAGGAAAGATCGGGAAAACAACTTTAATGTTCCTCAAATAGCATGGTCTCATTTTCTCATGGACTGGAGAACAATTCTTTTACTGTTTAAATTGAGAAATTTCAAAGTATTTTACTAATATTCAATCAACTTCAAAATATTCTCATAAGTTTTATTTTGTGATAGGAGAAATGGAAGAGAACAGTTAATGCCCCAAATCCTCAGAAATATTACTGTGTTTCATCAATTCTAGCATTCTCTTCCATTTTACCATTTAAGAAATCCAGTGCGGCCAGGCATGGTGGCTAAGGCCTGTAATCCTAACACTTTGGGAGGTCGAGGCCAGAGGATCGCTCAAGATAGCAGTTCGAAACCAGCCTTAGTAAGAGCAAGACCCCATCTATACTAAAAATAGAAAGAAATTAATTGGCCAATTAAAAACATATAGAAAGAATTAGCCAGGCATGGTGGTGTATGCCTGTAGTCCTAGCTACTCAGGAGGCTGAGATAGGATTGCTTGAGCCCAGGAGTTTCAGGTTGCTGTGAGCTTGGCTGATGCCAAGGCACTCTAGCCTGGGCAACACAGTGAGACTCTGTCTCAAAAAAAAAAAAAGAAAAAAAAGAAATCCAGTACATCTCACAATTAATGGTATGTCACAGTTAACTGGCAGCATTATCTCTTTCTTAGTGGTACACAAAACACTGGTGTGAGTTATAATCGATGAGATTGGATAATGAAGGCTTTGACTCAATGGCATACAGTAATTGCCAAGATTAATTTACACTACCCTTCTCTAACTTGATTGCCTTGTATATCCTAGGCACATTGGAAGGGTGTCAAAGGGTGTGTTAAAGTTTGTACTTTAATACTTCACAGGAAAAATGACACAGAAACAACTGGCTGGTGTCCATGGATCTTTAACCACATAAAGGACTTTGTTCTATTTCACTGTGACTTCATAAATTAGGAACAGGTCTCAGATTATGAAATCTTCTACATCAGTTCTGAAATGCATTGTACCACCCACGTAAAACCAAACCACACAAACACAAAAACCCTTTTCTTTCTTGTCATTTTAAGAAAGTATGGAATCTTAACTAATTTTTAAAAGTTTACAAATCCAACTCAGGCCATTTAGTAACATAATATTCTAGGAGTTATTCTACCCTCAGTATTTCCACAGCAATGAGTTACAAACTTTAAAAGCCAAAAAGAGCATTTGGAAGTTGGTGAGTACTCTGATTTGACCTACAAAAAATAAATATTTTTATAACTAAAATTCAATGGAGGCTGGGCGAGGTGGCTCACACCTGTAATCCTAGCACTCTGGGAGGCCAAGGCGGGCGGATTGCTCGAGGTCAAGAGTTCGAAACCAGCATGAGCAAGAGCGAGACCCTGTCTCTACTATAAATAGAAAGAAATTAATTGGCCAACTAATATATATAGAAAAAATTAGCCGGGTATGGTGGCACATGCCTGTAGTCCCAGCTACTCTGGAGGCTGAGACAGTAGGATTGCTTGAGCCCAGGAGTTTGAGGTTGCTGTGAGCTAGGCTGACGCCACAGCACTCACTCTAGCCTAGGCAACAAAGTGAGACTCTGTCTCAAAAAAAAAAAAATTGAATGGCGTTTTCTGGAATATTAAGGACCAGAGTAAACCATTTCATCTTCACAATAACCAAAACAAATTGAAAAGAGATACTAAATGCACTAAAGCCAGTGACCATTAATACTAGAAAGGCAGAACATGTTCCATTTATCTTGGTTCTTGACTATACATCATTCATATGATTTAATACTTATTGGAATTCCTCTAAAATGTGGAAACCTAAAAGAAGAAATGCTGAGGAATAAATAAGTATAAGAGATGCTATAGGCCAAAATAATATTTTAATAAGTTTACATAATAACAGTGTGTTTATTTAGATGAAGGCAAAAAAGTCCCTATTTTTCTAATTGAAAAAAAAAAAACAACGAAAATGAATGGTCTGAAAAAAAAAGACATACTCAACACTAGGACCAAGCAAGTTTTTATGAGGGCTCTCTCATAAAAATAGCCACTTAAAAATTGTCACCAATTCAAAAATACAGGGTTCTTATAATACTTTATATTGACTCTGAGGCCTGAATGAATGTTCTTTATCCATTCCCTTATGTCCCATTATTTTAAACTTGAGATCTATCCTATCACATGATATAATCCGCTAGTCCTCAAATATATTTAAATGTTTGGTCTTGCAATAGAAAAAAAATCCTTCCAAATTCAGAAATTTAGCAGGTCTCCTTATATATAAAGAGCAAAGTCATTTTGTATGTAAATCACTCAAAACTGAAATGCACAGGACAGAAAACAAATGTTTTATAACATTCTTGAGACTGAATTCTTGAGAACGGAAAACTCCAGCACGGTCATTCACTATCATCATTCTACAAATATGTTATCCCATTAAAAGGCTTGGATACAAAAATAACCACATTATTTTCCATACATATAACCTTAAAGTGTCATGAAAATACACTAGTTTTAAGTCTTCAAACGCCAAGCACAAAGACAAAAGGCCATCACAGCCTGCAGCTTCAAAGTTTGGGCTTACAGCAGTTGTTCGGTGCTGAGGCATACCTACTTTTTAAACCACATGATTTCATCAGGGTCTGCGATGCCAAACTCCCTCATCTTCTTCACCATGTTGGCACTCTTCCGAACTGCCACCTCGTAACGCTGGCTGCGAGAGAGGAAGTTCAAGTCCTCATGCTGGAAGTCTGGGTCGTTCAGAATCAGGTTCTCTGGAAGGGAGTTAAAGGACATCAAGAGGAAGACAGACATTCACGTCTCCGTTACACCCTCCCTGAATCACAGCGAGCTTCAGACCTCGCAAAGGGCGATATCCTCCCCTCCCAGCCCACAGGCTGCCCGGCTCGTTTAATGCTGAGCAAGAGCCAGCGGCCCAAGCCCCACAGCGCCCCCCGACTCACTGACAGAGTCTCAAGCATGAAGGGGGAAGGAGGCCTCGCCGGTCGCCCTCACCGATTTCCCGGCGGCGCCGGGTGTTCTCGGGGCTGCCATCCAGGATGTGTGTAAGCAGCTCCGGATTGAAGCTGGCGGAGTCCCGCTCCCTGCGCAAGTCTGGGTTCATGGTGACCGCCAGCGGCAGCAAAGGAGACAGCGACGGCAGCAGCAAAGACAACCAGCGTCCGCACCTCCACCGCCCGCCCGACCCTAAGAACAGCCCTAAGAGGAGCGAGTCCCCGCCCCCGCCCCCGCCCGCCCCAGCCCGCCCGGGTCCGCCCCAGCCCGCCTCTTCCTCGCAGCTGCCGCTCGGCACGTGACCGACCGCGGCTCGGGCAGAGAAGGAAAAGGTGGCCGCGCCTTGACCGCTGCCGGCCACGGGGCCTAAGAATCCTCTGCTCCCGGACACTAGAGGCCCCCGAGCGGCCCCTCCGGAAAGGAAACTTGTAAAGGGTTAAGAAATTGCCCCGCGGGAAGCGGGGAGGAGTGAAGCTATTTTGCTATCCCGCCCCTCCCCCGTCACGTGATCACTCGGGCGGAAAGAGGGAACCTGAACCTCAGGCAACGCTCAGAACAGGTTGGCTGGGGGCTTGGGAAGGGGCGGGACAACGAGGCTGAGGAGGGGCTGCGCCTGCGCCTTGGGACTCGCCCTCCTCAACACTTCCGGGTCGGTGCGCAAAGGCTTCCGCGGAAATGAGGGGGGGAGGGGACTCAAGGGCCCGGGAGCGGGTTGAGAGGGCTGTGAGCCATACCGACTTTCTAGAGGAGGTCGTTAGGATTTTCCCAAACTCTTCCAGACTGGGGGAAAAAAGGGACTGGGACCAAGGTCGCATTGGGGAGTGGCTCCAGTTACCTTTTGTTAAGGTAATGGCGTCCGCTGCTAGAGGCGTGGGTTGCTGGGGCCTGGGTGTGGGATTGCTGGCGCTTCCTTGTGTTTGTAGGGAGGACGTAGACTTTGAACGAGACCGAGCTGGCAGTGTTTCTCTGAGATTTCTCTGTCATCTGTCATAGAAACCAGACTTTTTTTCTTTCCCCTGATCCTGGCAGTTCTTAGAAGTCTTGGAGGCCAGACTTTTTTTGTTTTCTCTATAATTATCATCTCCATTAAAGTGGGAAGTGCATACGTTATTTTAAAACCTAATGTGGGAGGATTTCTAATGAAAAGCAAGAATTCCCCATCCTCGGAAGCAGTCAGTTTTCACCAGTTCTGTATTCAGATATAATTCCTGAGAAATAGCTAAATAAAATACTTAATTTGCTATTTCTTGATTTGTTCGTTTAGTTACCATTTGACTTCATGCCATGATTGTTAGGATACAGCACACTGCAACATCTCTTTCTTTACTAAACTCTGCCTAATTTGCCTTTGTAACTTCAAACATGCTTAATCACCTGCTCGTTTTTCTAGTAACACTACTGGGTATAAGGTAAGATGACCATTCACCTTGGACACAATTTAAGGACGCGCAAAAAAAAAAAAAAAACCTCAAGATTAACATTAATGCGGCACCTTTCTTTTTTTCTTTAAAGAGACGGATCTTGCTCCCCCAAGCTGGAATGCAGTGGCATGGTCATCGCTCCAACTCTTGGGGTCAAGCAATCCTCTGGCCGTAGTCTTCCCATAGGTGGAAATACAGGCATGTGCTACCATGCCTGCCTAATTTTTAAAATTTTTTGTAGAGACGGAGGCTTGGTCTTGACCTACTGGCCTCAAGTGATCCTCCTCCCTAGTCCTCCCAAAGTGCTGGGATTATAGGTGTGAGCCAGTTACCCTGGCTGATGCAACATTTTTAAAAATTAAAATTAATGCAGAAAAATCCATGACAAACAAAATACCAATATTTTAGATGAAGACAAGATCATCATTGCTGATTTTTCCTTTTGTCTCAGGTTCCAATATACTGATAGTGTTTTTTTAATGCCCCCCCCAGGCATTTAGATTGGTTACTGTTAATTTCATTCGTCTTGTCAACAAAAGCTGGCACTCCAAATATAACCAACATAAGTTGTTCTTAAGACAAAACTGAGTTTATTCTTTAAAGGAGAACACTGCTTGGCAAAGTTTTGGCACTATCTCAGAGAGGGGAAGGTAAGATCAGAATTTGTTGAGAATTGGAAATTTGGTTTAAGGCAGGTCTTTCAGTTGAAGGTCTTGAGTAAGATTAGGTAAGAACCATAGTCCAAAATTGGTGCAAATGTCAAGGTAAGGGAATTCAGAGACTCCCAGTGGACAAACTGTTAATGTTCAAACCGTTTGCCTAGGCTAGTCAGTTTAGGAAGAGTAAGTACTGACAATGAGAATCTATTCACCCATGTGAGAAATATTTAATATTAATAATGTCCCATGGCTGGGCGTGGTGGCTCACACCTGTAATCCTAGCACTCTGGGAGGCCAAGGCGGGAGCATCACTCGAGTTCAGGAGTTCGAAACCAGCCTGAGCAAGAGTGAGACCCAGTCTTTACTAAAAATAGAAACAAATTAATTGGCCAACTAAAAATATATAGAAAAAATTAGCCAGGCATGGTGGCACATGCCTGTAGTCCCAACTACTCAGGAGGCTGAGGCAGAAGGATTGCTTGAGCCCAGGAGTTTGAGGTTGCTGTGAGCTAGGCTGACGCTATGACACTCACTCTAGCCTGGGCAACAAAGTGAGACTCTGTCTCAAAATAAATAAGTGAATAAACAGAGTTATATTATTTACATTTTTAAACATTTTGTTGTGGAAAATTTGAAACATAAAGGGAATAATGTAATGAACCCCATATATACTCTCACCCAGATTCAACAATCATCAACCATACCTCCACCCACTCCCCTACATTAATTTTAAGCAAATCCTATGTCATATCATCTGTAAATACTTTCAGTATATATCTTTAAAGAGTTTTTAACAAAATCTCAATACTGTTATGACACTTGGTAATATTAACAAAAATTTTTTAACTTCATCACAGATTCAATCAATAATCAAGTTTCCAGTCAGGCACAGTGGCTCGTGCCTGTAATCCTAGCACTCTGGGAGGTTGAGGCAGGAGGATGTCTTGAGACCAGGAGTTCAAGATCAGGCTGAGTAAGAGTGAGACCCAGTCTCTACAAAAAATAGAACAAAATTTGCCAGGCGTGATGGCATATGCCTATGGTCTCAGCTACTCGGGAGGCTGAGACAGGAGGATCGCTTGAGCCCAGGAGTTTGAGGTTGCTGTGAGCTAGGCTGACGCCACGGCCACTCTAGCCCCAGCAACAGAGTGAGACTCTGTCTCAAAAAAAAAAAAAAATAAATAAAGAAAGATTCATATCCAACAGCTGCAGCTGCAACATGTGTGTGGACCTTTTTGGACCCAGATTTAGACAAACCAACTGCCACTTTCTTTCTTTCTTTTTTTTTTTTTTTTGAGACAGAGTCTCACTGTGTTGCCCGGGCTACAGTGCTGTGGCATCAGCCTAGCTCACAGCAACCTCAAACTCCTGGGCTCAAGCGATCCTACTTGCCTTAGCCTCCCAAGTAGCTGGGAGTAGCTATTTTTAGTAGAGACTGGGTCTGGCTGTTGCTCAGGCTGGTTTCGAACTCCTGACCTTGGCCTCCAAGGCCCGCCTTGGCCTCCCAGAGTGCTAGGATTACAGGCGTGAGCCACTGCACCCAGCCTTCCAACTGCCACTTTCTATGAAACAATCTGGGAAACTTGACTTTTTTTTTTTTTGAAACAGTCTCTTGTCTGTCACCTGGGTAGAGTGCAGTGGCCTCATCATAGCTCACTGTAACCTCAAACCCCTGGGCTCAATCCTGATTCAGCCTCCCAAGTACCTGGAACTATAGGCATGTGCCACCATGCCCAGCTAATTTTTTCTATATATTTTTGGTTGTCCAGCTAATTTCTTTCTATATATTTTTAGTTGTCCAGCTAATTTCTTTCTATTTTTAGTAGAGACAGGGTCTCCCTCTTGTCCAGGCTGCTTTCGAACTCCTGACCTTGAGTGATCCTCCTGCCTCGGCCTCCCAGAGTGCTAGGATTACAGGCATGAACCACTGCGCCGGCCTGAATCTTAAGCCTCTTTTATTGTATAGGTTTCCCTGTACATCTTTTTTTTTTTTTCTTAAGACTATGTCATTTTTCCTGTGGAATTTTCCGCAATTTGGATTTTATTATTTCCATGATGTCATTGAGATGTTTCTTTGTATTTTCTGTGACCTGTTATTTAGATTTAGAGGCTTTATTGGATTCAGACTTATGGTTTATGCTAAAACTACTCCCTATGGCATGGCATATTTTCCATTTTAAAGCATCACTCTGATTGTTAGAAAGAGAATGGATGTTAGACAAGAGTAGAAACAAAAAGACTTGATAAAGGCTTGAGCTGGGGTGGTGATCAGGGAGTGAAGTCAATAGACTCACTACCTAGTTTGAAGTTGTGGGGCCAGAAAGGGAGTGGTCCTTTTACCCTTATCATAAAGGGTCATGACCAACAGACACCCCTATAGCAAAAGACAAATTAACGAAAGTATAACAAATTTATCATGTACTTGTGAACAAGAGTCATACAACATACGAAAACTGAGCTGGGCACAGTGGCTCACACCTGTTATCCCAGCACTTTTGGAGGTCAAGGTGGGAGGATTGTTTAAGTCCAGGAGTTTGAGACGAGCTAGGGCAACATATCGAGACCCCATCTCTACAAAAAAAAAAAGAAAATTAGCCAGGCGTGGTGGCACCTGCCTGTAGTCCTAGCTACTAGGGAGGCTGAGGCGGGAGGACTAGTTGAGCCCAGGAGTTGGAGGCTGCAGCAAGCTGTTACTATGCCACCACACTCCAGCCTGGACAAAGAGTGAGACTGTCTCTCTTAAAAAAAAGAATACTCAAAGGGCCGGATGGTTGACACTTAAATACCTTCTTTGTTGGGGAGAGGGAACTCGGGGAGAGGGAATTCGGGGGAATGTAGGCAATTCTTTGAGGGGTAAATGAGTATTAGGGAGAATGAATAGACTCTGAGAGACAGAGTCATTTGCAAATGATTCTTTTTGTAGGTTGAGCCTCCAATAGACATTATTCTTGCATTCCTCAGTGGTTTTTTTTTTCTTCCTCATATATATAGATAGATAATTTTTTTTTCTTGAGACAGGGTTTGCTCTTTGCCCAGGCTGCTGTCGAACTTCTGGGTTTAAGTGATCCTCCTGCTTCAGCCTCCTGAGTAGCTGGGACCACAGGTAAGTGCCAACATGCCTCGCTCAGGCTTGCCTTCTGAAATAGATAATGAGATTTTTTTTGGGCAGGATGGAAGGCAATTGTATTCCTCTTTGGGGGTCTGGTTTCTAGGTAGATGAGGAAACTTCAGAAAACAGCACAAGAGGAAGCTTTGGGAGAGCCAGATTGGGAGGGAGTGTCAAGAAGACCTTCAGGCTACTTTAGTTCAACATGTCAAAGAGAGACATATTTTGGGGTGTGGGTTTTGAGCCCCAGCAAGGTAAAACTGACAGAAATTTGTGATGGATTGGATGAGCCGTGAGAGAAAGGGAAGCATCAGGAAGGACTTTTAAGATTTGAGCAGATGTAAGACTCTGGTGCTGCTGGGCCTTAGAAAACAGGACCCCAGAATGAAGGCCTCAGAAGCAGCCTCAGAGCGAAACTTTTGAAACTTTTTCTCTGACCTTCTCCTGCCCTCCTGCCTCTCCTCCATTCCCCTCTGAGGCAAGCCATAGAAACTAGAATCCCTCTTCCCCAAGGCAGGTGATAGAAACCAGAACCCCTTTTCCCTAAAGCCAGCCATAAAACCTAAAAGTGTTCTGTGTAAAAATTGGCCATAAAAGAAATTATCTGACCTACTTTGTTTGACTGTAGGGCATAAGACCCCCGTTCCAGAAAGGATCCTGCCCCACACCCAGAAAGAAGGAATGCCTGCTCAGAGAGGCCAGAAGGAATCTAGACAGACAGGCCTTGCTGGGTCTCACCACTCAGTCTGTAAACATTAGATCATACCCTTTTGTCCAATCGTATTTCTATTCAGCTGTTCATACTTTGTTGAACCTATGCATAAAAATGGACAATTCCCCTATATCTTTGAGTCTTCATTCTGAAGGCTCCTGTGTATATATACACGTTAAATAAATTAGTATGTATTTTCTCTTATTAATCAGTGATTTTTCAGTGAACTTTTAGGGGGCCAGGGGCCTTGGCCCTGCTATTAGGGCCAGAATTTCAGGTGGCATTAAAAATCAGAAAAACAAGGCCGGGCGCGGTGGCTCACGCCTGTAATCCTAGCTCTCTGGGAGGCCGAGGCGGGCGGATTGCTCGAGGTCAGGAGTTCAAAACCACCCTGAGCAAGAGCGAGACCCCGTCTATACTATAAATAGAAAGAAATCAATTGGCCAACTAATATATACAGAAAAAATTAGCCAAGCATGGTGGCGCATGCCTGTAGTCCCAGCTACTTGGGAGGCTGAGGCAGAAGGATTGCTTGAGCCCAGGAGTTTGAGGTTGCTGTGAGCTAGGCTGACGCCACGGCACTCACTCTAGCCTAGGCAACAAAGTGAGACTCTGTCTCAAAAAAAAACCAAAAACCAGAAAAACATAGTCCAACTGTGCCTATTTCCTCTCCTTCCAGGACTCACCTAAATGGAAAAGAACAGAACAGATGTCCGTGGGCCAGGGCTCTCAGTAGATTCTAGGAAGATGGGAAACACATGGAGCCTAGTGGCAGAATTAACAGAGCAGAGGAAGCCACTATTTCAAGTTCTGGATAATAAGATTAGGGACACTTTTGTCATTGTGACAGGAAAGGCAGATGTTAATAAGTTTGTAGCTAAGAAGCGGTGAGGAGGCGAGTTTGTAGCCTTTGTGTGTGACTCGGTTTTTCCTCTTTGAAGTTCTTGAAAACCCTCTGCCTTGGTCTCTGGAAATTTTCATGCTGTGTTGAAGGTGTGGGTCGTTTTCCATTCATCCAGTTCTGCCCTTTCAACTACAGACTCAAGTCTTTGTTCAGCTCTGTAAAACTTGCTATTACTGTTCTTTCTTTCTTTTTTATTTTTTTGAGACAGGGTCTTGCTCTCTTACACAGGCTAGAGTACAGTGACATCATCATAGCTCACTGCAACCTCAAACTCCTGGGCTCAAGGGATCCTCCTCCCTCAGCCTCCTGAGTAGCTGGGACTACAGGCACACACCACCACGCCCAGCTGATTTTTCTATTTTTTTGTAGAGACAGGGTCTTGGTATGTTGCTCAGGCTCATCTCAACTCCTGGCCTCAAACAGTCCTTCTGCCTCTGCCTCCCAAAGTGCTGGGATTACAGGCATGAGCCACCACACCTGCTCCTATTCCTTGATGGTTTTGGCTCCTCTGTTTTTCCCACTCTCTTTTTGGAACTAATTTATCATGTTTTGGGACTCCTCAAATGCATAGCTTTCTCACCTTTTCTCTAATTTTTATTTATTGGGTTTTTCAATCTATGCACTGGGAGATAGTCTTGATATGATCTTGTAATTTATTATTATTATTTTTTTAAATCTTATTTGGAATTTCCAACAGCTTTTTTTTTTAATTTATTCTAGGAAATATCCTATTTGTATTTTATGGCGCAATATCTTCTTAAATGTCACTGTGGATGCCATTAATGATTTCTCAAAGTTCTGTTCTATTCCCCATGTTATTTCTGTTTCCTCTTAGATCAGTTCTGCTGTTTATTTATCTTGGCATTTTTCTTTCACACTGTGGTTTCGCCTGAATACCTGGTGATCCTTGATTGTCCATACTGAGAAATGAGTCAGCACTAAGGCCCTGGGCACTTTCAGACAAGCAGGCCCCAAAGTGTGGATGACAGGCCTCCACGTGGGGGAGGCACCAGCGTCCAGGATAGTTTCTTATTTCTTCAAAGAAAGTTGTCTTTAGAGCAGTATCTCTGTTTTGACCTTTGGCTGCCTGCTAATCTCTATGTCAGCTAATCTCCTGTTTCTGTGCCCCGTGTCACCCTTGCCCTCCATCAGATCTGTCGACTCACATCCCAGCCACCCCCCCACCCCACCCCCAGGTTCTGCCACACCTTCCCACCCATTCCCTATTGTGATGACCCATGCCCCTTTCTTTTCTCTTTGCGGTTACATTTCTTTCAGTGGGACCTTGAGGAAGAAAGACAAGCAAATGTTCAGTCCGGAGGTGAGGTCACGTCACAGCTACTTAAATGGCAGAGCTGGGACTAGAACACAAGTTTTGTACTTCCTGTTTGCACTGCCTTTAATAAAGTTAGTGCTTTGAAAGTTGAGGATGTCATTGGAAATATATGTATAACACAGGTTCTCCTTCTGCTTAAAAAAGAAAAAAAAAAGATGGACTGAAAAGAGACAGTGTCATCAGAAATGAAAGTGGCATGTACAGAGAGCACCAGGTGCTCCGAAGGCCACTCTGGGGAAGTTTGTGACCTTCCGAAATGTACTCTGCCCCTCCATTGATAAATCAAATAAGGACTTTAGCAGGTGAAAGAAAACAGCGCTTTCCAAAAGGCAAATGGTATTTGAGCTCTACAAGAACATACATTCTGGTACTTGGTTGTGTCTAACCATGACACCTTGGGCCACAGGAGCCTCCTGTGCCCTGTTTAGGAGCTGAGGTGGGACCCCTGAAGAGCAGGGTGTGGTCTGTCTTATTTTCTTTTTTTTTTTTTGGAGACAGAGTCTCACTTTGTTGCCCAGGCTAGAGTGAGTGTCATAGCGTCAGCCTAGCTCACAGCAACCTCAAACTCCTAGGCTCAAGCGATCCTACTGCCTCAGTCTCCCGAGTAGCTGGGACTACAGGCATGTGCCACCATGCCCGTCTCATTTTTTTCTATATATATATTAGTTGGCCAATTAATTTCTTTCTATTTATAGTAGAGATGGGGGTCTCACTCTTGCTCAGGCTGGTTTCGAACTCCTGATCTTGAGCAATCCTCCCGCCTCGGCCTCCCAGAGTGCTAGGACTACAGGCGTGAGCCACCGGGCCGGCCTGTCTTATTCTCTTGACTTGGCTCGGCGCCTGCCCTGGAGGAGCTGCTCAGCAAATCTTTGTTGAATGAACAAACGACTAATTGACAGCAGACTCTTCCAGTTGTAATATTCTAGAAAGTCAGCTGTTCTTAATGTAGTAATGATAGTGGGTATACTCAGCTTTAAATAGAATAGGCTTAGATGAAGAGGTAAACTTGGCAAGTTTTCTTTTTATTTTGAAATAATTTCAAATTTACACAAGAATTGCAAGAATAGAACAAAATTTTCTTTGTCTTCTGTGACTTTAATACTTTTGAAGTATATAAGCCAGTTGTTTTGTAGAATGTCTCCTAATTCAGATTTGTCTGATATTTTTTCATGATTAGATTCAGATGGCGAATTTTTGGCAGGACCACGACAGAAGTGATGTGCCCTTCTAAGTGCATCATATCAGGAGGTCTGGGAAGTTTTGTGGTCTTGTAAAATATATATTTGGTCAATAACCAAACTCAGTTTCTCCCACTAGACTCTCACAGCATGCTTCTGACACCAGATATGTGGGGATTTGTCCCCACCAGCAAGCAAGCAGTCACTTCTGTAGCAGACACCAGCCGGGTGTCCTTTAATTCAATTATTTTCTGATACTATCTACCACCATGCCTGGCTAAGTTTTTAAAATTTTTTGTAGAGTCTCTCTATGTTGCCCAGGCTGGTCTCAAACTCCTGGCCTCAAGTGATCCATCTTCACGCCTCAGCCTCCCAAAGTGCTGGAATTACAGATGTGAGCCACCAGGCCTGGCCCTAAGAATTGCACGAACAGAACAAAGAATTTTCTTGCAGAAAAGCTCACAGAACTAGGGAAACACTTACCTTTACCACTTTATTATTGATTATAGGGGCCAAGGGAAAACTCTTTGCCCTCTGAAGGTTTGCTGAAAATCACTGACAGGAGACAGATTGATTGGAGAAAAGGCATACACATTTATTTGATCATAGTTTTACATGACAGGGGAGCCTTCAGAATGAAGATCCGGGCCAGCAAGGTGGCTCATGCCTGTAATCCCAGCGCTTTGGGAGACAAAGACGATTGCTTGAGTGTAGGAATTTGAAACCAACCTGGACAACATAGCAAGACCTCATCTCTACAAAAATAAAAGAAATAATTAGCTAGCCATGGTGACGTGTGCCTGTAGTCCAAGCTAGTTGAGTGGCTAAGGCAGGAAGATCATTTGAGCCCAGGAGTTCAAGGTTACAGTGAGCTGTGATTACACCATTGCACTCCAGCCTGGCTGACAGAGTGAGTGAGACTTGTTCTCTAAAAAAAAAAAAAAAAAAAAAAAGAATGAAGAAGACCCCAAAATATAGGGGAACTTGTTTGTTTTTATGCTTAGGTTCAATGACGTGTCGATAGTTGTGTGGAAATATTTTTGGACAAATAGGCTATGATCTTTTTTCTCTTTCTTTTCCCTTCCTCTGCATTGCCTTGAAAAAAAGAGTACGATCTAATGCTAGCCAGGGAGGGGAAACCCAGCAAGGCCTGTCCGTCCAGATTCTTCTTGGCCTCTGAGTATATGTTCCTTCTGTCTGGGTGTGGGGCAGTACCCTCTCTGGAATGGGGGTCGTATGCCCTACAGTCAAACAAGGTAGGTCAGATAATTTCTTTATGGCCAGTTTTTACATAGAAAGGTAGAGGGAAAGTTAGAGTACTACTATTTTTAGGTTTTATGGGTAGCTTTGGATAAAAGGGGTTCTAGTTCATATGATTCGCCTTGGGGAAGAGGGATTCTCCCTCAGGGGAGAATGGGACTGAGAGCCAGGAGGGCAGAGAAAACCCTTTTGCTTCTGAGGCCTTCACTTTGGGGTATTGTTTTCTGGGTCCCGGTATTCTAAAGGATATTAGGAAAAACACAGATGAAGAGACGCACAGGGCAAGGTTATGTGGGAAGTGGCGCAGAGCTTCCATGCCTTCCCTGGTTTCACCACCCTCTAGGATTCAGCCATCCCGAAGCTCTTCAAACCCTGTCTTGGTGGGTTTTTATGGAAGCTTCGTTATGCAGGCAGGATTAATTAAATCTTTGGCCATTGATGATCAACTTGACCTCCAGCCCCTGTCTCCTCCTTGCAGGTTAGGGGGAGGAATGAAAGTCCCAAGCGTCTTACCCTGCCTTGGTCTTTCTGGTGACCAGCCCCATCCTGAAGCTACCTAAGGGCTGCCAGCTACCCGTCAAGTGTAATCCCAGCACTTTGGGAAGGCCGAGGGGGGAAGATGGCTTGAGGCCAGGAGTTTGAGACCAACATCAAAAGATACTTACCACTTTGAAGATTTCAAGAATTTTAGGAGTTGCTTGCCAAGGAACAGGGTGGAAGACCATGTACATATTTTATAATATCACAAGGTTCTATTTGCTAGGTTTTTCCACTGTGAAGTAGTAAAGTGGACCATTTCCTTTGCAATTCATAAGTATCTGTGGGGAGATACATTGAGACCATGTAAATGCCCCGTTCTCATCACACATTTACCCGGTACTTTTACCATCCACTGATGCCTTTACTCTGGTGATTACAAAACTTTTTAAGGCACAGTAAAATAATCCTTGTATTTGGCAAGATTCATTTGATTGAGATTACATTTGAGATTTGTAATAATTCCACGTGATGGAACCTTTTGAGGCCATGGTTCAAAGCGTGGGGTATAACTTGAGTTTTAATGTTCAGCATTCACTCATTGGTGCAGTGTTGGCTAACGAAGAATTGGAACTTTAAAAAAATTTATGAAGTTTAAATTTACAAAATGTATGCCCCCCCACCACAAAGAGTTCATCCTACTGTATAATTTAAAAAAATAAACATGAATTTAGTGATGCACATACTGACAGCTTAGCTTATAATGTGTGTGGTGCTTGAGAGTGACAAAATCAATTTTCAAAAGACTGTCAAGTTTCAGCTTTGTGCTAGACTGGATGGGATTGTTCCCTGTGGTCCCAGACAGGAACCATTATATATTTTTTTTCTTGGTTATCTTTTGGTTTGTTTTGTTTTTGCTTCTCTGCCAGAGGTCACTAGGGGTGTCTCATTTCTGGCAGGAATAGCTCTGTTCCCTGGCCACAGCCAGGCAGGACCTCTGCCTCTAGGGGGCTGGCAGACAGCTGAGCCTTGGCCACTTGTTCTGAGCTGTGCACACCAGCCCTGTTCTTGGCCTGCTGCCTTCAGATGCCCTATCGCACACTGACCCGCAGCGCTGCTCGCTGGTGTCTTCACTGCAGGATAATGAAACCAATTGCGCAAGATTCTAGGTTCTGTTAAACTTCTAGACTAATGCTATGTCATCAGGTTTCTGCAGGGATCTGAGGATTATTTAATTACTGTTTATCTTTGTTCCCATTGCTCCTCTTGCGTGTCCTATCAAGAAATAGTTGAAGGCTAAGGCTGTCACCTTCAGGATTCATTTGTCATTGAACTATTATTTCTGGGTTCCCAATTCTCTAACATTTTAAAGAAAATCTAGGGTAGGAAAAATTGTTACGGATAAATTAGAGAATATTTGGGGCCATTACTAGAAAAAAAAAAAAGGAGGGGGCACTTCTACAGTGTGTCTTCATGTAGATGATTTCTCTGGTATGTTTATATTATATTTCGTTTTGTTAAACATACCAGGTCTCCCTAATGGAGTGGTGGGAACCGTCCTTCTGAGCAGCTTACTGTGGCTCTACTTTTTGGCAGGCGGCTGCTCAGCATGTGGTTTTCTATAAAGACTTAGAAAACAGTCACTTCTTTCATTTCTTCTCATCCCAAGGAATAAGCTGCATTTTTTGAGGAGTCCTGGGTTTTCCTGTCTGATCATGGGGGCCAGTAGCCAGTGTTCCCGGGGAGCCTTTCTGTTCCCAGCGGCCTGTCTCCTAGTGTGTCTTGGAGGTGCCTCTTCCCACAGGAAGAGTGGTCGCTAAAGGAAGAGACGTCTTGGTTAGAATCCTTTTCCTCGCCCCAAAGGGTGAAGCTTTCCTAAGCCTGCTGAGCCCATCAGAGTTTCAGAGTGACTAATGCCTCCCACCCACCCCGCCCCAGAGTGGGCTCCAGGACACGTGGGCTTTTTATGGAGTGTTCTTTCATAAGAAAACACACACACAACACACACACACATGCATACGCATACTTACAGGCTGGTTCCTTGCTTTTTTTCCCAACAGTATATCTTGGGGATCTTGCCATATGAGTGCATATAATGTCCCGTCTTCTTAAAAAGTCTGCTGAATTTTGTTGAATTGTTATTACATAAATTATTTAGCCAGTCTTCTCTCTACCCCCCTTTTTTTTTCTTTTTTTTTGAGAGAGAGTCTCACTCTGTTGCCCTAGCTAGAATGCCATGATGTCAGCCTAGCTCACAGCAACCTCAGCCTCCTGGGCTCAAGCAGTCCTTCTGCCTCAGCCTCCGAGTAGCTGGGACTACAAGGATGTGCCACCATACCCAGCTAATTTTTTTTTTTTTTTTTTTTTTTTTTTTTTGAGACAGAGTCTCGCTTGTTGACCAGGCTGGAGTGAGTGCCGTGGCGTCAGCCTAGCTCACAGCAACCTCAAACTCCTGGGCTCAAGCGATTCTGCTGCCTCAGCCTCCCGAGTAGCTGGGACTACAGGCATGCGCCACCATGCCCGGCTAATTTTATATATATATTAGTTGGCCTATTAATTTGTTTCTATTTATAGTAGAGACGGGGTCTTACTCTTGCTCAGGCTGGTTTCGAACTCCTGACCTCGAGCAATCCGCCCGCCTCAGCCTCCCAGAGTGCTAGGATTACAGGCGTGAGCCACCGCGCCCGGCCCAGCTAATTTTTTCTATATATATTTTTAGTTGGCCAATTAATTTCTTTCTGTTTTTAGTAGAGATGGGGTCTCGCTCTTGCTCAGGCTAGTTAGAACTCCTGACTTTGAGCGATCCTCCCGCCTCGGCCTCCCAGAGTGCTAAGATTACAGGCGTGAGCCACCGTGCCCAGCCTCCAAAAAATTTAAAAAAATTTTAAAACACTACCTGCTGGAACTAGTCTTCAAGATGTTGCTGGTCTCATGTGTCTGTTAATCTCTATCTTGTGGTCTGCTTGGTTCATTAGGAATCTTCAAAAATCAATCTCAGTTATTTGGTTGCAGGAACCAATGATGCTGCCAAAGCCTGGGATCTATTACCTGCCCTGGGAGGTCAGCGCTGGCCAAGTTCCGGACGGGGGCACGCTGAGAACATTCGGCAGGTGAGAATGGCTGCTTTTTCACATGGTGGAGGGTTCAGATATCTTCCCCCCACCCAAAAACACTTAACATTGTTTTACAACTTTCACTGATTATTAGAAAACATTTAAAAATTATATGTTCATTGAAAAAAATATAGACAATCCATAAAAGTTTAAAGAAAGCAAAGATCACCTGTAATCCCATTGCCCAGACAAAGCCCTTTGCCGATTATCTTTATACACGTCTCCATGTATGTGTGTGGGTGGGTGTGTATACACCCTATATATGTTTATACATACACACCATGTTACTCATATATTATTACGTAAGCAATTATCCTCAAACTTAAAATGACAACAAATGTTTGTTATCTAATGGTTACTCTGGGTCAGGAGTTTGGGGGAGACTTAGCTGGGTGGTCCTAGCTCAGGGTCTCTCCTGGCACTGTCATCAAGCTGTTGGCAGGGGCTGCAGTAAGTGAAGGCTTGCCCGGGCCTGGAGATCCACTTCCAGGGTGGCTCGGTCACACGTTTGCCAAATTAGCACTGGCTCTTGGCAAGAAGGCTCAGGTCCTGACAATGTGGATTTCTCCACAGGGCTGCTTGCGGGTCCTTGTGAACACAGCAGTCTCTCCCAGAATGAGTGAGCCAAGAGAAAAGCAGGGTGGAAGTCGCAGTGTCTTGTATGAGCTAGCTTCCGAAGTCACGCTCAGTCATTTCTGTGGTACCCTGCTGGTTACACAGGTCAGCCCTGTCCAGCGTGGTAGAGGACACAGGAATGTGAATGCAAGGAGATGGGAATCATGGGAGATCATGTGGGAGATAGTGCACGTACATAAGGAAGTATTTTAACCAAGATGAGAGCCTATTGTATTATTAATACTATATTGGGCCGGGCGAGGTGGCTCACACTTGTAATCCTAGCACTCTGGGAGGCCGAGGCAAGAGGATCGCTCAAGGTCAGGAGTTTGAAACCAGCCTAAGCAAGAGCAAGAACCCTGCCTCTACTATAAATAGAAATAAATTAATTGGTCAACTAAAAATATATAGAAAAAATAAGCTGGGCATGGTGGCACGAGCCTGTAGTCCCAGCTACTTGGGAGGCTGAGGCAGGAGGATTGCTTGAGCCCAGGAGTTTGAGGTTGCTGTGAGCTAGGCTGACGCCACAGCACTCTAACCTGGGCAAAGAGTGAGACTCTGTCTCAAATATAATAATAATACTATATTGTACCATTTGTTTACTTAACTGTGTATGGTAGACCTAGTTCCATGTCAAATGTATAGATGGACATCATAATTTTTAATAGGCCCATTTTATTTCGCCATGTAGGTATTCCATAATTTATTTAGCCATCTCTCTATGGATTTTCAAGAAAGACATCAGTGTAATTTGGTGGAGAAAGGATAGTTATTTCAGCAAATGGTGCTGGAACTACTGGATATTCTTATGTGGGCCGAAAACACCTTGATCCCTACCTCACAACATACAAAAAAATAATAATTGGCACTGTGTCACAAATGTACAAACTAAAACTATAAAATGTCTAGAAGTACACAGAGTATCTTTCCATCTTTGAGACAGGCAAAGTTTTTGTAGATAAGACACAGTAAGCAAAAGCCATAAAAGAAAAAAAAAAAGTGGACATCAACAAAATTAAAAGCTTTGCTTATCAAAAGATACCATTATGAAAATTAAAGGTAAGGGGAAGAAAATTAAAAGGCAATTCCCTCCTAGTCTACGATGTACACTGAAAATTTTTCTCTAATTTGTTGTTGCCATTTTTATTTCTCTTATCAGATTGAGGCCGAACATTTTTTCATGGATTTATTGTCCTCCCCAAACCTTTTGAGTTTCATGGTGGGTCTGTCTGTAGGTAGACATTGTCACACTTCCTCCGCCCTCCAGGTTGTGCCTCTACGATGTGGCCGAGTCCAGAGTGAAGCTGACAGCCCAGCACGGATCCGATGAGCACGAGCTTCTGGTCTGCACCAAGCTGGTGGAGCCATTCCAAGCCCAGGAGGGCTCCCTGTACGTCGTGCTGGGGGAGCTGGAGCCCCAGGAGGGTAAGCCGTGGCCTCACATACGCTTTTCCACGCTGGGTCCCACACTGGGACAGCCTTTTGGGTGACTCAGTTAGGAACGGATCTGGCTTATGACCCAGCGGGGAGTGTCTCACAGGGGTTAACATTTCTTCTAAATCAGCCCATCCATTCAAGGAATCTTGGCAAACAGACATGATTCCACTCATAGCGGACCTGCTGTGTGGTGCCAAGTCAAGGAGTTGGGACAGTGGGCGAGAAAGAGGAGAGAGAAACCGCGCATTGCTCAAGGCCTACAATGCGCCAGGCCTGGCGTGGGGGGGTTTGCTCGGATCCTTTTGAATTGGCTCATCACCCTTTTCGTGTGAGTCGTCTTATTGCTGTTTCATAGATGAGAAAACCAAGGCTTGGAGAAGACAGGGCCGCAGCGCCAGGGTAAGAGAAACAGAACGCAGGGGAAGGCGTACGTACAGCAGCCTGGGGGGATCTCTCTGGCGTGCAGAGTTGAAGGCCTCCCCCCCACTCTGTCTCTGGCCGTCCTGAAGGCTGGGCTGCCGGGCTGGGAGGTGCCACCGAGCCCCAGAGTCAGCGCCTTGCTCTGCTCCTGTGGGGCTTGTCACCCACATCCCATTTGTGTGTGTCACTGCCTCCCCTCCTCTCTTCTTAAGCTTTCACTTCTCCCACCCCATTATCAGAGTACTACGTGCTCACCGTAGAGAATTTAAAGAGGGTAAAGAACCAGAAAAGGTCACCCATAGTCCTCCTCAGAGGCAGCCCCTGTGACTCATTCGGCACATTGCCTCCTAGTCCTTTCAACGCCAAACGGTCGGTATCACACTGTGTGTTTTATTTGGTTATTTTGGCATAACATTATGTTACAAGCATTTCCCCATGTCCTTTTAAATATTTTTGTAGATAGACTATTTAATGTGTAATATTTACACATAATATTTACTGTGTAATAATTTATAGGCTAGATGTGCCTCCTAATTTATTCAACCACTGAACACTTGTTTCCATTTTTGCTCTTATAAATATATTGTACATGTAGCCGGGCGCGGTGGCTCACGCCTGTAATCCTAGCACTCTGGGAGGCTGAGGCGGGCGGATTGCTCAAGGTCAGGAGTTCAAAACCAGCCTGAGCAAGAACGAGACCCCATCTCTACTATAAATAGAAAGAAATTAATTGGCCAACTAATATATATATAAAATTAGCCGGGCATGGTGGCGCATGCCTGTAGTCCCAGCTACTCGGGAGGCTGAGGCAGCAGGATTGCTTGAGCCCAGGAGTTTGAGGTTGCTGTGAGCTAGGCTGACGCCACGGCACTCACTCTAGCCTGGGCAACAAAGCGAGACTCTGTCTCAAAAAAAAAAAAAAAATATTGTACATGTATTGGTATATTCAGTCCAACAGAGTATTATGAAGCCATTAAAAATGGTGTTATAAATCTGTATCTATTGACATAAAAAATATTTACAAGCCAGGCACTGTGGCACACACCTGTAGTCCCAGTTACTTGGAAGCCTGAGGCAGGAGGATGGCTTGAGCCCAGGAGTTCGAAGCCAGCTTGGACAACATAGTAAAACCCTATCTCTAAAAAATAAAATAAAATTTAAAAAAAGAATAAAAACTATTTACAATATATTACTAATAAAAAGCAATTTATAAAACAATATTTGTTATATAATCCCATTTTTCTTTCTTTCTTTCTTTGTTTTTTTTTTTAGAGACAGGGTCTCACTCTGTCACCCAGACTAGAGTGCAGTATCACAGTCACAACTCACTACCACCCTGAACTCCTGGGCTCAAGTGGTCTTCCCACCTCAGCCTCCCAAAGTGCTTAAATTACAGGCATCAGCCACCACACCCTGCCCCATTTTTCTTTAACATTTATTTTTATATGTACATAAAAGTTTGAAAGATTATTTACCAGAATGTTAATAGTGGTTACTTCTGGGTGGTAGAATCATGGGGTTCTTTATACTTTTCTTACCATTTTACAATGAAAAAACATTGCTTTCATAGCCAGAGAAGGAAAATAGTAAAAAAAAAAAAAAAAAAAAAAAATTACTGCTTCAGTTACAGCCTCACACACTAATCTTTGTCTATTCTCTGATGATTTCTTCTTCAGTGTAGTTTCCTAAAGTAGAATTGCTAGATTAAAGGCTAAAACACTTATGTTTCTTGATTTATACTATCAAGTTATTTTCTAAAAGTCACAGTATTTTGTTTTGTTTTGTTTTTTCTTTTTTTTTTTTAAGACAGAGTCTCACTTTGTTGCCCAGGCTAGAGTGAGTGCCATGGCGTCAGCCTAGCTCACAGCAACCTCAATCTCCTGGGCTCAAGCGATCCTCCTGCCTCAGCCTCCCCAGTAACTGGGACTACAGGCATGCACCACCATGCCCAGCTAATTTTTTTTTTTTACATATATATTAGTTGGCCAATTAATTTCTTGCTATTTATAGTAGAGACGGGGGTCTCGCTCTTGCTCAGGCTGGTTTCGAACTCCTGACCTCGAGCAATCCACCCGCTTCGGCCTCCCAGAGTGCTAGGATTACAGGTGTGAGCCACCGTGCCCGGCCCACAGTGTTTTTAACTCTGGACGAAATGCACCAGGAAAAAAAAAGTAATTAAATGGTGCTTACTTTAATTATATTCGATTTAATAAAAGTTAATCTTTATTCAGCCTTAAGCCCTTGAGCTCCCAGAGTCCCTGCCCTCGTGATTGATTTGGGAGAGGCATGGAGGAGGGATGGCGTGGGAACAAAAGGCCTTTGCATAAATGAGTCCCACGCTCCCTGCAGCACCCGATCCCCGCAGCCTCTCTCCTGCACTGCCGCCCACAGCAAGTCCGGAACCCACTGTCCAGGGTGTGGATCTTTAAGTCCCAATCGCAGGTACAGGGAGAGGCTAATACCAAGATGAGACAGCAGAGCCTTGAGTGGACATTTGGAATTATTTCTGTGAAGAAAAATGGAAAACACTTTATAAATTCATCCCATATCATTAAAAATTTAGTATTCGGTCACAAGCATACACAAAAGTGGAATGGTATTAATAGAATGAACCTCCATTTGCCCATCACTCGGATTCAGCAGTGATCCACATTTGACTAATTTGCTCACACCTCGTTATTTATTTTGCTGGTGGACTTTAAAGCAAATCTAAGACATTGTTTCACTTTACCCATAAATACCTCTGTGTGTATTTCTAGCATCACCTCAGTGCCATTACCCAGTGCTCATCTCCAACGCCCAACAAAATTAATAGCTGTTCCTTTATACAATCTACTGCCGTGTCCGTGTTCAGTCTTTCTCAGTTGCCTCAAAAAAAAAAAAAAAATGGCGTTTTATAATGTTTAGTTTGAATTAGGATCCAAAGTCTTCACGTTGCATTTGGATCACATACCTCCAGTCTCTCTTAATTTGTAGCAGTTCTGCCTGCCTTCATTTTGTTTTCATGCCATTTATTTGTCAGAGAAGTTGGGTCATTTGTGCTAGAGAATGTCCTGGAATATGGAATTACTGTTCATGTCCTCCTGGTTGCACCACCCCTGCCCCCCTTCACCTCTAGTTTGTCCTGCCTTTTTGATATGGGCTATATTTCAGGGAAACCAAATGGGTGTTGAGGGAAAATTCTTTAGAGAGGAATCACAGTGAATAAATACAGGAGAGATGCTTAAATTTGAAAGTTACCACTTTATAAGCCCTGAGGAGGCTGGGCGCAGTAGCTCACGCCTGTAATCCCAGCACTCTGGGAGGCCAAGGCAGGTGGATAGTTTGCAGTCATGAGTTCGAGACCAGCCTGAGCAAGAGTGAGACCCTGTGTCTACTGAAAATAGAAAAAATTAGCCAGGCATAGTGGCATGTACCTGTAGTCCCAGCTACTCAGGAGGCTGAGGCAGGAGGATAGCTTGACCCCAGGAATTTGAGGTTGCCTTGAGCTATGATCACGCCACCACACTCTAGCCTGTGGGACAGAGCAAGACTCTCTAAAAAAAAAAAAGCCCCAAGGAAATAACAAACCCAAGCAACGGTCATCGCTGGCTGCTAAAGTCGTTAGGTGGAATATTGATGGGAGGGTTGTATTGGAGGGCGCAGCCAGCAGCTCCAGGGCCTGCACAATCAATGACAACATCACAGCGGTTGGAAGAACAAACACCATGTGCTTCCAATGTAACCCATGGAGAAGACACAAACAGCACCACCTCTGGAGTATTCTTGCCAAAAAAAAAAAAAAAATATGGAACCTGCACCTAATCAAACCTCAGATGCCGCAGGCTTTCACGGGCACTGATTAGTTTACTTCTTCTCGTTCTTTGTATCCCAGCCTGTTTTTTGTTTTCTGTTTTTCCTTAAAATATTTTTTTTCCTTGATTTTCTAAGTAATGTGTGCTCCTGGTTCGCAGCTGGCGCAGGAGGCGAGGATGGGCATGTGCGGGTGGAGGAGCATGGCGCTCGCCGGCCGCACTGACCCCTGGCCGGGGCGGGGGCACCACGTGGCTGCTTTAAACCGCCCTGAGCCAGGCCCAAAGTCCTGTATGGACACAAAGGTCGATCAGACGTGGACCCTGCCCTGTGACCAGGCTGACGGTCCTGATCGGGGACAGGAGAGAGAAAGGCCGCCTAAAGTCACCTTTCTGAAATTTCTGCATGTAAGATGACCAGAAAGGTAAAGAAATACCAGCCACATGATGAAATTTCTGGGATGCGTCAGCAATTCTCCTGGCACCATCCAAGGGCCAGAGGGCGTCCTGTCCACTGTCTGGGGACTAAAGTTTTGGACACATCCCTTCCCCAGAGGCTCTCATGTCACACCTGGTCTGAAGGTTACTGGACCACAGCAGGTGGCTGCCCTCAAGCTCTCGCCGTGAGTCTCACCGCCTTCCGGTTTTCTCCCACCTGCCCTTGTTCCCTGCCCTCAGAAACCTGTCTGCGTGGCCTGTAACTTTCCTGAATCCCGGTGTGGCCCCCGGCCAGCGGTTCCTCCCGTGAGGAGCCCACTCAGGTTCCGAAGCCACACACCCCACTGAGCCCAGAGGCAGGGCCAGGATCCTGCTGGCACCTCAGGTTTGTCGTTGCAGTCATCTCCCCGTATTTCCTCATCTCTTGCAGCCTGTTTCGCCACCGGCACCTCTGCCCCACTCCTGCCTCCCACACCCGCCGCCACGCCTCGGACACGGCTCCCCCGGAATCGCCTCGCCTCCGCGGCCCCAACCGCACCGTCTGCTGTCACTCTTTCTGCCTCTGCCTCTCCTCCTGCGCCCTTCACCCCGCCAGGACCGGCGGACCTGGGACTCCTCGGCTTTGCCCCCTCTTTCTCTCCCTGGCCTCGCTGGGCCTCACTGCCATTTCATCTGCATCTCCCCAGAAGTTTCCCCCTGCCTCCCATCGCTCCTGCCCGGTGAAGCTGCGGCCTCCGCCTCTCGGGTCCTGCCGACTGTTGTGTGCAGAAAGACCACAACGCTCCGTGGAGTCGGGGCACGATGATTTTAGGCTCTCACTGTGCCCCCCCACACACCTAGAAATGCTTCTGTATGTCCTCGTCAACCCCCTCCCAGGCCTGACCACAGCCGGTTGAGGCATTCACCTGCCACGTAAGACCCCCACTTCCTCTCCTCCCTGTCCCTCTCAGCAATTTGCCTTCCCTCTTACATCCCAGCTAACCCTGAGGCCACAGGCGGCGGCCCCTCCTCCTGCAGTCAGACTCCTCCACGGTCTGAGAGGAAGAGGGGTCCCTTGGTTACCACTGGTTCTTCCCTCCAGCAGGAAGGTGCTCAAGCCTCTGCTGTACTGAAATTATAATGCCAGTAATGAGTCATCTGTGCTGTGTCCCCACTGACTGGCATCACCTTCCTTCCCTTCCCAGGCTTCCTCAAAGAAGGTCCGTCCCCATATCGCCCCTTCCTCATCCTGCTCCCGCCTCACCCCGGCGGCGCGTGCCAACTGCGCTTTGTAACCAGCTGCAGGCCCTTTATCTTTGCAAGAAGAAACTCCCCGAAACGACCCTCTCTCCAGCTGTCTCAGCCATGGACTCCATTTCCCCTTCCCCAAAGCCCTTCCAGCGCTTCATTCCTTTTGCAGATGGACTCACAGCTTTGCCCAATGTGTCCCTTGACGTCATCGTATTTCTAAAGCTCACTTCCACATTTGATAACTTTTTTCCATTCCCAGGGAGAAGAAGCAGCATATTCCACAATATAAATCTAGAGAGGAGGGTTTCCCCAGGCTGCAGGGGGCGAGAGCTGATAGGAATACTATCAGGAAAGTTCTGTGACATTGAGTCAGATACCTAAGAACATCTTCATACAGGAAGTTTGGAAACATTTGACATAGGACCCTATTTTGAGATTTTAACAGCTCCCTCTGCAAATTAGAGCTCTCTCATCTCGTCCTTGTTCACCTGTGCTGCAGCTGCTCTGTGACATCTATTTAGGGCTGTGTGTGTCAGTGACAGGTGAAGATTGGGCAAATGATGCCCCATGCGATGAGAGTCATCGATCTACACCAATCAGTAGGTCCAGGTATTGTCACCAGCCCTCTCCTCTCTAAGCCATGCAGTTTCTGCAGGCTAGCACTGGGGCTGACGGAAGCTGATGACACATACGCCACCTCGTGTTTCAAACAAGTTCATCTTCCAAGGCCAGCCTGTGTAGCCTGCTGGAATCTAGGCAGTTTGACACTCTGAATTCTGCCCCCCAGGCTGTGTTAAAATGAAAACTGGCCTAGACTAGAAGGAAGGGTGGGCATAGACTATATCTAATAACCAGAGAGCCTCTGTCTCAAACTGCATGAAGAGAAGACAGCATAACATTCTAGAACATTGGGTTTTTTGTTTTTGTTTTTTTTTTATTTAGAAAACCAAGCTGTTTATTTATTTTTTTCTTTTACTTAGTTTGAATTCTGGAATGTTTTATATCTTTTTTATTTAGAAAACCAAGCAGTTTATTTTTTTTCTTTCACTTAGTTTGAATTCTTGAATGTGTTATATATATATATATATATATATATATATATATATATATTTTTTTTTTTTTTTTAGAAAACCAAGCTGTTTGTTTTTTTTTCTTCTAGAACATTGAATGTATTTATCAAAGTGCCCAGAGAACAGAGAACATGAGTGAATTTTTTTTTTAATTTTAAAAAAATTTTTTAAAAAATCATCTGTTAGGGCAAACCCTAGATGTCCTGTTTGATGCCACCTGAACATTGACAAACCTTTCCATTATGTATCATGTCACCACCATGTCTCCTAGAAGCCCTCTGAGCCCCCGTCCAGGGTGGGGTGACTTGCCTCACCTGGAGCTCAGTCCCTCAGATGTACTAAACATGAGTGCCTCTTTGCCCCCATTTCCAGTGACAGTGGGTCCCAAGATGCCAAGGGGGCCCTTCCCTCAGTACAGCTGGAGAGCCAGGATGGTGGTTGAGAGCCTGCTCAACCCTGGGCACTTGGGACCTAGTAAGAAGGTAGCCAGAATTAGGGTGGCCAAGGAGGGAAGTAGAGGGTACATCTTCCTGGCCCTCCCTCCTTGGAGAAGTGGAATTTTCAGGCTATCTGGTAATTTCCACATGTGTGCCTGCAGTGTGTCAGCCCCACGGTAGACAAATTGCCACCATCCCATATGCCATCCTTCCTGCCCCCACCTCTTGTTGTCAAAACTCAGGACTGAGGCCTGTAATCCTAGCACTCTGGGAGGCCAGTGTGGGAGGATCGCTTGAGGTCAGGAGTTTGAGACCAACTTGGGCAAGAGCGAGACCCTGTCTCTACCAAAAATAGAAAAATTAGCCAGGTGTTCTGGCGCCTGCCTGTAGCCCTGGCTACTCGGGAGACTGAACCAGGAGGATTACTTGAGCCCAGGAGTTTGAGGTTGCAGTGAGCTATGATGATGCCACTGCACTCCAGCCTGGGTGACAGAGGGAGACCCTGTCTCAAAAAACAAAACAAAGAAACACCTCAGCACTGAGCAAGTTGAGGGAAACAGCTAGAATGCACCTGTGCAGTGCGTTGCTTACCCTGGGGTCGTGGTGTTTGTGTCTTTCAGATGGAGGCCCCGTGGTGAAGGCCCGAGTCCTGACCTGTGTGGAAGGGATGAACCTGCCCCTGTTAGAGCAAGCCATCCAGGAGCAGAGGCGGTACCAGCAAGAGAGGAGCACTGGCCCACAGGAAACGGCAGCCACCGATGACACCCCCGACGACTGCTCCTGAGGCCAAACCCACTGGAGCCATGGGAGCTGCACAGAGGTGTAGGCGCTTCCTGAGTGGCAGCCTTTGTCTGGAGCCAGAGTAGAGGGCCGGGTGGATAATCCAGCCCCTTCCCCTAGTTTGGAATTGGCCCAGAAATGAGAGCCCAGAAAGGCCTCTGAACCTGACGCCCCCACCCCCAGGAGACTGCAGGTGGCTGAGCTCCAGGCACTGGGGCTGTGCCTCGTGTGGGGTCATGGAGAGTTCCAGAAGGTCGTCGTGAATAAAGGCCCAGTGGGCGTGACCTTGCGTTGTGTGCACGTGGTGCAGCGCCGGCTGGGGCCAGGAGGGGGAGCCGTGGAGCAGACAGCCCGGCCGTGAGGCTGCAGCCGGATCAGGGCTTCTGGTGAATTCCGGGCTGGGGCCTGAGGGGAGGGTTCCCAGAGCGGCTGGGGGGCCCAGGATGCAGGGCGGGCGCCCCCGCCAAGGTGCTGCCCTCAGAGGCGGCCGAGCATCGCCAGACAGGCCGGGCCTAGGCCCCGGGCTCCGACCATGCGGCCTAGGGCAGGACTCTGGGTTCAGGCCCTTCCCAGCCCCTCATCTGGTCCCTGGGCCCCTGGGTGGCCCTTCCAGGCACACTTGTGCCCCCAGAGCCTCGCCCGGCTGGGCCAAGGCGGGAGCTCAGGCAGGAGAAGTCTGGGCCCTCCTGCGCGCTGTAGCTGGTCACAGGGGCAGCTGGCTGCTGCCCGGGCACTGAGCAAGAAGCCAGGGGGTCCGGACTGGGCTGGGCAAGGGGCAGCCTCAGGGGGTCCTGGCACAAGCCCGGGGAGCTGGGCATCCTGGCAGGGGCTGGGCAGGGTGGCATGTGGGGGCAGTAGGGGGTGTGGGGTGGCGCTGGGTGTGGGGCGCAAATAGCCGGCGCCATCTGTTTCCCAGGCAGCTCTGCCGACATGGATGTGTTCCAGAAGGTCGAGAAGATCGGAGAGGGCACCTATGGGGTGGTGTATAAGGCCAAGAACAAGGAGACAGGGCAGCTGGTGGCCCTCAAGAAGATCAGGCTGGATTTGTGAGTGTGGGGTCAGCCCGAGACACCCCGCCCTGGGTGCCCACAGCCTGGGAGTTCCCCCTCCGTTCACTCCTCATCTCAGGGTTCACACTCAACTTCTTTCCTTTTTCGGCTGCTGCCCAGGTATACTGGCGCGGCCACAAAGGTGCAGCCCCCGCCTGTCCTCACTTCGGTTCACCTTTGACCTGGGCCCTGCTCTGTGGAGCTTGGAGGGTGAAAAGTATGGGCCCAGGAGCACAGGTCCCCAACGCCAGGGACAGGCCACCTGCGCGGATATTAATCCCCCTGGCCGGAAGTGCCCTTCTTGGCTCCTGCCACCACACCACGGCTGGACCCTTGTTTCCTGCAGGGAGACTGAGGGTGTCCCGAGCACTGCCATCAGGGAGATCTCCCTGCTCAAGGAGCTGAAGCACCCCAACATCGTCAGGTGAGTTGGGGAAGGAGGCAGGGACGCTGGGACGGTGAAGGCCACGTCCTGACCGCCACCTCCCCGCCAGGCTGCTGGATGTGGTGCACAGTGAGAAGAAGCTTTACCTGGTGTTTGAGTTCCTGAGCCAGGACCTAAAGAAGTACATGGACTCCACCCCAGCCTCCGAGCTCCCCCTGCACTTAGTCAAGGTACAGAGGGGAGGCCGGGGAAGGAGAGGGGACTCCCCAGGCAGCCAGGCCCTGCTCAGCCAGATCCCCCTCATGTTCATCACTGCAGAGCTACCTCTTCCAGCTGCTGCAGGGGGTGAACTTCTGCCACTCTCATCGGGTCATCCACAGAGACCTGAAGCCCCAGAACCTGCTCATCAATGAGCTGGGTGCCATCAAGCTGGCTGACTTTGGCCTGGCTCGGGCCTTTGGGGTGCCCCTGCGCACCTACACCCACGAGGTATTGCGGGACAGAGAGGAGAGGAGGGCAGCTGAAGGAGTGTCACCTTTGCACTCAGCCACCCTGAATGATGCTGTTTTCTTGCCCCACAGGTGGTGACGCTGTGGTATCGTGCCCCTGAGATCCTCTTGGGCAGCAAGTTCTACTCGACGGCCGTGGATGTCTGGAGCATCGGTTGCATCTTTGCAGAGATGGTAGAGAGGGAGACGTGTGTGGCCACAAGAGGCCACAGGCAGGGTCCCATGGGGGATGTAGGGGCTTCACTGATGCTTCTATTAGAGGTGGATTAAGGGGTGTATGGGACTGGCTAAAGGACTCAGGAAGCCAGCCTTATTCCAGAAAAGGCTAGAATTCTTTGCACAGCCTTGGGAAAGATATCTTGACAGTCCCTCCCTGGCTCTGGTCACTTATGTGGTGTTGGATCCTGTATGATAGAGGGGGTGGACCCCATACTTTCTCTTCTTCCCCCTTCAAGGTGACCCGCAAAGCCCTGTTTCCTGGTGACTCCGAGATTGACCAGCTCTTTCGTATCTTTCGCACCCTGGGGACACCCAGTGAGGCCACGTGGCCTGGAGTCACCCAGCTGCCTGACTATAAGGGCACCTTCCCCAAGTGGCCCAGCAAGGGGCTGGAGGAGATTGTGCCCAGTCTGGAGCCAGAGGGCAAGGACCTGCTCGTGGTAGGTACAGGTGGGCAAGAAAAGCCTCCTAGTTTTAGCTGCTGTTCCAACTAGAGTGTCCCTTTCGTCAGCCAGCCACTTGTATAACCCTGGCTCTTTCTGAGCCCAAGCTGGTCTCTTTCCTGGCCCTTGTAAACGATTGGTCTGTCGTTGGGTGTATTGATTGTTCGACTTGGAGGCCTTCCCAAAGATAAATCCAATGTTCATCTTCCCTTTTAAGCCTTCTCTCAGCTGGCGGCTGTGTCTTCATGCTGTGACACTTGCCCTTTCCCCCCATTGCTTGTGTCTGGTTATCCCCTTGTGGGCACTTCATCTCAGCTGCACGCGTCCCCCGGCAGGGCCACACCTCCCACTGCCTTGGTGTCCCCAGGGCCTCCCACGTCTTCACGTGAGGCTGTTCAGGACGGGCCATTCCCCACCACCTGGGGGAGCGTACTGGCCCCTGCCACATCCTCACTCACCCCTCCTGTGGCACCATCTTGACCCCTTGGGCTGGCCCAGGCCGACTGCCCAGAGGATCTGGGGCAGAGCAGTTGTTCGGGCCCACACAGTCTCCAAGGCACGTTCCTCCCCTTAATCTAGTGTTGGGTGGGAGGAAGCTCAGCGTGTTCATCTTCAGGCATCCAGCCTTTCAGAAGTCCAAGTGTTGGCCAGGCGAGGTGGCTCACGCCTGTAATCCTAGCACTCTGGGAGGCTGAGGCAGGCAGATTGCTCCAGGTCAGGAGTTCGAAACCAGCCTGACCAAGAGCGAGACCCCGTCTATACTATAAATAGAAAAATTAATTGGCCAACTAATATATATAGAAAAAATTAGCCGGGCATGGTGCCGCATGCCTGTAGTCCCAGCTACTCGGGAGGCTGAGGCAGAAGGATTGCTTGAGCCCAGGAGTTTGAGGTTGCTGTGAGCTAGGCTGACGCCACGGCACTCACTCTAGCCTGGGCAACAAAGTGAGACTCTGTCTCAAAAAAAAAAAAAAAAAGTCCAAGTGTTGTCTGCCAACCCGATGGCAGCAGGCAGTGTGGACTTCCCGCCAAGGCTCTTGTAGTCCCGCCAGGCTGCTCCACGGTGGGGGGTCCTTCCACATGCTGCGGGTTCAGGGGCTCTAGGGCAGAGCTGGGCGAGCCTGGGCACTTGCAGCGGTGGCGCCGCCTCCTCTCCCCTGCTCGCTGGATTCCCGCCCCGCTGCAGGTGTGCTCCCTGGACAGGTTGGGCCCTGCTTCCCGTGCACGAGGGATGTTGTGCTCTTCTCAGCCAGAAGCAGGGACCAGAGCCCTCCCCAGGGAAGGGGGACTGACTCAGCCGCAGTCGCCTGAGGAGACCTGGGTGATTCAGGGCCGGACTAGATACTCTTTGTCCTCAGCTTCTAGGAGTGTTCAGGACTGGCTTGAGAGCTGGGAGGCGGTGACTGAGTGCAGTTTGGGTTTGAGGACAGCCACTTTGGCACTTGGGGCCCTCCCCTGGGACCTGGGGGTGGGGTGTTCCTGTCCCCACCCTGGCCGCACTCAGCCCAGGCTCTTTCCTCCTCCTTCCTCCCAGCAACTCCTGCAGTACGACCCCAGCCGGCGGATCTCAGCCAAGGCCGCCCTGGCCCACCCATACTTCTCGTCCCCGGAGTCCTCCCCGGCCGCCCGCCAGTGTGTGCTGGAGCGTTTTTGCCGTTGAGAACGTCAAGGCCCACCCCTTGGGTCCTCCTGGGCAGCTGCTGCCCCAGCTGACTCCCCTCCCATTCCCGAGGGGAGAACAAATCTGGGAGGGAGCGAAGCTCTAAGGCATTTGGCATCAGCCAGCAGAGGGCCGAGCGTGGGTTCGTTCTGCCTGCAGGTTACAGAGTTTTGTTGTTTGTTGGGTTTGATGGTGCCGGTCCAGAATAGGGGCCCAGATGGTCCATGCATGAGGGGGTACGCTAGAGACCGGTCCCCTGGCACTAGAACGATAGGTGCCGTGTGGAAAGCAGGGGCCTGTCTGGCTGCTGGCTGCAGCTGCAGAGCCAGACCCCGAGGAAGGGGCGCCCCCTGCTGGCCATTTTGGATTTAAAATGTTTGGGGGAAGAGTTGGGTCCCAGATTAAACAGGAGGGAGAGAGAGGGCGTTCTTCTGACCCCAGGAGAGGTCAGGGCATGTGTGACTGTTCTAAGGAGTTGTCATTTCACCTAAGATATGCTTATGTTGCTTTGCTTCTGGCTTGACAAACAGAAAATAAACGGGATACGTCTCTGAGTTTTCTGGCAGTGTTCTGCTCATGGGGGACACCTGGGCTTATCAACAAGGGGGACATTGACAGAGGGCCGGAGACAGACCTGGCCTGAGGCAGTGGGGAAACTGAGAGGGCAGGGAGAGGAGCCCGGGTGTTCCCTGATCTCTTTCTGGGACCCGCCACCGCATCCCTGCCCAGATCCCTGGGAACCACAGCCCTCCGGGAACACTGTTTCCCAGGCAGGCACGTGGGCACGTCCATTCCCCACCTGCGGATGGGCCCAGGCAGTGCTGCCCTGAGCTCACACCCCGGACAGATGACAGATGGATCCTGCGTCCCCAACGGTGAAGGAGACTCGGCCCAGGGAGAATCCGTTTATTGGGATCACTGGGTGGGGGAGGGGGAGGACAACACGAGCTGCTGCTCTCCTGGTCTGGGGGTGGGTCAGGCACCAAGGCTGGGGGAGGCCAACACCACAGATGAGTAATAAAATAACAAAACGGCGGTTGGGCAGAGGGAAGACCCACTGCTTGGGATTAGGCTGCTCTGGGGGTGAGAGGTCTGTGCACCCCACCCCCAGCACACACACTGCCCCGGCCAGCGCCAGCGTCAGCGAAGGGAGCGTGGGACGGTGGGGGAGGCCGCGCGGTAGCAGCAGCGGTACCCCTCCAGTGCCGCGGGGAGGAGCAGCAGGCCGCTCACCGGGTCTTTCCTGCAGCGGCCCATGGCCTCCTTGTAGCTCAGCCGTTCCTTGGAGATGGGGTCTGTCAGATCCTTCTCGTAGCTGGACTCGTCCTGCAGGAGCCGGGCCAGCTCCTCGCTGATCATTCCGGAGAGCAGAGCCTGCGGGACAGGGATGCGGCCGGTCCTCTTGGGGTCGATGAGCCCCCCGGTGAGGTGCTGCGCCTGCAGGTGCGGGAGCGCGCTCTCCGCGGGCATCCAGCCCTTCTGGATGGCCTCGCCCACCGACAGCCTCTTCTTGGTGACGGGGTCCTCGATGCCGGTGAAGGCCTTCTGGGCGTTGAGCAGCCGCTGCGTGGAGACATTGTCGATCAGGCCCCGCTCCACGGCCTTGTGCACGGAGTAGCGCTCGCGGCTCAGGAGGTCCACGATGCCCCCTGTGGCCGCCTGGGCCTCCAGCAGCTTCTGCCCGGTGATGGGGTCCAGCATGTTCTTGGCCACGGCCGTCTTGATGCTGCACTTGTTGTCTGTGGTTGTGTCATAGACCCCGGCGATGGGGAAGCTGTCATCGCCGAGCCCCAGAGTGAAGCTGGGAGAGAAGAAACCGGTGCTCTGCGGGGCTGGGGAGGTGAGCGGGGACTTGGAGATGATGGAGCCGATGGAGAGCGAGGAGCAGGGCTTGGTCTCCCCGGCCACAAGCAGGGCGAACTCGGAGATGGGCAGGTGGCCGTCCTTGTACAGGTGGTACTCCTCCTTGGAGATGCGCCGGCAGCGGAGGGCGGCCTCGATGGAGTACTGCTTCCCACTCTTGCGGTCCAGCAGCACAGACTCCTCCCCACAGGGGCCCGAGGTGGTGACCTCCTCCCAGTCGCACTCGAGCTCCTGCAGCTGCAGGTACTGGCCTCGGTCGATGATGCCCCTCTTATAGGCCTCATACGGGGACATGTCCTTCCCCGTGTCAGGTTCCAGGATGCAGATCTTGGTGGAGAGGTTGGTCTCCCGCGTCTGAGTCTCCTGGCTGAGCTCCTCCCGGCTCACCTTGGCGTGGAGGTCCCGGAGCGTTCGCTCCTTCTCGTAAATCTGGTCCTTCTCGTGGAGGATGGCTGCCTCGAGCCGCGAGAGCGCCTGGCCCCGCTGGGTGGCCTTCTGCCGCTCGCTCTCCGTCTTCTGGCTGAGCAGCTTCGACTCCTCCTGCAGCTGCAGTGCCTGCTGCTGCTTCTGCCTCTCCAGCACCCGCAGCTCCTGCTGCAGCCGCCCGCGCTCCTGGCCCGCCTGGTCCCGGGCCTTCTGCAGCTCGGCCTCCTCCCGGGACCAGGTCCTCCCCAGCGCCTCGGCCCTGTGGATCCGCTCCCGCAGGCGCCCCGCCGCCTCCTCCTGGGCCTGCCGGGCCGCGCGCTCCCTGGAGAGCAGCTCCCACACGCGGGCCCGCTCGTCCTCCAGCGCCCGGTCCTTCTGCACCCGGATCACCTCCTTGTAGATGGTCTTCTCCTGCGATTTGGTCTTCTGCAGGACGTCGAGCTGCACCTGCAGGTGCTTGCTCTCCCGGTGCAGCTCCGCCACCCGGGTCTTCTCCTGGTCCAGGTCCCGCCGCAGGGCCTCCGTGGACCTCTCCAGCTCCGGGTCCTTCTCCAGCTTGACCACTTCCTCCATGATGATCTTCTCCTGCACCGCGGGAGGCCGCTTCTCCAGCTCCTGGATCCTCAAGGTCAGCTGCCGCAGCTCCCTCTCGAGGGCCAGCTTCTTGCCGCGGTCCTCGCCGAAGCTGAGCAGCGCCTCCTTCTCCTCCACGCCGGCCCGCAGCTGCTGCACCTCCAGCTCCAGCTGCCGCCGCCGCCCCACCTCCTCGTCCAGGCTCCGGCTCAGCCGGCTGTGCTCCTCGCGCAGCTTCGGGTCCTTCTGGGTGACCACGACCTCCTGCACCACCACCTTCTCCTCGGGCTTCCGCCTCTCCAGCAGCAGGTACTTGCTCTGCAGCTCATAGACGGCGTCCTCGGCGGCCCGCCTCTTCTGGGCCGCCTCCCGCACCTCCTGGCGGAGCCGCTCCGCCTCCTTCTCCAGGACCGGGTCCTTCTCGTGGCGCACCACCTCCTTCTTCACCGTCTTGGTCTCCACCTTGGCCCGCTCCCGCTTCCACTCGTCGCGCTCGCCCTGCAGCCGGATGAGCTGCTCCTGCGAGCGCCCGTGCGCGTTGACCAGCTCGTTGAGCTGGGCCTTCAGGCGGTCGATCTCGCGCAGCACCTCCGGGCTCCTCTCGTGCTTCACCACCTCCTGCGTCACCTCCTTGTACTCCACCGCGGGCTTCTGCGCCCGCAGGGCTTCCAGGTCGGGCAGCAGCCTCTCCACCTCCTTCTCCACGCTGCTCCTCCTGCCGGCCGCCTCCTGCAGCTGGGCCCGCAGCCGCACGATCTCGCGCTCGGTCTCCGGGTCCACCTGGAAGATCTCGTGGACGCGCTCCTGGAGCTGCACTTTGGGCCTCTGCTTCTGCACCGCGCTGTATTTGCTGTGCAGCTCCGTGAGCTCCCTGGCCAGCGCCGCGCTCCGCTTCCTCTCCTCCTCCAGGAGGCTCCTGAGCCTGGAGGACTCTTGGAGAAGGCCCGGGTCCTGCTCCACCTTCTTCACCTCCTTCACAATGACCTTGGGCTCCACCGAGCTGATGGCCCGCTCTAGGTCTTCGATGCGCACCTGCAGCTTGGCCACAGCCTCCTCTGCCCCCTTCCTCCTTGCAGCACCCTCCTCTATCTGCAGCCTCAGAGCCCGGGCTGCCTTGACCATTTCCAGATCCTTCTCCACCTTGACCACTTCTTTCACCACAACCTTCTCCTTCACGTCCACCTCCCTCTGCTCAAGGGCCAGCAGCTCCTTCTTCAGCTCTTCCAGGCGGGCCACGATGACAGCGTCCTCCCCCTGGACCTGCAGGATTCTGTTGCTGAGCTGGGCTGCCTGGCTGTCCAGGCTGGGGTCCCTCTCGATTTGGGTGACCTCCTTGGTCAGCAGATGAGGCTGCATGGTCTTCCTCTTGCTCTCCAGCTGGACGACCTTCTGGGCGGCCGCTTCCAGGTCTGCCTGCAGCCCGGCCCGCCGCTTGCCCTCCTGCTCCAGCTGGGCCTTCACCTTGGACAGGCTGCTCTCCAGCTGGGGGTCCCGGTAGAACTCCACCACCTCCTTCTCCTCCAGCCTCTCCAGGGGCCGCTGGGTCCTCAGCTGCAGCAGCTGGCCTCTCTGCTCCTCCAGCTCGCGCTGCACCTGGGCCACCCGCTTCCTCTCCTCCTCCAGCTGGGACTTCAGGGCCTCTGACTCCCTCCCTGCCCGGGCTGGGCTCTCAGACCCTTGCTTTGCATCGTGGGTCACCTGGATGTCCTCACTGAGTTCCTTCTGCAGAGTGAGGGAAGGGGGAGAGAAGAAGGGGTGAGAGGAAGAAAGACATGAGCTCTGTTTTTCTATACCCCAACCCCAGGATCAGAGACCCCTCCCTGCCGGTAGGTCCCAGGAGGAGCTGAAGCCCTGAGGTGCTTGGATGCAGGATGTCGAGGAGATGCACTCCGTGCTGTGAAGTTAGGACACAAGGCAGTGTGCAGGCCAGGGGTGCGCTAGAAAGTGCAAATAGGACAGGTTCTCCCTGTCCCTTCCATCCAGGCTCCCAGGAATGGGCCCAGACTCCTCTGGGGGATGCTGGATGGAGGCTCACGGTGGTAGAAAAGCTGGCAGGCCACCAAGATCATGAAGAGCTTCCAGCTCCTGGTCCAGCAGGGACAGATACCCAGGTGACCTGCTGCCGTTGTGTCTGGGTCCAAGGCTAAAGACTCTGGGGGATTTCTCTGCCCTCTGGAGTTAGTGGTCCTGTCCCATCAGAAGACTGCCCAGTGGCTAAGCTGTGGCTTCACCGAATGACATCTCCAGGGCCTACCTCTGGGATGGATACCAGCCTATAAGAGCCACTGGGGAGGAAACTGCAGGAGGCAGGGAGCTGCACCCCTGTCGAGCTGCTGGGCCTGCCCAGGGGCTGCAGGCTGCAGGGAGAGGAGGCAGGGAAGACGTGTCAGGTTGACAGCACGGCCATCAGCCATCGGGGGAATGGAGTGCATATTCCTGGCCATTGTGGGAACAGAGTAGGTGTCATCTCTGTACCTTCTCCAGCATCTTTCTAGCAAACTCCAGCTGGTGTAGCTGTTGCTGGTGTGCCGCCACGACCTCAGTATAGGCCTTTGCAAGGTCCTTCTCCTGTACAGGGCAAAGGGAGGGGAAGGGAGGGCAGAGTCAGCTCCCGCCTCGGAGGCTGCAGAGCTGGTGCCAAGGTACGCTGAGCCCCGCCAGGTCCCGCCTCACCTGGGCCTGGATGCTCTCCTGCAGGGGAGCCACTCGGGGCTTCTTGGGGGCTGACACCGCCAGGCTGGGCTCCAAGGAGCAGCGGTAGGTGTCTGCCTGCAGCTCATAGTCCTGAGCAGGGAGGAGAGGACAGCAGGATGATGTCATGGGGGCAGCTGGGCGTGAGGGAGCAGGGGTGGGAGGGGTAGGGTGCAGGATAAAGAGGGACACACTGAAGTGAATCCGCTTACTTGCAGAGCTGCCTGCAAGTCCTGGGAGAGGCGGGATGCCACAGCCCTGTCCCGATCTCGGCTCTGGATCTCTTGCGTCAGCCTCTGCCAGGGAAGAATCAAGAGTCAGGAGGTGGCTGGGTATGGTGGCTCACACCTGTAATCCTAGCAGTCTGGGAAGCCAAGGTGGGAGGATCGCTTGAACTCAGGAGTTTGAGACCAGCCTGAGCAAGAATGAGACCCCATCTCTACTAAAGCTAGAAAAATCAGCCGGGCATGGTGGCGCATGCCTGTAGTCCCAGCTACTTGGGAGGCTGAGGCAAGAGGATCACTTGAGCTCAGGAGTTTGAGGTTGCAGTGAGCTGTGATGATGCCACTGCACTCTAGCCCAGGTGACAGAGAAAGATTCTGTTTCAAAAAAAAAAAAAAAAAAAAAAAAGTCAGAGGCTCCTTCTAGACGCCAATCTGGGCCATGCCTTCCCAGGCCACAGGGGAGAGTCCAGCCTTCTTCCCAGGCCGGGCAGGGCCTGCGTGGTCTGGTCCTCTCTCCCGAGTCCCCCTGTGTCCCCTGACTGCCATTCTTTCTGCTTGGGACATTTCACCCTCTCCCCCAGCCACCTGTCTATCCTCCAGTCTCAGCTTTCGTGGCAGATCCTTCTGCCCCACTTGCCTGGACCCCCATGGGTGTCCCGCAGGTGCTCCCCTGGGGCACTGGCTTCTCCACACAAGCGCTTACCAGCCTGGGGCAGGGGCCCCTGGTGCACTGACTGGTACATAGCAGGGCTTGACAGCGTGAGGAAGACGCAGCAGTGGTTGGAACCCCCATGCTCTGGGGCCTGAGCATGAATCCTACCACCCACCTCAGAGCAGACAAAGATGGGCTGGCCGTTTTCATGGGCAAAGTGGCACCTTTCAGGTGGAGGCCAGGGAAGGGGGTGACCTAAGACCTCTGTGGCCTCACTCTGTGGCCTCTTTTGAGCCTTGGCCGCTAGGGGGCGTCCCGTGCCCAAGCAGCTGTCCCTGGTGGGGTGGAAGCGGCCAGGGAGGAGGAACAGCGCGCCACGTCGCCCACAGCCCAGCCCCTCACCTTCTCTGCTTGCAGCTTGTAGGCGATCTGGCTGGGCCCGTCGCTGGGCCGCACCTGGTTGTGGGGCAGGTGCTCCAGCCAGGAGCTCAGGTTGTCCCTGCAGTTCTTGAACTGCTGGTAGGTGAGGCCCACATCTTGCAGCATCTTCTCCCTGTGGGAGGACGAGGCCCGGAACAGAGGTGACAGCTGCCCTCTGGGGCAGGCAAGGGGTGCACAGAGGCGGCTGGTGGGAGCCTCCTCCCCGGCACAGCTCAGGAGGCCTGGGTGACCTGCCGTGCAGAGCCCCTCCTCTCTGACCCTGGCTGGGGCCGGGCATTCTGAGATGGAAGGGACAGCCTCTGCCAGGCATCACCCTGGGAAGGAAGCACTGTTACCCATTTTAGGGTTGAGGCACCGGAGCCTCCAAGAGGTAAGGCCCCCTCTCCACGCTGACGCAGCGTGTGTGGCAGCAGTGCCCGGGCTCCACCCCGGCCCACACCGTGTGCCCGAGCGCCCCGCCGCTCACCGCAGGTCCAGCTGGTCCCCCACGGCGTGGTAGCGGTCGGTGAGGGCCCGCACCTGGCGCTGCTGGCGCGGCAGGTCTTGGCAGAACTCGTGGAAGTTGTTCTGCAGCGCGGCGCACGCGTGCTCGGCGGCCTTCAGCTCGCGGTGCAGCCCCAGCACGCAGGCCTGCTGCCCCAGCAGCTCCCTCCGCTGGTGCTGGGGACGGGGGACACAGCGCATGCACCCTCGTGCCGCCAGATGCCGGGTCCACCCCACCCACCCCCAAATTGCTCGGCCAGGCTGTGCCCCGTCCCGCCGGCCCCTCACCTGCAGCTGGCTGACCCTGTCCTGCAGCGCCCCGGGGGCGGCAGGGACGGGCGCCTCCTGCGCCAGGGTGGACTCGAAGCCTCCGATGACCCTGTCCGAGTCCCGGATCTGCCGCTCCAGCCCCAGGGCAGCCTTGGCTCTGCCGCGGAGGAGGGAGGGTCAGACACCCCCTCGGCCACACCCCGCTGCCCTGCCCGGGACCCCGAGCACTCACTTCTCCCCGTAGAGACTGCACAGAACCTGCACGTCGCTGTGCTTGTTCTTGACGCTGTTCAGGGCCACGGGCAGCTGCAGGGCGGCGGGGCCCACGGGCCGTGCCGACAGAAACGCCTCGCACTGCTGCTGGGCCGCCTCCTTCTCGGCGCCCAGGCCCTGCAGGCGCTGGGCCGTGCCCTGCAGAAGGGCTGGGGTCAGGCTCCCCGGGCAGTGGGTTCTGCCCAGCTCTCCCGCCAGGCCAACCTAACCGTGCCCACAGAGGCACGTGCTCGGGCGCAGGCCAGAGAACCAGGTACAGGCCTGGCCCCGCTAGTCCCTGTGTGGACGACCTAGGGCAGGTCAACCTCTCTGACCCTCAGTCTCCTCGTCTGCGGGGATGACTGATGGGAGGATGCCGCAGGGCCGCATGCCAGGCTCACCGCTGCCTCCTGTCTACCTCACCTTGTTGTCCTCTCACAGCGGCTTCACTGTCACCCCAGGCTCTGTCACGGGGTCATGGCCCTCATTCCCTCCGTCACACAGGTCACTGTGTAGTGCTGACCCTGCCGGGCACCGCCTCGGCCAGGCTAACCAAGCTTCCCCCGGCCCCCGACATCACTGATGCGCCTGGTGCTGGGGCTCCAAACCCCAAGGACCTATGCGGTGTGACGCCTCCACTGTCAGTCGCTCTGGGGACCACCCTGCCCCACAGGCCAGCCAGTGACGTATCAACGTGGGGTATAGAGGCCCCCGCCCAGCTCCAGAGCTCCCCGCGGGCCGGCTGAGGCCTCGGCTGAGACTGCACTGCGGCAGGGCGCCCCCTCTGCCGCCTGCTTCTGCCCCCTCCCTTGCACAGTGTCTCCCAAGGGACCCCCTAAGAACGCCCGGCACGCTCTTCTTCATCTCAGAGTCGCCCCTGGGCCCTGCCTTGCTGCTGTCCCACTCTGGGAGCAACCCCCTGCCCTGCCCGGCCTCTGACCCAGCAGGCTGCCACCTCCGAATGTCCACAGCACATTGTGGAGAGAAAGTGACAAGTTGCACAAGAATGTGAACGACATGATTCAAATGTTTTAGAGCCAAACACAAAGGATACGATATATTTGAATAGAAACCGGTTTGGAAGGATAACCGGGACCGCTGCCCCCAGCAAGGGGAAGGGTGGCTTTCACGCTTTCACTTTCAGCTCTTTGGGGGGAGGGGGGTTGAGTTCACCCGGCAGAGAACTTGTTCTTTGGTAACGATATTCAGACAACCGTGCAACCTCCCCAGGAAGGATGCCCCCCAATCAAGCCAGGAAGAACCACCCCCTAAAATACCCCAGGCTTCCTTGCTGCTCTCAGGACCTTGGGCAGAACACCTCCTGGGTGCACGGCCTTTACACTGGGTCATGCTAGAACCTTCCCCGGCGTTACTGCACTTCATCCCTGGGCAACCAGACGAGCTGGGCATTACCACGCCTGTCTCAGGGATGAGGCCCAAGATCACAGAGCCAGTCAGTGGAGGACGCAGGGTGAGAACCAGCCTGTCTGAGCCCAGGACTGTCCGTGCCCCTCCTCCACCTTCGATCCTGGCGGCTGCTCCCCGACTTGTGTCGCCTCCCTAGAGTGTGTGTGGGCCCTGCCTGCGGCTCACCCACCTTGTGGCTGTGGATGCGGCCCTCCAGGTCCTCCAGTGGGGAGGTGCGGCTCAGCGGGGTGCGGGCCCAGGCCAGCACCTGCCTCTCTATCTGCCTGAGGTCCCCGTCCAGCCGGGTCATCTGTGTCAGCAGCTTCTGGGCCTGTGGGTCGACCGAGGCCGAGCCGGCTGGCGCTGGGGGCAGAGGGTGCTGGTGAGGGCCCAGGGCCTGTCTCCTGTCTGCAGACGGGTGCTCCCTGGGAGCCCATAGAGGGTCCTTCAGGGGTGTGGCTGCAAGTGGGTGGGCAGGGCCTAACAGAGGGACAGCCCCTGAGCAGATGCCCCTAACCCAGTGTCACCCTATACCCATCACAGCCCCCCAGCAGTGGCCAAAGTAGGAATCCACTCCCTCTAACCCAACAACCACCCCCTCTCGGGCCGGCCCTCGGTACCCTGCTGGCCAGGCCGTATGGCCTCCGTGGCACTGGCCTTCAGACGGCTCTGGACTGTGGCCAGTTTCTGCTTCAGGGCCTGCAGCTCTGAGGCCAGCCTGGAACAGGAGGAGTTCAGATGAGGACGTCCCTCCTCTCTGTCCCTCCCCAGCCCCGGCAGACACGGCTCCTGGTGAAGTCCAGGCTTAAGTCAGGGGTCTGCCAGGCTGTGGCCTTGGGCAGCACAGGGCCTGGTCTGGCTCACAGCCTGCCTCCTCCTCTCTCGTGTCCCTAGGCAGGCCCACCTGGAGGCCCTGGCCACGGCTTCAGGGTCTGGGGCCGGGATGCAGAAGCAGGCGGCTGGGGCACTCTTGGTCTCCCCGCCAGGGCCCTGCACGGCCCAGGTGTGCGGGTCAGCGTTGTCCACCAGCGTGTACCGCTCCCCCCGCAGCAGCTGCACCTGGGGACACATGGGGGGCCGTGCAGGCTCAGGGCATGGGGCCAAGCCCAAAATGGGGTAGGGACTGGGGACAGGGACAGCAGTTGGAACAGGGGCTGAGAAGGGGTGGGAGGTGCTGGGGGGGACAAGGACAGGTCAGAGGGTGGGGCAGAGGCAGGCACAGGAGTGCTGGGGCTGGAGCAGGGTTCGCACTTCTCCTGAGTCCCAGTCGCAGATGCTGTCCACCCGGAGGGGCTGCTGGAGTGGGTTCCTGCGCTGTGGCAGAGGGGCCACCTCCTGGCTGTGCCGCTGCAGGTCCCCAATGGCCTTCTCGGTGATGGCCAGCTGCTTCTCCTCTGCCTGCCGGGGACCCAGGCAGTGGGGGCTCAGGCCAGGCTGCCCTGGAGGCCACCCCTCCCCGTCCCTGAAGGGAGTCCGAGTCTGGCCTTCATGAAGCCGCGGTCTCTAACTCGGCAGAGTAAAAGGAGCCGCCCCAGGGGCCTGGGGTGCTGGGATTGGCTGGTTGTGGGTAGGGGCTGCCCAGCACCACCCAGGCCCAGAGTGGACACTGGAGGGACTCAGAGCTCTCGCAGGCTGCCCTTGTCAAAGAGGGGAAGGGCTTGCTGGTAACTGGCCAGCCTTCCCCTGTGGAGCAGACCCCCGCCCCTGTCCCCAGGCCAGAAAGATGGGCAGGCCTGATCCCCAGGAGTAGGGTGCAGGTGGCCTGTGGGGTTGTCTCACCTCCAGCTGTCGCAACAGCTCTGTGGGGGCACCAGAGAGGTCCCCAGGGGCAGGGCTGTACTTGGTGTCCAAGCTGGAGGTGAGCTTCGCCAAGGTCTGGCTGACCGAGTCGGCCTCTTCCTGGAACTGAAGTTGCTGGGCGGTCAAGGGCAGAGCCCAGGGCAGCCTGCTGCCCGCTGACCCTGCAAACCAGCTAATCCCAACTAACCCTAAACCAGCTGAACCTAAATCACCGCTTTCCCCTACACTATTGGCCTTTTTCTACCCAGGCAGTAGGACCTTTTTTCACTGGAGTTCTCTGCAAATGGGGCATTTTTGGTTCACTGACTTAGAGTCTCGCTTTGTTGCCCAAGCTAGAGTGAGTGCCGTGGCGTCAGCCTAGCTCACAGCAACCTCAAACTCCTGGGCTCAAGCGATCCTTCTGCTTCAGCCTCCCGAGTAGCTGGGACTACAGGCATGTGCTACCACGCCCGGCTAATTTTTTAATATATATTAGTTGGGCGATTAATTTCTTTCTATTTATAGTAGAGACGGGGTCTCGCATTTGCTCAGGCTGGTCTCGAACTCCTGACCTCAAGCAATCCGCCCGCCTCGGCCTCCCAGAATGCTAGGATTACAGGCGTGAGCCACTGTGCCCGGCCCCCTAAAGAGACTTTTTAGACATTTTTTCCTTAAATGCCATCCAACCAACTCCATGAATTTTAATTTCTTTCTTTCTTTTTTTCTTTTCTTTTTTTTTTTTTTTGAGACAGTGTCATGCTCTGTCACCCAGGCTGGAGTGCAGTGGCGTCATCATAGCTCACTGCAACCACAGACTTCTGGGCTCAAGTAATCCTTCCACGTCAGCCTCCAAAGTAGCTGGGAGTACAGGTGTGCACCGCCACGTCCAGCTAATTAAAATTTTTTTTTCCCTAGAGACAGGGTCTTGCTATGTTGCCCAGGCTGGTCTCAAACTCCTGGCCTCAAGCAATCCTCTTGCCTCAGCCTCCCAAAGTGCTAGGATTAAGGTGTGAGCCACCGCACACAGCCCTCATGAAATTTCAATAGCACAGGTATGTTGTGTATCTGTTTAGGTACTGTGCGCAGATCTGTGCTTTATGTATGCAAAAAGTTAAGATATTTTTTCACCCTTAAGAACCAATTTCCACCCTTGTGGGGGTGATATCAACGCGTTGAGCATGCATGCATGCATGACTTTATTTTCCCTCTGGGACCTAGTCACAACCATATAGCTCTGTCTTTTTTAGAGGTGCCTTGGCCCTCACCATGGCAGGTGTCCTGGGGGGCCTCCAGGCACCTGTGCGGCCTGGTGGCCGCCTGCCCCTGCTGCCCGGCCCACAGGCTCACCCTGCGGTAGTCCTCCACGTGCTGCAGCTGGCTCTCCTGGCAGATGCACAGGTTCAGGAAGTTCTGCCACTCCATCTTCAGGGCCTCCTGGTGGGCCTGGGGACAGCAGGAGCCCTGGGACCACGCCCCACCCAGCCGCCCTCCCTCCCTCCCTCCCTCCCTCTCTGCCCAGCCTCCCTGGGAAGTCCCCGCTGAGGGAGGGCACATCTGGGCACGGGCGGGGCCTGCGCACCTGGATGGGCGCCACCGCAGGGTGCCCGAGCTCCACCATGCGCTCCCCGTCGTCTTCCAGCTCGTTCACGCTCTGCTCCTGGCGCAGCAGCTCGTGCTGCTTGAAGTGCTGGGGGCGGGCGGGGGCGGAGAGCGGCGGTGAGGACCGCGATGGCCCTGGGGGCCCCTCGTCCCCCCCCTCCATCCCCCGTCCCCGCCCCCGCCCTCCGCGCGCGGACCTCGTACTCGCGCCGCACGCCCGCGGGGTCGGCCATGAGGTCGCTCCAGTCCTGCTGCACGATGCGGCGCTGCTGCTCGGCCAGGGCGCCCAGCTGCCGCGTGCAGCCCTGCAGGTGCGTGTACAGGCTGCCCAGGCTCTGCCCGCGCCACGACGCCGCCTTCTGCGCTCAGGGTGCGGAGAGGAGCGTGGCAAGAGGCGCCGTCAGTTCGCGCAGAAACACTGGCCCCGTCCAGGGCCCAGGCGGCCACCCCCAGCCCAGCTTGCGCCACCCTGCCCGGGCTCCCTCCTGCTCACCAGTAGGTCCCGGTATTGGCTCCGGATGGTGGTCGCGTCCTGCCTCGACCAAGGGGAGGAACAGAGGCCGTGAGAGGGGGGGTGCAGGGGATGGCACCCGCAGGGCTGGGCCAGCTGTGTCCCACCCACTCGCTCCCCAGGGAGCCCATGGATCTAGCTCCAGCTCCCCTGGGAGAAGCGGGGCTGGGGACTGGGCATGGATGCAGGCCCCAGGGAGGGGGGTCACCCACCGGCCCCACAAGGGTCCGCAGCTGCTGCCCATAGGCCTCGATCTCCTTCTGCAGGATGTTGTGCTCGGCCACCTGCTGCTCCAGCTCTGCCATGCCCGGCCCGTACTGGCCCGCGCAGACCTGCTTCTGCAGGGGAGCCCACTCAGCTCAGCCCACTGGACCCCACAGCACCTCCCGCCGGGGCAGAGGAGTTGGTCATTTGGGCAGGGGGTGGCCAGCTAGGGGAGTGCATGGCCTGCTGCTCCCTAGGGCTCAGCCTCTGAAAAGTCTCCCCACTTTGTCCTGCCTCATCTGTGGCCCCAGCCTCAGTGCCTCCTGCCTGGACACCTCCAGCCAAGCTCCAGGACCCCAGCACACTCTGCTCCACCGGCCCCCTCCCCACTGTCCCTCCATTCCTGTCAGGACATCCCTTCTGTTGTGGCATGAAGGCACAACTCCTCACCCTACCATCAGAGTGACCTGGCTCTGCCCACTTGCCCAGAAAACCCCACTTCACGTCACACCCCAGGCTTCCTCCCGGCAGGAGCCTTTGCTCCTTCTTTCTGGAATGTTCTCTCTTCACCACTTTGCTATGACCCAACTGAGCCCTCTCACCTCCCTGAGGAAGACCTTCTCCTGCAGGAAGCCCTCCCTGACTGCACTGTCTGCTCTGCTTTTGCCCTTCCCGGGCCCCTGAGCCACCCCAGGTGCCAGCATGCAGTCAGGCCCTGGATCAGACGCAGTTCTGTATTGTTCTCTGTGCTGGGGTGACTCTGAACCCCTTGGGGGTGTCTCAGACATTGGGTGTGCCCTAACCTGTTTCTGCTCCAGCACACGCGCCCAGTCGACCCTGGGCCCCACGTCAGGCGGCAGCACCATCTTCTCGTACAGGGCACGGTACTCGGCACACTCCTGGGTCACCCGCTCGTGCAGCTGCTTGATGCTGCCAAGGAGGTGGCCGGCAGGTCAGGCCTGGGCCTGGGGCTTCCCCTGGGACCCCAGCGCCTCCATCCAGGAGCCCAGCCCCGGCTGCTGCCCCACTCACTCCTTCTCGATCTCCTCGGCCTGCGGGTGCTTGAGCCGCCGGGCCTTGTCCACGTCCAGGAACAGGTCCTTGAGCAGCATCTCGGCCTCCTTCAGGCTGCGGCCCGTCTCCTGCTGGTGCTGCAGGGCCTGGCTCTGCTCGCTGTTCAGCCGGTCCTGGGGCCGTGGGACGGGAGCTTCGCTGGGGCCCAGGGCCCCCACACCCTCGCCGCCCCACCTCTGCAGGCCCGAGCCCCACCTTTGGGACCCCAGCTAGACCAGCCAACCTCACGGTCAGAGGGGCAGGCCTAGGACATCTCTGGGGCAGGCAGCCAGGACATGAGGGGAGCCCTGGGCCCCTCCCTTTGACCCCAAGTTTGGGAGCCCAGCAAAGAAGGAAGGCCGAGCCCTCTCGTCCACTGGGTGCCAGGGAGCGGGCAGTGCAGGACAGGGGCTGTCTGTCCCATCTTCAGCATCACCAGTGGGCACTCTGGGTCCACCACGTGTGACAACAGGCCCCCCATGCCACCGGCCTGCCCCCACGCCCCACCCCCTGCTGCGTGGGCCCACCTGCTGCAGCCTCTTCTGGGTCTCCAGGATGTCCCTCTCCACCTGGTCGGCATTGGCTTGCATGCGGGAGATGAGCAGGGCCAGTTCCTGGGTGGCAGCTCTGGTGGGTGGTGGGGACAGAGGGCACCATGGTGGCCTCTCTGTGCCCCACCCAGGTGCTGTGCCCTGCTCTCCCTCTCCCACATCCTGCCCTACAGCCGGCTAACTGTCCGGGAGGGAGGAGTCCATGGCCTGGGGGGACTCTGGGGTCTCTGTCTGCGGGAGACCCTGCGAGATACTCAGTCCCGGGGACAGTGGTGAGAACATTGTCCCCAACACGAGGGTTCAGAAAGTGAGGGTCTCAGGTGTGCGTGGCACAGGGGAGCAGGTGGGCCCGACATCTGCAGCCTCAGCCAGCTGTCCTGGCAGTGAGTTCCTGACCCCGCCCAGCTGCCTGCCCGCTTCCTCGGGTTGGCGGGTGGTGGCCCAGCGAGCTGGTGAGTCACCGGCTCAGCCACTAATACCTGAGAGCCTGGCTGGGCCCCGAGGAGTGGCCGTTGGGCCGGCTGAGGGCAGGGAACAGCGGCATGTCCCCCACCCCACTTCCTCCCACTCCAGGCCTGTCACCCCTCCCCATCCCTCCCCACCCCTCCCCCACCCAGGGGCTGCGCCAGTGTCCAGGGTTTAGCCACCATCTGGAGGAGCTAAGATTGCTGGGGTCCCCAACACTCTCCAGATGTGAGGGTCCAAAGCCCAGCTAGGCATCTGGCTTGCTGTGGGTCACAGGGACAGGAACAGAGGGTAAGCCTGATTCTTAAGCCCCCGGGGTTCTTGACCATGCATTCATTCAGCGGCCTCTAATACAGCACCCACTGTGTGCATTCATTTAGTGGCCTCTAATAGAGCACCCACTGTGTGCATTCATTCAGCGGCCTCTAATAGAGCACCCACTGTGTGCATTCATTCAGCGGCCTCTAATAGAGCACCCACTGTGTGCATTCATTCAGCAGCCTCTAATAGAACACCCACTGTATGCATTCATTCAGCGGCCTCTAATAGAGCACCCACTGTGTGCTTGCACTCAGACTCTGGAAGTCACAGGGTCAAGCAGACCTAAAAGAAATAAGGGCAGGCCAGGCGAGGTGGTTCATGCCTGTAATCCCAGCACTCTGGGAGGCTGAGGCGGGCGGATTGCTCGAGGTCATGAGTTCGAAACCAGCCTGAGCAAGAGTGAGACCCCGTCTCTACTATAAATAGAAAGAAATTAATTGGCCAACTAATATATATAGAAAAAATCAGCCAGGCATGGTGGTGCATGCCTGTAGTCCCAGCTACTCGGGAGGCTGAGGCAGGAGGATCACTTCAGCCCAGGAGTTTGAGGTTGCTGTGAGCGAGGCTGACGCCACGGCACTCACTCTAGCCTGGGCAACAAAGTGAGACTCTGTCTCAAAAATAAAGAAAAAGAAATAAGGGCAGAGTGGTCCGAGCCTCCTGAGCATGGCACCTTGTTGGGGGGGGGTCGTAGTCCCGGGGAAGGGGAAGCCTTCACTGAGCTGGGCCTTGGACTACGGGTCACAGGACAGGACAGGCGGAACGGCAGTGCTAACAGACACATCAGTCGGAAAGAACTCTGTGGCCCCTGGGTTGGATCCTTCTCCATCACAGCTGCTGTGTGACCTTGGGCAAGTTATTCAACCTCTCTGTGCCTGAGGTTTTTCCACTTATAAAATGGGGGTTTAATAATCATATCTACCCCTCAGGGTTATTGTGAGCACTAACCACATTAATCTATCTGTGGCGGCCAGTGCAGAGCCAGGGGCAGAGCGAGCACCCAGCACGAGTTTTCATTCCTCTCGAGGGTAGGCGCCTTGAAGGCAGGGACCGGTCAGTTCTGTTTACAGCAGCAGCGCCAGGGCCAGAACGGTCCTGGACGCAGTGAGTGCTCACGAGTTGAATGAGTGGCTTGCACACGAGGGGAGTGAGGAGCCCTCTTTGGGGCGCTGCAGCCTGAGCCAACAGGGCCCTGAGGACAGAGCTGCCCCAGGCCGGGAGCAAACCACCTGGGAGCCACGGGACGGGACGGGGGAGCTGCGGGCCCTGAGCCCGGGGAGGGGCTGTTCCCACTGGGAGCCGCACACTCCACCCTGGGCTGGGCTCAGGTGCCCCAGGGAGGACGGGTCGCTCGGGTGAGAGTCTTAACTGCTCTTTCCTGTCTGCCCAGATGCCCGGCCTCAGTGTCTCTCAGTGTCTGTCGATGCCTATCGGGTGATGGGCGGCCGCCCCCACGCCAGCCTTTCCTCTCAGCTCTTATCTGGACACCCCGACCCAGGCAGGGCGCTGGAGCCGGCCAGTGGGAAGACACGGCCAAGCCCACCTGCAGAGAGCAGCGTGACCCCAGGCAGGCACAGCACCCCCTCCATACACCCACAGGAAAAGAAACCCCCCAACTCTTTAATAAAATCCCAAAGGCCCAGGCACACCCGCCTTGTCCTCCTGCCTGCCCTGCACCGGGGCCCAAGTGTCAGCCCAGCCAAGCGGAGCCTTGAGGGCACAGCTGCCAGGGGAGCAGGCTCTCCTGTTTCCCGGCCCCCTGGCAGGGGACCCGGAGGCCCAGGCTCCTGCCCAACACCTCTCCCACTCCCTCTCCAACCCGCAGCCCTCAGGCCTCCCCGGAGAACGTGGGGAGCGCCAGGCCATCTCTTGCCTCCCTCCGGGGCTGGAGCTTGGCCTGATCCAGCAGCTCCTGCGCAGGGAGAGAGTCCGCCCCTGGGCCCTTTGGCCTCGGGACACCAAATGCCAGCACTGGGCTGGTCCTGGGCTCCAGGCCGCTGCCAGGTAGCTGGAACACCTGGGACAGGCACCACCCCCACCCTAGCTCCCCAGCCCCACTCACCGGCTATGCTTGCTGGGGGACCCCTTGGGCGACCCCTTGGCTGGGGAGCCCTTGGGGGACCCCTTCCCCTGGGAGCCTTTGCTCAGCCCCTTGAACATGGTCGTAAAGGCAGATGCTGGCCCAGGCTGGGTTTGGCCGGCGCAGGAGGGCAGGTGGGTGGCAGGCGGGCGTCCTCGCTGGCTGGTCAGCAGGGCTCTGGCGCCGTGGGGCGGCCGGGCACCGGGGAAGGCAGTTTCTGGGAGGCCCCTCCCTGCAGGTGAGGCGGCGAGCGGCCTGGGCCCAGGGCTCACCCACGCTGGCTGCACTCACGCCCGCTCCTGCACAACCAGTCTGGGAGGAAAGGGCACGGCCCGGAGGGCGGGGCGCCAGCCTGCCCGACTCCCACAGAAGGTTTGGGCTTGTAACACCCACACGCCCAGAGGGAGCCGGCAGCGATCACGCCCAGGTGGGGCAATGGCCGGGCCTGGAGAGACGGAGCTGGAGACAGACACACAGGCGGGCGCAGGCCCAGGGAGGCCCCAGCCCTGGGGCTCGGGTTAATAAACACCTGCAGGCGCGCTGAGAGGCCCCGCTACCAGGCAGGCCCCCACCCAGGGCTCATGCCCCACCAGGAGGGGTGGGGCCGTCCCGCCAGCCCGGGACTCCAGGTCTCCACTCCCTGTTCCCCACCGACATGATGGGGCAGCCAGGGGACATTCACCCCCCACAACTGGCACAAGGTACATTTGAGAAAGTGGGCAGCGCCCAGCTGCTTCCTCTGACCACGACCCGCAGTCTCAGCGGCCCGTCTTCCTGGCCGGCTCAGAGCTGGAAGCAGTAGGACGTGCGTCACTGGGATCCTCAAAAGATTCTCAGGCCAACTCGAGAGAGGCCAGGACGTGCACTGGACGCCCTCCCCCAGGCGCCACCAGCGCTGGCTGTCAGGCGCTCCCAGCCCAGGCTCCGGCTGAGTCCTGGCAGCCCGCTGCACGTGGGTTTCCCACCCGCCTCTCCCTCTGCCCCAACTCCCCTGCCTGGAAATGTCGGACAGTGATGCCAGTTTATTGGCCTTTGCCTTACCTCCAGGGCCAGGGCTGCTGCCTTGTCCTTCTCCCGTGGTCCCAGGGGTCCAAGACGGGGGTGGATGCCCCGGCTTCTGGGCACTCCTTTCACTGGCCCAGCGCGGTCCCGGATCAGTACTGAAATCCGCAGTTTTGGTGGAAGCGGGGCTTGTGAGGAGCCAGGGGAAGGAAAGGACACACTAGGGTTCAGGCATCAATATGTCCTGGCGGGCCCAGCTGAGGACCAAACGCATCCCAGCAGGAGAGAAAGGGCCCAGCACACTGGGAAGACCAGGGACGGAGGCCTGGGGCTGGCCACATGCCCCAGTGGGACAGGAAAGTCTTGTGTCCCTTTTGGCTGCATCTAGTGGGCCAACCCCTGAAGTGGCGTTGGGGGTACCCAGGAGCCCCCCATTCCTGGAGGAGGAGGGGCTGACAGTGGCAGTTGGGAGGGCAGAAGGGACCCTGATAGGTGAGTAGCAGGAAACAAAGTGGTCTCCTGTGCCTTCCAATTAGTGAGTTGGCACCCCAGCCCCTGGCTCCACTTTATTCCTGGTGACAATTACCTTCTAAGCCCTAATTGCATGACTGCATTCAACTGTTGTCAGAAAAAGGCCATTTGTTTATATGACAGGGCCAGGGGCCAGCTGCTACCACCCCTGCCTCTCTTCTCAAGCCCAAGTCAGCACAGCTGCCTTCAGCTTTGCTACTGGCCCTTCCTGGGGGTGGGTGGCCACTGGAAGCGGGGCTCAGCGGGGCAAGATGTCATCCACCACACTGGGCAGGGGAGAGAACTCTGGGTAGGGGGTGGGCAGCAGAAGGTGGGCTGGGGTGGGGGCGGGCTGAGGTCTGCAACATTTGCACGTCCCCTCTCTGCAGAAGCCGTCCTGGAACTGAATGAGCCCTGCGGGGGCCCCTCACACGCCCCGGAGATTAAGCGCTAACTGATTCACTGCAAGAAAAACAAGAGCTGACTTCCTGGCGTGACTGTCTCACGCTGGATCAAATCAGACCCAAGGGTTGCTGGGCAGCTGGTAGGAGCACCTGGGCTCTCATGCTCCTGCTCAGATGGCAGTGACCCTGGTCCCCAGAAAGAAAACAGGAGAAAGGATAGTGGCAGAGAAGCGTGGGTCTCTCTATGCTTCACCTCTGGTCTCTTGCCCTTTGGAGAGAGAAGAGTAGTTCAGTTAGAGGGCCAGGTTGGGACTGACAGGCTCGATGAAGACCCTTGATGTCACACAAGGAAGCCACAAGCCCTGCTGTGTGTGGCTGCTGAGCGTTTGAAGGTGCTGGGTCCACACTGAGATGCCCTCTATGTGTAAAATTCACGCCGGATTTCAAAGACTTACTATGAAAAAAGAATGTGAAATATCTCATAAATTTCTTGTATTGATCATATATTGAAATATTTGGATATATTAAGTGAATTTTTATTCTTGTTTTTTGAGACAGGGTCTTGCTTTGTTGCCCAGGCTGGAGTGTAGTGGCCGGATAGTATCTCACTGCGGCCTTCAACTTCTGGCCTCAAGTAATCCTCCTGCCTCAGCCTCCCACGTAGCTGGGACTATAGGTGAGCACTACCATGCCTGGCTAATTTTTCTTATTTTTGTAGAGACGAGGTCTCACTATGTTGCCCAGGCTGGTCTTGAACTCCTGGCCTCAAGCAATCCTCCCACCTTGGCCCCCCAAAGTGCTGGGATTACAGGCCTGAGCCACCATGCCCAGCCAGAAATGTATTTTAAAATTTTACCTGTTACTTTTTATTTTATTTTATTTTTTAATATAGCTACTAGAAAATTTAAAAGGACAAACGAGGCTTGCTGAGGACATCTCCATGTGGACCCAGCACCTTCAAACGCTCAGCAGCCACACACAGCAGGGCTTGTGGCTTCCTTGTGTGACATCAAGGGTCTTCATCGAAGCCATTTGTGGCTCATGATAGAGTTCTATGAGACAGCTGACCCAGAAGCCAGACAGCATCCCCTGACCTTTCCCGGCCTCAGCCTCTATCATGTCTCCTTGGTTTTGTAAAAAATTTATTTTTGGTCGGGCGTGATGACTCACGTCTGCAATCCTAGCACTCTGGGAGGCCGAGGCGGGAGAATCGCTCAAGAACAGGAGTTCGAAACCAGCCTGAGCAAGAGCGAGATCCCATCTATACTAAAAATAGAAATAAATTAATGGCCAACTAAAAATATATAAAAAAAATTAGCCAGGCATGGTGGCGCGTGCCTGTAGTCCCAGCTACTTGGGAGGCTGAGGCAGGATAGCTTGAGCCCAGGAGTTTGAGGTTGCTATGAGCTAGGTTGATGCCACAACACTCTAGCCCGGGCAACAGAGTGAGAGTCTGTCTCAAAAAAAAATAATATTTTTTATTTAAATTTTTTTTTTTTTTTTTTTTTGAGACAGAGTCTCACTTTGTTGCCCAGGCTAGAGTGCCGTGGCATCAGCCTAGCTCACAGCAACCTCAAACTCCTGGGCTCAAGCAATCCTCCTGCCTCAGCCTCCCGAGTAGCTGGGACTACAGGCATGTGCCACCATGCCCGGCTAATTTTTTCTATATATATCAGTTGGCCAATTAATTTCTTTCTATTTATAGTAGAGACGGGGTCTCGCTCTTGCTCAGGCTGGTTTTGAACTCCTGACCTTGAGCAATCCGCCCGCCTCGGCCTCCTAAGAGCTAGGATTACAGGCGTGAGCCACAGCGCCCGGCCCTATTTAAAAATTTTTTGAGCTATATGTAGGAAGACAGTGTCTCCTGACCTTGAAGGGCCCAGCTTCTTGTCCTGCCCCTGAGGCCTTGGTGGGCCCTTCTCCTTGCCCGGCCGTGGCTTTCTCCTCTTCGGATTGAGATGAAATGACCCCTGAGGCTCCCTCAGCCTGCGCCAGCTGTGACTGTCAAGGCAGCGCACTCGCTCCCGAGTCTGCAGCCTGAGCAAAGAAGGCTGATCAGATGGAGCCGTGAGCCTCCCAGCTGGAGGATGCCGGGCACGGCCGGGCACACGTGTGGCCACCCACACAGCCAGGCCACAAGGTGGCCACTTGGCAAGTGTGCCAGGGGTTCAGCCTGGGGAAGCCCACTCTCCTCCAGCTTGGGGGGCTCCTGCAGGGAGGGCATTCTTGCTGTTGAAGCAGATGGTGGCAATGGCCTCCTTTGCCCTGGGAGCCGTAGCTGCCAGGCTCCCACGTGCTCCCTGCTGAGGGAAGGCTTTGCTGTCTCAGGAAATTGCCCTCTGTTTATACAAAGCCTCTGCGGCCAGACCCTTGGACCGAGGCTGAGCGATAACCCCTCCTCACTCACTTCCTTGGCCTGCCGAGCAGCGGATGTGCCCGCTACTAGCTTGGCCGGGGGAGGACCCGGCCTGGTGGGGAGGGAGCTAAAGGGATGAGCCTCCTCCCATTGTCTGCTGGTACAGGCTTGGGGGGCAGAGGCTGTGGCCCCAGAAATCCACAGGGCTGTCTGGAGGTGGCTCTTTTGGCTGCACATGTGCCAGCAAGTCTGACAGAAATACCACCGTCTGCCTAGAGGGAAGCCAAAGGTGACATGGCCTTGCCTAACTAGACAGGCTCGGGGGAGCAGATGCTGGTTATCCCTTTGGGGCCCTTTACAGGCAGGGTCTAGCAACTGAAAAAAACCCAAAAGACAAAACCCAATTAAACCTTGACGATGTCATTTAGTATAGGATTCGCTATACTAAATGGCTCGAGTCCAAGGCTACCTCAGAGTCTGTCCCTTCCTAGGAACAATCCCCATGGGACTGGTGCTGGTTCAGCCCACACCTCCCGGCCCCCGCTGCTGCCTGGTGCACGAGCCATCCCTGCATTCCAGAAGGCTGCAGCCTGCCCAGTGCTGTTCAGGAACCGCCGGGCCAGGCTCTGGGCCTCTCTGCCACCTTTAAGACATTGGCTATCCTCAATAGCTAGATCTAGGACCTGCGGCCCTACTGTGCACAAGGTCAGGTCTGAGGGAGGCAGCTGGCTGTGTCCACGGCAAGAACGCACTCTACCAGTAAGGCAACCTCAACAGAAGGGGTCCAGTTGCACCAGGCCCTGTTCACTGGTCTGAGGGAGAAAAAGTTTATAAATCAAGCAGACAAAACAGAACAGCCCTCATAGCTGAGGGCTCTGCCTGCCTGGTCTGTCTTTGTTGCCAGGAAATCGGAAAGGGGAGACTAAACCACCAGGCACATGGGGCAGCTCACTGGACCCAACCTGTTGTCTGAATGGCGTTGCCTAGACTCGGGAGGACTTAGTCCGGGAAGGGGAAGACGGGGCACAGGCTCACCTCCCAGCCCTGTCTACCCACAGCCTGGGGCCCGCAGCCCCACTCTGACTTGGGACCCTGGGCTCAGACCATGCCAGGGGAACCTCCTCACTGTCCGGCTACTGTGAGAAATGTCTGCGCATTTGCTTCCTCTCAGCAAGTTTGAGAAACAGCCGCCGCAGTCTGGCCGGGGACGGAGCGTGCTCAGAGGCCATGCAGCCTGCGCAGGCCACGCAGTCGGTGGACCCTGGGCTCCTGCCTTTCTGGCGGCATGGCTCTTCCCGGGCAGCGTGGGAGGCCCCGGGTGGCCAGGCCTTTGCACAGCCGCGGCCTCCTCATTCCACAGATAAGTCAGAGCTGACGTTATCGGCTTTTGTGGACCCGGGTACCTGCCTGTGGTAACCGCGCTGCTTCCGGTCGGAAGATCCCCGGGAGCAGGTCCGCCTGGCAGAAAGGACGGGTTCTTCCCCACGCGGAGAGGGTTCCTGCAGCCACAGACTGCGCTGCGCTCACCAGAGGTGAACAGAACCACAGAGAAACCAGGCCCCGTGTCCAACACAGCTCGAATCCCCAGGGCAGAGGGGTGGCGGGGTGGAGAGGAGCCGTGCCCTGACTGCCCCGAGAAGTTCCCTGCGGTCTCGGCTCCGTGCAGAGCAGCTCATCACAGATGGCCGCAGCGGGGCGTTAAGGCAGAAAGAGAATCCTGCCACACAGCAGACGCCAAACAAAAACATCAGGCCACAAGCCTTAGGTCACAGACCACTACAGGCTCGGTAAGGTCCCACAATGGGTCCCCACAAGTATCCCACCACAGTATTTGTCATTTGAGATATTTTCTTTAACGTGTACCAAATAATAGTAGCTCTAGCTGACACTTGTAAAGCCCTTAATTGTCCCAGACGGTGCTCAAAGCAAAGGCCAGGGAGGGGACGGTTAACTGCACGGACTGCCTTCCCAGTCTGCTGGGCGCTGCCCGCCCCCCGCCTCAGCCCCTCCCTGGGACACCTAGCACACCAACAGGTTAGATTCTTCTAGGTGGTGCCGGTCAGGATGCAGGCAGTTTCCAGCTTATTCTCTTTGCTTTGGAACATCGATAAATTTTACAGCTAAATCTGGTTTCCATCTCCTCTGTAGCAACAAGTGTCTTCAAACAAAAACTTAGAACCAACACATATTTTTGCTATCTTTGGATATTTTCCTAGACCTGTGAATGTTCCAAGCTTCTCAAGGCTGCAGAGAGCAATGTGCTGTTTAGAATTCTGTGATCAAGTAGGTCTTTGTGTAATTAATGATACCTAGCGTGTGAAAAATGAGCATTGCCACAGTGATGACGGTGAACAGAGCGGTCTCCACCCCTGGCGACAGACTTCCTCCCCTTCTGGGGTGAAGCCATCACCTCAGCTTTTGGGAGGAAAGACCCGGCTCTGGTCCAAGGTCACTGTGGGCTGAGGGTGCACTGCCATCGCAGGCTGTCACCCTCAGGGCCACTGTGAAAAGTCAGGTTGCCACCAGGAGAGAAGGAGACAGGAACCAAGCCCAGCAATGTTTCATTTCAAAAAAAGGGAATCCAAGACATCTCATTTGATTTAATGTAAAACCAGAGAGGAGACAGTACATCAAAACAATGTCTAAAAAGAGGAACAAACCCAGAGACAGAGCCGGGAAGGCCGGCACAGCCCCCCGCTGCTGGGACCCTGACCCAACAGGGCTGGCTGCGCATGTCCAGCCCGGTCCCATCACCACCCAACAGAGGAGGAATCAGAAACTATTCGGCAGCAGAACCCAGGCAGGTTTTCACAGTATAAAGATCCCTAAAGAAGCTTCTCCTCTGTTGATACTCAGACTCTGCCGGGGCCAGAACCAGCTGGCCCTCATGAGCATCTCCTGCCCCGCGGGAAGGCAGGACCGCGTGGCCACCCAGCAAACAGTGTGCCGGGCCCAGGGACAGTGAGGGCCTGACTTGGAACCCGTTCCCATCACAGGCAGAGCCACTTCCTGGAGTTGAGGACAGGATGGGGTCCTGCTTTTGGTGCTCTGTCCCGTGACACAGCCTGCTCAATGTCCAGGGGTCCTACAAGGAGGGCTGTGCGAGCTAAGTGGAGACCTCGGCCCTGCCAGGTATGTCTTCTGCTGAAACATGCGCTTTTTTTTTTTTGAGACAGAGTCTCACTTTGTTGCTCAGGCTAGAGTGAGTGCCGTGGCGTCAGCCTAGCTCACAGCAACCTCAAACTCCTGGGCTCAAGTGATCCTCCTGCCTCAGCCTCCCAAGTAGCTGGGACTAGAGGCAAGCACCACCATGCCCGGTTAATTTTTTCTATATATATCAGTTGGCCAATTAATTTTTTTCTATTTATAGTAGAGACGGGGTCTTGCTCTTGCTCAGGCTGGTTTTGAACCTCGAGCAATCCACGCGCCTCAGCCTCCCAGAGAGCTAGGATTATAGGCGTGAGCCACGGCGCTCACATGCGCTTTTAATACTAAACAGCATCAATGGCTGATAAAGGTGGGAACACTGGGAGGAGCAGAATCCCAGAGTGGCGCAGTGAGAAGGAAGACAAAGCACTAAGAGATTCGAAATGAGAAGGTGTGAATGATCTGCTTCTTCATCTCCACTGCTGGGACTCTGGATCCCCAGGGGCCAGCAATCCAGCATGGGGGGGTTGCAAGGGTGGTGAGCAAGACAAAGTGACATCCTCCAAGGAAGACGAGGACCTAGGAAGCCAGGTCGCTAAGGACCCCCGCCCTGCTCCCCTCACAGCGCCGCACACCCTGGCACAAGGCAGACAGGAGACTGCCCGCACAGTGGGGCCTGGAACCAGGTTCTCAGAGCTGGAGCACAGCACAGCTGTCCCCACAGAGAACGACCCGGGAAGAGGGTGGGGATAAGAGTGAAGCCCCTCAACGTCCCCTCAGCGCAACAGAGGCACTGACCTGGTCAAAACCCAGGACCTCAACCTGAGATCAACTCTATGCTACATCTTCAAGGGGAGGGAGGGAGGAAGGATACTCCTAAATTGTATGGCACAGATGGGGAAACTTTCAATTAAAAATAAGTCAGTTTCCTGAGGCTCTTTGATCCAAAGCAAATCCTGGAGAAGAGACCTCTCAGAGCATCTTGAGGCTTCTTGCCAACATGCAACTGACAAGTCTAATTTGTCTTCCCGCCATCCCTTTTAGCTCCTGCCATGCTTTCCTGAAACTTGCAGGGGAAATGGCACAGCCACACGCACAGTGGGATTCCATCTTGAAGTAATGTTCTCAGATCTTTAATCATATGGCCTTCCCTACAGGCCAACTAGTCTGATGTCTGACACATCTAAGCCAACTTTTTTTTTCTGAGGGTCTCGCTTTGTCACCTAGGCTGGAGTGCAGTGGTATGATCACAGCTGACTGCAGCCTCCAACTCCTGCCTCAGCCTCCTGAGTAGCTGGGACTACAGGCACACACCACCATGCCCTGCTGATTTTTAAATTTTTTGTAGAGGGAGGATCTTGCTGTTGCTCAGGCTGGTCTTGAACTCCTGAGTTCAAGCAAGCCTCCTGCCTCAGCCTCCTAAAGTGCTAGGATTACAGGTGTGAGCTACCACGACCGGCTTAAGCCAACATTTCTCCTGGTGGATTTTCTTTCCTATGGGATAAATGAGTTTTGATCTCCAAAGGGACTCAGAGGTGTCAGGTACATCTCATGTTTAAATCACTTTTATTCTTTGCTTTCTTACATTGCTTTTGTGACTTCTATTATTGATGTTATAATAGAAATAAAAAGGATGACCAAGGAGAAAAAAGGGTAAGGAAGGAGATTGATTAAACTATAATGGCTGCTAAAAATTACAGACTGGGGAACTCTTTTTAAAAACAGTGCCTCTAACACATCCAAATCTGGCATCAGTCTCACCCAGTTGCCAGGAAGTCAGGACACACTTGACCTCATGGGGTCATACAACCAGGTCCCCGAGGAGAGAAGAGGGATGAACATGAGGGAGGGCATGTAAAAAATGGGCACAGTCTCCACCATCTTTGCCTTTTAATAATAAGATTTGGTTTCATCATTTCTGAGTGTAACATATTTCTTCTAAAAATAGAGCTCTCTGCTTGTTCTGAAACTTCTTAGCATTTGCTTGGAGGTGAAGGGGAATACAGGCTGACCGTAATTCTGGGGGTGACGCTGCCAATGTTTCAGTCATAGACAAACTGTTCAAGGGATTCTGGATGCTCACAGCAAGGATGAGTTCACTTCAAATCCATGGTACTGAGGAAACTCGACAGAATGCTCCGAGGCCCCATCCGTGCCCACTGGCCGAAGGGAGTCAATCACGGCTCCCAGTGGCCCCACTTACAGGAAGTGCGGGAGACAGAGCGACCCCAAACACACCTACCAGAAGACGACAGGGTGCCCTCCTAACACACTGGTTAAGAATGTAAGTGCACACACACACGAGATGTAGGAACGCAGGGCTGAAGATGTTAAACTCCCACCCTGGCCCAATGCAGACCTGGATTTAATGGCATGGAACTTGCTGGGATTTTCTCACAATACAGATCAAGAGTTGGCATCTCCCCCTGCCCCCGAGGAAGAGCCTGGTTAGCTCCTGAATCCAAAGATGCCCTTGATGTATCCAGTGAGGCCACTCTTGGTCTTCTGCTCCAACTTGTCCTCAAGAGGTGGGAAGGCCACATGGTTGAGGGCCAGGTCAAAGAACAGAGGCTTGCAAGGGATGGGCTGGAAGCCTGGCGGGAAGTGCACGAGGTTGGCTTGTTTGGTGACGAGGGAAGGATCCAGGCAGAATGTCTCAAACCGTTCAACCAGAGGCTAGAAGTCAAATCACAAAGGGAGGGATCTGGGTGTTAATCACGGAAGACTCTCTGGAACATTCACTACCTGCTGAGTACCCAGTTTGGTGCTGTACGTGTGCCATCTCATCCAATCCCCACGATCTCCCACCTGATAGGCTGGAGTCAGTGAAACCCAGAGCGGGCCAGGCTGGGATCAGGGTAGATGGCCTTTGGACCCAGGAGCTTGAGCTCTACCCATGAGTGCTATGCTACACAGCGACAGGTTCCTCAGCCTTCTTATCTGGGATGAGCTAGAGCCAGGGGTGGGGAACTGTGGCCTCTAGGTCACACGTGGGCCCCAGATCCACAAGTGCAGCCCCTCGACTGAATCCAAACTTCACAGAACAAATCTCTTTTACAGTGTAATTTACATTTTATACAGGGAGCTTTCACAGCTTTGAATAAGAGAAGGGAGTGAAGTGGGGGTTTCCTTAGAAAGTAAGGGTCCACTGCTCTACAAATGAGTACACATTCCTAATGCGCTACTAATCCTACTTTTCATTCCTCAAAAGCCACAGCCCCGACATACCTTATTGTCCTTTACTTGGGAGGAAGTCTCTGTTTGATGGGAGTCGTTGGTATCTGAAAGTTTCACAGAGATTCAATGAGAACAGGATTTAGCACATGGCAGCAAAAAATGAGGCCTGTCACATACATGGCTTCTAAATCCCAAGAGCAAAGGTCACCAGCAGGTGGGGAGTCAGCCCTCTCCCTCCTGGGTCCAAATTCTGCTGCGAAGTGGTGTAAACAGACAATAAATCCCAGCGCTAATGCTGTCAGCCCAGAGAAACTAGCACAGTGGTAGGGAAGGCAGTTCACAGGGAGAAGAGACAATACAGTAGTGTTTCTCTAGATCCTCCTACACAATTCTATGGCTAACGTGGCACGGGGCTCACCGAGAATGGCAGCGGCCTGCAGGGAGCACTTCTCTGACCGCACTTGAGAGATGAGTTCTTGCACATCAGGCAGGTCCTGAAACGATTCAGAAAACATGTTCTCCCAAGCCAGCGCCAGCTCAGAGAAACACACCAAGCTAACCTGAGTGAAGCGATCCCACTGGTATTTTCACAGGATTTTAGACTTTTTAAACAGCTCTCCCTATTAAAACAAAACAAGAAGCTATCCTGTTTTAAATGGGAAAAGCTATGCCATGGCTTAGTAATAATGCCTGGAAACAGTGATGATGATAATGATAATGTTGATACATTTATCACACACTAAACGAATTATCAGCCAGGCATTATTCCAAGCAGTTCACACAATTGGAACTGTGCTAATTTATTCTTCTCAATAACCCCGAGGCAGTTTGCACTCCCATTTTACAGTGAGGAAACTAAAGCAGGGAGAAGTGAAATCAAGTGCCAGTCACACTCCCCCAGCGGTAGCAGGGCCGAGATCCAGAACCAGGTCGCTGGCTCACGGGCCTAAGCCCTTACCCGCCACATCCCACTGCTTCTCCAAGGGGCATGCAATTCTCCTGGCCTCAGTCTTGTACTTGGCACCATGGGAATGATCTGACGAGTTCTGAATACCACAGAATCCTTCATGCCTCCGTCCTCTGACACTTTCCCCAAACCATTCAGCACACGGGGTCAGACAAAATGCCTCTTTCTCCTCTCCTGAGATGACACCCTGCTGTGGCCATGCTGCTGCCACACCCACCTCCTCCTTCCTATCTCTCTGCCTTTGCTTGAGGCCTCCCTTACTTCTTTTGTATTCATACATGGGCTCCTGCATGCCAGTCTGTGGCTGCAACAGAACCACAAGCTCTCTGAAGGGAGACACCAGGTTTCTGCTGTTTCCCTCCTGGGCAAACAGCAAGGGCTCTAGCAGCAACAGCTCTCACACACTGGCAAATGACCACATTAGTAATAACCTTAGTCTGCTTTTCTGAACAGTCTCTACTTATAAAATATACATGGATTCCTTGGACCAGCCAATGTTTTAAAAATCTCTACACCATCACAGCAGTCTACAAGCTTAAGAAGCTAGTTGTCATTCAATAATCAATAAAATAAAACACACACTCCAGTGCTGTACTTAACATCAGAAATTTTTTTTTTCTTTTTCTTTTTTTGAGATAGAGTCTTACTCTGTTGCCCAGGTTAGAGTGCCGTGTAACCAGCCTAGCTCACAGCAACCTCAAATTCCTGGGCTCAAGCAATCCTCCTGCCTCGGCCTCCCACAGTGCTAGGATTACAGGCGTGAGCTACCATGCCCGGCCAAGATCAGAAATTCTTAAGCCTTGGTGGACACCCAAATAACCGGGGGTCTTGTTAAAATGCAGGTTCTCACTCTGGAGGCCCCAGGTGGGGCCTGAGAGTCTGCATTTCTAGCAAGCTCCCCAAAGCTGCCACTGGTATTGGGCACACACTGTGCAGGAAGGCCTCACCCATAGTTCTCAACTTTGCTGCATGTTAGAATCACTGTGAGATTTTAAAAATCTCAATGCCTTGGCTGGGCGTGGTGGCTCACACCTGTAATCCTAGCACTCTGGGAGGCCGAGGCAGGCAGATCATTTGAGCTCAGGAGTTCGAGACCAGCCTGAGCAAAAGCGAGACTCTGTTTCTACCAAAAATAGAAAAAATTAGCCAGGCATGGTGGCGCATGCCTGTAGTTCTAGCTACTGGGGAAGATGAGGCAGAAAGATCGCTTGAGCCCAGGAGTTTGAGGTTGCTGTGAGCTAGGCTGATGCACTTACTCTAGCCTGGGCAACAAAAGTGAGACTCTGTATCAAAAAAAAAAAAAAAAAAAATCTTCCTAGGCAATTTCAACATGTAGCCAAGATTGAGAACAGTACTTCAGGATTTTTGGAGGTTTTTTTTTGGGTGGGGGAAATAGGGTCTCACTCTGTTGCCCTGGGTAAAGTGCAGTGGTGTTATCATAGTTCACTGCAACTTCAAACTCCTGGGCTCAAGTGATCCCCCTGCCTCAGCCTCCCAAGTAGTTGGGACTATAGGTATGCACAACCATGCCTGGCTAATTTTTCTATTTTCTGTAGAGACAGGGTCTCGCTGTTGCCCAGGTTGGTCTCAAGCGATCCTACTGCCTCAGACTTCCAGAATGCTAGGATTATAGGTTTTGTTTTTTTTAAAACCAGAGAAATGGCTTTCTTTCTTTATATCTCAATCCTCCTCAGGCATGGAGCACGGGCTCCCGGGCAGCCAGGGGAAGCCAGCCTGAGCAGGAGCCTAGCTGCCATGTCCTCCACAGCTCATTCCATGACCTCTTCAGCTTAGAAACAAGGAGAGGTCAAGGTCTCACCTTTAAGCTGTTCTTGAAGGCTCCAGCATCGGAATTTACTTCATTTGCATATTTCAGGACTCTATCATACAGGACAAGGGCTTCACTCCACTTCTTCACCAACACGTAGGACTGAGCAATGAAAAAACACCTAAGGGAGGGGGGAAAGGAGCCAAAGCATTCTCAAGCAACAAGTACCCAAGACCAACGCTTTCCTTGCAGTTTGGGCTAAAATTTTACATTTGGAAATAGGTTTCTAAACTCAAGAGCAGTACATGAGAGACCCTTGCACTGTAAATGTTCAAGTTTGCTCGGCTAACCTGCAGGCTCTTCCCAGAAACCAGAGATGACGACCATATAGGTCCAAGACTGAGCCACTGTCTTTTACTTACTGGCTGACTCCGCAAAGAAGGGGCAGTTTACAAAATGGGTCAAGGACAGGCAAGAAGGCAGAATGTTGTCTGGCTCAAATATAAATCCCACCCACCCCTGTCTATACATCCAACTCCCAATCGTTCTTTCCTAATGGTCCTAATCTCTTTTCCAAAAACCAAATCCAAAGCTTATTTCTTTTTTTTTTTTTTTTTTGAGACAGAGTCTCACTTTGTTGCCTAGGCTAGAGTGAGTGCCATGGCATCAGCCTAGCTCACAGCAACCTCAAACTCCTGGGCTCAAGCAATCCTTCTGCCTCAGCCTCCCAAGTAGCTGGGACTACAGGCATGCGCCACCATGCCCGGCTAATTTTTTCTATATATATTAGTTGGCCAATTAATTTCTTTCTATTTATAGTAGAGACGGGGTCTTGCTCTTGCTCAGGCTGGGTTCAAACTCCTGAACTCGAGCAATCCGCCCGCCTCGGCCTCCCAGAGAGCTAGGATTACAGGCGTGAGCCACCGCGCCCGGCCCCAAAGCTTATTTCTTTTTTTTTTTTTGAGACAGAGTCTCGCTTTGTTGTCCAGGCTAGAGTGAGTGCCGTGGCGTCAGCCTAGCTCACAGCAACCTCAAACTCCTGGGCTCGAGTGATCCTTCTGCCTCAGCCTCCCGAGTAGCTGGGACTACAGGCATGCGCCACCATGCCCGGCTAATTTTTTTTATATATATATCAGTTGGCCAATTAATTTCTTTCTATTTATAGTAGAGACGGGGTCTCGCTCTTGCTCAGGCTGGTTTTGAACTCCTGACCTTGAGCAATCCGCCCGCCTCGGCCTCCCAACCAAAGCTTATTTCTAACTGAAGTTCCTCTACTGGGCTCAGCACAGTCTGGGCGCCGCTGGCCCCTGACAGGACTGAGGGGGGCCACATAAGTGAAGACGGGGCACCCTCAAGAGCCAGAGCACACTGGAGTGTGAGGGCCAGAAAAGGGCATGAATGCACATGGCTGTACTCTGCCGTCTACACCTCCGCTCGGCTACCCAGCCTCCTTCCAGGTCACAAATAATATAATTCATTTAAGTAACTGAGAAGTTGAGCTTTATCCCAATTCAGTTCAGGTGCCCTTAACTGGCCACTCTGGTTCTGTTAATTAACACCCCTTTTAGTGCTTGTCTCTTTTCCATGGGAAGGGAGGAGGAGAGAGGAAAACAAGTTTAATGTGTGGGCACTCCGACTCCCTGACCAAAACAAAGAGTAAACGAGGTGCACTGGACACTACTGGCCGCAACCTTTAGTAGACATTTTCTTTGAACACACAGGCAAGGCGACCACATTGTCAAAGGCTGGTGATCCCATCTTCCACAGGACAGGACATGCTCCAATGCAGACAGAACCACTGGAGTCCAAGGAAAGCAATGCCAGTCCCATGGTGTTACCTATAAGCCTTGTACACCAGGGTCTTGAGGCCTATCTCCTTCTGGAAGGCTTTGTCCTCCTCTAAGCCAGGAAGCTGGAGCAATTCCACCAAATTCTGTGTGACAGATGCAATAAGAAAATTCATGAAGGAAAGACCTCAGATTGAGTTCCTGACAGACTACCTTAGCTCAGACTGATGGGGAAGTCTATGAAATGTGACTAGGCAGAAGTCACACCTGGCGTGGCCTCTGTTCCCCTCTCTGATACTGAAAGCCTATTTGTCCTTTACGACTCAACTCACATTTCACCCACCTTCAGACACATCTTGGACCCTCCCAGCTGGAAGGGAACTCTTACAGCTCTGAACTTTTACTTCAGAGGAGTCTACTCGTTTGGCACCTACACGGATGCCTTGTGTGTGTGTGTCTTGAAACTACTACTAAGTGGCAAACTATTGGAGCCAAGACAGTGTGGACTCAGGTCTCAGGATGCTCCACAGCACCTGGGAGGGTATAGACACAGGTGAAGTATGCAGTGAATACCTGTGTGTTCACCAGTCTCCACACATTTGAAATACAGGGGCTCACAGACTGAACTAATACAAAACCTTTGTCTTTTACCCAGCTGCTAACAGCTCCTGGGTGTCACAGCTCTTTTGCTAGGCAGAGTTAAGCCATTTTGTGTCCAACACAGGCAAAGGACAGGGGCTTGCCTTCCCAGTCCTCAAGGTTCACCTGTAGAATGATGTCATAGAGCCGGATCAGGTCCTGGGGCCGGGGGGAGCGCTTGCTGTCATCTTCTGGCTGCTGCTGCAGCAGGGCCTTCTGCAGACCTTTGGCCATGTTCTCATTGCGCTTGATTGCTGTTGACAGCTTGATGTAAGTCAGGTAGCTGGAATGTACACATGTCAGTTCCAGTTATGCTCAGAGAAGCTGAGGTGCTGGGAAGACGATGGGTTGAGACTGACCAAGGGGAAGCGTGGGCATGAGGGTGTGTCACACAGCAGGGCCATTTGGCCTGGGCCTCAAGGGATCCTCAATTTGGCTGCGAGTCAGTAGCAAATTTGCAGGGGACCAGCATGAGACTTTATCACAAAATCTGATGTTAGCTCGAATTACAGCCTCTGTATCTTTTTCATCAAGAGCCACAGAGTTACTAATTTCAGAGGACAGTGTTAGTCCTTAAGATGGTTCAAGGATGATGAGCCAGTCTCAGGAGCAAGGACTAGTTCCCTCCCTCGCCCACACTACGAGGACAACACGCTCCCATTATAGCTGCCCCTGCTCATCTGACGACCTTCTCATCTCAGAAAACACCAAGGTACAGTCTCTTCAGATGGTGACGCACACTAACCATGTGTATGTACTTAAGAGACTGTGCCACCTGGAAAGTCCCTTTAAAATCTGTGGATAAAAACATGGTAACTGCTTAAACATCTGTAAGAAGCATTTATGCTTCTAGATCCCTACCACACTCTGGCGGAAGACTGAGACCACTCTGTGAAGGGGATACAAAAGAGGCCTATGGACAGGGGATCCAGGCACAGCTGAGTCCAGGGCTCCATAGTGACCAAGGGACTGTCGAGTAGAGCACTGACCTGCTGCCCTTCTTCTCTACTCGGCTTCCAGAACAACAGCAGGCCAGTGTGTTCCAGGGATCTGACCATCCCGGGAGAAACGTCAAGATTCTGGAGTTGGGGTCCTTTGTGGAAGGGCAGAGCCACTCACAGCAAGGCCCGCACACCTGAGCGGAGCTCCCACCTGACGAGCCTCATTCCTCAACAGGAGTCCCTGACCAAGGGTAACCCGACATTGAAGGAAAACCTCTAACAAGAAAGAGGCCAAAACCAAGAGGGGAAAAATAAGCAACCTGGAGGAACCTGACTCTGCAGGGAGAAGAAAACTTCAAAAAAAAACCCTATTGTTATTCTAACAATCCCAGAAAGATAAGGGAAGACTTTGCAGTTGTGAAATTAGAACAGGATATTATATTTTTAAAAATAATATTCAAAGAACCCAAACGAGCCCTTTAGATGGTATCAGAAACGAGAAGGCCTGTGCAGGGCTGGATGGGAGCAGGCGAGACGGGACAGCAGTGGGGGGTGCACGGCAGGACCACATCCCCAGGTCCAGACACAGCAACACACACGTCATTCATGTGGACGCGAATACCAAAAGAATTTGTTAGAAGAATGAAAAGTGGCTGCTTCTGAGAAACAGGAGAGAATGTCATGAGATGGATTTTCCTTAAAAGCTCTGCAGAAAAATCAGACTCTCAAAGTAACTATTATACACACAAGTGACAGAGGAATTCAGACACAGCTTTACACAGTTTTATTAAAATACAAAAGCTGCCTGATTCTTCATTCATCAATTTACCCCAAAGCTGGTCTTCCATCCTAACTGAAATTCATGATCTTGACACTAGCTAAACCTTAAGGTGGAAGAATGGACCCAAGGGCAAAGGCTTCCAAATTTGAGTTTCCTAAGCCTTGTTGAGGTTTCAAAGGGTCTTTTGAAGGTAAGGAAGTTAGAGTGACTCCTGACTCTTTGTGGCTGTTAACTACAAATGTATCACTTAACCTCCCAGAGCCTCAACTTTCTCCCCAGGTTGTTGAAACAGACAACATCCAAGGGCCACTCTTGCTTGACATTCTCTGCAGTCAAGGCCCCTGGCAGTCAATCTGACCTTCGCATAAAACAAAATTCCTTAAGAATGGAGATTAAGAGTAAAGAAGGGAATATGTGTGGTTTTGTTTTTCTAAAAAAATGGAGAGGGGCAGGGGGATGGCTAAGGACACTGTCAGGTTCACCATACAAATGACAAGCAATGACTAAGAAATGAAAATTTCAAGGTCAGAAGGAAAGAGAATTCGATGAGAACTGGAGTTTTCCCAACCAAGTAACAATCTTTCTCCATTGTACATTCCAAAAAATACCACTCTTCCTCTTTTCTTCTGTGAAACAAAAGAAGGATTCACTTTTTTTTTTTTTTTTTTTTAAGATAGGGTCTTACTGTATCCCCCCAGGCTAGCTCACTGCAGCCTCAAACTCCTGGGCTCAAGTGATCCTCCTGTCTCAGCCTCCAAAGCAGCTAGGACTACAGGTGTGTACCACTACACCTAACTAATTTTTTGTAGAGACGGGGAGTTTCTCTTGCTCAGGCTGGTCTCAAACTCCTGACCTTAAGCAATCCTCCCACCTGAGCCTCCCAAAGTGCTAGGATTACAGGCGTGAGTCACTACACCTGGCCAGGATTTATCTTTTTAAACAATGAAAACTTGACAAAGTGATTTAAAAATGTATATGAAAGAGCAAAGGGATAAGAGTAGTCACAATACACGCAGGGAAAAACCTGATGAGAACTCGCTCTATCAGATGTTAAGACTTGGCACAAAGTTATAATAATTCATTGTGCCCATCCAAGTACAGACACATAAATCAATGGAGCAGAAGAGAGTCCAGCAAAAGCACGAGGAGAAGACGGGCTGCATGCCCAGCAGAGCCGGTACTGCAGACCAGCGGGATAGGATGGAGCAGTCAGTCAATTGTACTGGAACGATCCACTATCCCCACAGAAAAAAGTGAAGCAGATCCTTCCTTACACAAAAACAAACTCCAGATGGAATTCAACTTAAACTTGAAAGGGACAACTTTAAAACATTCAGAACAAACAGAATAAATTTCAGAGCTTGGCACCGGGAAGGAGCGTGACTAGCTCCAGAAGAAGGGGAGGAATGAAACGAAGGAGGAGCCACAGGGAGCTTCCAACACTGCTGTGTTCTAGTTCTGAAGCTATGTAAAAATCTTAAATTAGATATATTAAAATAATATGCAAATGTAGTATATATAGTTTTATATGATGAAATGCAGGTATGTGCATTAATATTATTATATATCAGGAAATTATTAATTAAAATGTATAAAACATTCTATATTCTTTTGTTCCAATGATATATTTCATAATATTAAAAAGTAGAAAAATTACAATAACCCTTACCTGTGCAGGTATTGAAGATTAGACACCTTTCCTGACTCCCCTTCAAGGGTGTAATCTCTCTGTTTCTGCAGAAAGTGAAAAAGGTAAAAACTAAAACAGCTGATCCTACCCTTGACTCTGACCACCTCATTCAAAGGTGTGGTCCCCAAAGTGCCCTGAACATAGATACAGACTGTAGTAAGTTAGGGGGCCTCAAATAACAAAGATGTACTTGACATATCACAGAATGACAGGGTCACTCAGTTGCCAACAGCACCTAAAAACTGGCCTCAAATAAGAAAATTCAGAGTAATAACCAGTTGAAGTTTTCTGTCCACTCTTCCTAGTTTTAATCTTAAAACATTAAAAACAGACATTCCATAGTCCATGGCTCCATTTTAGGGACTGTGGTTTAAGCCTGAGTCACACCTTTTGTGCCCTTGTGCTATCAGAGCTTGCCTTTTGTGGCTGATGAAAAATGGCCCCCAACAATGTCCACATCCTAACCTCCATGGGATCTGGGAAGACGTTACCTGACATGATAAACAGACTGTGCAGATGTGGCTAAGGGCCTCCGGTTATCTTGGATTATCTAGATGGGGCAATGTAATCACAGGGTCCTCAGAAGAGGGACACAGATGGGTCAGAGATGGAGAAGATGTAGGGGTAGAAGCAAAGGGCAGAGAGGAGAGAAGACACTGGGCTACTGGCTTTGAAGATGGAAGAAGGGGCCACAAGTCAAGGACAGCAGGAAGTGCACTCTCTGGAACACTGGGAAAGGCTTCTCCTAGTTCCCCCAGGGCTTCCAAAAGGAACACAACCCTGGGAAGCCGGTTTAAATTTCTGACTTCCAGAAGTGTGAGGTAATAAATTTATGTTGTTTTAAGCCATTAAGTTTGTGGTAATATCACTGCAGCAACAGGAAAAGAATGCATCTTCGTATCACCATGTTCATCACATTCTGCGAGGTGTCTCCCAGACTGCTGTGAATTTTAGGTGAGTGACAGTGATGGAGGCTCGGGCCCTGCAGGCACCGGTGTTAGTGGATGAAGAGAAGCATGATACGTGCAGGCAGCCTAAGGGGAGAAGGAAGTAGGCAACTACATGGAGAAAGTGGTGATTTTTAAAAGAAACATTTATATTCAAGGTACTGTGGCAGGTGATGAAAAAAATATATAGCTGCTTAAATTAAGATGTTTATGATCTTGGGGAAAATATAATGAAAAGGTAAATATAAAACAAGAAACAAAATGTTAAAAGGCAACACGTGAAGCCATTGTTTAATGGGTACTGAGTTCAAATTCTACAAGATGAAGAGTTGGTGAAATGGCGGGTGCTGATGGCTGCACAGCATTATGAATGTATTTAATACCACTGAACTGTACATGCAAAAGGGTTAATTAAGGTGCTAAGTTTTGTTACAGGTATTTTACCATAATTTAAAAAATTATAAATTTTTAAAAAGAGGCAATACATGATTAACTATCAAATAAAAATTATAGCTGTGTATCAGATATTTAGAAAATGTCGAGAGATCTTTGTGGGCTAGGATGGTTACAGGCATGCTCTTCAGAGATGATAAGCTATGAGCTGGACCTTGAAAAACAAGGTGGGGTTTGAATAGGTGAAAAGGGAGAGGAAAAGATCATCCAAGTGTGAGGAGGGAAAGGAGAACAACAGTGTGGTAAACACACGCAGGCGGGAAAGGCATATTCAGACCATGCTAAGCAGAACAGCTTGAGGCAGAGGACTCAAGGCAGAAGAATGTAGCAGAGTAATAAGCCGGACACAGACTGGGGAAGGCCCATGTACCAGCTGAAGGAGTCTGAACCGTGTTTGCTAGGCCAGTGGTCTCTAAAGTAGGGCACATAAAACCTAAGAAGTGTGGGTATAAGAAGAAAATTTGGACTTGTATTTATATTTATCTAATTTTAAAAACTTTATTTTAATGTATCTTATGTATTACAAATCAGTTGTTGAATAATAAAGTATGTAATTTATAGATAAACATATCAGAGGTACATGCTCAATTTTGCTTATGGGGTATACCGCATCATAAAAGTTTGGGCCAGGCACAGTGGCTCACGCCTGTAATCCTAGCATTTTGGGAGGCTGAGGCAGGAAGATCACTTGTGGCCAGGACTTCAAGACAGCCTGGGCAACACAGCAAGACCCTGTCTGTATAAAAAAATTTAGCTGGGCATGGTGGTGCATGCCTGTGGTCCTAGTTACTTGGAAGGCTGAGCCAGGAAGATGGCTTGAGCCCAGGAGTTCGAGGTTGCAGTGAGCTGTATGACGCCACTACACTCCAGCCTGGGCAACAGAGACTCTGTCTCAAAAAAAAAAAAAAAAAAAAAAGTAAAAAACTTTGGGAGATCACTGCTTAACACCTAGAGGAAATCTTTGGGCTTTTAATAATCAGAAAGTCAAATGGGATTTAGAAAGATTCAATTTCAACTTCTAGAAAGAAAGGCCTAGAGAAGGAACCAAGGCCAAGACAGGAGAAGCAATGAGATCTCAGCAGTAGCCTAGGCATAAGACAAAAGGCTAATTGGAAACAGGTGGGATCCCTGGGCTGGGGAGGCCCTTCAAAGGGAGAATAGATAGGGTTTGGTGACAGGGATGAAGGAGACAATCATCTAGGCTGGAAATAATATTCAATAATCACATGGACAATATTTTTGAAAAGGAAGCATGGAAGAGGCCCTTGTCAGCTGACCACTACAACTAAAAAAACCAGTGGCTCAGAGTATAGCATACTTAGACCACTGGGCCCCCACGTGAGAACGAACCTATACTCGGTGGTTCAGCTGATGGTCCTACCTGGTCTGGCTTGAGGTCTTCCCGAACAGCCTGGATGGCATCCCGACACTCACTGAGCATGGACTCAAACAGACGCTCCTTGGTTTCTTCACTTTCAGCCTAACAAAGGCACAACGAGCAAGAGACTTTCTTTGAGTAAATCGGAGTATTCTAACGGGAGGAGGGCATCAGAGCACTGATTCCCACCCCCACATACTCGCACGTGCTCAAAATCTGAGATCATTTTAATTGTTACTATTATCTATCATGTAAGATTTTCTTATAGCCTTATTCATTATTCATATGGAAATGTGAATTATATTTTTAAAAGTAAACATACTGAAAAAACCATCTGTATAACTAATCTAAAAATTTATCTGTCAGGCAGCTGATGCTTTAAATTTCTTTCTGTCACGGTACTTTCTGCTACTTTCCTCCAGCGTGTCCGTCCCCCTCTGCTCAGGACTGGGACCTGGCACCCCTTCAGGGGCCTTACAGACTAGACTTGGGGCATTGCTCCTTCATACCGAAGCATAGCATGCCAAAAGTTCCTTTCCCTTTTTCCTTACAGAACAAACTATCAAGGTCTACTGTATGCCACAAAATTACCCTTTACAAATGTAATCCAACTTATAGATTTGTTTCTTTTAGCAAGTGATAAACATTACTAATCAATAATCAAAAAGACAGTTCTCCTAAATATCATACTAAGTTCTCTTCACCACATTCAGCACTCAGATATTGCGCATGGCTCCTACTCTGAGAACAATTTTTAGGGCAGACAAGGTTGACAAGTATGAGATGACAGTTTTTGTACAGGTACTGGGCGTCACCCCTCTGCTACACAGCTGGGTAAGTGAAAAAGTGATTCATTAACTGAATACCCGCCAAACCACATTATCATCCTAAAGAATCTGACTGAGCAGGTGGGAACAGACAAAAAGCAGAAAGGAGATGAACTTGTATTACTGGCAGACCCACTATGAAATTAAAACATTAACATTCCATTATTATATTTGACTTTCCAAAGAAACTAACACCCAATCTGAAAAACTGTCTCAATATTCAACTGACCTCTAAGAAAGTGCAAAAGAAAATCCAATACTGCCCACTCCTTTAACAGGTGGCTAGGGGAGGCTTAAAGAAAGCCTTTTTTCTGAAGAACTCTTATGTTTTTCCTAGTTTCCAGTGTGAAAACAAGAATCTTCCTATGAATTACCCAATATAAAGCAAACATACTTTTCCACTTATAAGATACTTGACATTCCTGTTGTTCACTAAATTAGGAGCAACCCAGGGGCACAGTCACCCTATAAATTGATTAAGGCAAACACAGCCACCATAACTCACTTAAGCATAGAGCAGCACCGTCCAAAAGAACTTTCTGCAATGACAGAACTGTTCTCTGCCTCCACAGTAGGAGTTAGCCACACACCGAGCACCTGGAATTTTTATTAATTTAAATTTAAATAGCCATATGTGTCGAGTGGCTACTGCACCGGAGAGTAAAGAAATACACATTACAGAACATTGTTAAGCCCCTCAAGTTGACAAGATTCTTTATAATCACTTAATCAAACTTGCTAGCCAAATGTTTCAAAGTACAAATCCTATGGAATGGTGCAGCTGTATGATACTTAACAACTGGAATAAGATAGGCGCAGACTTGGCACTGTTTAAGAAACAAAACCACTAACCACACTCATATACCAGAGCCACATTATTAGGAAGGATGAGCTACAGCATCAGTTTTAATACCATGCAATCCAACAAATATGCCACCAACACCCTTTTTCAGGTAGGTGAGGTTCAGTGGTTGGGGCAATGGGTGTCTAAGTAAGAAAAAAGCAAACTCTGTTTTACCAGCTACACAGGATCTGTCTCCTTTCCTGTAAGTAGGATATGGTTTAAATTAAAATGACACGAAAATGCTAAACCTCTTTACTGCCAAATACATTTGCTCCCTTTGACTAAGTAAACCTCTGCATCAAGGTGCTGAACATAAGCAAACTTCCCTATTGTTTCCCCAAAATTCTAAATTCCATTGGGAATTTTATAAAAGTCTTAAACAACAATGAAGGAAAAAGCATATCTGAAGGGGAGGACTTCAGTCAGTTGTGTTTTTCTTTTGACACCCACGCTACACAGTGACTCAGAGGCCACTAATTTCTGAAGCAGAACTTCTCATGATTCTCCCTGGGCTGGACAAAATGTCTCCAAACTGCAAGCCTTAAATATATTTTACTACTTACACTTTTATGCTATAAACCTATATTCCAGTCCAAGATAATTTCTGAAAGGACAATGCAATAAGAAACACCTCTCAACATGTAGAGGCAGGATTCCGTATCATCTATATAGCAACCTTCCACGTCACCCACTGAACCAACGAGAATGTTCCTAAGCACAGACAGCAACTCCCTGTGTAAAAATTTGTGGTCTGGCTGGACCTTTTTCCCAGGTGTGCCTATGCCCGAGAGAAAGCTTAAGCCCAGAAGTAATGTGGTACTTATTAGCCCTAATAATTGAGTAGATAAATACTAGATCAATTTTTATAAAACTCGAAACCTCCAGAATATGTTTTTTCTACAATCTCAGGCTCAGTCTTCAAGCAGTGTCTCAACGCTGACTGGTGTGGAGGAAACTCAGCTACAGCCTCCTGAGGCACAGACCTCCTGCTAGAATATTAAATACCAGATTCCCAGATTGTTTTCACTTGCCTATAGCAATTGCTGGAAGGTGGTGGTGTGACTAACAGACATACAAGGCAAGTCTGAGCACATTCCCCACCACACCCATACTGTGGGGACAGGAACCAAACCTTCCCCAGCCCTTGAGATCTAGGAAAAAACATGGAAATCTGGTAACAAAGGAGATAAACCTCATTTGAGAATAGTTTTTTTTTTTTTTTAAAGGAAAAAGATGAATAGTTTCCCTTCCACTCATTAAAATATTAACTTGGTAAGAGTCATCAAAAGCCCGTAGATATTTAATATATACCCTTCCTGCACAAAGAGCTACCTAAGAATAGTCCCACAATGCAACTACCAGTGACAATTCAGAAGTGGTCAAGTATTACGAAAGCAATATAAAGCAAGAAGACAGACAATAGTAAGGATGTGAAGACTGAAAGCTTGGCTAAAAAAACTTAGAATTTTGCAACTGTATTTTGGCAGGTGATTAATTCTAAACTCAAGTCTTTTCAGTCTAATATTTTATTTCCCTGAATTATTTTTTCCTTCCATGCTTTTCAGTAAACTGTTATTTTAGTATTTAAATATAAAAACCTCTACAAACAAGCAACAAGCTGGGGTTACCACATTCTTGCATTCCAGTTACTAGAGGGTGGCAAATACCAATATCAGCTATGTTGGGAGACACTGTAATTACATCCAGAATATATAAGGAACTTGAACACTCAACAGCAAAAAACCCCAAGTAATCCAATTTTAAAATGGGCAAATGAGCTGAATAGACATCTATCAAAAGACAATACATAAACGGCCAAAAGGAATATGAAAAAATGTTCAACATCACTAATCATAAGCAAATCAAAACCACAATGAGATATCACCTCATACCTGGTAGAATGGCTATTATCAAAAAGACAAAAAAAAAAAAATAACAAGTGCTGGCAAGGATGTGGAGAAAGGGAAGCTCTTATACACCGTTGGGGTATGTAAATGAGTACAGCCATTATGGAAAATAGTATGGAGGTTCCTCAAAAACTAAAAATAGAACATATGGGCCTGGCACGGTGGCTCACACCTGTAATCCTAGCACTCTGGGAGGCCGAGGCAGGCGGATTGCTCAAGGTCAGGAGTTTGAAACCAGCCTGAGCAAGAGTGAGACCCCGTCTCTACTAAAAATATAAGGAAATTAATTGGCCAACTAAAAATATATATAGAAAAAATTAGCCGGGCATGGTGGTACGTGCCTGTAGTCCCAGCTACTTGGGAGGCTGAGGCAGCAGGATTGCTTGAGCCCAGGAGTTTGAGGTTGCTGTGAGCTAGGCTGATGCCACGGCGCTCACTCTAGCCTGGGCAACAAAAGACTCTGTCTCAAAAAAATAAATAATTGTCCTGTAAAAAATAAATTAAAAAAAAAAGAGGGTCCGGGTACAGTGGCTCATGTTTATAATGCCAGCACTTTGAGAGGCTGAGACGGGAGGATTACTCAAGCCCGGGAGTTAGAGACCAGCCTGGGAAACACAGTGAGGCCCTGTCTCTACAAAAAATTTAAAAAGCAAAAAATTTAGCTGGGGATGGTGGTGCATATGCCTGTAGTCGTAGCTGCTTGGGAGGCTGAGGCAGGAGGATCACTTGAGCCCAAGAGCTATGAGTGCACCACTGCACGACAGCCTGGGAAACAGAGTAAGACTCTGTTTCTTTAACAAAAAAAAAAAAAAGAGAGAGAGAGAGAGATTCAGACACTGAAATTAAGAACTCAGTACCTCTAGGGCGTAGTTCTCATTTTCCAGGATAGTGAACAACTCCATGTAATAATGAGAATTGGCCAGGTGGAGAAGGCCTGTGTTATATCCAGCCAAATGATCTGACAGTGGCATCAAGAGGCAAGCGGTTCTTCTTGGGATTAACCTCAACTGGCCAAAGAGCATTTTTCTATATTTAATGACCCATGATTCACTCAACAGATATTTAATCAGCTCCGATGCTAGACCTGACATCTAAGGATTTAACTAGACTTTATTTGACACTGTACTTAAATTATTTTACTTACTGGCTTGAATTTGGATATATGGCATGATATAGGACATTAGGTATTTAACAGTTTTTAATGTTAAAAGCTTACCAAGATACCCTGGGGCTCAGTAAACATTTTGTTTGACCCACAACTTTTATATCTACCACTTTACTTAAAAGTCTCCAAAACTCAGAAGTGACTTGAAGGCACTTGTAAAATCCTTAGAAGCCAGAGATAATTAGCCAGCACAGTGGCACAAGCCTATAGGCTGAGATGGGAGGATCGCTTGAGCCCAGGAGTTGGAGGCTGCAGTATGCCATAATCAATGATAGCACATGTGAATAGCCACTGCACTCCAGTCTGCAACATAGCGAGAGTCTGCCTCAAAAAAAAAAAAAAAAAAAAAAATTTTTTTAACCCCCAAACCCAGAGATAATTGTATTCACTGTAATTAGCACATTAACGGCACTTAATAGGAGAAAACACTCAGATACTATAAACATTAAAATAAGGGAGTATTACATTATAAACTTTATGCCAATAAATTTAATAATTTATATGAAATCAATAAAATCCTCATCCAAATAGATATGAGATGAAATAAAAAATATAAATAGCCCTATATCTCTTAAAGAAACTGAATTTGTTTAAAACGAGCAAAAAATAAATTTAAAAACCTTTCCAGGCTGGGCACAGTGGCTCACGCCTGTAATCCTAGCACTCTGGGAGGCCAAGGTGGGTGGATTGCTCAAGGTCAGGAGTTCGAAATCGGCCTGAGCAAGAGCCAGACCCCATCTCTACTAAAAATAGAAAGAAATTAGCTGGACATCCAAAAATGTATAGAAAAAATTAGCCGGGCATGGTGGCACATGCCTGTAGTCCCAGCTCCTCGGGAGGCTGAGGCAGGAGGATTGCTTGAGCCCAGGAGTTTGAGGTTGTTGTAAGCTAGGCTAACACCACAGCACTCACTCTAGCCTGGGCAACAAAGAAAGATTTTGTCTCAAAACAAAACAAAACAAAACAAAACAAAACTTTCCCACAAGGAAAACTCCAGGTTCAAGGGTTTCACTGGTAAATTATAACACATTTATTGGGAGGGAAGCAACATTATATAAACTGTTTCAGAAAAGAAAAAGGAGGGAACACCTGGAGGCTATTTTATGAGGTCTGTATAACCCTGATACCAGACCCTGAAAAAGACATTACACGAAAAGAAAATTATACGCCATTATTCCTCATAAAAATAAATATAAACATTAATATATTAACAAATCAAATCCAGCAATATGTAAAAATTATAATATATCATAACTAAGTGGGGTTATCCAAGATCTTCGAGGTTGGTTTAACACTAAAAATTAATCAATGTAATTTACTATGTTAAACGGTTTCAAATATTCTTTCCCCTTAGTCTTTATCTTTCTAAATGGAATGAATAATCTAAAACTGTCCTCACATAGTTCCTTCCATTCCTCTGGTTTTATATACCCTTCAAACAGCCCACTGTGTCTTCTGGGACAGCAATTAAAAACCCATACAAGATTCCTAGTGTACTGGCATCTCACAATTTCTACTGGTGCAGGAGGTCTTAATTATGCTTCCTAATAACCCAATTGGATGGAGGACCGGCTTCATTTGGCAGTGAAGGCCTACAGTAGCTGAGTCACATAACCTTGGCTACAGATCCTGACTTACCGTTAAGTCCAGATTAAATTATTCATGAATAAGAAAGGGAACCCCCTCCAAAACCCCCAAACCCATACAAGTCTTATTCTCTAATTATGTATAAAAAGAGAATGACAAATTCAGATAAAACATTCCTGCACCTTCTCCTCCCACCTGGGAAATTCAACTGATACATAGAAATTGGTATTGTTGTAATCTTCTGCCCTTTAGGCAAATAAAAGGAATATGAGACAGGCACTACACAACACAGACAAGGACACAAATAAATTCTTCAACTGCTGAAAGCTGCCTTCAACCCGAAGTAGCCATTTTGGAGTACATCACTGAAAAGTTTAGGTGCTTAACACGACTTATCAGCACAATTAACAGAGCACCCCCATACCCCATATACAAATTATTCAGGGTGCAATAGATTACTGTGAAGTCCTATGAAATGCCACTGGTCCCTGTTGTTTTTTTTAAGACGCCCTTTACCTCATAGGGAGCTCTATAAAGTGCCTCAATCACTGTCTGCTTCATACAAACCGATATCACCAGGATCTCTTATCTTCTTGGATGCATTTGACTGTTCACACCCACAAACAGGTAATTGTGTCAGTAAGTAGTATCAAATAGTACAGCTTTGTATGAACATTACATGTACACCACAAACAAAGCAAGATATTCTGTTTTTTTTTTTAATTTTTACTTTCTTTACAAGTAACTCCTAGAATGCATGGATATTCTGGTTTAACTAGGCTCTCCTCTAAAGGCCAAGGAATGAGAGGTGAACCCTTAAGGGCTGGCTAGAAGGCTAGGACAACAGGTCAGAGAGATTTCAGCAATATAACAGGTAAGCTGCTGCACCACCTGCTGGGCCAAAAGTGACCTCTTATTTCAAGTTAGCCTCTTACTGCTCCCATTTTTATGTTGACAACTGTCGAGGTGAATTTCTTTGCCCTCTAAACATAAGAACTACTCTATAAACTCAGTTTTCAAAATAATTTAACAGGGTACATCTCCAGACTTATCAAATCCCAAATAGCATTAAGACAAATTTTTGTTTTAGGAGAAATGAACACTAACAAACCACTACATCTTCTTTTTCTGTTTGTTTTTTTTTTTGAGACAGAGTCTCGCTTTATTTCCCAGGCTAGAGTGAGTGCTGTGGCGTCAGCCTAGCTCACAGCAACCTCAAACTCCTGGCTCAAGCAATCCTCCTGCCTCAGCCTCCCAAGGAGCTGGGACTACAGGCATGCGCCACCATGCCTGGCTAATTTTTTCTATATATATTAGTTGGCCAATTAATTTCTTTCTATTTATAGTAGAGATGGGGTCTTGCTCTTGCTCAGGCTGGGTTCAAACTCCTGACCTCGAGCAATCCGCCCACCTCGGCCTCCCAGAGTGCTAGGATTACAGGCGTGAGCCACCATGCCCGGCCAAACCACTACATCTTAAACACACAGTCACAACCCTCAGACACATACAGAAGAGAGTGTAATAGGTATTTCCTCCTTACCTGGGCAATGGCTGCTTCATTATCAGCCAATCCCAATAAAAAGATCCTCACTTTGTCAATCTTCACTGGAACTGTTCTCCCTCTCCATTCCACTTCACTCATGGTAGCTGCCTGTTTGGCTCGAGTCTGAGTGATCAATGCCTGAAAAGTAGTTTTTAAGAGTTAAAGTTTTAACTGTGGATATAAATAACAAAGGTGAAAATAAGTGGAACCTATTGTCTATTTCTATAACCAACATATTATATCCCTTACAAAGTAGAGTACACACCAATTTCTACCTATTTTAAATTCCTCCTTTGTATCATGTATCTTAGCTTACGGAAACTCAAATATTAAAAGGGCACAACAGAAGGTTAAAAAGAGCAACACTTAGTTTTGGTAAGGATACGAGGAGAAAAGCATATCTGTATGCACTGCAAGTAAAAATGCAAATTAGTAGAAACTTAAAGATATTTGTCAATATGCATCAAAGCTTCCAAAACATTTAATTTCACTTTTAGGAATTTATCCTAAGGAAATAAGAATGCATGCAAAAACCAGGGACACAGATATTCACGGTAAAACTATTTGCCACTTAAACATCAATGGGGAAGTGGTTACATAAAACAGACTTCTGTACAATAGAGTCAAAAGACCAAAGTAGAAAAAATGCATGTGACGTTACATTTATTTTTTATTTATTTATTTTTTGAGACAGAGTCTCACTCTGTTGCCCGGGCTAGAGTGCCGTGGCATCAGCTTAGCTCACAGCAACCTCAATCTCCTGGGCTCAAGCAATCCTTCTGCCTCAGCCTCCCGAGTAGCTGGGACTACAGGCATGTGCCACCATACCCGGCTAATTTTTTCTATACATTTTTGGTTGTCCAGCTAATTTCTTCTATTTTTAGTAGAGATGGGGTCTGGCTCTTGCTCAGGCTGGTTTTGAACTTCTGACCTTGAGCAATCCTCTGGCCTCGGCCTCCCAGAGAGCTAGGATTAGAGGCATGAGTCACCGCACCCGGCCTGCCATTACATTTAAAAAGCAGGTTATTAAACAGTATAGACTGAGATCCTGTTTTTAAAACATATGCCTTTTTTCTACACATAGAAAAGTCTATGGCTGGGTGTGGTGGCTCATGCCTATAATCCTAGCACTCTAGGAGGCTGAGGCGGGAGGACTGCTTGAGGCCAGGAATTCAAGACCATTCTGAGCAAGACAGAGAGACTCCTTCTCTATAAAAAACAGAAAAATTAGCCAGCCATAGTGGTGCATGCCTATAGTCCCAGATACTCAGGAGGGTGAGGCAGGAGGATCACTTGAGCCCAAAAGTTTGAAGTTGCAGTGAGCTATGATGCCACTGCAATCCAGCTCAGGGCAACAGAGCGAGACTCTGTCTCAAAACACACACACACACCCCCCAAAAAGAAAGAAAAGTCTGCAAGATATTTAACACATTATTAATAAGTGGTTACCTCTGATTGGTAACCTATGTGATTTTATTTTTTTCCCAATCTTTCAAATTCCTTACTTTTTCTATAGTCTAGATTGCTTACTTAGAAAATAAATGCAAAATGCAATGAGGTTAAAAAGTTGAATACTTTAAGTATTAATTGAAAAAAGGTTTTTGTTAAAACTTTTAACAAATAGATACTTGCCAATATAGATATAAATATGCACACATTAATACCAATAACCCCTAGGGGATGGATGGGATTATGAATTACTTGTTTTTCTGGACTTTTTCAAACCAAAGATTTTTCACAAAAATGTACATAGGTTACCTCCAATTTTTCAGCAAGGAGACCTTCAGTGCCCCCAGACCTCAGTCTCATCTGCATGAGTTCATTGATAGCTGACTGGTCCCCTGAAAGAAAAAGGAAAATCTTCAATGGGCTGGTTTGCTTTCTTGAGAACCAGTAGATTTAACTCAGTTAAAAGAGCTCTTCCCCCTTCACATGCACATGTCAATGAATCTGCAGTATGATCTACTCTCTGAAGAAAAGTCTTTTACAAAGAATGAACCTGGATGAGGCAGTGAAAATACTGTATGGTATGATGATGGTGAATACATGTCATTACATATTTGTCCAAACTCATAAAATGTACAATATCAAGAGTGAACCCTGGCCGGCTGCAGTGCCTCACACCTGTAATCCTAACACTCTGGGACACTGGGGCAGGAGAATTACTTGAGGTCAGGAGTTGGAAACCAGCCTGGGCAACATAGTGAGACCCTATCTCTACAAAAATATTTAAAAATTCTGTGGGCATGGTGGTGCATGCTTTTAGTCCCAGCTACTTGGGAGGCTGATGTGAGAGGATCGCTTGAGCCCAGGAATTCAAGGTTATGATGAGCTATGGTCACACCACTACACTCCTGCCTGGACAACAGAGTGAGACCCTGTCTCTTTAAAAAAATAAAAGAAAGAAAAAATATCACATAGTAGATGGGGCAAAAATAAATAAATAAATAAATAGAGAACCCTAATGTAAAGTATGGACTTGGGAGATTATGATGTATCAGTGTACAGTCATCAAATGTAACAAATGGACTCCGGGGGATGATGATAATGGAGGAGGCTACGTACGTGTGGGGACAGGGTTATAGGAGAAATCTCTGTAGCTTTCTCTCCATTTTGCAATGCGCCTAAAACTGCTCTAAAAAGTTAAAAATGAACTCAGCTGGGGACTCAAGACTGCATTCTTGGGGAGTGTAGAAGATGGCAAGAAACAGAAACAAAAGAACTGCCTTCTATCTACTTTTGTCATCAACCAAAATTCAGGGCAAGGATGGATACAAGGGAAGGGGAAGAACGTTAAATAAATTCCCTGGGCTCTCTGAGCTGAGCTCCCAGCAAGCCACCTGCCAATGCTCAAGCTGGTGCAATACCTCAGTCCCTGCTCACCAATATTGTATGCACAGTAGCGGATGTTGGGTGAGATCTCTTCCACACGCTGGTTATACAAGGTGGCCTGCTCCTCTGTGAAAGCACTGGCTAGCTTCTCGTAGATAGTTCTGCAAGGAAAGAAATGTCAGGTTTTACAGCAGCCTTATATTAAGAAAACAAACTCACAAGGAATACAGTGACTAAAAACAAAACATGGCCGTTGGAAGCTTTTCTACCATCTACCAGGACTGGTATGTTCTAAGGGTGAAAGAGAATAATCAACATTTCTTTAGGAAAAATTTCTTTAAGAAATTTTCAACATTTCTTTAAGAAAAAATCATACTAACTTTCACAGAAGCAAGTCATTACCTGAACTGCAGCCTGAATTTGACTACCTATAATCAAAACTAGTCACAGCCTTTGGAGCACAGGACTTACTTGCATTTGTTAAAAGACTCAATGGCAGCTTTCCACTCCTGATGTTCAAAACGCAGCATTCCGGAGAGGTAAGCCGTGTAAGCCTGTGAAGGGATGAAAAGGAAGAACTGCTTCAACCCCAAACCACCAGCGCTCTGCTCAGTCTTCCTCTACTACTTTCAAACTTTGATATCAAAAACATGGATATAGGCCGGGTGTGGTGGCTCACGCCTGGAATCCTAGCACTCTGGGAGGTCAAGGCGGGCGGATTGCTCGAGGTCAGGAGTTCGAAACCAACCTGAGCAAGAGCGAGACCCCCGTCTCTACTAAAAATAGAAAGAAATTAATTGACCAACTAAAAATATATATAGAAAAAATTAGCCAGGCATGGTGGTGCATGCCTGTAGTCCCAGCTACTTGGGAGGCTGAGGCAGCAGGATTGCTTGAGCCCAGGAGTTTGAGGTTGCTGTGAGCTAGGCCGATGCCACGGCACTCACTCTAGCCTGGGCAACAAAGCGAGACTCTGTCTCAAAAAACAAAACAACAAAACAAAAACAAAAACATGGATATATTCATGTTGATTTTAAAAAAGATATACTTATTCAACAAAAAAACTATGATACATAGGTAATTTGTTAAGATTCATTTACTCTCCAGGAGTGAACTTCAAAATAGAAAAAAATTGTTTTCTTCATTTTATTTAACAACCAATTTTGGGGCTACAACATAAACATCAAAAGTTCAATATAACCTTGCAATCTCTATCATCTTTTTAAAAAAATTCATTTCCAAAAAAATTATTATTTTGGGCTGGGCATGGTGGCTCACGCCTGTAATCCTAGCACTCTGGGAGGCTGAGGCGGGCGGTTTGCTCAAGGTCAGGAGTTTGAAACCAGCCTGAGCGAGATCCTGTCTCTACTAAAAACAGAAAGACATTAATTGACCAACTAAAAAGATATATATACGAAAAGTTAGCCGGGCATAGTGGTGCATGCCTGTAGTCCCAGCTACTCGAGAGGCTGAGGCAGGATTGCTTAAGCCCAGGAGAATGAGGTTCTGTGAGCTAGGCTGATGCCACGGCACTCACTCTAGCCTGGGCAACAAAGTGAGACTCTGTCTCAAAAAAACATAAAAAATTTAAAAAAATAAAAATATTATTTTGGAAGGGTGGGCTGGAGAAAAAGAAAAAATTTTTTTTATTTTGTGAACTTTCCTCGGTACAAGATACAAGCCTTCTATCTACATATCAAAAGAAGTATGACCTTTCTTGAAAAGTTAGAGCTAATTATAAAAAACCAAGAGCTCAAAAACAAGAAACTTGTTTCTAACTTCCTTTACTTTGTAAAAGCAATTCAGAAAGTTTTTTTCTCTCCTATCAATTTGTAACATAAGAAACCCTCTTCTGTTTAACTGTATTTTTTTTGAAGTCACATCCCTAATCTTCACAATATAACAAACTGGATGTTAAGACGCTAACCTGAGCTTCTAACTTGGTCTTGGCGTCCACGCGATTGCTCTCACACAAGCGTTCCAGTTCCTCTGCGTGCTTCACGGCTTTGCGTAGGCGAGATAACAAGTGAAACCGTTTTCGGGGTTCGGTGTTGGCTTCCTGTTTGAGCTGCATGGCATAGCTCCAGGCTCTTTCGGCATCCATTAGAACCAGAAGCAAATATCTGGACCAGAGAAGATGGGAGAGATGAACAATGAAGGCCAGGAGCGCCAGACCCAGATACATTCGCTGAGGTGTATTCTTTAGTGACTCTACCCTATCTCTCTCTTTCCTCCCTTGAAACTACTGTCCTGACAGTATTAGCGATGACTGCCAAATCGGCATCCGTGATCGATCCCAACTCAGGTGCCACCTCAGGTTTCTTACCACCTAGTAGCCACATCTCAGTAAAAAGCCTCTATCACCTCAAACTCAGTAAACCCAGAATCTTGACCTACCACTCCTAAATTCTGTCAAACAGAGGCAGTCTAGGTGCATAATCTGGCCTCATCTTTGAATCAACACCTCCTTTATCCCAACTCAGTTAGAAATCAAGTCCTTAAGAGGCAGTATATTGAAGTGGTCACATGCAAGGACTCCAGAGCTTGGGTGGGTGAGAATCCCAGTGCCATCACTTACTATGTGACTAACCTTTCTGTGCCCCACTCTCCCATGTAGTAATAGAAATAACACACTTAGACCAGAACCTGGCACTTACTAAGTGCTCAGTAAGCTAACTACTTTATTATTATAATGGGGAAGCTTTCTTTAAGTACTGCCTTGATTAATCTTCCTCAAACTTCAGCTTAACCCTGTTTCCAAAATAAAGGATCTTGCTATTGTAAGAGAGTCCAGATTTATTTACTTAATCTCTGACCCTTCCAAACTGGATCTCATTAGATTTAATCATTACTTTCTCCCACATCACATCGTGGTCTCCAGGCTCTACTCTTCTGACCAGGTCCCCACATACCAAGCTCACAGCCTGTTCACTGGCTGAGTAGCAGCTAGCAACTGTCCGGAACATCACAGTTCCTAGACTGTACTCACAGGTATGAGGACATGCTGTTTTCCCAACAAAGAATGTTCTTTCCTCTCACAAGTCCTTCAGTGTCAAGCCTCCTCCATGCAGGCTTACTGACTTCTCTATCACGTACTTCCAAGCTAACCTCTCCCTTCCAAGACTTCAGAATGCTTACTAGTAAACGATACACAACATGACACTTTTGCTATCTTGGAGTGTTCCCTGGTTTTGCATTTGACCAACATCTCTCAGTAAGATCACAGTCAATGAGGTTCAGGAACCATGGCTCCGCTCCCTTTTCTATATCCAATATGGTGTGCCCAGCTCAGCCCTAGCTGGCCTTTGACAGAGGTCTGCCAACTCCTCATCCAGGCAGGAGTAAAGTGCATGTGCTACTCTCTATATCCCTTCTCCTAGTGATGGACACTTGTGGTCCCAAACTCATTGGCACCAGAATAAATAACTCTTCAATAACCATCCTTCCCAGGTCACCAGGTTTACCTGTGTGAGATTCCGGGAGTGGAGTTATTAATATATACTAGACTATGGGGCAGTCAACTGTTTTGTAAAGAGCCTCATAGTACAAATTTTAGGCTTTGCAGGCGATGTGGTCTCTATGTCTAACTGCCATGCTGTTATAGCACAAAAGCAGTTACAAATAATACCTAAATGAATAGGTATGGCTGTATTCCAATAAAACTTTGTTTATACAAACAGGTGTCAAGAGGACAATTTGGCTCCACAGGCTGAGCTTTGAGAAACTAACCTAGAGACCTTCGATATCCATTGCTTGACAAATTAATCCTAGAGCAAATGTTAAGCATTGGTGCATTCAGCATTGAAATGCAGAGCCCTTCTATATTTTTTTTTTGTGTGTTGAGGTAGAGTCTCACTCTGTTGCCTGTGCTAGAGTGCCATGGTGTCAGCCTAGCTCACAGCAACTTCAAACTCCTGGGCTCAAGCGATCCTCCTGCCTTTGCCTCCTAAGTAGCTGGGACTACAGGCATGCGCCACCATGCCTGGCTATTTTTTTCTATATATTTTTAGTCGTCCGGCTAATTTTTTCTATTTTTAGTAGAGGCAGCATCTTGCTCTTGCTCAGGCTGGTTTCAAACTCCTGACCTTGAGCGATCCTCCCGTCTCAGCCTCCCAGAGTGCTAGGATTGCAGGTGTGAGCCACTGTGCCCAGCCCCAACATAGTTCTTGAACAAGGTACTGAACCTCTTTGAGCCTCAGTTTCCTCACCTTAGAATGCAGGAACAATAACAAATGCCCATCCCACAGAGCTGCTAAAAGAGTCACATGAGATCATTAAAGGGTTTGGCACAAAGTCTAGCACATTGTAATTGTTCAATAAATGCATTAGCAAGATGTATTAGCAACTAGCACTGAGCAGTCAATACCTATTATCAGTCAGAAGATCTTCAGTCACTTTTTTTCCTGTGAATTTGTGTCTGTTCCCCATCTTGAAGTTAAGCGTTTTTCGGAGACGTCTTTGTCTACGAGAACAGTAGCCCCTGTAAGAAACCACAAACAAAACTTATTTGGCCAAGCTGAGAGTATTTGGGATATTCTACTTATGGTTACTATAGATATCATACATCAGCTTACAAACATTTTCTGAAAAACTAAAACATGCAGGGCAATATCATTGGTATTACAGAAAAAAACGAAGAGATAGAGGGCACAGTGTCCATTCTCAAGGAGCCCACACTCTAGTAAGAGAGGATTATGTAGATAAACTGACAATCAAAAAAACCAAGGCAAATGTCAAACTTAATGGACCTAAGTAATCAATCATTCTCTTCTTGTTAACACCTTAGGCTGGAGTAGACTCATGGTAGGCACTGAAAGAATGAGTAGGCCAGGCGCGGTGGCTCATGCCTATAATCCTAGCACCCTGGGAGGCCGAGGTGGGAGGATCGCTCAAGGTCAGGAGGTCAAAAACAGCCTGAGCAAGAGCAAAACCCCATCTCTACTAAAGATAGAGAAAGAAATTAACTGACCAACTAAAAATATATAGAAAAAATTAGCCAGGCATGGTGGCACATGCCTGTAGTCCCAGCTACTCAGGTGGCTGAGGCGGAAGGATTACTTGAGCCCAGGAGTTTGAGGTTGCTGTGAAACAGGCTGACGCCACGGCACTCTAGCCCCGGCAACAGAGTGAGACTCTGCCTTAAATAAATAAATAAATAAAAGAATGAGTAGGATTCTAATGGATGCAAAGGAGGGGAAGGAGCATCCTGAAGCAGACTGATGACAGCAAAGACATGGAGAGAAGAAACGCAAGCATGTTTGAACAAAAGTACAAAAGTGATGAGGCCAGTTAAGATATTACCAGGAAACACTATAAATAGCACCTCTATGCCAAGCCTTTCTCCTCTGTGCTCATGCAGCCCTTTGTTCTTACTTCTATTACAGAGTATGGCATTATAATTATATTCTTACACAGCTGTCCCACTAATATAAACCCCTTTAGTGCAGGGACGATTTTATTTTTAAATTTTCCTCAATGCCTTAGCACAGTGCCTGGCACACAGATATTTGATAAACATATTTTGACTAAATTAGTGTAAAAAATACACAAAAAATTTTATTGATCTTTAAATCAAAATAATGTAGCATGCAATTTATAATACAAAATGATATTTAAATATTACTTCATGATATCAGTCTTAAAGTTATTTTTTTTTTTTTTTTTTTTTTTTTTTTTTTTTTTGAGACAGAGTCTCGCTTTGTTGCCCAGGCTAGAGTGAGTGCCGTGGCGTCAGCCTAGCTCACAGCAACCTCAAACTCCTGGGCTCGAGTGATCCTTCTGCCTCAGCCTCCCAAGTAGCTGGGACTACAGGCATGCGCCACCATGCCCGGCTAATTTTTTATATATATATCAGTTGGCCAATTAATTTCTTTCTATTTATAGTAGAGACGGGGTCTCGCTCAGGCTGGTTTTGAACTCCTGACCTTGAGCAATCCGCCCGCCTCGGCCTCCCAAGAGCTAGGATTACAGGCGTGAGCCACAGCGCCCGGCCAGTCTTAAAGTTATTAAGGCATAAGTTATTAAAAAGAAGAAATAATGTTAATAGTCTACATTGAATCTAGGAATTAGATCTTTTCCCCTCAATCCTTAATATCAGCTTTAATTAACATTTACTCTTTTACATAAAAATCAAATAGAACACTCACACATTATGGGTAGAAATATTAATTGGTAAACATATTCTGGCCATATCAAGATCTGGCATTTATCCAGATCCCCAAAATGTTCATACTCTAAATCAGTCTACTTCTATACTACTCAATAGTAAAGAAATAATTGAAACACTGACAAAGAGGTATGAACAGAGATTCATGAGAACAAAATTTTTAAGCCTACCAAACTGGCAACCATGTACATAACCAACCTAGAAGAATACATAAATAAATTGTGGTATGCCTATGCATTGGATTATAATGAAAATCATGCATATGAAACATTTTTATAAGCACAGAGAAATACATATAATGTAAAGCAAAAAAATGGGCTACAAGGTTGTATATACAATAGGACTAAACTTATGAAAATACATAGAAAAAGATTAGAAGACCAAACATACTACTTGGTAGACATAAATTACAAGTGTATTTATGAATTAAAAGAGATAAAAATGGACTAAAGTGTACACAGAGTCATGATATAATTGTGGGAAGAGAATGGCCAGGAGGATGGTGGTTAAAGTGGACTTTAGTTTCCTTTGTCATGTTTGTCAAACATGAAAATTTTAATGCTGTACTTCTGGATATTGGGAATATGGGTGTTTTACTCTTTATACTTCTCTCTATTTTCATTTCTAAAATATGTAACACAAATGGCTTTTAATCATAAGATGCACAATTTCACTTATGATTAAATAAATGCAAATAAGAAAGTCTAAGAGGAAATATATCAAAAAAGTTAATTGTGTTTGGTTATCTCTGAGGCTTTGAAATTACAAGTAGATTCTTTTCTGTTCCTTTGCTATTGCGACAATTTTTTATTTTTTTTGGAGACATGGTCTTACTCTGTCATCCAGGTGTGGTGGCTCATGCCTGTAATCCTAGCAGTCTGAGAGGCCGAGGCGGACAGATTGTTTGAGCTCAAGAGTTTGAGACCAGCCTGAGCAAGAGTGAGACCCCATCTCTACCAAAAATAGAAAAAATTAGCCAGGCATGGTGGCACATGCCTGTAGTCCCAGCTACTCGAGAGGCTGAGGCAGAAGAATCATTTAAGCCCAGGAGTTTGAGGTTGCTGTGAGCTAGCCTGATGCCACGGTACTCTAGCTGGGGCAACAGAGTGAGACTTTGTCTCAAAAAAAAAAAAGGTTAGTTAAGAAATTTCCAGTAGAGGCCGGGCGCTGTGGCTCACGCCTGTAATCCTAGCTCTTGGGAGGCCGAGGCGGGTGGATTGCTCAAGGTCAGGAGTTCAAAACCAGCCTGAGCAAGAGCGAGACCTCGTCTCTACTATAAATAGAAAGAAATTAATTGGCCAACTGATATATATATAAAAAATTAGCCGGGCATGGTGGCGCATGCCTGTAGTCCCAGCTACTCGGGAGGCTGAGGCAGGAGGATCGCTTGAGCCCAGGAGTTTGAGGTTGCTGTGAGCTAGGCTGACGCCATGGCACTCACTCTAGCCTGGACAACAAAGTGAGACTCTGTCTCAAAAAAAAAAAAAAAAAAAAAAAAAAAAAAAGAAATTTCCAGTAGATATAATGCTACAGTGTTGCCAGATAAAAAAGAAATTTAAGAGAGCATTATTGAATATCATAAGACATCAAGGTGTGGCAATATAAAGAATAAAAGAAAAGAAAGAATTTAAGAAATTATTTTTTTTAATAAAAAAAAAGAGAGCATTAAATCATATCTGAACTATCTTAAAATGAAGCTATAATCTAGAATAGAGCACACAACATTTTAGTTGCAGCAGTTACTACACAAGACAAGTTTAGGACTGCTTAAATATTCCAACATAAGGACAGCAATAAATAAGCGTATGTTTACTAGCAACCGTCAGCCTAGAGAGTAACATTTTCCAGGAAGAATCTGTTGTGTAAAGAAAAAGCTGGAGTAGAATTGCTCCCTCAACAATCAGCAAACTAATGGTTCATTCCTACATAACAAATTTTTGTCCCGAAGTCACTTGACTTAAGCACAGTAATTAGGTGCTAACCTAAGCAAGAAAAAAGCATATTAAGACAAAAACAAGACAAGACAATTCACCATTATCCTACAATAAGGAAGTCCTTCAACAAATTAAGAACACCAATTATAACTGGTAGCCATGTTATGTTAGGTGAAAAATACAGGTTACCAAAGAGTCTGTACAGTATGAACCCAGTCTGCTTAAACACAGATACGTGCACACGCTGTGCACACACTCACAAAAATCTTTCCTTTGACCTCATGTCCATACCTAAGGTAACTCCTCATACAGTAAAATTTCTTCAACTCTTGGCCTATAGCTGCTGTCTCTGCTTCCTCAGCTCTCTCTCCTCAACCTACTCCAATCAGGCTTTCATCCTTATTACTTCCTTCAAACTGTTCTTCAAATGTCATTAATGGTGCTAAAATTAAAACTATGACACCACTTAGAATCATTTGAAAAAAGAAATACGTAGAAATCTAACAAAACATGTATAGGACTTGTATGATGAAAACCACAAAATGCTAATTAAGGGCCAGGAGTGCTAAGATTACAGGCGTGAGCCACCACACCTGGCCAATAAACCTGACTTTAAAAAAAGAAAGATGTGGACATGTCAAAGAACACAGTAGCCAACTTAAAGGGGCTTTTCCAAATCTGGGCCAAATCTGGTCAATTAGAGCATCAAAATAATTATATTATCAGATTACAACTCAAAAATTAAATAGGACCCTGTGAGTACACACAGATACAAACAAATGAATATATTGCAAGTTTGATGAAGAATAAAATAATTACATATATTTCCTCATAAACTGCTTAGAAATTACAGAGAAAAAAGGAGTAACTTCCCAGTGGGAAAGCCTGGCCAACCACCTTAATCAAATGATCAAAGTGAACATCAGAAATCTGACACACTGAAATTGTGTGCTGCCGGATGGGCACAATGAGCCATACTCATATCACTTCTGTGATATCCCTGCCAAAGATATATAACCTGAATCTCATCATAAGGAGACATGAAATAAGCCCAAATTGAATGACATTCTACAAAATAACTGGGCTGTAATCTTCAAAAGTGTCAAGATCTTAAAAAACGATGAATGACTAAGGAACTATCCCAGAGTTAAGATTAAAGTGACATGACGATTACATACAATGCACAATTATGAACTGAATCTTTTTGCTATAAAGGAAATGACTGGGGCCGGCGCGGTGGCTCATGCTTGTAATCCTAGCATTCTGGGAGGTCGAGGCAGGCAGATTGCTCAAGTTCAGGAGTTCGAAACCAGCCTGAGCAAGAGCGAGACCCTGTCTCTACTATAAATAGAAAGAAATTAATTGGCCAACTAATATATATATATAGAAAAAATTAGCCGGCCATGGTGGCGCATGCCTGTAATCCTAGCTACTTGGGAGGCTGAGGCAGGAGGATTGCTTGAGCCCAGGAGTTTGAGGTTGCTGTGAGCTAGGCTGATGCCCACTCTAGCCTGGGCAACAAAGTGAGACTCTCTCTCAAAAAATAAAATAAAATAAATAAAGGAAATGACTGGGACAATTAGGGAATCTTGAATGGGGTCTGAGGATTAGATGACAGTAATTTACCATTAGTTCCCTGCTTTTGATTGTTGTGTTGCAATTATGTGGGAGAATGTCCTTATTTGTCAAAAATATACAGTAAAATATTCAGGGGCAATGGGCATCAGGTAGGCAATTTACTCTCAATGGTTCAAGAAAAGCCTGTTATTTGTAGTGTACTTGCAACATTGCTCTAAGTCTGATTGTTTCAAATAAAACAAAATTTAAAGAAATTTTAAAGAAATCAGGGAAAATGAAATAAAGACTATTTTTACAGGCAGTCTGAGTACAGTGGTGTTTATAGCTAATCAAGCACAACCAGTTACAGATTTTTTTTGTTCCTTCTCCACTCCCACTGTTTCAACTAGCCTTAAAAAAAAACAAAACAAAAAACACTTTTTTGAAGATAGAGTGTCACTCTGTCACCCCCGGTAGAGAGCAGTGGCATCCTCATAGCTCACTGCAACCTCAAACTCCTGGGCTTAAACGATCCTCCTGCCACAGCCTCTCTAGTAGCTAGGACTACAGGCACATGCCACAAAGCCTAGCTAATTTTTCTATTTTTTGTAGAGACGGGGTCTCACTCAAGCAATCTTCCCACCTCAGCCTCCCGGAATGCTAGAATTACAGGTGTGAGCCACTGTGCCTGGCCAAAAAAGGGACATTTTTACATCATTTATATCACTGTATAAAATGGTATTAAGGAATTATTGTTAAATTTGGTTAGGTGGGATAATAGTATCTTGGTTAAGTTTGTAAAAAGCTTTATTTGTTGGAGATACAAACTGAAATACTGACGGTAAAATGGTATGATGTCCAGAATTTGCTTTAAAATAATTCAGCAACAGAACATATGATAAAACATACTGCTGGCAAGGATGTGGTGTAATTGTAGCCCTCAAGCACTGCTGTTTGTGCAAACTGGTACAATGATTTTGGAAAACTGTTTGGTACTAAAGCTGAACAAAGCCTATCCCATAGTTTTCCATTCCCAGATACACAGCCAGGTGCAGGCTCACGCCTATAATCCCACCACTCTGGGAGGCCGAGGCGGGAGGATAATTTGAGCTCAAGAGTTCAAGACCAGCCTGAGCAAGAGCAAGACCCTGTCTCTACTAAAAATAGAAAAATCAACTAGGTGTGGTGTTGCTCGCCTATAGTCCCAGCTACTCAGTAAGCTTAGGCAGGGATTTCTCTTGAACCCAGGAGTTTGAGGTTGCAATGAGCTATGATGAGGCTACTGCACTCTAACCCAGTCAACACAGCGAGACCTTGTCTTAAAATATATATATATAACAGAAATAGTTACTTCTCTCCACCAAGACATGTATAATAATGATGACAGCATTATTTGTAATAGCCCAAATTGCAAATTATCCAAATGCCTAGCAACAGTACAGTGGTATATAAATGGTGGTATCTTCACCTAAGAGAATACCAACCATACAGCAATGACACTAAAAGAACTACAACTACAAAAATATGAAAGAATACTACAAACATAATGGTGAAGGAAGACTCTCACAAAAGAATACATGCTGTGTGATGCTATGTAGATAAATTTCAAAAATAAGCAAACCCATTCTAAAGTGTCAGAAGTCATGATAGGGGTGACCCTTGGGGAGGAAGGGTTTGATTAGAAGGGGCATAGGGGGACTTCTGGATGTTGGTGATGTTTTATCTCTTAATCTGGGTGCTGGTTACAGGAGTTCGGTTTGTGAAAAATTCATCCTTTTCTATTCATAAATTATATTTGAATAGAATTTTTAAATCTTTTGATAAAATGTTTTTTAAAAAAATATATGGAAAGAAACAGATTAAACAAGAAGAGCAGAAAGTTGGTCACTATGATGACTGAGTGATGGACTCAAGAGTCACTGTACTATCATCTCTACGTAAGTGTTTGAAATTTTCCTTAATAATTAAAAAAAAATCAGATCATAATAGTTCTCAGCTTAAAACTCTCTCGTGGCTTCCCATCACACCTAGATTAACACCTGAACTTGTTACCATGGCCTGCAGGGCCCTACACACCCTGGCCCTGCCTACTTCTCCCCCATCAGCTTACTTGCCTTGCTCACTCCATCCCAGCCCTGCTGATCCTTCACCACCAGGCTGACGCCTCAGCCTTCATGTCCTCACCTTGAATGCCCCCATCTCAGAAAGGGCTTTCCTGATACACCCCCAATCTAACTCCCTTTCAGAGAAGCTCCTTTTAATTTTCACCATAGCTTGATATTTCTTTTAGTGAATTCCCTGAGATTAAGAACCTTTGCCTGTATTTGTTAATACTCTCCAGTGCATAAAACAGTGTTGGGGACTTGACAGGTGCTCACAAAATGTCTTTTTTTTTTTTTTGAGACAGAGTCTCATTTTGTTGCTTGGGCTAGAGTATCATGATGTCAGCCTAGCTCACAGCAACCTCAAACTCCTGGGCTCAAGTGATCCTCCCACCTCAGCCTCCCGAGTAGCTGGGACTACAGGCATGCGCCACCGAACCTGGCTAATTTTTCCTATATATTTTTAGTTGGCTAATTAATTTCTTTCTATTTTTAGTAGAGACAGGATCTCGCTCTTGCTCAGGCTGGTTTCAAACTAGTGACCTCAAGCGATCCACCTGCTTCAGCCTTCCAGAGTGCTAGGATTACAGGCGTGAGCCACCGCGCCCGGCCCAGAAAATGTTTTTGAATGAATGAACGAATAAATAAGAATCTGAAATATAGAGTATTTTGGTAGTCAAAGCCCATAATACTTACAATATAGAAATAGAGGCATATCTCTGCTTTCAAGTAATTTAACTATATTACAAATTAGGTATCTATTCTATTTTTTAGAGTCATATTAAATTTGTTTTTCAACTTGAAGGCTGTTATAAAAGCTTACCAATAAATTATAATATCACAGAAATTCCCCTAATATAATGTTTAAAATACTGAAAAGCATTGCATTTAACTAAGACAACTGCCTGTTATTTTCAACAGAAGTCTGCAAATGTATCTGTAATATTTGTCATGCAAAATTGATTAAAAAGGTTGAATTATTTTATTCATTATACAATTTTACATTTAAAAATTATGGCCAGCATGGTAGCTCACGCCTATAATCTCTACACTTTGGGAGGCCAAGGTGGGAGGATCACTTGAGGCCAGGAGTTTAAGACCAGGCTGGGCAAGACCCTATCCCTAAAAAAAAAAAAAAAAAAAAAAAAAAAATGAAAAAAATTAGCTGGGCATGGTGGCACGCACCTGTAGTCCCAGCTACTTGGGCCACTGCACTCCAGCCTGGGTGACAAATAAAAAAATTATATAACTTTTGAGGATTCAATATAAATTCAATGCTAGTCTTCTTAGGTACACTTTTTGATATAGCAGAGTAGATAAGTAGGATACTGATAAAAGCAAAACACATTTGAAGATCCCACAATGATTTCCATACATCTTGTACATGATACTAACCTGTACCTCTGAAAATCTCCATGCCGTAAACCATGCTGCTGCTGGGATTCCTTAATAATCTGAAGAACTAAAGTCAAGATTAAGGAAAAGCTTACAATGGCAAGAATCCACGTAAATTAAAACCTATACCATTATCTACATTTTTATCACGCCATAGGACATTAAACATTTGTGAAATATTTAGTGCATTAATGAAATATCTTGTAACCATTTTCAATAGCTATTCTGTCATAGGACAAGGCTAAGCATGCAGAAAAACTGATTGCCTGAACTGTTACTATTTTCAACTAAAAAAGGAGGACACTACTAGCAATTGGGGATTGCTAAAACCCAAAGCTTAAATAAAACTGCTGGATTCTAAATGCTGACTATAATTGGGGTGGTTCCCACTTATTTACATCTGGACCCCATCTTGTACTCATTCAAGCAGATTCCTGTTATAAATGACGTGTACTACTCATCCGTTTGCATAACTTCCTACCTCTGCCAAATCCAACTTTCCTTAACAGCTGTGATGCTTCGAGAGTCTATGATTAGCACATGTCAACCAAGCTAGGCCACAGTTTGCCTAAAAATATTAAGGTTGTCATTTTTAAAGATGAACCCTTAACAGGCTCTCCTTTTAAGAATCTTAAAATATTGTGGGCCAATAGGGAGATCTATCTTTATCTACAGTTTTAGTTTTGTTTCCTCAATGCTTCTCTTTAGACGTATACAGTGAACACTAAAAGGACTCTTTCAATAATTAAAAAGAGACAAAAAGATAGAAGTTTCCCAATAAAATCAGTGCATTCTAACATCCATTTGGAACTATTACCACCAAAAGTAAAACTACAAACCCCTGAGTACATTAAAATGTCAAGCTGAATGTGTTATTTCAGAAATTTGCCTACATTTTCTCCGTTTTTCATTGCAAAAGGTCACAAACTAGTATCACAAGCACTCAGTTCAGGTACACACACACACTAACGAATACTAGAAAGCGATTCCTCCAGCTCATCTAAACAACTCCCAGACAAAAGTATTAAGCCAAAACGTCAAGACTGCGGTTTCCTCTACCCAGTTCACTGGCTCGAGGTGGCACAGCCAGAGCTCAGCAGAGTAGCCAGAGTGTCACCCCCGTCACAAGCCCTCCAACCGGGCAATTGCAAGACAACAGGGGAAACCTGCCAAATACCCCTGTGCCGCCCAGAAGTAAAGGACATTACCCATCCAGGAGGGCGAGGGGGATGCGAGGACAGACCGGTCGAGAGACAGACCCTGGACCTCTGAGTGCCAGAAAGTAAGGAGAGCAACCCTCGGCCTCTCCTGCCCAGGACGTGCCGGGACTCGCCGCCTCTCCCGCCCCCAGCCCTCCAGATCGACACGTAGTCATTCCAGGTTAGGCCCGATTGCTCTAGGATACTCTCCAAACTCAGGCTATCCCCAAATTCTTTGTTTGCCTTCGATCCAGCTGAGGGGCGTTCGTTTTCTTTATTTTCCTCTCCTCCGGCACCGCGCCCTCCGCCGCCACCGCCGCCGCCGCCGCCGCTACCGCCGCCGCCGCCAGGGACCTGCTTCTCAGCAGCCATCTTACCCCCGCGCCGCAGAGCAGGACGGGATAGAGGAGGCGGGACGACCGGGGCCGGTAAGAGCGGGACCCGCTAGGCCGGGCTGATGGGATAGCGGCGGACTCCGCGCCGACGGCCCTTCCTAGCCCCGGGAGCCTTTCGTTGGAGCGCGCCTGCGCGTGGGCTCGGATTCCCGGGTCCTGAATCGTGGCAGGCTAGGGTGGCGGCTCGCAGACACCGGGGAACAGTGGCTGCTGAGGTCTTCTCCGGGGCAATACTACCTACCGTCCACCACGGGCGGGAGGACTGGAGATGGGACCCTCCTGCATCCCAGCACCGGGCGTCCGGCTCACGTCCCGCGCGGCAGAAGGCGAGAGACCAAGGACTTTGGGTTTCAGGGTATCTGCCTGCCCTGGGACTCGGGAGACGGGGTTTCCCTCTACAGAACGAAGCACCCCGCCTGTGAGGGAACCCCCTCTGCATTCTCCTCTGGGGCTGACCGTGGAAAAGCGATGGCCAGCGGAAGCGCCCCAGCATGAAGACTTTCTCATACTGCTTGGGACCTGTGGACCTCTGGACTTTGGGGCGATCGGTCCAAAGAGGGAGAAGTGTTGAGGTATGGGAGAATATGAATCTTTTCTCTGCAGCCGCTAGAATCTGAGTCCTGAAGCTCCAGTCCCTGCACTGCTCCGTCATTACTGCTTGGGAGATGTTGGGCAAGTAACTTAATCTCCCTCATCTGTGAAATGGGGATAACCTATTAAAATTTTGTTAAAACTTTCCCAAATGTCCACTGATAAATGGATTGAAAAGTAGAATGTGGAATATAACCGCACAATGAAATATTATTTGGCCATAAAAAAGGAATGAGGTATTGGATGAACTTTGAAGACATCATATGTGAAAGAAGCCACACACAAAAGGCCACATATTGTGTGACTCCATTTATACGAAATATCCTTAATAGGCAAATCTATAGGAACAAAAAGTAGATTAGTGGTTGTCTAGGGCTGGAGGTGGGGTGGGGTGGACATAGGAGATTGGAAGCTGGCTAAAGGGTAGGGGGTTCTTTTGGTGGGGAAGAAGTTCTAAAACTGTGGCAATTGTTGCATAACTCTAATCATACTAAAAGGGAAATGAACACTTTCAATGGATAAATGGTATGGCATGTGAATTACATCTCAATAAAGCTGCTACCAAAAAATATGAGATCATGTTACTTCTCTAGTCAAAACCCTGCTATGCCTCATTTTGCTTAGACTACAAGCCACAATCCTTAGAATGGAAAAAATCCGCACACATGATGTTTCTCACCTCTTTTGCCAATCTCCTTCTTACTCATTCAGCTCAGGCCATACCAGCCTCCCTGCCTTAGGGACACAGGCACAGTCCTGCCTTAGGGCCTTTGTGTTGACTGTGCCCTCTCTCTGAAATGCTCTTCCCCTAAATATCTGCGTGGCTCGCTTACCTCCTTGAAGTCTTTGCTCAAATGTCACCTTCTTAATGCGATCTGCCTGACTACCCTATTTTAAATTGCACCATCACCACTATCCTGGTACTGCCCAATTCTCTGAACTACTTCTCCTGCAAGTACTTATCAACTTGTAATAGGTTAATAACTTACTTAAATTATGTCTATTTGCTTATTGTCTGTCTCTCCTGCTAGAAAGTAAGCTCCCAGAGCGCCTTGATCTTTGTGGAACTCACTGGTATGTTATATCCTAAGGACACAGAACAGTGCCTGGTGAGGAGTAGGTGCTTAATAAAAGTTTATTGAATAAATGAATGGTAAGCATCTCATCAGCATGAACTGTCAATCACCTTCCTGTTCAGTGAATAGGCAGGCAGGGCAAGGGTGTGAATAAGGTTTCTCAACCAAGAGGAGGAGGTAGCTGTGCTCCTGAGAGGCTGAGATCCTGGGGCATAAAGAGGAAAAAGAATATTCTTGACTGGAACCCAAGGAGCGGGGAAGGGGAGCAGAAAGGAAGCTGCAGACATAGAAGGTGGCGATTTTCAGATTCAGTGAACTGGGAAGCTTACTATTCTACACAAATAGTAATGATTCACTGCCACAAATACTTGATGCAGATACAGAGACACGAATGTTTAAGTTTTATTGCAATGTAAACTCCATCTAGGAAAAGGCTGATGGTGTATGGAACTCGGCTACTGTGAATTTCCTCCCTTTTTAGATACCTGAATAAGGTAAGGAGAAAAAGATTTGATTCATTCAGATTCAACGAATGGGCTTCAGGCCTTTCTCTCTACAGGCCTTCAGGTACTTCTCATTCCCTCTGAGAAGGAAGTGTTACTATTTCCTTATCACAGCAGAGGAAACTGAGGCACAGCGCCAAAGACAGAGCCTGAAACAGTAGATGCTCAATAAATACAGGACTGAATTGGAGGAGAAAACGCCCAATGGGTGAGACTGGGGAATGAGATGAAGCCAACCAAGTTTCCCTGGAACCTTCCTTGCTCCTCCCCACTGCTGCTCCCAGGGGAACTGAATTAGAAATGAATTCCGATGCTCCCTGGAATTAGAAATGGGCAGAGGCGTGGAGCACACTGCGGGGCTGTTCCTTTTCTCACTTCCGGAAAACTGGGGGCCCCCAATCCCGGCCTAGAATTCTTTCGAGGGTGCCCCCCAGCCACTCCCGGGAAGTCTGGCGCTCCCGCCAAGCTGCCGGGAAGCGCCAAGGCGCGTGGGGTTCCCCGCGGGTGCTTCCTGCAGCGCGGCGCACACGCAGGACCCAGGATCGGTCCCTCCACCACTCCAGCGTCTGCCCGGGAAGTCACTTCGCCGGCTTAGCCCAGAACAGCCCGGAGCCGGGGGCTGGAGCGCGGGAGCAGTCCCAAGCCTGGCTCTCCGCCTTTGGGGAGGGACGCGCGCCCCGCCGGGGCTACTCCGTATCCCTTCCCGCAGCGCTGCCGGCCGCGGGGGACAATCCCACCCACCGGCTGCTCGCTCCTCCCCCTGACCCAAGCGCGTCCCCACGCCCACCCCCACCCTCACCCTGACTCCGCCAGGCGCACTCCGCCTGCAGCTCTCGGGAGGCGCGCTGGGCGCTGCAGTGGCCGCGGCCGCGGCAGCTGCGCGCTCGCCAAGACCCAGACGGCTGCAGGAGCCCGGGCAGCCTCGGGTGCGGCGGCACCATGAACGGCTCGGGCGGCCCAGGGGCCGAGAACGCTAGCCAGGCGGGCGGCGGGGGCGGCTGGCAGCCCGAGGCAGTCCTCGTGCCGCTGCTCTTCGCGCTCATTTTCCTCGTGGGCACCGTGGGCAACGCGCTCGTGCTGGCGGTGCTGCTGCGCGGCGGCCAGGCAGTCAGCACCACCAACCTGTTCATCCTCAACCTGGGCGTGGCCGACCTGTGTTTCATCCTGTGCTGCGTGCCCTTCCAGGCCACCATCTACACCCTGGACGGCTGGGTGTTCGGCTCGCTGCTCTGCAAGGCCGTGCACTTCCTCATCTTCCTCACCATGCACGCCAGCAGCTTCACGCTGGCCGCCGTCTCCCTGGACAGGTGAGCGTCTGGCTTCTCCAGGAGTTGGGCACCCAGGCGGGGACTGGAGAAGGAGGCGGGACGCACCCGGGGATCAAGGAGGGGCACGCAGAGAGTGGGAGAGGACACTAAGATGGCAAAGGGACCAGAGGGAGAGAGACTAGCAGGCACGGAGGAGGAGAAAAGGAAATGAGAGTGGGGTGCCGTGGTGTCCCTCGGTTAGGTGCATCCCCGGGCTCACGTCCTGGAGAATTAGGCTCTCCGGCGCTGCCCGCACGTGACAATGCCCAGCGTTTCCCAGTACAAAGAGTTTAATGCCCCCGTGAGGTTGGGATGGGAGAAATTACTGTGCCCAATTTATAGAAGAAATTGAGTTTGTAAGTAACTTGCTCAGAGCCGCCCCTTCAGTAATTGTGTGCGTGAAGCGCACCATCTGTCTCCTAGAGCCAACCTCAGACGCCTCCACCGCACTCGCCTCGAAGCCGCGGCTCGGTTGCTTGGCGCAGTCACTTCGGGTAGGGACTGTGGAACGTGGGTCTTTCTCGAGGACCCACGCCAAAGTCTGAGCGAGCGCGCTTGAGGGTCCCCCCCTCTCTGCGCCCGCCTCTAGGGGGAGTTAGGAGTCAGGAGAGCGGCGGGTTCTTCCTCCCCAGCCAGAGGAGGGCGAGCGAGGTACCTTCCGGAGAGCGCAAGACCCGGGTGAAGCTTGTAAGGACCCTAGGACGGTTCCTGGGGAGGAGATCCGGGTCTGACTCCGGTATCTGCCTCCCTCGCTCCTGGCCTGCGCTAAAAGGCAGGGAGGCGAGGCCAGACACCCCCCCCCCGCCCATTTACACTGAGCGCCCTGGTGAGACCTCAGAGCTCCGGCTTCTCCTAGGAGTTCCCTGAGAAGCTGTCCCTTCCCAGCATGTCTTTTGCAGGCTGACTGCTAGAGCCTTAGGCGCCTGGGTCCTGCCTCCTGGGGCACCATCACTAGTGGGTAATCACAGCCTCCCAGAGCCCAGAGCCTGTTCTCCAACTGTTAATACTCGGCGGCTTTGGGGCGCCCTCCCGTGTGGAGTCTGTGGTCGCAGGAACAGCAGACGAGTGACCTGGGTGCAAGCACCTTTCCTGCTGCCTGTCCCCGCTCCCCAGCTCTAGGCTCAGCCGAGTGTCTGGGACTCACTCGGTTCTGGCGTGTGCGGTGTAACCTTGCGCTAGGGACCTTCTTCAAGAACGGGTGTGGGGCCTGAGGTGCAGGGGTCGCAGCCGCGCCAATTCGCCAGCTCCCCTGACACGCCCCTCCCGGGCCTGACCGCAGGTATCTGGCCATCCGCTACCCGTTGCACTCCCGCGAGCTGCGCACGCCTCGAAACGCGCTGGCAGCCATCGGGCTCATCTGGGGACTGTCCCTGCTCTTCTCCGGGCCCTACCTGAGCTACTACCGCCAGTCGCAGCTGGCCAACCTCACCGTGTGCCACCCAGCGTGGAGCGCGCCTCGCCGCCGCGCCATGGACCTCTGCACTTTCGTCTTCAGCTACCTGTTGCCGATGCTGGTTCTCGGCCTGACCTACGCGCGCACCCTGCGCTACCTCTGGCGCGCTGTCGACCCGGTGGCTGCAGGCTCAGGTGCCCGGCGCGCCAAGCGCAAGGTGACGCGCATGATCCTCATCGTGGCGGCGCTCTTCTGCTTCTGCTGGATGCCACACCACGCGCTCATACTTTGTGTGTGGTTTGGCCGCTTCCCGCTCACGAGGGCCACTTATGCGCTGCGTATCCTCTCGCACCTGGTCTCCTACGCCAACTCCTGCGTCAACCCCATCGTTTACGCGCTGGTGTCCAAACACTTCCGCAAGGGCTTCCGCAAGATCTGCGCTGGCCTGCTGGGCCGCGTCCCCCGCCGAGCCTCGGGCCGCGTGTGCGTTGCCGTGCCAGGCGCCCGCAGCGGCAGCGTGCTGGAGAGGGAGTCCACCGACATGACGCACGTGAGCGAGGCGGCCGGGCCTGTCCCTGTCCCAGAGCTCTCCAGTCATGCACTCTCCAGCCCAGTCCCTGGCCCTTCCTGGAGAGACCAGGAGGCAGGCAATGGCATCCTGCCAGTGACCTGAAGGCACTTAGGGGGTACACTTGGGTGTTAAAGGGTTGGAGCCATTGGTTGGGGATCTTGGGGAGAGTATTGTCTGTTAATAAAACCACAAACCATTTCACATGCAGTGGCATTTCTCATTGTCTTGAGGCTCTGTAGGAAGAAGCCTCGGGGACTTGGCAGATGGCTCAGGAGGAATGGGTGTAGGGCCCTTGGTGAGCTACCCGGAAAGAAAGAGGGCAGCCTGCACCCAAGGCAGCCCGATTACAATCTGCATAAAAATCCCTGAGGCTGGAGAGTGAGGGACGACTGAAGGAAGGCTCTTTTCATGTGGCCATCCGGAAGCGCCAGAACCAGCAGCCACCAGTGCGTGAGACAGAGGCAGGCAAAGTGTTTAAGCATGTTCAATCAAGTCGGTCAATGACAGACACAGACACTATTCGTGCTTCTAGTCCCTTTCGTGCACTACTGTGTGATAAGTCCTTTCCTGCTTCCAGCTGCCTGGGGCCCCTTTTGAGTCTGGGCAGCCCAGTCAGTCCCCACCACTTTTGGCCTTGGTGTTTCCTTCTCTGGCTGCAGCTAGGTCAGGACCAGATCTCCAGTGGCTCAGTTTCTCCCTGGGGCCAGGAAAAGCTGCTCCCCCCCTGCAGTTTGGGCTACAGGTGCACAACAAAGACTCTAAGGCACTGTTGGGCTGGCGTAAGCTGAGAACCCAGTGAGGGAATAGCAATGCACCAGGTCTTTGTTCATAAACTGGCCTCTATCTGTCCCCAGAGTTCTTGAGCAAGGCTCTTTCAAGTGTTTAAGGAGAGGCAGGGAAACTCTCAAGGGTGACCCCATCTCATAGCATTGACCATGGGGCACTTTGACCAAGGGCTTGGTTTCTTAGCCAGACCAGTGCCTGCCACTGAAATACAGGGGAAGCTTGCAGCCCTGATTGGAAGGACCAAGTTCCGGGGAGGTGGAAGTCCCAGGCCCACCTGTCCCTCTCAGCAGGCTTTGTGTGTGACAGCAGGTTCCAGGTGGTGGAAATGGAGCAGCACAGGGAAGTCTAGGCAGGTGCAGGGTGGGCGGGGCTGGGTTCTGGGCTTTGTGCTTGGATGTTTGCGGAACCGAGGTGGGGGATGCCAAGTCCAAGGTCCCAGGGTCCTTGCCCAGAGCAGCTGCCTTTGGCCAACTGCTCAGCTGCTCGGAGAAGCAACTGGAAGAGAGGTGGTAGCTTATGCACCACTGCTCCATGCAGCCACTGATGACGGCCCTGTGGCTTCTGCTCCATCTCACCTCCCTGGGGCTTGGCATCACCCAGCCGTTGGTCCAGGAGCACAGCTTCCAAAGGCCAGCAGTAGGTAGGTGGAGGGTGTAAGGTCATAAGCTTTGGGATTTGGGCCCCAGGGTACCTGAGTGATCTCAACCTTTGTCCCTCAGCCTGGCCATCCCTCTTCAACTTCAACTTGTCCCGGGAGGTTGAGGAAACCATCCAGATTCCAAACAACAGGAATGCACCTCTGCTTGTGGCCGTGCAGGTGTTCGTGTCCAATGTTTTTAATGTGGTAAGCACCGCCCGGCCGCCGGACCCGCCAAGTGCTGAGCTGAGGAGGGGACAGGACTCAGCCCTGACTAGTGCTGGGTCTTTTGCCTCCTTCTGTCACATGGCATCCACCCACAGGATGACATGTTTCCCCCTCCCTCAGGACATCCTGCGGTACACAGTGTCCTCCATGCTGCTGCTTCGGCTGGTGAGCTCGCCTCCCGGGAGAGGTGGGATGGGAGAACCCAGCTGAGTCCAGCTCAGCAGTACTGGCCTTTATCGACCTGCCGAGCTTAAAGGCACGCATATGTGGAGAGTGGGAGCTTCAGTGGCATCCTTGTGTCCCCAGTCCTGGCTGGACACTCGCCTGGCCTGGAACGCCAGCGTGCACCCATGGCGCGCAGTCACACTGCCGAGGGACTCACTCTGGACGCCCAGACTCACCATCCTGGAGGCGTGAGTGAGGCGGGAGCCCTTGTCTGAGGAACACACCATGCACATCCCTCCTTTTCCCATCTAGAGCTGGAGGCTCTTAGTGAATCTTCCCCGTGGTGGTTCTGCCACACTGGTAGGCGAACTACCAGTTCGCCTCCACTGCCTCGAGTTCCCCTTTCCCCGCTGGAACCCTGATGCCAGCTGGTTTGGAGGTGGGATGTCGGGGTCTCCCTTGCCCCAGTCCAAGAAAGGGCTGGGCCCCCGGCTTTGGTACCTCTCCCCACAGGCTTTGGGTAGACTGGAGGGACGAGAGCCCGCAGGCCCGAGTGCACCAAGACGGCCACGTTGAGCTCAACCTGGCCCTCACCACGGAGACCAACTGCAACTTTGAACTCCTCCACTTCCCCCGGGACCGGAGCCACTGCAGCCTTAGCTTCTACGCTCTTGGCAACACTGGTGCTGACGGGGGTGGGTGGGTGGGGTGGGGACAGAGGGGAGGGGTGTCCCAGGTCTGAGTTCACATATGCTTAGGGAACAGCATATGCTTCCCACCCTGCACCTCCCACGCAAACAGCAGCCCATCTCCTCCTCTACTCTCAACTAGCCTCATGGCCTCCCTCTAGGTCACAGTTCCAAACTTAGATTTTGCAGCAGGTCCACTATCTTGTGCATCTGGGGCACGTCAGTCTTCTCTCCTCCCCAGAGCAACTGCTCTCAACAGCCAGGGCTGCACCGCAGTGGCCAGGCCCCTGCATCAAGGCCAGAGGCTTTGGCCTCTTCCTGGAAACCTGAAGGTGTAGTCACCCAGTAAATATCCCATAAACCCATCAGGGACATCTAACTTGGCAGAGAAGTCCTCCCCTTCCCATATCCCTCCCCTCCACAACAGAACGCAGCTGCTGCCCCCCTAATACTTCAGGTGTGAGATGACATACTGGTGGATGAATCTGTGACCACTTCCCCCTCCATGAAGTGATGAAAAGTCCATTTATTTTTACAATGAAAATTCATCTATGGATCTGATAAAGACCTTCCTTTAACTGGAGACAATCTGGCATGTTGCAAAACCCCAAAGGAGTTGGGAAGCCCTATGAACCAGTTTTGCCTCCAAGTCTGCCCCCCGGAAGCCATGAGAAGTCTCCATCAACCGTGGGCTCCAGTTAGCTCCTGGCCCTACTCCCAGGAGAGATTTGGGGCAGGGATCTCTTTTTCCTAGTTCAAGGTTTTCACTCCCACCCCTCTCAGTGATGGAGTTGGAATTCCGGGCCCGCGCTGTGAATGAGATTGTGAGTGTCAAGAGGGAATATGTAGTTTACGATCTGACAACCCAAGTCCCACCCCAGCAGCTGGTGCCCTGCTTCCAGCTGACGGTGAGTCAAGTCAGGACGAGGCTGACAGTGGGTCAATGGAGGCAGGGGTGGTGGGATGCAGAGCCAGAGGCACAATCCCATGCCCCTGCTGCCCACCCCCACACTGCCTCCCCGGAAAGCCCTGGGCTTCCCCTTCCAGTTGAGCCTGAAGAACACGGCGTTAAAGTCCATCATAGCTCTGTTGGTGCCTGCGGAGGCGCTGCTGTTGGCTGACGTGTGTGGAGGGCTGCTGCCCCTCTGGGCCACCGAGCGCATTGCCTATAAAGTGACGCTGCTGCTGGGCTACCTTGTCTTCCACTCCTCTCTGGTGCAGGCCCTGCCCAGCTCCTCGTCCTGCAACCCACTGCTCAGTAAGCCCTGCCTCTCCCTGGGCCTGGGCAGGACCACTCCACCTGGCTGGCCCTGTTTGGCCCACCTGGGCCAGGTGTCTCTGCTCAGCTCGCTGGGCACCAGAGATACAGGTCTGGCCCCTGACCATCCCTCCCTCCTACCTCCAGTTTACTTCTTCACCGTCCTGCTGCTGCTGCTCTTCCTCAGCACCATGGAGACCGTGCTGCTGGCCGGGCTGCTGGCCCGGGGCACCCCCAGGACCAAGAGCAGCCCCAGCTCAGCCTCGAGAGGGGAACAGCAAGATCATGAGAACCCAGGGCCAAACCCTGAAGGTGGGAAAGGGCCAAACCTGGGCATGGGGGCTGGTGAGGAATAAGGCCTAGGAGCAGGTCTGAAGGGGCAAAGCCAGCAGGCTGCATGCCAAGGGCTGGGGATGGGCTCAGGCGTGTGCAGCATTCACCCTGCTGGCTCTGCTGTCCCTGGGCCCCTCCATGTCCTCCTTTGGAAGAAGCAGGTCTGGAGCAGGGAGCAAGCTTGGCCTTCCTAAAAGCCCAGGTAAACTAACTCCCTCCCCCTAGATGACTCCACACCTTGTAAAGCCTCTCTAAGAGGGTGTTTTGTGCAACTGAACATGGCCTGGAGAGGGCTAGACTCAAATTTTCATTAGTTGAGACTCTAAGGAAGGGAGAGATACTGGCTGACAACCGCTGGTGTTCACCCTTTTGCTCATGTTGGGGAGCCCGGAAGTACAGTTCCATTCCCTGCCTCTGCCCACACAGAAGCCCCCAGAGGCGTCAAGGGGTCTAGGAGGAGCTGGGCTGAGACTGCCGACCACATCTTCTTCCTCGTGTACGTGGCCGGGGTGGTGTGCAGCCAGTTCATCTTCGCTGGAGTCTGGATGTGGGCAGCGTGCAAGTCCGACCCAGCCCCTGGAGAGGCTGTACCCCACGGCCGGCAGCCCAGGCCGTAACAGGGCAGGGTCTGGGCCACAGACCTTGGGATGCAGAGGGTTCCCCATGGCTGTGGGGAGGGCCATGACAGGGTCTCTGGAGAGAGGGGAGGAAGAGCAGCTCTCTTCCCTAACCCTGGAGGACCCCAAGCCACCCTGAGCTCTCCCTCTGTTAGCACACAAGCATAGTGCGAAATAAACCCGTCCCCAAGTGCAAGTGCACCTCAAGGGTCTGTCTTCATTGAGCTCAGCTGTTCATACTCGTCCCAAGTAGATGGGGCCCTGCTTCGTGCCCCTGAACCCCACCTTGCTCCTGAACCTCTCACCATTGTCTGCCAGCCTTGCAGCCCCCACGCAGGCAGCCTAGCTGCTCCCTCTGTAACCAGGGCTGCTTGGCCCTGGGCCAGGGGGCGTCAATGCTGGGCACTGGGGGACAGGGGCCTGAGAGGCAGGCCACGGAGGGTGGGTCAGACCTTCTCCAAATACCTCCTTCAGTGTGCTAGACCCCAGAGGGAACAACAGCGAGCAGTTCTACCCCTAGATACCTAGAGGACCCCTGGGAGATGGAATGTCCCCAGACCTCAGGACAGTGGGTGACGGGGAATGTTTTCTACACTACATCCTAGGGAGTAGGTCAACCCTGACTGCTCTTTTTCCAGGTCCTCTGGCTGCTCCTCTAAGCCCTACCCACATTCTGGGCTGAAGGGGGGGTTCTCTGTCCCCAGCTCGGAAGCAGGCTGAGGTGGGGTTGTTCTGCCCGCCTGTTCTTGGTCCACAGGAAGCAGCTGTGGGTACAGGCCTCTGTCTTCCTTCTCTCCTTTCCTGTTTCAGAAGTCATCAGGGTCACAAGACCCAAGGTATGAAGGGACCCCAGCATTCTCAGAGAGTGCTGGCTTGGATGGAAATGTGGGCTGGAGGGGAGAAGTGGACACCAGCACTAGAGGGCTCAGCGACAGGGCTCCTGGATGGGGCAACGAAGACAGGTCTCTGTCCCAAAGGACTTCAGACTCACCCGGCCCAGAGGCAAGTTAACACTGGTTTATCTGTCCAATGACATGGTTAGTCTGGTGGAACCAGGCACAGATGGGAGCAGGCTCAGGCAGAGGTGTCGAAAAGGCGATCGATCATGTCGCCCACCTGCTCCACTTGGTACTTGATGTATTTGTCGGGGTTCTTGGTGAAGGACACATTGCCGAACCTGACCAGGCACTGCAGTCAGGCGGAGGGGGAAGGCTGACCCCTTCCCAGCACCACCCTCAGCCTAAGGCGCTCCTGATGGACTCTCAGAAATGGCATGGGGTGGCCCTGAGTGATGTCCCTGTCTGGCCCCACCCCAAAGCCCAGGGCACTAGATCTGCTGCCCAAACCCACCATACTCTCCCTTTTGTTCTTGAGGAAGAGGAGCACACAGAGGCCCAGCTGGGGAAATGGGCAGCACAGGCAGGAGGCCAGCTCACCTGTGCAGAAAGGCCCCGTAGGTCTCCTTGACAATGTTTTTCTGAGCCTGGCGAATCTTGTCCCTCTGCTCTGTGTCCGGAATGGCCCAGGCCTTCTGGATCTTGCACAATTCTTCAAGGCCATCATTGAAGCCCTGGACACCAAAAAGGTGGAAAAGAAAGGGACCCAGAGACAAATGCTTTGGGTCTGTGTCGCCTCAACAGCAGCAACAGCAGCAGCAGCAGAGGGAAGAGGACCTGACTTACCTTGAAACGCTCCTTGATCATCTGCCGCTCTTTGTCCCGGAGCTGGGGGAGCCAGGAGAGATGGTGGGGAGAGTTTTCCTCAGAGCAGAACCGCCAGCCCCTCTGTTTCCCCAAACGCCGCTGGCCCCGTCCTCTCTCCTGCTGCCCTGCTGCCCACATGCATCCTTTGCTTTCTGAAGGACACTTGTCCATTTTTTGCCAGAGACACCCCTTCCCAGCCCAGGCCCCAGCCTACCTTGACTCCTGATTGGAACACAGGTAGATTCTTCTCTGCGATATAATCGGTCACCTTTAACCAACTGCCGGATGGGGGGAGAGAAACGTGAGGGCAGAGGAGGGACAGCCTTGGGCAGCTGCTTCCTACCTGGCACTGGCTTGTTTTGCTTATTAAATCTCTGGACCCACTTAGGGGGGTGGTAGGAATTGATTTGGGTCACAACCAAGCAAAACAACTGAGCTATTTTTCCCTGGGAACAGAAAATGCTTAAGCAACTCGCTTTTGAAATCAGAAAACATAAGGAAGCATTGAGTGTTCAATAAATTGAACAAATACTATCAACTGCACTTCACATCGATACCATTAGGATGGAGAAACAGGTGAAGAAGAAAGGTGTGAGTGGGGGACAGACAAATGGGGAGGGAGAGGGAGACACACTCAAAGAGAAACAGCAGCGAGGAGGAGAGGGGACTAGAGGAGCAGACCACCAGAGAGCAAGCCGCACCAAGTTCAAGTGCTGCTGCAACCTTGCTCTTCTCCTGGGCTAAATGTTACCCACATCTTTGACAGTCAGCTCGTCAACTGTTCTTTGCTTTGGCTCTTGGCAGACCGCCTCAAAAGCAGCAAGCCATAGCAGCCCCAGGGAGCAGGCAGTGGTAGGGGAGGGGATTTTCCTTTCCACCCCATGAATTTGATTATAAAACAAGTGGAGATTGGGGTCCACAAGGCAGTAGTGCCCCATTACCGACCCTGCTCCAGAGGGCCCGTGCCCTGAGGTGCCAAGAAGGAAGCATGAGTGGTGGGGACAGGGGTGGGGTGAGGGCAGGGCAGGCCCAGCCTCTCACCTGCGCTGGTAGGTCTGGATCTGTTGCTCAATGTGTTCCCGGTAGGAGCGCTCAGCAGTCTTCTGGGTCACAGCCACCAGCTGGATCAGCTCAGACCTGGGTGGAACAGAGGACAGAGTAGACAAGGACAGAATTTAGGCCAGGCATGGTGGCTCACGCCTATAATCTTAGCACTCTGGGAGGCTGAGGTGGGATCACTTCAGCTCAGGAGTTCCAGACCAGCCTGAGCAAGAGCAAGACCCTGTCTCTACTACAAACTGAAAACTTAGCCAGATGAGGTGGTGGTGCCTGTAGTTCCAGCTACTTGGGAGGCTAAGGCAGGAGGATCACTTGAGCCCAGGAATTTGAGGTTACAGTGAGCTATGATGATGCCACTGGACTCTAGCCAGAGTGACAGAATAAGATTCTGTCTCAAAAAAAAAAAAAAAAAAAAAAAAAAAAAAGAATTTGCTACTGGGGCCCCAAAGACTGTTGTCCTCTGCAGCGACATCAGAGGCTGCCCACCCACCCCAATCTTTAGGAGCTCTAAGGTGGCAGTGCACCCTCCTCCCAGGTCCTAGGGTGGAGAAGAGTGAAGCGACCCCTCCCCACCTGTCCACAAGAGAAGGAGGCTGCAGAAGGCACAGCCAGCCTGGGCAGGGAGATGGGGCTGTCACGGCTGCATGGCTGAGGGGAGGTGAGAGTCGCAGACCTGCAACTGCAGGCCACTTACTTCTCCAGGGACTTGAGGATGTAGTTGTAGTTGTTGTGCAGGAAGATGGCACTCAGAGCTGGGTCCTCATACACCTTGGACTTGCTGAGCAAGTTCAACTGCAGGTTGCCCAGGACTTTACCTGTGCAGGGAAAGATGGGGCCATGGCCACCATGGCAGTTTGACTCAAATGGCCCAATCTGGGACCCACTACCCGACTCCTATTCATCAACCCTGGTCCTTCCTCAGGAAGCCTTAACCCAACTCACCTGGGTCCCTGAACTAGAAGTTAGGTTGCAATTCCAAAGGTCAGGTGGGGCTCAAGGGGAAGGACCCAGAAATAGCCAGAGAACACAAAAAGAAGGATGGGAAGAGGCAGGGCAGTGGGCGTCAGGGACACTCACAGATATAGGTGCTCAGCAGTCGCTTGCTGAATTCGGAGCTGTAGCTGGTGGCTGAAGAACTGGTTTCTGTGAGAAGAGAAGTCCTGCTATGGCAGTGGCAGTGGCTGAGACCCTCAATGGTTCTTCCCCCAGCCCGAGGAAATGCTGGGACAGGCCCCTGGGCTTCCTCAGGCAGACAGGACCTAGCGGCGCTCGGGCAGAACAGTGCCTGCTGAGTTACGGGGCTGCCTCCGGCCACGGGGAGCACTGACCTTGGACTCTTTCTGGAACCCAGAGCCACCCCTCTATGACGGGTGGCATGGTTAAGGAGCTGGCCCATGTCAGCAAGAAGGCTGGCAAGACAAGAGTGGGATTCCAGACCCCTACCCCTGGTACCAACCCACCCTGGGTGGTGTCTGTAAGGCCATTTTTCCCATTTGCCAACAGCAAGTCTTAGAATGGGCTCCCCACAGCCTCCCCACCTTCTCCCTACACTTCCAACAGTCCCCTACCAGGCCCTTCTGAACAGAGGGGAGCTGCTGCCTGCAGAATGGGAGGCCCAGTGGGGAGGGGAAGGAAAGGGGAATGGGCTGAACGGCCTGCAGAGTGCTGGCCCCAGAGGGTGCTGCTTGGATAAGCTCAGAGACAGAAAGTGGCCATCAAGGGAGCTGAGAGTTGAGGGCACCCGGGAAGCACTCATGTCCTCTCTGACCCTGTTCCCCAGTAGGTCCTGCGAGTCGGTCCCCAGGGAACCTCACCCACTGGGCTTTGGAGGGAGAAGATGGGGCTACAGAGCCGCACTGCTTACCTCGGGGGTCTAAAGGAATATTGTATGTGTCCCCAAGAACTACGGAGTGAAAGGCAGTGCACACAGAGGGGACGGAGGGAGACAAAGGAGGGAGAAAGATGCAAAGGGCAAAAAAAAGGTTAGAAACAGCGTGTCAACCTGAGTCAAGCAGACCTCTCCCCATGACAGCCAGAACACAGACAGCAGGACACACCAGGTGGAAGCCTCCGGAAACCAGAGAACACGCCGGAAAGTAGAGATCCGGAGAACCACAGGCTAGAGGCCGTCCCTTGGCCCTTGCCCCGAAATGGGAAAAGAGGGGAGGGCCCAGGGCCTCAAAGCCAGGAACGAACTGCAAAGGCTCTCTCCTCCTCCTCACATGCTGACTTCCTAAGTGCCAGTCCCAGGGCAGTGGCCGGCAGGAAGACACTCAAGTGACCCTGCGATGCCACCCGCTGAAGGGCCAGCTAGGGGCGTCAGGGTGCCTTCCAATCAGCCACTGCCATTCCCACAGCAAAGACGGTCAATGGGGCCAAGGGAAGGGCCTGAGGTCTGGTGTCCAGTCACATAAGGCACAGGCAGGTCTCATTCTCCCGACCCTCAGCCCCGACCCCTCCGCAGGCCACACCTCAACCCCTCCACAGACTGGAGAAACCTCCTCACCGAGCCCTGCCCTCACCCAGATGGGTCGGTGCCTCCTAGGGCCTAACCCCACGTCTCCAAGCAAGGGGACAGTGGGGCAGGGGGCCCAGCCGGGAGATGCCAAGTACCTTGGGAGGCCAGCATGGCCCCTGCCGTCTCCTGGAAATCCAGAAGCTGCTGCAGGAAGAGGATGGCCTGGGTGGGGAGAGGACAGGTTGAGGCAGAAGGTGAAGTGGCAGGACAGGTCTGCCAGCCTCCCACAGTGAGCCCTCTGACCAGGGCAAGTCCAGGGAAAAGGGCAGCAGGAAATGTCATCTTTCACCCTCTGGGCTTTGGTCTGCCAGGAAAGGCCCCGTCTGCTGGAGACGCTAAGCATGTCACCATCCACCCCACCATCAGTGACCGCTTGTGCAGGTGCAAGTCACTCTGGGCCGGGCTAGGTCCCTGTCACTGGTGCTGCGGCTTCTCCAGGGCCCCTCCCCTGCTGCCTCCCCTCCCCAGGTGTCCTCAGGCAGCACCTACGTTGCTTGTGAGCTCGTGCACAGTGCCGTCCTTGGGCATGTTGTATTCCTTGTCTGGGTCATTCTGTGGAAAAAACAGCCTCAGCCTCTGCTTTCCTGAAGCAGCCCCTACAGCAGCCTCAGGCCCACCCCATACCCCGTCTGCCCGCTCACAGCGCCACCTCCTGGCAGACAGGTGTTAGGATGCCCCTCAGGCACAAAGGGTGAGTAAGACAGGACCAAAAGAGAGAGGGGGCTTCCAGTGGCAAGGGCCCAGAGCCCCCGGGAGGGAAAGCGAGGCTCATGGGTATTGACAAGAGGCCGGAAGGCAGCTGGCTTCCCTATAAGGTAAACCCACCCCTCTGGGAGGCCTGCTCTCTGAAGGAGTCCCCGGGGCCAGGTCACTGGGGGCTGGGAGTGGAAGGAGAGACGGCCACCTTGATGTTGTCTGCAAAGTCCTCCAGCGCTTTGGCTCCAATGGTCTCCATAGAGGTGATAAGGCCAGGTAGCTTGTTCTTGGTGCTGGCGGCCGTGCCCTGAGGAAGCACAGCACTGTACACCCTGGCCAGAGCCTGGCCCTCCAGGACAGCCGGGGCCTGGAACCCACCCATTCCAGTCCTGGGCACCCTGGGCACCGATCCTCGGGCACATGGGAGCCACCAGCTCTTCTCCGATTACCCTGCAAGTGTCTTGATTCACACAGGGCCCTACAGGAGCTGTTTCCCTTTACCTTGGAGCATAGGTGTGGGGGCGGGGAATGGAGTTCTCCCAGTGAGGGTGGAGGACAGCCATGCTGGCCAGCGGAATTCCACTTTCCCATGTCCCCAAGGGCCACCCGACCTACATACCTGGAGCACCTGGTCAAACTCAGGCTTGGTCTGCTTGAGGTGTCGCAGGATGGGGAAGACGGTGAGCACCGTGGAGAAGTCGTGCCGGATGATGGCCTTCCGGGCAGCAGACACGATGTTCTCCCCCTCGAGCATCAGCCCGTCCAGCGCATCCTGGGAGGGACAGGGTGGTGAGAGCAGTGCCTGGAAGGTGCGGGCGCCCCAGGGGGTGTGCAGGGAAGCCAACATGCTGCGGCACGAAGAGGGGCAGGGTAAGTGTCCAGCCACGGCAGGTGCCCAGGGTACCAGGTGGGTGGTGGCTGGGAGTCATGGGCTTCAGGAGACTGGTGACAGCTTTCACTGGTAGGGTGTGGCAGGACCTGTATCAGGGAGTCAAAAGTCTTCTTCTGATGGTGCTCAGGGATGATGTCAGCCAGCAGCTGGTACTCGCTCTGGGCCAGCTTGACGAAGGCGCTGACGCAGTGGATGTAGGCATCAGTCTCCACGTCCAGCATGTCATCTCTCCCTGTGGAGACAGCAGTGCCCCTGAGCTGCTGGTGTGGGGCCAGCCACTCTCCCTGCTGGGGGGCGTGGGTCTCCCCAGCTCCTGGCCTGCAGCTCAGACACGCAGCAGATGGGGAAGAGGCCGACTGCTCTGGCAGGAAGCCACGAGGAAGGACTCCAGCAGGACCCGGCAGGGAAAACAGGAGCTGAGTCCGGCCTTCGTCTTGGCTTCATTCTCACGTCTGCACAGACAGTATTTGTCCCCAGAACATCAGATTCTAGAGGTGGCCGGGAGAAGGATAAAAGGACAAGGAGGGAGATCCCAGATCAACTTCCTGGATAAGGCAGCTCTGACCCCAGGACTAAGGATTCTGAATGTTCCTGGAAGAAGGCAGCCTGAGATGGGCAGGCGGCAGTACCTCCAGGAGGCAGGCACTGTGGTGAAAATGCTGGGCCTGTGAAGGCAGTTACTAGCCAGTCGTGCCTTCTGGAGTGTACAGAAGGGTGGTGGGCTATGGCCTATGAGGCTTCTGAAAAGGTAAGTAAGCCCTGCAGAGGGAGGGTTCCTTGGTTGGCAGCTGCCTCTGGAGGAGACCAGATTCCACTAATGGAAGCCGGGGCAGGGGCACCTACAGACAGAACAGTCTGGTCCTATGTGCCAAAGGACGGGCTCTGAGGGTCAAAGATGTTGCAGGAATCAGACGTCAGGGCTCCCTGCCCTCAAGGGAGCTGCCTTCCCTCTCTGCCTGCCTTCTGAGCGGTGGCGGCTTCTCCCTTTGGCCCAGGCCCTGAGAGCCAGTCATGCACTCCCATCTGGAGAGAGGCAAGGAGACCTATGCCTGACAGAGAGAGCCCGGAGAGAGGCAAGTAGGCCTGGGCATCCTCAGGGCACAGTGGGCCTGCAGGGCCAGGCAGGAGCAGGGCGTCTGGGACCTGCTATGAAGGCAGCATCAGCAGTGGCCCTCGGGCTGGGCTGCGGTACTCACCGGCCAGCGGCCCGTGCTTGTCGTTCAGGGCCTCGGACAGGTGCTTAACTCGGAAATCATGCTCGTGACCTGGCGAGATGTCAGCCGCACAAACACAAGCAGCATTTATCCGGTGGCCAGGTGGGCTGCCCCTCAGGGTATAGGGAAGAAGCCCTTCATCTCCAGGAGGGGGTTGTGAGGTGGGTGTAGGGTAGGGGGCATCAGGGAGGGCTCTGAGCCCCTCCTCTGCCTCAAACCACCTTGGGAACAGCCATTTCAAGCCTGACTTCCAGTGGGTGCTCAGACCATCCTTGGCTGCTTGTTCCCCAAGCCTGAGGCCAAGAGAAAGCGAGGAAGGACCAAGGAGGGTCTGAAGAGCTTTGGCAGCTGCAGAGGGTCTGATGTTTGGCCCCAGAGGGATTCCCCATCGTATTTAGGGAGAGACCCAGTTACAGAAACGTCACTGCTGGGTGAATGGGGATAGCCTTCTTTAGTGCCTCAGGGCAGCTGAACTGGCTGTCCCTCCTATTGGAGGTAGGGAAGGACGTGGCCTCCAGGCTGCCTGTTCCCTGCTGCACACACTCCCTTTTCTGAAGAGGGGAGTGACAGAAGGCCTTGACCAGCTGGGTCCTGCCACTGCTGGTCTCAGCGTGAAAAGGCTGCCCCAAGACAAAGAACTTTCTCTGATTTCACACAGGAGACAAGGACAGAGACAGAGAGGGGAGGAGTGGAAGCCCCAGGGAGGGCAGAGCTGCCTTCAGCAAGATGGAACCAGGCCGAGGGCCATAAAACCTGTCCCTATGTCCGCTGAAGCCTGAGTGGCATCAGGGACCTGCGGTTCCCACCCTGCCCCACTGAGGGTCCCCCCCCCCCAGGCCCTCCTAGGGGAGGCTCTGCCCTGCCAAATGAGCGACACACAGTGGAGGAGGAGGGAACAGGAGGAAAACACAGGGTGATTACCTTCCAGAGGAATGAGGTTAGAGCCCCCCTTTTTCCCATCTAGACCATGCTGGGAATACTGTTTCAGAAGGTTCTGAGCTTTACGGATCGTCCCTGTCACCAGAGCCACACAGAGAGGAGATAAGAAGACCTAGGAAATGAGTGAGAGAAAACAGCAGCGGCCCTCCACCTGCCCCAGGCCCCACACCCGGCCCCCCAACAGTGAGCAGGCCCTTGCCCGGGACCATGGAAGACCCTGGGGATGAAGATGAAGGAAAGGAGACATGTCCTGCTCCAGATGGAACTCTGGATTCTCTACTGATCCCCACTGTCTGGATTTGAGTTCATTTTACAAAGTACAGAGGGTGATGGAAATAAGATCCACCAGGAGTCAAAAAGAAAAATACCAAAGTGGCACTTTAATCACAGAGATGAGGGCTCAGGATGGAGAAGCTAGGGACGAAGCTCTCACACCCAGAGGGCACGACCAGGCTGGTACAGCCTGGGCCACCTTGAAGCCAGTGGCCCACTGCCCAGCCCCGAGCTCCAGGCAGAGCTATCTGAGCGTGCTCAGTGTTGGAGCTTAGGCCAACGACAGGAGGAAGCAGACCCTGGGAGGTGGGAAAATGGGACTGAGTTTCCCAGGAGCGCTGTGCCCAAGATGGGAGGCTCAGCAACCAGAGGCAGCCTGGCCCCATGCACCCAGGTGTTCCCCAAACCACCAAAGCAACTGGAAAAAATTCAAAAGCCAACAAGGAGTTACAGAAGCCACCACACAGAGAGGCGAGGGCGAGCAGAAGGAGAGGGTACATGCTCTTGGCATGGGGGAAAAAAAATAACAGTTAGTGTCACAGTGAAAATAATAAATACAAAACTGCAGCCCCCACAGCCTCCAGGAACGGCTACCTCTGTGGGAACGAGACATCTCAGGGCAGAAGACGTGGGGAACTAAAACAGCATTTCAAGAAGACAGGGCAGCTGCCTTGTTAACAAGGCTGTTGGAATGGATGGGGAGCAGGGGACACACACCATGAGCTTAACTCTGGTCCATCTCCCCGACTCTACATCTGAACAAACCGAGGCTGCTGTGTCCTGGCAGCTCCCAAAAGGCTGCGGGAGGAAGGGGGCAGGGTCTGGGAGGCTCATCTCTGTCTGTTCCACACCAATTAGCTCCTAATAATCAAGTCTGGCGGGCCAGCTCACATCTGCCCCCTTCGTGTTCTCCCCATTCGGTGAGCAGCCTTGCTAATGAGCACATCACATTCCTGTCCCACACCGGCCAGGAGCAGCCAGGGCCGCTGGCCCAACAGGGACCTAACCAGCACACTGGCATGGGTGTGGACGGGGGATGCTGAGCTGGCAGGCGCCAAACCTATCAGGCACCCAATTACCTCCAGCGATGCTAAGGCCGGTGTCTCCTCGTGGAGGAGGCCTCCCTGCACCTCTCCTCAGAGCTGGGAACTGCCGTCCCAGGAGCCTGATTCCCCAGGCCCTGACGTTAGGACTGAGCCCACCAACTCCTGACAGCTCTTGAAAACTCACAGAAGCCACGGGGCCCTCACAGTAGGAGAGTTTCCGTCTTGTGCTCTGAACCAAGGGTGGTTTAGGTCTGCTGTGAGCCCCCTGGGATCAGATCCCTCCTCCCAGAAAAGCCAGGTCCCTGTGTGGCCAGCGAGTACTCTTGGGGCAGTGCAAACAGGGTCCTGGGACCTCCAGCGGGCCTGTCAGAGAACGAGGCAAGAGAGGAAGCAAGCACAGACCGGCCGAGACCCTGGCAGCCTCCCAGAGACAGCTGCTCCCAGCACACCGAAGGCACAGGGATGACCAGCCACTGTGCTGGCAGCTGCAGCCCAGTAGGCTGGGTTAGTAGAGTCGCTGTTTGCAGCAGGCTTTCCGGGGGGTGGAGGCAGCCGGGACATCCACACTGCTGGAGGGAGCAGGCAGTGCCCTTCCTGCTGGGGCCAACAGGTGCCCCCTCCCTAAGGCTCCTCTCAGTGTGCTGCGAGGGTAGCCCCCACCCTGCCATTTCTGCAAACCCTAAACAAAGACCTGAGGAGGAGCCTTTGTGTGAACAGACACCTTGTTCCCTGAGGGGCAGGGCAGGTGGGGACTAGAGACATGGAGGGTGAAAGCTCTACTCAAAGCCTGCTATCACAAGAGGAGGGCCCAACAGCTGGGCAGGGGGCCAGCTAGGAGGGGGCAGCCCCTGGCTTCCCTTCCCATTGCTACCTTGGCCCCCACCCCAGAATGTCCCAACTTCTCCTTGAGCTTAGGGCAGCATCTCTTCACAGCCACAGACAGCTGGGCTTGCCAAGCTGTGGCTGACACACAGAGACACTGTTTACCTGGAGCAGAGACTACAGGGGACATGAGGACAGGGAGAAAGAACAGACAGTGAGCTCTTCACCCAGGACACCAATGACTTGCAGCCCAGGCCTCTCCCAACATGATGCCCCTTCCTTGACTTCTCTACATCAAGGCACTGGCTTGGCCCTAGAGCCTAAAAGCCAGTTTAAGTTCTTCGGAGAGGATGGTCTGGGCTTTCTTTACTTTCTGGATCGACTGGGAAAGTACAGACTCTTCCCCATCCATCCCTTAGCTACACATCACTTCAAGTCACCCTGACTTTCTGGAAGGGGAAGGCTAGCATGCCCACCGCCTCTCTCATCCCACTGTTGTGGCTACAGCAGCAAGCCACAGGCCTTCTGAAGGACAATGGAGGGAGAGGAAGGGGGCCCAGCCAGTGGCTCTGCCCTGGTGGACCCTGTCACCCTGCCTCAGGACAGGTAACGGAGCACATCTGTGATGCCCTACTCCAAGACATTACATAACCTCTAGACTGCCGGTTAGAAGGAAGGGCCTTGCTATATGGGGGCCTTGCTGGGTGGGTAGACACTTGCTTTCTGTCCTGTGTATCTATAGATGGGGTTACCACAAAGACAGGCTCTGGAGAGATCTGATGCTGCTAACTCACGCGTTGACAGAGGTGACATAGGTCCCAGTCAGCCCTCCGGCTGTTGCGTAAATGGGCCAGGATGGGGCTCACCTGGCCGCCTGGGTGGCTTCTTGGTGGGTGTGTCTTTCCTCTTGTTGGGGATTGCAGGGGAGTAGGGAACTCCAGAGGAAGAACTGCTCTTCCGGAAATGCTCCTTCAGGCCCTTGATGGAGCGGTCCAGCTGGCTGGAGCGAATCTGGTAGTAGACGTTCATAAAATCTGAGGAGACGGAGCAACAGAGGTATGGGGGCCGCGTCCCTGCTTCTGCCCTGCCAGTGCTTCCCCTTCCCCATGGGGCAGCAGCAGACCCCACAGTGTCTACTTGTTCACTTTTTCCTAGTGTCTGCTCTGAGCCATTGCTACCCACATGTCCTGTCCCAAATAAGGCAAAGTCTTAGAAAAACATTCTCCAACAGAACCGATAATTAGTTGTTAACTTTTTTTTTTTGAGAGAGAGGGTCTCACTCTGTTGGTCAGGCTGGAGTGCAGTGGCGCAATCACAGCTCACTGCAGCCTCACACTCCTGGGCTCAAGCGATCCTCCTGCCTCAGCCTCCTGAGTGGCTAAGACTATAGGCACATGCCACTAGGTCCAGCTAATTTTTAAATTTTTTCTTTGTAGAGACAAGGTCTTAAACTCCTGAACTCAAGCAATCTTCCCACCTAAGCCTCCCAAAGCGCTGGAATTACAGGTGTGAGCCACCGTGCCCAGCTAGATATGAAAAATTTATAGGAGGCAAGAAGACAAAAAATGTAGTGAATTAAAAAATCACATATCTTTTAGCCATTAGTGAAGTACAAATTTTAAAACATTATAGGACAATGATAGCCCTATCAAATAGCAAAAATAAGTAAAATTAGTGAACAAGTAATCATGGGGCTATCCATGAGTCTACCAATTGGCCTTATCTACCTGGAGGGGAGCTGGCAATGGCAAGAAAGTTACAAGTATGTTCAGACACATCTGACATCTGTACCCTTGTGAATATAACCCGAAGATCTTCCTACATTAAAAAAGCAATCTATCCTAGCACTCTGGGAGGCTGAAGTGGGAGGATCATTTGAGTTCAGGAGTTCGAGACCAGCCTGAGCAAGAGTGAGACCCCCATCTCTACTAAAAATAGAAAGAAATTAGCTGGACAGCTAAAAATATGTAGAAAAAATTAGCTGGGCATGGTGGTGCATGCCTATAGTCCCAGCTACTTGGGAAGCTGAGGCAGGATGATCACTTGAGGCCAGGAGTTTGAGGTTGCAATGACCTGTGATTGCACCACTGCACTCCAGCCTGGGTGACAGAGCAAAACCCTGCCTCTAAAAAAACAAAAGATTTTTTTTTTTTTAAGTCCTCAGATCAGCTAAAGAAATGATGGTACCATCATTCCATGGACTATTATGTGGCTGTTTAAAAGAACAAAGCGGCCGGGCGCGGTGGCTCACGCCTGTAATCCTAGCACTCTGGGAGGCTGAGGCGGGCGGATTGCTCAAGGTCAGGAGTTCGAAACCAGCCTGAGCAAGAGCGAGACCCCGTCTCTACTAAAAATAGAAAGAAATTAATTGGCCAAATAATATATATATAGAAAAAACTAGCCGGGCATGGTGGCGCATGCCTGTAGTCCCAGCTACTCGGGAGGCTGAGGCAGTAGGATCACTTGAACCCAGGAGTTTGAGGTTGCTGTGAACTAGGCTGATGCCATGGCACTCATTCTAGCCTGGGCAAAGTGAGACACTGTCTCAAAATAAATAAATAAATAAATAAATAAATAAATAAATAAATAAAAGAACAAAGCAAACCTACATGCACTGACACAGAACCATGTCAAGGCATATCATGAAGTAAAAACATAAGTAATTGTAGGACAGTGTTTACCACGCACCCTCCCATTTGTAAGTGAGGAGAAAACACATACGTATTTATTTACATGTGCTCTCTCTCTCTCTCTCTCACTCACCCCCACATGACTGCATGAAGATTTTCTGGAAGCATATATAAATAAACCTTAACAGTGCTCATCTTTGGGTTAGGATATTGTAGGCATCAGGAAGTTGAGAGATGGACTTCTCCTCTTCACCTTCACCTTTCTGTACTATTTGCAAATTTTACAACTAACCAAAAAAGTAAAGAAACATAAAAATAAGGTAGATAAAGAAAAGCCAAGCCGGGCATGGTGGCTCACGCCTATAATTCTAGCACTCTGGGAGGGAGGATCGCTCAAGGTCAGAAGTTCAAAACCAGCCTGAGCAAGAGAGAGACCCTGTCTCTACTAAAAATAGGAAGAAATTAATTGGCCAACTAAAAATATATAGAAAAAATGAGCCAGGCATGGTGGCGCATGCCTGTGGTCCCAGCTACTCGGGAGGTTGAGGCAGAGACTTGAGCTCAGGAGTTTGAGGTTGCTGTGAGCTAGGCTGACTTCACGGCACTATAGCTCGGCACCATAGCTCGGGCAACAGAGTGAGACATTGTCTCAAAAAAAAAAAAAAAGCCTGGACTTGACTAGATTCACAATTTGATATATAAGCTGTAATTATTGCTTATATTGGTTCCTATTAAACTTCCCTGGAGCCCCCTCACCTTGGTTGCGCCCGTATTCCACCAGCCAGCGCGAGATGCGGATCACGTCCTGGAGCACGCTCTCGGGCAGGTGCTCCAAGGCCACGTCCTCCTGGACCTCCAGCTCGTCATCGCCACTGATCAGATCCAGGATGAGCACAGGGGACACAACCTTACTGTGTCGGGTCATCAAGCTTCGGAACTCAGACTCCAGCGACTCCTTCCCCCGCTCAAACAGCAGCTTCTGTAGGGATGAGGAAGGAAGCAAGTGGCTGCCACCCCAGTGTTCTGCTAGCCCTGGCCTGCCCCCCGCCGCCCTAGCTCTGTCTTCCTGACTCTGAGCCTCTGCCCTCACATCCTTTAACCTTGAGAAGAAACACCAGGAAGCCTGCATTGAGGATTTCTTTACCTCATGTTCTTTCGAAAGTTATGTTCACAGGTAAAACCCAGGGTTTCACAAGAAGTAGGTGCTTAATGAATATCAGCTGATTATTTTCTTTTCTTTTCTTTTTCTTTTTCTTTTGAGTCAGTCTCACTCTGTTGCCCAGGCTAGAGTGAGTGCCGTGGCATCAGCCTAGCTCACAGCAACCTCAAACTCCTGTACTCAAGCAATCTTTCTGCCTCGGCCTCCCGAGTAGCTGGAACTACAGGCATGCACCACCATGCCTGGCTAATTTTTTCTCTATATATTTTTAGTTGGCCAATTAATTTCTTTCTATTTCCAGTAGAGACGGGGTCTCGCTCTTGCTCAGGCTGATCTCCAACTCCTGTGCTCAAAGGATACTCCCGCCTCGGCCTTCCAGAGTGTTAGGATTACAGGTGTGAACCACCACGCCCAGACAGCTGATTATTTTCTTACTGCACTGCTAATTTGTCTTCTTGTTATTAAAGGGTTTGCAAAAGAGAAAAATAGATAAATCAGACCATGTCAAGTTGAAAACTTTTGTGACCCAAATGATTTCATCAAGAAAGTGAAGACAATGCATAGAATGAGAAAAATTTGTAAATCACACATCTGATAAGGGACAGGTACCCAGAACATAAAAGAGAATAAATATGTCTACTCAAAAACATGTATAAAAAGTCTGCTCTAGGCTGGGTGCAGTGGCTCATGCCTGTTATCCTAGCACTCTGGGAGGCTGAGGCAGGAGGATTGCTCAAGACCAGAAGTTCAAAACCAGCCTGAGCAAGAGCAAGACCCCGTCTCTACTAAAAATAGAAATAAATTAATTGGACAACTAAAAATATATAGGAAAAACTAGCTGGGCATGGTGGTGCATGCCTGTAGTCCCAGCTACTTGGGAGGCTGAGGCAGGAGGATCGCTTGAGCCCAGGAGTTTGAGGTTGCTGTGAGCTAGGCTGACACCCATGCTAGTCCGGGCAACAGAGTGAGACTCTGTCTCAAAAACAATAAATAAATAAAAATAAATAAAATTGATTCTGGTGATGGCTGCACAACTTTGTGAACACAATAAAACCAATGAATTTTATACTTTGGGTAAATTTGATGATACATAAATTCTATTTCAATGACAATCTTTTTTTTTTTTTTTTTTTTTTGAGACAGAGTCTCACTTTGTCACTTTGTTGCCCAGGCTAGAGTGAGTGCCGTGGCGTCAGCCTGGTTCACAGCAACCTCAGTCTCCGGGGCTCAGCGATCCTACTGCCTCAGCCTCCCGAGTAGCTGGGACTACAGGCATGCGCCACCATGCCCGGCTAATTTTTTGTATATATATTTTTAGTTGGTCAATTAATTTATTTCTATTTTTGGTAGAGATGGGGTCTCGCTCAGGCTGGTTTCGAACTCCTGACCTTGAGCAATCCGCCCGCCTCGGCCTCCCAAAGTGCTAGGATTACAGGCGTGAGCCACCACGCCTGGCCCAATGACAATCTTAAAAACAAAAGAGACGAAAAAGTATTTCTGCTTAAATGGAAAGTCAGTCCTCTAAGGTAAACTCACAGTTTTGTATCTCTTGTATTCTCCTCCTCCATCCCACTCCTAAGTTCTATTACAGAGGTCTACATTCTTAACGAAAACTTGGCAGTGACTCTTAAAATCAAAGTTTTCCAGCCCCTGATATCCCAATCTCTGATACACAGGATCTCTACCCATGAGCTGCAATATACTGGTTAGTCTTGGTGTGCCCGCACTGGGTTACAGGTGTCCCAAGGTATTGATCCTGTCAGTCCTCTAGGCAGCCAGGTGGGGTCTTGGATAGCAACAGACCACTGACCATTTACCAGTCTATCCCAGTACACCACACAAACAGCCTCATTGATGATGCAGATCATGATGGGAGAACAGCTAGAAAGTCTGCTCTAGCAAGAGCTTTCTGGCTGGGAGAAGAGCCAGTTTCCCATCTTTGTTCCCCAGACTACTCCCTCTTCTGGGCAAAACACAGAATTGTTTGGGGCTAGAATTGTGGAGCCAGCAGGGAGGTGTGCCAGGTGACAGTGTCCAGGCTGACCCCTGCCATAACACTCCTCACCCTCTCAGATGTCTTTCCCATTGGCAGCCGCACTTTCCCTCAACACGTTGTGTGAACCTCACTTCCACACCCACCCCATCTTGCTCTGATGATCTACTGACCCCTAAACTTAAACAGAAGATATAATGCAAAAAAATCACACAGATACAGGTTCCTAGAGTAGATTCACAGAGACCGAAAGTGGAAGGGTGGTTAGCAGGGGCTGGGGAAGGGGGATTGGAGAGTTAGTGTTTAATGAGGACAGGGTTTCAGTTTGGGAAGATGAAAATAATTCTGGAGATGGATGATGGTGATGGTCACACAACAATGTGAATGTACTTAATGCCACTGAACTATTCACTTAGAGTTAAAATGGTAAATTTAATATTACTATTTTCTACCACAAAAAATCACAAATGCAATTATAAAAATCAAATATTAAATTTATATTTCATTTTTAATTTAGTTAAATTATAAAAATAATAATACATTATATTATGATATAATATAATAAGAATGTATATCTGTAATTCCTGAGGCAGAGATCTTAATGTCTACCGTATGTACACTGTATTATATCCTTCTATTTATCCTACTATATATGTCTTTAAGCTGGTCCTGTGTCCCTTATAAGACCATAAGACTGAAGTCCCCAAACCTCTCACAGTACTCTGAGGGCCCCTTACCACTTTGTTGAGTTCTGGGCTGTCTGGGCTATTGTCCTGGAAATACTCCACAGCCTTCTGAATCTTGGCCATGCTTCCCAGGTACTCTTCCAGTCTGCCTGTGGGGCTGGGAGGGAAAAGAGCACATCAGGCTGGCAGGGTGGGGGATGCATAGGAGGGACTAGGGGCATCGTGTCAGGAAGGGGAAGAAGAGAATTAATACAGGGACTCCATGCTCAAGTGTATTTTACCCCACTTCTAAAGCATAGGGCTGCTGGTCCAGGAGGCATTAGGAATCTAACCCTTTGGGCTTAGCTCACCCTTCCCTGATGATCTTCTCAGTGTCACTGGCCACATGGTAGTAGCTGATGACATGGTCCAGGCAGGATAACGTCTTTTCAACATTCTCCTGCAGCCGCTGCAGATTCTCTGTCTGCTTGTGCACAGGGATGATGGAGTTCTCCAGCTTCATTAGGCGGCTCTCAAAGGACGACAGGATAGACACCTGTGGGAGAGAAGCTGCTTAATCTCAGGTCTCAGAGTGGTCAAAGTACTGCCCCTACCCATCCACCAGGTCTTTGGCATTTCCTGGCTTTTCTCTGGTTTTCTGGACAGTAAGCTCCATGCAAGAAGGAATAGGGTACACCTGTTCACCACTGTATGCACAGCACTTGCCATGTGCCTGGCATATAGTAGGCAGTCCAAGACAAATGGTTGAAATTTGATTTGAAGGCAAGCCAAGCATCAAATTAGTTCCTCCTAAAATAATCACCCCAGGATGGCTTCCCTTCCACTCTTTAAAGCCAAATCTTGGTTCTGTTCTACCTGAAGCATTCCTAAACTGAACAGGAAGTAGTTTCACAGAGTACTGTGAAATGCATTGCTGGTACCTTCAAAACCTTGTCCCTCTAAGGGTGAATCTCATTTAATAATGACGAGGACTTTATCATTGTATGACTAAATACAAATCCACGTTTATATTTATTTAATTTGTGCTTTTGCAGTCTCCCCTAGAAATGAAGGAAACTCATTTATTGAACACCTATTGTATACCAGGCACTGTGCAAGATGCATTCACATGCAATAGTCCATATGACCCTCATAGATACCTTGGGAGGTTGGCATTCTCAGTTTTAGCAGATAACTTAGCTAAAATTCAGAGTTACCTATCAGAAGCTGCACAAGTAAGCAGCGGAGCAGGGACTAGATCCTAGATCTGTCTGACTTCAGAGCTCTTTCTACACCTAAAGTCCTCTGGGGTGAAGGCTGAGTCTTTCCTGCCCTCAGTAATCTTAAAGTGCCGACCTGGGGTAGGGGGTGGTCATCCACCACCTGACTTGAGATGACAAAAGCCCAGTACCTAGCCCACCTAGTCAGTCTCACTGTTTGCAGAAAGAGAGAAGGAAAAATGGAGAACTTAGAACGCAGAAAGTCCAGGCCAGCGGAGGCTGCAGCATCCAAAGTGAGGGGGCAGAACATGGGGAGAGGTCTAGGTAAGAGAATGCCACACTGTTGCTAGAGAAACCCACACACTGCCACTATGCCATAACCCCAGGCCTTAGGTACCCGAACCGCCAGGTCGCATTGCTCTCCTCCAGGTTGTGGAGACCTGTCTGCCCCTTCCAGCTAAGGGGTTACTCACCATGTTCTTGGTGAGTTGGTCGCTCTTCTCCAGGCTGTCTCGGATGAAGGACAGCGTCTCCTCCTCCTGGGGGTAGCAGAGAGGAGGTCATCGCCAGAAGCTGGAGGCAAAGGAGCCTACCGCGTCCAGACCCCACGGCCCAGCCCCAACCCCATCTCCTCGCAGGGTGTGCTCCCTCCCAATTCTGCCTCCTCTCCAAGTAGCTAGCCAGGCCCCGCTCTTGGCCTCTTTCCCTCACCTCCTCCCCAGCCTCCCCAGCTCCAACCCCACCTGCTTCAGCTTGTCCTCGATTTCCCGCCGCCGGGCGGATGCCTCCTGTGGCGGTATCATCGCTCCGAACGCTATAGCTCCCACTCCTCAGTATTTTTCGTCGGCGGGCCCACTGGGCTCCCGTCCCCGTCACACCCACTTCCGCTCTTGGCCCCGCCCCAACGCGCACTGCAGGAGCCATGTTGGGAGTGGCATGAGGAAGTGCGCCTGCGCAGTGCTCAGGAACGGGCCTGTGCCAGTGGCCATCTTCGGTGTGGCTGGGAAGTGAGGCGTGCTCCGCGAGTGTTTTCCTTTAGGTACACGTTCCTTGCCTCAGCAGAGAAAGTTCTCGATAGGCCTATGTCTTGGTTGGCAGGACGCTTAACAGCTCACTTGCCATTTTCATTGGAAGACTAACCTTTTTGGTGAAAGCCGCTGGGGAAGGCGATGAATTCATTTCCCTAGGTTGCATTTTGGGTGCAGGCACCGAGGTTGCATTCCCCAGAGTGGGTGACACAGTAGACGTTTAATGTGTGCCCATTTGATGAACCAGGGGCTTGTTTCGTCGTTCCCCCCTTCCGCCCTAGATCACACACAAGCTCACTGAACAGACCCAGTGCTTGAGGGGCTGGCAGGGCCTCTACTCCAGAGCTCCAGGGGCGGGGGTGGGGAGACACTGGATCAAGGTCTCCACAGGGCTGGATGACCTGGATTCCCCTACAAGACCCAGCTCCTGCAAAACCCTGCGTTGCTCCTGCCTTTGGCCCCAGTCCTTGGGGAAGTAAAATGTCCGTCCAGTTTGGTTCAGTCTCTCTGTGGACTCAGTGTCCAGGCAACAGGGAAGATAGATAAGAAGGCATGTCCTGGTGGGCGAGAAGGTTTAGGGGCACCACGCTGTAGAGTTCCCAAGTGACCCCTTCACCCCATTCCCACCCAGCTACCCAAAGAGGAGGAAATGGGGCACAGAGCCTGGAGAGGGATTGGGCAGCTCTCCCACTGGGGCAGGGAACAATTTCAGGCCTGGTGGATCAAGTGAAGGTGGCGATGAAGGAAACGTTCAGGAGACACAGTCCTGCTGCAGGTGGGGAGAGAAAAAGGCAGAGTTATTTTCCTTTGAAAAACCCAGGTGATTTCCCTAGGTGGTCCTGTGTAGCCCTGACAACTAAGTAGGGAAAGGCTTAAGCAGGACAGGATGGGGGAACTAGTGAGCTGCTGGGCTCAGGTGGACCATCCCTGAGGGCCTGGCCTAGCACTTAACCTCTCTGAGTCTTTGAAAAACATCTAGCCCATAGTAGATGCTCAAGAAGAATATTGATAACACTTTCCTCTGTAGATCTTAGGAAGGGAAACATTTGTGCTTGTGAACAAATACTTTAGCCTTTGTACAATATCATTTCAGTTTTGTAAATAAACCATATACTTCTGTGCTTTTCTGCATTTTCTTAAATTTCCTTCAATGTCTAAGTCTAATTCGGTGGCTAACTACCCTGCATCGAGAGCCTTCTGTTGGCTCACCTCTGTTACAAACACTGTCCTTGCATTAACTTGTCTAATACTCATAATAAACCTTCGAGTCAGGCACAGTTGTCCTCTCCCTTCTCCAGCTCAGGGAGGTCAGTTGGACCAAGTCAACACAGCTGGCCAGGGGAGGGCACAGCTGAGGCTGGCTCTTCTGCCTCCCCATGCTGGACAGCTTAGGAGTGTTGTTATCATGCAAAGCTGCCAATATGATTGTGTGAAAAAATCATTGTGAAAAAGCAGGTTATAGTCAAGACTACTAAGAGTAGACAGAATGAAAAAATGAATTGAAATGATTTTTCAGTCTAATATCAGACATGTGTAGATGGCAAGTAGGTATTGATTTAGTTAAAGCCATAATTGCCTAACTACTCAAAACAAGCCACTTTGGCAGAACAAGTAAGCGGTGTTTCAGTTGCAGCCTCAGAAGTGTTGGTTCTTACAACCACAAACTTCTGCGGAACACAAAGTTTCCAACCATAGTCAAGCCCTCCACTGCCCACTCACAGAGATTCTTTCTTCCAGAGAGAGGGAAGAAGAAAGGGAGCCCAGAAGGAAGGAAGGAATGGAGGGAGAGAGGGAGGGAGAGTCTCCCTGTCCCAAGAGTGTTCCTTCAGTTCGATAACTTCCCAATTCCGGACTTCATGCTCCTTCTGCAGAATCAAGTATATAATTCCTCCACATTACTATTTCCTAGCCCTGTAACAATACTGGAAATGTATATGCTGTGACATAAACAACCACAAAAGCAGGTCACAATAATGTATGTTGAGATTATAACCATTTAAACTATAACAGATGCATTGCATAAAAGATTTCAGGAAAACACAAAATACTAAAGGATAAGTAGAGCAGAAGGATGATTGTTTTTCTCTAGTTTCTAAAAATGTTGACTTTAAATTACCTTTCCATTAAAACACTTCTAAGAAAACAATTTTTTAAAATAATGATCAAAAATAGTCTATTTTCCTCATTTAGAAAGCACCAGCCATCTGTAGTACCAAATGATAAGAGTTGTCAGGAGGGTTTTTTTTTTTCTTGAAATCCCCTTAGATATAAAAATAAGAGAAAGGCCCAAGGGTATCCAAACTTCACTGGTGGTCAATCTCTCTCTCTCTCTCTCTTTTTTAAGAGACAGAATCTCCCTATGTTGCCCAGGCTTGTCTCAAACGCCTGGCCTCAAGCAATCTTTTTTTTTTTTTTTTGAGACAGAGTCCAGCTCTGTTGCCCTGGGCTAAAGTGCAATGGCATCAGTCTAGCTCACAGCAACCTTAAGCTTCTGAACTCAAGCGATCCTCCTGCCTCAGCCTCTTGAGTAGCTGGGACTGCAGGCCATTGCCATGGTGCCCAGCTAATTTTTCTATTTTTAGTAGAGATGGGGGTCTCACTCTTGCTCAGGCTGGTCTCAAACTCCTGACCTCAAGCGATCCTCTCACCTCGGCCTCCCAGAGTGAGGTGTGAACCACTATGACTGGCCTTTTTTTTTTTTTTTTTTAATATTTTTTTTACCCGGAGCCACACTCAAGAAGCATTGAGCAAATAGACTCCTCTTTTTTTTTTTTTAACAAAATGCAAATGCTGTCACCTTAAACACAGTATTTTAAAACCTGCATGTTCACTTAGCAATATATTTTGATCATATTTCAAAACTAGTGTGTAGCAAAATATACTCCATCCTTTGCATAGTATTTCGTTGACTAGATACAATAGATTGAACCAGTCTTCTACTAATGGACACTTGGGTGGTTTCCAGGTTTTATGCTATTGCAAATTCTGAAGCCTGCACATACGAGGCCTTTACATTACCACCTCTATATAGACATCTATATGTTAGATACATTCCAAGAGTGGAATTGCTAAGTCAAAATGTATATACATTTTTAATTTGTATAGATGTATACAAACTGCCATCCAAAATGGTTGAACTACTACATTTCCAATATCATTGTACAAATATGCCTATTTCTCTATATCTTAACCTACACTATTGTCAAACTTTGACATTTTTATCAATCTGATAGGTGAAACATGGCATCTCATGTTTAATTTTGAACTAAAGGAAAATGAAAATACAATTTATCAAACTCTGTGGGATATGACATGATATTGAAGGAGAATAATAATAAATTCGGAGGCCTGACAACACCTGACTTTAAGATGTACTGTAAAGCTACAAGTCATCAAGGTTGTGTGCTATTGGCAAAAGAACAGAAAGACAGATCAATGGAACAGAATAGAAAGCCCAGAAATAGATCCATGCAAATAGAGTCAACTGATGTTTGACAAAAGAGCAAACGCAATACAATGAGGAAAATATAGTCTTTTCAACAGATGATGCTGGAACACCTTGATATCCACGTGCAAAAATATGAATGTAGAGGCAGAACTTACACCCTTCACAAAAATTGACTCAAAATGGATCTCAGATCTAAAGATAAAATGAAAAACTCTAAAATTCCTAGAAGATACCATAGCAGAAAATCTAGGTGACAATTAACTGAGCAGCACCTAAGTGGACACATAGGTACTACAGTAATAGGGTATTGGTCAGGTGGGAGGGGGAGGGGGCGGGTATATACATATATAATGAGTGAGATGTGCACCATCTGGGGGATGGTCATGCTGGAGACTCAGACTTATGGGGGGAGGGGAAGAATGGGCATTTATTGAAACCTTAAAATCTGTACCCCCATAATATGCCAAAAAAAAAAAAAAAAAAAGAAAAAGAAAATCTAGGTGACATAGGGCTTGCTGATGACTTTTTTTTTTTTTTTAAGATGGGGGTCTCGCTATATTGCCAGGGCTGGCTTCCATCTCCTGGGCTCAAGTGACCCTCCTGCCTCAACCTCCCAAGTAGCTGAGACTACAGGATCACACTACCATGCTCTGCTTAGCAATGACTTTTTAGAAACAACACCAAAGATGTGATCCATGAAAGAAAAAAAATTAAGAGGGCAGGCGCAGTGGCTCACGCCTGTAATCCTAGCACTCTGGGAGGCTGAGGTGGGCGGATCACTCAAGGTCAGGAGTTCGAAACCAGGCTGAGCGTGACCCCGCCTCTACTAAAAATTGAAAGGAATTAATTGGCCAACTAAAAATATATATACAAAAATTTAGCTGGGCATGGTGGCGCATGCCTGTAGTCCCAGCTACTTGGGAGGCTGAGGCAGCAGGATCACTTGAGCCCAGGAGTTTGAGGTTGCTGTGAGCTAGGCTGACGCCATGGCACTCACTCTAGCCTGGGCACAACATGAAACTCTGTCTCAAAAAAAGAAAGAATACCAGCACTTTCCCTTTTTAAAAGAAAAAAAAAAAAAAAAAAGAAAGAAAAGAAAAGAAAAGAAAAGAAAGGATTCTATAAAGAAAAAGAAGAAAAAAATAAAAAAAATCAAGAAATTGAACTTAAAATTTATTAATAAAACTTCTGTTTTGCAAAAGACACTGTTAAGAGAATAAAAAGGCAAGCCCCAAATTTGAAGAAAATATTTCTTAAAGGACTGCGTTTTAACAGTACCCAGGATTTGTTTTGTTTTTGTTTTTGTTTTTGTTTTGTTTTTTTTTTTTTGAGACAGAGTCTCACTTTGTTGCCCAGGCTAGAGTGAGTGCCATGGCGTCAGCCTAGCTCACAGCAACCTCAATCTCCTGGCTCAAGCAATCCTCCTGCCTCAGCCTCCCAAGTAGCTGGGACTACAGGCATTCGCCACCATGCCCGGCTAATTTTTTGTATATATATATTAGTTGGGCAATTAATTTCTTTCTATTTATAGTAGAGACGAGGTCTCGCTCTTGCTCAGGCTGGTTTCAAACTCCTGACCTCGAGCAATCCGCCCGCCTCGGCCTCCCAGAGAGCTAGGATTACAGGCGTGAGCCACCGCGCCCGGCCAGGATTTGTTTTAATCAGGTATGCTATGACACGCAGACACAGAAAGGACTGTTGTAAAGGAAAAAGTTAATTCTAGTCACAGTTCACTAGAAACAGGCAGCCCATGTGCCATGCAGGGCCCAAGAGGAAGCCCTGGGGCTGGCCAGGAGGGAAGGAAACATGAGCCTTCAGTGCAGTTTCTATGGGAAAGAATGGGGGAGTCAGGGTAAGCAGGCTTAGGACCAGCTAGCTAGTTTGAATAATTGCAGTGGGTTCTAGGGTGTAGGGCTGTCCCTGATTGTCTGGTGCCTGACCTTGGAGTGAGTAGAGCAGGTGGATAGTGGCCCAGACTTAGCCCAATACAAGTTGGTGGTTAGGGGGGTGGGCTCTAGGTTGGTTGGTTTGTGTAGGAAAGGCACTTTTTTTTTTTTTGAGACAGAGTCTCACTCTGTTGCCTGGGCTAGAGTGCTGTGGCATCAGCCTAGCTCACAGCAACCTCACATTCCTGGGCTCAGGCGATCCTCCTGCCTCAGCCTCCTGAGTAGCTGGGACTACAGGCATGTGCCACCATGCCTGGGTAGGGTTTTTTTCTATATATTTTTAGTTGGCCAATTAGTTTCTTTCTATTTTTAGTAGAGACAGGGTCTCGCTCTTGCTCAGGCTGGTTTCGAATTCCTAACCTTGAGTCATCCTCCTGCCTCAGCCTCCCAGAGAGCTAGGATTACAGGCGTGGGCCACCATACCCGGCCTGGAAAAGGCACTTTTGAAGGTAAGTTGTTTGTTGTCTCTAGGAATTCGCTAAACCCTGGGAGGGGCAGTCCCACCAGGGTCTGAAAGACCTCAAGATGTCAAAGCATGAGAATACAGAAAATAAAACATATGGTTAATACAGATTTATATCCAAAATACACAAAGATCTCTTAAAACTCAACAATAGGAAAATAAACACCCAACCGAAAAATGGAAAAACGATCTGAACAGACACTTCCCCGAAGAAGACACACAGGCGGCAAATGAGCACACGAGAGACGCTCCACACCGCATGTCAGTAAGGGAGTCGCAAATTAAAACAACAGTGAGTTACCACTACGCGGTGATCACAGTGGCTAAAATCCAAAACACTGACAACACCAAACGCTGGTGAGGATATGAAGCAACAGGAGCTCCCATCCGTCACTAGCAGGAACGCAAAGCGGCACAGCCACTTGGAGACAGCTTGGCATGTTTTCCCAAAGCTAAACATAATCCTACCATATGATCCGGGAAGCGTACTGCTTGGTATTTACCCAAATGTACTGCAAACTCACGTCCACACAAAATCCTACACAAGAATGTTTACAGCAGCCTTATTCGTAATTGCCCCAAATTGGCAGCAACTAATGTCTTTTACCAGGTGAATGGATAAACAAGCTGTGGTACATCCATACAACGAAATACTATTCAGTGATAAGAAAAAAATGAGCTATTAAGCTACAAAAAGCCATGGAGGAAACTTAAATGCATATTAAGTGAAGAAGCCAATCTGAAAAGACTACATTCGTTGTGATTCCAACTATGTGACGTTCTGGAGAAAGCAACACCATAGAGACAGTAAACAGAATAATCGTTGCCAGGGCTTTTTGGGGGAGGGGGAGGAAGGCCAAGGGAGGAAGGGATGATTAGGTAGAGCACAGAGGATTTTTAGGGTGGCGAAGCTACTCTGTATGATACTATAATTACGGATACATGACATTATGCATTTGGCAAAACATGCAGAATGTACAACGCAAAACAGGAGCCCTGTTTTAAACCATGGGCTTTATAATAATTTATCAATATTGGTTCATCAATTGTAACAGATGTACCATACTAATGCAAGATGTTAAGAGAGAGAGAGGAGACACATGGGAACTTTCCATACTTTCTGCATGATTTTTCCTGTAAACCTAAAACTGCCCTAAAAAATAAAGTTCATTAATAAAAATTATAAAAAATGTCATCTCTTATTTTATCTGTGTTTCTTAATGAAAAGTAAGTTTGAGGCTGGGGACCGTGGCTCATGCCTATAATACCAGCACTTTGGGAGGCCAAGGCTCGAGGATAGCTTGAGAACGGGAGTTTGAAACCAGCCTGAGCAACATAGCAAGACTCCATTTGTAAACACACAAAACAAATTCTTTTAATTATCTGGGTGTGATGGCACACGCCTGTAGTCCCAGCGACTTGGGAGGCTGAGGTGGAAGTATCACTTCAGCCCAAGAGTTCCAGGCCGCGGCAGTGAGCTATGATCATGCCACAACACTCCAGCCTGGGTGACAGGAGACCCTGTCTCCAAAAAAAAAAACAAAGAAAGAAAATTCTGAGTATATCTTTCTTGTTTATTAGCCATATTTAATTGTCTATAAACTACCTGCTTAATGTCTTTTATATTTATGTAAAGCATTTTATATAATGGTTTTAATATTTTCTTATTGATCTTTCAGAATTCTCTGTATAATAAAGAATATCATTTATGTAGAAACTTAATTTTTTTCTTTTACATTATGTGATATAATTTTCTTTGTTGTTGCTATTTTGCTCTACTAGAGTTTTAATTTTTAATTTATTCTTATTTATCAGACTTTGTTTATAGTGTTTCAGTTTTGTGTCTTATCCTCATCTAAGCTTTTTTTTTTTTTTTTTAAATAAATCACCTGTGGTTTTTCCTAGTACTTAAAAAACAAAAGTTTATAACAGGGGTCCTCAAACTTTTTAAACAGGGGACCAGTTCACTGTCCCTCAGACCATTGGAGGGCCGTACTGTAGTTTTAAAAAAACTATGAACAAATTCCTATGCACACTGCACATATCTTATTTTGAAGTAAAAAAACAAATGGGCAAAAACACCCGTATGTGGCCCGTGGGCAGTAGTTTGAGGATGCCTGGTTTATAACATTGAGCCATGTGGATTTTTTTCCCAGGTGGATAGCCAGCCAATTGTCTGGATACTGTTTCTTAGATAATTCATCATTCAACCACTGGTTTGAAATGCTACCTGTATCATAATTTAAGTTTCCCCAAATATCTGGACCTATTTATTGGGTGTATTCTGTTCCACTGAACTCCTCTTACCTCTTTCAGCGTCAGAACCAAACCAGTCAAAGCAATGCAGCTTTATAAGTGAGTTATCTATTTGCTATTTGGTGGGGATATTCTTTCCTAGTTTTTCATTTCCCTCAAAAAACTTCCTGGATATTCTCCCTTTGTTTGTTTTTTTTTTTCAGGTGAAATTTAAATTCATCTTCACAACTACAAATGGAATGTCCCTGAGCAAACTTGTTTGAATCGGGTCCTCCAAGAGTCTGGGGTGTCACTGGGAACCATGCCCACTTGAGGACCGGAGGCCAAGTGTGGCCCTGGCGAGGCAGGGGGGGAGGCAGGGCCGGAGCCTCCTGAGGGAGCCTGTGGGGTGGCCGGCACACAGAGGGGCCCAGTGTCAGGAAGAGGATCCTTGGACCTCACAGACAGGGCTGGAGAGGAGGAGTGGCTGCCAAGAGCCCTGCTGGGGGCAGATCAAAGGTAAGCCAGGAGCGACTCTTCACAAACAAGAGACACAAACAAGAGGAGAGCCAGGGCCAGGCTGGCAGCATCGCCATGGGCCACCGGAAGGCCTGGGCAGGCCCTCTACCCAGTCTCAGCTGGATGCACATCTCTGCACTTTGGTTTCTCCTTCTGCAAGGACAATAATACCACACCCCCCAGCCCTCCTCAGACGCGCACAGGCTGTGGGGAGAACGCAGGGGGTAACCGTCACAAAGGCCCAGCCTGATGCCAGGACCCCGGGAGCACCAGGCAGGGATGCTGCCAGCTCTGCACACTCATACCCAGGCCTGCAGAAATGTAGACGTCACTCACATGTTCTCTTTCCTCAGTTTTCAAGAACGGCCTCACTGCGTGGGCCCAGAGGTTCAGGATGCTGTCTGTGGACGCTCAGGACTCTGGACTGTCTTGGGGGCAGAAGAGAGAGGCGAGGGGGAGTCGCAAAGGGTCTGGATAAACTGACTTTATGGAGCTCTCAACACTGGAAAGCGGATACTCCATTCTGTCCCTCATGACATGGGAGGCTAACACCCAGGAAAGTCAGGATGAACCTCCTGGGACCAGCTAGAATATTCCATGGCCACAGCTACGGTCCCTGGCAAGATGGTGCACTTGGAAGCTACAAGAGCCAGGGCTCCTAAGGAGATCCTGAAGAACTTAGTTTGGCCTAGGGCCTTTTAGACCCTAAAGTTGGTGACAATCTGAATGGCGTCAGGCAGAGAAGTGACAAAGTGTGTCAGGGAGGCAGCCAGCTGTCACCCTGCTACTGGCGAGGGGGAGGCCACAGCCTGGGCCTGGTGAACCTCTGCCTGAGGGGAAGGTGGGGCTGTGGTGGCTGGACATGCACCCTGACACTGGCCACCAGGCAGGAGGCTCTCCGCCGGCCTGGATTTGGAGGGTGACCAACACTTGAGGAACATCTTCCCCCTTAGCTTTTCTCAGTCAAGCTCTCTTCAGCCCAGCTTGGAGGACACCAGGGACTTGCTCGTGATCCCAGCGCGGGCGCCTGGCGGAAGCCAGGCAGGCCTAGCCCATGATGGCAGGGTCCTCTGGGGTCTGGGGGACTCTCACCCTTGGATCCCCGTTTCTGTGCCTGCACACATCCCCACACTCCCCTTTCCCTCGCCCCTCCTCTCAGACCTCGGGCTTCCCTGCATGTCCCCGTGCTGGCCCTACGGACACGGGGAAGTGGGGGCGCCACCGCTCCGCCTTCCATCTCCGCCCTCAGCGACGTCTTCCCGACCAGCCTCAGGCCCCCTTTCCGGATGCCGCCCTCGGCTTTCCAGAGCCCTGGGGGGGCTTGGTGACCGGGGCTGTTTTGCCAGGGGCGCCCCTCCCGCTGACCCGGGGGCTGTACTGGGGGTGCGGGAACGCAGGTGGCGGGGACCCGGACCCCTCTCCGGTCGGGCAGGGCGGCGGGGATCCGGACCCCTCTCTGGGCGGGCGGGGGCGTGGACCCCTCTCCGGCGGACAGGGCGGCGGGGTCCGGGACCCCTCTCCGGGCGGGCGGGGCGGCGGGGGCGGGGACCCCTCTCCGGGCGGGCGGGGCGGCGGGGGTGGGGACCCTTCTCCGGGCGGAGGGGCCGGCGGGGGCGGGGACCCCTCTCCCGGCCGACGGGGCGGCGGAGGCGGGGACACTTCTCCGGGCGGGGCGGCGGGGTCCGGGACCCCTCTCCGGGCGGGCGGGGCGGCGGGGGCGGGGACCCCTCTCCCGGCCGACGGGGCGGCGGGGACCGGGACCCCTCTCCAGGCGGGCAGAGCGGCAGGGCGGGCGGCCGCGAGGGGGCGCCCTGCACCACCCTTTGCCTTCGCGGCGCCCTGGGAGCTGGAACCTCCGAGAAGGGCTGGGGGTGCAAAGAAACGGAGAGGCCCAGGGGCTGGGGCTGGGTGCGATCAGAAGGGGGGCAGGAAGGAGGCGCTGAAGAGGACAGGAGAGACGTGTCCAGAGGGGACGCGGGAAGGGACGTGCGGGCAGAGTGGCGGCGGGGAGCCTACTCGGGGCTTCTCCGCGGCCTGGCCGTCCGCCGCCTCCTGCCCCTCCGAGCGGCCCGTGGAGGGGTCCGGCCGGCAGCCACGCTGGCGTCAGCCGCTGGCACCGCCACCGCCAGGCCCGCGGCTCCAGGCAACCCAGGACGCCACGGGGGCGTGCTGGCGGGTGCGGGCGTCCGGGACGGGACGTGCCTCCCCCGCAGTCCACGTCCCGCAGGCCCATGCGCACCCCGCACACAGCACCCCGACGCGCGCTCGCGCAGGCCCAGGCGCGCTCCCGGAGGCCCGGCTCCCCTGGGGCCGCGTGCTAGGAACGTGACTCAGCGCCTTCGCCACCGGGGGTTGGGACTGCAGCTAGGACGGCCCAGCCCTTCCTCGGCCACATGTGCCCCTCTCCAGCCAGGGGCGGGGGCTTTTCCGGGGTTGGAGGTCGGGGCAGGTTCATTCATTTGTTGGGGAACTCAGCAGACAGGCAAGCACAGGGAGAGGGAGAAGGGCTAAGGTTGCAGACAAGGAGAGTCCTCTTGCAGGCATTAGGGGATTTGGGGTGCACTGCAGGCCACAGGAGGGACAAAGGGCTGTGGGCCCAGGTTGGGAGGAAACAGCCACAGCCATGTGGGCACATCAGGAAGGCCTTTGGAAGCAGGGGATGTAGGGAAAGGGACAAGGGTGTCCTGAGAGCTGAGTTTGGCGGGAGTGGAGGGAGGGCGGCCTTGGGAACCAGACATCAGCTAAGGTCGAACTGTATTTGGTGAGGAGCCTCAAGGGGTGGGCCGTGGGGCACGGGTTGCCTGGGGGCCGCAAGTGAAGAGACCAACGCAATGGCATGGGCAATAACTAGAAAAGACTTGGGCTACTGGCTGGGGGTGGCGCGACACAGAGGAGTCTTGCCCTGGGTAGGCCGAGAGCCAAGTTTCCACCTGTGCCCCATGCTGAGGACTGATGGATCCCACCACTGCGGTGGGAAACCAGGAGGCCTCATTCCCTGACTTTCTAGCTGCCCTGAGGCAGGGGACTGACTGAGTTGACCCTGGAGGGAGTCTCAGTGCACTTCTGAGACTCACTCATTCTTGCTCTGCGCGTTTGTGTGTCTTCCACACCACCAAAGTCCCACCCCACCCCGTCTGCCTGAGATTTGTTGAATGAATGAATGAGCAGAGATGGGCCAGAGACAGGTGTAGGCAGTTCTCTGTGCTGCACTACCTGGCAGGACGCCACACACAATTAGATCTACAATAGAGGCTTTTTACTAAGGCCAGGGCTGGGCTGGGAGGTTAGGCCTGGGGTCCCCGAGGGCAGGCAGGACAGGCCTGGGCTGCCATGCCTCTGGTCTCCCACTGTTTACCCAGCTGAAAACTCTGCCTTTTGGATCTAGCTCTGCTGATAAGTCACTATGAGAAGTGGGGTGTGTCCTGCCACCTCCCATCCATTCTGCCATGCTCTATTGAGCACAAACTGTGTGTCATACCTGACTCCCGCCAGGTGCCGCAGAAAACTGGGCACTGCCTCTGCCCTCCTGGAGCTCCTCATCCAACAGGGGAGGCACACGCTGTCGACGTAGTTCGTGGAGAGTGGCAGACGTCCAGATGGGTCCCTCAGCCAGCAGCGCCCAGGAGAAGCCAGCCTCATCTGTAGGTGACACCAGAAGGCTCTTAAGGCCTCATGCAGACTAAAGGTCCTTACTTATGTGACTGAGGACTGCTCTGGCTACTCCTGCCTCCTACAAAGAGGGCAAACTCCTGGGCTCCAGTGATCCTCCTGCCTCAGTCTTCTGAGTAGCTGGGACTACAGGTGTGAGCCACCACGGCCAGTTCATTTTTTTAATTTTTTGTAGAGACAGGATCTTACTACGTTGCCCAGGCTGGTGTCAAACTCCTGGCCTCGAGAGATCTTCCTGCCTTAGCCTCCCAAAGTGCTGGGATTATAGGGATGAGCCACTGCACCTGGCCAATGCTTCAATTTTAAATATGAATTTACAGCCAGGATGACTAGACACTGGAGGAAAGTATTCAATCTGAAAGTGAGAAACCCAAAACAAATAGAAAAAAAAGAGCCTATAGGAAAAAGACACAATGTAGGAATCAGAAGAAAACTTAAAACAACCACCACCACAATATCTTCAGGAAGATAAAAAGATATGGGAGCCATGAATCAAGAACAGGATGTTGTATAATAGGGGAAAAATCAGAACACTAAAATAGCTCTTGGAAATTAAAATAGAGTAGCTGAAATACAAAATTGCAGTAGCAGGGTTAGAAGATAAAGCAGAGATAATTTCCCAAAAAGCAAAACAAAAAGGTAAAGTGATAGAAAACAGGAGAGAAAAGACAATACAATCTAAGGCTTACCATCTGAAAATAGCAGTCTAAGAGAAAACAAAGGGAAAGAAATTATTAAAGAAACCATTTAAGACATTTTCTCAGATTAAAAGTTCCCACTGAAAGCCCATTACAGAAAAAAAAAAAAAAAAAAGGCCCATACTGAGGGCCATTGTTGTGGACTTTCAGCATATCAAGGATAAAGCAAAGATCCTACACATGTCCAGAAAGAGGGAAACAAATCAAATACAAAGGGTTAAGAATCAGAAACTTCAAGGCAGCAGCACTGAATACTAAACAACAATGCTGTCAAGTTTCTGAGGGAAATTCCAACCTGTGATTTTTATAACCAGCCCAACTAGCAATCCAATGTGAGAGTTTGCAGTAAATGTGCTTAGACATTCAAGATATCAAAGAGTGCACCTCCTGTGAACTCTTTCAAGAAGTTGCAAGGAATAAAACATCCAACAGGAAGAGATGAAACCTAGGAAACAGGCAGTCCAGTGTAGGATAGAGGTAAGGAGAAGTCCCAGGGTAAGCCTGATTGTAGCTGGCCCAGCCTGAGTGGGAAGACGGTTCCCAGGAGGGAGGCTTATAGAATAAAAAGCAAAACTGAGATTGTCTGTTGCACTTGGAATTTAATATTGGTAGTAATACTTATATGCTTAAATGTGTAAAACATCTCTGGAAGAGCACACGAGAAACTAGTAACAGTGGTTGCCTCAGAGGAGGGGAGCTGGGTGGCTGGAGGCAGGACAGAGAAGGGACACTTGCTTTTCACTTTTCACTGATGTCCCTTTGTACCCCTTTCAATTTGTTACATGTATATTTATGGATTATTGAAAAAAACATTAATAGAAAAGAGAATAGTATTGATAAGGATGTGTAAGACTTTTTGGAACATTTTTTTTTTTTTTTTTTTGAGACAGAGTCTCGCTTTGTTGTCCAGGCTAGAGTGAGTGCCGTGGCGTCAGCCTAGCTCACAGCAACCTCAAACTCCTGGGCTCCAGTGATCCTTCTGCCTCAGCCTCCTGAGTAGCTGGGACTACAGGCATGCGCCACTATGCCCGGCTAATTTTTTATATATATATCAGTTGGCCAATTAATTTCTTTCTATTTATAGTAGAGACGGGGTCTCGCTCTTGCTCAGGCTGGTTTTGAACTCCTGACCTTGAGCAATCCGCCCGCCTCGGCCTCCCAAGAGCTAGGATTACAGGCGTGAGCCACAGCGCCCGGCTTTTTTGGAACATTTGTGAAGAACTAGTTAAAAGAACATAGAAAACTAAAAAAAATGAGAAGAAAGGCAATTATGAACTCTTGCTTCTTACATGAAAGGACATACTAGAGCATCCTTCTTGGTTCAACGGTGACAATATGTTGTGACAGTCTCATGATCTCTGCTATTTAACCAAAAATCTAACCCATTAGGAGGCTGGAGGAGAGAAGCAAGCTATATGCTCACCTTCTACGTGGCAGAAGTCAATGGATAAAACGACCAGAGCAGTTGCAGACACAGCACTGGGGGATTTTCTGAATGGCTGGAAGAACTGAGAGTGGTTTTGGTTAGTTCTGGGAAAGACAAAGCAGCGTTTGTTTGTTTACTTTTAACATATTAAGGCTTTTTAAGATCAATATTTTGGCCAGAGGTGGTGACTCACACGTGTGTAATCCCAGCACTTTGGGAGGCCAGGCAGGAGGATTGCTTGAGGCCAGGAGTTCAAGACCAGTCTAGGCAACATAGCGAGACCCTCTGTCTATTAAAAAAAAGAAGAAAAAAAGATTGATATTTAATCCAAATATGAGTACCATTATGATTTTTTAAATTTCATTTAAGAAGAAAGAAGAGGCCGAACGTGGTGGCTCACACCTGTAATCCTAGCACTCTGGGAGGCCGAGGAGGGAGGGTCACTCAAGGTCAGGAGTTCGAAATCAGCCTGAGCAAGAGTGAGACCCTGTCTCTACTAAAAATAGAAAGAAATGAATTGGCCAACTAAAAATACATAGAAAAAATTAGCCGGGCATGGTGCCTCATGCCTATAGTCCCAGCTACTCGGGAGGCTGAGGCAGAAGGATTGGTTGAGCCCAGAAGTTTGAGATTGCTGTGAGCTAGGCTGATGCCATGGCACTCTAACCCCGGCAACAGAGTGAGACTCTGTCTCAAAAAAAAAAAGAAAGAAGAAAGGCCACTGGCTATTAGGTGGAGAGCACACCAAGACCACAGAGACGGGTTTGCTCCTCTGTAAACTGAGGGTATCTGGCGCTCTCAGGTCTGTGCCATAGGGAAACGGGTGTCCCAGCAGCTCCTTCTCCTCCTCCTCTCCTACTACCCACTCCCACCCCCACCCTTCCTCACCCCCCCACTCTACCGTGCACCCGATTTTCTCCCAAACTCTTCCTTCGGATAACAGCTCCCTGGGCCGGGGAAGTGGAGCCTTGAGCTCAAGTGTTGGGTGGGGGCCCGGGGTGGGGAGCACCCCCTTTGTGACCCACCTCTGCCTGGGCCCAGGAGGGGAGAGTCTGGCTGATTCTCCTCCCCTGCTTGGATTCCTTCTGGGGCGAGACGCTCCGATCTCCCGCTCCTTCCAGGGAAGCCCGCATGTGGGTGAGATGCGAGTCCTGGCCCTCTGTGGGGTCCACCCGCCCACGCCTCCTGTACCCCAGTCCCTCCCCTACCCCACCTGGCCTGGTGGGACAGCACTGGCTCCCAGCCTAGCTGTCCAGTCAGTCCCCCACCAGGCCAGGATTAATCTTTAGCCAAATACCCTGCCCTGGGGCTCAGACTCCTCCCGGGTGTCCACCCTCAGGACCCTGGGCCGGTGGCCTGGGCAGCCAAGTGGGCCCGGGCAGGTTACAGGAGTGTCCAGCTTGGCGGCTCTGGGGCGCAGTCCTGGTGCACAGTGCGGTGGGGCCAGGAGAAGACAGCTGTGCTGGGCATAGCTATGTCCTCGTGACCTTGTGGCTGGGGTGCAAACAGGCAGAAGGCCCATTTCCAACCCTGTGTGTTGGGGGGTAATAAAAGAGGTGGGGGCCTTGAATGCCCTCACCAGCCCTCCTCTTGCCCTCTGGCTCCTCACTCCCAGGACTGGCAGTGACCGCCCCAGGGGAATTGGGGATGGGGGAGGCAGTGAGAGTGGAGAAGGCCTCCCTCTGCCATCCCCAATCCCTCTCTCCCTCCCTCCCCACCCCACATCGGGGTCATGGCACTCAAGGGCGCACTGCCTCACCCACAGGGGAGGCACCTGAGGCACCAAATCCACAGCATCATAAATGGGCCTGTCACTTGTTTCCAGAACAGGGCAGCATGGGGTTTTCCTCAAAGTTCTCCTGGGGCCTGGAAGGCCCTCCCCCAACCTCTGCCCGTCCTGGGGTCAAACCGCTGCCCCTGGGGCCTTCAGGACTGTCCCCAGCCTGGAAATGGGAAAACCCCTTGGTGCTGACTGTCTGGAGTTTTCTGCCCAGGCTGCTTTGTTCCTTTTCTACCTTTTATTGATTTGCCAGCACTTTCATTCATTCACTCATCCATCATTCATTCTAGAAATGCTTAACAAGTTGGGCACTGCGTTTGGGGCTTCAAATGTAGGAGGGCGCAGGGCAGACAGGTTATGAGGCTTATGATGAGGGGCCTTGGGTCCCAATTCATACCTTCCCCCTCACCCCTGCCCGACTCCTGGCAAAGTTCACTTTAAGGACACTGAGGAAACTCTGATGCTGGGTGGGCATGTGGACAGGGCTTGGTGCCCACAGTTAGGCAGCCTGGGGCAGAGCTGGATGAGGGGAGGAACGGGAGGGTGGCCTCAGCCTTAGCTTAATTCCCTGGGCAAACAGCAGGCTGGGCGGGCTCTGCAATTCTGCTTCAAAGGGCCGTGGGGGGGCATGGGCAGGGCCGCTGAGTGGGGGTGTGAACTGGCACGTCCTTGTCCTTTCCAGTTCCTGGAACTTTGCTTTCCTGGGCACTGGGAGCTGCTTCCGTCCAGGGGGAAAGAGGGCCTGGGGCTCAGACCCCAGCCTCCCATCCTGCCCTCACCCCAGGGGCCGGTGGGGTCTGGGGTGGCCAGTTCAGGATGCTACTGGGAGGCGGGAGGGGCCCGCAGCGGGGCCTTCAGCTCTGTTGTCCCTGTCAGTTAATGTGCCCCCCACCTCTCCTTGCCTGGCCAGCTCAGGGTGGTTGGATTCTGGGGAACAGTGTCCTTCCAGTTGGCCCCTGGCAGCGTCTGCGGCATGCGGGGAAAGTTCAGGCCCGAGCATGCCCGGTGGCTCTGACCTGTCTCACCTGGGAGCGCAGAGTGGGGTGCATACATGTGCCCTGGGCAGGAAGCAACCCCCACCCCACGCTTCTGGGCACCTCATCACCTGCCCCTGGCTAACACCACTAACACCGGTCAGCTGGTCAGCCTGCCCCCAGCGTGGGTGGCCTCACAAAGCTGCCTCCCCTGCCCCAGGTGCCTCCCCTCCCTTGTCACCTGTGTTTTCCTTCTCATCAAACAGGAATGTGTCAGCAGGAGCCGGGCTGCTCTCCCCATTGTTAACAGGGCAGGCTCTTGGGCCCCTCCCCACACCCCTCCTCCAGACAGGCCTGGGCCTGCCCCGGGGCCAGCCCACTGCCCCCTGCTGGGAGTCCACAGTGCACCTGTTACCTTTGGGCCTCAGCCCAGGGGGAACTGCACTTGACTCCTGAGTCCCCACCTTCCCACCCTCCGGCTTGCTCTTCCTCCGCAAGTCCAGTCCAGCTGTGTGGGCTGCAGGGCGGCTCAGCGGGGGGCCTGACAAGTCTGCCCCAGCAGAGCATAAGTGTGGGTTCGAGGGGATCCCTGGGGACCTTCCAGACCTGAGAGTCACTGGGCCCCAGGTGGCCTGTCCATGGAACAGGATGTGCTCTGCGCTGGGAGGGGGGGTCCCCCCAGGTCTGAGCTCCTGCCCTTCCCCCCAGTGGCTGGCTCCCTCCTCTCCCTCCATCTCATTCCTAGCTGGGGATCCGTGGTGGGCGGGAGAATGGGGACAAGGAGGAAGTTAGGGTGGCTCCTTGCTGTGGGTAGGGTCTTCCTCCAACACCTAAGCATGAAGTGGCTTGGAGCTGGTCACCTCAAAAGTGGGGTTTGCAAGTTAGAATTAAAGGAGATGCGGAACCTGCCCAGAGAACTTGAGTCGTGGGCCACAAGCTCAAAAGGGATGGGACAGTGAATGCACCGCGTGGTCCTGCAGGAGGACGGGGCTCAGAGCAGCACCACTGGGGCCGTCTGCAAAATCTGAGTGGGGTCTGTGGATCAGATGGGACTAACAGGCCAATGTTAGTTTTAATGATTGTACTGGCATTTAGAAGTGTCCTTGTTTTCAGGAAATACACACTAAAGTATTAGTGTGACCGGGCATGGGGTTGGCAACTTATTGTCACGTGGTGCAAAACATATTTTGATTGGGATTACACCAAGTCTATAAATAAATAAGAGGTAAATTAACACCTTTTTAAAAAAGGCCACCCTGCTGAGGGGTGGGTTCCAAGGCTCCCACATTCCCCACTCTCCAGCGATGCCTGCTGAAAGAGTGTGTGCAAAGCCTTCTTCAGACCCCCCGCAATTTTGGCTGCACATTGGAAGCATCTGGGGACCTTTAAACATGCTGACACCTGGGTTCTGCCCCAGAGGTTGTGGCCTAATTGGTCCAGGTGCAGCCCTGGCTTCAAGATTTACAGGTGCTCCCGGTGACTGGGTGACTGTCACTGCCAGCCAGGAGCAAACCTCACTCTGCTTCTTGGGCCTCCTGCTCCCGCAGTGGGCAGTTCTGCCTGCCCCTGACACTGCACCTCTTCCCCCACCAGCACGGGCCTGGGGCAGAAGGTGTCACACTCTGCCACCCTCCACATGACAATCCAGGGTGTTCCCACCTTGGGCCAGGCTGGGGGCTGATCCTGGAGGCCAGTGAGAGAGGCTGGAGCCCACCTCTTCCCCCAACACTGGGGTCCACGGAGAGGAGGGGGTGTGGGTGGGGAGAGAGAGGGAGGAGTTGCCTGGTGGGGGAAGTGGAGGCTGGACAGCCCCCTGGGCCCGCATTGTGAAGGGGGTGGGCCCAGTAAGGCCTGCAGTGTGTGTGCCCTTCTGGAATATTTGGAATAATTAGCAAGTGAAAGCAGCAAGTTAGCAGGGGAATGCCAGGTTGGCTGAGAGCCAACCTTGAGGACAAAGAAAGGGGCACTGGGAGAAAGGGGTCCATGGAGGCAGGGCCGGATTGCTTGCTCGGGACAGTGGCCATTTGTGCCCGTGTGTGCGCGCCCACGCTCGCGTACATGTGCACGTGTACATGGAAGCTGCTGGGGTGCCGTGCACCAGGGGCGTGTGTGGGTGGCAGGGGCTGGGTGGGGACGTGGATCCCAGGAAAAACTAGGGTGAGGGGATTGAAAGGTGCTGGCTGTCACCCAGACACGTTTCTTGTGCCTTGGTTTCCCCACCAGGACTCTAGTAGTCTGGTTCCTCACAGAGCGGACCTGCCAGTGTGAGTCAGGGAGAGTCTGAGCACTCCACGCCCACTTCCCTGGCGGCCTTCCTGCTCCCCAAGCCTGCGCTGCGTGGATACATGCCAGAGTGGGACGTGGGGGCCCTGGGGCTGGGGCCCTCTGACCTCACACCCAGTCCCTCCAGGAGAGGACGGAGGGAGGGGGGTGCCCGACACAGGCCCGGCTGGAGATGAGGGACCACAGACTTGGGCAGGCGAGCCTGGGCAGGTCCTCGTTGGCGGGGAGGCATGAGCCTTTGTGAGTCCCTGCACTGGAGCAAGGACTGGGGCCACCCCTCCCTTTGGCTCCTGCTGCCCTGGGCTATGGACACAGGTCTCCCCATTGGGCAGATGGGGGCGCTGGGGCCCAGGCTGCCGGAGGTCTTCCCAGGGCGTGGGAAGTTCATCAGGATCTCTCTGCAAGCCCCCAGTGTCCCCATCATCTTCTCAGCCAATCTCTGCCTCCCGCCAACACTGGCTGGGCCCTCACCTTTTCCCAAAGAAAGTTTGGAGCAGGTCCATTTTCAGATTTTTAAAAATTTTATTTTTAAAAATTTTTTATTGTAAATAACGTTCCATGAAAAAGGTTAAATTGCCCCACGGGGCAGGAGGGTGGATGTGGGACGCCGCCCAGGAGGTCAGGATGGAGCGAGGCACACCCCCCCCACAAGAGCAGGCAGGGGCGCGGGGCTCCCCCCTTCCTGGTCCCAATGGTTCCAGCAAGCTCGGCGCCCCTCCCAGTTAAGCCTTAGCTACAGCTACTCTCACTACATTAGTCTGTCTGTTCCCCGCCTCCCCGCAGCTCGGCTGCCCCCAGCGCCCCAGAACCCCAACTTCCTGCTGCTCTCAGTCTCAAGTTGGGCTCAAAGATTAGGGATTTACATCTGCCCTAGGGATGGGTCCAGGCCAAGACTCCAGAGGCCTTGGGGAAGATTTCCATGCCCCATGCTGCATCCCCCCCATTTCTGTCTCCTTGCTCTGCACCCCCTCTCCCAGCCAGCCTCTGCCTGCCAGGCCCCGGGGAGGCTCTGCCAGGAAAGGCCTCCAGGGGTTAATTTGCTGTCACCTAATTAGCATTTGTTGTACCGGGGAACTTTCTCTGGATAGAGATCTGGGGAAGCAGGAGGGAAGCTGAGGTGCTCTGGGGAAGGGCCTCTCTGTTCCTCCCCAGTCTGGCCGGGCCCTTCCAGGCCTCAGCTCTCAGGGTGCAGGGTCCCAGTTCCTGGGGCAGGGGAGAGGCGGATCAATGAAACACTGTGTGTGCAAGGGAGCTGGCAGGGGAGGCAGCAATTCTGGTCCTGGGCCCCCAGTTCTCAGCCTCCTGGGCTTGAATCTGAGGGCAGCCGGGGCTGGTGGCGGTGTGGCCTCATGGGGCCAGCCTTGGGAGACCTGGCCCAGCCCCTGCCTGGGCGATGGGGTGTCCGTAGGCCTGTACTGGGGGGGCAGTTTTGGGCCCTGACTTGGGCATTGTCCGGAGGTGGGGTGGGGCCTGGCCTCTTACAAGAAGGCGCCCACGCTAGCCCAGTCCTGCAGGTCAGCGGCCAGAGTGGCGTCCCCAGCCTCAAAGAGGGGCTCCGGAGGCAGGCAGCCACTGCCACTCTCGTCCCAGGGGTGCTGCAGGAAGGACGTGGCCAGGAAGGTCTCGTCAAAGTCCAGGCTGTCAGCAGCCTGCTCCACTGGAGGCCCCCAGGTTGTGGGGCAGTCGATGTGGCGGCCGTGGACAGTGAGGTCCACATCCCCATGCGAGGCGGGGCTCAGCGGTGGGCTCAGCTCCAGGCCCTCCAGGGCACCCAGCTCCCCGCCCAGTGTGCCGGCGTCGAAGATGGCCTCCCAGTCAAAGTTGCCTTTGAGGGGTTCCAGCTCGCCCTGCTCCTCCTGGGTCAGCAGCAGGGTGCTGGGGGGCCGAGGGACCTTGGCCACCCGCTTGGGCAGCGGCTGTTTGCGCTTATGCCCCAGCCTGCCCTCGCCCGTGGCCCAGCCCGCCTCCCCAGTGGCCTCCTCAAACTCCCGCAGCAGCTGCTGGGCCTCGGTGTTCACCGTCAGCGGCCGGGCCCAAGGGGCAACGCTCGGCTCCTGGGCGGCCTGGCGGGCGAAGGCCGGGTGGATGTGGACCGGGGGCAGCCCCCGCTTCTTGAAGGCCCCGCTCAGCAGCCGCTCAGCGTACTGGGGGTCAATGCGCCAGAAGCCCCCCTTGCCCGGCTCGTCCTTCTCCCGAGGCACTTTGATGAAGCACTTGTTCAGGGACAGGTTGTGGCGGATGGAATTCTGGCAAAGGGAGAGAGAACAAGAGAGGAAGGAACCTATAGGTCAGTGTGGACCCTGGTGATGAAGTGGCACCTAGCACTGCAGCAGGAGCCCCATCATCTCTCCGGGCGGGGGAGGGGAGGACAGACGTGCTGCTCTGACCAGGCGAGGCTGTGGCTCTGGGACAGCAGCCACAGGGCACCAGGAGCCTGGAGTGCTGTCGAGGGCTTTTGTTCCCTGTTGCCCGGATATGTGCCTGCTCAGTCATCCGAGCTCTGAGCCGCAGGGTGGCACTCAGTGCCACCCCCGTCGCCTGCCCTCCCTTCCTTACCCTGCCACTTGCGGCCTCTGGCCAAAGCCCTGGGCTCCCCCAGGGCCTGGACGGCCACCTCCCTGGCCTGGGCCTGGCTGGCCCTCTCTGTGGAGGGAGTGGGTGGAGGGAGGGGGCTGGGCAGCTGAGGATGGGGTGAGTGTGTGTGTGTGTGTGTGTATCTGCTGTCTTTCCTTGTTTGTTGAGCCAGCTGCTGGCCTGGGCCTTCACCCCCCACGGCCCCCTCCTCCCACCCCGGCTCAGTTGATTATTACCCAGCCAGAAGCATAGCGCTCATTCCTGGGGCCATTTCCAGAAGCCCGAGCTGCACAGGCTTAGGGTAGGGAGGGGGTGGGGGTCTCTGCTTTCTCACAGAGGCTACAAATGGCACTGCCCCAGCGTCAGGGCCATTTGGAATGGCTTGGCACTGTGATCCTATGGCCTGCCCCTCTGGGTGCCCCAGAGAAGAGTCTAGGCATTGCTGGGCTCTCTGCCTCCAACTGCCCTGGTCCTGATGGTTGAAGACTCTCAGGGCAATATCTACCCAGCCTCAAACCCATCGTCATTGTCCATTTGTAGGTGCTTAATCTTGTCCAAACCATGCTGGGGGTAGGGTCTAGGTGCGGGGCTGGGACAGTGGCCCCCAGCAAGCTGGGTGTTTACATGGTGGCCTGGGCCCTTGGCTGCTCTGCACCAGCTTCCCAGGCTTGGAACACAAAGCCAGTGCAGTAGGCAGAGCCCCTGTGGAAAGTACCTGGCTCAGGTTAATTGTCCCCCAAGGGAGGTTGGCTGAGAAGGGGGGGGGTGGAAGCAGGAAACTGGGGAGGAGTTGCTGTTGGGGGGCTGAAATAGCAGCTTTAAGAAGGCCTCATTGCCCCCCACCCCCCACTGGGATACAGCTGGCTTCACACCCCACAGCACCTGCCATGGCCCTCCCCAAGCCAACTGCAAAACGGTGGGATGTAGAGCCTAGCTCCGAGGCCACACTCCAGTGTCCGTTTCTGAGTCTGGCCCTGGTAAAGTGTCTTTGTCAGGGCAGTGTCTAGGAATTCTAGGACTTGGTACAAGAATGTGCCCTCAGTCCACCAGCCTCCCCCAGGGGACTGTGTCCACGCAGTCGAGCCCTGGCCTTTGGCTGGGTCTACTGGATGACTAGCAGGTTCCTTCCCCTTGAACCTCAGTTTGCACCCCTAATGCCCTCTGTCCCTGGACATTCCCCCTCCTCCTTCTCCGGAAGTCAAAGGAGAGGCAGTTCCAAGAACTGGACTCTTTTCGTCCTCCCCTCCGGCGCCCTGACTGCTGCACTGCGCCTAGATGGCCTGCAGATCTGGGATGTGAATCCAGGCTGGGGAGGAAGGGAGTGGGGAGGGAGCGGCCACCGCCCGCACCTCCCCTACCTGCCAGGTGGGATCCGCATGGCGGAAGTAGCAGAAGTTGTCCGTGATCCACTTGTAGATGGCCGACAGGGTGATCTTGGTGGCCTTGCTGGCCTGCATGGCCATGCAGATGAGCGTGGCATACGAGTAGGGAGGCTTCACGTGCGGGTTGGTGGCGTAGTCCACGTCGTCGGGGGGCGGGGCCCGCAGCCCCGGGGGCGCGCTCCGCGACGTGCACGACGACGTGGGCTTGCCTGGCGTGTGCGGCTGCCCCAGGCAGGCGGGGTCGGCCGCCAGGGGGGACCCGGGCGCCACGGAGCCTGGCACCTGGTGGTAGCCGTGCGGGTCGGTGCCCCCCGGAGGCAGGGCGGGGGCCTTGGCGTTGAGAATGGAGAATTCCTGCAGCCACTGCAGGCTGGTCAGGCTGTCATCCAGGGCGTCGGGCTCCTCCAGGCCGCCCTCCGGCCCGGCCTCCTCCGCCGGCCCTGCTCCCGAGAGGCGCAGCCAGCTCTCCGCCATGTCTGCGGGGACTCTCCGAGGGGGCGGGCACCATCCACGGGCTGCGCCGGGGGTGGCCTGCCGTGCTCTCCGGGCCGCCGACTCCCGCAGCTCCAGTTACGCAGCCTCCTGGACGTGCGTTTCCATCTCGCGACCCCGAGGTCGCCTCCTCCAAATGCGTATGTGGTGCCTGCGGGGACCACAGCGGGAGCTGAACACTTACCCCACCCCGAGGGGAGAGGGTGTGTAAGGCGGAACCTCCTCTGAAGCCGTCCCCGCAGCTGGATCTTTTAGTGCCCGCGAAACAGAAGCAATGCCCTGGGGTCCGACCCGCCGGATCCGCCTCCCTCTTCCTTTCCTCTTCGAGGTTTCTTTGGCCAAAGGAGGGAAGAGGGTAGGGGCATACGAGTCTGCCCCTTTCTGTCGAAGAGTAGGAGATGAGGACCCCCTTCCTCCCCGCAACAAATGGAAATGGGGCGGGAAGTCCGGGAGGGCAGAGCGACGGGACGGGGGCGGAGGATGTCGTCTGATTCTTGAAAAGGGGTTTTGGGATGGGGGCGGGAGGGTGTCAAGGGAAAGGAGGGAAACGGAACAGAGTTATGGGGGGCAGGAAGCGAGTTTTCCTCAAACTCCTCAGATGTCGGTCCCCGGGCCCACCCCTTCGTCGGGGACAGATGGGAGAGCGGGCCGGTCCCGACGCCCTCCCTTCCCGTGGCCTGTAGCCCGCCCCCGCCGGCCCCTTACCTGGCTCAGAGAGCAGCCCGAGCCCGAGGAAGGTTCTGGAAGAAGTTCCTCCCACCCCCCGCAGCTCTCTGCCCCCAGCTCGAGGGCCCCCGCTAGCGCCCCTCGTCGCCCCCCCGCCCGACGGCGCTTCTCTGAGCGCCCGCGGCCCCGGGACCGGCATTAAGTAGCCGCTCCAAAGGCTTCTCCTGCTGCCATGGCGACGCTCCGCCCCCATAAACAGCTTCCGGCGCTGCCATTGGCCAGCACGTCTCCAAGGCGACCGCGGGCCCTCGCTACTCTCTCCGGCGGCAACTCTCTTCGAACTCCCTCCTCCTGCCGCCCTCTCCCGCGCCACCCAACCCCCTACCCGCCACCGCGTCCCGGCTCGGCGCATTCCCGCCCTAGGGCCCCGCGCTGGGGTCGGAGAAGCGCGCGGCTCGGCCCGAGGCCTCAGGAACCGCCGTCGGCCCTTCACCTTGGGGAACCGCCACTCTCGCCCCCGCCCGCTTCGCGCCAGGCTGCTCCGAGGCGCTGACCGCTTCTGGACCGAGCCAGGGCTTGGGGACCAAGGCCAGAGCGAGCTCAGGCTCAGGAACTGTGTCCTTGAGGTTTTCTCCCTTCTGCGCTGCGAGTGGCACTTTCTCTTGCTTCTGCGGCCTTTCCCTCTCTCCCGACCCCGAGAGTCGCCTCTGGTGCCCGCAGGCGGGCCTGACTCTCCGATGCCACCTGCCGCTCATGGCCACAGAAGCGGCCACAGATCGCAGACACACCGTGGCGGGGAGGGTAATCCAGGGGTTCGCAGTAAACAGCTCCCTACCATGCGTATCCTGAGTAGGGTTCTGTAAGCTGACTTTCCAGAGGTTTCTGTAGAAGTGCAGTCCTTCCTTTCAGATAGCTGAGGAAGCAGAGCCCGTGGGTAAAACTCATAGGTCATGGACTCGACAAAATTCCCTAACGGGATCATTTGCCCCGTTAATTTCACCAACCTTTAAGTGACAGGGACTAAGGGTCGAGGAGCACTGGAGACTGTGGCCCTCCCTCCTCCCTTCCCCTGGCCTCCCTCCTGTCACCAGCTTTCCTGCTCTTTAATTATTGAGGAGCTGCAGTGTTGGAAGTTCTCCGGTTTAAGGCGGCTGCAGAGGCCGAGGTGGGGGCTGGGCTGCCTGCTCAGCCTCTGCCCAGGAGCTGGATGGAGCACAGGGCTGGGAAGCCTGGTGCCGGGAAGGCCTCGCAGAAAGCCAGGCAATGGCATGTCAACTTCCAGCCAGGAACATACTTTTCCTTACCCCTTGCCTCTCCCACTCCTCCAACTCTAGATCCTCTTGACTAAAAATATTAAAGAGTGCTGGAGAAAGTTGGACAGAAACTTTCACACATAAGCCCACTTTGCAGTTAATAGTTCTCCTTCCCTTGTAAACAGTTTTATTCATTTTTAAGAATCATGCAGCAATCCATAAATATTGCATCCTTGATGTCCCCACTATAGTGTGCGCACGAGTGTACTCCAGGGAGCAAGGGGTACACAGATGGCATAAACACTATACACATGCACACACCAGGTGTGCAGACCCTAAAGCAAAGTGAGCAACCAGAATGCCAACACCAGGTGGGCAGGATCCTAACTCCCCAGGGTGAGAAGGCTTAAAGCATGTGGGGCTGTGCCCAGGAAATGCCCCAGAGCGGGTATAAACTCTGGTGGGAGAGAACTGAGTAGGAGGAAGAAAGACTGTGAGGAGGCCAGGATCACATCACCCAAAGGCTATGGGGGAGCATAGACCTAGTGTGGCACGAAGCAGCCCCAGGCCTTCACAGGTAGTCTGAGCCCTCACGGGAGGAGTCAGGCCCCACCCTCTCTCTGGGTGAACCGACCATGTGACGATGTCTCTAGACAGACTAGGGCGGAAGAGTTGGCAGCTGACCTGCCCTCATCAGGCTGACTGAGCACCAACCCCCCGGGATGGGATATTTCTGCTTGTCAAAGAGCTAAATCAGAACAAAGAGGACAGAGAAAGAGAAGAGGAGGGGGGAGAGAGAGGGAGAGAGAGAGAGAAACCAGGATCAAAGGGCATTTCTAACCTAGGTATGTCTTGGATATGGAACTGAGGCCTTGAGGAATCCTTCTGCCTCTTGGTAGGAGAGGCTGAGCCCTTACTGGGAGGGAGGACACACCCTCCAAGAAGGGGTGAAGATAACAGCTTCCTCTTAGGGGTCCTGGCCACTGTGGCTACTGTTTACCTGAATTTCCTTCATCTAGGCTCCTTCCTCCATCCTCCCAGGTAACACCACACTGCGAATACTACCTGCTGGGGACAGGAGGTGGCTCTGTGTGCTACCACCCCAGAGTAAGGGAAGTTCCCTGTTGCCTTGTGCTTCTGGGGCTCATAATCTAAGGAAATCAGGAAGTGGGGTTATTGCTCAATTTATACTGGCTTAAATCTTAACTATGAAAGGGGCTGTAAGAATGTTGGGGGAAGGAAAGGACATTAGGTGAGGCCTGAACCTGTAGGGTCCACTGTGGTGTTTCAGACTAGGTAGATGACAGGCTCCCCTCCACCAGGGCAGGCCGTGAGCCACAACCGCTAGGCAGCAACAGCCATCATTCATCTCACTCCTGGCCTCTGCAGCTACACAGAAGGTGTAAACGACCCTTTGGGCTCTTTTTGAGGCTATCGGCCTTGGAAATGGTCTTGAAAAGCTTTTCCAGGGTAACAATCCCAAATCCTAAAACAGCTTACCACAATGGGCATAGCCTGTAATGCTCTCCCATATCTCAACCTTACAAATCATTGTTGTTTCTAACTTTGCTTCCAGAATAATCTCATGTCTCACTAAACAACCACCTTTTCCAAAAGCAAGTAGACAGCACAACCTTCCAAGAGCCGTGTGGGATCCATTGATAACACCAGTGTTGAGAAAGGAGTTTAACAGCCACCAACTTAGAGGCTAGCCATGCTGTTTCAGGGTTCTGTTTATGTGCCTTACACGGGGTGGAGGCTGGGACATGAATGGAACGATATCTCTTAATTGCTAATGAGCATGTGGAGGGCTCTATCTCCCCCTTCACTGGTTAGGCTCAGCAGATCTGGAAGACGGGAGTAACACATGAAGGGCGGGGAGGGTCCTGGAGGCAAAGGCCCAGGCTCCAGCCTCCAGACCATGGCTGCTGGCCCCAGGCTGCAGCCTGGACTGAGTCCAGTGCTCTCCACCACTGCCTTTGGGGGTCCCGGGCACCAACTTGAGAATCACTGGTCCATACCTCTCTTAGTCTGTTTCTTCGACCATTAATAAAGGGGCAGAGTTGGGGGAAATAGCAGTAAGAATCCCACCTTCCAGGGCTAGGTGAGGATGAAATACAGCAATACACGACAGCTCCTCACACAGTGCCTGGCACATGGAGGTGGTCAACAAACGTGTTTCTTGAGGTGTCACCTTAGGATGGTGTTCCAGGCCTTCCTGAACGTACCTGACCAGGGAAATGCTCCTTAAGGGTAATCATCTTAACAGGATTCTCAGGTTCAAGGGCTCCTCCCCAAACAGACAGGCACAAGAGGCACAGGAGATGAGCTCTGCTATTAGAAGGAAGAATTTTTTTAACCAACTTTTGGTTGCTACCATTTCTCTTTTCCTTGAGAAAGGAGCTCCTAGCGCTTACGGAGGGAAACTCCATGTATAGTGCAGTATGGCTCTCCCTTGTCCCAGGAACCACCCCCGACCCCAGCCCAAGTGGGGTTTCAAGTTGGTTATGATGTGCCAGAGACCAGAAAATGCCAGATGGATGTTTGTAAGACAGCTGCCAAAACTCCAAGTCTTCTTAGTTTACCCCTTAAGGAGAAAAAAGATGTGTAAGAAACAACTAGCCTGTGGACCTCAGCTCCACCTGAACGTTAACATACAGCGGGAACATTCCAGAGAGTCTCTGCAAAGGGTCTCATGAGCTGCAGTTCATTGAGTGGCTTCAGCCCACAAGGAGAAAGGAAAGGAGGGCTTCCAGTCCCTCTGAGAGGGGAAGGACCATGGTTACAGGAGGCGAGGTTGGGAGGAGTGGGCAGAACTCAACGTCCAGCTTTCGCATGAGTATAAACAGTCTACACGTGTCTCGGTGAGGATGCCCAGGAGGCCTGCAGCCCCGTGAGGATGGAGGGAACGTGAGGGCAAGACGGGAGCCCGGTACAGCGGCTGGGGCTCTCAGACAGCCAAAGGACCCCACACACAGGGCCTATTCTCGGGGTCCTCCAGGCTGCTGGATGACAGGCGCCGGTGCTGGGTGTTCCGACGAGTGACAACGTTGTCATCAGCCTGCCAGGTACCTGGGGAAGAGAAAGTGAAGGTTACAGGAGCTGGACCTTTGGCCATGTCTAGACGATGTCTCCAGCAGGGCGGCCCAGGAAGCTAGCAGGATGCGTGGGACCTGAAACTCTATAAGGGCAGAAGCCACAGCACACGAGGAAAGAATGGGGAGAAGCAGGCGCGACGGTGCAGGGGCTGTGTACTGTCATTGCTGCTGTGGCTCCCGGACAGAGGACACAAAAGCTATTCCTTATTTTGTGAACTTGCCCTAGGCTCCACTTTTGCGCCTTAATTACTGGGGTTTGAAGTGTGCCTGTATGCGATGATGGACACGGACAAGGACACAGAGACAGGGCTTCGCTGAGCTGTTTTTATCAGGGCAGGACGAAGTGCGGGGAGAGGAGAGTAGGTTTGTTCAGGCCCAAAGTGTTAGTGTTTTCTGTGGAAACCAAGGTGGGGCAGGAAGGGGCTGGCCACCCCACATGGAGCCTGGGACAGAATGGCATCCTGCAGGGACAGCACAAGGCTCTAACACCCCTCCCCCACACCCACTGCTCTTCATCTCCCCCTGCACCTGAGCAGCAGGCAGAGGTTTGCTATCAGCTGGTGCCATCAGCCCAGGCGGCACTAGCCCGAGAACCTTGGAGTCCCACAGGTACCAGCACTGAACTCATCCTCCTGCCACAAATCTGCTGCCACCCTGTGTGAGGAGCAGCAGCTGCCCGACCAGAAACCCATTCTCGGTGCTTCTCCCTCCTTTGTGCTCTGTATCCAACCCACCACCACCTCCTGTTTGCACCCTGCCTAGTCATGTGACTAAATCCTTAGTCGCACTGACTGGGGCTTCACTCCCAGTTTACGATAAACTGACTGTGATACTGCGCACATCACTTTACTTTGAGCCTTGGTTTTCTCATCCATTGAATGGGAGAGAAGTACTTGGCTCATGGGCTTGCTGTGAGGACCAAAGGAGATCACAGGAGGGAGCTGGCAGAGCACCTGGCTCTGGGACAGACTGTGCTCCTTCAGGCCACCCTCATCTCTTCCCCACGCCTCCTCCTGCTCTCCAGCGCCCAGCTCCCCCTGCTGAGGGAAGGCAGGGCCTCAGCCACCTCTGCCCTGGGGAGCAAGCCCTGGCTCCCTGGGGTGAGGGAAGGCATTTCCTCCTTTGGTCCCCGTGGGCCTCTGGAACTTTGTCTCCCAGTGTCCTCCCCTCCAAGGCACCTGGGGGCCAGAGGACGCCCTGCGTGCTCCCCACAGCCTGCCCCACACTGCGGAAACTGCTGCATCCTTGAATCCTCCGTTAGACCGTACGCTCCTCCTGGGCAGAGGTGGCGACGTCCTCACTGGTGCACACCGGAGCCTGGCACAGAGCCTGGCCCGTCAGAGGACTCGTTCAGTGGGCAGGGCCGACCAGCTGTAGAGTGCAGTCCTGAGGTTGAGGGAGGCCACTCGCAGGTGTCCAGGGCCTACCTCAGGCCAGTCCAGGACACGAAACCTTTAACGGCACCAGGGGTAACCAGGTCTAAACTGCTTATTTCCCGCTAAGGTGTGACAATCCATCCTAATAGTCTCATAATAGGCTGTGGTGGTGGACGCCAGGGGGAGAGAAATGACTAGAACAGGAAAGTCTGAGGCACCTCTCCCTCACACCCCAACTGGATTTGGGATCTTTACTCCCTGGGGGCACTGGACCCTGGGACATGACTCAAAGGTGCTCTTCCCCTCCTAATGTGGCAAGATGAATATAAGGCAATATTGCCTTTTAAGCTAGGAACCCCAAATAAAATAGGCTGTCCATTCATTTATATAATTTGGTAGATCTCATACCTATTCCTCAATGTTTATGGGGCAGGACTCCGGAACTGCGGCTGTTCAGTAGGAAAGACCAAAAGCAAATGGTAAACAAGAGAGAAGACACACACACACACACACACACACACACACACACACACACACACACACACACACATACAACAGTAGCAGTAACACCACCACCACCACCGCCGCCACCGCCACCACCAGCACGTCATGAAATGCTGGGACTGCGAGGCTGCCCAGAGAGACTTCCTGACTCTGAATTCACAGGGGTCCTTGCTACAAACTCCACCATTCCAGAAGCCTTAGCCAGGGCTGAAAATCGGTTCCTTGTGGAAGAGACTCAACCCTCAAATCTGAAGTCTGTTCCCTCTGGGTTCTTCCTTTTTTTTTTTTTTTTTTAAGCAGAATGTAGTGAGGACAGGGGTTCAATTTCCTCTTTTATTAAGGAGGGGGGCAGAGTCTCACTCTGCTGCCCTGGGTAGGGTGCAATGGCTTCGTCGTAGCTCACTGCAACCTCCAACTCCTGGGCTCAAGTGATCCTCCTGCTTTGGCCTCCCAGAGTGCTAGGATTACAGGATTGAGCCACTGTGCCTGTCCCTCCCTGGCTTCTTGGTACAGTCTGTGATGAGGGGAGATCTGCAGCAAGAATGAAGCCCCCTTTCTCCCTGAAAGGACTCTGAAGGGCCCACAGCAAAGCCCTGCGGCTGCTCTCCCTTCAGCCTCATTTAGACAGTGGTGACTGCAGGCAGTGAGCCTGGCATGCAGGGGAAGCTTCTGCAGCGAGTGCCACCATTTTGTCTGGCTGAATCCAGGACCCTCCGGCCAGAAAATGGAGCTCAGAGATTTAAAATCCTTGGAGGGAGATGGATAAAGGTGCTTTCCATTCAATTCCTGTTTTGAGGACTTAGAAATGGGAGAGTGAAGTGACCTCTAGAGGTAGATATTGGGAGCACATTTGGGGAAGTTTTGCCTCTTTCCTGCCTCTACTAAGCCATTAATTAAATTTAAGGACTAGTAATTCAGTTGTCTTTATAGAGTTTCTCTCCAGGGGAAAGAAAAACTTAATTCGAATTTTTCCTTAGTGTCCACGAAGTGCAAACTTTCCTAGCAGCATCTTGGTCTTGCGTTACAAGGCTCAAAGAGAGGTGGGAACTAAATTTCAGGCCTCTACAAGCATTTTTAGATTTAACTGGATATACCCATTCCTGTGCAATAATACAGTCATTTAAAAATTGTATTTGTATTTCCACTAAAAAGACCCAGATTATTTGCCTTTTTCCATCACGTACACTACTCAGAGCCTCTCACAGAACCATCACTCACTCTGATCACCATCCTGCCACTTGTGTAATTATCCACTGAATTCCTTGGTGTCACCTCTACTTAGAGTGGTCTCACCATTCTAATCTTACCGCTACATTTCCATCCACTGAGCTTTCCCCCTTCCAGAACCCTTCAGAAAAAATTTCAGAACACGCTTCCCCCCTGCAAGTGAAGAACCAGAAATCCCCCCTTGGTCTTGGTGCCCAGGAAGACTCAGAAGCTTCATAGGAGGGGGACTGGAATGACACAGGTGCTGCTAAGCCTCTCACAAGTGTGACTACAGTGGTGAGGATGAGAACTGCCATGGTTCTCAATCCTCGCCACCAGCTGGGTCTCCTGGTAGAGCACATGGAGCAGCCTGTGCTCTCCCTTTGTGGGCTCTGCTTCTCATCGGCCCTCCGTGGAGTGACACCGACTTGAAGAGAGAAACGGACTCAAGCAGAGACCAGGTGCGTGTGCAGCTGTCCCGATGGAGAGAGGAGTGGGGAGCCACGGCAGCCTGTGGGCATCTCCACTGCAGGGTGGAAATCTGAACACAGATTTTGCTCAGTGAGAAGATACGCTTTCCCCTCTCTGGTAAAGGGGGAACCAGAGGTCTTGGGACCTCTAGTGAGGATACAATGGACACTTAACGTGCTTATACCTGAGTCCCTCCCTGTCCCGACAGCTGCCATAGCATTTGATTGCATGTCTGGCCCAAACGTGAACCCAGTATCATCTCAAAACAGCTGGCTCCAGAAATCACCATAATGAATGAACCCCAAGGCTGCTTTCTTCCAATTCCCCTCCCACGGTCCCCTAAGTGGAATAAATACCAACAAGAAGGTTGGCCAGAGGGAGTTAGGAAGAGGAGGAAGTAGAAGGAATAAGCTCAGTTTCTACCAGCACTGTTGGCTAAAATAATTCCCAGCAGCTCCCTCTGCCAAAAACTAGGGGTGAGTTGGGGAGTCCCTTGAGGGAGGCAGAGACCTAGATTTCCCTCCTGGAGCCCAGGGAGAGGATAGCCAGTGTAGAGCTGCCACAGACACAGGGCAGAGCTAGGGCAGAGATACTCTCTTTACCCAACTATTGACCAAGGATGCCAGTCAAAGGCAAATCCTTCCCATCATCCTTGCCACAGAAACATCCCCATTTTTGTTGAACAGAAATTAATATAGTCTCATCTCATGAATATTTTCTTAGAAAATCTTAGTATGTTGAATACAGGACCTTGCCCCTTCTAAAGGAAAACCTTGCTTTCAGCCCTAAGCAAGAGCCTCCCAGGTGTGTGCACGCCCAGCAAGCTTGGTGTCGGGCTAAGCAGAGGCAGGGAGGACAGTGCTGGCACAGAGTGAACATGAACTTTCATACTAAGTCTAGATAACAGAAATGAGCTTAAAAAAATAAACAAATCAGACAGACAGATTTACATTTGACAAAATGACGTGAAACACAAACGGACAGACAGAAGCAAGGTCAGGAGTGGCAAGGCAGGGAGTGATGTGGACCCTGGGCCCAGCAGCTCCAGTCCAGGCCTAAATGGCAGGAGGCTGGCCACATGGTCCATGCTCCCTCCTCCATGCTCAGGCAGGGACAGGGTCTTTCCTAGGCCTGTGCAGGAGAAGCAGGTGAACTGATACTTCTTCCTTTGGCCTCACTGAAGATTAAGAGACCTGGGCAGTATCTTCAGGACAAACTGAAGAGAAAATAACTTAGGAGCCCTTTGAAAGGCTGGAGAAAGTGTCTCCTGAGAACTCCAGCTTCCCCTGCCACAAGCTTGTGTGGGGCCAGAGCGTGCTGGGGCCGTGTCTTGCACAGGCGGATGGAGAGTGGCAACCACCGGAGGTCATGTGGCTCCAACACCTCCAGCCACGTCGCTGAGCGAGTAAAGCACTGGACCCATGATGTGGCTGTTCTGAAGCTGACGTCAATCTTCATTCAGGGAATGTTTAAGAGGATTACAGTCAGTACAGTGTGAAGGACAATCTCTGCAGTGAAACTAGGAGGGGACATTTGACTGAGTCCACTTGGGCAAGACTTGGCTTTTAGAAAAGTGGTTCTTGGAGTCCTTGAATGAGCACATGGAGTAGGAGGAGGTCAGTGCTCAAAGTGTGATTAACATGGCTCCTTTATAAGGAATTCTCCTAGATTCAGTTTAGTATCACGAGAAGGAACAAGAGGCACACTGACAACCTGATCAAATTTAAAGTTGGGACTCCGGGGAGCAGTCACCCTCGACCCCAGACCTCTCCATTGGGATCCAAATCTAGCACGTACAATGCACATGGTAACCCAAAGCTCACTGATCACAGAGCCCTTTCCTCGCCTATAAAATGCTGGCTTTCATATTCCTCTCTGATCCTAACTGAAACACGTTTTTTCTAAGGAGCTATGGCGTCATTTTTAAAGAGCTCAGGCCATCTTTCCAAGACTTTCGTATAGAGGTGGTGTTTTATCTGCTCAAACTTCCTGTTGATAAAAACAAGACCAGGCACCTGATATGGTATCGGCAAGATTGTCATGGCGGGGGTTCAAGATCAGGCCAAATCATAAGGAGAGCAAGTTTTGCTACTTTCTTCCTACCCTAATATTCTCACTCAGAGCAGGGGTTGCTCTCTGCAAAAAAATCAAGGACTCTCCCCAGACCTTCTCACTTCCTTTCAGCAACTGGTCTCCAGCACTTAGCACACCTCGGACTTTTTGGCAAGAACTGCAGGGCAGGAGATGGGTGTATCAGGGTAAGAGCAGGGGTAAGAGCAGAGGGATTGTCTCCCACCAAGTTCATGTTCAGCAGACTGCCACTCACCGGGTAAGCAGACCTCAGAGCACAGCTTATTGTCCAGTGCTTTCACGCTTGCGATGTCAAAGTCATTGTTATTGTCACACTCCATACCTAGAAATGCGCATGTCCTTTGGCCTGTAACGGAGTTAATGCAGTTAGAGAGGGACTGGCTGTGTTTTAATCGCTTTGCTGTCCTTAAAATAAAAGTCTTAAGGATGGAGACAAAAAAAAAAAATCAAATCATATGTTAAAATAAAAAAGACAGTAATTAAGTGGGTAAAGAGTGGACAAAAAAAGGAGTCAAATTGTGTGGGCATGTCTGTGTTCTCAAGCTCTCCTGTTCTGTTTCTCTAACTGGCACCTTTTGATCTGCTGTCCCCTAACAAGTCAGATCACCGAGGACGCTGCAGGACACAGGCTCCACTGAGAACCCCGCAGAGAGCAGCGCTGGGCAGAGGCCAGGCTGGCACCAGCTGGAGAAGGCCAGGGAGGAGTCACCCTGCTCATGCCTGTGTCTGCCTCGGGCGGGTGTGTTTAGGACCACAAGTCTCTGCAAGGTAAGTACATAAAATAACAACTAAAGGTCTTAGGTTCCATAATTTTGCATATCAGTCAGAATGGCCACATTTGCAAAATTATGACTTGATTTCCTTTGAGACCTGAGTTGTTATTTTGAGTAAGTTTTAAGTGACTGACCAGAAATCTACAGACATGTAAGATGGGAAGGGAAAAGTTTTAGAAGTGATTTTGTCAAGTTCTCCTCTTTTTTTCTTGGTGAAAAGGAGAGAAGAAAACATAAATCCACCACGTGGGCTAGGGAACAGCAGGTGACACTCCTGGCCACACGGAACTTTTAGAAGCAAATGTGTTATGGGGGAAACAATCGCAGAGGGTAACTCTGGAGCCTTGAGCACGGAAACCATCGGCCGAGTCCGTGAAACTCCAAACCCTCCGGGCTGGTGCGTGGGAGCTGAGGAGCCCACCCCTGGCGGCCACCTCTCCTCAGGCTCCTTGGCCAGGCGGGAGCCGTCAAGCCCGCATGCACCTCCCAAGCAATGGCCAGCGCTAAAGCAGAAGCAACTTGGATGACGACTGCTGGCACATCTGCGTCCAGGCCGGGCACACGTGTGCTCTGGAGGTGCCCCTGCGGGAGGCGCCTCAGAGCAGCAGAGGAAAGAGTCAGCTGCCAGGAACACGTGTTGTTCCCTGCGCAGGGTGACTCTCCTGCCCCCCTTCTTCCTCCTGCTTCCCTGCTCTGCAGACCACTCCTTCTCTCCTAGCCCGACTGGAAATAAAATTCTTCAGCTGAAGGTATAGCTGAGGCCTGAATACGGTAAAGAAAACCATCATGTAGCCTACAAAACACTGGCGTAAGCTGAGCTGCTAAAGAAACTTGGATCTAGTTCCTTTGCCGTGCCTGCTGGCTCCCAAGAGCCCCCTTTTACAGGAATGTTGACCAATTTCCTCATTAGAGCAAAACCTGACCAGCTGCCAAATGGTCCTTCCTCCCCAGTGAAGACACTGCCACGGCTGCTCAACATCTGAGCCACCGCGGCAGCTCTGAGGGACTCGGGTAGGAACCTGCAGCAGGAGGCTGGCGATGGGACTGCCCAGAAGGCTTCAGAGCCCACTCAAGGTAAACCCAGAGCTACATGTGTCTTCTGCAGCATCCTCACCCTGATGTCCTTGGCTCTGAGTCCCAGAAAGAGCTGGGGAGGTCACTGAGGTCATCAGTAGCCTGCCTGCTTTGCTATGCCATCAAGAAGTCAACCTGTCTCCCAACTGCCACACAACTGGGCAGTGCCACCGACTCATACAGGCACCTCCCTCTCTACCTTTTAAAGAACACCCAGGAAAGAAACATAATAAAAGGGAGCAAAGGACCAGGTCTTTTACCATCTTCTTGTGTGGGCGATCCATCCTCTTCCTCTATAACATCATTTCCCTAGGACAGAAGGAAGGCCCCATGAGTCTATCCAGCAGCAAAATCGGTAAATCGATCGGCTAAAACAGAACTAATCATCTTAATGGTATTGAACTCCAGGGCCTACGTCAATAGCACACATTTCCCACCGTGTTTGACATGCCCAGGAGACAGAGCAGAGGCAGATGGGCAGCCCACAGGGATGAAGTCTGAGCCACGTACCAATATGCAGTCTGTCAGGGACACCCTTGTTAATAACTTAGCTGATATGGTTTCTCTAAGGCCAAGATAAAAGTTATTAAGTAAAAAAGCAAATCTTGAGATCAAAAGACTTTCAGAAATCCCTTAGGGTCCCAAACTCTATCCAGATACTACTTTGAGAGCATCTGGTCCAAGAAAAGTTCTAGAGCCCTTGCTGTGAGCTGGCACTCCCCGACGCTCCACAGATACCGCAGTCAGGGCACTTCTCACATGAACCGCAGTCCTGCCTGCCTGCTGGACGGGGCTCCTGTTTAGGCAAAGTGGGTGGGGTCAGGCAGAAACCTCGTACTCAGCTCTGTCTGGGCCCCAGAGCCAGGGAGCAGCTGGGACACAGTCCCCCTGTGTAAATACTCACTAGATGGATGAAGGATAACACATTCTCAAGGTCCAGGGTCTGACAGGAAAAGTCCCCCCCCTGAACCCACTCCACACCCACCGCACTGAAGCCCGTGCCTCTGCTCACTGGACGTCCACAGGCCAGCGTGCGGCTGCTCTTATCTCTACCCGCTGTCCACCTCTAACCGATCCAGGCCCGCTACCCAGGAAGGCTCCTTCAGCACGGCCTCCACCCTGTCCTAATGGGCATCCCCAGCCAAGGCCAGCGGTTGCTCTGGCTGCCGTCAGGGTTACCTCTGCGTCCTGCTCTCCGGCTGGCAGGCCAGCAAAGTTGCTATCTGGAGACTCTGCTGGCAGCCCCTGCAAAAGAGCAACAGAGTCCAAGGGTGCAGTTGTCACAGACTCTCCTGTCAAGCTTTCAACAACAGCAAACCCAAACCCACGTCTTCTTCAGTACAAAACTGGGGAGGAATAGAAGAGTCCCATCCAAGGGACAGCCTTGTTTTGCACAGGACTCCTTCCAGCACCCTGGCTATGCAGCCCAGCCCGGCAGACCTTGGATGAGGCCACTTTGGTCATGCGCACAAGGCACAGAGAAGCCAGGGCGGTCCCCGTGCCCTTCCCTTACCTCTCCTTCTTCTGAGGGGGCCCGGCTGGCAGCTGGGGGGGAAGGGAGAGCGTCTCCCTCCTCTTCAGTGCCGGGGGCAATGTAGGAGCCGGACATGGAGGAGACGGTGTCGGTGCTGATCTGGGAGGACGCCATGGACATGACAGACTGGGCCAGACTGCTGCTGGCAGGGCCTTTGGAGACAGGGGTGGAGGAAGGAGCCTGGAGGTCAGGCAGAGCTTCTGCACGGTTCCTGGGGAGCAGAGCTCTCGCCCTGCGCTCAGGCAGTGAGAAGTACATCTTGCCCTCCCCTAAAAAAGGTTTTAGGTTTGAGGTTTTCCAAGATTCTCCTCCTTTATATTTTGGAGCTCAGAACTCAACCTCAGGGACCAGGGATTTGCTTTGCCCTGTCATAATGACATAATGACAGGGCTGGGACTAAGAGAACCAGTTCTCCCCTAGCGACAGGCAAGCTCTGTCCCATCCTTCCGCTGTTGTAGGAGCAAGGCCCCTTCCCTCTCAAGCTGGACCTATGTGGTCATGCACCTCAGACACTAGCTTGCTGCACCCAAGTCCATTCCCAGAGGAAATGCCAGGACAGCTGTGGACGTGGTTAAGGGGAAAGGACAGGCAGCCACTCCCTGCTCCCTCATGTACCTTCTGGGGAGGAGATTGTGGATGAGAGGGGCGTCCCCGTGCAAGATGACTGGTCAATAGCTCCCGATGACGACAAGGTGAGATTCTCACTTTCTGGAGTCACACCACATTCCTGGGGGGTGTGGGGGACACAAGGGGACACGTAGTAAGCACAAGCCAACCGTGCTGGAAGAAAGGGGTTAGGGCAGAGGGGTGGTTCTGAGTAGGGATGAGAGGAAAGGGGACACTGGGAGGGACTATGTGGCATGCAGAGGCTGCGGCTTCTCTTCTGTCCTCACTTCTTAGCCCAGGCCTGGAACGACTGTCTCCCAGGGGAGGCACTAAATTCAGTCAGCACCTCCTGCCTGAGGCACAGCATCTGCCGGGGCTGTACAAAGACTGCAGCTCAGGTGACACAGGTCACCCAGCAGCTGTGACATGGGGACACCCCAGGTTTCCCCAGGATTATGATCAGCTTTCCTTCTAAGGGAAAAGAATACAAAACCAGCAGAGGCCTCACTGCCTATGGGAACTCTCCACGTGGACGCCAAGTTAGTTCCAGCTCCATCATCTATTAATAAAACAAACTCTGCCTTGGCTCCTGCCTGCTGCTCCTCCCACGCCCCACCTCTGCTCCCGACCCCTACTGCCAGGCTCCTGGGCACACAGCCTCACCCACCCGGCAGATGCAAAGCTCCATGGCTGTATCTCCATAATCCTCCTCCTTCCCGGAGGCCCTCTTTTAGCTAGTTTAGGCATTCCCTCCTGCCTGGGTTACTGAAGCCATTTGCTAGCTGGCCTGTCTCCTGTCTAGTCCGGGCCACACTGCTCTCAGGGGGCCTCGGGAAGCAGAGCCCCCACTGTGTCCCTGGCCTGCTCCAAGCCCGACTTCCCGCCTGGCCTTGGGTGCACTGTCCCTGCCACCTGGATGTTTCTCTCACTTTTCTCTTCATGTCTAAAAAATTTCAAGATTCAGCTCAAATGCTACTCCTTATAACACTTTTTCTGATTTCCTCCACTTACAATAATCTTGTCCACAGCACTTTATTGCCCTTGTTTTGGGCACACTTCTTTCTATACTTAAAATTCATTCATTCCTCCATTTAACAAAGCAACAGCGACATGCCAGGTATGGCGTTGCTCTTCATGCACCTTTTCTGTCCCAGCTAGACCTGAGCTCCTAAGGGTAGGGACCACTTTATTAGCGTCCTATGCACCGCTGTGCCTAGCTCCTGCCCTATAGTGAGTAATAAACCTCTGTTAAGTAAAGTATGTGAGGGTAGAAAATTCCAGTCTCCTTCCACTCCACACACTGGCGTCCCAGCACCTCCCCCAGGGCTTCCACTCACTGTTTGCAGGCCCGGAGCCTCTCTGCTCACGTGTCTGTACAGCTCGCCCTCTCACCGCCCTCGGTCTCTGCTCCTGCACCAGTTTTTTTTTTTGTTTTTTTCTTTGAGACAGAGTCTCACTCTTTTGCCTGGGCTAGAGTGCTGTGGCGTCAGCCTTGCTCACAGCAACCTCAAACTCCTGGGCTTAGGCGATCCTCCTGCCTTAGTCTCCCAGGTATCTGAGACTACAGGCACGTGCCACTGTGCCCAGCTAATTTTTTTTTTCTATTTTTAGATTTTTTGGCTAATTTCTTTCTATTTATAGTAGAGACGGGGTTTTGTTCTTACTCAGGCTGGTCTCGGACTCCTGAGCTCAAGCAATCCTCCTGCCTCGGGCTCCCAGAGTGCTAGGATTACAGGCGTGAGCCACGGTGCCCAGCCCTGCACCAGTTTTTAAAAATGGCACCCCCACTTCTAGCCTCCACACTCCCTTCCCCTATTCTGCTGCACAGCACCATCCGACACACGTACATTTTTTTACTTATTGTCTTTTGCGTCTACCCCCACCCCTATAGTGAGCATATAAGCTCCACGAGGGCAGGGACTTTCGTAGCTTCCTACTGCTACTATTCTCAGCATATGGAACAGTGCCTGGGAAATAATACAGGCTCCAAACAGTGATGAATAAATGAATCTAAGGAAACCTTTGCCGCTACCTCAGAGGATGTTGCAAAGGTGTTTGGTGAATGAATGGAAGCAGAGGGACCTGGAGAGCCATAAAGGTAGGAGGACAGTTCCTGGAGTCCAACGCCCATGAAAGGAGAGGGACATAAATTACCTCTCCGAGATGCTGGGCTGACGGTCTCTGAGAAAGCTGTGTTTCTGACTCACTGCAGGAACGCTCGTCCTCCTCTTCATGTAACACAGAAGAATTTTGGGAAACGGATCTGTAAAAGTCCAGAGGAAAAAGCAGCTACATCCAATGTCCATTTAAAGAACAGAACTTACCCTGCACTCTTGCTAACCAGACCTCACAGGAAGAGGACAACTGCTGTAAAGAGGAAGCTGAAGGGGAAACCTAGATCCTTTTGGTTTGTTTGTTTGTTTGTTTGTTTTTGAGATGGGGTCTTGCTATGTTGCCCAGGCTGAACTCAAACTCCTGGACTCAAATGATCTTCCTGCTTCAGCCTCCTGAGTGGCTGGCTCTAGAGGCTGGAAGGACTGGAGAGTGGGAAACAGCACGAGGGAGGGGCTGAGACTTCTGCTGGGCGTCAGAAACTCTTCAAGTTTTACCCTTAGCTCCTTCAATGAATTGCTGTGTGAACTTGGGAAAAACCACTGACATTTTTAGGGTCTCAATATTTACATCTGTAAAATACCCTCCTTTATTCCACCACAGAAGCCTTATCATGATTTGTGCCTTGTTGGACTTAAGTGTTTAAGAGGTACGGATCACCAGGTTTCTCAGTCTTTGGACTCCACAATGCTCCCAGGGGCCTGAATGACCCTGTGCAAGTGCTCGATGTCCTCTTCCCTGTACCTTTGTCCCTTTCTCGTGAAAAAAAGAACACATGAGAGGTTTGTCTAAGCCAAATTCTCCTAAGTACCTACATATTATCTTATTTTCATCTCTTAAGGATGGGATAACCTTCTGGCCAAGCAGTCGTGGGAACGGCTCAGAGGGTCTACTCTGCCCTGGGGTCCCAGGATGTGAGTCCAGGGAGGGGTAAGACGGGTGGAAAGTGTCTCATCAAGGATCCTGGGAGTGATGTGGTTGAGTGCTGGCTACTCACTTGGAGAGACTCTTTTTGAGCTTGAGTCCTTGGCTGCTGCAGTCAGACAGGCGGTCAAGTGGGGAGAGCGCCCTGGCAGGGGGCAGGTGGCCATCGCTGCCATACGATGGCAGCATTCCTGAGAGGTGGCCATCTCCAAGCACATGAAGTGGAGGAACTGCTGGGGACGGGGTGAGGGGCCCATTGAGGGCCTCCAGAAGAGACACCACTTCATATCCTGGTGGGATATTCTCTGAGGACTAGGGGAATCAGAGACAGATTAAAAATTAATGAAGTCCTTTTTGTTTTATGGCATGATTATGATCCCGACTCTGCAATGAAAAAGTATTTTCTTTTACATCTGGTCTGGGGGGGTCTGGGAAGAAAAGCTTCTTTGTGATGTTTATGCAATTATGATCAATCTATAAATAATCATTTTATATCCTGCTTATTTCACTGAACATAAGATTCTTCTTTTTTTAAAATTAGAGACAGGGTCTTGCTATGTTGCCCAGGCTGGTCTCAAACTTCTGGCCTCAAGTGATCCTGCTTTGACCTCTCAGCATTCTGGGATTACAGGCGTGAGTCACCGAGCACAACCTATCTTTTTGAAACCATTCCCTTTTCATAGGTTCCATATGTTTCCTAACTATTCTACTAGTGTTGGGTATTTAGTTGTGTCCAACATGTCCTATTGTAAACATGTTTGAAAGAATATCCTTGTATATAAGTCTTATTTCAGATTATTTTCTTGTCATTAAAGTCTTAGACATTAGATTAGGAGGCATAAATGTTTTTAAAGGCTCTTGATATATATATATCAGTTCTGTCTTGTTTTCAATGCCTTTTCTGTTTATACTCAACAAGCAATATAGAATACTCATTTGGATTGTTTCCCTGCCAGCACAAAGAATCTTTAACAAGGAAAGGTGAAAAATGGTATCACATTTTAATTTGCATATCACTGATTTTTAATGTGGCTGAATGTTTAGAAAATGATTAACCAGCTATGTTTCCTCTTTTGAGAATTTTTTGGTTATATTCTTTGCCCATTTATCTACTGTTTTATTCAATATGATCTATGGCAAAGATATTAGTCTATCTTCTGATACATATGTTGTAAATAACTTTTTTTTTTTTAAAGAGACAGTCTTTCAATCTGTTACCCAGGCTGGAGTGCAGTGATGCCATCATAGCTCACTGCAGCCTTGAACTCCTGGGCTTAGATGATCCTCCCGCCTCAGCATCCAGAGTAGCTTGGACTACAGGCCCACACCACCATGCCCAGCTCATTTTTAAATTTTTCATAGAAACAAGGTTTCACTATATTGCCCAGGCTGGTCTTGAACTCCTGGCCTCAAGCAATGCTCCTGCCTTAGACTCTGGAACTGCTGGGATTATAGGTGTGAACCACCATGTCTGGCCTAAGTAGTTTTCTTTAAAAAATAAAAGCAATTTTTTGTTTTCATTTTAATATTGGTCACCTTTTAAGACTTCCGAAGTGTTAAACTTTTTACATAGTAAAATCTAGAGATTCTTTTTTTTTTTGTAGTTTTTCATTGCTTTTAAGCGTAGAGTCCTCGCCTATCTAAAGTCAACTAAATAATCATCTATAACTTATTCTAAATTTTAATGTTTGGTTTGCTGTGCTTTTAATATAGTTAATTAGTTACTCCAGCTGGAATTTATTTGTTATCTGGTAAGGAGTAAAATGCTAAAGTGATTTTCCTTCCTAAATAGCTAACTAATTATCCAAATACCATTCACTGAATAATAATCTCTCCCACTGGTGGTTTAATCTAAAGAACAACAGTATCTGCTATTCTGTAACTGCAAAGCTTTGAGGTTTCACCCTAACACTAACACTTCCACTATGAAACTGGGGTCAATTATTTTGTGTACTCGGCTCCCAGTCATGGAAGCCATGAAATGTAATAAAGGAGAGCAGTTACTTTCTTGAAGGATTCAGATAAAGATAGGAAACTGTACTCAAATAAAAAACAATCATCTGCTTGTTTCTGCTTGGGGGAGTTCGAGGTGGGCCCCACTGGAGTGAAACTGCAGGCAGATGGCTCCGGGAATGGTAAATATTAACTGGACATCATGTTCCCGAGGCAGAAAAGGGAGGTTTTAATGACCTGCATTCAAGTTTCCATTGTAATATTGGCTGGTTTTAACAGAACGTGACTTCAGCCAGCCTACTAAAGACTTCAGCGTGCCAAGGTTTAATTCCCTGCTGCACTGCCACCTAAAGAAGGACAAAAGGTAAAAAGGAGCCAGCAAGGACCCTCCAGATCATTTGCTTCAGAGGGGCTGCGGGTCCAAGCGCAACTTACTGAATGCTCCTCAGAGTCAGATGTCTGGGATGAGATGATCGGGTTAAAGCTGGTTGGGGATAAGGGGCCCAATTTTTTCCTCATGGCTCGGATCTGCAGCAGTGCTCGGAAGGCTATGAGGAGGAAAACAGGCGGTCAGGACATCCTGCTGCAGGATTAAGGATGAACAAGAGCCCAGACAGAACCGCGATCCCTCCCAGCGCTCACATGCTTGCCAGCCCCAGTAGCGGCCGGCACGTGCTTCGGGGTTTTGTAAGTGTCCCCTGTCCTCACTCCCGCCCTCCAGTGCCCCTGCTGCTCTGGGGCTTACGCAGTCGGCAGATGGGGCAGTTGTTGGCCTGGTAGCGCAGGGTGTCTGCGCAGGTGTTACAGAGGCAGAGGTGGCGACAGGGCAGAATCAAGGTGTCCCGGACGTCCGAGAGACACACCACACACTCGGCACTGTTGTCGCTCACTTCGTCCTCAGCCACCTGGCCGGGGAGACAGAAATTTAGCCAAAGACACACAAAGCCCTTCGTGTCCCACACTCTGTTTACCAGGCAGCTTGGCTGAAGAGCTGAGGAGACAATAAGGACGAAATCTATACTGACATTGGACTTTGTAGTTTACCCAGTGTTTTCACCTACTTAGTCTCACTGCTTCTGGGAAGAGTTTTTCTAAAGTTGAGAGGATGGGACTAAGAACTCAAGTTCCTCTTATGAGGCTCAGACCTGGTCCCCTCTGGCAGCGTGAACTGAGGGACCTAGGAGGCCACACGGATACAGGAGAAACGGCAAGGAGAGGACCCTGGTAGGAAACCCAGTTGAACACAGCTCCACAGCACAAGATAAATCCAACCAGCCTATTTCCTCATTTCCAAAGGGATAGCAGCATAATAATCTGAAATGAGGAAAAATATCCTTCTGGGACCTAACTGATTTCAGAGTTTGGCTCATTAAATTCCTAGATCCTGGCTTTATCAGAGGATTTCTCTCTCTGCCTCCTGGGAAGAGTACATTCAGAATTTTGGATAAAACTTGCCTTAGAATCTTGTGTGTTGTACTTGTTTTCAATTCCGTAGATCTCCTGAAGGAGGTAGCTGACCCCATCTACCTGAACAGCAAACAGAAAAGTTCAAGGACAGCCTGACTCTACTGAGAGACAGGAGCAGGACCCCCCACCCCCGACTCCTTTGGTAACCAAGGACTACTGATTCACAATGAAAAAAATCAAAGGCCTAGACAAGTAAAGGATGCTTTTATTTACTTATGTTTTTTCTTTGAGAGGGGAAAGAAAATCAAATGTTTAATTCACCCACCATGTTATACAATAGGGAACATAAACTTTCACAAATGCAACAATAATACTTGTACTGCACCTTCTGGGTGCAGTATTCTGGGCAGTTAAAGGCATAGACTAGAAAAAGGATGGAAGAATATGTATCAAAACATAAGTATCAGCTATGTAATAAAATTTAAGTTCAGCCATTATAGAAATAAAGGAATGGAAAAAAAAAAACAAATAAAGAGAAGAAGAAATGGGCAAGGAAAGGGGGAGAATTGTGGACGTAAAGGGAGACAGCAAGACCTTGACGGAGAGGCTGATCGTGTGCACCCCGTGAAGCCACTCCATCCCCAACGTGCAGCAAAATTGCCCCTCTTGGCCCTGTTCCTTAAAACCCCAAGTGCCAAAGCCCATCCCACTCCCACTAGCCTGAGCCACGTCAGGGCTTAAGGTGGCCCTGCCCTTGTTTCCTTTTAGGAGCCCACTCCTCTCTTCTGCCTCGCCTCTGTTCCCAGCGATCCTTTCTGTCTCTGATTTTATATCCCACTCTCCAGTTTGACAGTCTATTGCTAATGCCAATCTAGCAACAGAAAAATAGATAAAACATTTTCTTTTAGCTACACTAGGCTCTCCATCCTACCCAGGCCTTCTGGAGAACTAGTCATCCCCCATGAGGCAACTCACCAAGGCCTGGCCTGCCCAGGTAGTACCCTGGGCTCAGGATCTGTTTCCTCCTCTGCTTCTCTTAAAACTTGTTTTCACCTAGTGATTATATTGGAAAGGACATTATCGACTAATTTATACTAAGATATTAATGACTACTAGTGACCTCATTAAAAGAGGGGTGAGTACTAAACCCAAAAGAATGAATAATGTAAATTTGCAGATATTTATCACCCATCTAGAAGGGGGGCCTTTCTTTGCATTTCAACAAAAGCCAACCCTGCCTCCCACCCAATTACTCCACACCCTCCATGAGATGAATTACCCCTCACCCACCCTCTCTTGCCACTGCCACTGGCCCCACTCTTTCTGATATTTCTTTCTGTCTCTGTAAGAGTGAAAAGAAAACTGCTGGCACATGGCGGGGGTTGGAACTTCTAGCAGACATACACATAAGGTGCTGATCATTCTGGAAGGGGGAGGATGGCCAGCAAATCTGAATTTTCACATCATTTTAGAAAAGGAATGGTGCAAAAATTAAGCCAAGGGCTCTAATTACCCTGAGTTGGACCTCAATACTTTATCCTTTTGCTTGAAATGTTTCTTGGCCTGGCATTTTAAATAAAAAGAGTTCTCCCTAAACCCAATGTCAGAAGCTAAATCTTATCCTTTCACTTCACAAGTCCTTTGCTCAAATAACAGCTGCCTCAACACCAACAATGCTGGAAGAATAGACGCCAAAAATCAGTACTCCTTTCAGCCACCCACGTAGTTTGTAATAGTTTCTAACACTCAAAAGCATTCCCTTTTTTCTTTTCTTCTTTGTTTTTAAAAAAAGAAAGGGGCAGAGGAAAAGAAGAGATTTAGCAAAAGAGTTTTTAAAAAAGAAGAAAAAGAAGAGGGAGTGAGAGAGAGAGAGAGGGAGAGAGAAAGAGGAAGGGGAAGGGAGGCGAAGGAAAGGGAGGAGAGAAGGAAGGAGAGCAGGAAGGAGGGAGGAAGGAAGACACTAACAGTCTAACAGTTTGCAGTCCTCAAATACTTACTACTTGTTTCTGTTTGAGGGGCTTGACACAGAAAGTTCCGTCTGTGTGCTAGAATGAAAATACAATAGCTATGACAAGGAAGGAGGGTAATAAAGTACCAAGTATCCTTTTGTTACTTCCCTCAATTACAGCAGTCTCCCCCAGCTACAGTCTGGCTTCCCACAGTTTCAGTTACCCACAGTCCAAAAATATTGCATACAATAAGATATTTGAAGACAGAGAGAGAGTCTACATTCCCATAACTTTTATTATAGTATATTGTTATAATTGTTCTAGTTTATTATTATTGTTGTTAATCTCTTACTGTGCCTAATTTATAAATTAAACTTTATCATAGGTGTGCATGTAGTATAGGAAAAACCATAGTCTACACAGAGTTACACACTATCCACTGGGGTCTTGGAACATATTCCCCACGGATAAGGGGGACTACAGTCTACTGTTTTTAGATTACCACAGCGTGGAACTAAAGAATTCTAATTTTTACAATTATCAAGTTATCCAGTCCGACTCTTTCATTTTAAGGAGAAGAGACCAAGGCCTAAGCTGTCAAAGGTCATGCAGCAAGTTGGTGGCAGAGCTGGACTGAGACCCAAGCGTAGCCCCCAGTGTGACTGTGATGCTCTTTCAACCCCACCCCAGCCGCTCAGGCCAGCCCATTCTGCTGAGCTCAGGCAGCCAGCAAGCCCTGGTCACGTGTGTCCCCACGTGAATGAAAGCACTAAACATGACAAAGCAAGGCCCTCTAAGGTTACTTACCTTTTCAAAAGTACCCAGCAGCACATGGCAATGGCCAAAATATTCTGAAAGAGACAAAGGCACACGGATGAAGAAAGCCAAACAACACACCTCCTGCCTTCCCCCGGCCCCTGCGATCTGGCAAACCAAACGTGCCCGACTGTCCCCAGAAGGGGCATGTTGTATAACCCACACTCTTCACATCGCCCAAGGAGCTTGAGATCACAGACGGGAGAGGACGCAGAAACTGCCCGACTGACCCACAAAGAAGGCGTGCTGTCCTGCGGTCACAGCTGCTGCCAGGGCTGTGCCACAAAAGGGCAGCGTGCACGGCTAAAGCAGACAAAATCTCCCTTACCATCTCCTTCATCCACCACGGCGTGCACCACTAGAGGGTAAACCTCTCGGTCCAGATCAAAGCCAAGCTAAAGGGGAAGAAAAGGAAAATAAAGAGGACTTCATCATACATTCAGATGGTACAGTTACCCGGGGAAAGGAAGTATGTCAAGGAGCACTGATCTTAGCTCTGCTCCTCGTTCACCGACCCAGGTCTGTTTAATTGAAGCCCATAAGCTTCTTTTAAAAAACCTCATAGATAGGCCGGGCGCGGTGGCTCACGCTTGTAATCCTAGCACTCTGGGAGGCCGAGGTGGGCGGATTGCTCAAGGTCAGGAGTTCAAAACCAGCCTGAGCGAGACCCCATCTCTACTATAAAAATAGAAAGAAATTAATTGGCCAACTAATATATATATATATATATATATAAAAATTAGCCGGGCATGGTGGCACATGCCTGTAGTCCCAGTGACTCAGGAGGCTGAGGCAGAAGGATTGCTTGAGCCCAGGAGTTTGAGGTTGCTGTGAGATAGGCTGATGCCATGGCATTCACTCTAGCCTAGGCAAGAAAGTGAGACTCTGTCTCAAAAAAAAAAACAAAAAACAAAAAAAAACCTCTTAGATGTAAAGACCTCTAACCTTCAGGGTTTTTTATTTGAGCATGGCTGTCTCAAAGTATTCTAGGCTATTGGCTTATTTTGGAATAGAAAAATTAAAAGTAGGTATATCGAGGACGTAAAATAAGCAGAACTGTCAAAGATACGACAAGGTTACAAGGCTGAAAGGCGAGCATGGCCTTTAGGCATCTGGGCAGCCCCTTTGCTGCCAGCCCAGGTCCTAACTAGCTCCCTGGCCCTCCGGAGTCTATGTGAGGAGCCCTCACCAGAGGTCGCTCACCTCCTCCTCTGCCCATTCCGAGGGGTCCACGGTATGGGAGGGCAGGCAGAACTGCTGACACACCCCTCGCTTGTAGTGCACAGTCTCCGACTGAAGGCTGTTGTCTTTTGGAATGTAGCTATTGATACAAGAGGGAGGCAAAACAAAAGTTAGTATCTAGCCCAGGCGGATCTGACAATTTCCTCTGTCTCATGCCTGTTCTCAGTTATCAACAAACAGGCTCTACTATGGAGAAGAAAAGCCCCCTTTGTAATCTGTTTCCTTCACACTTGCTTGGTAATGTTATTAAATTTACCTATACAACGCACACATCCACAGAAAGGTAGCTTGATTAATTTTTAACAGCATCTTAATAAGGACCTGAAGGGCTATCCTGCCATCTGCCACTATTCTAAGGAGGGGACAATTTGAAGAGAAAAGGTGACAGAGTAGAGTTTAGTATAAGAAAATCTAAATTCAGGAACCAGCTCTCACTTGGTTGCAGAAAATGAACGTTTCCCTCCCTAGGTGAGCATATAAGACATAGACCCTCCCTGTCTGGGAAGGAAGTGTTCTTACCTGGCAATACCATTCTGGAACTCTTCGGTGGCCTGATAATAGAGGGTGATGGCTACCCGAGCATCCGTGTCAAAGGTGAATTCAACATTGTAGTGGACTCTGGCTTTGCCGGCCTCTTCCCCAGGGCTCTTCACTTCCTCGGCGCATCTACAAAACCACAAAAGACTCAGCATTTGGGGAGTAGCATATCAATATTTTAAAATTTATCTTTTTTGGCCGGGCGCAGTGGCTCATGCCTGTAATCCTAGCATTCTAGGAGGCCAAGGTGGGTGGATTGCTCGAGGTCAGGAGTTCAAAACCAGCCTGAGCAAGAGCGAGACCCCGTCTCTACTACAAATAGAAAGAAATTAATTGGCCAACTAATATATATATAAAAAAAAAAAAATTAGCCGGGCATGGTGGCGCATGCCTGTAGTCCCAGCTACTTGGGAGCCTGAGGCAGGAGGATTGCTTGAGTCCAGGAGATTGAGGTTGCTGTGAGCTAGGCTGACGCCACGGCACTCACTCTAGCCTGGGCAACAAAGTAAGACTCTGTCTCAAAAAAAAATAAATAGAAAAAGAAAAAAAAAGAAAAGTGAATAGAACAATAAAAAAAAACTTTAAAAGAAAAAAAAATTTATCTTTTTTTTTTGAGACAGAGCCTCATTTTGTTGCCCAGGCTAGAGTGAGTGCTGTGGTGTCAGCCTAGCTCACAGCAACCTCAAACTCCGGGGCTAAAGCAATCCTACTGCCTCAGCCTCCCGAGTAGCTGGGACTACAAGCATGTGCCACCATGCCCGGCTAATTTTTTCTATGTATTTTTAGTTGCCCAGCTAATTTCTTTCTATTTTTAGCAGAGACGGGGTCTTGCTCTTGCTCAGGCTGTTTTCAAACTCCTGACCTTGAGCGATCTGCCTGCCTCGGCCTCCCAGAGTGGTAGGATTACAGGTGTGAGCCACTGCGCCCGGCCAATTTATCTTATTTTTTAGCTGAACAATATGTTGTGGCTTCTCTACATGATCATAAACATAGCTCTACATCTTCATTTTAAATGATCATAGAGTACTTTGTTACCAATATATTGGGTATTTAGGTGATTTCTGATATTTCACAGCACTACAATTAACATCCTTGTGCATTTTCCAGATTTTTTTAGGTTTTTTTTTTTTTTGAGACAGAGTCTCACTTTGTTGCGCAGGCTAGAGTGAGTGCCGTGGCATGAGCCTAGCTCACAGCAACCTCAAACTCCTGGGCTCAAGCCATCCTCCTGCCTCAGCCTCCCGAGTAGCTGGGACTACAGGCATGCGCCACCATGCCCGGCTAAATTTTTCTATGTTTTTAGTTGGACAATTAATTTCTTTCTATTTTTAGTAGAGACAAGGTCTCACTCTTGCTCAGGCTGGGTTCGAACTCCTGACCTTGAGCAATCCTCCCACCTTGGCCTCTCAGAGTGTTAGGATTACAGGCATGAGCCACCACGCCCGGCCATATGATTATTTTTCTTTTCCTGCGTAACTTATTCTTAGAGTTAGTGCTCATCTTGTTTTTCCCAGTTGCTTAGCATCACATATTCCAACCAAACCCTCTGCTGGCTGTCTAAATTTTTCAAGATGTTCAGATGCACCAGGTGTTCTGGCTCCTCCTGGAGCCCTCTGACCTGTTCCCATCTGGACCCTGGCCCTCTGTACCTGGCACACAGATGTCATCCTGGAACCTCTCTCCCCCATCATCCTGTTGGGTCCTTTTTGCCTCTGTCCCGTGGAACTCACATTCCTGCATCTCCTGTCTTGCTCTTTCTTGGGTTACTCTTTCATGTCAGTGGAGCACAATTTCCACTAGCTTCCTGGAAAAGGGTGTGTTGGGGGGAATAAGCTTTTTGAGAGCTTTTGTTCTACACTCACACCTCATTGAAAGTTTGGCCAAGCAAAGAATTCTAGGTTACAAATATTTTCTTTCTAAAATACACTGGAACACCTCTTCACCACCTTATCTTTTAGCTCCCAGTGTTGCTCTAACTCCTTCTTCCTCTGAAAGCTTATAGAAGCTGGTCTTTATCATGCTCTGTGCTGGGGCACTTGGTGGTCCTTTCCATTTAGAAACTTGTACCCTCTGGTTCTGAGAAATTTTCTTAAATTATGTATGTCACTGATGATTTCCTTCCTTTTATATTCTGTGTTCTCTCTAGAACCGTTAGTTGAATGTAAGACTTTCTAAACTGGTGCTCTGTTATTTGTATCTTTTCTATTTTCCATCTCTCTGACTTTCTTTTTTTTTGAGAAAGAGTCTCACTCTGTTGTCTGGGCTAGAGTCCCATGGCGTTAACCTCGATTATAGCAACCTCAAACTCCCGGGCTCAGGAGATCCTCCTGCCGCAGCCTCCCGAGTAGCTGGGACTACAGGCATGCGCCACCATGCCCGGGTTATTTTTTCTATATATATTTTTAGTTGGCCAATTAATTTCTTTCTATTCTTAGTAGAAGATGGGGTCTCGCTCTTGCTCAGGCTGGTTTCGACTCCTGACCTTGAGTGATCTGTCCGCCTTGGCCTCCCAGAGTGCTAGGATTACAGGCGTGAGCCACCGCGCCCGGCCTTCTCTCTGCCTTTTTGCTCCACTTTCTCAACTATTTCAACTTTTCTTCCTACCATCCTATTAAATTTTTTATTTCTGCTACTAGGTTTTTAATTTCTAAGAGCCATTTTTTTTTGTTGTTGTTTCCTAAATACTTTGTGTCATTGTGTCCCTGAAATAAAAAGGTATTTTCTCTAATGTCTCTGAGGCTATTAATGAAGTTTTTTCTTCTTGTATAGTTTTTATGTCCAATTAGTTTCCCCCCCCCCCGTTGGTTTATTTTACCACTGTCTTTTATATTATAGGCATTGCTTACACATCTAAGAATCTTTGCTTGTCTGCTCCTATTTAAGAAACTTAAGGCTGTTGATTAGAACTCTGAGTGCACAGCAGGACTTTGCAACCCTGGGCTCCACTGTGGGCTGATCTGGGTCTGCTGAGCGACTTCCAATTCCAGGCTCTTAGATTTTCCTATCCAGATGGGTCCAAGTCCCAGAGAACAGTCTTCCTCTCTCTGGACAAAGGCCTAGCTGCCAGCATTCCAGGGGCAGGGAGGGGAGGCAGGCTGGAGGGTCTAGCATGGAGTATGCCAGAATTGACTTACTCCCTGTTTTCAGTACTGAGTCTGGCTCTCAGCTGTGCCCCCAAGTCCAGGGATTCTCTCTTTTAACCTCCCTAGTGAGTCATAGGCCTGGCTGTGCCGGGGTGTGGGAAGGGCAGTTCTGGCTGTGCTGTACAAGCCAGGGATCCAACTGCCTCTTGGGCAGACTTTCCAGCAGTCTTCTTCATGTTGGTCTCCCACCTTGACTTCTAGAGCCAATTCCTGGGGCTTTGGGGGACAGCATTGTGTAAACTGAGTGATTTTCAGCTTTCCTTTCTGCTAGTGCAGGATGCTGAGTTCCTGGGACTAGCTAACACTCACCACATGTGTCTAGCTTCTAGAATTTTGCTGCTGTTGCTCCTTTCCCATTCTCCCAATTCTTGTGAATTCATACCTTTTTTTTTTTTTTTTTTGAGACAGAGTCTCACTTTGTTGCTCAGGCTAGAGTGAGTGCCATGGCATTAGCTTAGCTCACAGCAACCTCAATCTCCTGGGCTCAAGCGATCCTACTGCCTCAGCCTCCCGAGTAGCAGGGACTACAGGCATGCGCCACCATGCCCGGCTAATTTTTTTATATATATATATATTTTTAGTTGGTCAATGAATTTCTTTCTATTTTTAGTAGAGACGGGGTCTTGCTCAGGCTGGTTTCGAACTCCCAACCTTGAGCAATCCGCTCACCTCGGCCTCCCAGAGTGCTAGGATTACAGGCGTGAGTCACCATGCCCAGCCAATTCATGCCTTTTAAAAATACTTTTATTGGGGGGAAATGGGCATTTATTGAAACCTTAAAATCTGTACCCCCATAATATGCCAAAATAAAAAAAAAATACTTTTATTATTACTTAGTGGGGTTTTGAAAGGAAGCAAAAAAGTAGATGTTCAATCCTCCATCTTTACTTGCAAATTTGAGAATCAGAATTTACTGTATTCTCATAATCTCAGAAAAACAAAACAAAAATGCCCTTCACCTAAACATCTATGGAATATCAGGTGTTTTCCCCTTCTGTTATCTTGTTTACTTTTGACAACTACCATGAATGGTAACGGTGAGTATCACTATTTTACAGATGAAAAATCTGAAGCTCAGAGACTCTTTTTAGTGAGTATCCACAGACCTGAGAAGCAAATTGGTTTTCTGCTTCCAAGTCTGGTTCTTCTGGCACATCCCAGCCACCTCACCCTACTCTAGACCTCTGGCCAGGCTGCCACGGCAGGGCCCGGGACCTCACAACAGCTTAGGCCCTCATACTGTCTCCATCAAATGTGTGAACAGGCCACATGTGACAAGAGAATCCAAGTGCACAGAGTGGTTGACAGCTGGCCAGCTCCTGGGCCCTCTTAGGCTCAGTCTGCTCTGCTGCTGGGGAGTTCCCCTGAGGGAGGAGTGGCTGCTCTGCAGCAGACAAGTGTCTCCTTGGCTCCCTCCTCCCCAGAGTTGACTGCAGGGGTGAAGAGAAGTCTAGCTGGGGAACCAGTAGCAACTTCAGAGACAAATAAAATATTAAGAATTAAGAGAGAGAGAGAGAGAGAGCAAGAGAGACAGAAATAGATTAGTGGTTACTTAGGGCTAGGTGGGAAATGAGGAATGACTACTTAATGGGTATGGGGTTTCTCTTTGGGGTGATGAAGATGTCCTAAAATTAGACAGTGGTAATGACTCATGACTCTGTGAATACACTAAAACCCACTGAATTGTACACTTTAAATGGATAAGTTGTATGGTACATGAATTACATCTCAATAAAGCTGTTATGTTAAAAAATTATCAGAGGCTGGGCACAGTGGCTCATGCCTGTAATCCTAGTAATCTGGGAAGCTGAGGTAGGAGGATTGCTTGAGTTCAGGAGTTGGAGACCAGCCTGAGTAAGAGTGAGACCCTATCTCTACCAAAAAATATAAAAATTAGCTGGGTGTGATAGTGCACGCCTGTGGTCCAAGCTACTCAGGAGGCAGAGGCAGGAGGATCACTTGAGCCCAGGAGTTTGAGGTTGCTGTGAGCTAGGCTGATGCCACAGCATTCTATCTAGGGCAACGGAGTGAGACTCTGTCTCAAAAAAAAAAAAAAAAAAAAATTATCAGAAAGAAACTTCCTAATGCTAATAAGGCTACACAAACATGAGATGGTCTCTGAGCCATCTTCCTTGCCCATTCAGAAAAATTTAGGAGCTCTGATTTACACTAGCCAAGTTTGTCTCCCCAGGGAACCAAAGAGCCTTAGTAGACATATTGTCTTGGGGGAAACAGCATCAGATTAAAAATTACGCTGGCTACAGGATGACACAAAGAAGGCAAAAATGTGGATGGTAATATTGATGCTGAGGATCAAAAACAACCAACCCAGAGCACGTGAGTTCTATAGAGGAAAGGCATAAGATTAGGAATAAAAAGCAAACATAAACAATAAACTAAGGATTTCATTATTTCAAGTTCAAATTTCCCATTTTTACTTTAGTTTGTTGGGGTATCTGCAAAATTCCCTTTTTCTCAATAATTCTTCTTCCTTTAAAAAAAAATCCATAAAATAGGGATGATAATGACCGCTTCCGCCCAAGTGAAAGTTCTTCACAGAGCTCTGAGCATGGGTGTGGAGGACCGATCTCAGCAGAGAGCAGTTCCGGCAGCTCACGTTGGAGGCCTGGAGCAGTGGGCTGGGCTCTGAGGCTGGCAGAAGCCTCTGTGCCAGTCCCTCGGAGCGTTTGCTGCCACCAGGGAGAAAGGACCTGGAGCCTACCCCCAGCCTCCTCCACCTCCTAGGGAACTTACTTGACCAGCCTCAGTGTGTCCTTTCGGATGTTGATCAGGCTTCTGAGAGTCTTCACAGGTTCTTGGGGAGGTGGGGCAGCATAAGGAAACTGTGTCAGAAACAAAGGAAAAAGCAGAGTGTGTATAAAGATCCATAACTGTGGCTTCATGATAGACAAAGAACAGCACTGGGAGGAGAAGTGGGAAGGCACTACTCTCCTAAGTGAGGAAACTGAGATTCCGACATACTCAGTCAACCTGCTCAAGGTCACAGCTAGTGGGAAAACTGGGATTTAATTTGGAGTCAAAAGAGCTAGAGTTATCTGCTTTTTCCATTATATGAAGATTATTTGGGTCGGTGTTCAAACTTGGAGAACTAATCAAAAACTACCTAAAAACACCAAGGACACACTGTGGCCCAGTTAATCACACAAGGCTTTTCCATCTGACCTTAGACGACAGGGAGCCAGACCTGCAAGCCCTTTCCTTCAGAGAAGCCATATGGTATCCTAGGAATTTAGGGACTGCAAAGAAAAGAGAACCCCATCATGTGTACAGAGCTGACGCCTGCAAACAGTAAAGAACAAATTTCCCCTGCAGCTGATCATATAAAGCAGAGTTCTTTAACATGTGAGCCAAGAGTTATTTTGGGGTCATCAGAGGTTTATAGCTTTCATCATTCTGAACCATACACTTTTTATCTCTCTTTCCCCATTGAGACCTCTGGATTTAGAGCTCTGAGTTGATGATAATGAACAGACAAAGAAGGGGAAATAGTAAAACATCTCATTGGGAATTGCTTTCAGAAGATCAAGAATTATTTAAAATGTTCCCAGTATCTTATTTATAATGTTATTTGGGCGATAAAATTTTTTTACATGCAATTCATAGAAAACTTACTGATCTTTGTAGCTCCATAAAACTGGTTCTCTTAGCTCAAAATGAGTCTACTTCTGTAGTGCTGGTATCAGAAAACAGGACACCCATATTATAATCTAATTGTGTCTTCACAGATTGTTATTGAATGTAGTTATTTTACTTGGGAAACAATTTAACTATGGTACATCTGATTTATGTTCAGTATGATTGCTGATAATTCACATGTATGAATGTGATCCTTAAGAAAACACATTCAATCTACATTATTCACATTTGAATTACCTACTTTGTGGGCATTAAATAGCAACAGTTTACCTGTTTACTGATACATTAAACATATATTCTTTTAAAAATTATAGTTGCAGGCTGGGCACAGTGGCTCACGCCTGTAATCCTAGCACTCTGGAGGCTGAGGTGGGAGGATCGCTCAAGTTCAGGGGTTCGAGACCAGCCTGAGCAATACTGAGACCCTGTCTTTACTAAGGGTCTTACTCAGGAGTTTGAGGTTGCTATAAGCTAGGTTGATGCCATGGCACTCTCGCCCAGGCAACAAAGTGAGACTTTGTCTAAAAAAAAAATATATATATATATATATATATATATATTTGCTTTTTCTAATTACAAAGCGATACATGTTTAAGCAGAAAACTTGAACAACACAAAAAAGTACGAAACTAGGCATAATTATGACACTCAGCAATATCGAGGTTAACACTGCAGAATGTGTCTGTCTTTCCAGACAGGAATCTATCTCTTTATCTATCTCTATATCTATGTACTGTTTCAAACTATACATTTTACTATACTATTTTATAGTCCATTTTTCACTTAGATGTGGTAAGCATTTTTAAAGTGTATAATTTTGACAACATGTAGAGATAACAGCATACTTTATTTAATCAATCTTGTATTACTCAATGTTTTAAGTTGGTTTTACTTTTTTGGCTGATATAAATGTTGTGGTGAATATAATTGTCCCTACATTTCTTCATGCTTCTTTGATTATTTCCTTAGGACAAATTCCTAGAAGTGGAATTACTGGATCAAAGAGTAAGCATATTTTTAAGACTTTTAAAAATATTTTGCCAAATTATTCTCCCCAAAGCTGACTCCAACTTTGCCCTCCTGCAAACAGTGCCTCAGGAGGCCTTGATGTAGGAAAACCGAAGTTCTAGTTCAGAGCCCATCTGGGGCCCATTTTTCCTCCCCCAGACTAAGGCTGTCTTACTAAAGGAATTTAAAACAATTTTAAAATAAGCTTAAGCAAAATGTAATTAGGCAGGAAAATCCGACACAAATGCAAGTCTATTCTAAAGCCAAAATAAATGACTTTGGGATTAAAATTTTTTTCTGGAGTAGCAAAGTTAATCATTTTCATTTGTACAGGTACTTGGGAGTTACCCACAACTCCCACCTGCATTAAAAAAAAAAAAAGATGGGTTCTTTCCCTCACTCTTTACCCTTTTCCCCCAAAAGAAAAACAAAAGGAAAACAACAGCAAAAACAAAAAACCTAGCACTCTGCATCCTCCATTTTGAATATTACATTTGATGATAACTATGTCAATGAGGCACAAGTTACTCAGCTCTCAGGGAAAGGTATCAATGAGATCAATTGTTAATAAATCCACTCCTACACTTTAAGCTCTCCCTACACACACAGAAAGAGAGACAGAAAGAGAGAGAGAGAGAGAGAGGGAGAGAGAGAGAGAAAAAAAAGAAAACAACTGAAAATCTGTTTAGGAGAACCCAATCTTGTTCATGGGCTCCTACATACCAAAGTTCTGTCTTGGTAGCCTTTCATTCATGCAATCAGCTCTGTATCTAACACTCAGTGCTAGGTATAAGGAGAAATTTAAAATGGAAAAGATAAGGTTCTGCTCTTTCAGGAAACTGCATTATAAGGCAGATGCCATAGTTACACAAATAACTGTAATATTAGAGAGAGAGAAATGCCACAAAAAAGGCAAAAATAAAGGAACTGATCACTTCTGGCTGAGATAATCTGGAAGGCTTCATGGAAGAAGGGGTATTTGATTTAATTTTAAGTTTTTGTTTTTTTTTTTTTCCAAAATAGAGTCTCAGTCTGTTGCCTGGGCTAGAGTGCTGTAGTGTCAGCCTACCTCGCAGCAACCTCAAACTCCTGGGCTCAAGCAATCCTTCTGCCTCCACCTCCCGAGTAGCTGGGACTACAGGCTTGCATCACCATGCCCGGCTAATTTTTTCCATATATTTTTAGTTATCCAACTAATTTCCTTCTATTTTTAGTAGAAACTCCGGGGTCTTGCTGTTGCTCAGGCTGGTCTCAAACCCCTGACCTTGAGTGATCCTCCTGCCTCGGCCTCCCAGAGTGCTAGGATTACAGGGAGGAAGTGGCATTTGATCTGGGATCTTGAAGGATAAATGTTATTTGTAAATTTAGAGATGACGAGAAGATAAAGGGAATAGTAGGATCAGAGACAAATTGAAGAAAATATTTTTCTGCTTTTAGAGTTGTCTCCCCTTCCTCACTAAGTCAATTTAGCCCATCATTACCCTCTAAGCCTCTTAGCGATCTTCTTGTCTAAAATCACCATTTATTGAGTGCTTACTGTGAGTTAGGCACTATGCTAAGCCCTTCACATATATTATCTCATTTAATCTTTGGAACAATCCTGTGACATAGATGGTTGGTCCCATTTTTGCAGATAAGGAAATGGAGGTAGTAAAGAGGTTCAATAACTTCCCCAAAGTCCCAAGTTTTAAGGAGCATAGTTGAGGTTTGAACACATTCTACATCCAGCTTTCCCTAAGATGCTGCTTCTTAATCTGAGATGAAGTTTCCAAGGATTAAAGTGCTGCTTATTAAAAGATATGAAAACACAAATTCATTTATTTGCTCATTCTTTTTTTTAATCAAAAACTGATAAGCTTTTTTGCTTAGCTACAGTCTCCTTAATACATGTACCATTACTGAGTTTAATTAAGACAAAAGAATTATCTTATTTCAATTTAAAACCAGAGATTTTACTCAAATGCTAACAGATAAGTGTGAAATGAAAGCAAACTAATATCTTCTTGGGACTGAGGAAGATGAGCTCAGGACAGATTCAGGTCCAAGCACTGTTCTGCAGTAATTACTGCACGAGTCCACAGTGCTCAGCATTAGTAATCATTTTCTCAGTTCACAGCCAAAGAGTACTTTCTTTCCTATGGTCTTAAAAGTGTAATTTTCTCAGTCCTAGGCCTACTGAGTTAGGGAGTGAATGGTGACAAGGAAGATCAGATAGAGTCTTTTCTCTCTGATGCAAGCACCCTGGCACACCTGGGCGAGTAAATGGGCAGAAGCACCCTTTTCTACCTTGCACAGAAAACACCCCAGGTCCACAGACAGATGGAGACTGAGGAGCCTTCTGACTTCCTGCCTCGAACTCAATATAGACTTATGGAATGCCTTCCTGTTTCTCAGAAGTCATTCTAGAATAAATAAACTCTGAATAGCCTTAGGATAACTACATGCAGCTTCTAGAATTCCATTTCACTTTTCATAATGAAAACAAGCCTCAGATCAAGACTAATGAACAAAGAATGAAACTGATCTCCCCAGGGATTTGTGGACCAAACCTTATGGGTGAGCATCTTCACGCAGAGAGGTTCAGGTCCTCCCAATCTATTTATCTAACCGGAAAATTCTGCCAAAAGAAAGCCCCTATAATGGGGTAAATTTGAGTACCTTGTAATTACAGTTTGCCATCCTATGCAAAAATAGAATGTAGGAAAATGTTTGTCTGAGTATCTACTATCTGCCGGCATCATGGTAGGTTCTTTAGATGTCCATATATATATATTTCCATTTTACTTTATTTTTTAAAATTGTGGTAAAATACACATAACATGAAATTTGCCATCTCAACCACTTTCAAGCGTACAGTAACATTCACATTCACATTATTACATAATCATCACCAGCATCCAACTCCAGTTTAGATATACTCTATGTTTTATAGAGACAGGGTCTTACTCTGTTGCCCGGGCTAGAGTACAGTGGCATGATCATAGCTCACTGTAACCTCCAACTCCTGGGCTTAAGCAATCCTCCTGCCTTACCCTTCCAAGTAGCTAGAACTATAGGCTCATGCCACCACACCTGACTAATTTTTTAAAAAAATTTTTTGTAGACACAGGGTCTCAAACTCCTGGGCTCAAGTGACTCTCCTACCTCGGCTTCCCAAAGTGCTAGGATTACAGGTAAGAGTGACTGTGCCCACCCTTTGGATATAATCTTATTTCATATCCTCAACATGAACAGCGTGTCTGCCACTCCCACCAGACTGTAAGCTCCTGGAGGACAGTCTGACACCCAGGGGCAACTCAAAAATATGGTGGCTGACTGAAGAAATGAAAAAGTCAGTTAAAAAGATATTCTGCAGATAAAGAAACTAAGACTCAAAACATTCACATAATGTTGTGACCATTCCATAATGACCATTTCAAGGTCTCAGGGCTAATGAGTAGCAGAAGCACAATTCGAACACAGCTATGCCTGACCCTACAGGCCACACTGTCTATTACTGTTGCCCCTGCCACTGCAGGGCAAGTCTACAGGCTATGCTGATCCTAGGAGTGTTTCAGGAATCTGAGTGGGGTGTAGGGCGTCCGAAAGTTATCCTACCACTGCAAACAGTACTGAATTTTGTTCAGGTTCTAGAAGCTAGTCAAACTCTCCAAATTACAACCGAGGCAGCAGTACATGCAAAAGCACACCTAATGCCACAGCTCTTTCAAATTTTAACAGGAGCATCTAAGGTCTTCTCAGAGAAAAGCTGTCTTGGAGCATAGCTGTCAAAATCCTTTTGTCTGTAATATCTAACAGCCCATGCAGAAGATACAAATGGACACCAGTGCAGGGCAGTGCCGGAGAATATTGCCAGCAACCGCGGCAGCAGTGGGTACCTGTCACTGCTCACCTGCCGCCTGAGATGCTGAAAGATGTGTGCTGACAGATACTTCTACAGCACAGTGATTTCTCCTCTAAATTATTTTCAAAGAACATTTATCTGTTCGTCCTGCACTCTCACTATGTCCTGAACACTGAACTAGCCCTGGGGTACAGTGATGAGCCAAGCAAACCTGTCTTGGTTTCTGTCTGTAACAGGGCTCCCTCCCCCCACCATGACAAAGCTTGTAGCTGGCGCACTGAACGCTTGGTTACAACATCCTCCCAGGACTGTTCTGCTTGCGTGTGTACTGAAATAGGCCCAAATCTGAGAACAATTTAAATCCCAAACACTTCAAGCCCAGAACGGGAGTACAGTGGGCCCCAGGGCCTGCCAGTCAAGGCCTGGTGTGTGCTGAGCAAGCTCTTCTGCGGCCTGTTACCCCATGGCTCCGCAGCTTCCTCTTAAGTGCACCTCACACCAGCGAAGTGCCACCTGGTGACCAAAGATGAAACTGCCAGATTAGACCCTCACCTGAAAGGAAGGGTGCACATGCGCTCACATTTATGTGTGTCTGTACATAGACGTATCAACCATCTGTCCTGGGCTTGTTTTTCTACCTGTCTGATTGCAAATATCTTGCTAAACTACCTCTCTGGCTGCACTCATTTTGGTTGTTGAAAATTTGGTCACAGTGCATGTGACATAATAGAATATCTTACTCCATCTGTCAATTATTAGGCAAGTCCCAGTAGTTTATAAAAAAGACTAACCCATTCATAAAAATAAATCATTAACTTCAATAAAAATATTTTCAAAAAGTATATAATTTCTCCTCATTTGCTATTAGATGTAGGCCTGATCATATGCATGTAGCATAAATAAATGAAAACTATGACATTATCCCTGCCAATTCTCAGATAAAGTACTGACATTGTTACTTCTATTGGTTAGTGTGTGTGTGTTTTCTTTCTCTAACTATTTCCTATTAGTCACAATGCTCTGGTTTTTCTTCAGTTAATAGAAACCATTCAAATATGAATTTCTTGTCCATCTACCCAATACTTTCTTGGGAGAGAGGTCAGCATTATTAAAAATAATTAACAACTTGGGTGACTCTAGGAAGAATGCAAAGTCTCAGGATGAGGCACTAAGAAGTATGTGAAGTTTGCGATCACACAGAGGAGCAGTAACAGCTGCTGCATTTGATTCTCTGTCTACTACTTACCTGGTTAACCTCTAACTCAGCAATACTCAAACTTGACAGGGGCCAAGAATCACGTGGGGGTGCTTTTAAACACTGCAGATCCCAGGGCCCTGCTGCTAGAATACTGATTCAGCTGGTTTGGGGTGGGGACTAGGAATCTGTATTTTAATAAACATCCCAGCGGACTCTGATGCAGGTGGGCCAGAGACTACACTGAAAGAAAAAATGCTGTTTTTCTGCACCTGATAATATTTCATTATATTCAAAAATAAATTTACATAAATCTCCTTTTTTTAGATTAAAAAATGTTTTCTCAGCTAAAAAAGTAATGCATGTCTCTTGTGAGAAAGTCTAATTTTTACAGAAATAGAGAAGCTAGAAAATAAAATTTGTCCATAATCCTATCCTAAGCACGTTATAATATACATATATATTTTTAAATTTAATTTTTAGTATTTTCGTGAAAATGGGATCATACTTTGTGTACTGTTTTACACTGCTTCTTTCTCTTTCACTTAACAGTGCATCTGTCCTATAAGCTCAACTTCATTATTTTTAAAAGCTTCTTTTTACCCTTACCCCAACTACTCCTAATGTTAATACCTTATATAAACATAGAACAATTATTAAAAAGCAGAAAATTAATACTGATTCAGTCCTATTAATTAATCTATATACTCTATTCAAATTTCACCAGTTTTCCTACTAATGTGCTTTTTCCAGCCCGGGATCCATTATAGAACCCCACATTACATTTTTTCTCAACTTTGTATAATCAAGATTTTCCAATACACAGAAAAGTTTAAAGAATTTTACAGTAATTACCAGAATATCACCTAGATTGTACCATTAACAACATACTGATGTTTATTTTTATCACATTATCTATCCATCTTTTTTCATGCATTTCAAAGTAGGTTGCAGACATCGTTACACTTGTGAAAGCAATCTGAAATATTAAAAGCTCTTTCTTTACCTCTCTGAGGTGGTCCTTGTTATTTTTTGGAGACAAGGTCTCACTCTGTCAGCCAGGCCAGAGTGCAGTAGCTTGATTACAGCTCACTGCAGCCTCAAATTCCCAGCCTCAAGTAATCCTCCCACCTCAGCCTCCCAAAGTGCTGGAACTACAGGTGTAGGCCACTGAGCTTATCCCTGAGACGGTCCTTTCTGATCACCTTCTGACTTTTCTGTTTAATAAATTCCCACGATACATTTAGTGGCCTCGTCCCTTTGTAATCTCCTCCAATCAGTGACAGTTCCTCAGGTTTGGTTTTTTGTTTTTTTTTTAATAATCTTGATATTTTGACTGGCTAGTTGTTTTGTAGAATGTCTCTCAAACAAATCAGTGTGTCTGCCTGATGTTTTCACACGATTGGACTGAGCTCATGCATGTTTGCCAAGATTCCCACGGAAATGATGCTCTCTTCATTGCACCACGTCAGGATTGGGACACGGTGTGGACATGACTCTATGGGAGTGGTGAGCTTTGGTCACTTGGTGAAGGTGGGGAGTGTCAGGTTTCTCCACTGAACAGTTAACATTTTGATTTCTGTAATTAACAAGCATCTTGTGGGGAGAAACTCTGAGATTATACAAATATCCTGTTCACCACCATACTTTTGCCAACAAACTTTAGCATCCACTGATGGTTCTTGCCTGTAATGATAATCACTGGGGAGTTTCCCTGCTGGTGATTTTCTATTTCCATCATTCCTTCTACATTTATTAACTGGAATTCTACTGTGAGGAGGCGCTGTCCCTTCTCCCTTATTCATTTATTCAATTGTTTATTTATAAATTAGGTTCCATTTATTTATATAACATATTTATTTTTTACTTAGGTAAAAACAAAAAATGCTGAAATGCCAAAAATCTGCTACCAAAGAGAAAGGAAATCATTTTAGACAATTTATAATTAAATGAGAAAAGTACTCATTTTATACATTGGACAGACATGAAATATTTGTGCCAAAGAACCAAATAATAGTTACTATGGAAACCACTGTCTGGGGTCATGTCAATAACTCATTTACAGCACTACATAAACCCTATCTTTTATGTTTTTTAGTGCTTTTATGTTTAAATTCTGGTTCGTTTTTATTTGATGCCTGGTTATTTTCTCAGCTTTCCCTACTTCCTCTCTTCTCAGATGGGTAACGTGTCTGTAGCTTACCGGTGGATATTTTTAGACTGGTGATGCTTTAGAACATTTTCTTACATCAGTGTCAGGGGAGAACAGTTTAGTCTCTGCTTGAATGCTGCAAAGTGAATACAAATTTGCCTATTTAACCAGACACAGCCCTGAAACAGACTGTAGTGTACATGCTGTAGACCAGAACGACAATGATCTGTATTAACTGCAGTAAAACCTCTTTTCACTAATTTTTCACCCAGTCCTCATGAGGAGGCAATCACCAGTTTAGAAAGACTGGTAATGACAAAGCTGGTAAGATACAATACATTCTTTTCATGCAAATCAAAGGCATGAGGAAGACAACAAGAGATGTCACAAGATGACCTTGAACACAAAAATGCCTTCGGATATGGCACCAAAGAAATCAATCCAAGAGAGCAGACTATTTATTTATTTACTTTAGAGACAGGGTCTCACTCTGTCACCCAGGCTGGAGTGCAGTGGCACCATCATAGCTCACTGTAACCTCCAATTCCTGAGCTCAAGTGATCCTCCTACCACAGCCTCCCAAATAGCTGGGATTACAGGTACACACCACCATGCCCAGCTAATTTTTAAATTTTTTATAGAGATGGGGTCTTGTTATGTTGCTCAGGCTGGTCTCGAACTCCCAGTCTCAAGTGATCCTCCTACTTTAGCCTCCCAAAGTGCTGGGATTACAGGCATAAGCCATTGCACCCGGCCAGCAGTCTGTTTATAGTCTATTAACACCTCTGCTACGTCTCCTGGCAGGAGGCACACAGGATCAATGTCATGGTTATATGACATCACACCTAATGTTGACCTTTTCCAAAATATTTAATTAACCAACTGTCCAATTAACCAATTCTCTTTACTCACCCTAACAGATAAGAAGAGTATGAAAAACCTCAGAGTAAAGCACATATCATAAAATTGCACAGATCTTGGTTAATGACCATGACAGACCCATTTTCTCTTTCTCCTTATGGTTTAGGTCTTGACTTATCCTCTGGGAGTACAGAGACCCACCAGTGTGCTCAGTACCACTCTGACATCAGATGCACCTACATGGCTATGTGAACTGCTTGCATGACAAACAAAATCTAGTCGACATCTAGGCCCCCATAGGTAGGAAGCCTCCGTTCCCAGCACACTAAAACATTCTACTTAATCATACCGTGCTTATAAAATGAAACTACCTTTATGAAGATGAGCTGTTTTTAGATGCAAAGGATTTTGCCTAACACCTGCTAATTAAGTAGAGTTAAAAAGGGAAAGGAGTGCTTTTAATAAAGCAGATACAGTCATCTTTTCCCTCCAGTGAATTGGTAAATAATGACTAATGGTCAGAGACTACTCCTTTCAGACAAGCAACCCATTCTCAACGTCTCACTTCCTGATTGCATCTGGTCCCAAGGCTCAGCTCTCAAGTAAGAATCCACTATTAAGCAAGAGATTTTGAGATGCCTCGACGCTGTCTGTGAAGAGCATGCTCAGCGAGGCAAGCACCAATATCAGTCAAAATTGGTATTTAAAATTATACAACATATTTTTTCCCAAAGAAGCATTTGAATGTTCTAATGCCACCAAGTATTAGTTTCCAGATATTTTAAAACAGAGGCATTTTCAATAGGCAGGTTACCTAGAAAAGGACAAAATGACCCAAATCTTCCCCATTCCACATTTCAAAAGCAAAAAATAAAAAACTGTAAGCTGGTCTTTAGACTGAAAAACTCTAAGCTGTCCTGTGTCCCGTTAAAATATACGGACTCTAAAACTATCTATGTTAGATCCAAGATTAATTACAAGAGTAGTCAAGTCTCCTCTCATACTCCTGGAGGGAAAATATGCTCTGAAGTCTATTAGGCTATAATCTCAGCTCTGGGGTGAGAAAAAGAATAACAATATGAAATACAGAAATAGACATGTTTATAGGCCAATCAAATACAGAATTCAAAGCCCTGGCAAGGTCTGGTTACTTTGGTTAGGCTATATATTTGCAGATACAGTCCTACAGAGGAAGCCATTAATCAATAACTCTAATAGGATTTTATTTTCTTCAGCTAATCCCGAGCTACAGAAGTCTCTATATAATTAGAACAAAATAGCATAACATAAAAATCCATAGCATATGTTTGATCATTTTAATTTCTAAGTTATTAATATAAAGATGCATGGAAACCCTGATGGAAAAACTTATCCTGCAGCTAATTTAACAAGGTGGCATTTGCTCTAGTTTTCCCTGCTAAGCTTCCAAAAGTCTTGAGAGCTCTTATTTTTCTTCAGTTACCCCTCAATAGCAGTGTGTAGCCAAGGTTATATAAACCAATTGAACTATTTTCTTTGGCTTTTATGAAAGTCTAAGCTCATTCAAATACTGTATATAATGAAATCTAGTGGTTAGAACTATAAGTTCTAGATGATGAACTTCAGAGACAAAATACAAATACCCACACTGTATTATGCTCAGAGTCCAACTCCAAGGGTGAGTTATGTTACCGGCTTCCCTCTAATCCTGTGTTCCATGGCCTCCTACCTGAGATCTCTGCATCTCGCCATGCCATCACCCATCAACCCTTGCAGTCTACCCTTGTAAATCTCCACTCCTTGAGCCACATCCTTTAACATCTCCAATTTCCCTAGTCTCTGCAACCTCTTCTCTATGGGACTTCCCCTTTTTACTGAATGCCTACATGACATTAAGACCCTGGGCTTCTTATCACCTTTCAGGCCTTGTCATAGGTGATTACAGTCCATCAAGAATAACTAGATGTCTTAGCATTAACCACAAGCTTTCTGAAACTAAAAATAGCCAAGTCCCAAGTTTAAACAAGGTACAAAGCAAAGATGGTGCAATGGATAATTCCCCTAAAAGCAATACATGCTAGTATCTCCTAATATCATTAGTCTGGTTTCCAAGTTTATAATTCTCAGGCTGGCCATAAATACAAAGATTCTTTTATGCCGGTTAATAATCTGTAAAGAAAGCACAGCTCCATAATTACGTGGGAAGTCAAAAGTTCAGCAAGAGGATTTAGTGACTGGCTTCTAACAAATAAATTATGGAAAGGAGAAGATTTATAGTGGATTAGCCTGCACCACCCTGACCAAGTACTCAAGGTTGACATCAGCAGTAATAAGTCATGTGATATATTTGCCTCCAATATGATGCAATGAGAAGGGCACTTACAACTGTGGTACTCTTCCCCAAAATCCATAATGCTGGTCTTGTGAAGTTTCAGAAGAAAAAATTAAACAAACCCAAACCAAGGGAAGTTCTAAAAAATACCTAACCAGTACATCCCAAAATTGTTCAGGTCATGAAAAACAAGGAAAAAAAAAAAAAACAAAGGAAAAACTGGAAAACCATCCACACAATAGAGGAGATGAAGGAGGCATGACAAGCAAAGGTAATGTGGCACCTGGATTAGACCCTGGAACTAAAAAAGGACATTAGTGGAAAAACTGGTAAAATCTTAATAAAGTCTGCAGTTTTAAAAATAGCAATATACCGTGTTAATTTTTAGTTTGGATAAATGTGTTGTGGTTATGTAAGATGTTAGTTAACCTTAGGGGAAGATAGGTGAAGGGTATACGGAAACTCAATTCTTCTGTAAGTGTAAAATTATTTTTAAAAAAGTAAGTTCAGCAAGAGAAACATGGAAATGAAGTGGAAAAAGCACAGGATCTATAAGCAGAAAGTGTAGGTCTAAGCTCTGGTAATGCTGGTTGTGTGATGTTAGACAAACTGCTTTGCCCTACTCAGCTTCGATTTCCTTACTAATAAAATATGCTTAATAACAGCTACTTCATAATTTGTGAGATTAAAGGTTGTATTAATCAAGGCCCACTCGGGAAAACAAGTACCACACCAGTTATTTTTATAGAGAATTTTATATAGGGAACTGGTTAAACGGGTATCAGAGAACTAAGGCGTGGGAAGGGGACACCGAGCTGACAGAGGCTGCAGGAGGCAGCTAACCCCCAGGCTGAGGGAACGAAGGGCAGAGGCTGGATTCTCAGATCCTGGCCACCCAGAGGGGCCCTCTGAAGCTGGCTGAGGTGGTCGTACAGTTTGTGGGAAGGGACACAAACAAACAAATGTAAACAACTGGAGACGGTAACAAACTGCAGCTGTTGGTGAAGAAGCACTGCCAGATGCAGAAAGCAGCGAGCCCTTCTCTTCCAGCCCTGGGGCCCTCTAGCGCCCCCCGTTGGCAGCACCTGGCAGGGCGCAGTGAGCAATGGAGACGGGCGGCTGCAGAGTCCCAGCCCAGCATCACAGCGCAGAGGGTGGTCCGGGCTGGGAGACAACAACTTAAGGTGAAGTAACTTTTGTAAAGTGTAAATGTGACCCACTGGTACTTATTACTTCTATTAAGTGCCCAGGTTAACCATTTACTGTCCCTCTCTCTTTTTCTTTTTTTTTTTTTGAGACAGAGACTCACTCTGTTGCCCAGGCTATAGTGCCGTGGTGTCAGCCTAGCTCACAGCAACTTCAAAATCTGGGCTCAAGCAATCCTCCTGCCTCAGCCTCCCGAGTAGCTGGGACTACAGGCATGTGCCGCCATGCCCGGCTAATTTTTTCTATATATATTTTTAGTTGTCCAGCTAATTTCTATTTTTTAGTAGAGATGCAGTCTCGCTCTTCCTCAGGCTGGCCTCGAACTCCTGAGCTCAAACGATCCTCCTGCCTCGGCCTCCCAGAGTGCTAGGATTACAGGCGTGAGCCACCACGCCTGGCCAGCTGTCCCTCTCTTTAAAAATATTCTACAATATCGATTAGCAGGGGACATAAACTTCTAGTTTTATCAGCATTTAAAATTTTAATATGGCTAGGTGTGGTGGCTAGTTCCAGTAGTCCCCGCTACTCAGAAGGCAGGGACAGGAGGATTGCTTGAAGCCAGGAGTTGGAGGTTGCAGTGAGCTATGATCATCTTGTCACTGCACTCCAGCCTGGGCAACAGAGGAAGACCTTCTCTTGAAAAAAAAATTTTTTTAAAGATAAAGACAAAGCATATGTATAATTAATTTCTGCAATAATCAAGACTACTATTTTACTTGATTGGCCTCGAAAGACCATTTTAGTGATTGAATAAGTGTGCTACTGTGGGGTGCTATTTACATGTAACCATTTGACCCAGAAATCTTTGACTTTTATAGGCTTTTGTAAAACAGTTTCATTAAAATTTAAGGCCACTCTGCATCTCTTTAAAAGCTGAAAAAGTTAACCAAATTTTCTTTGAAATGCAACACCAATAAGTATGGTTTCCCGTAAGATGGGGCATACGATGACAACAGGAAATAGAGGCGAGAGTGTGCACACTTGGTTTCAGTATGTTTCAAAGAAATTTCGAGGAAATTCCTACAACACAGATGCTTTAGAGTTTCACTGCTGAATACCACAGAAGTTCTCTGTATTCTAGTTTGTTAAGAAACACAGCATTAAATAATAAACCAAAAACCAAGCATGGAGTTTAGTGGCACTTTTCAAGTCAGCAAAACTTATGTCATAAAGTTCCTTTCTCAAAGCTTCTATAAGTCTGTATCTACACTTCATTTTTTACTTCTCCCTTTGTATTATAGCTGTGTGTGTATATGTCTGACCTTCTCTGTGAAGTTATAAACTTCAGGGCAAAATCCATGTTGAAATCATCCTTGTGTTACCCCTGATGATTAGATCAGCACACGCAGAAGACAGATGTCTGTAGAATGAATACATGAACAATAAGATCTTCAGCAGAGTACAGCATGTGCCCGAGGTGACTCCAGATTCTGAATGCCTGCCCCTCAGACTAACAGGCAGAGTTGGCACAAAATAAGTGAGAAACACAGACCACCACCTGTTTTGTAATTAAGGATTTGTGTAGCAGTATTTATTAAGCTCAACTAAAAGCTAAAACTCTCTAGTCCTGCCAGTGAGCTGTATGCAGACTTAAGAATGAAGAGGAAATGATTTAATGAAACGAGTATGACACCAGGAGCCAGAAGATACAGCTGCTTTCCTCAGTTTTCCTACTTACCTGATACCCAAGGCTCTGGGCAAGTAATTTAACGTCTCTGGGCATCATTATTCTTATCTGTACAATGGGATTTATAGCCCCTATCTCATAGGGTCATTAAGATAAATAAAAATAAGTAAAAATGTTTTGAAACCCATCCAGTGCTATGAAAATATAGGTTATCATTAGTGATTATCATTAGTGATAACATTATCTTCCCCAAAGGACTCTACTTGTAATACCATTTTGAATGCTTGGAGAAAACAGTATACAAACAAAATATAGCAGTTTGATAAGTATCTCTTATCTATAAATCCCAAGGCATTTGGAGTAAATACAATTAGGCTGTATCTCACTTTGCTGTGACCTGGGAGGATTATTATAAATCTGCCCCCATAGCTATTGGAATTTAACCCCTTGGGAACAGCAAGCCTCCCCCAGGCCCCCCACGAAGACACATAAATTTCTACCACAGTGACTGAAAGGCACTTTGATATTCTCGGTTTATGACGAGAAGAAAAACAGTAGACGCTGTCTAAATTAAAATGAGAGTTGAGCAAGTTCTCTTCTGGTCTGTTGTGACCCTGGTGTTCTAACAAACTGCAGTGCAATCAAAAACAAGCTGATAGAGAAAGCAAAGCACTGGTCTGAGACGCAGCTTCTGCAAGGGGTCCGGCAGCGGGCTGAGATCCGGGATTAGCGGCTCTGGCTGAGGGCTGCGGCTGCAGAGGCGACGCTGCCTGGCCACCCCTCCCACGGCCACATCCACACACAGCCTCTGGGAGACACGTCAACCACTCTCAGTGGGGCATGTCCACAAACAGGGACTCCCTGAACTACTACACGGAAACCAGGCCTGAGAGAGCGCAATCCCATTTCCTTTAGCCACTCCTTTCCAAGACACATTTTTTTTTTTTTTTTTTTTTGAGACAAAGTCTCACTCTGTTGCCCAGGTTAGAGTGAGTGCCTTGGCGTCAGCCTAGCTCACAGCAACCTCAATCTCCTGGGCTCAAGCGATCCTCCTGCCTCCACCTCCCGAGTAGCTGGGACTACAGGCATGCACCACCATGCCTGGCTAATTTTTTTCTATATATTTTAGTTGGCCAATTAATTTCTTTCTATTTTTAGTAGAGACGGGGGTCTCTCGCTCTTTCTCACGCTGGTCTCCCAACTCTTGAGCTCAAACGATCTGCCAGCCTCGGCCTCCCGGAGTGCTAGGATTACAGGCAAGGAGCCACCACACTCAGCCTCTTTTTTTTTTTTTTTTAAAGTCAGGTCTACCAAGGTATAAATTATATACAGTAAAATTCACCTTTTTTAGTGTACAATGCTATGAATTTTGACAAACACACACATCTGTGTAACCACCATCACAACCAAATAAAGAACATTTCCATCACCCCTAACATTCCCTCGGGCCCTTTTCCATTCGACCCCTCCACACAGCTCAGTCCCTGACAACCATGGATCCGTTTCCAATCCCTAGAGTTCTGCTCTTTCCAGAATGACATAACTCTCTTTACAATGCTTAAAACAAAAACAAACAAACAAACAAAAAAACAGCTGAAGGTCTCATTCAGCTTGCACAGAACACCAGCATTTAGCGGAAGCCAAAGGGTGGGAAAGGCAGCAAATTCTCTACAGCTCGAGATGACTCATAGGCTCTGCTGGAGGCCCCTGAGGGCAGGATGCTTCTCACTGAGCCGCAAAGCAGATAGTTTAAATCCAAAGACAGAGAACTCATGTTAAACTGTCCCTACAGAAATGCCCTAATATCCTCTTCCATGATTGTTTAATACTGTACTAGGCACAATTGGGTTTCCTTCCAGTTTAGATGAACTTTTGGCATTGAAAGAAAACATCAATTACTGTAGCTGGAACTGAATATAGATTAATAAGAAAATTCTGTTAAGCTAAAAAGCTCGCGTTTCAATAGAATATTCTGCTTGCTCCTGTCAGATTTGGCTTGACCTCACAGTGAGTTATTTTGTGCCTAGTGAAATAATCACGTCTTACTGAACACTGCAAGAAGCACTCAACAGCTTCCTGCACAACTTCAGGCTAACATAAAGGAAAGCACAAAGAACTTGTGAATGCCAAAGAGGGACAACTAAGAGCCTTGGGGTAAATCTAAAGCCAGGGTAATTGCAAATTACTTTTGAGCATGACAGACGGTCACATCATAGCTATTATTTTGTAAAATTTAAAATTGTTTTAACAAAGGAAAATCCTTGTCCTACAATTTGAAAGCCAAATTATATCATTTATTCATTCCCTTTCTAATTCATGCAATAAATTATTTATATATTTTATATTAGATATATATGGGATTAGTTACCAAATTTTGAGATGTAGTTTGGAGAAATGACAGAAAATTTAAATTCAAACAGTGCTTCTCAGCTCCCATCTGCACAGATTTGAAAATCTGAAAAAATGAATTTAAAGGCTTATGAGAGACCTTCCAGTAAAAACAGATTAAACATATGTATTTATCTCTGCTCCCTTCTGAAGTGCTACTGAAATGATAGTAAAGAGATTAAAAAAGAAAAGGAAAGTGCAAAATCAAAAGAACAGAGAGAATGGGCGAGGAAATGATAATAAAAACTTAGAAGCTGAGACACACATTGACAAGTAGAAACTGATTTGGGAGAACAGAAAAGGCCAAAACCCCAAACAGTAGAAACATATTCATGCCACGGAATCCTAGGAAGGCTTAAGAATTAGGGGCAGCGGGTCCTCCTAAAAGTGGGGTGTGGGGAGGCTGGAAAGAGGAGACTGGGAAAGTCATCGTGAATGGCAATTAGGCCCCTAGATCTTTTGCCAGCCTCCATGCAGCCAGGAGACCCACTGCCTTCCCAGCCAGGGGATCTGTCCCAGGGACAGGGAGGGGCAAGCTGAAGTAGAAGGGCTTGGTGAGGCCTTCCAGTCCCCTGACCTACTAATCGCCCAGGATGCTGGCAATCAGTCTAGCTTGTCCACCTGCCTCTGCCCACCGCCTCCCATTCCCCCAGGCTGGAGATGAGAGGATTCTTTACTGGAGAAACCAAATCTTTGTCACTTGATTTCATGACAAAGGCAATGCTGCAATGCAGCAGGGAGAAGAATGAACAGTCTTTTCAATAATTGGTGCTTGGTCAATTAAACAACAAAAACCTTGGCTCCTACTTCACACCATATCAAAAAAATTAGTTCCACAGGGATGACAATCCCAAACATGAAAGGTAAAACAACACAATTGGGGAAAACCTGAGCATCTTCATGATTTTGCTAATAAAAAGACTTCTGAAATAGCATATGAAAAGTGCTACCATATAAGAAAAAAATTGATACATTGGACTACATTAATCTTTAAAACTTGTGTTCAACTAAAAACCATTATGAGAGTAAAAAGGCAAGCAGAGACCGGGAGGAGATATTTGCAAAGAACTTATCTGGCAAAGAACTCATATTCCTTACTATTTCCTTACTCAGAAAGAAAAGCAGATAAACTAATAGAAAAAGGGGCAAATGATTTGAACTGACATTTAACAAAGAAGGAATCCAAATGGCTAAGAGATATATGAAAAGGTACCTGACCTCATTGGTCATCAGGAAAAATGAAAATTAATTCTACATACCCACCACAATGGCTAAAAGGAAAAGATGGAAAACACTAGGTGCTGGGAACTCTAAACATTGCTGGTGGGAACACATTTGGTATAAGCACTTTGGAAAAGTGGTTAGCAGTTCCTACTCCAGCATATGCTATATGACTCAGCAATTCTACTCCTAGGTATGGTCCTAAGAGGTTTGCACATATAAGTTCAACAAAATACAAAATATGTATTCGGTGACCACCATGGCCCCCCCACAGTTTAAAGCCGGTTAATAATTCCCCACGCCTACAAGATAAAAGTCCGAAGCTCACAGGAAGGCACTCAAGGCTCTGGTCTAGCCTGGCGCCACAGCCTTATCTCTTGCGGAGCCTCCTAGCAGGCTCCGGGCTCCACGCTCTGGTTATGCTGGACCATCTCAGTGCACAGGCCTCGAGGTAGTTAGATACCCTGTGCCTCTGCTCCTAAGCCCTCTTCCAACGAGTTCATGTTTCCTAGTTACACAATTCCTTCAGGTGGGGATTTGTATTAGCCTTGAGTACCAGAGGTGTTCAATAGAATATTAAATGAATGAGGGAATGAAGGAAAGAGTAAATCAATCAATGATTTGTATAACAGGGGGAAGAAGATCAACAGTGGGTATGGTCTAATGATTATTAAGGAAAACTATCTTTTCAACTAGTATAGAAACCAAATTAAGATAAGAACAGAAAATAAACTGTTTCTTCCTTCTCCTTCTCCCAGTGCATTTACAATCCAAATTGGTTTTGTTATTTTTAGAGACAGGGTCTTGCTCTGCCACCCAGGCTGGAACGCAGTAGCACAATCATAGCTCACTGTAACCTCCAACTCCAGGGCTCAGTCAATCCTCCCACCTCAGCCTCCTACGCAGCTGGGACTACAGGTGTGTGCCACCTTGCCTGGGCTGTAACCCCTTTCTATAACTGTAATCCACAAAACTACACCCTGATGGCTACATGCCAGACACATAAAACTGGGAGAACATCTTACATCTCAAAGTACTGCAGTAGATCTAACACTTCACGTCCTACTTCACTAACCTCAGCCAACGCAGCATCTTTAGCTAAAGAAAGAAAGCAGCAAACTTAGTTGATGTTTTTTTGCATGAAAAAAAAAAAAAATCCAGGCAGAAGTTTCAAAGTATCTTCCCCAAGATACTTAACTAAAAAGGGAAAGATGGCAACTCTACTATGGAGAAACCCACAGTCAATTATATCTCGATGAAGCTGTTATTAAAAAAAGTAATAGAGATATGATCAGGGTCGGGCACACGGAGGACCGCTAAGGTAAGGTGCTGCAATGTTTCGTGTCTTGATCTAGGTGGTGGTTACAAGGGTGTTTGCTTTATAATTCTTTAAAATATAGATATATGCTTATATACTTATATATAGATAGTTCATAATAAAAAAGTAAAAAGAAAAAACAACAATGGAAAGTAAATTTAGATTCTGGTTACTAGCACTTTATTGGAAAAAGAAAATAAAAAATTATAAAAAGTAAAAAAAAAAAAGAAAAGAAATTAAAAGCAGCTATTTTTTTTGTATTCAATAAAAGCAAGTTAGGAACAGCTGGCAGGAGCAGCCACATCAATACTAATGGGTACTAATACTGCTTTGGCTTCTCTCAGAGCACCCTTTCTCATCACTGGTGACCTCGGTATGAAGTGTGACTGTGCTCAGTGACACAGCTCGCTGGCCTCCAACCCCCACCACCCATTCACACCACTGGGACCCCGTCCCTCTGATGATCCATCTACCACAGACATCCAACTCCACAAAACAGAGGTCTCGGGGCAGGAAACTCCTAAAACAGAAGCCACATAAAAATCCCCTTTCTAGGGCCAAGAAGCCAATGCTTGGACTGGACTGGCTTTCCACAGTTCTCTTGCTTATGCCATAACTTGTTTTACAAAGGTGTAGTCAACTTTATACATACTGCTAAGCCTCTATTTTATGCTCTTATATACCAAAAAAAACCAAAAACCCTACTGTCCTCCTTATAAAAGTAACTAGTTTTTTCATATTATCTTTGGAATCGAGAGAGCTGAAACTAACTCTTAAATAAAATCTATAATCTTATTATGCTTTCTTGGTATTTGGAGATATGACTATGATGTTATCTACACACTGCAAAATAGTCTTTGTGTATTCAGTGTTTATTCACTAAGTGACAGGAAGCATATTTCTCTAGAAAGAGGCATTTGAAAAATAATTTCCTCATCTTTAGTAAGGCTAAAAAGTAATACAAGTAGAATAAAGGTTTTTGTGGTAAGAACATAAAAACAAGTTAATTTCAAAATTGAACTTATAATAATCCTACATAATCTCCTAAAACTAGTCATTTCTTCCCTGGCCCAATACTTGTATGCTTATATGCTGAATATATACTTGTATGCTTATCAACTGAATATAACACTTCTGTTCATAGAATTATTCACAATAGCCAAAAGGTAGAAGCAACCCAGGTGTGCAATGATGGATGACTGATACACAGTATACCCATACGATGGAATATTATTCAGTTTAAAAAAGAAGGAAATCCTCACCATGCTACACATGGATGAACTCTGATGACATACTGAGACAAATAAGCCAGTCACAAAAGTACAAATATTAAGTGATTCCACACATAAGAGGTCTCTAGAGTAGTCATTCTCAGAGACAGAAAATGGATTAGTGGATGCCAGAGGTTGGTGGAAGACAGAAATGGGGAGTTAGTGTTCAATGGGGACACAGTTTCAGTTTTGCAAGAAGAAAAGAGTTCTGGAGTCTGGTTTCACAACAATGTGCAATGAGCAGGGCGGTCCCCTGAGGAGAGCCTGGAAGCAGAGAGACATTTATAATAAGAACGCTATTTTTAAAAATTCCTTCAGCTTGAACAACATGGCAAGACCCCATCTCTACAAAAAATTATAAAAGCAGGCCAGGTGCGGTGGCTCACACCTGTAATCCCAGCACTCTGGGAGGCCAAGGCGGAGGATCACTCAAGGTCAGGAGTTTGAAACCAGCCTGAGCAAGAGTGAGACCCCGTTTCTACTAAAAATAGAAAGAAATTAATTGGACAACTAAAATATATAGAAAAAATTAGCCGGGCATGGTGGCACATGCTTGTAGTCCCAGCTACTCGGGAGGCTGAGGCAGGAGGATGGCTTGAGCCCAGGAGTTTGAGGTTGCTGTGAGCTACGCTGATGCCACGGCACTCGCTCTAGCCTGGGCAACAGAGTGAGATGCTATCTCAAAAATTAATTAATTAATGAATTAAATAAAAAGCAAAAATCAGCCAGGTGTGGTGGTGCTACATGCGAGGCTGAGGCGGGAGGATCCCTTGAGCCTAGGAATTGGAGGTTACAGTGAATTATGATTGTGCCACTGTACTCTAGCCTAGGTGACAGAGCAAGACTCTGTCTCAAAAAAAAGAAAAAAAAAAAAAGTCCTTAAGTGAAAATCTGTAAATCTCTAAACCATTTTATTTTATTATTATTATTATTTTTTTTTTTTGAGACAGAGTCTCACTCTGTTGCCTGGGCTAGAGTGCCATGGCGTCAGCCTAGCTCACAGCAACCTCAAACTCCTGGGCTCAAGCGATCCTCCTGCCTCAGCCTCCCGAGTAGCTGGGACGACAGGCATGTGACACCATGCCCGGCTAATTTTATATATATATACTTTTAGTTGTCCAGCTAATTTCTTTCTATTTTTTTTAGTAGAGACGGGGTCTTGGTCTTGCTCAGGCTGGTCTCAAACTCAACTTGCTCAGGCTGGTCTCAAACTCAACTTGCTCAGGCTGGTCTCAAACTCAACTTGCTCAGGCTGGTCTCAAACTCAATTTGCTCTGTTCCTGAGCTCAAAAGATCCTCCCCTCCTTGGCCTCCCAGAGTGCTAGGATTACAGGCGTGAACCACCACACTCCCGGCCCATTTTAACAGTATGCATATTCATTCCTTAGTTCTTTCACTGTTAGGTTGTTACGTTGTTAAAAAGGAGTCCACATCCATACTGAATCTCACAGCACTTTGAACCAAATGCTTCTGAAGGTGTTTCATTGCATGTGGCAATGTCTGGTTACGTTCTTGCCACGCTCATTCCATTTTCCGTCTGTCTCCACAAGCCCCCAGCCGCTTCCTGGCACCCACCCAGCAGACCCCACCTTTCCTGTGATTCACCAAAAAATTAAAATCATTATTTTGTGAACTTTTTCAATTTTTCTACTTCTATATATTCTTCTAGACTTCTTTCTTTCCTTTGCTCAGAAGTATTCCCTTTTCTATAATCAAATTAAAATGCTTTTAATTTAAAAATGAAAACATGCTCATGGGAGAAAATTCACACAACACAGAAGAATATGAAGTAAGAAGTAAATACCTCTCTGCTTTATGTGCCCCAAGAGTTACCACTGTAACAGTTTAAAATGCATTGTTCTCTTAAGTATTTTCATGTAGCTATAAATATATATATAAATGTACACATATACATATATTGTTATTTTTATCAGAAATGAAATCAGACTATATTTATATAATTTATTTAACTATTCCCCTATAATGGCCACTTATTTTATATATATATATATATATTTTTTTTTTTTTTTTTTTTTTGAGAGGAGCCTCATTCTGTCACCTGGGCTAGAGTGCTGTGATGTCATCTTAGATCACAGCAACCTCAAACTCCTGGGCTCAGGTGATCCTCCTGCCTCAGTCTCCCAGGTAGCTGGGACTACAGGTACACCACCAGGCCTGGCTAATTTTTCTGTTTTGGACAGAGAGAGGGTCTCGCTCTTGCACAGTTGTATTTATATATTTTCTAATTCTGTACTACTACAAGTAATTCTACAATATACACTGCAAATAGGAATTATTTCAGCCTCTTTAAGAGATTCAGAGAAGAGAGAAGTCAAATGGCTAGGCCAAAGCGTATGTGCAAAAGTTTAATCAATATTGCCAAACTAAATGCCTAAACCAACTGTAGTACAATTATAACAGAAGGAAGGAGGAAAGAAGATAGCAAGCAAAAGGCAAGTAACCCAATCTCTCTCTCTCTTTCACTCTCTCTCTCTCTCTCACATACACACACAATACACACACATGCACATGCACAGGAAAAAGAGGCCCATTCCTACCATGAGCTTTAGGCCTGTCGGGCAGTAGGTGCCAGACTGTGGCCCACTCAGTCAGTTACTCTGTGGCCAGGGCGCAGACAACTGTCCAAATACAACCGTGCACAGCACCCAGTTTCAGCAGTGGCCTTTCACAGAGGCTGCTCCTCAGGGAGTCCTGTGCCTTAATTATGCCCTTTCCCTCAACTCACACAGCCCACAATTCTAGAACTGTACCATGTTTATTTTATTTTATTATTTTTTGATACCTCTTATTTTATTCAGATAGCAGTCTTATCACATGTAGTCCAAGAACACTCAAACAATAAACCAGGACCAGGCGCAGTGGCTCATGTCTGCAATCTCAGCACTTTGGGAGGCTGAGGTGGAGGATCACTCGAATCCAGGAGTTCAAGAGAAACCTGGGCAACACAGCTAGACCCTATCACTACAAAAAACAAACAAAAAATTAAGCTGGGTGTGGTGGCACATGCCTGTAGTCCCAGCTGAGGCAGGAGGATTGCTTAAGGCAAGGAGTTTGAGGTAGCAGTGACCTATGACATCGCCACTGCACTCCAACCTGGATGACAGAGAGAGACCCCATCTCTAAAAATATAAAATAAAAATAAATGATAGTAATAAATCAGATATCATCAGATGTTAAAGATCGGTCTTCAAACATTATAGCCAATGATGCTACACTTGCCTATGATCCCTCTGATATAAAACCACATCTACACACTCAGCATGGCTTCCTTAACTGTGAGCTGTTTGAAGCTACCAATTTGAGTACTATCAACTATTTTTTTCACTCTAACACTCTCCCAACTGAGCTATTTCAGCAGGAACTTTTTTAAGGCTCTGAATAGCTCTAGGGACCTCAGCAGGGGTTGGAGGATTCGGCTTGACCTTGACTTAGAACCAAAATGTGGCCAATCGAGGCTTCAAGTAAGTCACAGCACTGTGGCCTTCTCTGCAAAGTTATGGAGAGACTGGACCATGGTTCAGGATGGAAAGGCTGCAGTATGTTTATTTTTAATGCTCTTATCCTATTCAGGTATTCTGAATCTTTTTTCTTATTTTTTTTTTTTTTTTTTTTTCCCCCGCCGCCGCCCGCCCCGCTCCTGAATCTTTTTTCTTAACTAAAATAAATTACTTCCTAACTGGTCTCATTTCCTGTCTTTCTGATTCATTCTCTACACTATGAATTAATTTATAGAGTTAATCTTCTAAAATGCAAATCAGATTGTAATAGTTATCATTTTTGAGTTCTTAAAATATTCCTGCAAGATGGATATTTTTATAGATGGCGAAACTGAAGCTCAGTGATTGGCCACCACCTTAACCAATACCACAAAGCTGGTCAGTGGCAAAGCCATTCATGACTGTGATCTCTCTACTGCCATAGGAATAAAAGCAAAAACTTCTTAGAACGGGCCAGGCATGGTGGCTCAGGCCTATAATCCTAGCACTCTGGGATGCCAAGGCGGGAGGATCACCTGAGCTCAGGAGTTTGAGACCAGCCTGAGCAATAGCAAGACCCCGTCTCTACTAACAAAATAGAAAGAAAAAAAAATTAGCTGGGCATGGTGATGCATACCTGTAGTCCCAGCTACTCGTGAGGCTGAGGCAGGAGGACTGCTTTGAGTCCAGGAGTTTGAGGTTGCTGTGAGCTAGGCTGACGCCATGGCACTCTAGCCCAGGCAACAGAGTGAGATTCTGTCTCAAAAAAAAAAAAAAAGAAAAAACTTCTTAGAACTGCCTTTCAAACCCAGGCCCAATTTGTCTTTGCAGCCTCATCTCCTGCCAATATCCCTCTCAAACCAATCCTTATAGGCTACTAACGATCTGAAAACCCAACGTGCACTTTAGCATCTTTGAGCTTGCTTGTGTTGCTTATTTATTCTGCCTTGGATACCTCTCCTGATGTCCTCCACCTGGGACTTCCTACTCATCCCTCCAGCTTCAAGAGTCATCTCTCAGAAGCCCCTGCCTTAGGCAGAGGGTGCCCCACTGCTCTTTGCCCTAGGGTTGCAGTCCCCAACTCCCAGGCAGTGGACTTATACTGGTCCATGGCCTGCTAGGAACCAGGCCGCACAGCAGGCGGTGAGCAGTGGATGAGCAAGTGAAGCTTCATCTGTATTTACAGCCACTCCCCATTGCTCACATCACTGCATAAGCTCCACCTCCTGTCAGGTCAGTGGGCATCACATTCTCCTAGGAGTGTGAACCCTAGGGATCTGGGTTGTGCACTCCTTATGAGAATCTAATGCCTGATGATCTGAGGTGGAGCTGAGGCGGTGATGCTAGTGCTGGGGAGCGGCTGCAAATACAGATTAGCCTTGGCAGAGAGGTTTGATGGCACAATAAATGTAATGTGCTTGAATCTCCCGAAACCATCACCCACCCCACCCCTAGCCGTCCATGGAAAATTTGTCTTCCATGAAACCAGTCCTTGGTGCCAAAAAGGTTGGGGACCACTGCTCTAGGGTACTCTGGTCCTCTCTCTCGTAGAACTTACTGCAGTACATCATAGTCAGGAGCAAGTCTGCCCGCCCCACTCAGCCACAAGCCTCCTCAGGGCAGGGGCCACATCTTTTCATTTTTGCATTCCTAGTTCCTAGCACAGTATCTGACTCATAAATATCTGTTGAATGAATAAACAGCACATGACTGACAGAATAATGTGGGGTTTTTTTTGTTTTGTTTTGTTTTTGCCACGAAGCCCTGTATGTACAAAACTCTACTTCACAAATGGATATACTGCCGAGCTTAAATAACTTGCTCTCCCAGCACATGTGTGAATAAAAAGGGTTCGACTTACAGAAACTGGATTTAAGTACAACTTTTTGGTATATCTCTACCAGAAAAAGAAGCAAAGCACATTGTATGAACCTTAGTTCTTACCAGTAACACCAGCTGTGCAGCCCTGGTGGCAGGGAGCACGGAGCGGAAGAAACTGTCAACAGGGCTCCACTACAGCGCACACGAGATGTAGACTGAAACTCCACTGCTTCCCCTCTAAGATGAGAGGAAGGGTTTGAAACTTTAGCTACAAAAGGCAGGTGGAATCAAGGGATCGCTTGATATTCTGACAATCCTAATTTTATTAAGCCTCTAAATAACTTAGATCTTTAGCAGTAATTTACCTCGACAAAACAAGACCTAACTCAATAAAGGAGCAAAAAAGCAGCACCAGCTCTTCCGCCACCTAGGAAGGGCAGGGATGGTCTTTATTTAACATTTTACAACTGATTTACAGACACCTTAGCTCCTCTCTATAGATGAGAAAGACCTGGTTCACTACCTAAGACAGTATTTAAAAACCAGTGTAGATTCTCTCCACCAGGGACTATCAGTAGCTACAGAAATAGCCAAACTGAAAGGTTAGTGAGTGTAACTAACATTGCTCCATGCTACTTCTTGTCCAACAACTCTAAGGCATCTTCCAAGCATTACATTCCTCTAAAGTCAGAACTGTCCCTGCTTTTCAAGTAGGCAATTTGAGAGCCTGAGTGATAAGCTTACCAAGGTTACAAAGAGTTTAATGGTAAGATATAAATAAAATGTGAAATTACATGCCTGTAATCCTAGCACTCTGGGATTCCAAGGTGGGAGGATTGCTTGAGGTCAGAAGTTTGAGACCAGCCTGAGCAAAAGCAAGACCCTGTCTCTATTAAAAATAGAAAGAAATTAGCTGGGCAACTAAAAATAGAAAACATCAGCCAGGTGTGGTGGTGCATACCTGTAGTCCCTGCTACTCAGTAGGCTGAGGCAGGAGGATCGATTGAGCCCAGGAGTTTGAGTTGCTGTGAGCTAGGCTGATGCCATGGCACTCTAGCCCAGGAAACAAAGCAAGATTTTGTCTTAAAAAACAAAACAAAACATGAAATCTTGATTCCAACTCTCTTTCACCATCTTTTTGCATATATAAAATCTTCAAATCTGATCCTTAAGGCTTGATAATAAATGTGGCTTTAATGGATTATCCTAAGTGGTAGCTAGCTCTGTAGTGCTAAATGTTGCTCAGCCAAATGATATGCTTTTTGGTCTGCTCATTCAAAAATGATAGGAAATCCCAGAGATCCCAGAAGCCGGGAAGTCTGCGGCATTTATACCTTAAATATAGCACTTGGTTTCAACATATTTCACTGCCCATATTCATTCTGCCTGGGAAAAAAGCTGCTCTTGCCGAATGCTGCTGGATGGCTTTAAAAGGCTGTTCTCTCTCTTTGTAACCTGACCTCATGTGCTGACACCCAGATCTGTTACTAGAGAGTGGAAGTCAGTTCTTCAGAACTCAAGCTACATGTCAATCTTCAATCTCTGGGCCTTCCCCTAAACAAGTGTGATGTGCAGTAATGGCAAAACCCAGAGGTCAGCCCAGCAGATGGAATTACACACCGAATGCAAACACTCTGAAGAGGTGCTCCAAGGGAACATATCACGGCCACTTGTTCTACTTTTAGATATCTATCAATATCTCACAAATTGCATTTGACGACTTATACAAACAGACTCGTGAACAGAATGTGGGCAGAGTTCCTGTGTACACCTGACCTTATTAGCAGAAACGGCAGAGGGCTGAGGCTCTGGAGCTGGACTGCTGGGTTCAAGTCCTGATTCAATCCCTTAAATGTTTTGAAGTCTTTATTTCGACTCTTTGTTTTCCACCTGTCAAATGAGGACCTTCCTCATTATGATGTGAGGACAAAATGAGATAACACATACGAAGAGCTTAGAACAACCAGATCTAGAAAATAGCAAGTGTTATTGCTAATACAATATTATAGTAATTACAATGACTAATAGATGTTAGCCATTCTCGTTATTAAATAATAAGATATAAATAATAATAATATAATTAAATATTAATGGTAACCAAACCTGGCCAAAAAAGTTATTTTTTAATTAAAGCTCACAATGGAAGACCATCACCAGATAAATCTTCCTAAAAAACAATTTATCAGATGGGCGCAGTGGCTCAGGCCTGCAATCCCATCACTTTGGGAGGCTGAGGCGGGAGAATAGCTTGAGGCCAGGAGTTCAAGACTAGTCTGGGCAACATAAGTGAGACCCCATTTCTACCAAAATAAACTAATAAGTAAAATTAGCCAGGCGTGGTGGTGTGTGCCTGTAATCCCAGCTACCTGGGAGGCTGAGCCAGGAGGGTTGCCTGAGCCCAGGAGTCTGAGGTTTTCAATGAGCTATGATGATGCCACTGAACTATAGCCCATGCAGTAGAAGGAGACCCTGTATAAATAAATAAGTAAATAAACAAACACACAATTTCTCCAGGTCAGTCACCTGCCTAAAAATCTTAAATATTCCCCATAACCTACAGGAGAGAGTCAAAAACCTCTTAAGGTACAGAGCCTCCACCTACTGTTCAGATCTTGTTTCACCATCAGGCCAGACTCATTGCTTTATTTGTTCCAGGGAGGAACGAAGCATGCTCATTTCAGCTCTGTATCCACAGTTCCAACCACAGTACCTGGCACGAAGTAGTTGCTCAGTAAATGTTTGCTGATTCAACGACAACGTGAATGCTTTTGGACCTGTGCTGTCTGTGCCTCACTCCTGGAAAGCTCCTCTCCCAACACCCGTCCAACCAGTCATCCTTCAAAGCCCCTCTCAGCTCCCTCCGCCTCTTCTCAACACAGCCCCAAGCACCCTGCCCTAGCCATTCTCTTCTCCTATTCTCCATTCCCATAGAATTCAACCGCTTTGGATGTTTATTGTTATTTAAATATTTCCTGTTTATACGTTTTGTCTGCCCACTACAGAGGAAGTATCTTGAGGAAGGCAGAATATTTTGTTTGAGGAAGCGAGAAGCAGTGGAAAAGTAATTGATCCGTGGCCAGGCAAACCCAGTTATGTGACCTTGAGAAAAGTGTATAGAAAACACTCAGAACAGTGCCTAGAACGTGGTATGCACTTCATAAATGCCTGCTACAATCATTATTCGTCTCTTGGAACCTCAGTTCTCGCTTTATCAAATGGGAGTAATAATAAGATCCTGTCAGGTGGGTCTTCATAAGGAGTAGGAATAACATCTGAAAAGTCTCTAGGACCTTCCTAGCACACAGCAGCCACTCAACAGCTGCCTGCCAGCTGTTACTACAAAGCCTCAAGCTGGGTGCAGGGAAGGTACTCGATTCAGTTTAGGGGATGAGCTGAAGGAACTGAGAGCCTATTCTCATATCAACTCAGGTATCAAAGTAAACTTCTTCAGTCATTCATTCAATAAATGTTTATTAAGGCCTTATCATTGTGCCAGGCTTTGTTCTAGGTCTGGGATCCCACTGCATAAATAGTCCTTACCCAGTGAAATTTACATTCTAACGGGAAAGGCAGACAATAAACAGAGAAACAGGCAGACAATAAAAAGAGAAAGAGACAAATCAGTGAAAGCTTGGTATTAACTGCCATGAAGAAGAGCAAGGTGAGTGCTGGTGGGCGGGGCTGGAAAAGAGCTGCCTGAAGAGGGGCCCTTCAGGCAGAGGTCTGTATCCTCAGGAAAGCTTAATTTTGTGAGAGTCACCCTCACCCTCACACAAACTCTATGAGCCCCTCCGCAGGTCTCCCCTAGAGCCAGGAGCTCCAATACAACCAGAGAGACTGTAGTCTGGCTCCTAATTCCTCTCTCACGCAGCCCAAGCTACAAACTCTGCTGCACCAGCAACTGCAAACTTATGTTTTGTAAGACTAAATTGGCCACTTAAGCCCCATGTGGAAGTAAATCCATTACAGCCATACCGCGACTGGTCTGTTCCCCAGAAAGTTGAGATCACTGTTCTCTCCAAACAGGTAACCTTCCGGATGGGTTGAGTCAAACTTCTCTCCTCCCATAATGAAGTGGTTGGCAAAATAGCTTCCTAGAGAGAGACAAACAGAAAAAATCAGACAAGCAGAAAGCAGTCAAACTTAGCCTAGTAAAAAAGCTGATTTTTTAAAATGCTAATGCTTTCAACAAATAATTAGAGCAAATTTCTACCCCCAGGAGTGTTTTCTTTTCCTGATTTGGGACAATAGCACAAAATAAGATCATAGAAGGGAGAACCCAAGATACTAAACATAAAACAGATCATTGTTTTCCTTTTAACATTTTTAACTGAAACCTTATCATGATCTAAAATACCACCAGCCAAAAGATGTACATTAATGACTCTGTAGTTTTTGTTCTTTTTCTTTCTTTCTTTTTTTTTTTTGAGACAGGGTCTCACTTTGTTGCCCAGGCTAGAGTGAGTGCCGTGGCATCAGCCTAGCTCACAGCAACCTCAAACTCCTGGGCTCAAGCAATTCTCCTGCCTCAGCCTCCCAAGTAGCTGGGACTACAGGCAAGCACCACCACATCCAGCTAATTTTTTCTATATATATTAGTTGGCCAATTAATTTCTTTCTATTTATAGTAGAGACGGGGTCTCGCTCTTGTTCAGGCTGGTTTCGAACTCCTGACCTCGAGCAATCCGCCCACCTCGGCCTCCCAGAGTGCTAGGATTAGAGGCGTGAGCCACCACGCCCGGCCTTGTTCTTGACTTTTTTCTTTTAAACTTGAAGTGGTCATTCTATGTTTTTGAGAATCTTGACTACAGGCATCAGCGCGTATATACACTGTGATGTGAAATATATATTTTGCCTTTGTCCCTATTTCTTGGTGTACAACTTTTAAAATCCTTGGAATCTCCAAAGTGATGTCTTTCTGTATGCTAATGAGCTGACTGATGGCTGGCAGCCTCTAGGTAGCTTCAGGATGCAGAATGGTCACTGCAAATGGCAGGATTAGAGGGTTAGGACTTTCCTTCCACCCCTCAACCTCTGGGGAGGGGAGAGGGGCTAAAGGTTAAGTTGATCACCAGTGGCCAATGATTTAGTCAGTCATTCCTACGTAATGAAGCTTCCATAAATGACCTCCATAGTGAAGCTTCCATAAATGGAGGTTCCTGGAAGTTGAAGAGCCTGGAGGAAGCATGAAAGCTATGAGCCCCTTCCCATCGTAACCTCACCCTATGCATTTTTAAAATCTGTATCCTTTGTAATAATATCCTTTATAATAAACCAACAAGCCTAAATGTTTCCCTGGTTCTTTGAGCCAGTCTGGTAAGATTATTGAACCCAAGGAGGGGGGCATGGGAACCCCAATTATAGCTGGTTGGTCAGAAGCGCGGGCAAAACAACCTGGGGCTTGCGATATGCATTGGACGTGGGGGGTGGTCTTGAGGTCCAAGCCCCTGTGGGAGCGACGCTATCTCCAGGTAGATGGTGTCAGAATTGAGTTGAATTAGAGGACACCCAGCTGGTAGCCACTCCAGAATTAATTGATTACTTGCTGGTGAGAAGAAATCCCCACACATTTTTATGGCCAGAGATTACAGAAGTCTTCTGTGTTGATTGTGTTGTAAGAGCACAGAAGAAACTGAGTCTTCCTATGTCCTCAGACACACACATACATTTCTTGGCCTAGATTGTCATAATCCAGTTTATACCTACACATAGAAGTCTCAGTACCCACCTACTACTACTTCTATACTTCTATAATCCTCTGTGATGAAGGTTCTTCACTTGAACATGCTATACAACAGAAGATTGTTTCACAGAAAAAAATGAATTTACACAGTACAGCTTTTCCTGGCTCTACCTACCAGTTCCTATATAGACAATGGTGTTCAGTAAGGGGACAGCATGGTGCTGTGAAAGGAGGCTACGCACAGTCCCCCTCAGCCTCAAATTCATCAACAGTGCTAATGGCCAGGGTTGCTGGCACATCAGTCATGGCAGGTCCTCTCTGCTCCAGCCAGGTTAATCAGCCAGGAGGCAGGGACATTTGCGCTGCAGTGTAGTACCTGGATGAAATCAGCAGTCGGAGGTCAGAATTCTCATCAGCCTTATCCAGACAAACCAAGGAACTGTGCCAGGATGTGATGTCGCTGAGAAGTCACCAAGGGAAGCTCAGGTTAACACTGAGAATTCCACCTGGGAATACATTTGTATGTCTGTGCGTGTGTGTGTGCGCGTGTGTTTACAGAGGGGGTCTCATGCTGTGGCCCAGCCTGGAGTACAGTGGCGTGATGAAGCTCATTGCAGCCTCCAACTCCATGGGATCAAGGGATCCTCCCACCTTAGCCTCCCAAAGTGCTGGGATTATAGGAATGAGCTACCACGACTGGCCACATTTTAACTTTGATGATTAAATGAATGCCTCTTACTATAAATTTCTATAATCTAATTCTCCCATGAAAGTACACTGTCCAAAGTAAAGGACACATACTATAATATACCTTTATCAACTCTCTCATATACCCCAATTCTCAAATTCATACAAGGAATTTATGAAATGGCAAAAGGCTTGTTCACATGTCACACAGCTAGGATATACATAAACTCCCTAAGTCACTTGCAATTTGCATTGAAGATTTACAGCAAACTAAAAACAGGAGATTTAACACTTTGAGCCTGTGGGGATGCCATGGGAAGAAAGACAGAGAAGAAAATTCTAGCAAAAGCTGAACCAAACGTTCATTTTAAAAATTTTCTACACACAAAGCTTTAGACTAGAAACACCTATTAAACAAAACAATGTGGATAAAATCGCTCACCACAGAGTGAGGCACTTCTTGAATTAAATAACAAGCAGGAAAACATTATTTGCTATTAATAGCAGCCAAAATCAAAGCAATCACTGAGGAATTCTTCAAAGTTACCTATCAAAACTTAAAAACACAAAGAACAGCCATCTGCGGTGATACAACAGCACAATTCATCATCTAGGAAAACTAATTATCAATTATTTATGTTTAGACCTTGCTAGTCCTATTTTCCAAGTGCATAATTTATAGAGCAGGGAGGTGCCTAGTGGCCTTAAGTAGAAGCAGCCATCTCAAATAATTTAAGTCATTTACTGATGAACCTTAGTAAAATATATTTTCTATGCATTAGGGATTATATGTTTATTATACATTAGGTAAAATAGGAAAAGTCGAAGACGTTACATTGACGGATATCTTGCCAAAACGATGAACAAAGAATGGACAGAAGCAGGTTTTATGTCTGGAGTGGTCCAGGCTGACCTCAGTATGGGACTACAGAGTTTTAGCACCTGTGAAAACTTCAGGTGAGGGATCTGGGACAGTGAAATCCACAGACAATTGGCTTACAGGTGGCACTGCCTGAACCTAGCAAAAGAAGAGCACTACTGACTTGAGGGCTAATGGCTTAAAGCAGGTGACAAAGTTCTATTAGAAATGCCCTTTCTTGCCATAATATTAAAAGAAAAGAAATTATCAAGAAAGATGTATAGAGCTAATTATAGTTTTGCCTTGCATTAAATATCAAGAGCAATGATACACAAAAATCTAAAATTAGGATCAATAACTCACAGATTTAAAAAAGGATTTTTCATTTCAACAGAAGAGTCAATGCAAAGTTGCTTTAAAAAGCTGATCTAGGCTGAGGCAGGAGGATCCTTTGAGCTCAGGAGTTCGAGACCAGCCTGAGCAAGAGTAGGACCCCAGTCTCTACTAAAAATAGAAAGAAATTAGCTGGGCAACTAAAAATAGAAAAAATTAGCCAGACGTGGTGGTGCATGCCTGTAGTCCCAGCTACTAGGGAGGCTGAGGTAGAATCCCTTGAGCCCAGGAGTTTGAGGTTGCTGTGAGTTAGGCTATGCCACAGCACTCGAGCTTGGCAACATAGCAAGACTCTATTTCAAAAAAAAATAAAAAATAAAAAAAATTAAAAGCTGATATCAGGCACTTTGGGAGGTTAAGGCAGGAGGATTGCTTAAGACCAGGTGCTCGAGACCAGCTTGAGCAACAAGTGAGACCCCATCTCTACAAAAACATTTAAAAATTAGCCAGGCATGGTGGTGTCTGCCTGTAGTCCCAGCTACTGGGGAGGCTGAGGCAAGAGGATTGCTTGAGACCAGGATTTGGAGGCTGCAGTGAGCTATGATCATGCACTGCACTCCATCCTGGGCCCTGAGTGACAGAGTGAGACCCTTCTCTAAAAAGCTGACTCCTTTGGTGCACTTAAAATACAACTTCATTTATAAAAATTCAATATAAACAACTTTTCAGAAAAAAACCACAGTGAATAAAGTACTAGAGATAGCTGTACACTTATAACTGGGAATGATTTCCTCAAAATTGCAAAGGTGGCAAAAATGTTCTTTCAGTTAAAATTAGCTTGAAACCCTGTTTAATCACTCAGTAATTCTTTAACAACATTCACTTCTAAACTTTTGGCTATTAAGTGGAAGATACATAAAATGTTAAGAATTAAATGGTGAGGGGAAGCTTCTCTTTACAGAAATAGTCCAGCTAAGAAACAAAGAAGGAAAGATAGAATTAGAATATAACCCTTATTAAATTAATAATTTGGTGACTCATCAATCACCAACCCTCCTGCCCCCCAAAAGACAACCAGATACATGCCTACAGTAATGGAGAACACAAAAAAGCAGTCTTATCAAATACATACATATGTACAAATTTGAAGTTTTAAAAAGAAAATGAATTTGATCAAGTTGCTGGACTCAACCACCCCAATTTATATGAAATAGAACAGAACATGATTACTGGCAGTTCAGGGAGGCAATCAGCAAAATTTAGGCTGTGGAAAACTCTACAAATGACTAAGTTTCCTTAATGAATATATTGTAAGGGGCAGAATATGGCCACAGAAAACCCAAAGTACAAACTTTGTTTTAATCAATCCTTTAATTTCCACATATTTTATAGTATGCAATCAGCAAGGACTAGGACTTTCCTGGTCTCAGGTATTGTCCATGATCCTTCATTGGTTCTTCTAAAATAATTCTAAGAAATAAAATACAAGGAAACAATAGACATTGAAATCATATGGGTTCATAGAAACACTATTCACAATAATCAAAAGATGGAAATAATCCAAATGTACATCAACAGATGAATGGATAAACAAAATGTGATATACAGTGTATCCAAAATGTGTCCATACAATGGGCTAATTATTACTCAGCCATAAAAAAGAACGAAGTACTGATACATAGATGAACCTCCAAATAATATGCTAAGTGAAAGAAGACAAATGCAAAAGTTCATATATTGTGTGATTCCATATACATGAAACATCCAGCATAAGGTAAACCCATGGAGAAAGAAAGCAGATTGGTGGTTTCCAGGGGTTGGGGGCTGGGGACAATGGGGAGAAACTGCTTAACTGGTGCTGGGTTTTATTTTGAGGTGATAAAAATGTTTTAGAATAGAGGTGTCAGTTGTGCAACATTGTGAATGTACAAAATGCTACTGAATCGTTCACTTTAAAATAGTTAATTTTGTTATGTGAATTTCACCTTAATTAAAGAAATCATATGGGGAGGAAGAATTTGGCACAAGTCAGATTATGATGTCATTTGAATTTTAGCTTAATTTTCAAGCACATATGGTAAGCAAGATACAGAAGTTTACCAAAATTATCCCTTGTAAATGTTATTTGTGAGATAGGTTTTCTTACATCCATATTTCAGTTGGGGAAACTAAGATCAGAAGAGTTCAGTGACTTGCACAAAGTCCCACAGTCAAGAAACAGCAGAGGTCAAGAGAGGCAAGGTTTGAACTCAAGGTCTGGCCCACTCCAAATCCCTTGTCATAAACTATACATCAGTCTGACCATCTGAGAAAGGCAAAGAATAGCATGTAAGTCGGGGTGGGGTGAAGGACAAAAACCAACACCTCTGTGTTAGTATAAATTTAGTGTCTATTATTTCATATACATGTGAAAGAGGAGCCAAGTGTTTTGGGTTCTCTGTGACATGAACAATATCTGAGTTTTCCTTTTCCTGTACTGTAATACGAAATAGGGGCATTGCATTTGATGATAAGATGCTCAACCAGATAAAGACCAGGGTGTTTTTTTTCTGACAAAGGCAAACACAAATTGTACATTGAACCCTTTAGTCTCAAAAACATTTTGCTTTCCATATCAACTTTAAATATTTTGTTTTACATGTCTAGTGGAAGAACCAATAAATTTGACGCACAGCTTCTCTGTCCAGAATAAAATATGGAATAAAGTGGAACAACCACCAAAAAAAACACATGAACAGCACCACCCAACTTTATGTTTTTGAAAACAAAAGCAAAAGAACTCTGAACCTAGGTGCAAATGTTAGAACATGCCGTGTTTTCAACATATACACAATTTTGGTATAACTTTACAAAGCACCATCAGAAAGAAATAAGTATAATTAAATATTGCAAAACCTGATACTGACTCTGAAAACCAAGAAAAAGAATTACAAAGATTAATTAAATATTTATGAAACAAAAAGTTCTACTACAATTTCTAGAGTCCCTCAAAGTTTCTAGAGGTCCTATATATAGACCAAGAGACAGAAACACACCTCTACTCTCAGCCAAGATGCCTGTGGAACTGACAACACATAATTGTTTAAAGATCTCATAAAAAAAAACCTTGTCCACCAATACGTAACATATTTTAATAAATCTATCAATAGAATGCTATGTAACCATCAAAAATGTCAATACAATTCTACATTTATTGTCAAGGAAGGATGTCAAAGACGTTTATTGAGCAAATGATACAAGTTACAAAAGAGCAAGTATAGTATTAATCATTTATGTAAGTCTATGTGTATATATCGGGAGAGATTCCTGAAAGAACATTTATTGAAATATTTACAGTGGTTTCCTCTATGTAGAGGAATTTTATAGTGTTTTTACTGTCATCTTTTTGTTTTTTCTATATTGCTTTAGTTCTTTTTTTTTTTTACAATGGATACCTACTATTTTTATAATAAGGAAAACCCTAAAGCGCCTTTCATTTAAAAAAAAAGCAATAAAATATCTTGAAAGTGTGGCATAACTATCCAAAAAATTAACACCATTTATAAAAAGTAATCTTTAAAACACTTAAAATTAAGAAATAAATTATTGTGTGCCACCAAACCCGGCCAAAAAAGTTATTTTTTAATTAAAGCTCATTGAGGTTGCAATAAGCTATGATGACACCTCTATACTCTAGCAACAGAGCAAGACGCCATTTCAAAAAAAATCGACCGGGCGTGGTGGCTCACGCCTGTAATCCTAGCACTCTGGGAGGCCCAGACAGGCAGATCGCTCAAGGTCAGGAGTTCGAAACCAGCCTGAGCAAGAACGAGACCCAGTCTCTACTATAAATAGAAAGAAATTAATTGGCCAACTAATATATATAGAGAAAAAATTAGTCGGGCATGGTGGCACATGCCTGTAGTCCCAGCTACCCAGGAGGCTGAGGCAGGAGGATTGCCTGAGCCCAGGAGTTTGAGGTTGCTGTGAGCTAGGCTGACGCCACGGCACTCTAGCCTGGGCAACAAAGCAAGACTCTGTCTCAAAAAAAAAAAAAAAAAAATCATTGTACTTAGTACCTGGAAAGCAACTGTACCATGTTTTTCCAACCAAATGTGAAGAAAAAAAATTATAAAATCAACTCAATTACACCAATACTATTAACTATTAGGAATCAAAATGTCATTTTCTAAGAGCAGGCTTCTAAAACAGAACTAAACAGAGTTATAAACATCCAATAAAGTTGGTTTGTGCAGGGTTTTTTTCCTGCCCTTATGAACAAATATACAAAGAATTTTATCCAGGTAACTTTATCCTCAGTCTCTCCCACTTAAAAACAAAAACAAAACAGAACAAAACAAAAAAATCCACCAAGCCACCCATTGGTTTTCCCCAAAAATAATCAAACTTAACATTTGCATTATCTTAAATAACAAAATAGTCACCAACTGGCCTTTGATGTCTTTACCTACAGTTCCAGGCTTTCAAATTAGATACCTGATCAGTTTCAATTGTTTTACCTAAATTTCTTTGTGGTCCAATGTTTTTAAAAGCTGTAGCGTCCACACTGGCCACTAGGACTGTTACTCCAGACCAGTGCTGTCCAATAAGAATGTGTGCCACAAATGCAAGCCACATATGTAATTTAATATTTTTTAATAGCTACATTAAAAAATGTAAAAAGAAACAGGTAAAATTAATTGTAATATATTTTATTTACCCCAATATATTCAAAATGCGATCGTTTCAACATGCAATCAATATAAAAATTATTAAGAAGTTATTTACATTTTTTTTTTTTTGTACTCAGTTTTCAAAATCTGGTGTGTTTTCCCCACTGTTTATAGCCCATTTCAATCTGGACCAAGCACATGCCAAGTGCTGTACAGCCGCATGTGGCTAGTGGCTACCATACTGACAGAGTAAGTAGCTCCAGGCCCTACTCCTTTCTTTTTTTTTTTCTGAAACAGAGTCTCACTCTGTTGCCCAGGCTAGAGTGCTATGGCGTCAGCCTAGCTCACAGCAACCTCAAACTCCTGGGCTCAAGCAATGCTTCTGCCTCAGCCTCCCGAGTAGCTGGGACTACAGGCACACGCCACCATGCCCAGCTAATTTTTTCTGTATCTTTTTATTTGGCCAATTAATATCTTTCTATTTTTAGTAGAGACAGGGTCTCACTCTTGCTCAGGCTGGTGTCACCTTTCCCATATTAGATTCTCAAACCTTTGTCTCTGGTCTTTCTTTGGCATTTTAGTCTAAATCCTCAGCAACCTGTCCTATATATGTTCATCTAGATAGCCCATCTTTGCCTCAAAGTCAATGAATAACAGTTTCTTCAGGAAGGAGGAGGAATAGAGAGCATTTTATCTGAAGAGCTGGAAGCAGAACTCCTCTGAGGGAAGGCACTATCTTTGGGGGATATACCTAAATGAGTCACTTAGACTGGAGAGTGACACGCTACGGGTATAGGTGCTTTTGTTCCTCCTTGATGGCACCTAAACTACTTTGTAATTTGTTTTATTTCTAAGAGGGAACAGGGAAGATTTAGAAAAAGGAGAAATTAAGACATTAAGACAGAGAAAGTCCCTTCATGGGTCTGGGGTAAGTTAAAAAGAATTAAAAATATATATATAACAAGACAGAGAAAGGCTGGGGTAGGTGGGTTATGAGCCAGTAAAACTCCCTTACTGAAAGTAACATTAGGGTAACAATGCTTATTATTCCTTTGGGGTTGTTTGCATTTCTGCAATGTACACTCCAACTCATCATTCCCCACAAATCTTTAGTAAAATCTACACTTTGATTACATCATGTAAATGGAATTTTTTGGAGAAACTGAAGAATGAACTGACGTCACATCTGTAGAGGGACAAAGACAGCATGCTGGAGCCCAGAAGCCAAGATGATCACAACATTAGTTTCTTGGGAATTCACGGAAATCTTGGAGGGGGCATTAGAATTCTCCATTCTATGGTTTTGGGGAAAGAGCGGGTTTTTGTTTAATTTCCCTGGATCACAAGGCACAGTAAGGCACCAGCTGACACTTAGGACTCACTTTGAAAGCAGTTTCTGCTCCAGATCCCCAATTTCTGTCAATAGTTCCTCACTTGTCTGGTCATCCAGGCTAAAAATGTCATAGTCATCAAAGCCACGAAACTCTTGAATATGTGCTTTGTGCAGAGCCTACTGGTCCCTTCCAAGTTCAGTTACAGTGAGTTAGCATGTAAGAGTTTGCTATCAAGTCTCTTCTCCCAACAACCCATACCTCTTTCTTAAAAAGAGATACCCTTTTAGATTAAAAAATTTAACACAATTTAAACAAATAATTTATTTTTAGAAATCCATCTTTCTTAGAATACCATTTGGTTCCTCTCAATTTTGGTTCCTACCCACCTCTTAAATTTTATTTCTCACCGCCTCTCTAGAACTTTCTGACCCAAGCAACTAATCTGTTTATTATTCTCTAATCCAGTAAGAACAATTGTAACCTTCAGGCCATTACTAATACTATTCTCCACATTGGGCTACTTGAGAGTTCTTTTTTTTTTTTTTTTTTTTTTGAGTCAGAGTCTCACTCTGTTGCCCCAGCTAGAGTGCCGTGGCATCAGCTTAGCTCACAGCAACCTCAAACTCCTGGGCTCAAGCAATCCTCCTGCCTCAGCCTCCCAAGTAGCTGGGATTACAGGCATGCGCCACCATGCCCGGCTAATTTTTTCTATATATTTTTAGTTGGCCAATTAATTTCTTTCTATTTATAGTTAGAGACAGGGTCTTGCTCTTGCTCAGGCTGGTTTCAAACTCCTGACCTTGAGCGATCCTCCCGCCTCGGCCTCCCAGAGTGCTAGGATTACAGGAGTGAGCCACCAAGCCTGGCCTACTTGAGAGTTCTATAGCCTGCCTTCAGTTTACCTTCAATGCCATTTGCGCCCAAGAACCCCACCCTTTTAATGATCAAGCTACTCTTTATTTTATTCAAAAGGCATAAACCCCTATCTACTGTTATTTTTTAACAGTTTTATTGGGGTATAATATACATGGTATAAAATCCATCCATCAAACAGTTCAATGATTTTGATAACCATCACCATAATCCAGTTGAAAACATTTCCATCATCCCAAGATGTTCCATCATGCCCATTTACAATTAATTCCACTCCCATCCTCAGCTGTAGGCAAACATCGTTCCACTTTCTATCTCTATAAATTTGCTTCTTCTAGTCTTGTCATATGAATGGACTCATACAATACATATTCTTATATCTGGCTTCTTTCACTTGGCATATTTTTGAAGTTAAATCATGTCGTATCACATGTATTAGTAGTTTATTCCTTTAAATTGCTGAGCAGTGTTTCATTGTATACCACAATATACCACATTTTGTTTATCCTTTCACCAGCCGATGTCCATTTGCATTACTTCCAGTTTTTTAGTGATTATGAGCAATGCTGCTATGAACATCTGCATACATATCTTTGGGTATACATGTTTTCATTTCTTTTGAACAGATTTGTAGGAGAATTGCTGAATCATAAGATAAATTTATTGTTTACCTTTTTAAGACACTGCCAAACTTTCCAAAGTGGCTGTACCATTTTACATTCCCCTCAGCAATTCACAAGGATTCCAATTTCTCTGCATTGTCAACACTTGACATTGTTTTTCTTGTCTATTCTAGCTTTCCTGGTGGGTGTGAAGTGGTATCTCACTGCAGTTTTAATTGCATTTCCCTAATAAATAATGATGCTGAGCATCTTTCCATGTGTTTATTAGGCATTCCTATATCTTCTTTGATGAAATATCCATTCAACTCTTGTCCATTTTTTAACTGAGTTGTCTTCATAATATCGAGTTGTAAGAGTTCTTGATTTTTTTCTAGACACAAATCCTTCATTTATGTATCTGCAAAGATTTTCTTTCAGAAAGTAGCTTGTCATCTTTTCAATGTCTTTTTTTTTTTTTTTTTTTTGAGATAGAGGCTCACTCTCGCCTTGGGTAGAGTGCGATGGCATCATAACTCACTGCAGCCTCAAACTCCTGGGCTGAAGTGATCCTCCTGCCTCAGCCTCCCAAGTAGTTGGGACTACAGGCACGTGCCATGACACTTCGCTAATTTTTCTATTTTTAGGAGAGATGGGGTCTCATTCTTGCTCAGGCTGGTCTCAAACTCCTAAGCTCAAGTGATTCTCCGGCCTCGGCTTCCTAGTATGCTAGGATTACAGGGGTGAGCCACTGTACCCAGCCGTTTTTAATGTCTTTTGAAGTGGAAATGTTTTCAATTTTGAATATAATTTATCATTTTTTAACCTGTATGGATTATGCTTTTGGTGTCATATCTAAGAACTCTTCACTCAATCCAAATCACATAAATATTTTATCCTGTATCTTCTTCTAAGGGTTTTGTAGTTTCAACTCTTGCATTTGGATCTATGATCCATTTTTAAAATAGATTTATGGAAATACAATTTACATACCATACAATTCACCTATTTAAAGTGTACAATCCAATGGTTTTTAGTATATTCAGAGTTATGCAACCACTCACCATTATCTAATTTTAGAACACTGCCATGACCCCAAAAACAAACCCATTAGCAATCACTCCTCATTTCTCCTTCTCTCCAGCCTCTGGCAGCCACTAATCTACTTTCTATCTCTATGGATTTGCTCTTCTGGATATTTCCTATAAATGAGATTATACGATATATGGCCTTTTGCATCTGGCTTCTTTCACTTAGTGTGATGTTTTCAGGTTCATCAAGATTGTAGCACACGGTGATACTTCATTCCTTTTTATAGCCAAATAATATTCTATTGTATAGACTTGCCACATTTTATTTACCAGTAGTTCCATTCATCAGTTGATGGGATTGGGGTTAATTTCACCTTTTAACTATTATGAATAATGCTGCTATGTACACATTTTTGTGTGAATGTATTTTTTTCATTTTTCTTGAGCAGTTACCGGGTAACTAGCAGTGGAACTGCTGAATCCTATAATAACTAACCATCTCAGGAACTGTCAAACTGTTTTCCAAAGTGGCTGCATCATTTTACATTCCCACCAGCAGGGTATGAAGCTTTCAATTTCTCCATTTCCTTACTGACACTTGTCATTATCATTTTTTTGATTATAGCCATCCTAGTGAGCATAAAGTGGTGTTTAATTGTAGTTTCGATTTTTATGTCCCTAATGGTTAATGATGTTGAGCATCTTTTCATGTGGTTATCATCCACTGCATATCTTTTTTGGAGAAATGTCTATGCAAATGCTTTGCCCATTTTTTATTTGGTTATTTGTCTTTTTATTATTGAGTGTAAGAGTTATTTGTATATTCTAGATAAAAATTCCTTATAATATATATGATTTGCAAACATTGTCTCCCATTCTTGGAGTTCTCTTTTCACTCTGTAATCCATTTTGAGTTAACTTTTAGTGATGTGAAGAAAGATCTGAGTTGATTTTGGGTTTTTGTTTTTTTTTTTTTTTTTGCTTATTACTATCCAATTTTCCAAACACTATGTGTTGAAAAAGACTATCCTTTCTCAATTGAATTGTCTTGGCACTTCTGTCAAAATCAACTGACAATAAATATAAGGATTTATTTTTGGCTTGCAATTCTGTTCCATTGAACTACATGCCTTTTGTTGTGCCAATATCACACTATCTTGATGTGATGTATTACTGTGGCTTCATGATAATTTTTGAAATGGAGTAGAGAAAGTCCTCCAAGTTTGTTCTTCTTTTTCAAAATTGTTTTGGGTATTTTATTTATTTATTTTTTTGAGACAGAGTCTCACTTTGTTGCCCAGGCTAGAGTGAGTGCCGTGGCATCAGCCTAGTTCACAGCAACCTCAATCTCCTGGACTCAAGCAATCCTCCGGCCTCAGCCGCCCAAGTAGCTGGGACTATAGGCATGTGCCACCATGCCCGGCTAATTTTTTTTTTCTATATATATATATTAGTTGGCCAATTAATTTCTTTCTGTGTATAGTAGAGACGGGGTCTCACTCTTGCTCAGGCTGGTTTCAAACTCCTGACCTCAAGCAATCCGCCGGCCTCAGCCTCCCAGAGTGCTAGGATTACAGGCGTGAGCCACTGCGCCTGGCCTGTTTTGGGTATTTTAAAGTGTCAACTATAGGCTGGTCCGAAGGTAGTGAGTTATCTCACGTGATTGTTCACAGTCAGTTACAGATTGAACTCCTTGTTCTACTACTTTCCCCCCTCCTCACTACTGCACTTGACTAGTCTTTAAAAAAAAAGAAAAAATAAATAAATAAATAAAAATAAAGTGTCAAGTATGCCAACCAAATAATTCTTTATTCTGTAATAAATTCCATATTTTTAAGTCCATGGTTTCAAAACTAATATTAAATTGGTGCTCCTAAAGCTACAGGAAACTTTTATAATTATTTGACAGGCAGATTACTCATCCTTTTAAAAACTGCTCTTGCCACAAATGGGATAGACCCATTTGAGAAGCATATGTGTACTCCAAGGTAACACAAATTTGGAGAAGGATGTAGATGTGATTAACATCTACAATCATTTGAAGTTAAGAAGATTATCCTTGATAATGTGGGTGGGCCTCGCCAATCAGTTCAAGGCCATAACAGCAAAAACCCAGGTTTAACCAAGTTAGGTAGTCAGGACTCTAATTATCGTTCTGAATTTTTATAATAGGTTTACCTCTTAAGACTTCAGCAAAATGAATTCTTCTTATTTTCCAATTTACTCGAATACATAGAGGGAAATGAACTACATTTTTTTTTTATGAAAAGGCAGCTTAATTGGAGAGAAGGCATACAAATTTATTTTGTACACACAGAGAACCATGGAGTGATTATCCTTGAACTAGATTTAGGAGTTACTGATTTATATGAATTAAATTGTCTTTGTGTGATACCTATTTCTTCCTGGATAGAGAAAACAGGCTTTTATCAATGTGGATACATCTGTGAAAAGATGGGCTTTTATGCATTAAAAACAAATGAGTCAGCAAAGTCATACCTTTGCTAAACAATGACCATAGACTTTTAAAAAAGTAATGATCTTCAAGAAGGATTAAAAGCTTCTACAGCCCCTAATTCAAACATTACAAAGGCACAACTAAATTGCTTTCTCTGCTAATGCAGAAATGCTATACAAAAACTAACTCCCACCGAACTTTGTTACCTAAATGATTAATATTTGTGCATTTATTAACAAAGCTAAAAATCACCTAAGAACATATGCATAACATTATTCATTGCTACATTGTTTGCAATAGTAAAATACTGAAAAAAACAACCTGCAAATATTTATCAATAGGAGACTACATAAAAACATGATGGGATGTGCACAAAGGAGTATAATACAGTTGTTTGAAAAGAACAAAGAAACTCTCAAATATGACACAACATAAAATGATCTCCAGTATCTCTGAAAGTGAAAAGAACAAGGTGTAGAACAGTCTAAATACCATGCTATGCTTGTATTTACATGAGAAACTCTGGAAGAATTCCAAAGAAACCAAAAGTGGTGACACAGGGATGGGAGGAGGAAGGGGAACTGGGTGGCTGGATGACAGCAGCGAGAACAAGACTTTCATTGTATGCCTTTTTTTCTTTTAAACGTTGGCCCATATTACTATATTAGTTATGCAGAAAATAAATAATTCCAAATAATTTAGGCTATCTTATTTCTACCTACCTCTATTTAAAAAAAAAAAAAGGAAAGGAAAAAGGGCCAGGCGCAGTTGCTAACACTTATAATCCTAGCACTTTAGGAGGCCAAGGTGGGAGGATCACTTGAGGATTACTTGAAGCCAGGAGTTTGAGGCCAGCCTGGGCAACATAGCGAGACACCCGTCTTTACAAAAAAATAAAAAAAATTAGCTGGACATGGTGGTGAGCACCTGTAGTCCCAGCTGCTAGGATCACTTGAGCCCAGGAGTTCGAGGCTGCAGTGAGTTCTACCAGAGCCACTGCACTCCAGTCTGGGCAACAGTGAATGACCCTGTCTCTAAAAAAAGAAAAAAGGAAAAGAATAAAGCTATAAACCCAAGTCCCAATATGAAACCAATCACTGATAGTTTTTAAATGGTTCAATTTCAATGTACATACAAAACTAAGAAGTTCCATTAAAAATACCAAAAAAAGAAAAGCAATTTCTGCTGGGTGTTATGCCCATCATTATAAGGACAGGTGATAGTATTTCTTCCTGAAACAACTGTTCCACAGGCAGTAGTTTTAGTGACTTTCCAGTGAGCCAGAGGGTGATCTCAGCTCAGCATCCAGACTACAAGGTATGTTCTGCCAATCACCTGGAGAAAGCTGACTTTGCTATTTGCTTTGTTCCACTATGGGTACCCAGGGAAGAAGACTTCTCAAAATTAACCCAGGCTGATTCCTCAACAGGGATAGGCCTCTTGAGTTTTCTTTCAGTTCTGACACAGGATGGCCTCCATTCCACAAATTATCCAACACAGGCTCAAAACCCAATTCCTTGTGAAAGACACAGGCAGATGGTATAGTAAGAAGAGCACTAATTTGCTGGGTGACCTTGGCCATACCAATTCATTTCTCTGGGTTTCTATTTTCTTACTGGTGAAATGAATGGGTCTGGGCCAAATTCTCTTGAAGGTTCCTTTCAGGACTAAAATACCATAATTCCGTAAAGAGCCAGGTCAATTTAAAGATCAGATGAACAGTGGGAGATGCCTCCAGTCTAGAGCATATATGCAAGCTCACACAAGTTTTCAAATACACAAGGGTATGCTGACGAGACATGGATGTTCTGGTTCCTATTTTCTGTGTTTTACCTTCAACATAACTAATTTGGTCCACTTGCTGTAAAGATTTCTCTCATATACAACTCCTGATTAAAAGTGAATTACACTCTCTTCTGTATGTGTCTGAGGGTTGTGACTGTGTGTTTAAGATGTAGTGGTTTGGCTGGGCGCGGTGGCTCACGCCTGTAATCCTAGCACTCTGGGAGGCCGAGGCGGGCAGATTGCTCGAAGTCAGGAGTTCGAAACCAGCCTGAGCAAGAGCGAGACCCCATCTCTACTATAAATAGAAAGAAATTAATTGGCCAACTAATATGTAGAGAAAAAATGAGCCGGGCATGGTGGCGCATGCCTGTAGTCCCAGCTACTCGGGAGGCTGAGGCAGTAGGATTGCTTGAGCCCTGGGGATTGAGGTTGCTGTGAGCTGGGCTGACGCCATGGCACTCACTCTAGCTGGGCAACAAAGTGAGTCTCAAAAAAAAAAAAAAAGTGAATTACAATTAGGTAAAACTTTTAAAAAACCAGTAGGGAGGATTATTTAAAACTACAAGTATTGAATATGTTAGTTAAGGTAAGTTTTAGTTTGGCCCATTATCCTTTTATCATCATCATTCATGATTCATACTTGTACTTACAACCTTCGGGGTGCAGCCTCCCAGAGATTTACCTATGTTAATTCCCATATGTGAAGGAAGGGTGAATAGTCTCCTGAGACACTAAACACTACTGAAAATCCAAGCTCAGCAAAACATGCTCCACATTCTGATCAATAAAAGCTGAGTAAAAAAATTACACAAATACTGCTGTATATTTTTGTGTATTAAAAAACAAAATACATGCTTTCTTTAGCACTGGCTTCACGTAGTTATAATTATCAAGCACTTTACTAAAATACTAATGATCCACAGCTTTACCTTAGACCTTTCTAAAACAGCTCTTAATCATAGTCATCTCTGCAAAGATTCATTCTTTGGCACAAAAGCAGTGAGAAACACACTCTGGCAGACGCTCTGCAGGGATGCAGGTTCATTGTCTGGCCCCTGCTTTCACCTGGCAGAAACTGGACACACTGCTGAGAAACAGCTCATCTCATTAGCATGTCTTTATTCTACCAAAATGAGAATGGCTCTGCTCCAATTCTGACACCTCACTCCAAGATCACCAAAATCACCATCAGGTCCCAAGCCAAAGAGAAGGTTGTAGCCATCAGCCCCAGAAGTCTTGCGAATAGCAATTAAAAATAAAGAGCAGATAGCTAGGTAAGGCACCAGCAGTTCAAATTGGCTGGTGCTCAGTCAACTGAACTCCCTTCTTGTGATTCTTTCCTTTGCTGTCAAAATCCTCCTCTATCTCCAATACTGATGCCACAACCCAGAGGATGGAGACACTTATTTTTTTTTTAACTAAAGCAATGATTCTTTCTTAAAACATACTTCTGTACATATTAAATTCCTCTGCCCTGTCCCAGAGCTATCCCAATTCCAAAAACCAGGCTTCCCGGGTACTCAGGCAAAGGGACATCCAGTGACTCTGATACTCAGATTCACAAACATTTCTAATAAAAACACTTTTTTTCCCCCTCTAATAGCCTCTGGAAATGCACCCGCATTGCAAACCCGTGTTCGGCCTCCATCCCCCAGCAGGCGATGGGAGTTTTTCCAGGAGAAACCTAATTCTAACCTTTCCAGAGGCCTGGATGCGGCAGCCCAGGGCAATACCTGTGCCAGGTGCCTGTCACAGAGGCCAAGACCGCGTCCCCTAAGCTTCCAGCCCCTGCGAGGCCGGCGGGCTCTGCGGTCAGGCCAGCCTGGTCCGGGCCGGTCGCCGACCCCCCTGCGACGCTGCAGCCCCGCTCCTCAGGAGCCCGCAGTCCTCGCCGGGCACACGTCCCTGTCACAGCGCAGATTACAACGGAGGCTGCTCCCGTCCTCAAGTGGAGGGGCTGTGTGACCTGGGGACCCGCCAGGCTCCTAAGGCAGCCCCCTGCGCTAAGTCTCCTGGGGCGGGGGTGGGGTGGACCTGGGCCTCCCGAAGACCTTCCTCGCTCGAAGGTCGTTTCGGAGCGGCCGCGACCCTCGAGTCCCTGAGGGCCCGCGAGCCCCCGCTCGGGAGCATCCCGCCCCGGAGCCCCCACGTCTCTCCCCCCTGCTCCCAGCCGCGACGCCCGCCGGCCCTCACCGGACTTGGGCGGGTAGCGGTACACGGAATTGGACGGGATGTCCACCTCCTCCACGCCCGCGTGCTGCCGGCTCGTCAGGGCCCCCATGGCCGCTGCGGCTGCAGCGCCCGGCCCGGCTGTGGCGCCCGCGCCGCCCTCCGCGCCTCACCGCGGCCGCCCGCCCCGCGCCCCGTGCGGGGGTCGGCTGCCCGCCGCGGCCGGCTCCGCTGCGGCGCTGCGGCTCTGGCGGCGGGGGGCCCCCGGCGCGCCGCGCACCATCCTCCGCCGGGCACCGCGGCGGCGCCTCTGCCGAGGGGCTGCGGGGCTGGGCCGGGGGCGCCGCCGCCGCCTCAGGCCGCGTGATGTCAGCGGTGGCTCGCGCGCGGGGACCGCGGCGGCCCCGGCCAATGGCGAGGCGGGGCGGGAGCGCCCGCGCGGGGCCAGCCAATGGGCGGCGGGCTGCCTCAGGGGCCGGCGCGCGGGCCTCGCGCTGGGAGCGGCGGTCGTGGCGGGCGCGGGGACGGCCGGGGGTTCGCGACGGGCCGGGGGCCTGGCTGTGCGGACCGCCAGGCGGATATCGCCCGGCCGAGGAAGCGTCGCCCCCGCGCCCGGTTCTCCCTGCCCTGGCTACCCCTCCCGGCGCAGGAAGCCGCCCCGTCCCGCGGCCCGGAGCTCGCTCGCCATTGTCCCAGACCCCGGGCTCGTGCCGTCCGCGCCCTCGCAGCTTCCCGGCCTGGAGGACGCCGGCCCGGGCCCCACACGCTCAGCGTCTGTAGCCGTCCACCGTCGGAAACCCCGCACAGCGCGGCGAGGAGGGGGCGCCCCACGGCCCCTCGAGGCTGAGCGGTTCCGGGGGCGTTCGCATCTCTCCAGCCCCCAGCCTCTGAGTCCCAAGTGCTGTCCCAGGAGTCAGTACGACTAAATAATTAATGGTGGTGACCGCTTAGGAAGAGTCGCCGTCCCTGTCGCACAGGTCATCGCAACGCGCTCCGAACCCTGTGCGTGCTGTTTATGGCGCCCTTGGACAGCTCGTGTGGCCCTGAAGTTAGGAGAGCATCAGGTCAGCATTAGACCAAGACATTCATCCTTCACCGGTACCTTGGAAACGGCGCCCTGGAAACTCCGGGAAGGGCCAGGGTGCGGCCTGCCTGCCACGAGAGTCAACGCAGGGGAAAGGAAATCGGGCGGGCAGAACGGGGCTCCTCTAGATAAAAACACACAACAGTGGGATACTTGGGCAGGCAGAAGACGTCACTCCAAAGCTTAATTACAGACATTTGTGTTTTAAACCTTTTATTTTCTTTATGAGTCTGGTGTTTATTTCTGAGACACTAGACAGATCAGCAACAATTTCAAGTGCTGGAACATGACTTGCACAACTTTGCAACGACATTCAAAGTACAGTTTGGGGTGTTCCCTGCATTCCAGTTCCCTGGGTTGGGTTTGTAAAGCTGTTTTATAGAGGCTAGCTCTTTCCTGATTATATTTTGCATTGTTCATCACCCTCTTTTCAGCAGCAGCCAGAAGACCTGGTGCTAAAGGTACCTGTGCACACTTGGCTTGGTTTCTCCAGTGTCCCAGGATGGTAGGAACCCAGCCCTGTTGTATATATTGGCTGATGCCGAGGAGGGCTTGAGCTACAGGGCAAGTCCCTGCCCCAGGCAGCCTCTCCCAAGCACCAGGGCTCCTGACAGAGTTCATCTCTTTCTCTCCAGCCCCTAGTCCTAGCCACTAGAAGACTTTCAGATGTACCTTTGAGAAGGAAATGGTGTCCTCCTCCATACTCCTGTCACCACACACATGTCCTACCTTGTAATTGGTGGGTAAAGGTAAGATACAAGTCATGAAGAATCTAGAACTGCCTCAAAATAGAATGCCTTCAGCATGTCACAGAATAAAGTGTTGCCTTATAATCTTGGGTGCTGTTCAGAAGCCTTTGTTCTTCCTGCCCTCAGCATTTTGTAAAGATGTCATCCCTCCCTTTATACAATTATCTGTGTCTGAGAGTTTCCTCTTCTTAGCCAGTGCCAGGCAGGGATGTGGCTCAGGCAGGCAGCTCAGTCCTGTTGCTTACGAGGAATCTGTTCTGGTCCCACCTCAGCCTGCTCTGACCCTGGGAAATGGATTCATTCCCTAACTTGAATAACACTCCTTAAGCCTAGAAGTTGATTCCTCCTTCCACGTAGGAGTCATGAGTCCAATGCTTGGAATAGTAAAGAAAAATAAGGCATAGCACAATAATATTAATGGACATTTATTGAACACTATGTGCCAAGCCCTGCTTTAAACACTTAACACATATTAAAGCATTTAACCGTATCAGCAACCCAGCCAGGTACATACTGTTAACTCCCTCCCCCCCATCTTACAGTTGAAGAAACTGAGGCAGAAAAGAGCACTAGACTTTGAATTGGACAAATCAAGACCCTAAATAGTTGTGTAACTTTGGACTAAACCTTTAGAATCTGTGTCTCAGTTTTCTCCTCTGAAAATAGCCCAGCTCCCACTGGCTAGTGCAAAGATGCAGTAAGTGAATCCAGACTCGTTTTATTTTATTTTATTTTTGAGACAGAGTCTTGCTCTGTTGCCGGGCTAGAGTGCTGTGGCGTCAACTTAGCTCACAGCAACCTCCAACTCTTGGCTTGAGTGATGATCCTCCTGTCTCAGCCTCCCAGGTAGCTGGGATTACAAGCATATGCCATTACTCCTCGCTAATTTTTTATATTTTTAGCTTCCTGGCCAAATTTCTTTCTGTTTTTTAGTAGAGATAGGGGTTCACTCTTGCTCAGGCTGGTCTCAAACTCCTGAGTTCAAGCAATACTCCCTCCTCGGCTTCCCAGAGTGCTAGGATTTACAGGCGTGAGCCACCATGCCTAGTCCAGACTTTTTTTAAAAAGAAGTGATGGCCGGGCTCGGTGGCTCACGCCTATAATCCTAACACTCTGGGACGCCAAGGCGGGAGGATTGTTTGAGCTCAGAATTTTGAGACCAGCTTGAGCAAGAGTGAGACCCAGTCTCTACAAAAAATAGAAAATATTAGCTGGGCTGGTGGTGTGCACCTGTAGTCCCACCTACTGGGGAAGCTGAGGCAGAAGGATCACTTGAGCCCAGGAGTTGGAGGTTGCTGTGAGCTAGGCTGATGCCATGGCACTATCTAGCCCAGGCAACAGAGCAAGACTCTTTCTCAAAATAAAATAAGATAAAATAATAAAAATTAAAAAAAATAAAAGAAAGAGAGACTTTCTGTGAAATAATTGAGTTAGAGTCTCATAGTCTACAATGTTATCACCTAATGTTACAGTTTTGGAAAAAGAACCTGAGCCAGCACCCAGGGCAAAGGCAAGATAAAAAGCTCAGCCCTTGGAGCAGCCATCTCTGCAGGGGCGAGTCCTGCATTCCTCTCTGGTTCTTCCTTAACTCCACTTGGTTCACTTGCCAGAGATCTGGGCCAGGGACAGTGCCTGAGGGAGGAGACAGCACAGAGAAGAGGAAAAATCCAGAAGTGACTGCTGTCAAGAGACCCATAAAAATGCTTTTTACTTTGAAAAACGGTCTAGGGATGGGTTGCACAGTGTGCATAGGGAAATGACATGCAAATACCGTGCTTCCCTTGTGTCAATAGCCTGCAGCATCCTCTCCGTTTCCACAGCCGTGGCTGCAGCGCTTGAGAGAATTCCAGCAGAGAACTCGGCATGCAAGAGTCTCAGGGGTTTCCTTTGAACATTCGTGGAAGGCAGGGGGATAAAAGCCAAGTATTTTATCAGGCTCGAGCCCTTCTTCTCAATCTTGGGTCTCAGGGAGAAATACGAAGGGTAGAACAAGTAATTTCTAGGTTAGCTAGTCATCCCTTTGAGCTTTTAATTTTGTTCATATTTGGTTGTCCTGGTTTCAGCCCAGATGTGTCTTTTCTACTCTTGTAACACATGCACTCATTTCAGCATGATCCTTACAGCAGGAAGGTGTGAGAGGCCTAAAGGTGGAAGCTGAGAGACCGGCCCTGCAGCACAGCATTCCGGAGGCAGTAGGGTGAGGGGGCAAACGGATGCCTCCAGTGACCTGAAGGAGCCAAGGCAGGCCCCTGCTGTGGGGACAGGAAGATTAGAGTCCTGGCTGTTTAGAATGAGCAGAGAGGGGTCTCTCCAAAAGATAGGGCCCAATCAGCAACACGCAGGCCGGATCCCTCTTTCAGTACTTGGCATGTGGCTTTGATGGACTGAAGCCAAAACCACCAGCAGAGAATTTCACATCCTGCTCCCGATCAGCAGGCTAGGATAATGCTGTCAGAGGGCTCCGATCTTACACGCTTCAGGACCCTGCAGACAGTTCCTCTGGCAACTTAAGGCCCTCTCTCTGTTGAGGAAAATAACCTTGTCCATTAGGAAACCTGCAATTGAGCTTTCATATTTTGCTTCTTGCCAAATGTGAATTCCTCCTTGTTAATTTCGTCCTTGGCTGTGGGCTGCTAACAAAGAAGACCTGTTCACATGGCTGCAAACTTCAGTTGGGTTTGCAGCTTCTTAATCTACTTTTCAAGTTAAGACCAAAATGAAAGATGATGTTAACATCAGTGGCTCAGTATGGTAGGGCTTGGGGGAGGTGATTAAGGTGGCCGGGGGGGTCAACTTCAAGGAGACCTCACTCTCAGGTGTCCCACCTGCCTCACCTGGGTTCCAGCCTGTGCCCAGGCATCTGGCATTTGGAGAGATGGGGAGAGGTGCTGAGACATTACTCCTGCTGAAGGACTAGTTTAAAGAAATTAGGAGAGTCCATTCTATTTTTTGTTCCTATCAAATACCAGATCCTGTGAGCTCATTTCTGTATGGCCACTCTGCCTGCATTTGCCTCCTCATCGGCCCTGCCCTTCTTTTAGTTTTGAGCTCACCCCACCTGGGCTGCACATCCTGCATGGGAAAGTCAATGTGAAAAGAATGTGCTGCTAACATGCCAGCCCTGTATCAACCCAGCTGGCCCTGCTGCCCTTTTCTGGGAAACAGACCAGACAGGCACAAAGCCTAGCATCTGTCTCTTGCTACCTAGAGAAAGCAGAATGTGGTGACAGCCCCAAACCTTTCTTTAACAAAACAAACACTCAATTGCGGTTACTTAGACGATCAAAGGAAGAAAATGAGAACAAATTTTCTCCCTTCTCCTAGGGTTTCTTGAAAATGCCTGTCCTGGCTGCTTTGTCAGATTTGAAAGGAACCGAAAAAGTGCAGCCCCCTCACCTGACAGGTGAGGCAGCTGCCACCTGGATGGGTGAAGTGGCTTGCCCAAGGCCCTTTAAGTGGCAGCGACGGTTCAGAACCCAGGGACCCCTGGCTCCCTGTGCATTGGTTCTTGCTATGGGAAGCAGGGGCTACTGGCTTGCTTTCTTTCTTTCATTTGCAGGATGAGCCGTCTCCTAGGGCTGGTGTAAGAGGCCAAGCCGACTCAAGGAAAAAGCTCAGAAAGCCAACACAAGCGCATGTGGGTGTTCAGCTGTTACAATAACAGTGCCAACTGTGCTCAAGTCGAAATAAGAAAACCACAGAGCTCCTCTGGGCTGGAGACTCCCTCCTCCCTATTCTCCTCTGAAATTGGAGGTAAGGTGAGGGCGGCAGAATGAGAACCTGTCAAGCGCTCACCTGCTCCTCCCCAGCACAGGACCCAGAGAGCTGCTGAGAAAAGAAAAATGAGAGTGCCCGATGAGGTTAGGCGATCAGATTCTTAGCAGGTGGGTTAGAAGCAGCGAATGTGCACTCATAGCGTGTCCCAGCTGAAGTGGGGCTAAAGTCCAAACTGACCAGCAGTTTATTTTCAGTGATACGTTTATTCCTGAGCTAATCAGTTGTTTATTTACGTGATAACTACTATCCTATTAGGGCACTTCAAAGACTATGTGTTGAGCCTGGCAAAGTAATAAACAGAAATACCATTTGCTGTTGTGGTTCTCACAGCAAACTATTGGAAGGCTTAGATTCTTTTTTATGCACCGTGAGGTGTGTATTTATTATCTTGCTTAGTTGTATGCTGTTATCTGTTGATAACAGAGGAAACCTATGTTTGAAAAGAGGTCTGGCAATTTTATTAGCTTCCTCTCTGTTTTTCCTATGTCTTGGTCTTCTGGCCTCTCATCCATTCTAAAAATTATTCTTAGGTTAGCTTTACCAACATGCTGTTGTCATGTTACTGTCTTGCCCACATACCTTCAGAAGACGCTTGGTCTCTGCGCCCTTTCCTCCCTCTGCTTCCCAGCAAACCCCTGCTTGTACCCAGAATGCAGCTTACCATTCCTGCTCATGTCTTTGCTCACGAAAAACCCTTCCATGTGGGCCCTTCCCATTCCTGTCTGCCAAGGTGAATTCCACTCAGCCGAAATCCTACCTCTTCCATGAAGCTGGCTCTGAGAACGGCAGTCCACAGGGGGTTTTTCTTTCTCATTTCTATTGCATGAATTATTTTCTGTATAACTTGGTACTCATCCGCAGGATGACCCAACCTCAAAGGCAAAAGGCATATACAGTTGTCCCTTTATATCTGTGAGGGATTAGCTCCAGGACTCCACAGATAACAAAATCCTTGGATGCTCAAGTCCCTGGTATAAAATAGCATAGCATTTTCATATAACCTATGCACATCTTTTCAAATACTTTAAATCATCTCTAGATTACTTATAATATCTAATACAATGTAAATGCTATAAAAATAGTTGTTAAACTGTATTAGGGTTTGGGTTGTATTGTTATTTTTTGTTTTTTCCCCCAAATATTTTCTGTCCATGGTTGGTTGAATCCATGGATAGGACTTTCTGAGGCTCTGAAGTCAAACAGAACAAGGTTCAAAACCCAGCTCATCCATTATTGGCTGTGCACCTGGGAAAGTTCCTTGACCTCTCTGAGCCCTAGCTTCCTCATCCATAAACGAACGTGAGAACATCTAAAAGCTGTTTGAACATTAAATTAAACAAAGTATGTGAAGCCCTGGCACATTTCCTCGCACACAGCAGGTTCTCAATAAATGCTAACTTTTTAAAATTAAAAAAAAAAAATGTATAAGCAGGATGGTGGCCATGGAAGTCAGAATCCATTAAGGAGTGTGTAACAATTCACCTGCCATAATAAAAAATGTATAAAGTAATTAGATGCCCCCCAAAATAAATTTTAAGTCAAATTTAAAGGATTTCAGAGCCAGGATATATATTTGAGACCCTGTCTTTTTTTTTTTTTTTTTTTTTTTTTGAGACAGAGTCTCGCTTTGTTGTCCAGGCTAGAGTGAGTGCCGTGGCGTCAGCCTAGCTCACAGCAACCTCAAACTCCTGGGCTCCAGCGATCCTTCTGCCTCAGCCTCCCTGGTAGCTGGGACTACAGGCATGTGCCACCATGCCCGGCTAATTTTTTATATATATATCAGTTGGCCAATTAATTTCTTTCTATTTATAGTAGAGACGGGGTCTCGCTCTTGCTCAGGCTGGTTTTGAACTCCTGACCTTGAGCAATCCGCCCGCCTCGGCCTCCCAAGAGCTAGGATTACAGGCGTGAGCCACAGCGCCCGGCCGAGACCCTGTCTTAATTGTGCAGATGAGGAAACTGAGGTACATGCCCTACCAGCTGCAGGCAGAGCCCAGGAGGTGGGATTTCTGGAGACATCATCTTTCCATGCCAGATAGAACTCAAAATGCCAGGAACACATCTCCCTATCATATGGATGGTGGCCACTAACGGGACAGGGAAAAAGATAGCCGGGCCCCCTTCCTTGTCACTGAAGTGTGGCAACCCAAGTCACTGCACCAGAAGCAAACAGGACCCCTAATGGCACACTCGCCCGCAGTCTGCACCCGCCATCTGTGGACTGCTGGTGTGTGTGGGGGTTGCCTGCCATTGCCAACGACGCACTCGTGTGCCATTTGCTCACTACAGAGAAAGTCCACTGAGTCGGGGCCTGCTGTCTGGAGCTGATTGTTTAGGAATTCTGCCAGCCAAGTGTTAAACTTGGTAGCTTGAAATTGGCCATAATGGGAGTATTTACACCACAGAAACCATTAAATGCTACGAATTAGGGCTTTCTCTTACTCCCCAGAGCCAGTTTACCAGAACACCATCTTATGTTTCTTCTAATCTCTCTAAAGGGGTAGGCACATTGCTTCCCATGTAGTAAGTGCTTACTAAATAAACGACTATTTAGGTATGTATTAAGAATAATCACTTTTGAGGCCAGGCAGAGTGGCTCACGCCTGTAATTCTAGCACTCTCGGAAGCCGAGGCAGGAGGATCACTTGAGGTCAGGAGTTCGAGACCGGCCTGAGCAAGAACAAGATCCTGTCTCCACAAAAAATAGAAAAATTAGCTGGGTGTGGTGGTGCGTGCCTGTAGTCGCAGCTACTCGAGAGGCTGAGGCAGGAAGATCACTTGAGCCCAGAACTTTCAGGTGCAGTGAACTATGATGCCACTGCATCTCTAGCCAGGGCAACAAAGTGAGACCGTCTCAAAACAAACAAACAAACAAAAAGAAATAATCACTTTTGACCAATAACTCTGTCCAAGCACTTTTGAATGCTTTATCTCATTTAATTTTCAAGACAACCCTAAGAGGTATTATTATAGTTCCCATAAGTATTATTATAGTTCCCTGATGAGGAAGATGAAACTCAACTAGGCACAGGGAGCAGGAACTTGCCCGAAGTTCATGCAAGCCCAAAGTCCCAGGTCTTACCCACAGATCGTCTGTCCTACCGGCCTCCATGGAGAAAACCTGTGTGAGTGACAGGCCTGCTGGCCACCAAGCCAGTGGAGTGATCTCTCTGGGTGGTGCCAGTGATGACAAGCAATGCACGGGCCTTCTCCGTAGTCATACCACCACCTCCACCTTCCCGTGTCCCTCTCCATGTTTCACCTTTCTTCCTTGTCCCACCCACTTCCTTCCAGATTGTCTCTGTCTGCTTTAGGACCATTTTCTCAGCGTGCCCTGAGAAACTCTTACCTATAGAAGTCCTTTTTGGCCTTAAAACTTCCCTCTAAGAGCTCTGGCAGAGAGTAACCTGCCCTCCTACAAATGCTGCCTGAGCCCTGTGCTCCCTAACCGCCTGCCTTCAGGACTGGAGACACACCCCTGTGGTTGCTCATCCCTTCTGATGACTGGGCTCACCACGCAACCTGGTCAGTGGGTCACCTCTGGTCTGGAAGCTCCCTGAGGGCAGGACACAGGATTTTCTCTGACTGCTCCCAGGCCCCGGGGCATGCTGGGCGTAGAGAGCATGGCCTGGATGTTGGTGATGGGGCACATTCCGGTGGTTTCCCATTCTGTTGTATACAACCCAGTGTTCTTGTGCTCGGTAATACTTCCTTCCTCTTTAAGCAGAACGCTGGCTGCATTTATCAACAGCACCTCATCCTTGGCACAAAGACCGATCAGTGTGGCTTGGGCTCTTGGGGCTGAGGAAATAGCACTTGTATGTCATTCGCCTTGAAGGTGCCTTGTTTCTGAAGGAGAAGGGGCCCTCTCCTGCAAAACGACTGGGGACTTTATTTTAAACAAACTCTTCTCTTCCAGGACTTGTTTCTCTCTCTCTCTCTCTCTCTCTCTCTCTCTCTCTCTCTCTCTCTCTCTCTCTTTTTCACCTTACCCTGGCTTCCTGTTCCTGAAAATGTCTGAAGCCTCAAGCGTTATCTCATCAGAAACTCCAGATCTCTTTTAACATTTCTCTTCTTTCTGCTGAGTCCTAGTCCATTTAACTTTCCTCTCTGACTCCGGGATTTAGAGATGAGCGAGAGAAAAATAGGTTCCTCGTGATCGCCCCACAGCCTGGGCAGGCGGACAGAAGTTACTCACCTGCACCTGGTCCTCTACTTCTGGGCGCCACGCATGTGGCTTCTGCCGCCCCCTTCAAGCTAGGAAAGGCCACGTGATTCTTCTGCACAGTGAACACTGAACAAAGTTTATATCACAGTCATGAGTCACTTAAGGATGGGGACATGTTCTGAGAAATGTGTCATTAGGTGATTCTGTCATCGTGGGAACATCAGAGTGTACTTACGCAAACCTAGCTGGTGGCTGGTGCAGCCTCCCACACGCCTAGGCTATACGCTGCAGCCTCATGCTCCCGGGCTACAAACCCGTGCCCGTGTCACTGCCCTGAATCCTGTAGGCAACTGTAACACAATGGTGAGTATTTGTGTATATAAACATAGAAAAGGAACAGTAAAAATACGGTATTATAATCTTATGGGATCACCCTCATATAGGTCTATCATTCCCTGAAAAGTCCTCTTGCGGCGTGTGACTGTGCTTCCAGGTTACAGCATTTAATTGCTGATGCTCAACTGTCCAGCCCTCTCATTGTCTGCAGGAGTGATCCTCATGATACAAAGGGCCAGACAGGAAATATTCTCGGCTTTGTGGTTTGTATTGCAACTACCCAACTCTGCTGTAGCACAAAGACAGTCATAGACGACACATAAATAAGTATAGCTGTGTTCCAATTAAACTTTTTTGGGGGGACTTTCTACAGGCATCAATAAAACTATTTACAAAAACAGGCGGGAGCCTGAGGGCTATAGTGTGCCAACTTAGAGCTACGAGAGGGTGAAAGTGTCCATAGTCTGGATCATTATGTCATTATGTCACTGCCCAGAGGGTAGTTTTTCCTGAGTCGCACCAGCAACCTTTATATGGGTGAGAAGTAAGACAATAGGATTGTATGTTACCTCAGTGTAGCTTAGCCCAACCTGACGGATTTGACGACTCTCTGGGCCAACTTGACAGCATGTGCTGGGTGTGGATAAAGGACAAAGGATATCACGGATAAAGGAAATGAGCCTGACCCCCATCCCCCACTGTCTGGAGCATGCCTGTTGCAACCCTCATCTGCACGTCTTCAAAGCCTCTCCAACCTCATCTCCCAACAGATGCCCCATGGGCCTTGCTGTGAACTTGCTTTGGTTTGCTGCTCCTTCTTCCAAAAATTCCCTTTCTTCTCCTTTCTGTCTACCCTGATCCTTCCCCACTTGTTTTCCCTGCCCTAATGAGCCTTCTGGACCATTTCCTATGACCTAGGATTGCTAGTTGGTGAGGGACTCCATTGAGCTCCCCAGCAGAGTTAAGTGGGGAGCGGACTGAGTCACTTACACAATACAGTCAATCTGTCACACCCACAGTGCATTGTTCCGGAAAACATACCTATAGGATCAAATGACAAAGAAAAGCAAGGGAATGATTGATGGAAATTTGAGGAGGATCTGCATCTGGGAAGAGGCATTAAAGCAGCTTCTAAGGTACCGGTCTTTACTTTTTCAATTCTATGTTGGGTACATGGGTGTTTGCTTATGATTCTTTCAATTGTGCCTATAGTTTTGGTGTGTATTTCCCAAATTAAAAAATAAGGCGAGTCAGGTAGGAAGACTGCCTCATACCTTGAAGTTGGTGGCTGCCAAACCAACAGGCCTCCCGTGTTTCGGGCACAAGGTGCAAAGCTAGAGTGGCCGGCTCCAGGTCTGTAAATACCTGTCCCACGCAGAGAGAGTTGGGAGCCTTGAGTCCGAGCAGATAACCAGGACCCCTGAGAAGGAGAACCCTCCTTAGAAGACTTTTACTCTGCCTTCTCTGTGTCCCTCCCTTGGCAAAGAGGCAACCTCCTGTCTCTGGCCAAGTGTCCCTTTGAAAGGATTGCCAGGGACTCACCTACCATAAGACACACCTAGCAACACGAGGCAGGGCCACCTTATCACTGGGCTGGCAGGTACAGAACAGAGCGTACTTACTGGTCAGAGTATTGCTTTTGGAAAATGCCATTAACTGTGCTGGGAGTGGTGCGGCCTTTGTCCCGTGTGGGACATGTGACATTTGGTGAAAAATGTAATCTGGTATAAACCAGCAATGAATTCATCACTAGGGGATTGGCTTTGACCTTCCTGCTGCTTCCAACAACACAGATAAGCTTTTGTGTCTTTTCAGTACCATTGAGGGTGAGCTAAGGGGGCTTGTGGTGGGGGGCAGGATGGGGTGGGCAGGGCCTGAAAGTAGAACATGATATTTAAGACAGCCAGCCCTGGAAGCAGACACCAGGTGCCTGGGCTCAGACCTCAGCAGCCCCCTGAGCTAGCTGCTTGACCTTGGGCAATTCACTCACCACTCTCACTGCCTGGCTTTGCTCATTTGTTGACTGGGGCTATGCATAGTCCTGCCTCATTGGGTGTTTGTATTATGTAATTTAAGTAAGAATTTAGCTCAGAGTTGGATTCTTAGTATGGCCTCGAAAGACAGGGCTGTTACCATCACCTGGGGGGACTGGGCTTTGCCTGGAGTAGAGGAAACCCCTCTGCACTAAGCCTCCTTCCCCTTTGATATAAGAGATAACAACAACAACAAAAATAATGCTTTAAAAGTGGCAAAGTCTACTTAACCAACCATATAGTTTAAAGAGCATAAATTTGCAATGAAAAATAGCAGCAAAAAATGGGTCCTGTTAAATAAAGAGTAGCTATAGCTTTAGAAGTCCACAAAAGGGGAAGGAAGCCATCCCTCCACCTCCTGGACCTGAGCCTTCAGGGGGGAGCGCACAGGTCCAGCCTATCCCGGCTGGCCAAGGCCTTGGTGCTGCTTGTTTGCAGTTTGTCTGCACCATCCTCTCCCATTCTCCCTCTTCCTTCTCGAAATATATTCCTGCCTCTCCTGGCTACCTTGTCCTTTTGTCCTGGCATCTTTAAGCAACAGTAGGGAAACAAGAAATAAAAATTAGAGGAAGGAAAGAAAGGAAGGGAGGGAGGAAGGAAATGAGGTTTTGAATCAACAAAACCTGGATCTAATCCCAGTGCTACTACAAATCATGGGGAGTGGGGAGGGTGTTGGCTGACCTTGAGTAGGTTCCAGCACTCTGTGAGCCTCAGGCCTATTGGGAATTCCCAGAGCCTTCAAGTTCCCTCTCTCAGCTTTCTTGGGTCTGTTTGTTTAGGGGAGTAAAAGGTAGAAAGGAGGCCAGGGGTGGGTCGGTGGCTTATGCCTATAATCCTAGCACTCTGGGAGGCTGAGGCAGGTAGATCACTTGAGGTCAGAAGACCAGCTCTGAGCAAGAGCAAGACCCCCGTCTCTACTAAAAAAAATAGAAATTATCTGGACAACTAAAAAAAAAAATATATATATATATATATATATATATACACACACATACACACAATTAGCCGGGCATGGTGGCGCATGCCTATAGTCCCAGCTACTCTGGAGGCTGAGGCTGGAGGATTGCTTGAGCCCAGGAGTTTGAGATTGCTGTGAGCTAGGCTGACGCCACGGCACTCTAGCTCAGGCAACAGAGCAACAGAGCCAGACTCTGTCTCAAAAAAAAAGGTAGAAAGGAGGAAGAAGGCAATAAGAATCAAACGCACTGTGGAAACGGGGTTTGGGAAGGCCAGTTCTCCACCACTCCCCATTTCCTCCCAGGACAGCTGGTGCACTTCTTTCCCCATTGGGGACTCACTCATTTCAAGCATCGCCAGTGGAAATCTCTGAGCCCTTTGACAGCTCTTGCTTGGAACGGGGCCCCTTGTCAGTTTCACTGAGGTGACAACTTAAGCATTAAGGGAGGCAGTAGGGTGTAGCAGTTAACCACTGCCTCACTCCACCACTTACTACCCTGTGATCTCGGGGAAACTCCTCCCCTCCTCTGTCCTTTAGCTGCCGCACCTGTGAAATGGGAGTCTGGATTGTAGGGAGAATTAAAATGAGTTCATGGACATCAAACTCTTGGGGGCCTGGCTCACAGGAAGTGCTTGGTAAGTGGCAGCTGTTTCTTATGGTCCAGCTAGTGGGTGCTTGTTTCAGGGCTGACCCAATGACTTGCGCTCACAACACCCTTGTTATCTGGGCACCGAGGAAATGCTGGCTAAGATTGTTTCTCTTCTCAGTTGCTGCATCGCTGCTTGTTCTGTAGCCGAGACCACTGATGCAACAAGGATTTGGTTCTTTCCAAGGCTGTGGTGTTTTATTTGTTATTAGTGGCCATGTTTTTATTGCACTATTTCACCTGCCATACATTGTCCTCTCCGATTAAAATAATAACACCTTCAGTTAATAATACCTTGCACTTAGGAAGCTGCTTTCATCCCAACAGCTCAAAGCCCTCTACAAACATGACCTCATTCATCCCCCTGTGCTCTCGGGAGGGGGGCACTCCCAGGTTTCCAGCCATTCATCTCCAACTAGATTCTCAGAAGCCAACGTATTGATCAAGCACTTCCACCTCTCAGGACCACAAATCACAGGATCTGTTGCCTTCCCTCCTGTTCCCAGAGTGACCTTACACCTACAGAAGATAACCAGAATCCTGTCCTTCTGGCCTGGGGGCCTGGCCCTCCATGCTTCATTCAGGTGACCACAGCTGTGCCCTAAAAACAGCAAACTTTAAAAAAACCTTCTGGATAAACTGCCTTGATATCTAGGAAATAACAGGTTTGGCAATTTGGGACCCTTGTCTTCCTTGAGAACTTCTTGATTAAGACCTAGGGGGTCATGGGGGATGTCCTACTGCAGCCAGAAATGTCTCTGCCCAGAGTAGACCCTACTACTCATGGCCCTGGCATGTTTGACACCTGTATGTACTTGTGAAAACCTGGCGCTCCACAATGACAGTACTTCCTTGTTCTGGGGCTGCTTGTGGCCCCAGCTCCCCGGCAATGTAAGCCGCGGGCTGCTCACTTTTGTTTTCACCATGCAATTACTGGAAGGGAAGGGTTGCATGCTGTACTTCACTCTCTGGTCACACTCTGGGAGTCAGCCCAGGCACAGGAAAAAGCTGACTCCTACCCCTTCAAAATAAACAAATAAGCAAACAAAAAGACTAACCAAGTGGAATTAACTCATCATAGTGCCTAAGGCTGTTTTTCATCAGTACATAAGCATTAGTTGTAACCTTTCCCTTATTTATACACTTAAAAATATAGAGAGACAAGTTTTCTTAGATGATGAGTTAAATCCACTTTAGGCAAAGTCAAAACCATGGCTTGCTTTCTTATTATTAGCCTCTTTCTGTTCTGAAGACCCTTAACTAGTTAAAATGTATTCACTAATTAGTAGCTCACATAAAAAAAAAAAAAACTTATTATGTTTTCTGGAAACAGAAACTCTAACAGTGAATCCCTGACAATATTTACCTTCCTAACCTCTTCTGCCCCTTCCCTAATCTGCTGAGACTCCTAGTTCTTTCTTACCCCCACAATTCCTAAACACAGCCCGGAAGCTCAAATGCTAATCCAGAAGGTAGAAGCTCAGCACTTATGAATGATTTTAAAGGGCTATTGTTGAGAGCTAGTATTGTAACAGAGTAGTTGTCCTCCTCCCATAGATATGGGAAAGAAATATGGAGAGTGGGGAATATGTAACAGAGAGAATGGCCTGAGAAAATGGCAAAAAATATTTTCTGTTTTTTAAAAACATCCTCCTCTCCTTTTTGAGAACTAAAACCTACATCCCTGCCTCAGACCAGTGGTTGGGAGGGACAGGGTAAGTCTTTTGTTATTTGTGCTAAAGTAGATGGCTCAGCCGAGGACCTGGTAAAGGGAGAGCTTGGGTAGAGGAGCAGAGATGGGAGATCAGAATCAACTGTAGTTGAATAGTAACTGCCTGAAGCTGAGAACCCATCCTTTAAAAGCTCTGCATTTCTGCTTATTATTGGGACGATGGCATTTCAAACAGGAGTCTCCATCCTCCTCCTTTGCCAGCAAAGTAATACAACTTCTCTTTCCTCCTCCTCAAATCACTTGCTCTTTCTTCTTCTTTCTTTTTATTTCAGCATATTATGGGGGTACAAATTTTAAGGTTGCGTAAAATGCCCTTACCCCCCCACACACAAGTCTGAGCTTCAAGCGTGACCATCCCCCAGACGGTGGATATCTCACTCATTATGTGTGTATATACCCGCCCCTCCTCCCCCCTCCCACCTGCCCAATACCCAATAAATGTAATTCCTATGTGTCCACTTAGGTGCTGATCAGTTAATACCAATTTGCTGGTAGTATATGTTGTTCTCTTTCTTCTGATGCAGCCTCGAGGACCAAGTGGCCAAGCATTCACTAACAGTCCCATCTACTTGGGAGACTGAGGCAGGAGGATCCCTTGAGCTCAGGAGTTGGTGGCTGTAGTGAGCTATGATCATGCTGCTAGACTCCGGCTTGACCCTGTCTGGGGGGAAAAAATAAACTCGTCTTGGGATATTAGTCACTAAGAAAGTCTCACTTTTTTCTTTGTACATTAATATTGGCTCACATCTCCAGAGAGCAAAGTCTTTGGTTTAAAACCTGGAAAATACTGATCGATCCTTGTGGGTGTGTAGTGATTAGAAGGTGGCAGGGAGGAGGTTCTTGGGGTGCAGGTAATGTTCTTTTAATTGATCCGGGGGCTGTCCACTTTGTGAAAAGTCAGCGAGCGGTACCTGTGACATCCGCACTTTCCTTATGTGTGTTATATTTCAATAAAAGAGTTCAAAAAATGGGACTACTTGAAAGTTATTTAAAAAATTAAATGCCTTTGAGACATGAGCAGCTGCAAAGGCTCTGTTTTCTATTTTGATCATTCTGTTTCTCGAGATGACCACATCTTTCAGAGGAAGTGAGTCAAAGCCACTCTGTCTCGCTTTTCCAGCTGAGCATGTTCAGTTTGAATGAAGTAATGAATGAACTTGGCCGCACCACCCCCAAGCCTACAACAGCAAACAGAGGACCTCGGCCAATCAGCAGGCACTCAAGGTTTTCAAGTTGAGTTCAAACAGGACCCTGGGAGGCCAATCAGCGCGCGAGGCCCCGCCCCGAACTCCCCGCCGCGGCCAACCACGAGGCCGGATGAGCCAAAACACAGCGGCCGACCAATGCCCGGGAGCCCCACGGCGCCGAGCTCCGCCAATGGGCGCGGCCGGGCCGAAAGAGAAACAGTGCGGCCCGGCAGGCCGCAGGGTTCGAATAGAACGTCCGTCCGGGAGCCGGGCGCTGGCGGAGCGGCGCGCCGGCCAATCAGCGGCGGCGACTCGCGGCCCCCGAACGTTGGGACAGCGGCCCCGCCCCGCGCTGTTGTTTGTGGTGTCGGCCGGCCGCGGGCGCCGGACCACAACATTCGCCGGCGGCGGCCGAGCGGCGGAGCGGCGGCCGAGCGCGAGCCCCGGGCGGCCGGCCCCCGCGCCCGCCGAGCGCCGCGTCGCGCCATGTCGGTGAACACGGACGAGCTGCGGCACCAGGTCATGATCAACCAGTTCGTGCTGACCGCGGGCTGCGCGGCCGACCAGGCGAAGCAGCTGCTGCAGGCGGCCCACTGGCAGTTCGAGGTGCGTGCGGGCCACCCCGACGGATGCGCCCGCCCCGGCGGGGACTGCGGGCCGGGGGCCGGGGCTGGGCCGCGGCGGGCGGGGAGCTCCGTTCGCGTCGGCCGGTCAGGCGGTCCGCGTCCGCGAGGTGTCGCGTGGGGCCGGGGCCGGCACGCCGGCACGTGGGGCCCGGCGGCCGGGGCCGGGGACCGGGCGCGGAGTCGGGGTGCAGCGCGGCGGGGAGGCCCGGCCGGCGGGTCTGCTGCCTTCCGCCGGGCCCGGGCCGCGCTCACCGCCGCTCCTCCGCCGCGTTTGTCCGCAGACCGCCCTGAGCACGTTTTTCCAGGAGACCAACATTCCCAACAGTCACCACCACCACCAGATGGTAAGTGCCGTCGGAGGGGCGGGGGCCGGAGCAGGGCCGGCGGGCGCGGGGCCGCGCGGGGGCCGCTGTCAGCCCCGCGGTGACAGCCATGTTGCCGGGGAGCGCCGCGCCGCGAATGTAAACAAAGAGCCAAAATGTCTTCCAGGAAAGAGCGGCTCCCAGGCCGGCGCTGGCTCCTCCAACTTTGTGGCCCGCCTCCCGGGCTGCTGCCTCTTGGCCCGAGGCCTTGCGCCTGGCTCCGTTCCCAGGGGGAAGGGGCACCAAAGTTGGGGGGGTGGCAGGGAGGGGGAGACGGCCAGAGGACAAGCCAGGGACTCGGGGGGCTGGGAGACCCTAGTGGCTGGGGAAGGAGAGGGGGCTCGGATGATAACCAGGCAACTGGGGAGCCTCATTGAAGGGCCGGTGGCCAAGGAGTTGGGGTGTTTGTGTTTGTGGGAGCTCCCCTTGCTGTTGAGTGGCAGCCCCCTCCCCCCTCTGCGCGCGCGCACACACACACACACACACACACCCACCCACCCACCCCCCAGCGCTACAGGGAACAGGAAAGGCATAAATCCACTGTGGCTCAGGAAGCTGGGCTCTACCCACAAAGGTATGTTCGCCCTTCTAAAGCCCAAGGGGACTGGGAAGCCCCGAGAAAAAACATACACCAAGCATTGAGGACACATGGATTTTGACCCAAGATAACGCCAAGAATTTGCATTGAATCTCAGTATGTTTGGATACATACAGCCTCAGATCAAGATTTGCTTTCTTCTCCTTTCCAGCCTATCCCCAGGCCCAAGCCTTTGCCCTCCTGGCCGTGATGTACCCTGCTTTCTTGAGGCCCAGTACATCCCTTCTTCACCCCACCCCCCTAGTTACCTATTAGCCCGCTGGGGAGGAGGGCCTGGGCTCAGTGATAGGGACTGTAAAACATTATTCCCCAGATCTGTTGTGGCTTCTCGAGTACATTTTTGGCATTTTTAACACTTGGTGTCCTTGCCCATGGCTCCCTCCAGAGCAGAGGCTGCAAATGGTTCCCCTGTTGTGTCTTGTCCTTGGCTCCCTGTTTTCATTTAGTCACAAAGGACAAGTAGAGAAGGGTCTGTCTTGACCTTTTTAACTAGCTTGTCTCTTGTAGTGGTTCATGCTGGTTATAAATCAAATAAAAATGGCATTTGGAGTGTGATGGAAGGACGGTGCTGGCCACAGGGCTCCTAGTAAACCCAGAAGGGGTTTGTCTCCAGAGACACCCACCCTGCATCCACATGGGAAATCTCCAGCTCCCGCCTTGAGTTTTGCTCCTGCCAGCTGTGGCTGTTCCAACAGCCATTCTGGGGGTTGGGCACAGGGAGGCTCCCTGGGAAGAGCTGGTACTGGCATCCTGTCTAGTTCCTGTTGCCCCTTGTCTGCAAATCCCAGGGGGATTGCTTCCCCTTTGGAAGCTTCCCTCAAGGGAGGTGGCAGGTTTTGTAACATTATAATCAGTGTATCCATCAGTGCACAAGTGTTGAGCACTTTATCAGCACAGTGGAAAACACCATAAGGAAAATGTTAAAAACACCAGAGACCAGTAATAGCAAAATGGCAATGGCAGAAGTGACCCCAAGGCCTGAGTTACTGATAGATGATTGTCCTGATAAATGATTGATTACTGTAGATCCCCACAGTTGGAGGAAGCTTCCCAGATAAGGAAGGTTCCTAGTTGATTTGGAGAGGCCCAGAAGTGGAGAAAGGCACTCCAGGAAGCAGGAGGGCACTGGCAGGTGGCAGTGGACACTGAGTTCACTCGAGAGCTGGAGGAGGGGGCTTTAGAACTCTGGTCCAAACCCCTGATTTTATGAAAGCAGCGAGAAGCTCCAGAGGTTCGGGAACTTGGCCCGGCTCACGCTGGCAGGCCGGCCCAGGCCTGTTAGCCATGAAGGCTGTTCTCTGGTGGCTGTTGGAGGAGACAAGCCTGGCTGACCTGGGGAGATCTGGGGAAGTTGGTCACGATGCTGTGAGGCAATTGGCCCCCACCCCCCATTCATTGTTTCCTGCTGCCGAGAAGTCAGCCCTGGGGGGGTGGGGCAGAGAATAGCAAAGGGAGGAGGGAAAAGGTCTGGGTGGGGCCAGGCCCTTAGGAAGGCTGGTCAGAGCTCCATAGGGGCTGACGTGGTATGGGCCTGAGTGAACAGGGCTGGCTGCTGTCCCCCTCCCAGGTGTGTACCCCCTTGCTTCTGGCTTGGGTTTAACTGCAGAACTGTGAAAGCTCCCTCCTCTACGGAGAAGAGTGTTTGCTCCCCCCACTTCTCTGCCTGGGGGAGGGGCCGGTGTTGCTAAAATTAGGAGACATTCAAAGAACTCCCATGGCTTCCTGGGAAAGGAAAAAGCAGCTTTGAGGTCCGAACCAGCTTTGTGTAGGTCTCGTGCTCTGTGTGCCTCTTGCCCCCGCCCCCAGTGAGGGGCTCCCGAAGGTAGTGGCAAAAGACTGAAGATACGGGAGTCCCAGGAAGAGGGCTGAAGGGCTAGACAGAACTGAGAAGCTGCCCGCCTCTGGCCAAGGGCATGGGGCCTAAGCTGCAGATGTGTGAAACAGAAATCCTTGGGCTCTGTCCTCAGGAAGCCCAGAGCGAACTGTGCTTGACTTCGTAAATGCCACCTAGTGTGGCCTGCACACCTGGAAGCCTGGGAATTTATCTTCTCAACTTGCACTGCTAGGGGTGCATTTTTGGGCAAGTGACTTGACTTCTGGGCCTCAGTTTCCTCATTTGTAATCTGGAGAGAATACCTGCAACCACCAAGCATCGCTGTGAGAAGTAAGAGAGAGGCAAAGGCTGCAGGGCCTGGTGGCCCTAGTCACGTGGAGTGAGCCCACACACCGAGACAGTGTGGCTTTCCCATGGCTGGCACAGGAGGGGACCTTCAATTTGGCTGCTCTCCCTTGAGCGACAACCTGGGAACATGTGAGGGCGATTGTGGCGGGAGGGCTGAGCATGCCATCCTGCCCTGCTCCCTGTGCTCTCTCTCCAATCTGACACCTGAGCTTCGGGTTGGAATTAGCCGTTGACTCTGGGTACTCCTTGGGGTCATTACCAGGCATCATCAAATGCTCTTGGTTTTGATAAAGTCATTGGGTTTTGTCCTTTTTATTTCCCTGGGCTCAGGAGGAGAGGGGTGCTTTTGTCTTGTTGGAGCTGCTTGTGGCCTGAAAAATGGGAGTAAGGGGGGTGCCGACCTGGGTGCAACCCGCCTGGAAGGCGCTGGGACCCTGGTGAGCGGCCCTGCCCACACCTGTGTTCTCTCCCAGCAGATGTGTACTCCCAGCAACACACCTGCCACGCCACCCAACTTCCCTGACGCGCTGGCCATGTTCTCCAAGCTTCGAGCGTCCGAGGGCCTGCAGAGCAGCAACAGCCCCATGACAGCCGGGGCCTGCTCCCCGCCTGCAAACTTCAGCCACTTCTGGGCCTCATCCCCCCCTGGCCACCAGGTGCCCTGGCTCCCACCCTCCTCCCCCACCACCTTCCACCGCCTCCACTGCCCACAGCCCACGTGGCCCCCCGGAGCGCAGCAGGGGGGCGCCCAGCAGAAAGCCATGGCGGCCGTGGATGGCCAGAGATGAGACTGGGTGCCGCTGGGCGCTGGGCTGGTGCTGGGGGCAGTCCAGGGTTGTGGAGACACAGGAGGGCCAGGGAGGGGGGCTGGGGAGGGCGGGGGGTTTCCTGAAGATCGCACTGGAAGATTTTATAAAAGAATTTTTGTGGGTGGGGGGACAGTAAACTTCTTGGGCCACTTGGGTCCTTGAGTTTCTCTTCAGGCAAGGTTTTTCCTCTTTTTAATATATAACTATAATATATATGAATATATAAATATAACTAATGTATTTGAGAATGGAGCGTACCTGGGTGCTGGAGTCAGAGGAGAAAGGCCCAGACAACCCTTCTCTGGGGCCAGCACCGCTTCCCCCGCCCAGCCTTGCCCTGGTCTTGTGGGACAGGGGTGTGCTTCAGAGCTGGATGGAACGATCTTCTGTCAGCTGCCTCCTTTCAGAAGTCACACCTTCTGATATCGGCAAGCGGACCTCACTGCTCCAGGCCTGGGGGCAGCCCAATAGCAGCTGCAGAAGGGCCTGGGGCTTCAGGGGCTCCCCCCATAGCCAGCCCTGGGGTTCTGGGCCCAAGGGTCCTCCCCATCTCCTCCCCCTCACCCCTGATTGCTGGCTGTCACCCCTGTCTGCAGCTGGTTGTGCAGGGCTGATAGGGCACTGAAGAGCCGGCTTGGGTCAAAGGCCAGGCTCTGCCTACTGGGGACTTGACTGTCCCACAGGCACCCTGCCCCTCGGGCTGCACGTCCAAGGTCCCCGGGGAGATCCTGTGGGTTAGTTCCCACATCAGAATCCTGCCTCACCAGGGTGACATTTTAATTTAAAAACTTAAAAAGAGACTTTTCTAACTTCCCTGGTTTGTGGTGCTTTTATTTGCCTTAGTAGGAAAAGCCATCTCCTTGGGAGATGGGAAGAGGGACAATGAGTCTCTTGGCCATGCTGTGGTTGGGTGGGGTGCCATTGCCATTTGGCTGGTCCGGATGCTTTGTGATGTGGGGCATTCACACCAGGAGGTCTGATGGCACAGGCAGGATCCAGACTGGGGTGGGAGGATGGGGGTGGGGAGGGGCAGGGGCGAGTCCTGAGTTGGCTGCTATAACCCTCTTTCCTTCTGGGCCCCTATCCGTGTAGCCCCTGCCTGGACAGCCTTCAGGGCTCAGCCCTGGAAGCCGTCTCCATCTGCGGCGGGGAGAGCTGCCCTTTTCACCTGGTGGCCTGATGCTACCTGCCCCACTGCCTGGCACCTTCCAGCTGGTCCATGTCCGCTCCTGCCCTCAGCTCCCTCCAGGGCCATGTGTTTCTGTGGGCCTGTTGTGTGGCTATGTCCCAAAGGTCAACCAAAGCTGTCAGAGCCATGAGACAAGGTGGGTCCCCAAAGGGACTTGCTTCCACTTCCTCCTCCCTACAGCCCTCCAGGCATTAGAATGGGGCAGTGTTGGCAATTCCTGACCAGCACACCTTTCTCAGGTTGTCCTCTAGTGCAGGTGCTCAGGTAGGTGGGGGGCACCATCTCCTGCCCCTCATTCTCTGCAGGGGTCTGAGGGGGACCAAGTGCTGCCAGGACTGACCGGGATTGAGGGTTGGAGGTTGAGGCCCAAAGTGAAGTGAAACTTAAGCGGGCCCAGACCGGCAGCCACCCCATCCTGCTCTGGGCCTTCTCGTATCTTCTCACACTCGGTGGGTGGTGGGGCAGCCCCTCCTGCAGTGGGCCCAGCTGCTCTCTGCCTCCTCTGCATGTGACATGCCCATATACTTGGAAGCTGGGTTTGTCCTTTCAGTTTTGTTTCCTGGTTGGAAACCCCTGAAACTCCTCCCACCCTCACCCCTTCTTCTGCCCGCCTGTGCTTTCCAGGCTGCAAGGGGCAGCCCCTCAGCACGTGGATGGTCACGCTCCGACATCCCCAGAGGCTGCTGGGGCCTGGGTTAGGGTCTGCCCGAGTGCGGGGCCCAGCCTGGCAAGAGAGCCTGCTGGCCATGCCCAGGTGTGCTATGGTGGGGGTTGGCCTGGCTGGCTCTGGGAATGTCACTCTTGGCCCTTGTGGGCGTGGGGCAGGGTGAGGAGGGCTAGGCTGCCCCTCCCTGCCAAGCTGGTGGTGAATTTGGCTTCTAGGCCAGGGAAACTGAGCCGACCTTCTGACATTTCGCAGCCAGGGTGGGGCCTGAGCGAGAGAAACAGGAGCCGGCTGGGGTGGAGGAGGGGCCAGCCCTGGCTCTGCCTCCCGAGTGCAAGAGAGGGGTGCAGAGGGGCACGGGCACAGGGAGCCCACCCAGGACTCCACTGCCAAGCGACTCCTCCCCGTCCAGCCACGAGCATGACGTTGTTACCTAAAGAGTCACTGGCTCTCCGCAGATCAAGAGGGAGCCCCCGCCGCCCCACGGCACCCCCAGCCAGGCCCGCCCTCCTTTGCCCACGCCATGTCAGGGTGAGAAACCTGTTTCTGGGCTGTTTCCTGCCACTCTTTCCTCTTTACACCCCGAGCGGGCCTCTTGCCCTTGACAGCCCTTTCCCATGTCCGGGGGAGATGGGAACTGGAGGTGGGGGCAGCCCCATCTTTGATCTGGTACTTCCTTCTCTGGGTGGGAGCCTCTGGGCAGACAGAACCGCGTTGACTGCGGGCTCTATAGGCCTGGTAGGGGGCAGCTCTCCCACCTCAGGGGGGCCCTAGAATCCGGCTGAAGTCCAAGCCCAGGATATCAGGGGATTCCTCAGTCCTGGCTGCAGCAGTGGTGGGGCTTGTTCCTTGTTGTTGCTGCAGCAGCCTGAGCTCAGGCCTACCCATGCTCCTCTGTCCCCTCCCACCTTTAGCACGAAGGACTGGGTGGAGGAAGCAGGGAGTCCTTGCAGGTTAGGGGGCTAGTGTGGAGATGAGCACACAACTGAACAGTCCAAGGACGAGGTCACAGGCCTCTGGGCCAGTGCTGGTCCCACCTCTCAACCCCCCTGGCAAGACACTCTTGTGCTCTTATCTCCCTGGGGAGGAATGGCACGGAGAGAGTGATCATTAGCCATGGCACCCCCTGGCCCAAGCCCACTCGAGGCTGAGCAGTAGAGGGTGGCAAACAGTGCCCTCCCCAGCTGGCTGTAGGAATTTTCTTCCGGCTAACGACACTGCTTCTCTGGGACCCTGTGCCAGGAGTGGAGAGAGCAGCAGGCAGCTGTGACCCTCACTTCCAGGGAGCAGTGCGACACCCACAGCACAGGCCCCAGCCTGCCTAGAGGGCCTCAGCAAGCAGGGTGCCCTTCAGGCCAGGCCCCCAGGCCAGAAGGCAGGGCAGGAGCCAGGGAAGGCAGCAGCACCCCAGGTCTAGCCAAGATCAAGAGAGAGCTGCCGGGGTGAGAGCAGGCTCAGCCGGTACCGGGGGCCAGGCCCAGAGCCTGGGGTCTGCTTTGTGTTGCCCTCCCTGCCTAGGTGCAATGCCCAGCCAGTCTGAAGCCCCAGCACCCTCAGAGAATAGAGGTTATAGGTTTAATCCTCAGGCTACAGAGCAGACCCTCTCCAAGAGGTCTGCCTAGGGGACTGGGGGTGGTCTGGAGGCGCGTTGAGGGGCTGGCTGCCAGCCAGCAGTGGGCACCTCCCTCTCACTCCGTCTTCCTGAGCCAGGACTGTTAGAGAAACCTCGCCCAACCTGAACTTTTTCCTGAACATTTATTTATAGGTCTGATCGGTGAGCAGTGGTGGACCGCGGGCCCCGGGTGGGCTCCTCCATCCCCTCCCCTGGAGGCACGTCCATGTGCATCTGCAGCCCCTGGGGGCTGCCCCGCAGCTCTACCATCACCATGGGGCTGGGCGGGTGGACTAGAGTCTGCGAGAGATGCGCCTCAGAGGAGACGGGTCTGTCTTTCCTGTGACGTGTAGAAACTGCAAGACAGGAGGGGTTCAGGTTGCTCTGTCTCCACTCCCACATCCACCAGGGCCCCCAGCTTGCCCAAAGCCAGGGAAGGCGGGAGCAGCCCGTTAGCCTGGCTGAGATGGGGCATAAAGCTGAAGCGGGGAGCACTGTGCAAGCTCCTACGCAAACACTGAAAGCCCTTTATACCTTTGTGAATGAAAAATAAATACGTAAGCAAGCCCTTCTGCAGGGGCCAAGAGTCTGCCTCTTTGGTAATGTTCCCTCTGTTAACACGGGCACTAGGCGGCCCGTGCAGGTGCAGGGAGTTTCCCTAAGACTCTCATGCCCCTCTCTCCTGCTTCCATAACATTTTAAGTGCCCTTGGAGCAGACAGTGGGTGAGTAGGGGAAGGGAGATGAGTATCCCCCAGAAAACACGTCTGGGAGACAGTCCTGTGCTCACTGTCCACCCCTGAAACCCTCCATCCCAGCCCCTTAGTTACCAGCACTGACTCTGGGAGCAGAGGGCTTGGCTTTGAATTCCAGCTCTGCCACCTGCTAGCTGCGTGACCTAGGGCAATTATCTTAACCTCTCTGTGCTTCAGCTTTCTCAGCTGTAAGTAGGGCTAACAACGGTCCCTACCTCTTAGTGTTGGCGTACGGTTAAAATTGGTTCATGTGTGTGGTGCTGCTAATCTGCATGGCTGGTGAGGAGCCCACAATGGAAATAGGCGTCATCACCACCACTGCCACGTACGCTGTTTCTGCTTCCCCCTCCCTCAGTCACAGCCCCTCACTGAGTGCTGGGGTGGAAGGGATGCTGGAGAACATCTAGGTCACGGTCCCCAACCCCCGGACTGCGGGCCGGTACCAGTCCCTGTTAGGAACCGGGCCAGTCATACAGTGGGAGGTGAGCTGCCACGAGCAAGCAAAGCTTCCTCTGTATTTACAGCTGCTCCCCACCTCTGTATAAGCTCTGCCTCCTGTCACATCAGCGAGGGGTCTGGGGCACACGCTCCTTATGAGAATCTAATGCCTGATGATGTGAGATGGAGCTCAGGCGGGGATGCTAGCGCTGGGGAGCAAATATAGGTTATCATGAGCAGAGAGGTTTGACTGCACAATAAACGTAATGCACTTGAATCATCCTGAAACCATCCATCCTGCCCCCCAGTCCGTGGAAAAATTGTCTGCCGTGAAACCAGTCCCTGGTGCCAAAAAGGTTGGGGGCCACTGATCTAGGGTAATGTTGGGGCTGGGGTTGTTGTGGGGGCTCCAGGGGACCCCTGAACCTCCTGCAAGCATTTGCGAATTGGGTGCATAACTGTTTTAGAGGAGGATGGCTGGCAACTTTTATTAGATCCTCACGGAAGGGCCCTCACCCTAAGAAGCACTAACCCAGCAACCCCTTGATGACAGATGAGGAAACTGAGGTCTAGAGAGGGAGAGACTTGCTCAAAGTCACTTAGTAGCAATCCAGCCTCTGACTCCAGGACAGTGGCTCCTAGCAAGAACCCCAGGCCCTTGTGTGGCGGAGCCCTGGGGCCCTTAGCTCCCTCCCCTTCAGGCATGACTTAGCTCATGCCTGAAGGGGGTGGGTGTGAGGTGGGGATCAAGGACCCTAGGGACCTTCCAGACCTGGTCATGGCCCCATACCCACCAGCCACCATGCAGAGCCTGGGAGCACTAACTCCAGGAGACTCAGCACATGTGAGCAGGGGAAAGATGTGACCTTGGAGCCAGAGCCGTGGGTGGCAGACCCTGTTCCTGTTCTGTGAAATAGGGCAGCAACTGTATCTATCCCACAGACCCGGTGCATGTCAAGCACTCAGTCACTAGGGCTTTTCTCTCTTCCTCCTCCCATCCCATCCTTCAGCTCACAGGCCCTTCCTCTCTGCAGGGAAACAAAGGTATAAACCAGCACGGGCAGGAAAGGGGACCAGCGGGGCAAGGAGGAGAGGCCTGGGGCAGAGCCAAGGCCACCTGGAAGAACACTCCATCCAGAAAGGAAGCTACCTGGGTTGTTGGCGGCCAACATCTGAGCACTCTGAGGCCGAGAGGGCAGCTGGCTGCTGTCGATGAGGGACTGCTGCCTGTGGGACCGGGACTGCTTGGACTTGGGCTTTGACATCCCTGCGGCTGATGGGGGCAGTGGAGGAAAGGGTCAGTTCTGAGACACCAAGTCAGAGCTCTATGGGAACACATAGGGTGGGGAGAGGGCTGCAGGGCTGGGCACAGGCAGCCTCAGCTGTAGGGAGTCCCTTTTTGTCTGGATGTGTGGCTATGGTCCTTAGAAGCAATGCATCATTCATTCACATGTCCCCGCCCACCCACCCATCCAGCCGTCCGTCTGTCCATCCATCCATCCATCCATCCATCCATCCATCCATCCATCCAGTCACTCATGTGGTCTCTGTGCCAGGTGTGAGTTCTGACCCGGGGTTTCCAGTTCAGGAGGGGAGGTGACTACAAAGGAGCATTCGTGGCTGTAACGCACTGTGGGAAGTGAGAAACAGCACACTTTGGGGGAGGTCAACTGGAAGTGGGCATTCAGAGGACGGGAGATCACTAAGTGGCAGGGGGCTCAGGTGAGGGCATTGCACTGAGTCTTAAAGAAGGTGCGGGTGGGACGTGGCTGGGATGTGCCGTGGGCAGGGGCATCGGCAGGAAAGCCCAGTGGTGCTGCCCGAGGGTGGGGGCTGGCAAGAAAAGACAGGGCCACCACATCCTGGCCATTGGCTGTGGCTGGACAGTTGTCTTCCACCTGCAGACATTCACCTGGTGGCTTTGGGAGCGATCTGAATGTTTGGAGTCAGGGAAGTAGAGGAGGAAGGCACTCAGGGGTTGGCAGCCCAAAGAAGTGCCTGGCCTACCAAGAGATGAGTGTCCCTGTGGGACCCAAGCAAGGAGACTGAGGGGCCCTTGGGCCACCTGGACACTCACTGTCTTTGGTCAGAATGCCTGGCAGCCTTGTATCCATCCGTCCCTTGTAAATATGTCCGTCCAGGCCCAAGATATCCACCTCGTCGTGCTGCAGAGGCGGACATGCATCTGTTAGCACTGGGGCACGCGGAGCCTCCCGTTTGGCCCTGCCTCCACCAAGGCTGGGCGCAGGGTGCTGCTATCTCCTGACTTCGGGCACCAAATAGTGCTCAGAACCCTCCTGGGGGACTCAGGCAGCACGAGGGCAGAGAGACAAAGGGAAGGGAGGTGGAGACGGCATCATTCTGAGGGCCAGTGGCGGGAGGTAGTAGTGCTGGGTCGGGAGTAGCCAGGATGGATTCTTCCCCACACAGGATGAGAACCTGCAGCTTTAACTGGGTCTGAATTAGAAACTGCCTCAAGGCAGAGGGCTGGATGAGGCAACTTCTGGTGGTGTTTCCGGCATGACTTGGGAATCTGAGCCGTGTCAGGGCCTTCCTGTCTGGTGGCCCCCAGCAGGGCCCTACCTTCATGGCGATCTGGATCTCATCAGTGGGACACAGGCCCTGGGACAGGTGCTGCAGGCGGCTGCGGCGGTACGGGTAGGTGAGTGTATGGCTGCCCCCGCAGCGCCGGGGCACGGTGGAGTAGGTGTAGTCGGCCGTATCTGACACCCTGTGATGAAGACAGGGTGGAATCATCAGGAGCAGGCCACCAGGGACGTGACCTGGGACCTATCCATGGTGGGGCGGACCAGAGGGAAGTGGGCAGCTCTCTGCAGGGTTTGCACGAGTCAGCACAGAGCAGGGGGTCCCGGGACAGCGGGGTGGGTGAGGTCCAACCTCGAGGCTGGACCACCCTGAAGACCACACGTATTCACACACTCTCAATCACATGCTCGTACGCACGCAAACACACGCACACACTCATATGTGCATATACACAAATATGCTCTCATACACTCATGTTCACACACTAACACACATATACACTCACACATATTCACACCAACACACGCTCATATGCTCACACACTCAAATACTTACACTCATGCACATACATACACACACACACTCATATGGTCACACTCATACACATGCTCAGACTGACACACACACTTGCACATACACAAACACATACACTGACAACACACACGTTCACACATACACTGACACTCAACACATACTCACACACTCATATGCTCACACACACCGACACAACACATACACTCATGCTCACACGCACATACATAACATACTTATGCTCACACATACACACTGACACACACACAAACACACTCTCCCACGTGCTTCCTTTTCTCCCTGGGGCTTTTGCCAGCAGCAAGATGAGGCGTTTGTCCACGTGGCCATGGCTGGGCAGAAGCCACACACAGTCGGCACAGTCTGCGCCCCTCAGACCCTGGCCGCCTGGGCCCTCACCGTTTGTAGCAAGGAGAGCTGAGGCACTGGGCCTGCAGCAGCTCGCGGATCATCTGGCTGCTGGCCTTGACGGAGCCCCCGAAGTGGATCTGCACCTTCTCGATGTCCATCAGCATCTTAGAGTGCATGGTGCGCAGGCGCCCCACGCTCCGCTCCATCTGCGTCAGGTCGCCCCGAGGGAAGGAACTGCCCAGCTTCAAGCTACAGAGCAGCAGGGAGGCAGGATCAGCCCAGGATCAGACAGGACCTCGGAGCCGCTCTGTGCCTCGCCCTTGTGCAAGCCACTTCCTTTGGCCTCAGGCCCCTTTTTGTGCAGGGTCCTGTGTGAGCCAAGCCAGCCCTGAGTCCCGTGAAATGCCAGAGGTTTTCCTCCAGTGGAAAAGTACAGAGAGCCAAGTGGGCAAAGCCTCTGACCACTGGGGTGGAAGAGCCAACATCGGCCACTGGCCTCTCCTGTCCAGTCCCCAGCACCTGGCCCTGCATACCTGGAACCCCTAGGGCTCCAAGAGCAGTTTGAAGGTTTGAAGTCCTCTTTCCCATGAACCCCATCCTTAGGGGGTGAGGATGGCCTGTGCAACGCCCCACCCCCAGTAACCCTCAGGCTGAGCAATGCTGGCCCCTCTCCATCCCCTCCCCCTCCATCCCCTCCCCCCCCAGGCTGCTGAGTCAGCTGAAGGATGGGGAGGTGGTGGGAAGCAGAGGAGCTCTCAGCTGCTACCCTTGTTAACGTCCCACCATAACTCCCAACAGGTCTTTCTCCAACGCTCATCGGGAGAAAATCAGGGAGCTAGTTCAGAAATCAGTTTAGTGGCCCCCGCTGTCCCAGCCCCAAGGAGGAGGCCCTCTGCACAGTCCCCCAGAGCTGCTTTCTGTTGCACTCAGCCGTCTGTGCCCCAGCTTCCCGTTCCAAGGCACCGTCCCGGGACCCTGCTGCCCATACTTGCGGCTCTGCTGCCGGACCTGCTCCAGCTCAAACACCGTGTAGGGGCGCATGGATCGGTGTCCCGGCAGGCCTGGACCCACAGGTGTCAGGGGCATGATTCTGGAAAGGGGTGGGTCAGAGTGTGAGGAATCCCATCACCCAAGTCCACCTACCATCTACTCCTCCCCTTCTACCTGCCTCCAGAACTTTCCGGACCACCCAGGCTGGGCCCTTGTGCAGGACTGAGAAGGAAAGGAAGGGTGGCGGGGAGCAGGGGAGGAACAGCCCTGCCGGGTGGGTGGGCGTGGGCACTCACTGTCCGGTCAGAGGTGTCTCCAAGGGGCGGTCGCAGGAGAGGCAGTGGAAATGTGCCAGGAGCTGCCTGTTGGGAGGGGTGCACATGGAGGGTGAGCACCCTGCCCAGAGGGTCCCCAGAAGGGCTTGGCCCTCCACAGGCAAGGCAGGCTGGGCACTCAGCCCTTCAGGGTGGCAGATCCCCGCCCTGCTCCCAGAACCCACCTGCTCCCAAGCTCATGTCCCACATCTGCCTGTCCTCATCCAAGGCCCACGAGGGTGCCCTGTGTGAGCCTTGGGGGCCCTCTGGTGGCCAAGAATGGGACTCTTGGGATTCAAGCCTGCCGGGGCTGGACTCCCAGAAGCTGTCTTAGCTCAGGGGACTGAGGACCCCCCTCCCTGACCCAAAGGCATAGGACACCCAAGGCCAGAGAGCCTCATGCTGCCTGCACTCCCTTTCTCCTGTGCGATGAAAGGGCCTGAGCTATAAGAGTCGAGCTCCAAAATCCTGTCCCTGCACCACGGGATGGTCCTGGGCAGGCCCGGCTGTGTGTGGTGGGAGCTGCTTGCTTGGGACTGCAGCCTGGCACCTTCCTGCACCGGCACAATGTGCCAGCTCCCTTGCTGCCGCTGCCGGGCCTTACCTCCGCATGGCGGCTGCCTCGTCAGCCTGGTAGAGCGGAGAGCGCTCCTTGAGCTGCTGTCGCAGCGACTTCCACCGGTCCTCCAGCGTCTGCTTCAGTGGGTCCAGCTCCAGGCGGTCCAGCTGCGGGGTCCAGGGCGACAGGTGAGCTCTAAGGCAACAGGTGGGGGTCTGGCCCTAGACAGGGTGGTGGTGTCCTGGGCCAGGGGCAGGATTATGGCGATGGAGAGCCCCCAGCCTGTGCCTGCCCCACACCTTGTTGTCCATCTCCGCGAGGAGCTTGTCTAGCATCTTCTGCCAGTCCTGCTCCTGCCCACTCATCTTGGCCACCAGCTCCTGCATCATGTGGTTCAGCTGCTCCGTGGTGGCATCAAACTGGATGCGGCTCACTTTGGAGGCCAGGGCACTCTTGTCAGCTTTCTGTCCGGAGAGAGAGGAGGCAGCCCCCAACCTGGGAGAGAGCCATGGAGGGGCCCCGTTCCCCTGGGGCTTTCCAAGAGCCCACGATCCTCTTGCCCCCTCCACTCCTGGCCTCTCAAAGAATGGCCAGTGAGACCTCCCTGGGACAGAGCAGCTCCAGGGCCTGGCACTTACCACGTCGATCTCCATCTCCAGGTTCTCCCTGTTGGCCTTTTCCTTTTCAAGCTTCTCCAGACCCTGGTACAGCACCTGGGGGCCAAGCGGGCAGAGATGAAGAGCCAGGAGCTGAAGGGCAGGGGGCAGAGTCGAGCCCCCACCCGCTCCTGCTGCCCCGCTGGCCGCTCACGTCAATGTCCTTCTGCTTCTGCCGATGGTCCTCGATGAGGTTGCCGGTCGTGATGTTGAGCTTCTCGCAGTCGCCCTGCACCTGCAAGATGGCGCTCTGCACGTGGCCCAGCAGCTCTTCGTCCTGCAGCAGGAGGGACAGGAAGGACCTCTGAAGCTGCTGGGGTGACCCCTGCCCCCACCACAGTATTGCCACCCCCTGATAAGGTGGCCTTAAATCATTGCCCAGCAGAGAAGCTAACTTCAGACCCCATCCTGGCTTTCCTCGGTTGCCTTCATCGTTTCCCACGAATGGTGGAGAAGGCGCTCTGCCCTTTCTGTGTGTCCACTACAGTGGGACAGGAGCACCAGTCACCCACATCCCCTGGACTAGCCTCAGGGGAGCCTGGCCTGCCGTGCAGGCAATCAGTGGAGTGCCAGAGACTCAGGAGTGATGCTGCCCATGGCCCCTGAGAGCTGGGCTGTGGGCTTTAGTCTCCTCGCCTCCCCTGGGTCAAATCTGAATTCTTCAGTCCAAGAGGAAGGACTCATGGACTTGTGGCTGTCTGCAGCCCCCCAGTAAGCCTGCCCTTTGGAGGGAATGGGAAGGGGTGGGGAGACTGATATGCAAGCTGTCTCCTACAGCTGTGCCTGTGTCCCCATGGCATGTGAATGGCACTGCTCCACCCTTGGTCAGCCTGTGCTATCCCACCCCATAATCTCCTGTCCCCAGAACTAGATCTGCTGCCGCTCTTGCTGTGATCCTGGGGAAGGAGCAGGGACTTTCATGGATCTGACTAAAGGGCTCCACCATAGAAAATTAACCCTCAAGCCCAAACATCCGCTCCTGGGGGGCCGAGTCGGCCACTCCGTCTGCAGGCCTCCAGGGCTGCAGCTCTTCCCAGCGGGGCCGTGCCCAGCTGCACCAGGAGGGAGGTGGGTGGAGGCTCACCTGGCTCTGGAGCTTGGCTTTCCTGGAGGGCCGGGAGGCAGCCAGGTTGTTGACCATGTCCTGGAGGTGCTCATAGCGCTGCACCAGCATGCTGACCTGGTGGCTCACATCCAGGCTGCAGGCTGGACAGGTGGCTTCAGGGTGGATCTGGCCAGGAGCCACGGTCGTCAGGGTCTTGTGTGGGGTGGTCATGCTCATGGACAGCAGCGTGGAGGAGGAGGCCATCATGTTCTCCATGATTGTCCTGAGCTTGTCCAACTGGGTGGAGGAGAGACATTGGGGGCAGGGCAGTGAGGTGAGCCGCAGCAACATTCTGGCCACACTTTGCACTAGTAGTGGGGTACTTTCTGCCGCTCCCCTGCTGTGGTCAGGGGCAGGCACGGCATCCTGTGCTGCACAGGGCACGTGGCCCATAGCAGGCACTCTTATCTGTTATGTAGTGAGTGGGGTTTTCAGGGTGTGCAGCATTAATGCCAAACAAAGCTCTTGCAAGAGGGAGGTCTCTGGACCTTTCTCTAGCCAGCCCCTTGGTCCAGAGTGAGAACCTCTCTCCTCTAGCTAAATCCTATAGTGTTGCTGCCCGTTAGTCAACCCATAAATACTCAGAGAACCTTGATGACACACAGTCCTTGCCCTGGGCACAGAGGCTAGGAAGGGTGGGCTTGCACCTGCTCCGTCCCACGTAGCATGTAAATAACTAGTGATAAAAGAATGTGACAAGTGCTAACACTACCACAGGTATCTCTCATGGTCTGGGTGGTGCAAATCCCTTCCAGGGAGAGCAGCGAGAGACTCTGGGGTTGCTAAGCTCAGACATGAGCTTGGACTGACAGGTGACCTTTGCCCACTCTCCACTGCTTCACAAACAGGACAACTGGCTTGGAGTCATGAAGTGGTGCACACCACTGTCCCAGCAACTCAGGAGGAGCCTAGAAAGCAGCTTAAAGCACAAAGGGGTTCCTAACATGAATGCCCTTGCCCATGCCTATAGTGGCTTTTCGCAACTGCTCCATCTGTGAGCAGTTAGGAGCAGACACTCCTTACTGGGAAATGACCAAGGATAGCATCATTTAAGATGTAAAGGCAAACACTAGCAAGAAAAAAATGACAACCCGTAGAGTAGGGGAAAATATTTGCAAGTCATATATCAGGTAAGAGTCTAGTGTCCAGAATATATAAAGAACTCTTTATAGCTCAACAATAAAGAGAACTCAATTTAAAAATGGACAAAGGCTTTGATTAGTTGTCTATCTTATCTTTTTTTTTTTTTTTTTTTTTGAGACAGAGTCTCGCTTTCTTGCCTAGGCTAGAGTGAGTGCCGTGGCGTCAGCCTAGCTCACAGCAACCTCAAACTCCTGGGCTCAAGCGATCCTCCTGCCTCAGCCTCCCGAGTAGCTGGGACTACAGGCACAAGCCACCATGCCCGGCTGATTTTTATATATATATATTAGTTGGCCAATTAATTTCTTTCTATTTTTATGGTAGAGACGGGGTCTCGCTCAGGCTGGTTTTGAACTCCTGACCTTGAGCAATCCGCCCGCCTCGGCCTCCCAGAGTGCTAGGATTTCAGGCGTGAGCCACCGCGCCCGGCCTGTCTATCTTATCTTTAAAGAAGGTATATAAATGGCTAAAAAAACACATGAAAAGATGCTCAGCATCATTAGTCATTAGGGAAATGCAATATAATAAGATACTTCACACCCACTAGGATGGCTACAATTTTTCTTAAAAGGAAATTGGCCGGGATCAGTGGCTCATGCCTGTAATCCTAGCACTTTGGGAAGCCAAAGTGGGAGGATCCCTTGAGCCCAGTAGTTCAAGACCAGCCTGAGTAAGAGTGAGACCCTATCTCTACAATAATAGAAAACTTAGCCAGGTGTGTTAGTGCGTGCCTGTAGTCCCAGGTACCTGGGAGGCCCAGGCAGGAGGATTGCTTGAGCCCAACAACTTAAGGTTGCAGTGAGCTGTGATGATACCCCATTGTATTCTACCCCAGGAAACAGAGTAAAACCCTGTCTCCAAAGAAAAAAAAAAAGAAAGAAAGAAAAGGAAAAAAAATTAAAATAAAAAGGAAATTAACAAGTGTTGGTGGGGATGTGGAGGAATTGAAAACCGTATATGTTGCCAGTGGCAATGAAAAATGGTGCAGCCACTTTGGAAAGCAGTCTGGCATGGCTGGGCGCAGTGGCTCACGCCTGTAATCCTAGCACTCTGGGAGGCCAAGGTGGGTGGATTGCTTGAGGTCAGGAGTTCGAAACCAGCCTGAGCAAGAGCGAGACCCCATCTCTACTATAAATAGAAAGAAATTAATTGGCCAACTAATATATATAGAAAAAATTAGCCGGGCATGGTGGCGCATGCCTATAGTCGCAGCTACTCGGGAGGCTGAGGCAGGAGGATTGCTTGAGCCCAGGAGTTTGAGGATGCTGTGAGCTAGGCTGACGCCACGGCACTCACTCTAGCCTGGGCAACAAAGTGAGACTCTGTCTCAAAAAAAAAAAAAAAAAAAAGCAGTCTGGCAGTCCCTCAAATGGCTAAACAGTTCTATGACCCAGCAATTCCACTCATAGGCATATACCCAAGAGAAATGAAAACATATCCACATGGACACTTGTACATGAATATTCATAGCAGCATTATTCATGATAGTCAAAGGGTAGAAACAACCCAACATCCTTCCACTGATGAATGAATAAACAAATGATGGTATAGCCACAACATGGAATGTTATTCAGCCATAAAATAAAGTACTGACACATGCTACAACATGGATGAACCTTGAAAACATCATGTTAAGAAAAAGAAGCCAGATGCACGAGGCATGTTGTATGATTCCATTCATATGAAATATCCAGAAGAGGCAAATCCATAGAGACAGAGGGCAGGTGAGTAGTTGTCAGGGGATGGGGGATGAGGAGAGACTGCTAAGGGGGACAGGATTTCTTTGTGGGGTGATGAAGTGCTTTGGAATTAGATTGTGGTAATAGTTGCACAACTTTGTGAATATACTTAAAACTACCTTGTTTATTTTAAAAGTGTGAATTCTATGATACATGAATATATAATAAAAAAAGAGAGAGAACAAAAATTTAATGGGAAGCAATTTAATGGGACCTCAGAGGGGCACTTTTCCCTTGCCACATGGGTCGCAGTCACCAACGCACCAGCGGCTTCAGAGCCGGCTTCGGATCAGGAAGGGGCTGAATCCTAGACACAGTGGCCCCATCCCTCCGCACACAGAGGGCACTGCGGGGGGAGGGCAGGGCCGCCCCACTGTCTGCTGCCCACCCTGAGAGGGTAGCTGGATAAGTGAAATCCTCACCTGCTCCTGCAGGTAAAGGGAGGCTTCGGAGACCGAATTTTCCATGGCAGCCTTGCCCCGCTCCTGGCTCTCCCTCAGCTCGGACAGCTCCTTCTCGATGTCAGCCACGGTGACTCTGCAGTGCGTGACAAGAGACCACCTGGCTCCGTGGCCAGCCCAGCGACCCGGCTCACCAGCGCAGAGCCCTGGCTGTCGGGGACACGGGAGGATGCAGATGAGGGGTTCGCGCCACCCTCCCGTGGGCCCTGTCCTGGCGGTAGCCGCCAGCATGATGGCCTGGAGGCTTCTGGGTGGTGGGACTGGGCAGCACAAAGAGAGCTCAAGGGGCTCTAGCAAGTGGTGTCCTCCAGCCTCCAACTGGGGACAGAATCTATGGAGCTTCTCCTTGCCCTTCTAAGCCCTGGTCCTGAGCTGTAGTGGGAACCTGGGGAGTGTCTACCAGTCCCTTGAGCTGGACATGGGCGACCCGAGGCGCAGACACTCCAGGTCAAAGATGGTGGTCAGTTTAGGGGCACGAGTGAGCCAACAGCCGCCGTCACCTCCTTGGCTGAGAGCATGTGATGCCAGGAGACCAGCTGCACCTGGCCGGGGCACTTTACCTGAGGACGCCCAGCTGCAAGCTCAGCTGGCTACTTTTCAACTCCTTCCCCAATTCTTGCTCTCCTTCGCCCTCCACGACCTTTTGCAACCTGTCCAGCTACAAACCCCACAAAAGGGAGTGTCAGGTGGCCCCAGTTCCCACTTCCCCTATTCCCTAATCCTAACCCACCCTCTCTGACAAGAGCCAAGGTCCTCGCAGACACCCACCATCCGTCCATGGATGTAGAAAGCTGTCATTGAGAGAGTGACTGAAGGTCAAGCAGCCCTTTGCAATGACCTCAGGCCCCCAAAAGTCCCACATACTGGGCTTGAAGGCTGCCACATGTAGTGAAAAGAGCAAAGGTCTTGTTTGGCTCAGCTGAATTCTAACATCTTTGAGCATCACTTTATAGATCCAAAAAATGAACGCGATGATAATCTGAGGTGCATTTCCTGACAGGATGGCAAGACCCAGCACATAATAATGCACGGGAAAGGACTGTATAACCCGTCAATATACAATGGCAACTGCTATTATTAGCATTAAACGACAAAGTAGGTCGACCCTCCCTTTCTTACTTTTGCTTTTTCCTGCCGAATTTCTCTGGTCAAAGTCTTTAATGTCTTCAGCTGTTCCTGCAGGTCAGGCGGTAAGGACTTTTTGACTGTGGAAAATAGAGGCCTTGTTATCTGAGAGGTTAGATTTCCATTTCTAGGCCCCATAACAATGAAGACTCCCCAGAGAACAACAGGACATGTCACTTTATCCTGCTTCTCCTGGTGACCGGGGAGACGGGTTGGAGAGAGGAAGAGAGAACTGTCCTTAGCCCATAAAAAATCCACCTAATGCTTGACATCCTAAAAGGCTTTGGGACAACTGACTTGCCATTTCCAGTCACCTCTAAAATCTTTTATTTATTTAATTTTATTTTTTTGTGAGACAGGGTCTCACTGTGTCGCCAAAGCTGGAGTGCAGTGACGTGATCACAGCTGGCAGCAACCTCAAACTCTTGGGCTCAAGTTATCCTCCTGCCTCAGCCTCCTGAGTAGCTGGGACTACAGATGTGTGGCCACCACACCCAGTTAATTTTTCTACTTTTTTGTAGAGATGGGGTCTCACCTTTTCTCTGGCTGGCCTCAAATTCCTGGTCTCAAGTGATCCTCCCCTGTCAGCCTCCCAAAGTGCTAGGATTACTGGTGTGAGCCACTGTATCTAGCTACAATCTTAATTATTCTCTGGGCCTAGAGTTGTGAAGGGGCAAATATTAAGCTTAATTCTTCAATGTTCTCTCTCCCTGCCACCTGCCAATACTTTCCCTCACCCCAACGCTCACCCCAGCTCACCCCAATCCCTCACCCCAGGTGCTGTCCAGAGGCTGACACAGCCGTAAGAACCTGCTTCATTCCTCTCTTGAGGCTCCTTCCATCCTACCGGTTTAGTTCTACCCTTTGCCTACCTAGTCATTTGGGCCCTGAAGGCTACGAGAGAACCTGAAATGACTACAGATGAAAATGCTGTTTTCAACTCTGGGAGGCCAAGGCGGGCGGATCGCTCAAGGTCAAGAGTTCGAAACCAGTCTGAGCAAGAGTGAGACCCCGTCTCTACTAAAAATAGAAAGAAATTAATTGGCCAACTAAAAATATATAGAAAAAATTAGCCAGGCATGGTGATGCATGCCTGTAGTCCCTCCCAGCTACTCGGGAGGCTGAGGCAGGAGGATCACCTGAGCACCAGGAGTTTGAGGTTGCTGTGAGCTAGGCTGATGCCACAGCACTCTAGCCTGGGCAACAGAGTGAGACTCTGTCTCAAAAAAAAAAAAAAAAAAGAAAAGAAAAGAAAAGAAAGAAAGAATAGAAAATGCTGTGTTCAGGTGCTCTGGAAGAGGTCCAGCAGCCTGAGTTCAGGCCAAGGGGAGGAAAGGATGAAATCAACTTAAAACTAAGATAATGGTCTCCCCTCCATGGGCAAGCAGTACTCACCCATGAGCGCCAGCAGGTACTGGATCTTCTCCAGATCAGTCTGGCCAGCTTGCTCCTCCTTCAGATCCTTCATATGCTCCTTCAGCTCCACATAAAGGGCGATAAGCTCTCCCATCAGACGAAATGTTTCCATCGCTATGGGGAAACTGGGAGCCAATTTATCTATGGACTCACGTCGTTCACTGTGGCCCTCACTCCCTTCTGATGAGACTTTGTTGAGGGAGTCTGGACGCCTGTAAAAGGTGACATCTTGGCCTGGGGCAGTACGAGCAGGAGCTCCAAGTTGACGTGAGGCATCCATTGGCTCCAAACGTACCTGGCCATGCTGATCTGCACCTTTGTCTACCTGGTCAGGCTGATCTGGGCCAGGTGATACCAAATGTTGTTGATCTGGGAGTACAAATCCCAAATCTATGCTTAATGGTGTGAAGCCAATCTGGTCCATGCCAGGATGCAACAAATCCTGCTGGTAAGTTTCTGGTGGTACCAAACCCCTTTGGTCTGTATCTGGTGGTGCCAAACCTTCGCTGGCTAGTAGTGGTGACACCTGGTCATGTTGTTCTCTGCCAGGAGGTGCCTGAGAACTCTGAGAATCTTCATGGAGTGTTGGAAAGCCACGAAGCTCTGTGCCTGGTGCGATCAAGCCTTGCTGATCTGCGCCAGGTTGTCTCAAACCATGCTGATCCATTTCAGGCTGTACCAAACCACGTGAATCTACACCAGGTTGCACTAAACCATACTGACTTGCACCAGGTTGTACCAAACCAGAAGGATGTGCACCAGGTTGCACCAAACCAGAAGGATGTGCACCAGGTTGCACCAAACCACGCTGACCCATTCCAGGTTGGACCAAACCACGCTGATATGCACTAGGTTGGACCAAACCCCACTGACCCATTCCAGGTTGGACCAAACCACTCTGATCCATTCCAGGTTGGACCAAACCACTCTGATCCATTCCAGGTTGGACCAAACCACTCTGATCCATTCCAGGTTGGACCAAATCATGCTGATCTGCACCAGGTTGAACCAAACCAGGCTGACCCATTCCAGGTTGGACCAAACCACGCTGATATGCACCAGGTTGTATCAAACCACGCTGATCCACGCCAGGTTGGGCCAAGCCATGCTGATCCACTCCAGGTTGGACTAAACCATGCTGATCTGCACCAGGTTGTGCCAAACCAGACTGATCCATTCCAGGTTGCACAACTTCATACTGATATGCACCAGGCTGGGCCAAACTGTGCTGATCTGTACCAGGTTGTCCCAAACTAGGTTGATATGCACCAGGTTGAACCAAGCCAGGCTGTACTGCACCAGGAAGTAACAAGCTAGGTTGAACTGCACTAGGAGGTACAAAGCCAGGCTGTATGACACCAGGAGATAGCAAGCCAAGCTGAGCTGCACCAGGAGGTCCCAAGCCATGCTGTATGACACCAGGAGATAGCAAGCCAAGCTGAGCTGCACCAGGAGGTCCCAAGCCATGCTGTACTGCACCAGGAGATAGCAAGCCAAGCTGACCTGCACCAGGAGGTACCAAGCCAGGCTGTACTGCACCAGGAGGTAGCAAGCCAGGTTGAGCTGCACCAGGAGGTCCCAACCCAGGCTGTACTGCACCAGGAGGTACCAAGTCAGGCTGACCTTCACCAGGAGGTAGTAAGCCAGGTTGACCTGCACCAGGAGGTCCCAAACCAGGTTGAGCTGCACCAGGAGGTACCAAGCCAGGCTGACCTGCACCAGGAGGTACCAAGCCAGGCTGACCTGCACCAGGAGGTACCAAGCCAGGCTGTACTGCACCAAGAGGTAGCAAGCCAGGTCGACCTGCACCAAGAGGTACCAAACCAGGTTGACCTGCACCAGGAATTACCAAGCCAGGTCGACCTGCACCATGAGGTACCAAGCCAGGCTGACCTGTACCAAGAGGTACTAAGCCAAGTTGAGTTGCACCAGGAGGTACCAAGCCAGGTTGAGCTGCACGAGGAGGTACCAAACCAGGCTGACCTGCACCAGGAGTTACTAAGCCAGGTTGAGCTGCACCAGGAGTTACTAAGCCAGGTTGAGCTGCACGAGAAGGTACCAAACCAGGTTGACCTGCACCAGGAGTTACTAAGCCAGGTTGAGCTGCACCAGGAGTTACTAAGCCAGGTTGAGCTGCACGAGGAGGTACCAAACCAGGCTGACCTACACCAGGAGTTACTAAGCCAGGTTGAGCTGCACCAGGAGTTACTAAGCCAGGTTGAGCTGCACCAGGAGGTACCAAACCAGGTTGAGCTGCACCAGGAGGTACCAAACCAGGCTGACCTACACTAGGAGGTCCCAAGCCAGGTTGAGCTGCACCAGGAGGTACCAAACCAGGCTGACCTACACCAGGAGGTACAAAGCCAGGTTGAGCTGCACCAGGAGGTACCAAGCCAGGTTGACCTGCACCAGGAGGTACTAAGCCAGGTTGAGCTGCACCAGGAGGCACTAAGCCAGGTTGACCTGCACCAGGAGTTACTAAGCCAGGCTGACCTGCACCAGGAGGTACTAAGCCAGGCTGACCTGCACCCGGAGGTACCAAACTAGGCTGAGCTGCACCAGGAGGTCCCAAGCCAGGCTGAGCTGCACCAGGAGGTCCCAAGCCAGGCTGTACTGCACCAGGAGGTCCCAAGCCAGGCTGACCTGCACCAGGAGGTCCCAAGCCAGGCTGACCTGCACCAGGAGGTCCCAAGCCAGGCTGACCTGCACCAGGAGGTACCAAGCCAGGCTGACCTGCACCAGGAGGTCCCAAGCCAGGCTGACCTGCACCAGGAGGTACCAAGCCAGGCTGACCTGCACCAGGAGGTCCCAAGCCAGGCTGACCTGCACCAGGAGGTACCAAACCAGGCTGTATTACACCAGGAGTTACCAAGCCAGGTTGACCTGCACCAGGAGGTCCCAAGCCAGGCTGTACTGCACCAGGAGGTACCAGGCCAGGCTGACCTGCACCAGGAGGTACCAGGCCAGGCTGTACTGCACCAGGAGGTACCAGGCCAGGCTGTACTGCACCAGGAGGTACCAAGCCAGGCTGTACTGCACCAGGAGGTACCAAGCCAGGCTGTACTGCACCAGGAGGTACCAAGCCAGGCTGACCTGCACCAGGAGGTCCCAAGCCAGGCTGTACTGCACCAGGAGGTACCAGGCCAGGCTGACCTGCACCAGGAGGTACCAGGCCAGGCTGTACTGCACCAGGAGGTACCAGGCCAGGGTGACCTGCACCAGGAGTTACCAGGCCAGGCTGACCTACACCAGGAGGTGCCAGGCCAGGCTGACCTGCACCAGGAGGTGCCAGGCCAGGCTGACCTGCACCAGGAGGTGCCAGGCCAGGCTGACCTGCACCAGGAGGTGCCAGGCCAGGCTGACCTGCACCAGGAGGTGCCAGGCCAGGCTGACCTGCACCAGGAGGTCCCAGGCCAGGCTGACCTGCACCAGGAGGTCCCAGGCCAGGCTGACCTGCACCAGGAGGTGCCAGGCCAGGCTGACCTGCACCAGGAGGTCCCAGGCCAGGCTGACCTGCACCAGGAGGTCCCAGGCCAGGCTGACCTGCACCAGGAGGTCCCAGGCCAGGCTGAGCTGCACCAGGAGGTCCCAGGCCAGGCTGACCTGCACCAGGAGGTACTAAGCCAGGCTGACCTGCACCAGGAGTTACCAAGCCAGGTTGAGCTGCACCAGGAGGTATCAAGCCAGGTTGAGCTGCACCAGGAGTTACTAAGCCAGGCTGACCTGCACCAGGAGGTACCAAGCCAGGCTGACCTGCACCAGGAGGTACCAAGCCAGGCTGACCTGCACCAGGAGGTACCAAGCCAGGTTGAGCTGCACCAGGAATTACTAAGCCAGGTTGAGCTGCACCAGGAGTTACTAAGCCAGGTTGAGCTGCACCAGGAGGTACCAAGCCAGGCTGACCTGCACCAGGAGGTAACAAGCCAGGTTGAGCTGCACCAGGAGTTACTAAGCCAGGTTGAGCTGCACCAGGAGTTACTAAGCCAGGTTGACCTGCACCAGGAGGTAACAAGCCAGGTTGACCTGCACCAGGAGTTACTAAGCCAGGTTGACCTGCACCAGGAGTTACTAAGCCAGGTTGAGCTGCACCAAGAGGTACCAAGCCAGGCTGACCTGCACCAGGAGGTCCCAAGCCAGGCTGACCTGCACCAGGAGGTAACAAGCCAGGCTGACCTGCACCAGGAGTTACCAAGCCAGGTTGAGCTGCACTAGGAGGTAACAAGCCAGGCTGACCTGCACCAGGAGGTAACAAGCCAGGCTGACCTGCACCAGGAGGTAACAAGCCAGGTTGAGCTGCACCAGGAGGTATCAAGCCAGGCTGACCTGCACCAGGAGGTACCAAGCCAGGCTGACCTGCACCAGGAGGTACCAAGCCAGGCTGACCTGCACCAGGAGGTAACAAGCCAGGTTGAGCTGCACCAGGAGTTACTAAGCCAGGTTGAGCTGCACCAGGAGTTACTAAGCCAGGCTGACCTGCACCAGGAGGTAACAAGCCAGGTTGACCTGCACCAGGAGTTACTAAGCCAGGTTGACCTGCACCAGGAGTTACTAAGCCAGGTTGAGCTGCACCATGAGGTACCAAGCCAGGCTGACCTGCACCAGGAGGTAACAAGCCAGGTTGACCTGCACCAGGAGGTAACAAGCCAGGTTGAGCTGCACCAGGAGTTACTAAGCCAGGTTGAGCTGCACCAGAAGGCACCAAGCCTGGTTGACCTGCACCAGGACGTAGGAAGCCAGGTTGAGCTGCACCAGGAGGTACCAAACCAGGCTGACCTGCACCAGGAGTTACTAAACCAGGCTGACCTGCACCAGGAGGTCCCAAGCCAGGCTGACCTGCACCAGGAGGTCCCAAGCCAGGCTGACCTGCACCAGGAGGTCCCAAGCCAGGCTGACCTGCACCAGGAGGTCCCAAGCCAGGCTGACCTGCACCAGGAGGTCCCAAGCCAGGCTGACCTGCACCAGGAGGTCCCAAGCCAGGCTGACCTGCACCAGGAGGTCCCAAGCCAGGCTGAGCTGCACCAGGAGGTCCCAAGCCAGGCTGACCTGCACCAGGAGGTCCCAAGCCAGGCTGACCTGCACCAGGAGGTCCCAAGCCAGGCTGACCTGCACCAGGAGGTCCCAAGCCAGGCTGACCTGCACCAGTAGGTACCCAACCAGGCTGTACTGCACCAGGAATTACCAAACCAGGCTGACCTGCCCCAGGCTGGACCAAACCACGTTGATCTGTGCCAGGCTGCACCAATCCATGCGGACCCATACCATGTTGAACCAATCCAGGCTGATATGCCCCAGGCTCCACCAAACCATACTGATCTCTGCCAGGCTGGATAAAATCACGCTGCTCTGTACCAGGCCGTATGAAGCCAGTTGTTTCTAATCGGGGCTGTACAAAACCTTGCTGACCTACACTAACTTGCATCAAATTAGGTGCTGCCAAACCATGCTGATCTGTAAGAGGTGGAACCAATCCACGTTGATCTATGCCAGGCAGTACCAATCCTTGCTGATCCATGCCAGGAGGTACCAGTCCATGCTGATCTGTGCCTAATCTTACAAACCCATGCTGATCCAGGCCAGGTGGCTGCACACCACCCACATACATGCGGGGCTGTTCCATACCACGTTGGTCTGTGCCAGGAGCTATCATACCCTGCTGATATGTGCTAAGTGGAACTATAACAGGCTGGCCTCTACCAGGTAATTCCAATTCATGCTGATCTCTGCCAGGTACCAATGGTGGCACCACACCACGCTGATCTGTGACAAGTGGTACAAATCCCTGATCATCCATTGCCGGCGGTATCGCACCAAGCTGAGTCATGTTGAGGGGTACCACACCATGTGCAGGATATACCAGTCCAGGCTGATCCATGCCAGTTGGTCCTAATCCAGGATGATCTGGCCTTAGATAGACTTGACCTTGGCTAATGGGAACCCCACCGTGCTGATCTAGGCGTGCGTATTGATACCGATCTCTGGTAGACGTTAAATCCTGTTGAACTGGGCCAGGGCGTGTATCTCGTTCATCTCTTCTTGGAAGTGTTAAGGGGAACTTATCTCTACTCTTGAGACGATCTGAGTCCCCCCTGACCTGGGATACAGAAGGCTGACGGTGTCTCGACATGCCAGCTTCATCACGGGCCCTGGGGTACTGCTCTCTGCCAGCAGCAGAGGAGAGCCTGCCTCGTTCCCTGCTAGCAGCCGCCTCAGCGTAGAGTCCTGTGCCGACGGATCCTGATACGGTCTGATCTGGGCCCAAACCACCAGTATAATCCAGAGACTGGTCAATACTTGGTTGCTTGGTAGACAGTCCACTTGGAATCAGATCACCTGATGTCATGGAAGTAGTCCGTCCTCTGCGCTTAGAAAGTCCTGTAGTGTCTGAGCTCTGGTTGAGGAAGAAGGAGGAAACTAATAACCAGTCAGAAATGCTCACAGTAAGAGTTGGAAGTAAAGAACTCTGGGAGACCTGCCTGGGACGATTGAGAGCCCTTGGAGAAAAAAACTCTCTGGTCCTAAAGACTAAGCTGGACATACAGACTTTGACATTCTTGAGGGACAGGTCTGCAGATACCTGGGAGTCTACACATTTGCAAATGGCATCAGAATATGTAAAACTGCAAAATACAAGAGATCCTTCTGAACTTTTGCTGAGTCTATAAATAAAGGACGTAAGTAATTTATTAAGTTTAAAATATAAAGTCTGCCCCATTGTCGGCTTATTGCTGATGGTAAAAGTGTACGCTGGCGGGCGTGTAGACCATCTATTTAAAATGTAAATGTGCAAACCCTTGGACCCGGGAATTCCACAGAATAGGAATTTTCCACAGAATAGGAATTGTGAGTCTATGGACTCACAAAGGATGCCAAGATGTAACCCACAAAGAAGGAGTTTGTGGCATCACTTGTGAGACTAGATTGTCAATAGGGGACTGATATATTTATGGCACACCTGTACAATAGAATACTACAAATCCACTAAAAACTCATGACAGCCTATTTCCATTTCCAGCTGAGGTGAAGTGACAAGGGCTGGATTTATGCTCCTGTCTGTAACAACAAAAACAAAACCCGCCACCACCAATGAAACAGCATTATTGTAGACACTGGCTATCAGGCAATGAAGGATAGCAATCCTCAAGAGATGGACAGACGCCGTGAGCCCTGCTGCTGCCTCAGCTCACTGTCTTGATAGAGCTTTCAGCTACAGCGCAGGGAAGTGGCACGGAGGCAGAGCCTAGCCTGGCTCACCTGAGCTGAGGACACAGAGCCGAGCAGTCAAGGAGATTAAGGCAACTAGAGTTCCCGGGATACAGCATCACAAAAAGGGAGACACACAGAAGGAGCACTCCTGAGATCTGAGGACGGTTCCCCTCAAGTATATAGCACAGAAACGATGAGCACATACACGCAAGGAGACTTCCCAAGGCTGGGAAATAACCATCCAGCCAGGCTGGAAGGAGCAGGGCCCAGCCTCCCATCTGTTTTTATAAGCCAGTTTGGAGACCCACCTAACAAATCATAAAATCATAACAGCAAGACCCAAAAGGATCAAACTATTTTCAAGTAACTGCATCTTGGGGGAAAAAAAACCTCAAGAAAATGTATGGGAATACAAAAATATCCAGTAGCCAACAAAGTAGAATTCACAATGGTTGCCAATCAATCAAATATTACCAGGCATGCAGAAAGGCCGAAAAACGTGACCTGTGATGTGGAGATAACTCAATCAACAGAAACCAGCTCAACACTGACACAGGTGTTAGAATTAGCAGACAAGGATAAAACAGTATAGCTATATTTCTTATGTTTAAAAAGTCAAATAGAGGCCAGGCGCGGTGGCTCACGCCTGTAATCCTAGCACTCTGGGAGGCCGAGGCAGGTGGATCGCTCAAGGTCAGGAGTTCAATACCAGACTGAGCAAGAGCGAGACCCCGTCTCTACTAAAAAGAGAAAGAAATTAATTGGCCAACTAAAAATATATAGAAAAACTAGCCGGGCATGGTGGCACATAGTGACACAATGGAATATTATTCAGCCACAAAAAAAGAATGAAATCCTGTCATTTGCGGCAACATGGATGGAATTGGAAGACATTATGTCAAATGAAGTAAGCCAGGTATGGAAAGACAAACATCACGTGTTCTTACTTGTATACAGGAAGTTGTATATAGGAAGAATTTGTATATAGGAAGAGCTAAAAAAAAAAATGATCTCATGGAGGCAGTGAGTAGAATGGTAGGTTGGGAAGGGTAGAGTTGAAGAGAAGTTTGCTAATGAGTACAAAAATACAGTTACATAGGAGTAAGTTCTAGTGTTTGATAGCACAGTAGGACAACTATAGTTAATAATAATTTATTGTATATTTCCAAATAGCCAGATGAGAAGATTTGGAATATTTCCAACACAAAGAAATGATAAATGTTTGAGGTGATGGATACCCTAATTACCCTGATTTAATCATTACACATTGTATGCACGTATCAAAATATCATAAATACCCTATAAGTACGTACAACTATTATGTGTCAATAAAAAAGAAACTATCCAAAATGAAATTGCAAGAAAAAAGAATAAAAAATAAAAAGAACATCAATGAGCTGTCAGATAATTTCAAATGTATATATATATACATTTGAAATTATCAAATATATATATATATATGTATATGTAATTGGAGCCTCTGAAAGACAGGGGAGGAAGGGGACAGAAAAAAGATTTGTAGAAATAATGTGCAAAAACTTTCCAAACTTGATGAAAACTATAAACTCAGAGATACAAGAAGCTCAGTGTACCCCAAGCACAGAAACAATGACAATGACACCATGGCACATCATAAATTGCTCAAAAGCAGTAATAAAGAGAAAAATCTTCAAAGCAGCCAGAGGAAAAAAGGGGTATGTGCAGAAGAACAAAATTAAACATGACAACAGATTGCTCACTGGAAAAAATGCAAGCAAGAAGACAATGGAGCAAAATCTTTAAAGTAAATTTAAAAAGTGTCAACCTAGAATTCTATGCTAGACAAAAATAGCTTTCAAAAATGAAGGCAAGCCCACCTAGGAAACATAGTGAGATCTTGTCTCAACAAAAAACTTTGAAAATTAGTCAGGTGTGGTGATGTACACTTGTAGTCCTAGCTACATGGGAGGCTGAGGCAGGAGGATTGGTTGAGCCCAGAAATTCGAGGATACAGTAAGCTATGATTGTGCCACTGCACTCCAGCCTGGGCAGCAGAGCAAGATCCCATCAATCAATCAATCAATCAATCAATCAATCAATCAATCATTCTTTAAAATTAAGGCAAGAAGGACTTTTGGAATGGCTGAACAAGGACCTCTGAAAGCTGTTTCTTCATAAATACAATGAGAACACTGGCAAAAATGGTCAAAACCAACTTTTTCTGAATTCTGGAACTTAACCAAAGGCTTGTAGCAATCTGAGGAACATTTATTCAATGAAAACAACTGAGCTCGGCCAGGCACAGTGGCTCATGCCTATAATCCTAGCGCTCTGGGAGGCTGAGGCAGGCAGATCATTTGAGCTCAGGAGTTTGAGGCCAGCCTAAGCAAGAATGAGACCCCCGGCCGGGCGCTGTGGCTCACGCCTGTAATCCTAGCTCTTGGGAGGCCGAGGCGGGCGGATTGCTCAACGTCAGGAGTTCAAAACCAGCCTGAGCAAGAGCGAGACCCCGTCTCTACTATAAATAGAAAGAAATTAATTGGCCAACTGATATATATATAAAAAAAAAAATTAGCCGGGCATGGTGGCGCATGCCTGTAGTCCCAGCTACCCGGGAGGCTGAGGCAGAAGGATCACTCGAGCCCAGGAGTTTGAGGTTGCTGTGAGCTAGGCTGACGCCACGGCACTCACTCTAGCCTGGGCAACAAAGCGAGACTCTGTCTCAAAAAAAAAAAAAAAAAAAAAAAGAATGAGACCCCCAACTCTACAAAATATAGAAAAAAAAAAATTAGCCAGGCATGGTGGCACATGCCTATAGTCCCAGCTACTTGGGAGGCTGAGGCAGGAGGATCGCTTGAGCCCAGGAGTGTGTGAGGTTGCTGTGAGCTAGGCTGACGCCACGGCACTCTAGCCAGGGTAACAGAGTGAGACTCTGTCTCAACAAAACAAAACAAAACACAGTTTTATACTCTTATAGTTGTTGGATATAAAATGTCTAAAATGAGTTAGCAGGGTTGTGGACTTCTGGGGGAAAACCCATTTCCATACCTTTTCCAGCTTCTAGAGGGCACTTACATTGCTTAGCTGGTGGCCCCATCCTCCATCTTCAAAACCATGAGTTATCATCTCCCTCTGACCCTGTTTCTCGCTGCTTCTATCATGCTGCCTTCTCCGTCTTTGACCCTCCTGCTTCCCTCCATTGGCACCCCAGGATAATCCAGGATAATCTCTCTTTCTCAAGATCCTTAACTTGAAGCTGGGATCCAAATCAGGATGGCGGATGAGAAACACCGCCAGACAGAGTGTCTCTGCAGAAAAGACATATTCTAGCAGAAATTAGAAGCAGCAAGACGACGAGCCTACATTGGATGAGGGATGGAAGGAGGGGTACCTGAGACCACGGGAGACTCCACGGGAGGAGGTTGCGGAAGAGAACTGGAAGCGGAAACCTCCAGAGCAGCCTGGAGACCAGCAGCAAGGGTACGTAGAGCGATTAACTCTCCTCTCCCTTGCATCTCAGACTGCTGGTGGGCTCCCTAGCGGGTGGAAAGACCTGCACACACCAGCCCAGAGACGGCCGCCGCCAGTGAACGGTGAGTCTGTAGTGGACCCCACACCAGGCTCCCAACTCCTACAGAGCACTTCCCTGTGCACAGACCCGCGCCGCAGGCGCCATATTGCCTCATTCTCCCCTCCCCCGACCCTATCCGTGGCTGCCCAGAGAGACAGTATAGCCACCAGCTGGAGGGGTCTCCAGGGAACAGGACCTTCCCTTTTGGGGCCCTACAGCTGACTGAGGGGAACTCAGACTGTGAGCTCCCTACCCGCCAGCCCTCCCAGGTGCTGCTGGCATGGTGATCCCAGGAGAACGGGGCAGACCCTGAGGCTGAGAGACATAGACCCAGCTTGGGCTCCCCGTGGGTGAATTGGGACTGGCACTCCTCTCCCTGGTGGGGATATAGTTTGAACCCTGGGACCCAGAGGTCAGACCTGCAGACTAGATCCCGTGCACCCAGGTCTCTCATTGCCCAGGACACAGAAGGGATATACACGAACAGCCTGCTGAGGTGTGTGTGCCTTCAGGGGCAGATCAGCGTCCTAGAGGGAAACCCTCCTCCCAAAAGGAGGCCGTGCACCCAGCCCAGGTGGCGTTCCTGTGCAGGGAACCTCCCCGCTGGCATCACAGTCAGGGGAGGCCTGGTGACGTGAGGTCTGGCCTGCTGGCAGAGGCCCAGGAGTAGCTGCGGAGTTGGGGAGGGTGGAAAGAAGTGAGGCCCGCTCCGGACTGCGGGTCTCAGACAGCCCCACCCCCACACGCAGACTCTCTGAGCGGGGCCATTCCAGCCCCTCCCTGACAGCTTTTCCTGGAAGCAGAGAACAGAACTTTGACCTCTGCTAACGGCATTAGTGGTGCCTGAGGGCAGGCTTACCCAACCCAGCTCCGCCCAGACTCACTCCCAGACCAGCCCTCACTGAGAAGGAGAAAGGGACACACCTGGAAGTCCCAGGGCCCCACCCACCACCTGAGGCACTAGAGTGCCTCCCCAGAGGAACAAGAGTTGATAACAGGACACAAAAACAACAGCATAGCCTGTTCCTCCAAGCAAGCGCCACCTACTGACAAGGAGGACACCCTGCACACCCTCTTCACGGCACCTACAGACTCATTATACAGGGAGTGGTCGAATCTAACCCACAGACACCACCTAACGGCTCAGAAACTGAACAAGGCGTGTGAATACCCAAACGAAAACCTAAAGGAAAGAAACAACTGATCAACATGGGAAGAAATCAGCGAAGGAACTCCGGAAATATGAAGAACCAAACGGAAACCACACCCCCAAAGAGGAGCACCAGCCCCTTAGAAACGGACACCAACCAAAATCAGGGAACCAAAATGACAGAAGTGGAATTTTGAATGTGGATCATAAGAAAATTCAATGACCTGCAAGAACAACTCAATAACCAACATGAAGAAACCACAAAAAGCCTCCAGGACCTGGAACAAAAGTTCACTAAAGAAATCGACACAATGAAGAAAAGTTTAACTGAACTCCTGGAAATGAAGAATCAATTCAGGGAACTACAAAATTCAGTGGAAAGCCTCAAGAACAGGGTAGATCAAACAGAAGAAATAATCTCAGAGATTGAAGATAACACCTTCCAATTAAATAAATCAGTCACAGAGATAGAGCAGAGAAACAAGAGAAAAGAGCAAAGCCTACAAGAGATATGGGATTATGCGAAGAAACCTAATGTGAGGGTCATAGGGTTGCCAGAAGGGGAAGAAGACAACACTCAAAGGTTGGACAAGCTATTTGAAGATATAATAGAGGAAAATTTCCCAGGCCTTGCTAAAAATCTCGATATACAAGTTCCAGAAGCTCAGAGGACCCCTGAGAGATTCAATGCAAACAGGAAGACATCACAACATGCAGTCATCAGACTGACCAAAATATCAACTAAAGAGGCCCTTCTAAGAGCTGTAAGACGAAAGAAGCAAGTGACATACAAGGGAAAGCCAATTCGAATAACACCAGACTTCTCTACTGAAACTTTACAAGCAAGGAGAGACTGGGCCCCCATTCTCACTCTTCTGAAACAGAACAATGCCCAACCTAGAATCTTATTCCCTGCAAAACTAAGTTTTGTATATGAAGAAGAAATCAAGACATTCTCAGATAAGCAAATCTATTTAGAACTCAGGAAAATCAGCAAGAAAAAATCAAACAACCCTATCAAAAAATGGGCAAAGGACATGAATAGAAACTTCTCAAAAGAAGACAGAATAATGGCCAACAAACATATGAAAAAATGTTCAACATCTCTAATTATCAAGGAAATGCAAATCAAAACCACAATGAGATATCACTTAATTCCAGTGAGAATGGCCTTTATCAAAAAGTCCCGGCCGGGCGCGGTGGCTCACGCCTGTAATCCTAGCACTTTGGGAGGCCGAGGCGGGTGGATTGCTCAAGGTCAGGAGTTCGAAACCAGCCTGAGCGAGACCTCGTCTCTACCAAAAATAGAAAGAAATTAATTGACCAACTAAAAATATATATACAAAAAATTGGCCGGGCATGGTGGCGCATGCCTGTAGTCCCAGCTACTCGGGAGGCTGAGGCAGGAGAATTGCTTGAGCCCAGGAGTTTGAGGTTGCTGTGAGCGAGGCTGACGCCATGGCACTCACTCTAGCCTGGGCAACAAAGTGAGACTCTGTCTCAAAAAAAAAAAAAAAAAAAAAAAGTCCCCAAACAACAAATGCTGGCATGGATGCGGAAAGAGAGGAACACTCCTACACTGCTGGTGGGACTGCAAACTAGTTCAACCTCTGTGGAAAGCAATATGGAGATTCCTCAAAGTGATACAAGTATATCTACCATTTGATCCAGCAATTCCACTACTGGGCATCTACCCAAAAGATCAAAAGTCACTTTATGAAAAAGACACCTGCACTCGAATGTTTATAGCAGCACAATTCACAATGGCAAAGCTATGGAAACAACCCAAGTGCCCATCAATTCATGAGTGGATTAATAAAATGTGGTATATGTATACCATGGAGTACTACTCAGCTTTAAGAAACAATGGTTGATATAGCACCTCTTGTTTATTCCTGGATAGAGCTGGAACCCATTCTACTAAGTGAAGTATCTCAAGAATGGAAAAACCAGCACCACATGGACTCACCAACAAATTGGTATTAATGGATCAACACCTAAGTGGACATATAGGAGTAACATCTATCAGGTGTTGGGAGAGTGGGAGGGGGAAGGAGGGAGGGGTATATACAACCACAACGAGTAAGAAGTGCAACGTTTGGGGGATGGGCATGCTTGAAGCTCTTACTTGAGGGGGGAGGGGGGCATGGGCAATAAGTAACCTTAACACTTGTACCCCCATAATACGCTAAAATAAAATAAAAATTAAAATTAAATTTAAAAAAATCCTTAATTTAATCACAACTGCAAAGTGCCTTTACTATGTAAGGTGACATATTTATTCACAGGTTCCGGGGATTGGCACATGGCTATATTTGAAGGGGTGTTATTTAGCCTACTGACATACATATAATGGAAGCCCCAGAAAGAGAGGAGGGAGAGAATATTTGAATAAATAATGGTCAAGAACTTCTCTACACATTAAAAACATCAACCTATACATCCAAGAAGTTCAATGAACTCCATGAGGTGTAGACTCAAAAAGATCTGCACCTAGACACAACATAGTCAAATCGTCACAAACTAAAAAGACAGAGAGAATCTTGAAAGCACCAGGAGAAGAACAACTCATCGTGTATGAGAGATCCTCAGTCTAACAGCTAACTTTTCTCTAGAAACCATGGCAGACAGAAGCAGTGAGATGAAATATCAAAAGTGCTGAAAGAGGCTGGGCGCGGTGGCTCATGCCTGTAATCCTAGCACTCTGGGAGGCCAAGGCAGGCAGATCGCTCAAGGTCAGGAGTTCAAAACCAGCGTGAGCAAGAGCGAGACCCCATCTCTACTAAAAATAGAAAAATTAATTGGACAGCCAAAAAAAAAAAAAATAATATATATATATATATAAAATTAGCCGGGCATGGTGGCGCCTGCCTGTAGTCCCAGCTACTCGGGAGGCCGAGGCAGTAGTAGGATCACTTAAGCTCAGGAGTTTGAGGTTGCTGTGAGCAAGACTGATGTCACGGCACTCTAGCCCAGGCAAGAGAGTAAGACTCTGCCTCAAAAAAAAAAAAAAAAAAGTGCTGAAATAAAATAAAAAATTCTTCATCCAGCAAAATATATGTTTATCTTTGAAAAATGAAGAAGTTAAGAAATTTCCTGATAAGGACTGAGATTATTCATTGCTAACAGGCCTTTCCTAAAAGAAATACGAAAGGGAGTCCTTCGAGCTGAAATGAAAGGACATAGACAGTAATTTAAATCCACAGGAGAAAATAAAGAACACCCATAAAGGTAAATATAAAAACTAGTATAAATATATTATTACTTGTAACTCTTTTCTTCTCCACATAATAAAAAGACAACTGCGTAACCGAAAAATTATAAAATGGTATTGTGGATGTCACTGGTGCCACCAGCCTGATGGACATCTCCTAGCCTGGGGTAGAAACATCATCATCTTTGGGCACATGAACAAGTGGTGAGGCTGCCCACTGGAGTGCACCTTTGGAAAGAGCTGGTTTGTGTCCTTTTGTACATTCAAGTCCTGGAATAGGTATCGACCACTTTAATACTAAACTCCTTTAACTGTGGCTGCTCCATGTACAGTTGCAGCCTCCTTCCTCAAGACCAAAATCCAACTCCTCTCCCATGTCTGGCTAGCCGGATGTGGAATGCTACCCCTCTCTGTCCCGATCACACCCCCGGACTCACCACCCTCCCTTCAATCCTGGCTCTCTGCGCATGACGCAGGCAGATGGCACGCCTCACGATTGCCAGAGTCACCACCACCACCTGCCAAAACCCATAACTGACCTCCACAACACCCAGTTACAAAGTCCTGATTTCATATTTATGCTAAAGGACCCCACCAACCACGCAGTCCCAGGTGTACTGCATGTTCTCAACCGGAGGCAGTGGAACCCCCTGCTGCTTTCATTCTGGTCTCTCCAATGGATGAACTGGTCACTACCAGAGCTGCCTCTCTTGCTTCTCAAAAGTCTTCTAATATTTATACTGATTCTCATTTGCTTCTGGAGTTGTTCATGAGTATGAGCAATGGTCAGAACACCGATGCTTTCTAACATATGGAGGAAGTAAAGATTGTCTAAAAGTGTGTCCTGCCCACACCCTGAGAAAATGTGTTGCTCACTAAAAACGACACGGTTATGGTTTGTGTAAAGAAGATTTGGCTTTTAGAAAGGCAGTGAAAGCAGACCCTGTGTTCGGGGTCCTCTTGCAACTCAGTTTCTGAGGCTGGGCCTTGAATCCAGGAAACCATCCTGGAAACTGGCAGGGTGTCTTCTGCGCCAAGATAATATTTGGCGCTCCCCAGGATGGCCACTTGGTGGCACAGAAAGGTTTTGCTCTTCCCCTTGCTGATCCTGTTTGAGTAAGCCAGTTGCACAAATCCAGGGGAAGGTGTGTCAAGAGGAAAAGAGCAGCTAAGCCTCGTGATGAAGGGCCACTTGAAAACATCGAGAATGAAGAAAGGTTGGGGATCTGAAAACGATTTGGTGAACTGTGAACTGTGTCAGGACCGTGTGCTCATGTGCAAACGTCACCATCAGCAAAGGGCCCCGACAGAGGTTTTATTTCCAGGGTTGGTCACTGTGGTCCACTAAAGAGTGAAGGGACTCACGCATTCCGGGGCAGACTGTAACAGAAGTTCGAAAATCCACAAAAGCAAATTAAAACTACACTCAGGTACCATCTTCTATCCAACCTGTGGGCAAAGCTCAAAAAACAGGGTACCGACATATAGTGCTGGGGGGTGTCAAGGAATAAGTTCTCTCCTGTGTTGCTGGTGGGGTCTAAACTGAAGCAACATCCATGGAAAGCAATTTGGCAACAGCTAAGGCAGTTCACAAGTGCACTTCCCATTTCTAGGAATGTATCCTACTCACATATGTGAATGTCACCTTGGGGCAATTTTATGACATTGGAGGAAACATTTAAAATATCTGTAATATGGAATTTGTGAAATAAATTATGAACACCCACGTAACAGTAGGTTGTGCGGTTGTACAAAGGGAGAGGTTCTGGGGAGCCCCACCCAAGACCACCACCCAGACCCGTTTGTTCACCATTTGTGAGGTTCTCCAGCCATCAGCGATCGCTTGCTCCAGCTCTTCCCAGGTGACCATGGTGACTTCTTCACCGGGAACCAAAGATAGCCTCCGGCCCACTTGCTTCTGGCAATCACAGATAAGACCCCTAGTTTAATCCCAGAAAGTTTAGGGACAGACCTGGGTTTACAGGATTGGGTGGGGCCTTCCATGGCCCTAGCCCCTAGGAGAATTCATTGTCTTTCAGATAACCAGCAAATCTTGGGAGACTGGTTCTTTTTCTCATGTGGACCCCCAGTAGAGCTCTGGGCAGGAATGGAAAGGATTTTGCCCTCAGTCCACAGGCAAAGACCCACCCTGGAGGGATGCAGACACCCCGAGTGGGAGTCTGGACATGCCCTGAGAGAGCCAGGCTGAGGACAACCATCCCCCGGCCCCTTGCAGGGCCCCTTCCCACAGGACTGGCTGAAATTACCAGGAAGTATTCCCGTTCTCTGATCAGCTTCTCTAGATCATCGACCTTCTGGAGGAGCTCCTGGAAGAAGAGGTCAGGGATGGGGGACCCAGCAGCTCTGCCTGTGGCCCTACACACGCAGGCTCACAGTCAGCGAGAGAGAGCAAAGGGTGTGTTTCCACCTGGCTAGTAAAGCCAGGCTCAGTTCCTTTCCCAGCCAACGAGAGGAAGCGCAGTGGGGTGCACTGGGGGCTGTGCTGGAGGACAGTGCTCCAAGAATGAATGCTGCTGCAGGGACTGGAAGGGCTGGTCCCAGGTGCATCCACACTACCGCTCGCAAAACCTCAAGCACGGCAGGATGAGGCCCACCTGGTCTCTCAAGGATAAAAAGGTACCAGGTACTTCAACAGCGTCTGAATGTCTGTGCTGTTTAAAAAAGAAAAGCACCTCAAAAGAACCAAAGCAAATTGCTAAAAGTTAAGTTGCTCCTTATAACTTATGCAAACCTCCAGAATCTAAGATTAACTAAAAAACAAAAAAAACACAAAACAAAAACTCTACTACACTTTAAAATTTGAAAACAAAAGCAGTTATGTTTCCCAGAGCAAAAGCGAGTGGTGCTTTGGTCGCTGGGCCCGGGGTGATACAGGCCAATGGGACCGGCAGCCAGGTGTCCCTTGGTCCTTGGCCTCTCTGTTCCCTCCCTTCCTGCTTCCCACCCTCCCCTAGGCTTTCTCCCTCATTGCTCCTCCTTTTTCTTCCAGGTGCAACCCCCCCCCAAATCTGGCAAACAGGGCTCTACCATATGCCCATGCGCCCAATTACCTTCTTTTTTTTTTTTTTTGAGACAGAGTCTCGCTTTGTTGCCCAGGCTAGAGTGAGTGCTGTGGCGTCAGCCTAGCTCACAGCAACCTCAGACTCCTGGGCTCAAGCGATCCTGCTGCCTCAGCCTCCCGAGTAGCTGGGACTACAGGCATGCACCACCATGCCCGGCTAAGTTTTTCTATATGTATTAGTTGGCCAATTAATTTCTTTCTATTTATAGTAGAGACGGAGTCTCGCTCTTGCTCAGGCTGGTTTCGAACTCCTGACCTCGAGCAATCCACCCGCCTTGGCCTCCCAGAGTGCTAGGATTACAGGCGTGAGCCACCGCGCCCGGCCCCAATTACCTTCTTGAGGGGAGTTGGCCTGTTTTGTGATTCCTGCTGTTTGTTGGAGGATACTTATGCTGAATGATTTGTGTGTACTTCTCCCTCCAAGAAAATAAAAGCTCAAGTGAAATCGTCCCCTGCCTGCTTGGGCTTGTGTCATAACCACAGGGAGATGGGGTCTCACTCTCCATCCTGACTCCTTTGCTCTTGGACTGGCTTTGTTTTTCAACACAATCTCCTATTTCTTCTTTTAAAAAGGGAATTCTGGCCGCGCATGGTGGCTCACGCCTGTAATCCTAGAACTTTGGGAGGCCGAGGCGGGAGGATCCCTTAAGGTCAGGAGTTTGACACCAGCCTGAGCAAGAATAAGACCCCATCTTTACTATAAATAGAAAGAAATTAATTGGCCAACTAAAAATATACAGAAAAAATTAGCTAAGCATGGTGGCGCATGCCTGTAGTCCCAGCTACTCGGGAGGCTGAGGCAGAAGGATTGCCTGAGCCCAGGAGTTTGAGGTTGCTGTGAGCTAAGCTGACGCCACGGCACTCTAGCCCGGACAACACAGTGAGACTCTGTCTCAAAAAAATAAAAAATAAAACAAATAAATAAATAAAACAGGAATTCCGGCCAGGCATGGTGGCTCATGCCTGTAATCCTAGCACTCTGGGAGGCCGAGGTGGGTGGATCGCTCAAGGTCAGGAGTTCGAGACCAGCCTGAGTAAGAACGAGACCCCCCCCCCTTTTTTTTTTTTTTTTTGAGACAGAGTCTTGCTTTGTTGCCCAGGCTAGAGTGAATGCCATGGCGTCAGCCTAGCTCACAGCAACCTCAAACTCCTGGGCTCAAGCAATCCTGCTGCCTCAGCCTCCCGAGCAGCTGGGACTACAGGCATATGCCACCATGCCTGGCTAATTTTTTCTATATATATATCAGTTGGGCAATTAATTTCTTTCTATTTATGGTAGAGATGGGGTCTGGCTCTTGCTCAGGCTGGTTTTGAACTCCTGACCTCGAGCAGTCCGCCTGCCTCGGCCTCCCAGAGTGCTAGCATTACAGGCGTGAGCCACCTCGCCCAGCCAGCGAGACCCCTTCTCTACTAAAAAATAGAAAGAAATTAATTGACCAATTAAAAATATATAAGGCTGGGTGCAGTGGCTCAGTGCGGTAAGTGGCGGGTGAAGCCAGGGTAAGCAGGCCCAGGAAGGAAGGGTGTGGGATGGAGCCGCTGGGCTCTCCAAGGTGGGATCTCTGGAGTCCTCACCTTGGGCGTCATCTCAGAGGACATGTTTTGCTGAGTTTCTTTCAGGACTTTCACATCTTCTATGACATCCCGAAGCAGCTCCATGGTCTGTAAGGTAAAGCATGGGCCACATGGGACCAGGCTGGACCAAGGCGCAGCGCCCCGTGGGTCTGGACTCAGCTCCCGCCAGGGCTGGAGGGCGACCTGGAGCGGCCCCCCTGTGCACTCACCATCTCGGGGGTGATCTCTGCCATGACTGGCCTGATTTGCGCCAGGGCGGCGTCCTTCATGCTTTTTGTCAGGCCTGTTTGCGCCTTCTCCTGCGACGGCCTAGGATGCGACAGCTTCTGCTGTGACGGCTTATGATGCGACGGCCTCTGCTGCGCTGGCCTCTGCTGCGATGGCCTCTCCTGCCACTGCGTCTCCTGCCACGTCATCTCCTGCGACAGCATCTCCTGCGATGACATCTCCTGCAGTGGCCTCTCCTGCAGTGGCCTCTCCTGCAGTGGCCTCTCCTGCAGTGGCCTCTCTTGCAACAGCCTCTCCTGCGACGGCCTCTCCTGCAACGGCCCCTCCTGCAACGGCCTCTGCTGCAACGGCCTCTCCTGCAACGGCCTCTGCTGCAACTGCCTCTCCTGCAATGGTATCTCTTGCAATGAAATGGACGCGAGCTTCTCCATCAGCCACTCCCGGGTGTCCGCGCCCAGCCCCTCGGCCTGGGACATGAGCTGCACGTGGCTGATGATGCCCTGCACCTGGCTGTCAATGGTCCTGAGCTGCTTGTTGAGGAACTGCACCTGGCCGGTCAGGTCCTTCATCTGGCTGTCCAGCGCCGGTGGGGTGGGCTTGAAAATGCTCCGCCTCCTCTCCCGGAGCGCGGCCACGGAGGCAGATGGCGCGGAGGTCCCCGAGGGCTGCTTGCGCAGCTGCTGGGCGCTGAACGAGGCCTGCAAGGACTCCTGCGAGCGGCTCTGCTCCGGGGGGGAGACGAAGGGGATCCGTGTGTCCAGCAGGTTGAGGTTCTTGAGCATGGCCACGATGAGCGTGTGCAGGGCTGTGAAGTTGACGGCACCCACCTCCGGGGTGCCGATGGCGAGGTCGGCCAGCTCGCGCAGGGAGACCGTGGGTACGGCCATCGCGGGCGGCGTCGTGCGACCGGTCAGGAGCGGTCCGCGCTCGCGGGGGCACAGGCGGCCATGCTCCCCTCACTCCATACCGCGCCTTGGGGCTTTTCGGGGGCCCTGCGAGGCCCCTGGGGCTCCCCTGCCCCTGGGCTCTTCCGCGCGCCCGAGCGACACCGAGTGACAGTCACAGGATGGAGCCTGGCCACTTCCGACTCCCGCCTCTGGGGAATCAGCGCCCACACCTCCCCGGCGGGGTCCAGGACGGGGTCTCCAGGCCGGAGCCTTGGCCCCCCACCGGTCGCGCCGGCGGACGTTTGGAACGCGAGGTGGCCCCGTTCGCGCTCCGGTTGTGAGGGCCCCCCCGCGTGCCCCGAGGATTCTGTCTGAGAACGCGCCCTCGCCAAGGGCCACCACAGGTGGGGGCCTTCTGTACTCAAAACGACCTCCAAAGTCACAAGGGAAGCCTCAGCCATGGCCCAAGGCGCCACTACTTTTTATTACTAGTAAACCTCCCCAAAACAGGTGCAAAAGGGCTGTGCCCCGGCATTTGCATTAGTGATGCGTGTTTTGGGGGTGAGGAGACTAAGATTCAGCTAGACCGCATCCATCCTCTTAACCTGGAAAGAACTGCCCGCTCTTACGGGGCCACTTAAGGATAGATTTAAGGGTATCATAGCAACCACGTTCTGTGGCATAAGCTGTGCCCACTACATAGGACAGTAGCACATGTCTAAGAGATGCAGTCCTGGGGCCTTGGCCCCTTGGGGACAGATCCCATATTTTGTTCAACCAAAGGTGAGGCAACTTGGAAAAGTGGCCCCACTAACCAGGTGTTTCCAGTTAGCCACAAGATGACCATCCTTTCTTGTGCTGCCCTAGCCTGATCTCAAAACACATTCATTTAGTCAAGTGCCAGCACTCAGCTCATTACAGGCAAGACTAGAGGAATCTGAAGGCCTCCATAATTTGAGGCATGACTTCCCCATATCCGATTCTTCCAGAAAATGTGTAAATAAAACTTCATAACAAGTACTGACATGCAGCAAAGCTACTCAAAGAAAACCTGCAAATGCGTCTGTACTTTGTAGTTGGTCCTCATCTGTGGGTTCTGCACCCTTGGGGGCTGGGGCGGGGTGACAACAGTTTTCTGTACTCAACATGTGGACTTTTTCTGGTCATTATCCCCTAAACAATACAACTATTTACCTTGTTACATATTGTAAGTAATCCACAGATGATTTAAGATACATGGGAAGATGTGCATAGCTTGCATGCATATACCACTCTTGTTTTAAGCAGGAACTTAAGCATCCATGGATTGTGATACCCAAGGGAGTCCTGGATCTAATACCCCCCCCAGATACTGAGAAACAACTGTATTAACAACTTGTCAAATTCAGATTTCTAGTTTAGTCTGAGTTGGTACTGTTTAATTGAAGGATTTTTGTTCATTATATTCCCAATACCTGGAGCATAATAGGCCCTCAACGACTGATATCAAAAATAAGTTCTGGCCGGGCGTGGTGGCTCACGCCTGTAATCCTAGCACTCTGGGAGGCTGAGGCGGGCGGATTGCTCGAGGTTGGGAGTTCGAAACCAGCCTGAGCGAGACCCCGTCTCTACTAAAAATAGAAATAAATTAATTGACCAACTAAAAATATATATACAAAAAATTAGCCAGGCATGGTGGTGCATGCCTATAGTCCCAGCTACTTGGGAGGCTAAGGCAGGAGGATCGCTTGAGCCCAGGAGTTTGAGGTTGCTGTGAGCTAGGCTGACGCCACGGCACTCACTCTAGCCTGGGCAACAAAGTGAGACCCTGTCTCAAAAAAATAAATAAATAAATAAGTTCTGAGCGGGGCAAAGTGGCTCACACCTGTAATCCTAACACTTTGGGAGACCAAAATGGGAGGATCGCTTGAGGTAAGGAGTTTGAGACCAACCTGGACAAGAGACCCTGTTTTTACCAAAAATAGAAAAACAAACAAACAAACAAAAAAACAACTTAGCTGGGCATGATGGTGTGTCCTATAGTCCCAGCTACTTGGGAGGCTGAGGCAGGCGGATCCCTTGAGCCCAGAAATCTGAGGTTGCAGTGAGCTATGATGACCAACAGAATAGGACTTTGTCTTGAGAAAAAAAAAAAATTGTTCTTTGTACTCTTTTATGCACTTATGCTCTTACCTTAGAATATGTAAAGAAAGGTCCCAAAGTAAAGCCGTGGGATGGAGAACTGGCTGTCCCGAGGTGCTAGGCCTGCCCACAGGTAAGAAAGACACTTTCTCATTTCCAAGTCCAGGGACCTTCCAGAATAATGCCAGCAGCCACATTACTACATTTTGACCAGAATGTCAGCTCCCAGAGTCCTCGCATGTTGATTTTTACATCCCTAAGGCTTAGTATCTTGCCAGGAACATAGCAGGACTCACTAAATACCAAAGGAAACGGTAGCATATTCTAATCCCAGGAACTACTGTATATTCTACTAGATACTTTTGCTAATTAAGTACATTTTAAAATTTCTACCCTTGGAGATATAGGAGAGAAAACATTAGCTGGAGGTATAAATGGAATTTTAGACTTGAAAAGGACCTCAGTTTTCAATTCCAAACCTCCTTTTTCACAACTAATGACAGAGCCCCAGAAAGACTACTCATCTGCCTGATGTTACAAACAAGAAGCAGCTCTTCCTCTACCATCACGCTAATTATCTGAATGATTGAGCTCTTTGCTCAAGTTCCCTTACTTGGTCTTCTAACAGTAGCTAGCCTACTTGTGTGCTTAAAAAACCTAATGTGCTGAAAATCTTGAATGTGGGTTGGGAGCTTTTCTTGTCATTAGGAAAGGGATAAAATACCAAGTAAACTTTTCTTTTTCCCACAGAGAAAAAACAATTGTACAAATATAAGAATTCTGCCTCTCAGGAGCGAACAGAACCAATAAGCAACTCTAATTCATTTCCCAGCAGACACTCCTCTTTCCTATGACATTTGGTCCTGAATTGGACCAGGCTCAAAGGTATAAAAAGCAATTCTACCTTTGCAGTAAGGCCTCCCTAGCAAAGGCAGTGCAAACTAGAATTGTGATGATGGAATTTAAAATGTTACAGGTTCTAATAATTAATAAAAAAATATAAATTTAAAAAAATGTTGGGAAGGGCCAAATGCAACCCTAAGTATTAATAATACAATAAACATGAGTGTTATGTATCACACAGGAAAAAGGACAATCATTCTATTTTTTCTTTAAATTTTAAATATATTACTGAACAAGGATTTATTCATCATGTCAATGCTCAGCAAGGGGAAGGAACCTGGAGAATAAGACTGACCAGCCAAGGAGCTGACCACCCTTTATTCTGCTGTCCATGGTCTTCTACACAGTTTGGACATAACATAGTCACCATCCAGTGGAGCACATAGGTCTTCAGTGTAGTGAAGACGCTAGGGAGACGACAAATTCTTTTATTTGCAACTTCAGAGCCACACAGACACCCAGAGATGGGACACTATTTTCTAATCTGATGTCCTTGGGAGGCACAACAACATGAATGCTTCGTTGTTTAATGGCTGTAGGCACAGCGGTTTCTGAAAGAAAAACAGGATTCTCTATAAAAGACATGAAATTGACTGGGGAGAGAACAACTGGACAGAAACAGTGTGGGGACTTGGCTTCCCTGACCAGGTTCAACGTCAACACTTGCGCTTCTCTGCAGCTGAAACAACAGAATAATCAGTACAGAGCTATTGACTTTATCTGCTTTTAACTCTTCAGCATCAACAAGATTTTCAGATTCTTTTCAGGAAAGCGTCTATAACTTCTGTTTAAGGAACTGGGATGATGATGGCAGACATTTAAGGCCAAGTTATTTATGTATTAGCTCTGTCTTCTTCTTGACTATCTTAATGGCTCCTACCCACCAACCTTGGTGACAGAGACTAACTCCAGACTATTTCCAGTCCTCCTTTGCACACAGCTGTGCACATAACTGACGGCACTGCTTTTTACATGTTTTCCTTAGGCGTTCCAGCGGCAAGGCTAGTGAAAGCTAGTCATCCACAGTGATGTTTCGGAAAAGGTAAGCCATGGATTCTCCATTGTGGATTCTTCGAATTGCTTCAGAAAGAATCAAACTGATATCCACTGTCTTGATCTTGGGACACTGTAGCTTCTGTACCTCATGAGGGACAGTATTCGTCACCACCACCTAGTTGTACAGCAATAGAAAGTAAACACTGTTACTGACGTGCCCCCCCAAACTGGTCACTCAGAGAAGCTTATCTAACATTTAGTAGTACCCACAGCCTAAGTTCCAAACTATAAAACCTTGTTCCACTGAGTATAGTTTTTATACACTGAACCAGCTTTATGCAAAGGAAAAGTTACATGGCTCAGAACATAAGACTCACATGCTACGAATATCATGGTCTACAAGTTGAAATATGGTGAGCCCTGGCACTGTGCAAACTTTCATGTTTATCAAGGAAGGATTTAAGTCATAAGAGAAATGCTACCACAGTGTAAATTAAAGTACTGAAGCAAATCTTTATGCAAATAGACATATACAAATGCTCCTCCACTCATGATAGGGTTATGTCTGGATAAATCCATAAGTTGAAAATGCGTTCAATACATCTAACCTACCAAACACCAGAGCTTAGCTTAACCTACCCTAAATGCATTCCAAATATTTTCATCTAACACAAAATCTATTTTATAATGAAGTGTTAGATAGCTCATGTAATTTATTGAATACTATACATTACTTCGAAATTGCAATGGTTTCACACCATCGTTAAGTTGAACATAATTTGGGGATGGTCGGTATTTCTAAAGACACATCTGCCCCAACAAATGGCTAGCCAGCAAAAGCACCATTTCATAGGTACTCTAGAGAGAGATTAAGCAATTTAATATTGCCTGAGTCATTATATTATTCCCAGAAAATACAGCAGCAAATCTTGACTCAAGCCCTTTAAAAACAGACCTCATCAACAGATGACTCCTCAATCAGGCGGGGGGCGTCTGCAGACAGGATGCCGTGGGTGGCCATGACGTAGATCTTGTAGGCACCTCTCTCTTTCAGGATCTCTGCAGCAGCCACAAAGCTCTCCACATCGTCAATAATGTCATCCTGCGAGAACAGCATGAGTCTATATGAAGGAAACACCCTCCATCCCAGTCTATAAAGACACATACCTCTCTGCTGTTTTCTGCACTTGGTTTCAAAGGATTTCTGATTGAAGATCAGAGCTATGTGGCTGGGTCCAAGACTGAACATCCAGAAATGGCAAGAGAAGTGCCCTGATGGCACTGTGTGTGTTTGTCAGAGAAGTGCCCTGACGCCTTACAGTCGAGCACATGTGACGTTACAGCTAGAGTTGAGGACTGCCAAGACTCGTCCCTGCTTCAAATTTCCGATCAATCCCACACAGCCAGTACCCCATTTATTTATTTTTCCCCAAGAGAAAGCGACCTGAGGGGAAAATTAAAATAAAGTAAGCTACTGCAAAGGACCGGTGACCCACAAGCCAGCAAACACATGCCAAAGCACAAAATGAGTGCGTGTGGGTCACATGTTCTTTCTCATGAAAAAGGAACAGCTCATGTTCAGTTCACCTCGTGGCCCTAGAGCTGCAGGATGATGAAGCAAGCTGGCATGAGGGAACCGAGAACCTGTAAGATGAAGGTTATGGTGCTGAACTGTCTAACGGGAGGTACTGTGCTCATTTTATATGTAGGTTATACTTTAATCCTTGTTATCTATATAGAAATTTCTGCTACTTGTACTGAGGGAGTTTAGGTGATGAGGAAGGATAGATGGATCCACTTAAATTTATCATTACTAGAAACATAGTTCCAAAGTGGACAACCTACTGACTGACAGCCAGTAGGCTCATCTTTGCACGTGAGGGACAACACATAACCATACCACTATGATTGCGATGCGGCCTCCAACATCTCCGACGACAGTTATTGGTGGCTTCTCTTTGGCCATCATCACTAGCAAAACAAACCACAAGATCCCAGTTATTCATGTATCACTAGATACACATAATCACCACCTCGCTCCCTGGAAGTGGGGGCAAAACCACTGCACAGACAGAAAAAAACCATATGGATTCCTCCTCAAGGATCTGGGGTGTCTCAGAAACATAGCAGCCCTGGCCAACAGAAATAGAAGGTGAGCCACGTGTCACATTAAATTTTCTAGTAGCCACATTAAAAAGTAAAAGCAAACAGATGAAATATATCTTATTTTACACAGTATACCCAAAATATTATTATTTCAACATGTAACTGATATAAAAAATTTATTCATGAGATTTCGTAATATTAAGTCTGTGCTATTTGGTGTGTGTATCATTCCTCAGTGGAGACGAGCCACATTTCACCAGCTCAGCAGCCGCCACAGTGCACAGCACAGGCTGAAAAGACAGAGAAGCAAAGCAAGGAAGGTTCTGCCACCACGACAAAGCTGCACTGCAATGCCACAGGGGAACAGCTCCTGCTGAGACTGACAGGATATGCAAAAGAAATGCTGCTCTGCAGAAAATAAGGAAAGGCTGCCAGATCAAGAGATGGTTTTACTTCATTTTCTTCCAAAGTCACCTTATTTTGACAACGTAACCTTATTATCACATAACTGCACTCCGCATGTAATCAGAGTTTCTTCAAAATCAGGACATAAAAACAACTACAAGCCCATTATGTTTTCCTGATTTAACTGGTTCTTAAAGTAGAGGCTTCTTACCTCACTACAAAATCTGCAGCTGGAAAAAGCCATCTGTCTACAAAGCAACTACAGGAAAGAGAAAGGAAACAAGAACTCACCCTCAAAAGGATGTCAGTAAACTGAGAGGAAAACCAAAGACTTTCTACAGAACAGGCTAAGTATTCTACTTTTTTTTTTTTTTACAGCTTTTGATTATTCTGAAATATTTATTAACTAGCAGTGGGGAAAGGGAAGGGAATAAAATTCAGGGTAGGCCAGGCGCAGTGGCTCACGCCTGTAATCCTAGCACTGCGGGGAGGCAGGCGAATTGCTCGAGGTCAGGAGTTCGAAACCAGCCTGAGCAAAAGCCAGCCAGACCCCATCTCTACTATAAATAGAAAGAAATTAATTGGCCAATTAATATATATATAGAAAAAAACAGCTGGGCATGGTGGCACATGCCTGTAGTCCCAGCTACTCGGGAGGCTGAGGCAGGAGGATTGCTTGAGCCCAGGAGTTTGAGGTTGCTGTGAGCTAGGCTGACGCCATGGCACTCACTCTAGCCTGGGCAACAAAGTGAGACTCTGTCTCAAAAAAAAAAAAAAACCTAGGCATGGCTAGGATCAAGGCTTACAAAGGCTAAAAGAAAGCCTTTCTCCCCAATATACTCATCCCTGTATTTAGGACCTGGATAAAACTGAACACATAATTTGGTGGTTATTATAAAACAGAGACAGACTTTGTTACAGGGTAGAGGAAAATGACTAGTACCTCACAGGCCAACAATTTTCTAATAGCTTACTCCAAAAATAAAACACTAAAAATTCCAGTGTTTCATAAATGTATGTACTAACAGTCAAGAATAAAGGGTGCTTGCTCGCTTCGGCAGCACATATACTAAAATTGGAACGATACAGAGAAGATTAGCATGGCCCCTGCGCAAGGATGACACGCAAATTCGTGAAGCGTTCCATAAAAAAAAAAAAAAAAAAAAAAAGAATAAAGGGTGCTAAAACTATGTTTAGATTCAGCTCTTTTTCCATCTTGTCAAACAAAATGAATAAAGTGAATTTTATTTATGAATAGAGGAAATATGCAACATTGTGAAAACTACAACTGCAATAAAAATGTCTTCAATTCATTAAGTGATTTCTAGTGGTTTTATGAAGGAAGTAGGAAACTGTCTTTTAATTTTAAAATTAGCATTTTCCAAGTAAAATAATGCTACATTTACAACCATCCTTAGATTACAAAAGGATCAAGCATGCTTGCACAAGCATGTGCACACCTTCACTCTTTTCTTGGAATCAATTAACCAAACCTTCCTCTGCTAACATAAACAGCAAAAAGACTATGGGGAATCATTCATTCCTTACCCATTTTGATCTTGGTCTATTTTTCTAAATCTAGTTCAATGGAATGCCAAGCTTTATCAACAGACATTAAAAAGAGATGTATAAGTCTATAGGGGAGATAGAACTGAATTCACAACCCTACCTACATACATGCAAACAAGTCAAAATTGACATTTAACAGGTATTCAAGAGGAGCTAATGCCTGTCTTCACTTAAGTGGTGAAAAGCACATCTTCACTTGGAAAATTAACAAGCCAGGAAAAGCAAGCTAGAAAAGGTGACTTCCTCTCACTTTTATGATCCATTCCTCCCACCTCAGCCTCCCAAAGAGCTGGGATTCCAGTTGTGAGCCACCAAACCTGGCCATACAACTTCCTTTACTTCACTTGTAATAAATTACTCTGAAACAGGGTTTCTCAACCTTAGCACATTTTGGATGGGAAAACAGTTTGTCACATGGTAGGATACTGAGCAGCATCTCTGACCTCTACCCACTAGAGGACAGCAGCACCCCACCTCCCCCTGGTTGTGACAAACAGAAACATCTCCAGACAATGCCAAATATCCTGGTGGAGGGGGATCACCCCTAGGTAAGAACTGTTGCTCTAATAAAAGAATGGGCTAAAGGAAGATGAAATAGTTCATCAAGGGTGAATATGCTCATAATTTTAACATAAGATACGATTAATTACAAAGGGAAAAAAAGTAACTTTGCAGTAGAGAAACCCACCGGACATTGCCTTAATTGACTGAGCAGAATCCACACATCAACAGTAACGGGACACATCACGTGTCTCCTGTGATATTCCTGCCAAAGCTGCATAACCCAAATATAATCATGAGGACACAATAAACAAGCCTCAATTAAGGGACAGTCTACAAAATAACTGGCCTGTACTGTTCAAAAGTATCAAGGTCATAAGAAACAGAGAATAAAAGAGCTATTCCAGATTAAAGAAAAATGACAATTGAGTGCAATGTGTGACCCTGGATTAAGTACTGGACCAGAAGAGAAGGTTTTCCCTTGCTTTAAGGGACACTGGTGGGACACAATTGGTGAAAATTGAATAAGGTCTGTAGATTAGAGTACTGTAACAACATTAGTTTCCGGAGTCTGATAATTACACTCTGGTTGTGTAAGAGAGTCATTTTTACAAAATATACACTGAAATATTTAGAAATAAAGGGACATTGTATCTTTAATTAACTCTCAAATGGTGTAATTAATAATAATATGCACATAAATGTTAAATTTGGGGACTCTTAGTGAAATATATAATGGAAATCTAGAAATTTCAACTTTTCTGTAAGTCTGAAGTTAGTTTGGAATAAAAAGCTAAACAAAGAAGTGTACATTCTGGAGCCAGCTATCTCATTCCCAGACCTGGCTGTCTCCTGGTCAGCAGAAGGAGGGACAATAAAGTCCCTACATGGTAAGTTGTGTGAGTGCCAAATGCAATGATCTTCTAATGTGCTTAGAATAGCTCTTGGCACATAATAAGGGCTCAACAGATGTTTATTATTATTGGAGCTTTGTTTTCCTAGCCAAAGATTGGAAAAGACCTATAGGTCCACCAACAGGGGACTAATTAAATACATTATGGTATATTTATTTAAAAAATACTATGAAACTAAAAAAGACAAAAATCTGTATGTACTGCTAGGGAAGGAGCTACTGAATGGAAAAAGGAAGGAGCAGAACATGTCTAATGCACTACCATTGTGAGACAAAAATAAATATGTATTTTTATACTTAAAACCTGACTGGATACACAAGAAACCAAATGAACTGGAGAGATCTGATTAGCTGGGGGCAGAGAAGAGTTTGGGGAAAGCTGGGAGGCTCTGCACTGTAAAGGATTATACTTTTGAACTTTGAAATATGTGAATCTATTACCTATTCCAGAATTTTAATTATGAAATCCTCAAAAAATAAATAAAATGCTGGTACCAAAATTTTTAATTAAATAAAAGTATATTACAGTACTTGTCTCTCCTATATAACAATCTCCAAAGTTGAAAATAAAGCAATGGGAGATTTATAGGGTGAAAAAAAAAATGAGAATGTTTATACCTTAGATAAGCGCCTGCCTGCATGTACCCATGCTAATACTTCCTCACCCTACTAATTTCTGTATGTTTCTGAGGCATGGCAAATAGCTACAGAAATAATATCCCTCCTCTAAAAACCTTAACCCTTTGCACTCGCTTGTTTTCTCATTATCCACTCAACAGTATCCACACTCGACATCCGAGTGCAATGGGTTAAACATTATCTTCCAGTATAGGATGCTTATAGTTATCCCCACTCCAAAATCTGAAAGTAGATAGCTTCCACACTGTTGGATTAGTAACAGCAAACTAGTCGAGTATGAGGTCCAAGGGAAATATACTGGAAAAATAAATACTAAAAGTTATGTGATGGCCAAAGTCTGGTATTTGATCAATGGCTGCTATCACTTAGCTTACCAAAATATAAAAGCTTAAGATTTCATACTATGACACATAAAATTTTTGTACTAAAGCTAAAATTATTTAAAGCTCTCTGAATGCTAAGTGCTACCCAGATTTCAGTTGTCCTTACACAGTCTGTAAATGTGTGTAACAGATACAATCTCCCTTTACAAAAGGGAAAACGAAATGTAATGTCATCCAATCATTTAAAAAGAGCAAGACAACAATATACCTACATAGGTAGGTGTTAACACGTAGCCATTCCCATTACTTAAAAGTTTCTTCGATTTACAAATAAAAACACAGAGCTAATCTTACATGGCAACTCCAAGCCCGGGTGCACAGTAGCATTTTTGACCATGGGGGGAGAATGGCGACCATCGTCCATGTCCAGCTCTGTACACTGAGCTTCCCCGTGGATGACAGCCAAACCCAGACGCAGTCTCTCAGCATAGGACTGGGCCCTAAGAGGACAAAGGGAAACAGTGAAACCGATGGGAAGAAAACCCAAGCATCACCATTTCATCACTTTATTAATCATAAAATGAATGTATCATTCAACATTTTAGGGACATACAAAAGAATTATTTATATAAATCAGAATGTGAGGCCTAGGCCAGAATGCAGACGCCTCAAGGGCACATGAGCTGGGATCTGGGTTAATATCTGATTTTAGATCATTTTGATTCTGTCCTTTGACCAGTATGCTAACAGTCAGAAGTCATTCTTCAGAAGACTGAACTCTGTTCAAAAAGTTGTCTTCAAGGCTGGGTGAGGTGGCATGTATCTATGGTCCCAGCTAATTGGGAGACTGAGGTGGGAGGATTGCTTGAGACCAGGAGCTTGAGGTTACAGGGAGCTATGATCACACCCACTGTACTCTAGCCTGGGTGACAGAGACCCTGCCTCTTAAAAAAAATAGTCTCAAAAACCATTGTCTGAAAAATGCTCATAGACAGATTCACTGTTCTCCTTTCCTGAGAACTTGAAGAAACAACTTCATTTTCTCCCAGAGAAAAGCTGAGCAATTCAGAGATCCACTAGTGGTGTTTGGAGGCTAGAGATAAAGCTGTGTGTGGCGTGGGGTAAGAGAGTGACACAGGGGAAAGCTCGAGCCAATGAGCTTCTACAGGCCACGTTAAGACAGCCCCTGGATTCCAAAACAGCTAATTCTGACTTTAAAAGCACTCAAAAGGGATTCTTTTTTTTTTCTATTAATAGACATCAGGCAAGAAAAATGGGATTCTTATAAATGTCTGATTTCCTTACCTTTTTGCAGCGTCAGGAGACTTAGCTACAATGACTGCATTTCTGTAATTTGGAATCTAAATTTGAAGGAAAAATAGAAAATACTGAAAAGTTATCAAAAAATAACACCTGAATGCTGCTGGTATTATAGTTTTTCCTCTTATAATAATGATCAAACCAGCAATCAACTATACTAGAATTTCAGTCACACATTTTAAATTTTTCAACATTTATCATTTGATATCATTGCAAAAAGTATTCCTACATCAAGAAGATAAAAAATTCTTATTTTAGAAAATATAAGCAAATTGCTAAAGATACTTAAAGGAATTCTGTTTCTACTGTCTTTTAAAAATATGATCCTCCATGACATAAATGCAGACCCTATCTGGCTGTCTCAGATGTTAAGACTTAAGGGAAAGATCATTTGATGTGCCTTTCAATATTGAACTCTGGTGCCAGAGAAGAACTAAATAGGATCTCTTTTGAGGACACTGGGGTGTTTGCTGGTGGCTCCTCACTTCTTCCTGGATATACTGAAGCAGGAAAGGTGAGGCTCTAAGGTTGTCCACGGGAAAGCTGAAAAAGCCTTGTATTTCCTTTTGATGAAGATCCATAGTGATAATGTGAGTTAAACCTGAAATTTTAAAACAAAAAATTACAAAGTTCACCCCTACAAGTTAATGGCTACAGTGGACACAAACTAGATGCTTAACTCCTGCTTCCTACCAGAATATGGAAGACAGGGGAGAGTGTGACTACATGCAGTAGTCACAGACTTTACTGCTAACCTCAGTAGAGCTTAACGTAAAGCAGCTTATATACTTCCACAAGGACAAAGAGCTAAAACCAAGAAAAATGTGCTCTCCTCTACTGTTACTGATTATTGGCTTGTCCTGAAAATTAAGAGAAAAATCAAGTGGAATCAAAAATATGAAAATAGAATTAATAAATGCCAAAGCAACAGATGTGAAATACGGTAAGGCCTTGAACAAAGAACCTAGGGAGAAATGTGAAAGGACTGTGGCCGAGGCAGAAAGGAGTAAGAAGCAAAAGCAAAGTAATATACATGTTAGAAGAAAAGGAATTTATGTAACACAAAGATATTGAAGTTTGGAACCATTTCTGCATGTGATAAAAGAATGGTTCAAGAAGTATTCTTATAGAAAAACAACAAAGACATATTCTTATAACCGACAACAGTAGTAACCAGGAAAAGGTACATAAATAAGTACACTGCAAATGGCCAAAGGTCACTGCAAAACTTCTACAGCAAAGAACGAGTATTCCTTGTTCTTTCTTAAAACAGTACCCTTTTTTAGAGAAAATGAAATTCAAATACACCCAGCCCTCTGAATCTGTGGTTATCAACCAAACAGGGATGGAAGATGTAGTTAGGCCTATAATGGCTGTCTGTACTGAACATGTACAGACTTCTTTCCTTATCATTATTCCCTAAACAATACAGCATCATAACAACTATTTACACAGTGTTTACATCAGGTATTATAAGTAATCTAGAGATGGTTTCAAGTACACAGGAGGATGTGCAAAGGTTATATGCAAATACTATGCCATTTTATATCAGGGACTTAGGTATCAGAAGGTTTTAGGAAGGGGAGGTGGTAGGCCCTGGAACCAAGCCCCTTAGGATACTGAAGGAAGACTGTTATGTTTCTTTCTGAGGACCCCAACATGTCTTAAGAGTTCTTAAACAAACATAAATAAAAACTCAATAATTGTAAAATATTACATTTGATTTATAAGCCAGAAAGTATGCCACTGCTATATAAGGAAAATAAAAGCAATGGCAATGAGCTGAAATACAGAAAGGCAAGGGGGAGGAGGGGAAGAATATAAACTGAAGAAGTAGAAAAAAAAATCCAATTTTAACGCTATGGACATAAACAGAATTTGGCTAACTAAGGCAAATACACAAATCTAGACCTGAAGCTCAAAAGATCACATAAGAATGTCGAGACTGCCAGCTAAAATTTTAATGATGACAAGATGAAATAGAAAAGAAGTAAATGAATGATAAAAAGTCCATGATTAGAGAAGAGTAGAAAACAAGAAACAATGGCATTCTTAAGGTAAAAAAAAAAAAAATTATAATTAAGCTCACACACCCCTAACCAAAACTGTACAAAAGGAAACAGAAACAGATAGGAAAAAGTAATCACTGAACAACATGTAAAGAAACTGGGTCCCAAAGTAGATATCTGAGGTATGAACTAATCTCAACTAGGAAAGAGTCCTGAATGATAGTGCTGGAACTCCAGGGTCTCTGTCCACACCTACCTGCTTTCGCCAGCATGGATGCCAGGAGCTTGCACACGATGGAACCCCTCTTCCTCATCTTGCTCTGCTTGCTGTAGGGGAAATAAGGGATGACGCCAATAATATTTCTGGCACAGGCAGTCTTCAGTGCGTAAGCCATGATCAGTAACTCCATCACAGCTGTGTTCACATCTCTGAAACAGTTAAAATTTATGTTTTTCCATTAATTCCATTTATTAACCCCTAGAAAAGATCTCAACTTCAGTCATTTAACATGGGCTGTCCAGATGGGTGTTACAGGCATTTTACCATCACACTAACTTATGATGGTACCTCGAGAATGCTTACCAAGTCTTCTTTTTAGCTGAGTAAGCTCCAGTTTTCATCTGTAGTGACTCACATATACACAGCACAGTTAACCCACTCTCACTTTGCCTGGATCTTCTGTGTCACATTCAGTTACTAAAGTGGCATACGAAGGAACTGCTGGTGACCAGCGTCGGTCAACACCTGCTGGCAAGCTCCAGGAATGCAGGCTCAGACCAGTGTGAATGCCAAGGGAAACCCACTTGCCCTTCTATTTAGCTGCCATTAACAAAAAGATGTGGTTCTCTTTTCTTCTTATGGGGAGGAGGTGGTCTTGGAACTTCTTTTCTTTCTTTTTTTTTTTTTTTGAGACAGAATCTCACTCTATTGCCTGGGCTAGAGTGGCATGGCATCAGCCTGGCTCACAGCAACCTCAAACTCCTGGGCTCAAGCGATCCTGCTGCCTCAGCCTCCCGAGTAGCTGGGACTACAGGCAGGTGCCACCATGCCCTGCTAATTTTTTTTCTATATGTTTTTAGTTGGCCAATTAATTTCTTTCTATTTTTAGTAGAAACAGGGTCTCACTTTTGCTCAGGCTGGTCTTGAGCTCCTGAGCTCAAATGATCCGCCAACCTCGGCCTCCCAGAGTGCTAGGATTACAGGCGTGAGCCACCGCGCCCAGCAGGAACTTATTTTCAAAAACCTTCCCTGTCCCTTCTTTCCCTGAGATAATACAGATTCCTGACAAAGATTACCCAGATGGACAAAAAATGGAATATGCATCTGAAAGATATTCAGAGGAAAGCTATTTCCAATGATAATGAATATGCATTGCTAGCTTTAGCCAAGACTGATCAAACCTGAGGTGGGCTCTGCCTATAAAAATGACGAAAGCCTTGAAATCCTTTAGGAGACTATTCCAACGCCCTACCTCTCACTTTAGCCTCCTCCCGTTCCTTCCTGGATTGTCCACATGTCCTCAAACACCCGCTCTTTGAGGGTCTTACTGTGTCTCCATTCCCTTCCCTATGCCATCAGTTCATTCCTACAGAAGGAGCAGGTTCTCCAGGTGCCGGTTCTTCAATTAACATGCAGGAGTGATGCTGCCCTGATTACAGCAATGTGGAAAGCCTGCCATCTACATGGCCGAGATTAATGCTTGCTGAGTAGGTGGCTGAACGAAACACTCAAGAGATGCTTTCTAGCTTGAAGGATAAACAGCCATTTCCTCCCATTCTCTTCCAATTTACCTTCACACCTCTCTGTAAAGCAGAGTGTATGTGAAAGTGTAACCGCAAGGACATCCTCTCACTCTGACAGTGTTTCCCACTCCCACATTCAACTCCTGGAACTTGCAGCCTCACCTTTGTAATTTGGATTTTTCACAAATATTGCAGGGTTCTGTGATAAAAACATCTCTCCCCAAGGGAGAGATCACTGATTCAGGGGTCAACTTCAAGACAACCAATATATTCCTTTTGGACAGCTAATAAGTTCCATTATTTTCCAGTTATCATTTTTTTCCTCTGAAATAAATTGGAGCATTTTTCTTCTTCATACTCTCAAATTAATAATGCCAAGTCAGGCATCAAAAGGTCAGAAGACAAAATCTTTTGGTGCAATCAGGACAATTATGAAACACTTTTAAGGTACTCAGGAATTCATAATACTCAATTTCCATTCAACAAATTTTGTTTTTCAAAATTAATATAAAATTTATCTGGGCCAAGGTTGAGGACTGTAGGCCAAAGTTGGGGTACACTGCCAGGTTACCTGAGAGGGTGCTCCCTTATTCAAAAAAATATTTTATCATCCATTCAAAAAAATATTTATTGAGCAACTTGAGTCATACCCTGTGGTGAGTGGGGGGATAAAAGGGTAAGCAAAGCATGCCACCTCTCAGGGAGGCCAGAGAAATCTGGGACCACTCAGGAGTAACCACTCATCCCAAGAAGGAGCTCGTCTGACTTACGTAAGAATGGTCCCCTTCCCAAAGGCGTCATACTTTATTCCACAGAGGGGAGGGCCTCCCTTCCCACGTCAGATCATCTAAATCTATGCCTTGTGAGCTCTTGAATGCTAAACTGGAATCCTGCATAGCACTCAGATGATGGCATATAATTAACTCAGGTGTCCTTATCTAAATTTAACAGCAGACATCATGCATACTACAGCAAAAGTTCTCTTCCCTTTAAGGACTGCTTGTCAACTTTAGAAATAAAATTAAAGCATATCTTAGACTTCCACTTGTATGATACTGTGTGGTACTACAAAAGCTCCACTGGACATGGCTTTTTTTTTTTGAGACGGTTCTTGCTGTCACCCAGGCTAGAGTGTAGTGGCCAATCGTAGCTCACTACTAGCTTGAATTCCTAGGCTCAAGCGATCATGACAGGCAAGAACCCCCATGCCCTGCCTGGATGTGGCTTCTTAAACCAGATCCCAATGACAATAATACGCTTACAGGTGAAGTTAATTTGGTAGATTCTGAAAATATATCTGTGTGAATAATAGGCTTTTAGCAGGTTTTGTCAAAGCATTTGTAATACACAAGTGTATGATATCATGAGGTTTGGAGAATACACCACAAGCGAGGCCCAGATAATCAGATATTTATGGAACAAAATGAACAGTTTTTTTTTTTTTTTTTTTTTTTTGAGACAGAGTCTCGCTTTGTTGCCCAGGCTAGAGTGAGTGCCATGGCGTCAGCCTAGCTCACAGCAACCTCAAACTCCTGGCTCAAGCAATCCTCCTGCCTCAGCCTCCCAAGTAGCTGGGACTACAGGCATTCACCACCATGCCCGGCTAATTTTTTCTATATATATTAGTTGGCCAATTAATTTCTTTCTATTTATAGTAGAGACGGGGTCTCGCTCTTGCTCAGGCTGGTTTCGAACTCCTGACCTCGAGCAATCCGCCCGCCTCGGCCTCCCAGAGAGCTAGGATTACAGGCGTGAGCCACCGCGCCCGGCCAAAATGAACAGTTTTTGATAAGTCTTGATTTCAGGATAACTTTCCTTTCATTAATGACCAATTTCCCACATGAGGTTTTTATTTTTCACTTTTTCTTCTTCCTGATGACCTATGCCAAGGGATTCAACATCCTCCAACCCAAGGCTAAGGAAATCCTAGCCCACATCTCCACCCCCATCCCCACCCCTTACTGGTCAGGAAAGCGACAAAAAGGCCTTTGTCACACTGGCTTTACTCATTCACTGATAAGACACTGGACGAATTGGACACCAGGCAGTTACTCTGTAAGCCAGCAGGGTGAAAAGAAATTGGCTGGCAGTCTACTTTGTTTATCTGTTCCTAAGAATGTTCCAAAGTACAGCCGGCTAGTTCCTGTAGTCTGTATCTAAGCAGGACAATCTTAATTGCTTTACCAAATATTTTTCTTTTTTTTTTTTTGAGACAGAGTTTCACTTTGTTGCCCAGGCTAGAGTGAGTGCCCTGGCGTCAGCCTAGCTCACAGTAACCTCAATCTCCTGGGTTCAAGCAATCCTCCTGCCTCAGCCTCCCAAGTAACTGGGACTACAGGCATGCGCCACCATGCCCAGCTAGTATTTTCTATATATATTAGTTGGCCGATTAATTTCTATTTATAGTAGAGACAGGGTCTTGCTCTTGCTCAAGCTGATTTCGAACTCCTGACCTTGAGCAATCCGCCCGCCTCTAGGATTACAGGCCTGAGCCACCGTGCCCAGCTGAAAAATATCCTTTAAAGTACACTTTGTAAGCTTCATATTTTACTTAAGTATAATATGGTATATTTGGAATTTCCTTGAGTACCACAACAGTTCAATTATTCAACATAATCACTTCATTCAGAATGGTTTTGCCATGTCCAAAAATTAAATCCATCCTCAACCAAAAATAATGTACTATTATTAGAGTAGTCAAAGAAATACGTTGCAAGTTTGGAAAGTAGTTTCAGTTGTTCCAAAGATATTCTGAGCAAAACAGCACCAAAAAAACTCAATACATATGATCTCAGGACAACAGCTCTGAAGGCAACTAAGCTTACTTGAATGTCTAAGCTTTGATCTGTTTGTCTAAAATCGGCTTTATTACTGTACTACTGGGAAGAGAATTGTGGGTTCCAAATAATCTCAACACAAGTACGCACACAGAGACTTCACCATCTTCAGGACGGGGTTCCAGTTTCCAAAAGTGCCCTTTATACCCACCTGCCTTTTTCAAAGGGAAGGGGCCTTTCCATATGTTAAGACATGTACGTAAAATTGTCATTGTTCTCTTTAAGATTCATGCTTTGCTACAACTCCATGAAGCGCTCCTTTCTTCTTCCTTTGGTCAAATTTTCTTTTTTTTGAGACAGAGTCTCATGGTGTTGTCTGGGCTAGAGTACCGTGGGGTCAGCCTAGCTCACAGCAACTTCAAACTCCTGAGCTCAAATGATCCTCCTGCCTCAGCCTCCCAAGTAGCTGGGACTACAGGCACGTGCCACCTGGGACTACAGACACGTGCCACCATGCCCAGCTAATTATTTTTCTATTTTTAGTTGTTTGGCTAATTTCTTTCTATTTATAGTAGAGACGGGGTCTCACTCTTGCTCATGCTGGTGGTCAAATTTTCTAATACCCTAAGTACAGGTGAAAAAAACTGTAAATGTTTTCCACTTAGCCATTAACCAACTCATTTCTTTTTTTTTTTTTTTTCCGAGACAGAGTCTCACTCTGTTGCTCGAGCTAGAGTGCCGTGGTGTCAGCCTAGCTCACAGCAACCTCAAACTCCTGGGCTCAAACAATTCTCCTGCCTCAGCCTCCTGAGTAACTGGGACTACAGGCATGTGCCACCATGCCCGGCTCATTTTTTCTATATATTTTTAGTTGGCCAATTAATTTCTTTCTATTTATAGTAGAGACGGGGTCTCACTCTTGCTCAGGCTGGTTTTGAACTCCTGACCTTGAGCAATCCTCCCGCCTCGGCCTCCCAGAGTGCTAGGATTACAGGCGTGAGCCACCGTGCTCAGCCCCAACTCATTTCTCCATACTTCTTTTGTCCCTTCCCTGGAAGACTCTTGCATACTGATGACCTCTCTATTTGTAAAGCTCAGTCTGTTTCAGTCCCAGTTATCACTCTAGATTGCACGTATCAAACATTTATACTGAGCACTCTTGGTTACCGTGAGACACTGAAACCGAGAATTGTATAAAATTATGTCCTCACCACAAAGGACACTAACAACTTGTTGCTTCTATATCTGACTTATCTGAGATGCCCACAGACACACAGGAGAGATGACAAGAAGATAACGCTGTTAACAGTGAATGTTGGCGGGGTGTGGTGGCTCATGCCTGTAATCCTAGCACTCTGGGAAGGCCGAGGAGGGAGGAAGCCTTTGGAAGTGTCAAAAAGAAGAAAAGAAAAAAATGCCCAAGCTGAATCACATCATAGTTAAATGTCTGACAAACACAAACTGAGGGACATTTGACAAAGTAAGTGGAAAAATGTGAAAGTCTTAAAAAAAAAAAAAAAAAGCCTTCAAAAGTGTCAATGTTGGCCGGGCGCGGTGGCTCACGCCTGCAATCCTAGCACTCTGGGAGGCCGCGGCAGGTGGATTGCTCAAGGTCAGGAGTTCGAAATCAGCCTGAGCAAGAGTGAGACCCCGTCTTTACTATAAATAGAAAGAAATTAATTGGCCAACTCATATATATATATATATATATATAAATAAAATTAGCCTGGCATGGTGGTGCATGCCTGTAGTCCCAGCTACTAGGGAGGCTGAGTCAGAAGGATTGCTTGAGCCCAGGAGTTTGAGGTTGCTGTGAGTTAGGCTGACACCACAGCACTCACTCTAGCCTGGGCAACAAAATTGAGACTCTGTCTCAAAAGAAAAAAAAAAAAGTGTCAATGTTTTGAAAGTCAAGGAAAGACTGAGGAACTATTCTAGACTGAAGATGAGCGAACAAACACAACTAAATGGTATCTGAGATCCTGAACCAGCTCCTTCTGCTAGAAAGAACATCACTGGGCCACCTGGCAGAACTTGAATGGGGCCTGAGGATTTCATGACTATGTGTTAAGTGTTAACATCCCAATTCTCTCAGTTATACCACACTGCGGTTATCTAAGAGAAAGTCCTTATTTGTAGGAATCATTTACTAGAGTATCAGAAGGTGGAGAGGCATCAGGTTGGGAACTTACTCTAAAATGCTCGCACCATACATGCAAGTTTACTGTAAATTTGAGATTGTTTCAAACCAAGAATTTCTAATAAATGAGGTAGCTCTTTATGTACTGATATACTATTTTATTTTTAAAAGTTCATCAGAGGCCGGGCGCGGTGGCTCACGCCTGTAATCCTAGCACTCTGGGAGGCCGAGGCGGGCGGATTGCTCGAGGTCAGGAGTTCAAAACCAGCCTGAGCAAGAGCAAGACCCCGTCTCTACTATAAATAGAAAAGAAATTAATTGGCCAACTAATATATATATATAAAAATTAGCCGGGCATGGTGGCGCATGCCTGTAGTCCCAGCTACTCGGGAGGCTGAGGCAGAAGGATCGCTGGAGCCCAGGAGTTTGAGGTTGCTGTGAGCTAGGCTGACGCCATGGCACTCACTATAGCCTAGGCAACAAGTGAGACTCTGTCTCAAAAAAATAAAAAAATAAAAAAAAAAATAAAAAAAAAAAAAATAAATAAAAGTTCATCAGAGCATATTATAGATTTCTTTCATGTAAAAATTAAGAAAAACACACACATAAGTAGTTGCAAGAATATGCGTAAAGTCTCTGAAAGAATAACTAAAAAACTGACAGTACCAGCTGCGCCCAGGGAAGAAAACCAGGTGGCTGGGGGCAGAGGTCAGAGGGAGACATCATTCCATGCCCTTGATACTTGAACCACGTAGATATTTATCATATAAGGAAAATTTAAATTAAAAAAATTAAAATTACCTATATTTTGGTTTTGATGATCACTTAAATTATGGAGCCTAAATTTGCATATGCATATAAACAATACGGAGGAATAAATAACTTTTTAGTTATCTCAAAAGAATAGGAAGTGGATAAAGAGAGTTGGAGAACTTTTATATTCTGATATGTGTTTCTTTTTGTTTTATTGTTTTTTTCTGATACACATTTCTATAATGCCTATATTTTGTGATAAACATTTTTATAATCATAAAAAAATATTAAAAATTCTTAGTATCTACGAGTAATACTGCATTACGGAATCTGTTATGTCTGCACATGCATTACTCACTCCATGACCCTGTGGTCCTCAATCTCCTTCAGATCCAGGTTTCCCAATACTCTCAACCAGAGCCGAAAGTAGCTACCATGCAGGATTTAAGGACTAAAAATGATACACATAAAGTGCCCAGCACATTAGTAGCACTCATTGCCATTCTTATCACTAATACAGCCTCAGGAATCTAGATTGATCAGGACTTGGAGGTTCGGATTTTTCAAAGACACAGAAGGTCGAACCCGCCCCACTCTCTATGAGGCAAGGAGAAGAGATAACCCCACGTGGAAGCCATACACAGGTAGACCAGAATTCCCTGGGGTTAGCCCTCCAGCCCTAAGCGAAGGAGTGGCAATGCTATCTGAAATAAAGACAAGCTATAAACAGACCACTGTGCAAAATAAAATAAAGTACACAAACCTGTCTTGATGGGTATGAACCAGGAGCGGTTATAGCCCTTAACAAGAAACTTTCAGCAGTGCTGAACAACAAGACGCTGGCCTAGGGTCAGCGCACAAAATGTACAAAAAAAGAATTTTGTCCTTGGGAATTTAGAGCTTGGGGAAGATGGTCACATAAACAGGTAACAGTGCATGTGACAAACAGGGTAGTAATTCCAAAAGACTACAACTGTATTTTGGGAAACATTTAACATATAAACAAATTTATAACTTAAAAAAAAACACCCTGAATTGTTATTCATATGAAAAGATAATGAATTATCTCAATTAAGGTTTTTAGAGGAAAAAGGATACATAAAGTTGTCCTAACTCTTACCTGGGTATTGTCTGTATAATGAAAATATCTTGGCCACGAACAGATTCCTTTATTTCAACTCTTGTTTCTGAAAAATAAAAATGTCCTAAAGTTTTAAGAAAAGCACTTTGTGATGTAATAATTAGACAGCATTTGGAGGAAGTAAGAAGAATCTAAATCAATGCTTCACTTGGTAAAACAAAATAAATTCTTAAATAGATTTCTGAATGACACGTTCATATATTAAAAATAAACCAGGCACAGTGGCTCATGCCTATGTATAATCCCAGCACTTTGGGAGGCTGAGAATGGAGGATTGCTTGAGGCCAAGAGTTTGAGACCAGCCTGGAATATAACAAGACTCCATCGCTAAAAAAATTTTAAAAATGAGTCAAACATGAGAGCACGTGCCTATAGTCCCAGCTACTCAGGAGGATAAGGCAGAGGGATCACTTGAGCCCAGGAATTTAAGGCTGTAGTGAACTATGATTGGGCCACTGCACTCTGGCCTGGGAGACAGAGCAAGACCCTGCTTCAGGGAAGAAAAAAAAAAGTCAAGCTGGTAGAAAATAAGTCAAAAATAGAAAACGAAACTAACCAACAGGTTTACAAAAGTCTCAGGGATCCCACCCCACAAAAAAACAACCCATCACCAAAATAAAGGTATAACCAAGATGCCTGGAGAAGAGTCTACAGCAAATAAAGAGACCAAAGATTAACTTCCTTATTTTTCTTTCAACAAATGCTGAGGCCTCCCCTGTGCCAGGCCCTGTGCTGGTAGACCCAGAGTGGAGAACCTGGACCGAGGGAGGAGACTCACCCAGGAGAGATGATACAACCCAAAGGCTGACGTTTACCCAACGTGCCAGAGATAGACCAGCTGTGACAAAGGAGAGAGAATAATGGGGCTGGGAGCAATGGAACATGGGAAGATGTGGGGGCAGGGTGTGCCAAGCAGAGGGGCAGGCAGTTAGTCCACTTGGAAACCACTTGGAAAGCAGGGTGAATGAGGGAGAAGAAGTAGACAGGTGGTCAAGTAGCCAAAAGGGGCCAGACCATGCAGGACTCTTATTTTTTTTTGAGACAGAGTCTCACTTTGTTGCCTGAGCTAGAGTGCCGTGGCGTCAGCCTAGCTCACAGCAACCTCAGACTCCTGGGCTCAAGCGATCCTGCTGCCTCAGCATCCCAAGTAGCTGGGACTACAGGCATGCACCACCATGGCCAGCTAGTTTTTTCTGTATATTTTTAGCTGTCCAATTAACTTATTTCTATTTTTGGTAGAGACAGGGTCCTACCTCGCTCTTGCTCAGGCCAGTCTCAAACTCCAGAGCTCAAACGATCCACCCACCTCAGCCTCCCAGAGTGCTAGGATTACAGGCGTGAGCCACCGTGCCAGGCCTGGATTTTATTTCTTATTCTATAAGGAGTCTGGATTTTATTCTACATGTGATAGGAAAGCCACTAGAGGATTTGAGATTGGGAAGACTTTGCTCTACTTATTTTAAAGAGATAACTGGCTACTGTGTGAAGAAAACTGCAGCAGGGCAGAAGTGGCCCCAGGGAGGCTACAGCAGCTGTTTTTGAAGGGGTCCAGCAAGCAGCAAATGGCTAGCTGGACTGGGATGGCAGCAACAGAGGCAGTGAGGGGTCAGATTTAAAAAGCATTCCAACCCAAAGCCAGAGTGCACAGGATGTGTTGACTGAAGATGAAGCTGGTGAATGGATAAAACCTGGTTCCCCACAGGCCCCACGTGATTGCTAAGGAGACTGGACTCCAGTCTAGAGGAAGCAGTGGCAAGTAAAAGACATTTGCATTTTAGAAATATCCTGCAGAAAGTGAGTAGAATGGATTACAGAGGCTGGAAATGGAGGTAAGGAAGACGTGTTAGGAAGCTACCCCCACAGTTCGAGAGAGAGCTACTGAGGCCTAGTGCAGTAACGGAAGGGGGAGAAAAGGGTCTTAATTTCCCCACTTCCTCCTCCTCCTCAAGCACTTCATTTCATGAGCTTCCCAAAGGCATCACTATGAATTAAACTGGTGACTGCTAAATAGAGTACCTCACCTATCTGTATTCAGCTTCAGGTTTTTAATACTACCATTTCCTTCCTGACTCCCCCTGGCAGTAGATAGTAAAGTATCTAAAGTCACCAAGTTGCTAAGTGTAGAAGCTGGAAGAAAGATACTGGGGACTTAATTTTAACACATGTAACTTAAACCCATCTTGGGAATGTGTATATTCCATTCAACTATCCATTAAACCATCTTTCCCTTCTTGGATACTTTGTTTTTGCAGATCCCCAAACATCATTATGTCTCAGTGAGGCACCTCCTCTGGCTACTTATAGATAGTTACAACTTAGAAAGAGAAAAGGCAGCATAGACTTATGAACCCAGGCTTTCAATTTTGCTAACATAATACCAAATTATTCTATACTAATTTGCCTTCACAATGAATAGACTTATAACCTGAAATATGTGGCCTCACTAGGAGGTTTATGACATAGCATTCCAAGGACACTGGCCATCAGCAAAGTGCCTATAAGCACTCTCAGTTTACGTGATAATGCAGCTCTCAGCACAAACCTGCAGGGCAGCAAACACAAGTTACCAACCCAGGGTAAGAATGCACAAGAGAAATTTAAAGATTGAGAGACTTAAAAGAAGATGTTTATATGAGTCATTACTATTTAACACCTAGTATCTGATTGCTCCTGATGTCACTTGATCACCTGGTGAGACAGATAAATGTAAGACGTATTTATTAAATACAACCAACTGTGGAAGAAAAAAACTTATTCTATACATCTCTCTTTTCATTCTAAAATGACAGGATATTTGTATCATCATAGAAAAAAGGAAAGGAGACACTAAACAGGAAGACTAAGTAGTCAAGATTTAAAGGGAAGCACAGAATGATGATGTGATGTATACCTCTAATGTTAAAGAGAAAATGTTTGTGTTAAACATGAGTAATATTTGCCTTTAAAAAACATGCTGGCTGATTCAACAATTTAGATAAGAAAGGATGTTTAAGAAATAATTTTAACTTACCCCCATTGGTCTCTTGGTATACAACAGACTTCCCCAATTCAGCACCAAGACGCCTATAGACAAAAAAAAAAAAAAAAAAAAAGGCAATTAAGAACTCTTTTCTGGGTCCTTGCCTGCGAGAGTGGCCACTGCGTTGGTGCTCTGGGGCTTGGACCCTGGCTAGCCAGAAAATAAACCTCCTCTTGTGTGATTGCAAAAAAAAAAAAAAAAAAAAAAAGAACTCTTTTCTGAAAAGTTTCAGTTCATATGCATATGTTTAACAAAAAAACTCAAATAACTAAGCTGGCACTCTCCAAAAAAAAAATTAACTTAGAAGGTCTAATTCATTAAGAATTAAAATTCTACTGGTGTGGTGGTACATGCCTCTAATCCCAGCTACTCCAGAGTACTCCAGAGGACTGCCTGAGCCCAGGAGTTATATAGACCAGCCTGGGCGATATGGTGAGACCCCATCTCAAAAAGAAACAACTAAAATTCCCCTGTTACTCCATAAGCAGCTCAGCATTTTTTAACACACTGTTTTACTGCAAAGAGCCCAAACCAAAGTTTATTGTCTGGTTCACTGCTTTTTAAATAACTGTCTTGGAAAATCATTTCCAAACAAATACTTGGTCACTAGCAATGATTCCAAAAATACAAGCCAAAGATAAATACCTTAATTGTCAAAAGCATATAGATGAAAAGAGAATTCAGCACTACTAACTAAATGTTAGTATGGATCTTGTTTGGATCTTGATTAGAATATACCAAGTAGGCCGGGCGTGGTGGCTCACACCTGTAATCCTAGCACTCTGGGAGGCCAAGGCCCGCAGATTACTCGAAGTCAGGAGTTCAAAACCAGCCTGAGCAAGAGCGAGACCCTGTATCTACTATAAATAGAAAGAAATTAATTGGCCAACTAAACACATATAGAAAAAATTAGCCAGGCATGGTGGTGCATGCCTGTAGTCCCAGCTACTCAGGAAGCCGAGGCAGCAGGATTGCTTGAGCCCAGGAGTTTGAGGTTGCTGTGAGCTAGGCTGACACCACGACACTCACTCCAGCCTGGGCAACAAAGCGAGACTCTGTCTCAAAAAAAAAGAATACACCAAGTATACAAAGTCATTTTTTAAACAATCAGAGAAATATGAATATATTACTACATAATATTAAGGAATTAATGGTAGCACAAGTTTTTAAAAACTCTTTATCAGTTAGCATTACCATTTTTACAAGCAAAATGATATGATGTTAGGGTGGAATCTATTTAAAAATACTACAGCCAGGAATACACATACAAGGAAATATTATTCAGCCTTAAAAAGGAATGAAATTCTGGTATGTGCTACAACATGAATGAACCTTGAAAAAATTATGCTGAATAAAATAACCCAGACACAAAAAGACAAATAGTGATTCCATTTATAGGAGGTACCCAGAACAGGCAAATTCATAGAGACAGAAAGTATTTTAGGTGACCTGGGGCTGGGAGGAGAGGACAATGGGGAGTTAGTATTTAATGACTACAGAGTTTCTGTTTGGGGAGGTGAAAAAATTCTGGAAATGGATAGTGGTGATAGTTGCATAACATACATGTACTTAATGCCACTGAATTATACACTTAAATGGTTAAAATGTAAATTTCCTATTAATGTATATTTTACCACGACAAAAAAAAAAAAAAAAAAAAATCCAGCCCCGAAAAAGTGTAGGATAAGTAAATGAAACAAAATTAGCAAAAAGCTACTAAGTGTGGGCCGGGCGCTGTGGCTCACGCCTGTAATCCTAGCTCTTGGGAGGCCGAGGCGGGCGGATTGCTCAAGGTCAGGAGTTCAAAACCAGCCTGAGCAAGAGCGAGACCCTGTCTCTACTATAAATAGAAAGAAATTAATTGGCCAACTGATATATATATAAAAAATTAGCCGGGCATGGTGGCACATGCCTGTAGTTCCAGCTACCCGGGAGGCTGAGGCAGAAGGATCACTCGAGCCCAGGAGTTTGAGGTTGCTGTGAGCTAGGCTGACGCCACGGCACTCACTCTAGCCTGGGCAACAAAGCGAGACTCTGTCTCAAAAAAAAAAAAAAAAAAAAAAAGCTACTAAGTGTGGAAGCTGGATGGATACCTGGGGATTAATTATAACATATATCTAATTTACATATATCCTGGGAATCCTGCACCTAATTCCTTTATTGATTAAAGTACATAATCAAAAAAGTTTGAAGATCCTTGCTTAAAGTTTAGAAAGGCTGAGAGAAATCATGGAAATAAAATATCATCATAACTTCAGGGGTCATCTAATCTAGTGATCTTCAAACATTTAGTAATAAACAACTCTTTTCAAATAAAATCTTGCTGAGAAACTCAATAAATGAAACATAAGGAAAGTATTTCCAAATATTTACAGTAACTTAAACTCTTTCTGGAATTTGGCAGAGAAGAACCTAAAACAAAAACAAAAAAGCAAAAACCACTGACTTTTTAAATTCACCCTCCTCCCTTCCGCTTTCTCTCAGCAAGGTCCTGTGTGATAAATCTGACCCAATACAAACAAACACAAGCTTCACATTTAAAATTAGTGTTTTAGTTGGCTTGGGGGGGAAAAAAGACAAATAATCAGGGGTTAGAAATAGAAACTAGGTAGTAAACTGCAAAAGGAATTCTTTACATTCTTCTCTAATCTCATTTAAAACTCCAACTGAAAAACAGCCATAGCTGAAAAAATATGACTCATTTCCCCTCCATAAAGTCTACATTTCCACCTAGACTTTTAAAATATATTCACGCAATTATTTATCAACCCTGAAAAAAATCAGAGTAACTCTAATGTAAATACTTTAAAATGTGAAAATGACTTTAAATATGAAAAGACAGGGGGGAGAGGGGGAAGGGCATTTATTGAAACCTTAAAATCTGTACCCCCATAATATGCCGAAATAATAATAAAAAAAAAAAGACATACTATTCATTTTATGTCTTACTTTCTTAACAAGTTTATTTGGAAAGGGCCTATAAAGCTCTCCCTCTATATAAGGACTCTCCAAAAGAGTTCTCCAAAAGAGCCCACTAGCAAGGTCGCCATTTATTAAACAGGTATTATTCAGAGGGCCACTATGAGCCCCTGCTCTGCTAGTACCTGATCTACACTATCTTGGCCATGCTCACAATATCCTTGCCCAATAGACAGAGTCATCCCCACTTTACAAATGAAGTTTAGGAAAACCAAGTCTCTTGCTCAGTGTCACAGATGTGGTAAATGGCATCGCTGTCAGATCCCAAACGCCACTTGAAGCCATAGGATTCCTTGGGTTAAAAAGACAGACAGAGGCCGGGCGAGGTGGCTCACGCCTGTAATCCTAGCACTCTGGGAGGCCGAGGCGGGCAGATTGCTCCAGGTCAGGAGTTCAAAACCAGCCTGAGCAAGAGTGAGACCCGTCTCTACTATAAATAGAAAGAAATTAATTGGCCAACTAATATCTATAGAAAAAATTAGCCGGGCATGGTGGTGCATGCCTGTAGTCCCAGCTACTTGGGAGGCTGAGGCAGGAGGATTGCTTGAGCCAGGAGTTTGAGGTTGCTGTGAGCTAGGCTGACGCCACGGCACTCACTCTAGCCTGGGCAACAAAGCGAGACTCTGTCTCAAAAAAAAAAAAAAAAGACAGACAGGCAAAGGCCTTACTTCAAACGATTGATCCACTCGAAGGCTGGCTTACGAAACACGGTCAGGCCTATCACTTCTACCCGCCCCTGACCCATCTGCTCGGCAGGGCCCTGCCCCACACCTTCGCCCTGCTGCTGCACCCGGCGGTCTCATGAAGGAGATTTGGGGATGGCGACATTGGGAATGGTGACATCCTTGGGAATGGCCTCGGATTCAGAGGCCAGCAGCTCCAGTCGTGGGAAAGGGAGCCAAAGCCGCTGTCCCCAAGGCACATACTCTGGGGGGTGGGGGGGGGAGCTCACCCCGCCCTGGGGTGTGGGAGTGGGGAGACCTAAGGAGGGCCAGTGGCCCAAGTAACGGCGGGCGGGGGGCTTCGGTCACCAGGAGTCGGCCGAAAGCGTCTCAGCTGCGAAACCGCAGGATTCTGCGACGCCCTCCCCCAGGTGCAGGCGAGGAGCAAGGCCGACCCCCGGGAGGGTCTCCCGGGTGTGGAGAGCCAGGCGCCGCCGTGCCCAGCGCCGGCCCGGCCCGGCCCGGCCCTCCCGCCGCCCCGCTTACTCGGTAATGCGCTTGGCCAGCTCGGTGCAGGCAGCCGTGGAGTTGGCCGAGAAGACCCGGTAGCCGGTGCGGGCGGCGTTCATGGCCGGCGAGGCGGCGGGGCGGGCTCGCGGGGCGCGGAAGGCGGAGGACGCGGACAGCGGAGGCAGCAGCAGCAGCTTCTTGGGCATCGTCCGGCCCGAGCGCGGGTACAGCCGGCCCCGCGCAGGGCTGGACCGCGGCGACCGCGAGGCCTGAGGGTCGGACTGGGAAAGGCGCTAAGAAGCCCAGCGCCGGAGGGGAGAGGCCGAATCCCCACCCTCGGCGTCCCACAGGCCACGAGGAGCGGCGGCGGCCGCGACGAAGCTCACCGCGACCGGCGCCTCAGCCACCACAGCTAGCGGCGAGGCTGCCGCCCCCTCCGGGGAAATCTAAGGAGCGCCGGCTAGAGCGCCCGCAGAGCTGCCATCTCAGATGAGGGCAGGGAGGTGGGCGACTCCTTAAAAACCTGTACTTCCGAGGGACGCCTCACGGATTCGTTCCGCCGCTTGCTTTTGCGGCTCCCAGGGGGAGCTCTTTTGTTCTCACATTCTTGGGCGATGCAGTTTGACTTGCTAGTGGTCCCAGCCGTTTCCAACTTTTCCGCCAGGACCAAAAATGTCCACCTCCGAGGAGGTAGGCGATCTAGCTGCGCGTCTCTGTGGTAACACAGCGCTTGCCTTCCCAGGCGTCCACCTGGGATTTGTTTGAAAAGTGGAGGGCGGGGTTATTTCCCGCTAGTTGCCTGCAGTACTGAAATGCCCCGAAGGTGGTCTACTCCTGAGCCCGTTAGCACGTTCCTCGAACAGACTCCAAGTTTGTGTCTGCATCCGCCAGGCTTTGCTGTAGCAGGTGCTCTGGATCATAAAAGCTCTCCTTTCTCCCCTTCCATATTCCCCCATCCCTCAAAGACCCACTAGCAATGTGTCTGCTCCACAAAGTCTTTCCTGATGACCTCAGCCACAGCAAGCTGCCCTGCTCTCTGGACCGTGCCGTGTGTAGATGCTTGTATTTTTATTTACCTTTGTGAACACCTGCTTTCCCAGCAAAGATGTAAGCCCTCTTAGGGCAGGATCATGGATTCCTTCGTGCTTCCTGGTTCCCAGTGTCCAGGGCAGTGTTAAGGGGTCCCAGAAGCACGCAATCAGTCCTTGTTGAATAAGGTCCAAGAAGAAAATAAAGGGCAGGAAAGCATTTGAGTCACTCCTTATCAGCTGCCCCAGGATTGCGGGGGAGGGGGAATGGCGGGGCCTCTCGCATACACTGTACCATCTTCTGAGAATGTCCTTTAGGGACTCTGCCTGTTGTTATAGTGGACCTGAAGGAACAATAGATTGTGACCCAGCCTGTGGTGAAGACTCAGGAGCCTGAAGCTTCAGGATTTGGAAGTTAAAGTGCCCTGGGTCTGCAGCAGCCTGGCATGCATTCTGCTAGCTCTCTAGAACCACACCCCATCTACACCTCTCGCCCAGAGCAGGTTACACGTGTCTAGCTAATGGACCTGGACTGAAGCTTACCTTCCAAAACAAAGGGGGAAGAATGTCCCTTTACTTTTTTTTTTTTTTTTTTTGAGACAGAGTTTCACTTGTTGCCCAGGCTAGAGTGAGTGCCGTGGCATCAGCCTAGCTCACAGCAACCTCAAACTCCTGGGCTCAATTAATCCTTCTGCCTCAGCCTCCCGAGTGGCTGGGACTACAGGCATGCACCACCATGCCCGGCTAATTATATATATATATTAGTTGGCCAATTAATCTTTCTATTTATAGTAGAGACGGGGTCCCGCTCTTGCTCAGGCTGGTTTCGAACTCCTGACCTCGAGCAATCCGCCTGCCTCGGCCTCCCAGAGTGCTAGGATTACAGGTGTGAGCCACCGCGCCCGGCCTACTTGGTGTATTCTAATCAGGATCCAAACAAGATCCATACTAACATTTAGTTAGTAGTGCTGAATTCTCTTTTCATCTATATGCTTTTGACAATTAAGGTATTTATCTTTGGCTTGTGTTTTTGGAATCATTGCTAGTGACCAAGTATTTGTTTGGAAATGATTTTCCAAGACAGTTATTTTAAAAGCACCTTGCTAAAAGCAAGCACTGTGCCCGGCCCCTTTACTTTTTTTTTTGAGACAGAGTCTGGCTCTCTTGCCCGGGCTAGAGTGTCATGGCATCAGCCTAGCTCAAGCAACTTAAAACTCCTGGGTTCAAGTGATCCTCCTGCCTCAGCCTCCCAAACAGCTGGGATTACAGGGGGACCCCATCACAGCCCATGTATTTTTTTATTTTTAGTAGAGACTGGGCCTCGCTCATGCTCAGACTGGTCTCAAACTCTTGACCTCAACCGAGCCTCCCACCTCAGCCTACCAGAATGCTAGGATTACTGGCCTGAGCCATGGCACCCATCCTACATTTTCCTTATATATATCCCACAGAACCCCTCAAACTTTAATATACCTTCAAATAAACCCATCTTCATTTTCTCAATTCTCCCCAAACTGCTCTTGCTCCTCTGTTCCCTCTGTGCATGAACATTAACCATTAACATTTATTATTTTTGCCAGGCCCCTTTTTTTGTGCTTGGGAGACTTTACTGAAGAAAAAGACAAAAATTCCTACTTTTGAGGGGCTTTAAAATCTAGCAGAGGAAGAGAAAAAATAAACGAACATAATAAATGAATAAATTATATGGCATGCTAGAAGGTGTGTTCATTTCCTATTGTTATGGTAACAAATTACCACAAACTTTGTGGCTTAAAACAACACGAATTTAGCTGGGTGCAGTGGCACGAGCCTATAGTCCCAGCTTACTGGAAGGCTGAGTCCAGCCTGGGCAACATATGGAGACCCCTGTTTCTTAAAAAAAATTATCCCACAAATTTATAATCTCACAATTCTAAAGTTCAGAAGCCCTAACATCAAAGTGTTAGCAGAGCTGTGTTCCTTCTGGAGGCGCTAAAGGAGAGTCCATTTCCTTGCCTTTTCCACTCTCTAGAGGCTGCCTGCATTCCTCAGCTCATAGCCCCATCCTCCCTCTTCAAAACCAGCAGGAGGCCGGGTGCCATAGCTCATGCCTGCAATCCTAGCACTCTGGGAGGCCAAGACAGGAGGATCGCTTGAGTTCAGGAGTTCAAGACCAGCCTCAGCAAGAGCAAGATCCTGTCTCTACAAAAAATAGAAATATTAGCTGGGCATCATGGCTCATGCCTGTAGTCCCAGCTCCTCAAGAGGCTGAGGCAGGAGGATGGCTTGAGCCTGGGAGGTTGCAGTAAGCAATGGTGACACTCTAGCTAGGGTGACAGAGCAAGACTCTGTCTCAAAAAAAAAAAAAAAAAAAAAAAGGAGCCTAAAGTTCATACTAACTAACTTAAGGTGGTTCTTTGGGACATTAGTCCGCCATCTTCTTGGTGTGCTGGCTCTCTGAACAAAAGCAGCTTCCCTTGCCCCAACCCCTTCCTCTCAACTTATTGACTGTCCTGCGCAGAGTGGTTACAGCCTGTGGTATTTTGTAGCAGTGTAAACACCCTAAGACGGTCCTGGTCCTGTCCGGCCGTCAGGCCTAGCCGTGGTCAGGCGTGTCTATTCCCACGGCGGCCGCCGCCTCCTCCTCAGAATCCACTGATGCTCAAACCACTTTGAAAGGGCAGCCTTACAAAATTAACAGGAAGATACCTAATCCCACAATCTCCTAGTAACAGTTAAAGATCAATCCTGCCAGTTCTCTCGCTCACAGGCACCCCGCGGGAGTTCCGCTCTGCACAACTTCTGAAAAGAGCCGAATAGACCAACAGACAGAAAGAGATGTGGAGCTCTCTCTTTCAAAATTGCCTTTGAGAGTCTGCTTTTTTACAGTCTGAAAAGTTCTCGAGTGAACGTGCGAGCTTCAGGCGGCAGCCATGTCTGGAGGGCACAGTCACATCTCCTCCGATAATCCCATCTTGGAGGAAAGGCCACGGAGCCAACTCTTGGGCGTTGACGTCCTGCCACGGTTTCTATTCTCAGCTGCCACCGAGAAGAAAGAAGATGCCAGTGCGGCAGTTTGCAGTGCCCTGTTCATTTGGCTATGGCGGTAAACCTTCTTCACCCCCTAAATAAAAACCCTAAATACCTGGTTCTCTCTGCCAACATTTTCTATCTCTTTCGCTTCTGTGTTGGCCCTTTAACCACCCAGGAGAAAGTAAATACACTTCTTTTCTTTATCCTAAACTTTGTCTGGAGAGATCTTTCTCAAAACCCGTGTGCACTAGTGCAGTGATGGGAACGGCTTGTGGCCCAGTGCCCAGAGACAGAAAAATCAGAAACAACCTGAGAATAACAGGACGGCTGAATACATTATCCTGAATAAGTATGAATGAGTATGTTGAATAAGTATACTGAATAAGTATGTTGTATGAATACCTTCATACAACAAAATATTTGGCCGCCATCAAAAAGATTGCTTTTTAAAAGATCACTGATGAAAGCTAGGTGCAGTGGCTCACGCCTGTAATCCCAGCTACTGGGGAGGCTGAGGTGGGAGGATCGCTTGAGGCCCAGGAGTTCCAGATCAGCCTGGGTCACAGAGCCTGAAAAAAAAAAAAAAAAAAAAGAATCATTGATGACTTGGGGCAATGCTCATAATACCATGTGGCATGAACACAGTGGCAAGTGAACCTGATTTAGAAACTGTCTAAGCCTTATTTTCCTGCATGTCTCCTTAAGAGAAAGAGGGCACAAGAGGAGTGTCCTGGGGACCCAAGACTCCCTTAAATGGCTTTTATTATTTAAAGCCTAAATTCCCTGGGACAGAGAACTGGAGCGTCCTTGATCCACCCAGCCCTGGAGACAGGGAGCCCTCACCATGGGACTCTCTTAGGGATCAGGAGAGACTGAAGACCTGGGACTTGGAGTCAGAGTTAATCTTGTTAAAAATGAATAGGAGGCCGGGCGAGGTGGCTCACGCCTGTGATCCTAGCACTCTGGGAGGCTGAGGCGGGCGGATTGCTCAAGGTTGGGAGTTCGAAACCATCCTGAGCAAGACCCCGTCTCTACTAAAAATAGAAAAAAGTTAATTGACCAACTAAAAATATATATACAAAAAATTAGCCGGGCATGGTGGTGCATGCCTGTAGTCCCAGCTACTTGGGAGGCTGAGGCAGGAGGATCGCTTGAGCCCAGGAGTTTGAGGTTGCTGTGAGCTAGGCTGACGCCACGGGACTCACTCTAGCCTGGACAACAAAGCGAGACTCTGTCTCAAAAAAAAAACAACAACAACAACAAAAAAACTCCTGGGCTCAAGAGATCCTCCTGCCTCAGCCTCCCGAGTAGCTGGGACTACAGGCATGCACCACCGTGCCCGGCTACAATCTGCTTTTTGTTCTTTATTTCTGCTTTCTTCAGCTCTTTTCTGCCTACAAACTCAATCTGTGCTCAGCTCGGCGGAGCTCCTTTCTGTTTCATAGGATGGCATGATGCTGGATTCATAGATCATTAGTAAAAGCCAATTAGATCTTTACATCAAATCTGTAGAAATTTTGTTCTTTGAAGGTCTAAATTCGACAAATAGAATAATGGCTCAAAGCATATAGTCTCAGCTACTCCAAGGGTGAGGCAGGAGGATCGCTTGAGCCAGGGAATTCTGGGCTGTCGTGTGCTACCCAGACTGGGTGCCCTTGTTAATTTGGCATCAGCATGGTGACCGCCCCAGGAGCAGAAACCACCAGGTTGCCTAAGGAGGGGTGAACGCACCCAGGTCGGAAACTGAGCAGGTCAGAATGCCCGTGCTGGTCAGTGGTGGGATCGAACCTGTGAACAGCCACTGCACTCAGGCCTGGGCAACATACAAAGACCCCGTCTCTTAAAAAAAGGAAAAGGTGGCCGGCCGAGGTGGCTCACGCCTGTAATCCTAGCACTCTGGGAGGCCGAGGCGGGCGGATTGCTCGAGGTCAGGAGCTCGAACCCAGCCTGAGCAAGAGCGAGACCCCATCTCTACTATAAATAGAAAGAAATTAATTGGCTAATATATATAGAAAATATATATAGAGAGAATAATAGAAAATATAAAAAATATAGAAATTTAAAAAAAAAATTTTTAAATTAAAAAAAAATATATAGAATTTTTTCTATAATATATATAGAAAAAAATTAGCCGGGCATGGTGGCGCATGCCTGTAGACCCAGCTACTAGGGAGGCTGAGGCAGGAGGATTGCTTGAGCCCAGGAGTTTGAGGTTGCTGTGAGCTAGGCTGACGCCACGGCACTCACTCTAGCCTATGCAACAAAGCGAGACTCTGTCTCAAAAAAAAAAAAAAAAAAAAGAAGTGAGCAGAGCTCTTGTTTTCCCTGTGAAAGATGATTCCCTATGAAAGCAGATTTCAGCTGCTGGGGGGTTAGGAGGGAGGTGGGGAGGGTGGGAGGGGGCCCAGGATGCTAGAATTGGTGGGGCCGTGGAGACCTCGTATCTAAGGCAACAGAAGACAAGCACCTGGCCCTACAGGTGGCAACACCCAGGACAGACCCCAGTCCCACTTTCTTTTTCTAGCATTTTTTTCCAACATTATTTTTTTAATTTCAAGCAAACCCAAAGTTGAAAGAATTTTCAGTGAACACCTGTGTGTACATCCACCACCAGAATCCCCCATCCACTGACACGTGCAGGTACTTGCTTTATCCCGTTCCCAGAATAGTCAGCATTTTCCCCATCTTCCCTCTCTCTGCCCTAAACCCACTGAATTCAGTCACTGGGGCTGTGCTAACAGAATGGGACTACAAGCATGTGCCACCATGCCCGGCTAATTTTTTTCTATATATATTAGTTGGCCAATTAATCTTGCTCAGGCTGGTTTCGAGCTCCTGACCACAATCTGGGGGCTATTTTCTTGCAGTTCCAGAGGCTGGAAGTTCAACCAAGATCAAAGTGATGATGGCAGTGACAAAGTGGGTTCCTTCTGAGGCCGTCTTCTCCTCCCTGTGTCCCACGTGCTCATCCTTCTGTGTGCGTCTGTGTCCTGATCTCCTCTTCTTTTTTTTTTTGAGACAGAGTCTCCCTTTGTTGCCCAGGCTAGAGTGAGTGCCGTGACGTCAGCCTAGCTCACAGCAACCTCAAACTCCTGGGCTCAAGCAATCCTCCTGCCTCAGCCTCCCGAGTAGCTGATACTACAGGCATGTGCCACCATGCCCAGCTAATTTTTTCTATATATATCAGTTGGCCAATTAATTTCTTTCTATTTATTGTAGAGATGGGGTCTCGCTCTTGCTCAGGCTGGTTTCAAACTCCTGACCTCGAGAAATCCGCCCATCTCGGCCTCCCAGAGTGCTAGGATTACAGGCGTGAGCCACTGTGCCCGGCCTCCTCTTCTTATAAAGACACCAGTAATATTGGATTAGGGCCTGCCCATGGCCTCATTTTAACTTAATCACTCTTTAAAGACCCTGTCTCCAAATACAGTCACATTCGGAGTTTCTGGAGATTAGGGTTTCAACCATATGAATTTGGGGGGCACACACTTCAGTCCATAACACTGATCACAATCAGAAACTGAAGTATATTTTGAAATATTCCCCATTTTTTTGAAAGACATTTAAGGCTTCTTGCTCTTAAAAATCAGATGAGTTTAAAAATCAGATGAGTTGGCCGAGCGCAGTGGCTCATGCCTATAATCCTAGCACTCTGGGAGGCTGAGGCGGGAGGATTGCTCAAGTTCGGGAGTTCAAGACCAGCATGAACAAGAGCGAGACTCCGTCTCTACTAAAATAGAAATAAATTTTCTTTTTTTTTTTTTTTTTTTGAGACAGAGTCTTGCTTTGTTGCCCAGGCTAGAGTGAGTGCCATGGCGTCAGCCTAGCTCACAGCAACCTGACTCCTGGGCTCAAGCTGTTAGGGACTGACCTTCTACAGCCCCACCGGACAGAAAAGCAGAGACATCGAAGATGTAATTACACAAGAGGAGGTTTATTTTCTGGCTAGCCAGGGTCCAAGCCCTAGAGCACCAACGCAGTGGCCACTCTTGCAGGCAAGGACCCCGACTGGGGTTGCAGCGTGCCTTTTATCCCTATGGTGCATACTATGGTGCATACGCTATGCAGTGGCTGATCACGCATGGATCATGCATTGACCTTTAACATGATTGGCTGGCTGGTAGCCCCACTATACAGGAGTTCAAACAATGCAAAGTTGGCGCAAACAAGCAAGCAAGCAACGGTTTCCATGGCAAGCAAGCAACAGTTTCCAGAAGCCGGATGTTAGTTCGGGCTTCACTGGGGGTGTGGGCCTTGCAGGTATGCAATGTCTTGACCCCTCACAAAGCAATCCTGCTGCCTCAGCCTCCCAAGTAGCTGGGACTACAGGCATGTGCCACCATGCCTGGCTAATTTTTTCTATATATATTAGTTGGCCAATTAATTTCTTTCTAATTATAGTAGAGACGGGCTCTCGCTCTTGCTCAGGCTGGTTTCAAACTCCTGACCTTGAGCGATCCGCCCACCTCGGCCTCCCAGAGTGCTAGGATTACAGGCCTGAGCCACCGCACCTGGCCTATAAAGAAATTTTCTATATAAAAATATATAGAAAAAATTACCTGGGCATGGTGGCCCATGCCTGTAGTTCTAGCTACTCGGGAGACTGGGGCAGGAGGATCGCCTGAGCCCAGGAGTTTGAGGTTGCTGTGAGCCAGGCTGACACCATGGCACTCTAGCCCAGGTAACACAGCAGGACTCTGTCTTGGAAAAAAAAAAAATCAGATTTAAAGATTTAGGCCAGGGCCCGGTGCGGTGGCTCACGCTTGTAATCCTAGCACTCTGGGAGGCCGAGGTAGGTGGATTGCTCCAGGTCAGGAGTTCAAAACCAGCCTGAGCAAGAGTGAGACCCTGTATCTACTATAAATAGAAAGAAATTAATTGGCCAACTAATATATATAGAAAAAAATTAGCCGGGCATGGTAGCGCATGCCTGTAGTCCCAGCTACTCGGGAGGCTGAGGCAGGAGGATCGCTTGAGCCCAGGAGTTGGAGGTTGCTGTGAGCTAGGCTGATGGCACGGCACTCACTCTAGCCTGGTCAACAAAGCGAGACTCTGTCTCAAAAATAAATAAAGATTTAAAGATTTAAAAATCAGAGTTAAAGCACTTTTAGGTTGCATTCTTGAAAACAAAACCCACACATACTAATTATATTTACTTTTATTTGTTGTCAACCTAATAACAGAGACTCTCCAAAAGAAAATATGTATTTTCAGTAAATGCAGTAACAGGAACACAGAGCATTGTAACGGGACACATGTGTCATAGTAAACCTTTTGCGTATTCAGAGACGGGAAGGAGGACAAAGATCTTCAGAGAAAAAATGGGAAGGATTGCATAATTGTTTTGAGATAATTATCTCTGGCCACAAAGACCAATAACAAGGGTGACGTAAGTCCGAGCTTGTACAGGCAGTGGCTGGGTAGATATCCCTGCAGAAGTATTTTTTGGGGGGAGGTTTTGATGGTCTTTTTGCAAGGTTGCAGTTTCTGTAGAGTCTCTTTGTGATGTTTTTGTTATCAGGTATTTTGCATGAGAATCTCTTCATAGCCTTCCTCAGCTTTATTTGTCAGGATTTTTTTTTTTTTTTTTTTTTTTTTTTTGAGACAAAGTCTCACTCTGTTGCCTGGGCTACAGTGCTGTGGCTTCAGCCTAGCTCACAGCAACCTCCAACTCCTGGGCTCAAGCGATCCTTCTGCCTCAGCCTCCCGAGTAGCTGGGACTACAGGCATGCGCCACCACGCCCAGCTAGTTTTTTCTATATATTTTTTAGTTGGCCAATTAATTTCTTTCTATTTTTAGTAGAGACGGGGTCTCGCTCTTGCTCAGGCTGGTTTCAAACTCCTGACCTTGAGCGATCCTCTCGCCTCAGCCTCCCAGAGTGCTAGGATTGCAGGCGTGAGCCACCACGCACGGCCAGGATTTTTTTTTTTAATAACACAAATGACTCCGTTTCGATTCTGACAATTTTCCCAGCATCTTCATTTTCACTGGTGGTTCGGGGCTTCTCAATTGAAAATGCGGAGTGTGTTCTTCACCCCACGGTGGAGACAAAGCGAGAGCTGACAAATTTCCATTGCGTCTCCCGGGAACACTGTCAGCTGCTGCCGGCACCTGGCGGCTCCAACTGTAGCCCTGCAAGCCTTGGCCACCGGGCTTCTCTGGCCACCAGAGCCCTTTGGATCCCTTTGCAGGACAGACCAGAAGGGCCAGGGAGTTAGTGACCTGCTTCTCACTACTCACTGGGGACAACTCCCAGGGGGAGCTCCCCAGTCTCCCAGGGCTCCCCAGGGACATGAGCCCCATGTACCTACCCACAGCTATAACATGCTCAATAGCAACCCCCTTCAGCCTCCTCCCCTTCCCTTCTTCCCATCTTCCCACCTGGGTGCTTCTCGGTTTTACTTCCCAAAGAAGGTACTGGCACCACATTCTTGTCTCAGCATCTGCTTCCGGGCGCCTCCATATAAGAAAGGCTGCGCCTGATACATTTCTGCTTATTTCTCTTTTCCTAGTGTAAATTCCAGGGCGGGGGAAGGTCTGTGATGGTTAAGTATATGTGTCAACTCGGCTGGGGAATGGTGCCCAGATATTCGCTTTTGCATGTTTCTGTGAATGTGTTTTTTGGATGATTTTAACATTTAATTTGATGGACTTTGAGTAAAGCAGATCACCCTCCACATGTGGGTTGGCCTCATCCAACCGGTCCAAGATCTAAATGGACCAAAGAGGCCGGGCACAGCGGCTCCCGCCTGTGATCCTAGCACTCTGGGAGGCCGAGGCAAGAGGATCGCTTGAGGTCAGGAGCTCGAGAGCAGCCTGAGCAAGAGCAAGACTCTGTTTTGACTAAAAATACAAAAATTAGCCAGGCGTCGTGGCACACACCTGTAGTCCCAGTGAGGCAGGAGGCTCGCTTGAGCCCAGGAGTTTGAGGTTGTAGTGACCTAGGCTGATGCCATAACACTCTAGCCACGGTGACGGAGCAAGACTCTGTCTCAAAAATAAATATTGCTTTTTGGCCGGGCGTGGTGGCTCACGCCTGTAATCCTAGCACTCTGGGAGGCCGAGGCCGGCGGATTGCTCGAGGTCAGGAGTTCGAAACCAGCCTGAGCAAGAGCGAGACCCTGTCTCTACTATAAATAGAAAGAAATTAATTGGCCAACTAATATATATAGAAAAAATTAGCCGGGCATGGTGGCGCGTGCCTGTGGTCCCAGCTACTCAGGAGGCTGAGGCAGGAGGATTGCTTGAGCCCAGGAGTTAGAGGTTGCTGTGAGCTAGGCTGATGCCACGGCACTCACTCTAGCCTGGGCAACAAGCGAAACTCTGTCTCAAAAAAAAAAAACAAAAAAAACCAAACAACAAAACAATAAATAAATAAATAGCCTTTTCTCCAGGTGGCCAGAAAGACGGTAGACATTCAGACAGCAAGTGCCTACTGAAAACAGCCGCCACCTTTCAAAACGAGAATAAGGTCCTGCTGGGAGAAACTGGCAAGGAGAAGCTTCCTCGGTACTACAGGAACATCGGGCTGGGCTTCAAGACTCCCAAGAGGCCATCGAGGGCACCTACATTGACGAGAAATGCCCCTTCCCTGGTAACATCTCCATCCGAGGGTGGATCCCGTCTGGGGTGGTGACCCAGATGGAGATGCAGAGGACCGATGTCATCTGCCAAGACTATCTCCGCTACATCCGCAAGTCCAATCGCTGTGAGAAGCGCCACGAGAACATGTCTGTGCACCTGCCCCCCTGCTTCAGGGACGTCCAGGTTGGTGACGTCGTCACAGTGGGCGAGTGCCGGCCCCTGAGCAAGGCGGTTCGCTTCCACGTGCTCAAGGTCACCGAGGCTGCCGGCACCAAGAAGCAGTTCCAGAAGTTCTGAGACGGGGTGCCTGCCCACTCCCCCAAATGAAATAAAGTTATTTTCTCATTTAAAAATAATAAATAAATAAATTTTTTTTTAAATGCCAATAGGCCAAAGACTGAAGTCCCTGGAGCAAGAAGGAATTCTGCCATCAGCAGTCTTGAAACTCAGACTGCATCTCTTCTCTCCCCTGCAGGGCTTAGGCTTGCCAAGCCTCCACAGTCAAATGAGCCACTTCTTCAAAATAAATCTCTCTCTCTCTTTTTATCTATCTACATTTAGCTCCTGTTGGTTCTTTCTCTGGAGAACCCGACTAACACGGGGTCAGAAATAAGGAGACAAGCTGGGCATGGTGGCTCACACCTGTAATCCCAGCACTTTGGGAGGCCAAGGCGTGAGGATCACTTGAGGCCAGGAGTTCAAGACGAGCCTGGGCAAGATAGTGAGACTCTGTCTCAAAAAAGAAAAAAAGAAACAAAGAGAAAGAGGATTCTACTCATTATATTTTAAAAACATCTTTTTTTGCAACCTGAGAAAGAGTGAGACCCCGTCTCTACTATAAATAGGAAGAAAATTAATTGGCCAACTAATATATATAGAAAAAATTAGCCGGGCATGGTGGCGCATGCCTGTAGTCCCAGCTACTCAGGAGGCTGAGGCAGGAGGATCGCTTGAGCCCAGGAGTTTGAGATTGCTGTGAGCTAGGCTGATGCCACGGCACTCACTCTAGCCTGGGCGAGAAAGCAAAACTCTGTCTCAAAAAAAAAAAGAAAGAAAAAAAAAGTAGAAAAATATCTTTTTTGGCCTGGGCGTACCTGTAATCCTAGCACTCTGGGAGGCCGAGGCGGATCGCTTGAGCTCAGGAGTTCGAGATCTGCTTGAGCAAGAGTGAGACCCTGTCTCTACTAAAAAAAATACAAAGAAATAATCTGGACATCTAAAAAATACATATATATATAAATTAGCTGGGCATAGTGGCGCATGCCTGTAGTCCCAGCTACTAGGGAGGCTGAGGCAGGAATATTGCTCAAGCCAGGAGTCTGACGTTGCTGTGAGCTAGGCTGACGCCACAGCACCCTAGCCCAGGCAACAGAGTGAGCCTCTGTCTCAAAAAAATATATATATCTTTTTTTTTTTGAGACAGAATCTGGCTCTGTTGCTCTGGCTAGAGTGCCATGGCGTCAGCCTAGCTCACAGCAACCTCAAACTCCTGGGCTCAAGCGATCCTCCTGCCTCAGCCTCCCGAGTAGCTGGGACTACAGGCATGCGCCACCATGCCTGGCTGATTTTTTCTATATATATTAGTTGGCCAATTAATTTCTTTCTATTTATAGTAGAGACGGGGTCTCACTCTTGCTCAGGCCAGTCTCAAATTCCTGACCTTGAGCAATCCTCCCGCCTCGGCCTCCCAGAGTGCTAGAATTACAGGCGTGAGCCGCCCTGCCTGGCCAATATATATATCTTTTTTTTTTTTTAAGAGTTCCACTTTTTATTGAACATGTTACAAAAGACATTCAGTCAAAAAGACCAAAGCCCATTTCATCATCAGACTCCTCAGATTCTTCCTTTTTTTTTTTTTTGAGACAGAGTCTCGCTTTCTTGCCTAGGCTAGAGTGAGTCCCATGGCGTCAGCCTAGCTCACAGCAACCTCAAACTCCTGGGCTCAAGCGAGCCTCCTGCCTCAGCCTCCCAAGTAGCTGGGACTACAGGCATGTGCCACCATGCCCGGCTGATTTTTATATTATATATATTAGTTGGCCAATTAATTTCTTTCTATTTTTATGGTAGAGACGGGGTCTCGCTCAGGCTGGTTTTGAACTCCTGACCTTGAGCAATCCGCCCGCCTGGGCCTCCCAGAGAGCTAGGATTACAGGCGTGAGCCACCGCGCCCGGCCTAGATTCTTCTTTCTTTGCTTCCACTTTCTTTTCCTCAGTTGGGGCAGCAGCAGTGGAGGGGCAGGACCTCCTGCTGGGGCAAGTCCACCAGCCCCTACCTTGCAGATGGGGCTCCCCATGTCGACATTGGCCAGGGCCTTTACAAACAAGCCAGGCCAGAAAGGTTCAACATTTACACCAGCTGCTTGTATAAGGGCATTGATTGATCTTATCCTCCGTGACGGTCACCTCATCCTTGCACAGAATGAGGGCCGAGCAGATGCAGGCGAGCCCGGAGACGGAGGCCATGGTGCGGGCGAGTACAGGGCTGGCGCTGCTGGGCGCGGTGCAGGTGGCTGGATGAAGTGAAGGCCTCACCCCAACGCGGCCTTAGCTTCCTCGGAAGAACCGAGCACCTTGGCGGCAGCTGCGGAAAAAAAAACTACATATCTTTTTTCATGTTGGAAGCAAGAGAGACTTCACTTGACCAGTTTTGGTCTCTCTCTCTGTAAGCCCAGGCTGCTCCTGGAGGCTACAGACCTGCTAGATACCTCCTGCAAGAACAAAAACAGCTCTGCCTGCCACAAGGTGACACTTAGCATATACAATCCTATTTCTGTTTTCAAGTTTTAAAAAAATGATCTTGTTGTTAGCCAGGCTGCAGGTCCAGCAAGAATTATGGCAAGATCTCCTCTGTGCTAAAAGCTAGAAGACAAAGGGTGGCACAGGTTCCGATTTGGCACGAAGTATTGTCCAAGAACAGACAGGGCAAGGCAAAGAGGGGTGTGTTTAGGATTGCTCAGCCCCGTCCCCAAGGGAAGAACGCTTTGGAGGACAAGGTCAGTCTTTGCAACAAAAGACAACATTTCAAGCATTAATTCAGGAGTTTTGCATCCATGTTGCACTATTCCAACTTGAACTTTGGAAACATCTGAGGCCTTTCCCTGTTTTCCTTCTCTAAACAGGCCCCAGCAAGCTGAGACTGAATGAGCCTTATTTCTAAAAATAATCCCAACTTGGATCTCTGAGCTGATTCTCTCTGTGGGATACCAGCAACCATGCTGGGGGAAAGGCAAAGGCAGGACTCGGGGAGCCAAAGCCTGCTGGGAGTGACCCTTCCCAACTTCAGCAAGGACAGTGGTAGGGAGCAGCTGTCGCACTGGCCTCTGGAAAATCCGAAATGGAATCACAAGGTACAGACAGGGACCTCGTGTACAACGGGGCTCTCAGTAGCTCTTGGTGGAGCCATTTCATGGTGTCCCGAATACCCACCCATCACACCATCGAAGACTTTGGTTCCAGCGGAAACCATCCAGTGCTTTCTAGTGCCTTCTCCCCGTGCACTGCAGAAGCTCCTGCCAAACCAGAGACATCTCCTAGCCCATTCGGCCAGCTTCACCTCGGTCCTGGCAAGATGGGGTGAAAGAGAAAGGACACAGAGGGAGGAAAAGGTCCAGGCCCATAGAGGCCGAGAAGATGGGCGATGAGCACCAAGAGACAGATTATAACAAACCGTGAAGCAAGTAATTCAGGAAGTCACAAGGCTTTTGGCTCGAGTGTGCCAAATTTGTCAGGTTCAAGGGGATCCATGTCCATAACAGCTCAAACCCCAGCCACCACCATGACCACCGATAGCTTCGATCCGTCCAGAAACTGGGGCCCCACGTGTCACTTACTGCCATCAGGGGCACCCCATGACGCTGCAGGTGGAAAGGTCTCAGCGCTGTCCTGGCAGCCAGTCTTCAGGAGCACACGTGTGGCCTCAAGCCAGCAATTAGGCGACCACGACCTCAGACAGCTCCTCTGCGGGGGAGACGTGAGAATACTAACTCCTGCCTCGCAGGCTGCCTGAGGGTCAGTGAGCTAGGCAGGCGGACAGGGCCTGGCACACACACGGCTGTTAGGTGAAGGGAGATGGGAAATATACTTAATTTTTATTTTATTTTTTTGAGACAGAGTCTCACTCACTCTGTTGCCCGGGCTAGAGTGAGTGCCGTGGCGTCAGCCTAGTTCACAGCATCCTCAATCTCCTGGGCTCAGGTGATCCTCCTGCCTCAGCCTCCCGAGTAGCTGAAACCACACGCTTGCGCCACCATGCCCGGCTAATTTTTTCTATGTATATTTTTAGTTATTTGGCTAATTTCTTTCTATTTGTATAGAGACCGGGGTCTCCCTCTTGCTCAGGCTGGTCTCTAACTCCTGACCTCGAGAGATCCTCTTGCCTCGGCCTCCCAGAGTGTTAGGATTACAGGCGTGAGCCACCACACCCGGCCGGAAATATACTTATTTATTAGTCGGGAGCCACGGCCGCTATGTTAGCCAATAATTCAATACAGGGAGTGGGTCAGGCAGGACAGAGCCGCAGAAAGCCGCCTCTCGATTCTCGGAGAGGGAGACAGTGTGACAGCCATGCTGTCACCTGTGGCTGGGGGGACAAGGAGGAGGGGGTCGGGAGATGCCTGGGGGTGTCCCACGGAGCTGGGACTCAGACTCGGAGGAGGGGCACTGCCCAGCTGCCGCCGGCATCTGAGGGGCGCAAGAGCCTGGCTCTGGGAGTGCAGGGAATCTGGCACCAAATGTCCCCATTGCCAGGAGGCGCTTGGATGACCCTTGGGACTCTCTCCTCCCCAGGCCTCGCGGGTCCTTCTGGCGCCCCCTGGTGGCCGCGCCGGGCAGGGCGCAGCCGAGTCCCCACCATGTCGCCGGATCCCGGGGCATAGGGAAGAAAAATGTTTTGCCCAGCGACCACAGGTTTTTAGCTAGACCGGCCCCTGTATCAAAAAGGCAGATTAACAAGACAGAAACAGACATGTGTCGGCATGCACTTTTCCTAGGTAGACGGGAGACGCCCAGGGACTGAGTGGTTCTCAAGGAGGCGGCTTTGAATCCCAGCGTAGGTCGCATCTTCAAAAAGGAACAGTAAATGTTTACAGAGGTCACAAGACAAAGGAAAAGGACTCCGAGTCTCCCGGGGCGGCAGCGTGGGGGAAGGCAAATCGTTGGCAGATAAGGGCTGGTTAGGAAAGCTCCTCTGTGTGGACTTTCCTGGCACTGCCCCCACTGGTGGCCTCTGATCTCTCTGCTAGACAGGGGAGCAGGGCTGTCCTCTCTGCCTTTGTGAACCAAGTCTTGCTTTTAGACAAATACAGGCAAGGCAGAACTTTCCTGTACCTGCTGCTGCTGCTGCTGCTTCTTCTTCTTCTTCTTCTTCTTCTTTTTTAGAGACAGAGTCCCACTTTGTTGCCCCAGCTAGACTGCCGTGGTGTCAGCCTAGCTCACAGCAACCTCAAACTCCTGAGCTCAAGTGATCCTCCTGCCTCAGCCTCCTGAGTAGCTGGGACTACAGGCATGCGCCACTGTGCCCGGCTAATTTTTTGTATATATATATTTTTTAGTTGGTCAATTAATTTCTTTCTATTTATAGTAGAGACGGAGTCTCACTCTTGCTCAGGCTGGTTTCGAACTCCTGACCTTGAGCAATCCACCCGCCTCGGCCTCCCAGAGTGCTAGAATTATAGGCGTGAGCCACCGCGCCGGGCCTACCTGCTTCTTCTTAATTGCCTTCAGCTCAACCGTCCTTCATAGTCTGGGTGGCATGTTCTGGGCTCCAGAGTACGGTCTGCACTCTAGACGGTGTCCTCATCCCTTTCTGCTCACAGCTTCAGGACAGTGGATTGGAGGAGGAGGACAGTGGGATGTGCAGGGCCAGAGGAATGAGACCCTCCGAGTCAGTTTAAAGGCCAGGCCGTGGCCGGGCGCTGTGGCTCACGCCTGTAATCCTAGCACTCTGGGAGGCTGAGGCGGGAGGATGCCGAGGCCAGGAGTTTGAGACCAGCCTGAGCAAGAGTGAGATCACATCTCTATTAAAAATAGAAAAATTAGCTGGGCATGGTGTTGCATGCCTACAGTCCCAGCTACTCAGGAGGCTGAGGTAAGGGGATCCCTTGAGCCCAGGAGTTTGAGGTTGCTGTGAGCTAGGCTGACGCCACGGCACTCTAGTCTGGGCAAGAGTGAGACTATGTCTCAAAACAAACAAACAAAAAAGGCCGGTCCAGAGTCCTTGCACACCTGCTCTCTCAGCTGCTGTCTCAGCCTAGCCCAGCATCACCATGGTGGACGCCTTCCTGGGCACCTGGAAACTAGTGGACAGCAAGAATTTCGATGACTACATGAAGTCAATCGGGGTGGGTTTTGCTACCGGGCAGGTGGCCTACATGACCAAGCCTACCACGATCATCGGAAAGAATGGGGACACTATCATCCTGAAGGGACACAGAGCACCTTCAGGAGCACAGAGATCAGCTTCAACCTGGGGGTGGAGTTCGACGAGACCACAGCAGATGACAGGAAGGTCAAGTGCACCGTGACACTGGATGGAGGCAAACTTGTTCACGTGCAGAAGCGGAACGGGCAAGAGAGGACACTTGTGCGGGAGCTAAGTGATGGGAAACTTACCCTGACGCTCACCCAGGGCAGCGTGGTTCGCACTCGTACTTACGAGAAAGAGGCATGACCAGAGGCATGACCAGAAGAGCATGACTGCCCCTCTGCCAATCGGCCCACCCTCGACTCAGAACCACACTGCCTCATTTTTCCCTCTGCACTTTGTATAAATCCATCTTGGTCGAGGGATTCTTCTGGGCTCAGATGCCACCAGCCTGGATCCAGTTCCTGTTCCCATTGTGTGTGTGGCTTTTAAAAAAAACAAAACCAAAACTGTATTCAAAGGGTGCTCTGAGGTCAATAAAGCAGAGCCAAGGGAAAAAAAAAAAAAAAAAAAAAAAAAAGCCAGGCCTTTTAGGCAAATACAGGGAGGGCAGAGCCTGAAATTTCTTTCTCTGGCCTGAATTCCACTGGTGGCCAGAGAAAGGAGGAAACAGGACAGACCCGAGTGATGGCGTTCAGCTTTTGGGAAGGGGTGTGGTGGTGTGGTCCTGCTGTGGCCACAAGAGTGGGGGCTGAGGTCAGACATGGAGAGACTGTGTAGGTCGGGGAGGGGAGAGATGGTGGCAAGGGTCCAGCTCTCAGATACCAAGGTCCTACACGTTCTCAGAGGGAGTTGTAGCCAGGGAGATTGTGAGCCTGAGACCAGAGACCTCAGCAGAAGAGGAGTGGCAGGTGGCAGGAGGGAGGGTCCAGAGTGGCGGGGGGGGGGGGGGGGGGGGCCCAAGGCAGGGGTGCCCAATGGGGAGGGCTTCATGGGAGGCAGGAAGGGTGGTGGCTTGGAGGCCTCATGGGTAGCTAATGGCATGTGGCTGCTCTGCCATTGCTGGGCAGAGGCAGGACTCCCTGGCCCCTAAGGGACAGCTCTGGAGCCAGGGACAGCTGGGCTCAGGCTGGGCTCTGAGGTCCCCCTGGGGCAGGGCCTCAGCCCGAGCCTGCCTGGAGGGCGGCCGTGAGAACTAAATGAGATGACATACGTATGACAAGGTGGCGTGAGGTGCTCACTGGGATCTTTACTGTTTTCCAAGAATTGTCAGAGCCCACTGCCGAGAATACGACGCACCCCACAATCTCAGAGGATCTCAGGCGGCTGGGGGGCTGGCCGGGAGATGCCTCTCAGCCTGGACACCGCAAACCCTGTGTGTAACTAAGAATGCGCTGGCTTCCGTCCCCACTTGCTGGGAGGTCACCAGGTCACCTCTAACTGCTTGGAATTTCCTGAGTGGCAGTTGTGTCTTTATTACTCAGGGGGCGCCCAGCAGACCACACCTGATAGTTTATGCAAATGACTCAGGGCGTGGCTGGTCACACCAGAAAAAACAACTATGAGATTAGAGGGCTGGGGCTTCCAGCCATGGATGTCAGCCTGACCTTGTGTCAGAAGTCCTTGCACCTGCCCCGAAAGAAACGGGGAGGGGGAGAGAGGCCACCTTTTGGGGAAAGCACCCGTCTGTCACTCCTCCATGTGGACTTGGCTGGTTTTTCTTAAAACCAGATAAGGGTTTCGGGGGCTGGAGACACAGCAGAACTATTGTCAAGTGTGTGGGAGGGTAGAGAGCAACACCTTGTGCCTCGGTGCCTGGCCCTGGGTGATGCACTGGCTGATCTGTCCCTGTCCCAGGGCTCCTGAAGTTTCCCAAGTACCCAGAGCCCGAGGGCTGGGACCGCCCCTCCCCTCAGAAGATGGAGCCTGTACCCCCTGGGCCCCAGAGTCGGGATCTAGAGCAGGATGGGAGTGTGGATTCCAGGATGGGGGTGGGGGGATCCCCTCAGAGCAATAGGGCATGAGGCCACCTCCTAGCGTCAGCAAGAAAGTGTGACCCAGGGGAGCCCCTGGGACAGAGCCCTGCGTGGCCCTCACTGTCCGCACCAGGTCTGCAGCGCGGTGGTTCTCGGTCAGCGGCAAGTTTGTCTGGCAGGGACATTTGGCAATCTCTGGAGACATTTTTGGTTGTCACCACTCGGGGGCTGCTACTGGCGTCTAGTGGGTAGAAGCCCGGATGTAGGCCGGGCGCGGTGGCTCACGCCTGTAATCCTAGCTCTTGGGAGGCCGAGGCGGGCGGATTGCTCAAGGTCAGGAGTTCAAAACCAGCCTGAACAAGAGCAAGACCCCGTCTCTACTATAAATAGAAAGAAATTAATTGGCCAACTGATATATATATAAAAAATTAGCCGGGCATGGTGGCACATGCCTGTAGTCCCAGCTACTCGGGAGGCTGAGGCAGAAGGATCGCTCGAGCCCAGGAGTTTGAGGTTGCTGTGAGCTAAGCTGACGCCATGGCACTCATTCTAGCCTGGACAACAAAGCGAGACTCTGTCTCAAAAAAAAAAAAAAAAAAAAAGAAGCCCGGATGCACACAGCAGTCCCCACAGAGGGGGCCTGGGCCGGCCTGGGGAAGGAGCTGCCTCAGCAAAGAGGACCCACAGCAAGGGAGCAGCAATGCGCTGCCACAGCCCAGCCACCGCAGGGAGCACGTCTGTTTTCCATTTCTCTCCTTCCCGCCTCAACCCCACAGACAGAAGTCAGCACAGAGGAGGGACCGGCGGCCAGAGACAAGTGGTGTCCCCTATTCCAGTGCCAGAGCCTCAGGCCTGGCTCCAGCTGAGAAAGAGTTCGGTAATGTGAGGCAGGCTGGACTTTTCTTTCTTTTTTTTTTTTTTTTTTGAGACAGGGCTTCTGCTGCCCGGGTTGGAGTGCCGTGGCATCAGCCTAGCTCACAGCAGCCTCCAACTCCCGGGCTCAAGCAATCCTCCTGCCTCGGCCTCCCAAGTAGCTGGGACTACAGGTGCCACCACGATGCCCAGCTAATTTTTCTATTTCTTGTAGAGACAGGGTCTTACTGTCTTGCCCAGGCTAGTCCCGAACTCCTGGCCTCAAGCGATCCTTCTGCCTCAGCCTCCCAAAGTGCTGGGATTATAGGCAGGAGCCACCATGCCTGGCTGACAGCCTTGACTTTATAAATGGATGCGTATTCGACACCAGAGTGAGTCTGCTTTAATAACGGAAAATGACCAGAAAGTGTGGAATCAGACTGAGGTGCCCTCGCTGGGAGCCTTCTGCCTGGTAGAAAACGGGGGTCTTGACCGAGCACAACTAGTGGTACTTATTATTAAAACAAATAAAACCTTCTCTCTTTTTTTTTTTTTTGAGGCAGAGTCTCACTCTGTTGCCCAGGCTAGAGTGAGTGTCGTGCGTCAGCCTAGCTCACAGCAACCTCATACTCCTGGGCTCAAGCGATCCTCCTGCCTCAGCCTCCCGAGTAGCTGGGACTACAGGCATGCGCCACCATGCCCGGCTAAATGTTTCTATACATATTAGTTGGCCAATTAATTTCTATTTATAGTAGAGACGGAGGTCTTGCTCTTGCTCAGGCTGGTTTCGAACTCCTGACCTCGAGCAATCTGCCCGCCTCGGCCTCCCAAAGTGCTAGGATTACAGGCGTGAGCCACTGCGCTCGGCCAAAACCTTCTCTTAATGTGCACTTCAGTAGGACATGCGTCCTTCATGAAGCTGGAACATACATGCACCGCTTAGCACAGTGGGGCACAGAGCAAGAGCTTGACGAATGTCAGCCGCACGTGTAGCACGTGTTATGAGGAAATGGGAGGGTCAGCAGCCTGCAGGGAGAGAGAGGGCTTAAGGAGAAATGTTGTCACACAGGGACAGGCGGTTTCAGTTCCAGCATACAACAAAGCAGCGGGAGCATTAATCATCAAGACCCCGGGGTCCTAAAAACACATTTGAAGAAATCTACTCTTTAGCTGTAAACCAGCTCCCCAAGGTTGTCCCAGTTCTTACTTCCTGAGGTAGAGACTCCACAGGTGGCCACTAGGAATTCCTTCTCTCTGAACGGTGGGGGTTCGAATTCCCATCCCTGGAATCTGGGCTGGTCTTAGTGGCGTGCTGACCAGGGAAGGGAGTGTGGCAGAGGTGATGTCCGAGGCTAGGAGGGCACGAGAAGTCTTGCGGCTTCAGCCTGGGTCTCTTGGAGTGACTGCTCATGGACATTCCCTCTTGGAGCCCAGCCTCCAAGTCCCACGAAAAGGACTCACCCTGGCTGATAGCCAGCACCTAGTAGGGCCATCCCAGAAGTCCAGCCCCATTGACATTGCCGCTGCGGGGGACGCCAGGTGAGAACCACCCGGCTGAGCCCCGTCAACCTGCAGCCCATGGTGGGAGATGATAAATCATTGCTTCAGCCCACTACATGACTCAGAAACAGATCATCTGAACACGTCCCTAGGGAGTCAAGCACTTTTGGAAACATATGCTCCTTTCTTGGATGAAAAATGGTCTTTCTAGGCCGGGCGCTGTGGCTCACGCCTGTAATCCTAGCTCTTGGGAGGCCGAGGCGGGCGGATTGCTCAAGGTCAGGAGTTCAAAACCAGCCTGAGCAAGAGCAAGACCCCGTCTCTACTATAAACAGAAAGAAATTAATTGGCCAACTGATATATATATATAAAAAATTAGCCGGGCATAGTGGCACATGCCTGTAGTCCCAGCTACTCGGGAGGCTGAGGCAGAAGGATCACTCGAGCCCAGGAGTTTGAGGTTGCTGTGAGCTAGGATGACGCCACGGCACTCACTCTAGCCTGGACAACAAAGTGAGACTCTGTCTCAAAAAAAAAAAAAAAAAAAAAAAAAAAAAAAATGGTCTTTCTAGTCATGATCTGGGAAAGATTCACACAGGTGGGATACCAGGGCTGGCGGAAAGATGCAAGTCAAATACCACTCTGAGCCCAAGTCCCAGTGTGTGCCTAGCACCAAGCCCCAAGCCAGGCAGCCCCTGCAAGGACGGCAGCATCCCAGCTGGGGAAGGGCGTCCCCTCTCCCACCTGCCCGCCCCTCCCCCGCCCTCCCATTCTTCTCCTCTTCCCATCGCTCCTCTCCCATTTCTTCACAAATTTCAAATTGCTGTTCCAAAACAACCACCATAGAAACACGGTCAGGTTCTTAGAAATCTGACCCATATTGGGAAACACAGTGCAGAGAGACGTGGAGGAGGGAAGTTCAAGGCTAACATCTTGGTCGCCCAGCGGCGGGATGAGGTCTCTAAGTCCTCGAGGTGGGAAGGTAAGTTTATCTTCATTTTATACGCAAGGGAAAATAGAATCCCCTAGTAATTAAATACCAATTAGCCACTAAGAAAAAAAGCGTCTCCAAAATTGTATTTCCATCCGACAGGGAAATAGGATTTAATTTAGCTTTTTTAATTCACAAGAGCTCCTGCTCCGACACCAGCTAGTGGGGGCCACCGTGAGAACTGCAGGACCAGGCCGGCCCCCCTTTTCTGGGGGCCTCGGTGGCAGCCAGCTTTGTCACCATTCCCACATTCCCAGGCCAGTATCCGGGAGGACGTGAGGAGAGATTGTAATAGCATGTGTCATTTCTGCACCATGCCTGACTCATTTCCAGACAAGAAACAGTCCCCAGCCCGTTGAAGTTCCCAATGCCCTTCAAGAAGTTTTCCATGGCAATTACAGACATCGCCGCAAGTCCCCATCGAGTTTGCCCACCTACTCAGAAAACAGGCTTCCTTGGACGCGGCTAAGTCAGTGGTTCGCAAACTTGTCTGCACGTTAGAACCACCGAGGATCTTTGAAAAATTCCAGACCAGTTGAGTCGCAGTCTCTGGCGGTGGGAGCCGGCTCTGCAGGGGCTTCCAAAGGGCTGCCTAGTTTGGGAGCCACCGTGCAAACTGATCAGGCAGTGATGGAGCGAGGAGCAGCTGCCTAGCCAGTCACCTCGCACCCTCCTTGCCGGAGAGCGGCTTTCCTTAAGGGATAGCCTGAGGCCAAACTCAGCATCTGAGCCATTTGGTAAGGCCTTCACAAGGAAAACAAAGGCTGTTTTAAAATTTCCGTCTCAGGCCAGGCGGGGGCGGTGGCTCACGCCTATAATCCTAGCACTCTGGATTGCTCGAGGTCAGAAGTTCGAAACCAGCCTGAGCAAGAGCGAGACCCCGTCTCTACTATAAATAGAAAGAAATTAATTGGCCAACTAACATATATAGGAAAAAATTAGTCCCAGCTACTCAGGAGGCTGAGGCAGGAGGATTGCTTGAGCCCAGGAGCTTAAGGTTGCTGTGAGCTAGACTGATGCCACGGCACTCACTCTAGCCTGGGCAACAGAGCGAGACTCCATCTCAAAAAAATAAAAAAATAAGTAAAATAAAATTTCCGTCTCTAATGCATTTTTGCTTTGATTAACGTTTTATTTTTATTTCTGGAAGGAAAGAATGATTAACTTTTAAGCTTTTTTTCCCCAACTATAATAATATAGCACATGAATGGTTTCCCTTGGGGGAAGGGAGAGTAACTGGAACATCAAGAGAGGTTTCTAGAATGCATTATTGTTCTTTTATTATTATTACTAATACAGGTGTGTTGGTTCATAAATTCAGAGTTTTTGATCCGTGTCCTTTTCTGTATGTACTTCAATAAAAAGCCCACACATTTTGCCTGTCGGGGGAAACACAGAAAAATAAAAGGAAGAAAATAACACTGACAGCCACCAATCTGCTGTCTCTCTAAAGCTGCTTATTCTGGACATTTCACAAAAACGGACTCACACAATAGATGAACTCTTGCATCTGGAATCTTTCACTTGGCCTAAGATTCTTGAGGTTTATCCATCCTATAGCATGTGTCAGGACTTCATCCCTTTTTATGGACAAACAATATTCCATTGTATGGAAATGCCACATGTCCTTTAACCATTCATCCCCTGATTGGGCATTCGGATCGTTTCCACCTCTTGGCTACCGTCAATAATGCTACTATGAATGTCTGTGTACAAGTTTTTGTGTGGACACGTTCTCATTTCTCTTGGGTATAGACCAGACCTAGAAGTGGCATTGCTGGGTCATGTGGCAATTCTCCTATGGTTTAATTTTTCAAGGAGCCTTAAGTCTTTCAGTCTAAAAAACCTTTTTCTCAAGGGCTGGTTGGTAAGCCTAGCTTTGTTTTCCCCATGTCAAGGCCCTTTTCACGGTTGACATGCCAGCCTTTGTGGGCCATTCAGAACATGCAGGCTCTGGGTTCAGAATGAGAATCGGGCTCTTGCTGTTCCACGCAGGGTCCCAGGCTTGTTAGACGTGGCTGAGACCCCAGACACAAGCGTGCGGCCTTCAGCGTCCTGGGCTCTGCCGTGGCTCCCACTCCGCCTCTCCTGGGCGGTGCGGCTCCCGCGCCACTGAAGGCTGCACGCGGAGCTGACAGATCCACTCGGGGGGACTCCGCACGCCTCTCCCCTAGGAAGAACGCGCTGCCTGCCAAGCCCCGAGAGGAGGCCGATCCCGTCCCGCGCTAATCATGCTTTGCAGTTACTGAGTGTTTTCTGTCCTCAGAAGCTCAAGGTTCTCAATCTGAAAAACAAGTAGCTGCAGACACTTGTCACATGGCAACCGGAACTCTGCCTAAAACGGTCTGTGCTTGTTCGCAAACGGCAAGTTCTGATGCTATAGATTTTTCTAGGTCACTCAGAGTCAGGAAGACCGACGTGTCTTTTTAACTCTACATCGGGACCATCTGTCCCTCCCGGGACCCATCGCGCTGCTGTGCCCAGCCAGGAGGAGGTGGGGTGCCCTTCCTGGGCTCGCCATCCCTGCAGCGGCCCCTGGCGCCCAAGCGCGGCTCCTCCCCCGGCTCCCCTGCTCTGCCGCACCTGCAGCGGGATGCGGGTGGGCCAGGTCAGCCGAGAGCCTTTCTCGGGGACCGTCGTGCGCAGAACTTGCTGACCGCAGTTCTAGGGAGGAAACAAAAAGAGAAAAGAAATGTTCTCCAGCTGCCTAAACTTAGCTTCTCACTGCTCTCGGCTTTCCAGGCCTTCCCTGTTTTGCGTTTTAAATAATGTCACTAATCAGTCTGCAAGCCTTGAAATACCAGAGACATTCAAAATCAAACTCTCCAGCACCTAGACTGGTTATACCGCTCGGTTACCCCTTCAGGTTCGAAACAGGGAACGGTGAGTTTCAGAGGCTGCTGGGATTACATCGGATGGTGCCTTGAAGGAGAAATGACATCTTAACTCATTCTCAAGATGCTAGTCACGTGGAGGTGATCAGGACTTCAGGGCGATGAGCAGAGAGAGCCAGGGACTCTGCCTCGGGAAACGGCTCTCTTGTCGGATCCGCCCAGCGTCAGCCCTGCTGCTGCACAAAGGCTCAGGGGCACCTCGTGGAACTGGCGTCCTCGGCCCTCCCCGGCGCCAGCTGTCCAGCCCAAGCTGTATAATCGTTACTTAAATTACCAGGCTTGTGTCTGGAAAGAATCGAAGGTTTGACCTTCTGGAGATGCGCCTCCAGGGAAGAGGAATTTCTATTTTGGGCATGTGGCTAATGAGCACAGGCAGCGGGCAAGCCCCGCTCCAGGCTTTCTCCAGCTTGATGAACTAGGACGTCCACGCCCATCCTTTGCCCCCACGGCCCCCTACTAATTGGCTTCAATCAGGGGAGCCTGAGTGGCTGCATGTTTGGGTGAAAGAGGAGAGGGGCGCACCCCTGGGCAGCCACCTGGGGCCAGCAAGGCACCTCAACGGGGGCCCCCAAAGGCAGTTTGTGCTTGTTTGGGACCAGGGTGAGAAGCGACTTCGCCATCCCTCGGTGCAGATGAGTGTCCACCCTCAGGTGGGTGGAAATAGCCTCAGACCATTACTGCAAACGCCTGGCTTGGGCCACGGCCAGCCCGCTGTCTGTTTGCTTTGGGAACCACCCAAGGACACATTTTAGCTTTAGAGAAATGCGAAAGTGGAAAACATTGCAAAACAAAAAGCCCCCGGGGAAGACTGTGCACACACCCATCCCCTCCGCCTGAAGCTCCGCTGGAGGGATGAAAGCAGCTCTGATTTCCTGCCCCATGATTGCAGAGGTGGCAGGTCCTGCTTCCTGGTTTCCCTTTCGGGAACTGCCCGAGGTGGTTTGGCACACGGCTGTTGCCTTCTCTTCCCTCGGTGGGAACATCAGCTGCTGGGAGGCCTCCGAACCAGGACACACCAGCCAGTGTGGACACAGCACCGCAGGGGGAGTGGGAGGCCGGCTGCAGCCTCAGCAGAAGGGGAACATCGCTCCGCTCACAAGCACTGGGATGTGGGACTGGATACGGGATTCCAGGCCAGAGCCCACTGTGGGCCCAAGCGGGAGCTATGGAATGTTCCCAGTGAGCGGCTCTTCCCGCTGGCCGTGGTTTTCAGTGTGGCTGGCCTGGTCTGGCCTTGCCACAGAGGAGTAGAAGCAGCTGGACTGTCAGGTCACTTGACAGGAGTGGGAGGGCCACACCCTTTCGTTTGGTGCCCAGGGGGGCTGTGCTGGGTGGCAGGCCCTTCCTGCAAAGCAGCGTGGGTTACACTGCCGGCCAAAGATGGATGGGCCGGTCTGCTTCCACTCCCTTCCTCGGGTGCATAGTTGGGGTTTTGCAATCCTGTAATTATTACGTGTTTAGCAAAGATGCCAATTTCTCCTTCTGGGGTAATTTTCTTTCTCTTTCTTTTCTTTCTTTTTCTTTTCTTTTTTTTTTTTTTTGAGACAGAGTCTTGCTCTGTTGCTCAGGATAGAGTGCCATGGCGTCAGCCTAGCTCACAGCAACCTCAAACTCCTCCGCTTAAGCAATCCTCCTGCCTCAGCCTCCCGAGTAGCTGGGACTATAGACATGCACCACCACGCCCAGCTAATTTTTTCTATATATATTTTTAGTTGGCTAGCTAATTTCTTTCTGTTTTTAGTAGAGACCGGGTCTCACTCTTGCTCAGACTGGTCTCAAACTCCAGACCTTGAGCGATCCTCCTGCCTGGGCCTCCCAGAGTGCTAGGATTACAGACGTGAGCCACCGTGCCCAGCCAGCCTTCTGGGGTAATTTTCAAAAATGGGAACCAATTTTCTTTCTTCAGGTCCCTGCTGGATAAGCCAAAGACCACAACAAAGTCTATATAGAATCACGTCTCCATCCCAGCAAGAGTGTGTTCCGCTCTGCTCACAAAAGCAAGCTCTTGGTTTGTGTGCATTTAGGTGGAGCTTAGGGCAGGAGGAGTTGGAAAAGCAGGTTCTGGAGCCCAAAAGGACGCAGTGTCCGGACAATTTCCCTTTTCATCTGTGAATTGCAAAACAATGGCCCCTCAAAGAGGTCCCTGGAATCTGTGAGTGAATATTACCTCATATGGCAAAAGGGATTTTGCAGATGTGATTAAGGAACTTGAGAAGGGGAGATTACCCTGGGTCATTTGGGTGGGGCCAATGTAACCCTAGGGTCCTTATGGGAGGGAGGCTGGAAGGTCAGAGTTGGAGAAGGAGCTGTGACAACAGAAGCAGAGGTCGCACAGAGGTAGGTTTGGAGATCCTCTACTGCTGGCCTTGGAGGTAAAGCAAGGGGCCCTGAGCCAAGGATGCAGGTGGCCCCTAGGGACTAGGAAGGCCGGGAGCACACCACCCTTGCTGGTCTATTTTAGACCTCTGACCTCCAGAAATGTAAGGTAATAAATGTGTGCTGCTTTAAATTTGTGCAGCAATGGGAACCTAATACACCATCCAGCACAAAGCTTAGCTTTGTTCTTCCAAGGACTGGGGAAGAAACCCATCTGCTCAGGAAGCTGAAGATGCCATAAACCACGGTGTAAGGTAACATCTGAAAGTCAAGGGAGCTGGAGCAGGGAGAGCCGGGGTGCGCGAAGTGTGGCTGCCAGCTGACACAAACAACTCCTCCCAGCAGATCGCACTCCACACCTTTCCTCCTACACTCACAGGATGGAGCATGGACTAATTCTCTCTTTCAAGACACCTATTAATATTATTACTATGTAAAGATGGGGTCTGCTCTGTTGCCCAGAGTGGTCTCCGACTCCTGGGCTCAAGTGATCTCCTGCTCAGCCTCCTTAGTAGCTGGGACAGCAGATGTGCACCACTGCACCTGGCTAGGATGCCTACTATTTGGTACACCTTTTTATCTTTTTTTTTTTTTTTTTTGAGACAGAGTCTTGCTCTGTTGTCCTGGCTAGACTGCTGTAGAATCAGCCTAACTCACGGCAACCTCAAACTCCTGGGCTCAAGTGATCCTCCTGCCTCAGCCTCCCGAGTAGCTGGGACTACAGGTGTGTGCCATGATGTCCTGCTAATTTTTCTATTTTTTGTAGAGACAGGGTGTCAGGCTGGTCTCAAACTCCTGAGCTCAAGCGATCCTCCCACCTCGGCCTCCCAGGGTGCTGGGATTACAGGTGTGAGCCACTGAGCCCAGCAGTGCCTCTTTTTATTAAAAACATGAAACACCAATTCACACGAAGGTCCTAATAACTTATTGGTTTTCAGAGTCATTAGCGTTTAAAGAAGAACATGCCCACAGAGGGTAATTCGGACCCTACAGAACACATCTCAGCCAGCTCCTTCACAGGGAGAAGCCATGGGAAAATGCAGGCAGAGGTCGGGGTGATGCTTCGACAAGATAAGAGACAAGGAAGATGCCAGCAAACCACCAGAAGCCAGGAGACAGGCCTGGGACAGTCTCTCTCACAGCCTCAGAAGGAACCAACCCTGCCGGCACCTTGATCTCAGGCATCTAGCCTCCAAAACTGGGAGACAGTGAATTTCTGTTTAAGCCTCCAGGAGACTAATGCAGATGCCTGCAGACGCTGGGCAGGCACGGAGCTGAGTGGAAGGGCATGCCTCCCCATCAAGAGGGCTCTGGAAGCTAATTACCCTGAGTTGCAGCAGGGGGTGGCAGGCCTGGAGGTGAGGGTGTAGGAGGCTGAGCCCAGAGGCCCAGAAGAGACCTGGCTCCCAGCCCCAGCAAGAATGCCCACAAGGACAAGAAGACCCCTCCCCCAAAGGGTCACCCCCACACACACACACACCCAGAGCAGTCAAACCACTGGAGAGAGACAGAAACTCAGGCCAGGTGCACACTCCCTGCAAGCAGCCAAGAATCCTACATGACCAGTCAGCTCCAGACCCACGTGGGGCACCTGGCACACCCACCCCTGCCCTGCCCCGGCCCGCCCCGATGCCTGGCATGCTTCACCTGGAAACACATCTAGGAAACTGACAGAATGGAAAGCCATGTCAGGGGCGGCCCTAGAACACATGTCCAACACAGAGTTTGCTGAGCTGGACAGCTCTGGTCTCCTGCCCTTGCAATCTCTATGACAGTAAAGTACAGTAAAAGGGACAGAAGTTGAGGTCAAGGGAAGCCTGAGGCCATGCAATTAGGGAGCTGAGATCTCCCAGGGAAAGCAGCTTCTGGGAAGGGTGAGACAGAATCCTCTCCTCATAAAAGCCAGTGACTTGCCATCTGTCAGCTCTGAGCCCAGGATTCTGGAGAGCCAGGCCTGGCCAGTGGCTGCTTTCTTTGTTTGAACAAAGAAAAAGGGGGGTTCTCAGGTGTGTCTCCCTGGGGAGGCTGCCTACGGGAGGGGAAGCTAGGGGAGACAGAAAGACAATCCCTCTCACCCCTGAGACAGGTATTACCTGCAAGCTAAGTTTGGTGATCAAGACTTTGCCAGCCCAAGCCTGGTGCCAGGCCCACGGTGGGCCTTGCTGGGCGCAGTGGCTGCCAAGCTCTCCCGGGCTTCATTAACCAGGACCTGGAGGAGGGCTCGGAGTTGCTCCCTCTTGCTGGTGGAGACTGCCCAGCTGTGTGTGGCAAGCAATGCAGCAGCCAACAGACACCTACACTTCAGGGAGAAGCCTGGGCGCTCTGGGTGGACCCGGCCTCCAGGCTGGGGGTCGGGGCTCCCTTGGGAACTGGTCTGCGGGCTTGGGCAAGATCTTTTACTTTTCGGGGTTTCGGTTCCTCCAACTGTCAAAAGGGGAACAGCGTCTTGCTCTTGCCCAATCCTATCTCTTGGGCCAGGGATGCAGAGGAGGGGAGAGAGGATAAAGTTCTTGAGAAAGGCGGCCGGTGGGGGAGGTGGATGGCAAGAATGAGGGGGACAGAGCAGAGGCCTTGGAGGTGAGGGGGGCTGCGGGGGCATGCCAGGGAGGACAGAGGAGCCATTATGCGGACTGGAACAGGGGCCAGAGGGCTCTGCCCTTGCCTGCCTCCCACTGGGCCTCCCAGAGCGGGAGGGCAGCTGGCCCCAGGCTGCGGAGCCCAGCCGGCTGCCCGTCTCCCCTCGCCAACTCGGTTTCCAGCCAACCCCGCCCCCGCCCGCTCGCGGACTCCAGGGGCTCCAGTGGGGGGGGGGGGCGCGGGGGCCGCGTGCCAGGCGGGCTTTATCACCACGAACTCACGTCTTCCCTTCCCCGGGCCTCAGTTTCGCCCTTTAGGCTCTAAGGCTAATGATGCCGGCCTTTCAGGCCAGATGGACACATCCTTCCGAGCGGGGAGCGGGGGGCAGCGGGCGAAGCCGCCCGGCCGGTCGCCGCAGCTAGCCCCCCGCAGGGCTGAGGTCTCCGGGACACAGGCTCGGACTCCTGTCTTCTAGGCGCCAAAGCCCGGACCTGGACCCTAGCCCTCGCTGGGAGGATGGGAGGGAAAGAAGGAAGAGGAGGGGCGGGCGGATCCGGCCCCGGGCTCCCGCGCTGAGCCCCCTGCTCCCGCCCGGGCTCGCGTCCCCGCAGCGCGTGACCGCGCCACTGCGACTGCAGCGCTGCCCTCCCCCGCCCGCGCCGGATTCCTGGGGGTGGGGGTGGGGGTGGGGGTGGGAGGCCCGGAGGTGCAGGACCCGACCTCCGCCGCCGCGCTGGGGGTGGGGGATGACGCCCCTGCTCCCTCCCCTCCCCGCGTCCCTGTTTCCCGACCCTTGAGCGTGTCGCTGAGTCACCTTCCCGGAACGCGCCCGAGACGTTCAGGACCCAGCCGGGGCTTCCCGGGGACCGCGCAGGGCGGAGGCGCACATCACCGGACCGCGCGTGTCAGCCGCGCCCCCCGCCCCACCCGGGGACCCCTGGCTCCCGCCCGCCTGCCCCCCACCCCCGAGTTGGGAAGCGGGGCCGAGCCGCCCCGGGCCTCCCGCGGAGAAGATCCGCGGAGGCGTGCCCGAGTTCGGGGCGCTGCCCGGCTTACTGGTTCCGTGCCCCTCCCGGACCTGCCTCTTCTGCACTTTAAGAAGCGATAGAGAGAGGTGTGTGGGGTCGGGCGGGACAGGTGTGGGCGCGCGAGCCTCTGCAGCCAGGGCCTGGGCCCCCTCCGCCTCCTACACGGGCTTGGCTTTTTCCTAACTCTGGCCCTACCTGGTCAGGGCACCAAGTGGGCCTTGCCAATTTCTTCCTCCCAGTCTCCGCGGTAACCCCGCAGGGATATAACTTGAGTTGGTCGCGGACACGTTCAGGTCACTTGACGTGATGTGTATATCACCCACACACTGACACACGGGTCCCCACTGGCCCCGACTTAAGCGACAACTTCTGAGCGCTTTTGCATCTTGCAGCGGAGCGGGGCGGGGCGCGGGTGGGGGGACACGCCCCCCTCAATTGGCTCTCCAATCCCGACAGGGACCCTTAGCAGGGTCTACACCAGCAAGCCTCCTCTCTCGCTCCCTCCTCCCGCCTGCATATCCCGGCTCGAAGCCCCCGTCCTGCCGCCTGCTCTGGCCGGGCCGGCGTGCCAGGCTGCCTCGGGCTCAGTGGCTCGGTGGCCGAGCTGCCGCGTCAGGGAGTTAAAAATAACCCTTCGCTGGAGAGCGGGAGAGGAAAAAAGAGAAGCCGCGGAGGCCAGCGAGGCGCCCCGGCCCGGAGGAGGGGCGCCGGCGAAGTCCGGGTCTCAAATTCCGCGAGGGAGGCGGCACGGCGCGCGAGGGGCGCCCAAGCCCGCTGCGGACGGCGCGGGCAGTCCTGCGGCGGCACCGGGCGGCGAGGGCGCGGCGTCGAGGTGAAGCCAAGCGTGGAGAGGAAGCCGAGGTGAAGCCGCGGGTGCCTGGCGCCCGCTCCAACGCCGGCCACTGAGGCCCGTTCGCGCCGGGCCGCGCCTCGGCCTGCGCCGCGCGCTCACCTCCGTGCGCCGCGGACTCCGCGCCCCGCCGCCCGCCTCCGCCACAGGCGCCGCCTTCTCGCCGGTCACCTAGGACGAGTGGCGGTGGCGCGCGTGGCCGAGCCGTGGGCGCGGGCCGTGCAGACGGCGGCCCAGAGAGGCCGGCCGGGGCCGGGGCCGGAGGCGCGACCGGCGCAGGTTCCACCCCCGCGAGCGCGGGGCGGGGCCAGGTCGGCGCCCAGGCTCAGAGCCGGGCCGCGAAGTTGAGCGAAAAGTTTGAGGCCGGAGGGAGGGAGGGAGGCCAGGCGTCAGCGCCAGCCGGGCTCTCCCGTTGTCCCGCAGACGCGGGGCAGAGCCTGGGAAGAGTTGCATCCCAGGGAACGGCGATGGCGCCTCCCCAGCAAACCGGACCGACTGGGTAGGGCGGTCCGTCCGGCCCTCCCGTCTCTTGCGGCTGCTTGGCAGCCCTCCTTCGCAGGGCTCTGGGGAACTGGGCCACGCAGCGCGCGGCCTTCGCACTCACTTGCCTCTCGTGCAAGGACAGGCGGCGGCTGGTGGCCAGGCTCCAGCGCGGCGCTCGCGTCCCCGGGCGCTGCTCCCACGAGCGCGGCGCACGTCCCGGGGGAGCCGGGCCCTTGGAGGGGCGCGCGACGGCTCCGGCCGCTCTGGAGTTCGGGGCAGGGGACACAGCGATCCGGGTCGCGATGTCCACTCAAGTGCTGGGATTTTTACGCAGCCGGGCTCCCTTTCCCCTGGTAGCCCCGCGAGGTGAGGAGCTAGTCCGTCGGAGAGAGCCACGGAGCTCTGACTCATGCCGCGGCCGGAACCCGGGCCTCAGAGAGGAAAGCCTCCCGGGAGGGCACTCTTCGCCTGGGGGTGGCGTTCAGCCCCACGACGGGGGCGCCCTGGGTGGCACCGGACCTCGACTCTCTGGACCTCCCGGAAAACTAGGTCCCAGACCCACGGACTTGCCGCGATGCAGGAGCGCGCGGCTCCCCGCGCGCGGTCCCAGGCTCTGGCCGGTCGCCCCCCGCCGGTCCCGGCCTCCGTCAGCGCCGTCTCTTCCTCTCCCTCAGGTCCGGCCGCCGCAGGGAATGACGCGGGTGCCCCCGCGGCCCCGGCTCCGGGCGGGGAGGGCGAGCCCCACCGCCGGCCCCGCGACGCCCGCCTGGGCAGCACCGATAAGGAGCTGAAGGCAGGAGCCGCCGCCACGGGCAGCGCCCCGACCGCGCCGGGGACTCCCAGGCAGCGGGCGCCGCCGGTCGCGGTGATGGATCCAGGTTTGTGGGGGCCCTGCTGGGAAGGGCTGCAGGGGATCCCCGGCCAGGAACGGCGGAACGCTCGGCGGGACGACAGAGAGGGGCTGGGGACGCTCGAGAAACACTCCGCCACGAGGCCAGAAGCCGCTGGGCCCGAGCACCGGCGGGGGTGCCAGGGGCGCCCCCACCCCGGCGCGCTCCGTCGGGCCTGCCCCTCTGGCCGCGGTCTGTCGGGTCAATTACCCGGGTGTTGCGGGCGCGTTCCCACCCCAGGACCCCCGTCGCTGTCCTCAGCCCCCTAGTGGCCGGTTGGGGACGCGGCCTTTTCGGGTTTGTTTTCCCAGCGGGCGGCCCAGGGCGCCTGCTCCCGCGGCCCTGCCGTGTGCTGGTGCTGCTGAACCCGCATAGCGGCAAGGGCAAGGCCCTGCAGCTCTTCCAGAGCCGCGTGCAGCCCCTTCTGGTGGAGGCCGAAATCTCCTTCATGCTGATGCTCACTGGTGAGTGTCTCCCGGAGGGGGGCGGGGAGCACACCCTGCCAGGGGACCCCCGGCCTTCATAGCTGCGTCTCCCGGCAGAGCGGCAGAACCACGCGCGGGAGCTGGTGCGGTCGGAGCAGCTGGGCCGCTGGGACGCCCTGGTGGTCATGTCTGGAGATGGGCTGATGCACGAGGTGAGGCCTGCACCGTGAGGCTGGCCCGGGCTTGGCACCGTCCCTTCCAGGCTGAGGCCACACTGCTCCAACAGGTGGTGAACGGACTCATGGAGCGGCCAGACTGGGAGACTGCTATCCAGATGCCACTGTGTAGCCTCCCGGCGGGCTCTGCCAACGCTCTGGCAGCTTCCTTGAACCATTATGCCGGGTGAGATCCCAGGGCCAGAGTGGGCCTTCCATTCCCTCTTCTGCCTCAGTCCTGGGGCCCTTTCCTTGTGCCCCCAGCTGGCTGCCTCCACCTGCTCTATCTGTCACGGTTCCTGCCAACTCCCTAGGGACCACACACATGTGGCATTCATTGCCTGTCCCGGGAGGAGGAAGGGAGGATGCACAGGGGCTCCTGCCCTGCTCTATCTGACCTCTTCCCACTGCAGCTATGAGCAGGTTACTAACGAAGACCTCCTGACCAACTGCACACTGCTGTTGTGCCGCCGGCTGCTGTCACCCATGAACCTGCTGTCACTGCACACGGCCTCCGGGAAGCGCCTCTTCTCTGTGCTCAGCCTGGCCTGGGGCTTCATTGCTGACGTGGACCTGGAGAGTGAGAGGTATCGGCGCCTAGGGGCGATGCGCTTCACCGTGGGCACCTTCCTGCGCCTGGCAGCCCTGCGCACCTACCGGGGCCGACTGGCCTACCTTCCCATGGGAAGAGCCATCTCCAAGACACCCACCTCCCCTGCTCTGGTCCAGCAGGGGCCTGTGGATGTGCACCTGGTGCCCCTGGAGGAGCCAGTGCCCTCTCACTGGACGGTGGTGCCCCACCAGGACTTTGTGCTGGTGCTGGCGCTGCTGCACTCGCACCTGGGCAGCGAGATGTTTGCGGCACCCATGGGCCACTGTGCGGCTGGCGTCATGCATCTGTTCTACGTGCGGTCTGGCGTGTCTCGGGCCACGCTGCTGCGCCTCTTCCTGGCCATGGAGAAAGGCAGGCACATGGAGTGCGACTGCCCCTACTTGGTGTATGTGCCTGTGGTCGCCTTCCGCCTGGAGCCCATGGACAGAAGGGGTGTGTTTACAGTGGACGGGGAGCTGATGGTCAGCGAGGCTGTTCAGGGCCAGGTGCACTCAAACTACTTACAGGTGGTCAGTGGTTGCACGGAGCCAAGCCAGGAGCCCCAGCAGATGCCACCTCCGGAAAAGCCCCGTGACCCCTTGGGCCTTGCTGTGCCTTAGCCTTCTACTTGGTCTACACAGAGCCCAGGACCCTTCCTCTTTGCCTCAGGACTGGAGGGCCTGTGCATAGCTCATGTGGGGTCGAGGGGGACTCTTCTGGGGAAGGTGGGAAGGTGGAGGCTTTGGAAGGACAGGCAATGCCCACCAGAGACCAGAATGAGGTCTGAAGTCCTGGGCTGGGACCCCAGCTGGCTGGGCCCAGCTGCCTGTGGAAGGCACTCCCATTTTGTTCTGAGACCGCCATACCATGAACTAAATCAAATAAAGTGACATTCCCAGCCAGCTGGTCCTGTCCTAAGGATTGGGGAGGGGAGGGGGTCTTGCTCCAGCCAGGACTACAGAATGTAATGTTAATGACAGCCAGTGGTACCCCCAGGCATAGCCATTTTGGTGGCAGGCCCAGAACCAGAGCTTGTGCAGCTTCTTATGCTAGGTGTGGGACTCTGCCATGCTGACAAGCACACACCTTCAGCCTGGAGAAGTCTCAGAGCTTGGCCAACTACCTGACCACACACAGGGAAAGACTGAGGCTCGGAGCTGGTATGTCTTACCTAGAGCCACGTAGCCAGCTAGTCTCAGCAAATCTGGATGGAGCCCCATGTGGATTTAACAGGCAAAGGAAAAGTCTGAGTTAAGGGCATTAGAAGATCGCCGAAGAGCAAGAGATTTTAGAAGTCAAAATGGCAGGCAGGTGTTCCTTTTTTAAGAGTCTTTTTTTCTTTTTTTTTGAAATAGAGTCTCACTCTGTTGCCTAGGCTAGAGTGGCATCAGCCTAGCTCACAGCAACCTCAAACTCCTGAGCTCAAGTGATCTTCCTGCCTCAGCCTCCTAAGTAGCTGGGACTACAGGCATGCGCCACCATGCTCGACTGATTTTTTTTCTTTTTCAATTTTTTTTATAGTGCTTTACAATCCATCAGATCAATGATTTTTTTTCTATATATATTAGTTGGCCAATTAATTTCTTTCTATTTATAATAGAGACGGGGTCTCGCTCTTGTTCAGGCTGGTTTCGAACTCCTGACCTTGAGCAATTTGCCCGCCTCAGCCTCTCAGAGTGCTAGGATTACAGATGTGAGCCACTGCGCCTGGCCAATTTCTTTCTATTTTTTTTAGTAGAGATGGGGTCTCACTCTTGCTTGGGCTGGTTTCAAACTCCTGACCTTGAGCGATCCTACCGCCTCAGCCTCCCACAGTGCTAGGATTACAGCCGTGAGCCACTGTGCCTGGCCTACAAGAGTCTTTTATCCCCCTAATGAAGGGACTAGAGTTCCCCAGGCCCAATCAGCTGTTTCTGCCTGTCCTCACCTGTCCTTATAGAGACGAGTGCCAGGCAGGAATTAAAAAGCAGCAGCAGGGAGGGGGCAGATACCAGTCTCACAAAGTGGGCAACCATTTGGCTTAAAGCCCAGGAGGGTGACACCTGCTTACCGCCAGGTGCTATGACGTCAGCTCCCCCAGAATCTGGAAGGAGCTGAACTGGTCACTCTGGCCTCTGGGGAGCACAGCTGTTGGTAGGCAGACACGCTATAAACTGTCTTTTGAGGGATACATACACCACCAGCCAGGAAGAGGCAATTAGACTGACCCTATGACACGAAACACAAAGGCATTCAAGCAGGCTGGGTGGGGGCAGGTGCTGTCTGCAGTGGTCCCCTACCTGGCCAGGGAAGCCAGGACCCACTGCCACAAGCCTTCCCTGGCAGCAGGGGTGCTCCAGAGAAGAAGAAAGGCAACAGAGCCCAGATGAATGGCAGAGGCAGGTTTAATGGTGTCACCTTGTCTGGTTAATGAGCCAACCAAAAAAAAAAAAAAAATGCAAGTAAAAAAAATTTAATCACACAGCACTTTATACAGTATTGTAAGCAATAGGCATTCACATCTCCACATGAACGATGCACTGGGAAGCACAGCCCCACCAGTCACTCCAGGTGTTGCTCAAACAAGATACCGACTCTGGGCTCCAAAGGCCGCGGCCTGTGGTCGGCTCCATCCTTGTCCTTCCGCAGCTCTGCGGTCGGTGGTCATGGCACAGCACGGTGTGGAGCCCACTTAAGGCTGACAAGACGCATCATGCTTTGGCTTTTTTTTTTTTGTCTTTTTTTCTAATAAGAGTTAATATCTTTGCTTTTGAGATTTTTTTCCAACCTTAAATATTACATACATACACCAAAAATTACATAGCTGCAGTGTGCTCAACAGCATCCTCTTAACCTGGAGCTTCACATTATCAAAAGCTTAGAAAACTTGTAAACCTCTGGGCCTGTCCTCTGGGCAACAGGAGAGCCCCGCCAGCGGCCACCCCCTCTGGATCGAACCTGCAGTTTGTAAGCAAAGGGCTGACAGGAGGCCGCGCTTTAGTGCGAGGGCTGCTCGCTCTGCGTTCAGTGGGCTGCACGCCACGCACGACCCAGTGTGGCCATGTGATGGAGGAGAGGCCCCAGCACTCGCCCTGGCCTCGTGTTGCTGCTCCTGCCTTCTCGAGCCAGAGGTGAGGCTGAACAGGGAACAGACACCTGCTGCAGCCCACACGGGCGGGGCTGAAAGCCAGAACTGCAGACGTCCCCAGCAGCCTCAGACAGGAAGAACAAGGCACCTACAGCCTTTCCTGGCAGCTCCCTGGTCCTCAACTCCATGTTAATGTGTGAGAGCCACCACCTCTCCTGGGTGTCACCCTGAACCTACCCTGGTCCCAGCCTCTCTTAGAGAGCAAGTTCAACAGGCCTGAGGGCTATGATGTGGTAAACAGGCCAGCGCAGAGCCGGGAGTCAGTGACAGCAGCTACAACTCCCAGAGGACAGTGTCGCTGGGGGACTAGGGAAGATTTGGTGGTGGTGGCAGCGGGAGGGTCTGGGACACGGGGAGGCTAAAATTGAACTGAAGAGGTTAACAGGGACCAGGGGAATTACTGGAGCAACCCATACTTCATGCAAGGCCACCTGCAGGGCACCCAGCCCAAAGAGAGCTCAGCATCAGGCCCTAAAATACCCACCTCTGACCTGAGAAGGGGACAGCAAGGGAGCAAGTGCCGGGACATTCTGTCTGGGGTGACAAGTGTAAAATCAGCAACAGGGGTCTGATTTTCTTTGACGCGGGACCCGCCTATTGAAAGATCGCTTCGGAATAGAAATGGCAGCATCTCAAGACACTTCTTGCACTTCAGCATCAAACTCACCTTGGGAACAAGAGGGTAGTGAGGGGCTTGCATGGGGGGCGGGGGATGGGAAGAGGGGAGATTCCAGGGAGGGAGTGAGCAGGCAGCAGCTGGCCTCTCCCACTGTGATGCTCCTTCCTCCAGGGCTGGCGGCTACTTGTCCTCCGTGCTCTCAGGCATGCCTGCCTCTAGCAGGGCAGCCCGGAACTGCGCCAGGACACCCCGGATGCTCTTGATGAAACCCTTAGAAAGCGGGAAGAGGGGGAAGCCGATGTCAGGGTAGCCACTCTTCTCAGGCAAGAAGCTCCGGTAGCTCTTTCTCCGCTTCTTTGGTTTGACACTGGGTGGCCCCGAAGCGTCTGGCGCAGTCTCCGAAGTCTGGTCCGTGTGGTCCCTGCTGGCTGAGGCTGGGCCCTGGGCACCGCCCTCTGAGTCTGAGCCCTGGGAGGCCTCTCCAGGGGCCAGCCCTCCATCCTCAGGTTCTTGTCTGCCGGAGTCCGAGAGCTCGGCTGCAGCTGGTGGCTCCGGTGAGCTGCTAGACTTGGGGACCCCATTGGGCAGCGCCTGGGTTCTCTCCAGCAAGGCGTGAGTTTCCAGCCAGGACTCGATGCGGTTCACCAGCCGCCAGCCTCCGGTGCTGAAATGCTGTCGTATCTCCTGCTCGAAGACCTCGGGGGGCCGCCGCACCAGCTGGGTCATGGACTGCACCACGCGGATCAGTGCCATCTCGTTGTAGCAGCGACTGTTCTCATAGCCCTCCTGCAGGCCCCGGTCACTGTCGAAGCCGGCTTCGTTGTAGTATGGTTCATTCACCAGGATCAGACCTGCGGGGCAGGGACGCCTTTCCTCAGCAGGTGGGAGAAGCCCATGGGACAGGCCTGCCCACAAATCCCCACAGGACAGCCAGTCACTGTGCCCTGTAGTAGCCTTCCCTGACACCACCCCACCCCAGCCCGAAAGTACCTTGGATGGAGATGAGCACCTGGAGAAGACTGGACTTGCTCGTCCACCTCTCTGTCCCCTGAAACACACACACGGCACCGTCAGCTCTGCCCCAGACCAACCTCCACGCCCGCCGGCTCTCCCTGCATCCTGACTGGGGGGCTGGCGCTGTGCTCACCTTTCCAATCCAGGTGCCCAGCAGGCTGACGCACACCTTCCCATTGTCATACAGGTTGGGGTTCAGGCGGCCACTGCACTGGGAGAGGTAGCAAAAGTGGGGGGGCACAGCTGGGTAGATGTTGGGGAGCTGGATGTCAAACAGGTAGAGGCCGTCCTCATAGGGGGTGCGAGTGGGGCCCTTGATGAGAGCTGAGAAGAGGTCCTGGAGAAGGGAGGGCGGGTTGAGGTTTGGGGTGGGGTGGGGGCTCCTACACCTGGTATCTGGCTGCACCCTTGTCCAGGGCATTGTGTGGATCAGGTGGGAGAACACGTGGGACCCCAGACGTGGCCGGCAACGGAGGAGCTGAGCGCACATCTCTGTGCGCACCCTCTCTGCAGCTTTGAACCGTGGCATAAGAGGAATTTCCCAAACTGGTTTGTATCTTATCAGGTTTTTTTCCTCATAAATCATTACTTTAAGATTGTATTTCTCTGAATAGCTGCTCTGACCCCCCCACCCCCGCAAAAGGCAGGCAACAACAATAAGCAGTTAGAAACTGAAAGAAAGTTCTAGGGTGGCGAGGCTGCACTTGCTTTTGAGGGGCTGGGAAGGGGGATGGTCTCACAACCAGATGACAGTGAGGGTCTGAACCCAGGGGAAATGTTGGGAGACCACCAGAGAACTCAGGTCACTGAGTCCTGAGAGTCAATTCAGACATCTGGAACCGTGTGATCTCAACCACCAGGGCAACGGCAGTGGGAACTGCCAACAGCCAGGGCAGAGCACCAGCCAGGAACACTCCTGCGGATGTCCTCTGCGTGGCTACCCTGAAAGCCTCAACACGATGCACCGCTCTCCTTCCCAAGTGCGATTTGGGAAAAACAGCAACAAAACAAAATATACTGCTCCCCCCACCACTGCAAAGCTGAGATAGGCTGGGGTTTTCAAAAGGAATTTTACTAACACACAAGAAAAAAAGCCGGGTGCGGTGGCTCATGCCTGTAATCCTAGCACTCTGGGAGGCCGAGGCGGGCGGATTGCTCAAGGTCAGGAGTTTGAAATCAGCCTGAGCAAGAGGGAGACCCCGTCTCTACTATAAATAGAAAGAAATTAATTGGTCGACTAATATATATAGAAAAAATTAGCCGGGCATGGTGGCGCATGCCTGTAGTCCCAGCTACTCAGGAGGCTGAGGCAGCAGGATCGCTTGAGCCCAGGAGTTTGAGGTTGCTGTGAGCTAGGCTGACGCCACGGCACTCACTCTAGCCTGACTAACAGAGTGAGACTATGTCACAAAAAAGAAAAAAAAAGTGTTACTAAGAACCTCAAGCAGCACCAAGCCCTCCCTGCCCTGCTCTGGAGCTTGGCCCTGAGGGCCCATCTGAACAGCTCCCTCCTTTCCGCGGCTCTCAGGACCCCTGCTCTTTCTCTGCCCCTTCCTTCTGGGACAGGGCCGGGGCTGGGGCCTCAGACTCGGGGTCACTGTCTAGCACCGTACGTGGCTCACAGCCCAGAAATGGTTTGCTGAGTAAGTGGCAGGCCTGACGGGCCTGCCCATTGCTGGACACCACGGAGGTGCCCACACTGCCTCCAGTCAACATGACTCGGCTGCGCCCTGTCCATGAACAGGGGAGTGGGAAAATGAATATAACATGGACACATGCACAATACTATTCTCTACATAAAAAGGAACAAACTAGATCATTATGAATCAACACAGGTAGGCCTCAAGAATGACCCTGTTGAGCAAAGAAAGCAAATTACAAATGTTGTGTACAATGACATGCCACCTGTGTTAACAAATATACAAAATACTATGTGCTTATGGCGATATAGGAGATTTAAAAATATGAGGAAACATCGTTCATCTGGAAGGAGATCTGCAAAACTTTTAATAGTTGTGAGCTCTGGGAGTGGGAAGGAGCCTAGGTTCTGGGGGAAAGGGAAGTGAGAATAAGGGTCAGGCAAAGGCAACTTTAGCTCTTTTTGTATTGTTGTTCTTTTTGAGGAGACAGGGTCTCACTCTATCACCCGGGATGGACTGCAGTGGCCAGATCACAGCTCACTGCATTTTCAAACTCACGCAATCTTCCCACCTCAGCCTCCAGTCGTGCGCCACCACACCCAGCTAACTTCTAGGTATTTTATGTTGAGCTCAGGCTGGTATCAAATTCCTGGCCTCAAGCCATCCTCTTGCCCCAGCCTTCAAAGTACTAGGATTACCTGCATGAGCCACCGCACCCAGCCTCTTTCTATAATGGTCTAATTTTTCAAAAAGTAGAGTAGACTCAGGTAATACCATTAATTGCAAATTAACTTTAAAAAGGAAGGAGCAGGCCAGGCGTGGTGGCTCACGCCTGTAATCCTAGCTCTCTGGGAGGCCGAGGCGGGCGGATTGCTTGAGGTCAGGAGTTCGAACAGCCTGAGCAAGAGTGAGACCCCGTCTCTACTGTAAATAGAAAGAAATTAATGGGCCAACTAATATATATATATGTAAAAAAAGAAAATTAGCTGGGCATGGTGGCACATGCCTGTAGTCCTAGCTACTTGGGAGGGTGAGGCAGAAGAATTGCTTGAGCCCAGGAGTCTGAGGTTGCTGTGAGCTAGGCTGACGCCATGGCACTCACTCTAGCCTACGCAACAAAGTGAGACTCTGTCTCAAAAAAATAAATAAATAAATAAATAAATAAATAAATAAATAAATAAATAAATAAATAAAAAAAGGAAGGAGCAAAGAAAGAGCCATCTGGTCTGGATATACATGCAAGGCTCCTGTCAGCCCGGTGGGCCATGTGGCTGCTTGGCTTTGAGTCAGCCCCTTACTGGACTGCGCCTGTGACCGCACTTGTAAAAGGTGGGCGGCGTCTCGGGCACTGGGTGCCCACACAGCACATCTGTATCTGTCCACGCCAAGCCCACGCCAGCCTACTTGCCATTCTATCCTCGAAAGTCTTAACCATGATGCCATCGGGCAGTGAGGTAGCCAGCAATGCCATCTCCTTCCGCACTGTGCTGAAGAACTTCTTGGCTTCTGGAGGCTGGAACTCAATTTTCTTAAAAGAGTGATTTGCTAGAGGGAGAAAGAGAGCAGTCAGTCCCTAACGGAGAGGCCCTGGGAGCTCCATCTGCAAACTTGGCCGCCACCCCTGGGAAGCGTGGCCCGGAGGGAGCAGCTGCCCCACGTGCACCCAGACAGGTGCACGAACCCACAGGCTTCCCACCCGCTGCTCCCGGCCTCAGGAATGTGACCACACCAGGGAACTGGTGTCCCCTGGCAGCAGCAGGGGCGGGGGCAGTAACAATCTGGTCCCAGATATGGTCACACAAACAGGAGCTTGAGGAGGCAGGGAAGGTGACAACCAGGTGAGGGGTGACTCACAAGGTGCAAACTCCAACACTGAGAAGACCTCGCCCTTGGCGCTGGTGAAAGTGACGCCAGGCTTGCCGCCGCACTGCTGGCAGAGCACCGGGGTCTCGCTGGGCCACTCGGCCTTCACAGGTGACTGCCCCTCGGGCTTGTCCTCCTTGCGCTCTGCGTCAGGCATTGCCTCCATCTTCTCTTCCTCTGCGATGGCCACATTGTCCAGGGTCTTCTTGAGGTTTTCCTGTAGCTTCTTGATGTCATCTAGAAACTTCTTCTCCCGTGTTGGCTTCTCTGGCTCCACTGTGGGGGAGGTGGGCGAGCCCGTCAGCAACTGCTCCACGGTCATGTTCTTGAGGCTCTCCAGGATCTTGATGGCCTCTTTCAACTCCCGGAAGCTTTTGGGAGGTCCATCCTTGCCGGCCTTCTCCATCAGCCCAGCCATGGGGGTGGCCATGGCCACAGCACCCTGGACAGCGGCTGTGGCAGCCTCTTCGCTGATCACCACCCCCTTGTCTTCCTCGGGGGCTGGCGGCTGCTCGGCAGGTGGGATGGGGGGCTCCTCTATCTTGGGGTGCTCGTCCTCCACCAGCCCGTTGTCCGTCTCCCAGCTGTCACTATCATCTTCCCACTCATCTGAGGACGCCCCACTGGTGCTGCCTTCTACTGAATCGTAGTCCGACTCCTCAATCTCAGACTCGATGTTGTACAAGTGCTGGGGGCAAAAGGGAAGCTTGATGGTAATTCAGACAGGAAGTCACCCCTCCACCACTGGTGCTGGGCTCCTTAAAGTCTTGGCAACCCCATTCCACCCTTCCCCTTCCAGCTCTGGCCTTTGCAGATTCAGCCTCCTTGTGCTAGGTGGTCCCTAGGTTTCTGGTAGAGGTCTTTCTCATGTCCTACCCCCAGCAGGACCCAAAGCCCCAGCCAATAGTTTGTTTCAGCCTCCCGTCCCCTGTGGTTGTGGCCAGCATCTGCCCAATGGGCTGAGGGGAAACCTCGGCAAATCCAGCCCTACCCCTAGAGGACTCAGATCCACACAGCCTATGTGGGTCTACACCGGGAGCTGGGAACTCATGGTAGGAGTGGAAGAGCTGGCCTGTGTCATCCCCTGCCACCTTCCCTGGAATGGCCGTTGAGATGATGGGGCGAGCCCTTCCCTCCTCTGCTCCCCGTGTGGGCACCAGGAGGACGGCTGGGTGGTGTGGATCGGCTCAAATCAGGCAGGAAGGGAACAGGAACCAGAACAGCCCTCTTAGTGAGAGCCAGCAGCAGGGCCTGGACCGGGCCAGTTCTCTTCCCTATCTGGTAGAGGTTTCTTAGAAACAATGGTGGGAAAGTATCTCCTTTTAGGAAGAAACTTGCATTTTCTTAGCATAGTGAGCTGAGAATCCAGGAAAATCCTGGAGTTTTGTGAAATCTACACGCACCTGGCAACTGACGTGGAAGGGCTGCTAGGGGAGGTGAGACTGGCGGGCTGGCTCTGGGCTGCCCCACCCTTTACCCTGGGGCTCCCTCGGAGTGCCCGCCCTTCCTCTAGGCTTTCTCAGCGATGAGCCCGACTTCAGGCTCTCAGGAGCAGGACACAGGCCCCAGCTCCAGCCCCAACCCAGGTGCCACATCACAAGCCAAGCGGCTGGGGTCCTGCCGAATCTCACCTGAGGCAGGATGATGGTCTTTGAGTTGTCAGCCCACACCACCTCCACCTTGCTGCTGACGTCCACGCGGGCCACCTGGCCCACCGATGGCTGCTGGGCAAAGGGGAGAGAGTCAGGGGGCAGTTCTCCAGGAGGGGTAAGGGCCAGAGCATCTCTGAAAGGAGGAGCTCCAGCAGTGGGTGGCAAGGGACAAGGCTGTGAGCACGGAAGGGACACGGGCACTGGCAGGAGGTAACTCAAGTGTGGGATGCTCTTGCTCACACCCTTCACCTGGCAGTTGAGTGCTCATAACCCGGCTGTTCACTGCCTCCCTAAGCCCCCTCCTACCTGCAGCATTCTGACTTCTCGGGGCTTCGTGCCTCAATACATTTGTTCTTATTTGTCCCCTGCCTGGACCCTGTCCTCACTCCCACCCAATGTTCCCACCAGCCTCTCTTGCTCGGCAGCACTTGACATCATGCCCACAGAGCTTGAGATGAGGAACTTAGCTCCTCTGGGAAATGTAACCAGCGGAGGCTCAGGAAGTCTCGTCCCAGCAGGGAAACAGGGAGAAGAGTCCTCCTGCAGCTGCTGGGGCTGAGCAGCACTCTCCCCTGGGCAGCTGCCCTCCTGGGAAGCTGCACCCACAGGACTTTCAGGTCTTGCCTCCTGGAGCCACCTGGTGGCATTGTCAGGGACCACAGCTGCGGCACAGGACATGGGGTCTGTACCTCACCCTCCTGGTGAGGAGCCCCGTCCTCAGCATTGCCAATGCGGATCACGATGTCAGTTGTGCGGAACCGAAAGTCAGGGTGGTCGGCGATGTCATAAACGCTCACATCCTCCTCCTCTCCAATCAGCTGTGGTACAGGATGGGCTGTCATGAGCCAGGGGTCCTATACCTACCCGAGGGCCCCCCCATGAAGGAAGCAGCAGGACTGCACACACCTCCACGTCATCGCCGCTCGGCCGCAGCTTGAACCACTTCACCATGCAGGTACGGCCGATGTGGTCCCCCGACTGCACCACGCCGTAGACAGCAGGGTCCGGGCAGCTCTGGACTAGGGAACCAGAGGCAGGGACACGACCAGCTGAGCCACCCTGGTGGAGCCTGCCTGCCACCCACACCTCAAACCACAGCAGGGCACAGAACGCAGACCTTCCTTGGCCTGGCCAGTGGAGGCCAGAGCAGGCCTCCCCCAGTCGTGGAATGGTGAGACCCCTTCAAAGGGGCAGTCTCCTTCCTGACCTCATCTTAGCTCTGACCCCAAAAGACCCATGCCCATTCTTCCCAAGCCCCTCCAACTGGCGCGTCAGCAACGGCCTTGCTGGCTGCCCCTGTGGAGCCAGCACTACCTCGCTTATCCACCACGAAGTCTCCGGGGCAGAACTCGTTGTTGTCCAGGTGGTGAACAGGAAAGAGGTCGTTGGAGCGGATGTTGCATTCCACGGAACCATCCTGCCACATCACGTCAGCTGAGGTCATCGTGGTCACCACCTCCACCGCCACCCTGCCAGGTGCAGGCCAGTGAGCCAGGCAGTGCAAAAATGCTTCCCCGGGAAAAGGGCAGATCATCTATCTGCCCCTTCCCCTCCCTGTGGGTTTGGTAACCCAAAACTCCTAAACTCAGGTCTGCAGGATGAGAATTTTTGATGCACATAAGGCTCACCCATAGTTCCAATGCTGTGCATTCTCCTCTGAGAATGGGACCCATTTGGGAGTGCTCAGGCCAGTGCGGTCCCAAAGCCAAGCTCAAGGCTGTTGCCACCATCCCACCCTCTGCACCACTCCTGGATCTCTCCTTTCCACCATGGCCTACCCCGGGTACCGTATGTCGTCTCACATAGGACCCCTGAGCTGCTGCAAGGCTAGCAGACGGCATGTGTGAGTGTGTACACACGTGTGCACCCAGGAACGGGTTCTGCTTGGTTTCACACCGTGTGAAACCGTGGCATGTTCTAAGTTTACCTGTCCCCTGGCTTGAAGTCACGAGTGATTTTATTCTTCTTCCTCTTGTGTTTTCGCTTTAAGTTCTTGATGGACAAGGGGATGCTCTTTTTGCGACTTGTGCCACTGCCACTCTGGGAGGAAGTGGTGGAGCTGGCGGAGGAGGTCACTGAGCTGGTGTCATCTGTATCGTCGGCGGCCTCATCATCTGCATCCTGCTCTGCTGAGTGCAGCCTGTCGTCTCCACCGTCCTTCAGCAAGAAGGGGGGCAGCTGCTCGCCCGCCTCGGGGGGCTCCTCAGGGCCCTCGTCCTGCATCTCCACTGGGCTGGCAGACCCTTCAGGTGTCTCCTCAGGGCTGGCGGACCCTGCCTCGCTCTTGGCTTTGGCTTCTCCTTTCTTGTCTGGGTCCTCCATGGAATGGTCCCTGGAACACTGGGTGTCTGGGGAGCACGACATGATCCGCACAACCTGCTTCTTCAACAGGCGCTTCACCTGCGAGGGCGGAGCAGGGGGAATGGGCTGTGGAGGGCAGCAGGCTGGCTGGCCCTGCCCCAGCGTCTTGGTCTGGGAGGACGACAGCTATACACACCTGAGTGGCCAGCAAAGGTCATCAGGGCTGCCCCCCAAGGCCTAAAGCACAGACTGTCCTTCCTGGCCATGGAAATGGCTCAAGGCCAGTTCCTCAAATGCCCACCGACCCCCAACCCCGAGGACATACCTTCTTGGCCATAGAGCCCTCCCCCTGGGCGCAGTTTTTTTCTGGACATTCCCAGGCAATCTTGGCCGGCTCTACCTTGGCTGGGAAGACATACAGACAGCGTTCCCCAAGCTGCCGCTGAGCATGGTCAAAGCATCCGAGACGCTTCACCCTGCAGGGGAGAAGCGGGGGTGGGCTGGGCCGGACTTCCGAGAGGCCAGCAGTGCTCTCAGCCCTCCCCGTGCATCTGTGGCCGGGGCCCAGAGAGTTGCCCCAGGTGTGCCCCAGAGGTTTCTGGCCTTGGGGGCATGCTCACCTGCCTAGGTTTTCCTGGGTGATGACAGAGGGTGGCGGGCTGACGCTGTCCGTGCCCCCTGGACAGAAACTCTTGGTAATCCATGTGACTTTCAGCTCCACAACCTGCACCTAGGTATGGCAGGTGGGACATGGCAGTCAGGGCAGGCTCTGACAGCACCTCTTCAACCAGCGGCACAGAGCAGGCTCTGACTGTAACTATGGCCCCCACCCACCCCAGGGGTGAGTTGGGGGCCAGTCTCCCGCCTTGCTCAGCCTGTGTAAGTTATGCTGGGGTAGGTATCTGTCTATCGGTCACTTTGTGACAGCAGCCTGGGTTCTCTTTATCCTCAAGGCCAGAGTCCAGATGCTGAGGAGCAGGGTTTAACCTCCAGAGCAGGTGAGAAAGGGGCAGAAGCTCAGCTCCAGCCATGGAGGTCAAAGACCTGTCTCCCCGCCCCAGTCCCCACCTCTTCCACCACGACTCGGAACTTGCTCTTGGTGCTGAGCACGGGCTTGACGCCCGACAGCCACTGGACACTGGAGAAGATCTTGGCAGGGCCGATGAGCACCTGACCCGGGTAGAAGCCATAGGAATCATCAAAGAAGAGACCCTGCAGGATAGGCAAGTAAAGTCCTGTGAGTGGTTAGCCTCTCACTTTGGGTGACAGTGTTTTCGGTGCCTGCCCTCCGCCTCCCCACCTGCAGAAGCCTCCATACCCCCTAAAACAAACTCTACAGCTCGAGAGCAGCACTTCCCAAACCTAAGATGTATTCAAACTACTCAACAATCTTGTTAAAATGCAGATCCTGATTCCTATGTTTTTAACAGGCTCCCGTGCAGAGTAAATGTGCAAATGCCGTTGGTCAAGGGCCCACGGTCTGAGGAATAAAGCTCTAGAGGGCACTGGTCCCTCAACCTGTTGGATCATGCACCTCCTGTATATTTACTTATTTACCAGTCGTGCCCATGTACTACTCTAATACATCACACTGTACTGAGATACTGTAGGCACCTAAGACAGAAAAATGGAGATGTAAATAAAAGTTCTAATACTTTCTGCCTACACCCAAACTTTTAGACCCTCTGGTGCACACCCACCCCTTTTCTAGGAAACCACTTTGTGTAGCCAGGGCCAGCCACTAGCTCTTTGCTAAGTCATCCTTCTTCCTGCTCAGCCAGAGGACTGAGCAATAAGAGGATAGCGCCCGCCCCCAAGCAGCTGGCCTGGGCAGAGCACACCTACCGAGTCGCTGATGTGTGGGCAGACGTCGTAGAGCTTGGCACCATCTTCTGTGTTCATGGAGCACCTGAAACAGTGAACAGAGGCTTGGTCTCCACCAGGGGGCACAATGAGCATCAAATAGTAGTGATTCAGAGGTGCCAAGGCGTCCACATGCCCTAAAACAGCACAGTTCATCTTCTGCCAACAACTCAGCCTCTGAGATGGTACAAGAAACTCTTCCTACAATGAATGGGACCCTGAGTAGCATCTGAGTGCTCACCACCATTAAAGCATCTGAAGGAAAACATCAGTCCCTAGCAGATATCCTAAATGAAAATGTTTCTCCCCAGAAACTGAACAAGAGAATTAGGCCACAGCAGATAAGAAGACCAGCACAGTGTTAGGCTCTGAGATACAAGGCCCCAAATGCCTATAACATCTGTCACTGCCTTCAGTCAAACTCGTCATCACAGGCCCTGGGAGAAAACACTCTCCTCCTGTCCTTTTCCCAGTAGGCTACCCTTCCCAAGCTGATGGCTCTTTCGTGGTGAGATGTCTACCTGGCACCGTTGGACAGCTTCAGGATGATCTGGTTCTTCAAGTCGTAGACCTTCCCCAGCCAGCAGTCATAGGCAATGTAGTCCCCATACATGAAGGGCTGCAGACCAAGGGAACAAGCGCAAAGAGAGAGCCGACAATGTTGATGCTCAGGGCACAAATTCCTCTTCGTCCCCCCAAGACAGGGATGAAGGTCCTAGACAGCTTATTGTCTGGACTGGTAACTGCTGCAGCAGGCCTCTCCCTGGGTTCTAGGCTGCACCCCAACTCCCCCTCCCAGTGAGGAGGAAGTGGTGCGGCAGGGCTGCCTGGTGGGGCTGGGGAGGCCTGATAACACCCACGGACACGGGACACTGGGCAAGAGTGGGCTACGGAAGTGGCAGGCAGAGGAGACAGGCACACGGCTGGGAGGTGGCTATGTGGACAAAGAAGCGCTTTGAGTAGATACATAAATATATTGAGGGTGTCGAGAGCCACGTTTCTCACTGCTGGAAAAACACAGACACGGAGAAGGAAAGAGCTGAGGGGCTGAAGCGTAACTGGAGGCATCAGGATGAACTCGCATATTTTAATACATAGAGTAGGTGCTAATGCGTTTATTTATTTTTTTTTTTCTTTGGGGAGTTAATACAGTTGTATAAGATGTGTATGTCCATGTATACATGTATGCTTATTTTTTAGTGCTGTCTTAAAAGGGTCTGGTAGCAATTAGCATACAGATCTTGGTTTTTAAAATACCATTCTTCTGGCCGGGCGCGGTGGCTCACGCCTGTAATCCCAGCTCTCTGGGAGGCCGAGGCGGGCGGATTGCTCAAGGTCAGGAGTTCAAAACCAGCCTGAGCAAGAGCGAGACCCCGTCTCTACTATAAATAGAAAGAAATTAATTGGCCAACTGATATATATAAAAAAAAAAAAATTAGCCGGGCATGGTGGCACATGCCTGTAGTCCCAGCTACTCGGGAGGCTGAGGCAGAAGGATCGCTGGAGCCCAGGAGTTTGAGGTTGCTGTGAGCTAGGCTGACGCCATGGCACTCACTCTAGCCTGGACAACAAAGCGAGACTCTGTGTCAAAAAAAAAAAAAAAAAAAAATACCATTCTTCTCTGAAAGGAACTGGGCTCCTTGGAAAAATGGCTGATTCTAGAGCCAGGTCAGAAAAAATACAAGATGAACTTAGAACACCTCATGCCAGAAAGTAAGAAAATGCTAAAAAAAAAAAAAAAAGATGGGGCCATTTGAAAAGGACACAAAAGACAGCCTGAAAGGATTCCCATTGGCCCAATCTGGTATCATTTAAGCAATAATATAATGGTAGTGGCCAGGCTTGGTGGCTGAAGCCTGTAATCTTAGCACTCTGGGAGGCCAAGGTGGGAGGATCACTTGAGCCCAGGCATTAGAGGCTGCAGTGAGCTACAATGATGCTGCTGCACTCTTCCTGGAGTGACACAGTGAGACTTTGTCTCAAATAAAAGGAAACTGAACCCCCCTCCTCACTCTCCCACTTCATATTAAGAAAAAAAAAAAAGAAAAGAAAAAAAAAAGAAATTTTAAAGGAAGAAGGAAAACAGGTAAAGACAACCACACCAGCCAGCTATACTGAGGCTGGAGGAGAGGACTTGTCCTGAACTCATGTCTAAATGGCTGACTTGTAGGCAACAACGAGGCTGAGAGGGGCTAGCTGGCCCCTAGCTTTGCTGTCTGGCCTGGGAAGGCTGGGCTTGCGAGAGCACAGAGGAGAGGTGCAGCCCAGAGGCTGTGCCGCTGAGAGAACCCGAGCGCCCAGACAGGACCGTCGGAAGACAGGGCAGCCTACCCAGATGTGCTGGAGGTCCTTGCTGTTGACGGGGTAGATGATGCAGTTGGTGCCGATGAGCTTGACGGCGCAGTCGATGTTGACGTCTATCACCGTGCCGCACTGGCTGTCCTAGGGGAAGGAGGGGGCATGCAGGCCGTGCAGCAGCCCTGGCCACCAGGGGAGACCCAGCCCAGACAAGCCCAAGGTAGCCCCCCACCACAGCCTGCCGGCTCTCTCACTGCGGAGGGCAAGGTAAGCAGGCTCAAGTCCCCAAAGTGGCTTCCCTGAGCCCCAGGGCCGGGGTGGGGACAAGGGACTCACAGTGGATCGCATGTGCCGGACCACATCCCGGGGCACCACGGAACGGTCCTCTAGTTTTAGCTGTAAAAAAAAAAAACAAAATAAAACAAATGTGAGAGAATGGTCTTCTGAAGCTGCCACAGGATACACTTTTCTTCCAACTTCTTCTGAAGTGTAACATCCATACTGCTAAGCACACAAACGCTAAGCGTTCGGCTGGAAGTGTTTTCACAGACTGCACACACCTCCAACGAGCACCCAGGCCCAGAGATGAAACGTGTTCCACCCACAAGCCTCCTGCTGTCCCCTCCAGTCGCTATCTCCCTGCCAAAGGCAAGCCCTGGGCTTGCTGTAGGTATCATGATCACATTGAACAGTGTGGCTGACAGATCACACAAGGCCTTGCTTTAATTAAGGATTTAATAACCTGTTCTACACAAAGCAAAAACGTTTTGCTATGAGTTAAATCTTTTTCTACCTTCTGCAAGTGCCTACTCTCTAACCTGGCTGATAGGTGCTGAGAAGAGGTAGGCTGGGGGAGGAGCAGGACACTGGGCTTTGGAGGGTCACCCTGAAGCCTGCTATCACTGGACACCACGTTCTAATCTGGGTCATCCTCCTGACCAGCTGTAGCCTGCTCCTTATCTACTGTGCTGCGGAGTCCTGCGGGCTGCTGAGTAAGTCTCAGGGAGGCTGGCTTTCGGGGCCTGCCAAGCAGCTGACCCGGCCCTCCACCAACACCCAGCAGCGCTGCCACCTCCTGCTGCAGATCCTCCTCCAGCAGCGGACGGGGCACGGCTCTCTGCCAGCCCAGCCTGTCTCTTTTTGCAAGGCAGCTCCTCTGTGGTTCCTCACTGAACCATGGCAACGGGTGGGTCTCTACGTCTGCCCACCTCCATGACCCCAAACGGGGCTGGAAGAGCTGTCCCCTCATACAACACCCACTGGATGGCCGGGTGCGGTGGCTCACCCCTGTAATCCTAGCACTCTGGGAGGCTGAGGCAGATGGATCACTCAAAGTCAGGAGTTTGAAACCAGCCTGAGTGAGACCCCGCCTCTACTAACAATAGAAAGAAACTAATTGATCAACTAAAAATATATATACAAAAAATTAGCCGGGCATGGTGGCGCATGCCTGTAGTCCCAGCTACTCGGGAGGCTGAGGCAGGAGGATCGCTTGAGCCCAGGAGATTGAGGTTGCTGTGAGCGAGGCTGACGCCACGGCACTCACTCTAACCTGAGCAACAAAGTGAGACTCTGTCACAAACAAACAAACACCTCAGAGCTGCCTCTCTCAATCCCTGGGGCACTGAAGGGTCACTACCAGGAAAGGAGAACCAAAAGGCTGAAAAAGAAAGATGCTGGTTCAAGGTTGCCGAAAGTTTCGCAATGGCTAAAGCAAACTCTGCTATGAGATGCATAACTGACCATCAGCCAGCAGTGGAGACATTCCCAGAGGGCATGAGCCAAAGTCCCAGAGGACAATGAGCCCAGTTGTAAAATTCAGGGTTCTTGAGTCAGACACTCAGAAACCTCAGGCAAACCACTCCAGCCGTCTCAGAGTGGCTGGGGCAGGATGAATAAGGCAAGGAAAGCATAGACATGCTCAGGGGGCAGGGCACACAGTAAAAGCTGGCTGTGATCACTGCCCCTACGAGGTGCAGGTTGAAGACCCAAAAGGCTAAGCTCTCCCCACCTCTGCTCCAAGGGGTGTGCTGGCGTGATGATGCCACTTTTCTAACTCAAAGAACATTCTATGCTATAACTCTCTATGCCCAAATCTCCACTATGGGACGTGGTGTTTTTGTGCCCCCCCATCTCAAAGCCACAACTGCGCGTCTTTCTAAGTTGCCATAGAAACCAGAGGCTGCAGTGCTGGGAAATCCGATAGGAGAGGGACGCTGCCATGTGGAGCAGGAGTGCTGCCTCGCTGCTCAGGGGTCCCTGAGGATAGACCCAAGATGAGAGTCTGCGTCCCCTGTGGCCTTTGCGTCAGTCCTTGAGAGAGCAGCACAGACACAGACCTAAATCACTGTGCTTGGACGGGACACTCTGTCCGGCCTAACTGCACCCCTGCGGGAGCAGATGACACCAAGGCTCCAGCTCCGGGGCTGGCAGGGCAGGTGGTGTCCAGTCCCAGGAGAGGGAGCCTGGGCAGCGAGCGCCGTCCTCTCCCTGCAGCTCTCGGGCCAGAGTGATTCCACTCCTCTGGGCAGCTGCCTTCAGGGGCTCTTGTAACCTCTCCCTGACAAGGAGCTACCTTTCTCCAAAGCTTGACAGTGCTGGGAGCAGATGTTACCAGGGTGGCTACATTTCCTTCCCTTGCGAATTCCAGAACCGAGACTCAGGTGTCTGGCAGGGCTTAGGACGACTTGGGAGGCTCTCCATTGTCTTTCACAGCCTTCCCTCCTAACTCCCTATGTCCCCCCTGTCCTGGGCACCGCCCTTCTCCAAACTAGCCCGTACTGTCCCACGTGTGCCCTCTGCAGGTCCTCCTAGGTGCCCTCCTTTCCTCTCCTCGCCCCTGCATGTGCTGCTTGCTTCATGAAGCCCCTCAGCATCACCATTCCAGAAGGAGCTGCTGTGCTCCCAGGGGAATCCGGAGCTCCGGAGTCCTCTGCCTCACAGCAACAGCGCAACCAGGTGCTTGCTACCTGCCAGGCTGTTTGCTAAGTGCTTTACACGCTTTCACCTATGAGATGCTCCAACACTCTAAGTATTATTACTGTCATTCCCATTTTACAGATAAGTAAACTAAGACAAGGAGAAAACAAGTAACTTGTGCAAGGTCACAAAGCTTTATCAGTAGTGGAGCTGGGACTTGAACTCAGAAGTGTGGCTCCAGAGTAAATTCTCTTAACTGCATAAAAAGCTCATCCCTCGCAAGAGCTGCAGAGATAGGAACAGAGTAAAAGACATTTCTGCCAAGTCCGCACTTTCTATAATCAAAACTGATTGTTCTCCTGGTTATAAAAGTAATAAAAACCTCTATTCATTCCTGGGGTACATGTAAGGCAGTTGTGGTGGCCCTGACTGCAGATGTTTTCAGGGCCCTGAGCCCCTGCTTGTCCTCTTCTCCCTTCTTCCCCCCAAAGATCAAGCACCCCAATCACAGGTGCCAGGTAGCCCTGCGAAGGTGGACGCTAGAGGGCGCTGTGCCCGCTCTAGGAAAGCACCAGGTTCTAATCTAGAACTACCAGTGTCTCTACTATCTCTACTGTTAAGGTGGGCTCTGAGTATAGTTTTTAAAAAACTGTTTCTGGGAAGGAATCTGAGGTGGGGGGACAGATAGATTTCGGCTGTCCTTATAGGCTCTACAATTCTGAACGACCTCAGAGTTGGCGAGCTATTTATTGTCTAACATTTCTTGGACAGCTGTAGGTATTAAGAGGTATCTGAACAGAAAGATAAGAAGCCAAAATGTCATCAGTGTCTCTAAGCCAGGAGGGGTTTAAATGAACATGCATTACTTGGCACATGTACCAGGCATGCAGGGCTGTCTGGTGGGACCTCAAGACCCACATCTTTTGTGGCTCCTCTGGAAACAAGAGCATCAGACAACACGCCTGCCCTGTGTGAAGACCGACCCTGGCCTGTGCTGTGGGAGGAGAGCCAGGCTTTAAGGAGCCCGCTGATCTGCCCAACGCTGACTGCACCCCTTCCGTGTGCCTGGCGGAGACACGCCCTGCACTCACAAAGCGCTGTTCTGCAGCGGGGAAGCAGGCGGACAGAAGCAGCGGCAATGTGGGGGTGCGGGGGGACAGCACTGGTGAGTTATTTTAAATGGGTGGTCAGGAAAGGCCACCCGAAGGTGACATTTGACTAGAGATCTGGGTGAAGTAAGGGAGTGGGCTTTCCAGGCAGAGAGAAGAGCAGCCAAGATGCTGGCGGAGTGTGGCCAGAAGAGGCTTCAAGAGCGTGAAAGAATGGAGCCAGGTCACTGAGGCCTCCGAGAACCACGGGAGGACTTGAGAGTCTATGCCAAGCGAGACGGAAGCTCTGCGCAGGCCTTCACTCAGAGCCCTGCACTACGGGAATGCCAAGAGGGCCGGGGAGACCGGCTAACTCAGTGGTTCTCACCTGGGGGTGATCTGGCTCCTCAAAGGACATTTGGCAATGTCTGCAGACACTTTTGGGTTGTCACAACTAGGGGAGGGACTTCTGGCATCTAGTGGGTAGAGGCCAGGGATGCTGCCGAACATCCTATAGTGCACAGGACAGCCTTCAACAAAGAAGACCTGGCCACAGCAACAGCAGGGCCACGGCTGAGAAGCCCTGAGGCTGTTCCGTGGATGCAGATGCTAAGGGGTGGAGGAACAATCCCAGGGAGAAGGCAACATGGCAAGAGACTGGGCACTACTGCTACCCCCATTCGAGCTCCAAAGAGCTCTGCTGGGACCACCAAGGGCCAGTGTCCAGGAGTCAAGAGAGCTCGCCAGAGGCCTGTCCTGCCAAGAGGACCACTCTCCTCTGCTGCCGCCTGACTCCCAGGTGCACGCTATTTCTCTCACGCTTTTTTTTTAATTTTATTTTTTGGAGACAGAGTCTCACTCTGTTGCTCGGGCTAGAGTGCCATGGTGTCAGCCTAGCTGACAGCAACCTCAAACTCCTGGGCTCAAGCAATCTTTCTGCCTCAGCCTCCCGAGTAGCTGGAACTACAGGCATGCACCACCATGCCCGGCTAATTTTTTCTGCATACATATCTTTAGTTGTCCAGCTAATTTCTTTCTATTTTTTAGTAGAGACAGGGTCTCGCACTTGCTCAGGCTGGTCTCGAACTCCAGACCTCAAGCAATTCTCCCGCTTTGGCCTCCCAGAGTGCTAGGATTACAGGCATGAGCCACCGCGCCCGGTCCTTGAACCGCAATCTTAAGGACTACCCCTGACAATACAGCAGGAGGAACTAGCTTGTTCTGTACCTCTTGATGCAGACCTTCATTCATAACATTGACCTTGACTGATCAGGTAGAATGCAAATTCATTGTATAAAATGTTCCAAGAATAGGAAAGGCAAACAGGCTGATCAACAGGTAGAAAATACAAGGAAGCAGCTGGGCAAGGTGGCTTACGCCTATAATCCTAGCACTCTGGGAGGCTGAGGCGAGTGGATCTTTTGAGCTCAGGAGATTGAGACCAGCTGACCAAGAGTGAGACCCTCGTCTCTACTAATAATAGAAAGAAATTAATTGACAGCTAAAAATATAGGAAAACTTAGCTGGGCATGGTGACGCATGCCTATAGTCCCAGCTACTTGGGAGGCTGAGGCAGAAGGATCGCTTGAGGCCAGGAGTTTGAGGTTGCTGTGAGATAGGCTGACACCACAGCACTCTAGCCCAGGCAACAAAGTGAGAGGCTGTTTCAAAAAATAAATAAATAAAAAAGAACATAAATAAGGAATGTACTTTATCTTTAAAGATTTTACAAGACTCTAGCATAGAGATGGGGGGCAGGCCCAGCTGCATTCACCACTATTCCACAAATGTTAATGCAATTTAGGGGCCTGAAAAGCAATTGTGCCAGATTGAAAGGTTTAATCTCAGTGTAGACTGCTGAAAAAGCTTTGGAAATCTTAGAATGCAATAGTCCCTAGAGTAGCGTTTTTTTCAAACTGGGTGTGGAATCAGTTTAATGGGTCATGGCCAACACTGGGAGTGGGGAGGAGGGAAGAAAGTATCTAAGTACCATGCGGAGAAAACCTTTTCAGTTGCATATATACTATGTATGTGTCCCAGGCCACGATGTACAATGTGTATCTTACTATGGGTAACTGTCAAAAAGCTGGAGAATCTTTACCCACTAAAGTATCTTGCAGGTTACATCATAGTGAGAGACATCACCTCTCACCCAAAACAAGCAGGTAAACAAACACAAAACCTAGGCCTACTGGTTCACACTTAGGCACTTTTGGGGTGGGGAACTTTGAACTCTTTCTGACCTGACTTAAAATATCACTGAGTCGCTGGAACAGTAACACTAGGAGTGGCAGAAAATGGGGCCTCTGACAGGAGCTGGGCTCCTCTTCTAGCTTCTTCCTAGGCCCGAGTTTCTAGTTCGGACTGGATTTGGGGATATGACTGGTCAGTGATTCCAGCTCGTGCCAATGTAAGGACTTTCTCAGAGCATTTGACCATCATGTGGCTGAGCGCCTGATAACCCAGCAATCAGCACGCTGCCCACCTGAGGACAGAAGGTTTTACCAGCAAAGCACAAACGGCTAGAGGGCCTCACACGCTTGGGAGAGGGGGGGACAGCAGAAATGGCTGGAAGTAAAAGAAAGGCTGGTGTCCCTGGCTAGAAAATTCTGTCAATCATGTGCTACAGAGGCCAGTTCAACAGAAGCTCTGCTAAGACTGAGGTCAGGCAATTCAACAGTTTTTGAGTGTTTTCTATATATTCAGGATGAGACAAGAACACAGATACATAATTAAGAATCTGCATTGGCTTTCTAGAACTTACATTTAGATGAGAGAGGTACAATGAAACTACACCTGAAAACATTTGTACACAAAGGAATGTGCTGCTGAGCCGGGCAGAGGGACGATCGTTCCTGCTTCGGGGTGGCAGCTGGGGGAGCAGGAGGAGGAGTTGCTGCACGGCAACTGCACAGCACAGACTCCACTCCAGACAGCCCCCGCCCAGCACTCTCAACCCCCGCAGCCGCTTCCTCAGGGACCCCCCTCTGATCTCTGCTCTCACACCACAGACTAGAGGCCTGCGATCAGGGCCAAGCAATGCAGCACACTGCATCACTGCTCGGCAACTGCAGCTGCAGCTCACCAGCTTGCTGGAACGGTTTGGAGGCACAGCCTGCCTGAGGCGACAGAGACGGGACTGAGTCCAGCTGCCTGCTAAGTGAGGAGGAACGACCATGGGGTTGGGCCTAGCAGGAGGCCAGCGGGAGGCTCAGGCAGCAGGGCTGGTCTCTGCAGGTGCTGCGGTGTTTGATAAGCAGTAAGTGCGCTCCACCCTCATCCTGGCTCTGGGCTTGTCAACCCTTAAAACTCTAGCCTGGGCAAGAGAGCGAGACCATGTCTCAGAACAACAAAAAAGGCAAGAACAGCCCCGGACCCCTGTGTTTGAAGGCAGGGGACAAATGGACATCGTTAGAAGGTGGTCCCTTCCTTATGAAGTAGGAATAGAAGGTAGAGAAGTGAATAGCAAGATTCCACCCTCTGTTCCTGGCTGGCCTGACTGGGCCATCCCTGCCCAGCCAGTGGGTCTGACTGCTCTGTTTACACACAACAGGCTGCGGTCCTGGGCTGCCCAGCACCCTGAGGGTAAGCAGGGGGCGGCCAACTGTCCAGCCATAGTGGGCTCACTGCCTGAACGCTGCCTTCCAGACACCCACCATGTGTCTGATGCCATGTGACTTCACAGAATGATGACCTGGGTGGTGATCACAGACCCAGCCTGACAGAGCTGACAGAATGCCAGGGAAGAACCCCATGTACTCTGCCTTTACCAACCCCAACGACCCCCAAAGGGAAGACACTGCTCTTGTTCTCACTCTACAGGAGGCTGGGTGGCCTCCTGGTGCTAAGTGAGCTGCCCAAGGTCACTAATGTGCTAACCAGTCCCTTCCTCATTTGACCTGTATGACCCTCCAGCACAGCCCTTGCTACTCCTGGGCAATTAGAGCAATGCTGCCACTCAAAGTGTGGTCTCTGGACCCGAAGTCCAGCATCCTCCCTGAGCTCACTGGAAATGCAGACTCTCAGGCACCACTCAGACCTGCTGCCCGGGAATCTGCATGTTAACAAGGCTTCCAGGCTGGGTGCAGTGGTTTACGCCTATAATCCTAGCACTCTGGGAGGCCGAGGTGGGAGAATTGCTTGAGGTCAGAAGTTTGAGACCTGAGCAAGAGCCTGAGCAAGAGCAAGACCCCGTCTCTACTATAAATAGAAAGAAATTAGCCAAACAACTAAAAAATAGAAAAAAATTAGCCAGGCACGGTCGCACGTGCCTGTAGTTCCAGCTACCCAGGAGGTTGAGGCAGGAGGATCACTTGAGCCCAGGAGTTTGAGGTTGCTGTGAGCCAGGCTAACGCCACAGCACTCTAGCCCGGACAAGAGAGTGAGACTCTGTCTCAAAAAACAAAACAAAACAAGGGGCCGGGCGCGGTGGCTCACGCCTGTAATCCTAGCACTCTGGGAGGCCGAGGCGGGCGGATTGCTCAAGGTCAGGAGTTCAAAACCAGCCTGAGCGAGACCTTGTCTCTACCATAAAAATAGAAAGAAATTAATTGGCCAAATAATATATATATATAAAAAATCAGCCGGGCATGGTGGCTTGTGCCTGTAGTCCCAGCTACTCGGGAGGCTGAGGCAGGAGGATCGCTTGAGCCCAGGAGTTTGAGGTTGCTGTGAGCTAGGCTGACGCCACGGCACTCACTCTAGCCTAGGCAAGAAAGCGAGACTCTGTCTCAAAAAAAACAAAAAAAACAAAAAAAAAAACAAAACAAGGCTTCCAGGTGATCTGTGTGCACATTAACAGAGCAGTGGCTCTCAGTGGGGCGAGCGTCAGAGTGGGGCGGGAAGCTGTTTTGAGCCTACTGCAGGCTCACTGCTCAAGTATAGTCTCTAGGGTGGATATTCTGAAAAGAGGCATTTTGAAAACCCAACATGATTCTGATGCATACTCCCAAACCCTGGCTATTCAGATAGGCATTTTAAAGACAGCAAGGGAGGAGGAGGAGAAATAGCTAAAATATCCCTCTGAGCTGTTTCTGGGAAAATTCTAGTTTGAGGGGAACCCCTGTGCTGTCCTGCAGCTAGGCTCTCTAGGAGACGACGGGCCCTGGAGGGGCCATGTCTGAGTTCAATGGGGCAGAGCTCTCAGCCCTGGGGGACCCTACGTGCAAGAAACACAACCTCCCTGTACCATCCAACCTCCGCTTGCTTCTCCAGCACCCGCAGTTACTATTTCCAGACAGATGAAATGAATACATCCTGGGGTGCTGGCGTCACTGGCACCAACTGCCCTGGAGACTCCGGGGCTGACCAAAATGGCTCCTGGGGGTTGCTGTCACTTCTTGGTCAGATCATGAAGTCCTAAGAGTGCCCATCCCTCCACTGCCATTTCTCCCCAGGTACACCAGTGACATGCAACTCATTTCCAGACAGTGAGCCAGTACTCAAATACTAACTAAGAAAGTACAGGCCGGGCGCGGTGGCTCACGCCTGTAATCCTAGCACTCTGGGAGGCTGAGGCGGGCAAATTGCTCGAGGTCAGGAGTCCTGACCTCAAAACCAGCCTGAGCAAGAGTGAGACCCCATCTCTACTATAAATAGAAAGAAATTAATTGGCCAACTAATATATATGGAAAAAATTAGCCAGGCGTGGTGGCGCATTCCTGTAGTCTCAGCTACTTGGGAGGCTGAGGCAGCAGGATTACTTGAGCCCAGGAATTTGAGGTTGCTGTGAGCTAGGCTGACGCCACGGCACTCACTCTAGCCTGAGCAACAAAGTGAGACTCTGTCTCAAAAAAAAAAAGAAAGAAAGAAAGTACAATCACAGAGACTGGGAGAAAGATCTGTCCAATTCTACAGGTGCAGCAAGAGGAGGCTGCACCAGCCACATGGAAGCCACATGCTGCAGGAGACAGAGGTGAGGGTTTGGACTGCAGGGCCCAAGGACTAAGTCCTGCAGAGACCACAGAGTTGTCACTTCCCAGCTGCCTATGCTGAGGGAGTCCCATCACCTCCCTGGGTGCCGGGTGCTAGGTACCTCATCGGGGCCGGGCAGCACTGGGCTGGATGAGCTCTGAGCTTCCAGCTACGGCTCCAGAGCTGGTTCCCTGCAATGTTTCCAGGGCCCCAATTTCTACCTGCTTAGCACTTCTCCCTGCCTCAGTGCCAGATCTCTGCTCTGCATATGTGGCAGTCCCTTTGGAGTGTGCATCCACAGATCCCCAAAGCAGGCCAGCTGAAAAGAAGAGACGTCCTGGGTCAACATGGCCTGAGGAAGTCCCCATAGACCAGGGCACCAGGGCAGGGCCTGATCAAGGCTCCTGACAGTTTCTGTCTCAGGGAACTAACAGCTCAGCTGGAGAAGCCAAATGCTGATGAAATAACACTGACAAAAAATGGAACAAGATGTAAAAACAAATGTATAGGTGCATCAAGATTTTGATAGTTGTTGTTTTTTTTTTTTTTTTTTTTTTTTTAGAGACAGGAACCAGCCCTATCACCTAAGCTGGTGGTTCAGTGGCATGATCATAGCTCACTGCAGCCTTGAACTCCTGGGCTCAAGCGGTCCTCCTGCCTCAGCCTCCCAAGTAGCTGGGACTACAGGTGCAAGCCATCACACCTGGCTAATTTTTAAATTTTTTGTAGAGATGGAGTCTTGCTATGTTGCCCAGGCTGGTCTCAAACTCCTCAAGCAATCCTCCGGACTCAGCCTCCCAAAGAGCTGGGATTACAGGTGTGAGCCAACCTGCCCTGCGTCTTACTAAATTGAAGGGATTTTAGGTATACCAGGGGAGCTATCTGAAGAAAACCCATAAGAAATCTTAACCACTCCCTGTTTATATTGTCAAAATTGTCTAGCCCCCTCCTTTTTAGGAGTGTGGACATACCCACCTCAGTGATGAGGAGACATGGGCAGAGGCTGAATCTGAGTACTCGGGAGACTAAACCCAGCTGGCTCCGTAGAGGATATCGCTAACACCACTCAGTGGAGAGTGCTATAAATGGCTTTTGACTACGGGAAGAAATAGCGCCACAGAGGCCAAGAGGCAGGAAATGGGTTATCTCAGGCCCAGGAGATTGGGGGTGGGGGGGAAGAAGACCCTATCCAATGCTCCTAACCACCTGGACAAAGCTCTTATCCCCATTTCAGGGACAGAATACGATGAGCTGGGGGTTGGTCACAGAACTGGGATGCACTGCAGCAAGCCTCGCCCAGTCTCACTCAGGGACCGGAGCAGCCTCCAGTGCGGAGCCCTGGGAGGAGGGACAAGCAGAGAATAAACACCAGCATGCAAGACCTGGGACCCCAGCCTTTGATGGCTTTTCCTATATAATCATGCATACAACTTCCTTCCTTTGTGAGCCCACAGCCTTCCCAGAGGGCTCTCTAGGTCTCATTTTATCACAGGCCTGAAAGAAGTACACATTTCCTCAGAGTTACAGATCAGAACTTGCTAAATAGCTACAGGGGACCTACTTCTGAGTGCCATGCCTTACAACCAGCAACTACAAGGTGGTGTTGTGGCGACCACACACTGTGCTGGCCGCCTTTGAAGGGCAAGTGGGGGAAACCAACGGTTGTAGGAAGTCTAGATATTCGATTCAGCAGTGCTGAGAAAGAAGAAGATTATGAAGTCATGAAAAATGGAGGCAGCCTCAGCAGGTCCCTTGGAAGGAGAAATAGGTTTTCTGGGGTTTTTTTGAGGCAGAGTCTCACTCTGTTGCCTGGGCTAGAGTGCCATGGCATCAGCCTAGCTCACAGCAACCTCAAACTCCTGGCCTCAAGTGATCCTCCTGCCTCAGCCTCCCGAGTAGCTGGGACTACAGGCATGCGCCACCAGGCCTGGCTAATTTTTTCTATATATTTTTAGTTGTCCAGCTAATTTCTTTGCATTTATTAGTGGACACGAGGTCTCACTCTTGCTCAGGCTGGTCTCAAACTCCTGAGCTCAAACGATCCTCCTGCCTCGGCCTCTGAGAGTGCTAGGATTACCGGCATGAGCCATCATGCCTGGCCAAGAACATTTGTTTTTAATTTTTTTAAATTTGAAAGATAGAAATCTAGAGATCGATATAAAAGCAAAGTGGCTCAAAATAATGAACAAAGTAAGAGTCACTGATACTCCCTCAGTATTCACTGACATTACCCCCTCAGTATTCATACTCAATATCATACTGATAACCCCTCAGTATTCACTTTCCAGTGGTTCAGCCCTTGGGACAGATACACAGGCATCAAGTCCTCAAAGCCATGTGGCCCCGACCTTGAGTGACCTCTGCTCAGGTGGTCCAGACCCCATTCTGGGCCAGTTTCCATGCAGACTACGAGAACAAAGCTCTGGGCTCTGGCACCATCTAGCATGTGACCCCACTGATGGAGAGGGAAGGTCCTGACCCAGGCCAGCTGCTGCCACCGTGGCAAAGAACAGATTCTGCCAGCTGTGGCCAAGAGAACCCGACTCTCAGAGCTGGGTTACTGGATGGGAGTGAGCTGCTATATAAAACGTGGCTCAACGCACATGTAGAGCTCACAGTCTGAGAGAGAAGTGTGCTGCAGAAGGACACACCCTGCCTGGCCTAAATCCTTGGCATGGCCCTCAGGACTTCGGCTGCAGGCACTCCCTCACCCCTCTCTCTTCGCCCTCCCACCACCACAAACCCACAGAAGCCTGACATAACCTTCGGGCAGTTCTGGCAGCAGAGAACTGCCGCCTCATTCCTGCAGCAGCTGGTGACAGGGAGCCTCACCCCTCCCAGTGAGCAGCGGCTGCCTGGCTGCCTTTGCCCCACACGCCCAGCGCTCAGCATTAGCCGCTAATCAATAGCCACACTCTGCAAAAGCATCCTACCTTCCAGGCAGACTCACTCTGAAAAGGATTCACTCAGCACTGCTATTTTTAAAAATGCAAATATGGTAGGAAAGGCAGTAAAAATAACACTTGAGAGCCCTGATCCAAGGCCAGTTCTTTCCTCAGGGGCCAGGTTCTCTTTGAAGCAGGAGCAGGGCGTATGGAGGACCAGGGTGGCTGATCTTCCTACTGCGATCCTGGTTTCCTACACCGCTTTGTTTTCCCAATACCTGTGATTTCAGATCAATCCCAATGGCCAGAGAGTGTATAGACTCACCCACGCCTTCACCTAGACACACGGCCGAGCCACCCCACCAGGAGACTCCATGGCAGAGGAACAGGCAGGTTTCATGACCACCCTGAACAGCTGTGTCAAAACAATGCTGGTTCTCCTCTTCCTGACGATGATGCTACAACTACCTCTCTCCAAGACAAACTGGGCTGGGGTGCTGCAAACATCCTTCACAGGGGCCAGGAGCTTGAAAAAGGCACAGGCAGCCACCAAGGAAGAGGAGATCCAAGACCCCAAGCTGGGGCCTATGCCAGCCTGACAGCCTCCAAAACAGGCCCCCGACACACAGCGTTGATGTCCCTAGCCACAGGGAGCCCCACAGACAGGCTGATCCTGCCACTCAGTCTCCTACACTGCTCAATACCAGCCTTGACATTGTGTCTTCCCTTTCTTCAGCTCCCCATGCCAGTGGAATTAGGTCAGGACAGGATCAGGTAGCCTGCCTCCTAAGCCAAGACTTCCAACAAAATTAAACACAAACACACAACAGTGTGTACCTGGGCTGAGTTCATGGTAATTGGCACAGGCAGGAAGTGGAAAGAATTTACCACCACCCATCTGGAAAAAGAGGTGGGGAGGACACACCCAGTGGTACTGCAGACTTCTCCCCAACAGGCCTTTGCTCCTTCTCTGGCAGGAAACAGGAAACAGTCACAGCTACAAGTTCCCTATAGCTGAGCCAAACCATAGGAAAATACTGCAAAAATAAGTGACAGTCTGCCGTCAGCATGTGGCTTATACCGCACGGTCACCACCCTTCCAGACAATGAAACATGGAGTCATCCACATTGAAGCCACCAGAGCACAGAACATGGTTTGAATATTTTCTATTCTCCCAAGGATGGAGTAATCAGCACCATTTGAGAGGCATTAATGTATTAAAATTGTCTCGGGGGGCGTTGGAACCCCTGGTTGAGAAGGACTGGCAGACTTTCTTTTATGGGAGTAAATGGCACCTGCTTTCCTCTCTCTCCCATCCGGGCTGGCTCTACTTCCCCCAGTCCCTGGGTTCTAGGAGGCAGCCAGCACATTGCTGGACCAGGCCAGAAGGCCAGAAGGCCGCTCCAGACTGTGTCTAAAGGACCCCTCCCATCTCCAGTGAGTCTGTAGCAAACCTTCTCAAGGACAACAAATCCTAAATGGAGGAAGACGGGAAGGTGAAGGCATCTCAAGGGCTCCACCGTACCCTTCCTTTAAGGGACAACCAAGCCACAGGAGGGTGAAAGCGGGCCTGTAGTCATGGCTTTGAGACCTCTGCATGTGATAAGCCTGGGAAGCCCTGTGACGTGTGTAGCAAGTGCTGAGTAGGCCAAAAGCCTTAGTGCTCATGGCCTTCCATGCTCTCCACCTCCCTCTGACCCCCACGGTTCCCAGCTATCTCCAAGTTACTCCTTCCCCTGGGTGCGAGCTGTCCCAAAAGGGCTGATGATGTCCAGAAGCACGACCTTAACGACGGCACGGGGAGAGGGCGGCCAACCTTAACCCGGCTTTTCCCAGGCCGAGCTCCAGTCCCACCTCCCCTCCACCAGGGGCCTGGCAGGGAAAGAGTCTGCCCTGCAATAAAACACTTGCCTCCTGTCATTTATTACACATTGCTCACTTGATCTGGAGCGGACCATCCATCCATCCAGTTGGTCATTCACTCACTCAACAAACTAAATGCTTCCTGGGTTGGCAGCCCCTGTGCCAGACGCTAATGAGACATCAGGAAACACAGAGACAGCCCTTGCAGGGACAAGAGCAGGATGGGAGGACAGGGAGTTCAGTCCGTAACTGCACACTGGGACACGCCAGGCTGGGGGAGTCACGGCTATTACACCTCCCTACATGGCTGCACTCAAGCCTTGCTCAGATGTCACCTCCTGAGAAAGCCTTCTCTGACCACCCCGTCTGGAATCACTCCTCCCTGTTCTCTACCCGCCTGCCTGTACTTTTCCCCACAGCTCTTACCATTCCCTGGCCTGCAATTCCTGCCTGTTACCGCCTGTCTGCCCCCGTGGGGCTAAAATGTGAACCGTAAGGAGTGGGCAATGCTCCCTGACAGCTCGGGCAAGTGCCTGGAACACAGAAGGAAGCACTCGAGGAGGTGCTAGAGAGACGCTGGAGGAAAAGCCATGAGAATGGGGACAAGTGTCAAGAAAGGAGTGGCCAGTAGTACCCAATGCTGCCAAGAGATCGAGGCCATGGGGAAAATGGCATCCCTGGTGACCCGGGCTCAGTGGTGCCAGTGGGTGGTGTGGGCAGAGCCTCGCTGGCAGGGCCTGGATAGCAGCTGGCAGTGCAGGAAGTAGGGCTCGGAGGGTGGAACTTGTTCAGAACTATGGCTCAAGAGGAGGAAAGAGGAAGAGGCAGTCGAGGGGATGGATGTGGGCTGAGAAAGGGTCTCTTTTTAAGTCATTAAAAATAGGACCTCCCTGGATGGGCACAGTGGCTCACGCCTGTAATCTTAGCACTCTGGGAGGCCGAGGTGGGCGGATTGCTTGAGGTCAAGAGTTTGAAACCAGCCTGAGGAAGAGCGAGACCCCGTCTCTACTATAAATAGAAAGAAATTAATTGACCAACTAATACATACAGAAAAAATTAGCTGAGCATGGTGGTGCATGCCTGTAGTCCCAGCTACTTGGGAGGCTGAGGCAGGAGGATTGCTTGAGCCAGGAGCTTGAGGTTGCTGTGAGCTAGGCTGATGCCACGGCACTCACTCTAGCCTGGGCAACAAAGTGAGACTCTGTCTCAAAAAAATAAAAATAAAAATAAAAATAGGACCTCCCTATATAGAGGGAGTTTGCAGATTTAGGCCTGAGAGATAACCAACACAGGTTGCTTGGCACAGCACATGTAAAGGAACCAGAGCACAGGAGAGGGGACCTGCCCCCTCTGCACAAGGAGGTGCTTAGCTCAGAAACCCTGCTACTTCCAAAAGGCTGGGTTTTCCAAGAGCAGCTGGAAGTCTCTTGGTCAGGTAAGGCCAGAGTGCGTCGCACAGATCTTCCCGCTGCCCTCTCCTGGTGGTAGACAGCGCCAAAGGGCCTCTGTTGCTGCTCAGGCCCTGCACCTTGCCACAGCCGCAGGCCTTGGTGAGCGGCCAGTTCTCAGCAAAAGACCTCATGCTGGCAACCATGCGGGGGATTATTTCTTGTGTGTGTGTATCCTCTATGTGGACCATGACTTTCTTTCCTCTCTTTCTTTCCTCCTTCCCTCTCTCTTTTTTTTTTTTTTTTTTTTTTGAGACAGAGTCCTGCTTTGTTGCCCAGGCTAGAGTGAGTGCCGTGGTGTCAGCCTAGCTCACAGCAACCTCAAACTCCTGGGTTCAAACAATCCTCCTGCCTCAGCCTCCCGAGTAGCTGGGACTACAGGCATGCGCCACCATGCCCGGCTAATTTTTTCTATATATATATATATTAGTTGGCCAATTAATTTCCTTGTATTTATAGTAGAGACGGGGTCTCACTCTTGCTCAGGCTGGTTTCAAACTCCTGACCTTGAGCAATCCGCCCGCCTCGGCCTCCCAGAGTGCTAGGATTACAGGCGTGAGCCAACGCGCCTGGCCGACCATGACTTTCTTGAGCCTCAGAGTTATACATATATATTAAAAAATAGGGTAATTAAAAAAAATGGAGGGGGTGGGGATTGCCAATAGCTTTAAAACACAGAACAATGTTAGCACTCTTAAAAAAACCCAAAAAACTTCATAGTGTTCCATTGATTTAAATCTGAGGGTTGAGTTCTAGGATTCTAGGTAGAATTATAGTTTGAGAAACAGGCTTTAAAATATTAATACCCAATCGTTACTCTTGACGCTGCAAGCTCACCTGTATGCTTGCAAAACCAAGGAACCACCGCTAGTTTTAGAGGCTCGAATACGGCTGAAAAAAATCTCAGGAGGTTTCTGTCCGCCTAGATGCTTTGGACACAACAAACATAGCAGCCTAAGCCATGTGTATAGGTAAAGAGGTGTTTTATGTAACCAAAGGCTGAATACAAAGTGTGGGGACTGGTATCATGACAGAAGAGCAATGGAAATTGGTTTGAGGAAGGAAGTCCAGCATTTAGGAAAACAGGATTTCAAAGATTTAGTATGAAGAAAGTAAACTACCTCATTAAAATTCTTTATACTCATCACATGCTGAAATGATATCCTGGATATATACTGGGTTAAATAAAACATATAAAAATTAATTTCACCTATTTCTTTTGACTCTTTAATATAGCCACTAAAATTTTTTAAATTACCTATGTAGCTCATATTACATTTCTATTGAACAGCGTTGGTTTAAACCAGTTAAGTTCTTTAAAAAAAATAATTTAGGCCTATAATTCTAGCACTCTGGGAGGCCGAGGTGAGTGGATTTCTCAAGGTCAGGAGCTTGAAACCAACCTGAGCAAGAGCAAGACCCCATCTCTACTATAAATAGAAAGAAATTAATTGGCCAACTAAAAAAAAAAAAAAAAAATATATATATATATATATACACACACACATATATAAAATTAGCCGGGCATGGTGGCGCATGCCTGTAGTCCCAGCTACTCGGGGGGCTGAGGCAGGAGGATTGCTTGAATCCAAGAGTTTGAGGTTGCTGTGAGCTAGGCTGACGCTATGGCACTCACTCTACCCTGGGCAACAGAGTGAGATTCTGCCTCAAAACAAATAAATAAATAAATAAATAAATGAATGAATGAATGAATGAATGAATGATAAAAAAATAATTTAGCTGAATTTTATCAAAGTAATGCGCAAGTTAAAAAAAAATTAAAGCGACTTAACAAAATATAGCAGTCCCATCTTACCCTCTCAATTGTGCTCCTTGAGGCAATCACTTGTAATTTTTTAGTTACTTGAGTATTTACCTCCATATGTATATAGATATCCTTGCCCCTCTAATTCCTAATTAATTATAGACATTATCTATTGACTTCTTGTTTCAACAGCTGACCACCTAACTCTTACCCTCCCCCCCCTTGCCTTCACCCCATCCTTCCAGTGCTTCTACTGCATTAACTAAAAAATATAAACGCGCTGTGATGGAGGAAACGTAGCTCACAGTGGAACCAAATAGTGCTCTGTGAATACCAAGTCCTCACACAACCTGTGCACATACTGATCATTTTGTCAAATACTCATCCATGACTCTTCTAAACATCATCAACATATCTGTCACGTATCTTTTGGTTTTGCCTTTTTTTTTTCCTGGAGCTCTCACTCCAATTCCACCCTGCCTCTCTAACCTGGATGTCCTTTGCTGCTCACTTGCGTCAGAGCCCTTGTTTCCTGGATCCCAGAAAAACTCCCTGGTTTGGGGGAAGAACATCCCCTCCCCAAGAAAGTGTTCACAGGAGACACTTTTTTTTTCCAGTCCGTACTCTATTTGACTGGTAATTTGGCTGGATACAGATGTGGACTCAGAATGTTGAAGGATTTGCTCTGTTGTCTCCCAATCTGAGAACCTGTGTCTTAACTGGCATATTTAATCTGTTTATATTCACTGTGATCAATGTGGATTTATTTCTATTACCTTCAGGGCTTTCTCTCTACCACACTTTTTCTTAGCTTTCTTTCTTCTAGACGAATGACCTAGTTTTTAAATTCCGTATTTTTTCCCTCTGTGATTTTGAAAGCTTTAAATCCTGTTTCTATTCTTTTAGTGGTTACCCTTCAAATTTGAACATGTCTACTTGACTCAGAAAGTCTAACGCCAATCAATATCCCTCCCACGCTTCCCAAACGGTTCAAAGATTTTAGAATGTATTAATTCAAATCACCCCTTCTGTCATTTCCATTTATTGCAGGCTTTTAGTTTTTAATTCTTCCCAAATTAGTGCTGAGCACTGTTTTAAGTCAATGCTTAGATTTACCCGCACTTCCTAATGTCTTTGCACACCATTCCTTTCTGCATCAATCCTCTCCCCTAAATTTAGTTTCGTCTTCCTGAAGTACAATGAAGGTCTGCTAGTGAATAGTTTTTTCTCTTTGTGAAAATGTCTTTATTTGTTCTCATTACTGAACGATAATTTAACTGGTTACTGAAAACTAAGCCAACACTGATTTTCCTTAGCATGCTGAAGATTTTATTCCATTGCGGCCTCTACTATTCCAACTTAGACATTTACTGAGTTTTGTTGTTGAACCTTGGGGGTAATCTGTCCTTTTCTCTCAAGCTGCTTTTAAAGATGCTATTTTCTCCCTTGGGATCTCCTGTTAGACCCGTCGGGCCTTCTCGTACTGTCCTCCGTATTCATAACTTCTCTTCCTCACGTGTCATCTCTTTCATCTCTGTGCAGAATTCTAGTTAACTTCTTTAGATCTATTTTCTAGTCCATATAATTATCTCCAGAGAATTTATACTACTTGCTATTTAATATTTCTATTGGGTTTTAAACTCAATGATTAGAGTTTTCATTCTAGAGGTTTTATTTGGTTCTTTGAAAAATATCCCTTTTTAAATGTCTTACTCTTTCCTTTGATATCTACCCCTTCTTTTAGCCCTTTGACGACCTTAAACATTTCTATTATAACCTCTTCTATTATCTGAAATTTTCATATTGGGAATCTTCCTGTTTGTTGTCACCACTGACTTATGCTTATAATTTCTACATGTTTGGCAATTTCCTAGAACAAGATGGGGGGACTGTAGGATTCCAAGCGGCCTGCATTGTGGAAGGGTCACTCTAGAGAAGTTTTGCCTTTTCTTCTGCAAAGAGCTTCAGGGACATCCCCAGCCTGCTGCTAGCTGGTGCTAGCTTGGGGATTCCTGAAACTTGGAGGTACTACAAATACAGACTTCGAACGTGGATGTTTCTACTGCTCACAGAAGGCTTCCTCTAACACCATCCAGAGTGTGGGGAAATGATAAACTCCCTTGCCATTGTCCTAGCCCCATAGGGGAGATTTTCTTGCATCCCTTTTACCTGGGAATGGCCCTTTGAGGGGATTTCCATTTCCATTACATGCTTTTAATGTTCATTAAAACCCAAACCTCTATTATTGTTAGGGTCAATTTTGGGGTTTGGTAAACAACCTTCAGAACTGCCTGCTCTGCTTTGGCCTTAAGCTTCTGCTTTGATTTTGGTTCTTTGTTGTCTCTTTTATTTCTTATAAGCCCAGCTACATATTTAAAGTCTTTGTTATATTTTATATAGTATTACCAAGTGAATATAGTAGCTCAATCTAACACTTTACTGGAATGGGAAATCATTATATTCTGGTCTGGCTTCCCATGAGGTTGAAAAATCCCCCCCACCTTAATCCCAGATCTTTTGTGATCTTTTTCTCTCTTTGGAAGCTTTTATCCCCAGTGCTCTGGAATCACACAATGTGCTACAGTTAGGATATTTCCCATTCACTACTTTGTTTTGGTTTTTTTTTTTTTTTTTTTTTTTGAAACACAGTCTCACTCTGTTGCCCAGGCTAGAGTGCCATGGTGTCAGTCTAGCTCACAGCAACCTCAAACTCCTGGGCTCAAGTGATCCTACTGCCTCAGCCTCCCAAGTAGATGGGACTACAGGCATGCGCCACCATGCCCCGCTCATGTTTTCTATATATATTTTTAGTTGGTCAATTAATTTCTTTCTATTTTTAGTAGAGACGGGGTCTCGCTCAGGCTGGTTTCGAACTCCTGACCTCAAGCAATCCGCCTGCCTCAGCCTCCCAGAGTGCTAGGATTACAGGCGTGAGCCACTGTGCCCGGCCCCATTCACCACTTTGGAACCTTATGATTGTCAATTCTGAAAACATTTGCTATTTCTTATTTCTGTCCTTCATTTTCCTTTCCTCTCTCTCTCTCTCTCTCTCTTTTTTTTTTTTTTGAGACAGAGTCTCACTCTATTGATCCAGCTAGAGTGCCATGGCCTCAGCCTAGCTCACAGCAACCTCAAACTCCTGGGCTCAGGCGATCCTTCTGCCTCAGCCTCCCAAGTAGCTGGGACTACAGGCATGCGCCCACAATTCCGGGCTAATTTTTTCTATATATTTTAGTTTGCCGATTAATTTTCTTTCTACTTTTAGCAGAGACGGGGTCTCGCTCTTGCTTAGGCTGGTTTCGAACTCCTGACCTTGAGCGATCCACCTGCCCGGCCTCCCAGAGTGCTAGGATTATAGGCGTGAGCCACTGCACCCAGCCTCCTTTCCTCTTTATAGACCTTCTAGATGTTGGATGTTTTTACTATTTCCTAGAAGTCTTCATCAACTCTGAAAAAAAAAAATGGTTTTAATTTCAAATAATTATCTTGTTTTGATTTTTATAGTATCCTGTTTTTATTTTGTGGATAAAATATTGACTCTTATTTCTCTGAGTATATCTGATATGTGCTTGGAGGGTTTCTTTTGCTTGTTTTTCTAGCAAGAAATCCTCCAATGCTGCGCATCATGTCTGGTCTCAGCACTCCGGGAGCAGGTAGGAGCATGGCTGGGATTTGCTCCTTTAGTGTGGGGACATTCTCAAATTCCTCCTCCTTCAGTCCAGTGGTACCCTGCCCCTGCTACACCTGCAGTACCTCAATCCAGGGCATGGGCCTCTGCTCTCTCATTCTCCAGTTTGCTGAGTTTCAGAGGTGACTTGAGAAGTTTAATTTCTCCCTATACTGACTCTCAAGTAATTCTTCTGTTTTAAGGCCCAAACCTCACCCCCACCTTGAGTGACACCAAACGCCTCCAACTCCTAAGGCTTTCCAAAATGCTCTTCCATTGGTATCTCTCTCTGCAGCCACCAACATTTCAGCTTCCTCTGCTCTGCCTAGTCTTCCGTTCACCTTTTATCTTCCAAAAACCTGAAATCTTTTGCCTAATACTATTTTCTCTACCAATCTTTGTCCTTGTGGGTTTATACATTTAAAAAATTATTTTGCTTTCGTTCCCCGGCATCTCCACCAAAAAAAAAACCCAAAAAAACAAAAAAAAAAAAAAACAAAAAAAAAAACACAAAAAAAACAAACAAAACAAAACAAAACAAAAAAAATTATTTTGCTGCTATCTTAGCAGGGTTTCTGGAGGAATTTGGTAGAAACAAATGCATTCAATATATCAAGTTTTATCTAAAGTATGCCAACCAGAGATTTTTAATCTTAATTTTGCAAAGTATTTATATACAACCATAGGACATATTTGAAGACAAAGGAGAAGTGATAATAAGTCAACAAAAACTGGATATCGCAAATCCAAAAATTAGAAATCTTTTTTTCTTGGAGACAGAAGCTTGCTCTGTTGCCTGGGCTAGCGTGCTGTAGCGTCAGCCTAGCTCACAGCAACCTCAAACTCCTGGGCTCAAGCGATCCTCCTGCCTCAGCCTCCCGAGTAGCTGGGACTACAGGCATGAGCCACCACGCTTGGCTAATTCTTTCTGTTTTTAGTTGTCTGGCCAATTTCTTTTTATTTTTAGTAGAGACGAGGTCTCACTTTTGCTCAGGCTGGTCCTGAATTCTTGAGCTCAAGCGATCCTGCCGCCTCAGCCTTCCAGAGTGTGCTAGGGTTACAGGTGTGAGCTACCACACCTGGCCAAAAATTAGAAATCTTTAGTTCACATATTCACCTACTCAATGTAGAGACTAATTCATCTTTGACGGACTCTCCCAGTGCTGCTACTCTGAGAAGTGAAATGGTGGGTAGGGAAAAGAAAGAGTAACTTCATTAGAAACTCTCCCAAACACCTGAGAGGGCCATCTAGCCTTTCCTACAAATGCCTTTTTGTTTCAAATGTCAAAGAAATTTTACATTCCATAGTTTGCTGTGATTTAACCATGACAGAGCTGATCCAAGACAAAGCTGAACTCTGAGTAGAGAAGACTCGCTGTCAGTATCATGCAGCAGGCGTGGGTATCAACACTTTACACACTTACAAAATTAAATTAGATTCTTAAATGCTAAACTAAAAACAATCACCGAGAAAGTCACCAAACATAAATAGCAGCACATGTGCCCCTCAGCAGACAGCCACACTGCTTAAGGATGGAGGATCTGTGAGGCGACAGTAGCCAAGATCCTCTGGGGAACTCAGGGCCTCCTATCACCAGGCTCACACACCAGACACCCTCTCATGTGTTTCAGCACAACCACGTCTTAAACCTGCCAAACAGCTACAGAAACGACTGCTACCAAAGTACGTTCCTGTCAAACAACAAATACTTCATCATTCTACTGCCTAAGGAGCATTATAATTACACCACGAAAGAGACTCAAAAGAAATAGAAGGTATGGTCTCTGCCTCTGAAACACTTACATTGTACCCGGCATACCTATGGTTCCTGTGACTGGTGAATATCTGAAAGCTTGCCCACTGTCCAAGAAGACCTATTCAGCAACCTTTTTCATCCTGGGGTGACTGTGGAGCCCAGATTTAAAACAATTGGAACTCTGTTCCAAGAAAGACTCAGACTTAAAGCCCCTTCCGTTCCTAAGGGTCTCAAATCCCCTAGAGCATATTTAAATAGAAATGGGGGTTACATCCCAACATAATGCAGATGCCAGGCTCAGATCCCAGTGACACGGATAGGGCACCTACCTCAAAAGGTGGCCTACCTGCCAGACTCTACAGGACAGGGAGAAGCTCCAAATGCAAGGTCTAATAAGCAAGTAAACAATCCAATTCAAAAATGGGCAAAGGATTTATTTGAATAAACATTTCTCCAAAGGAGATATACAAATGGCTAATAAGCACATGAAAAGATGCTGATCATTAGTCATTAGGGAAATGCAAATCAAATCGCAATGCGACACTACTTCATACCCATTGGGATGGCTATAAACAAAACGACTGACAATCACAAGGGATGGTCGAATGTGGAGAAATTGGAACACACCAACATGAGAAAAAAAAAGACCGACAGATGCTGGAAGCTACAACCTTGCTGGTGGGAATGTAAAATGGTGCAGCCACTCTGGAAAGCAGTCTGGCAGTTGCTCAAAAGGTTAAACCTAGACTCACCATATGACCCACCAATTCCTCTCCTGGGTATAATACCCAAGAGAAATGAAAATATGTTAACATAAAAATGTGTTCATAAATACTTCTAGCAACATTATTCAAAATAGCCAACATGTAGAAATAATCCAAATGTCCATCTACTGATGAAATGGATAAACAAAATGTAATATAACCACATAATGGAACATTTTTCAACGATTTTAAAAAGGAGGCTGAGCAAAGCAGCTCACATCTGTAATTCCAGCACTTTGGGAGGCTGAGGTGGGAGGACTTCTTGAGCCCAGGAGTTCGAGACCAGCCTGGGTAACATAGCAAGACCCCATCTCTACCAAAAAAATTCTTTAAATTAGATGGGCATGGTGGCTCATGTGCAGTCTTAGCTACTCAGGAGGCTGAGGCAGGAGGAGGATCATTTGATCCCAGAAGTTCAAGGTTGCAGTGATTAAACTCCAGCCTGGGCAACAGAGCAAGACCCTGTCTCTTAAAAGCAAAAAAAAAAAAAGAACGTTAAGTACTGACAACTGATACATGGATGAACTTTATGCTAAGTTAAAGAAGCCAGACACAAGGACACATGTTATATGCTTCCATTTAGATGAAATGTCCAGAAAAGGCAAACCCATAGACACAGAATGTGGTTACCAGGAGTTGGGAGGTAGGGAACAGGATATGACTAATAGGTATGGGGTTTCTTTTGGGGTGATGAATATGTTCTAAATTTAGATGGTGGTGATGATTAACAACTCTGAATATACAAAAAACCACTTGAATTGTACATTTTAAAAGGGTGAATTTTATAGTATGTTGAATTATCTCAAGAAATCTGTTATTTATTAATAAGGCAAGCTAGGTTGAGCTGCAATTATGGACTGCCTGGTTCTATGGTCTTTAGTAGGAAGTTTTCTTAGATAAGTCTCCTGAGTCATACTGTTCCCTGTAAACCCTCTGTGTTATAGATTCTACTTTTCAAGTCAAATACCAAAACCTGTCACAATTACAACTAGTCACCAGGAAACTAAAATTGGCACTACTATTACCTTCTACTCTTAGAAATTAGATGAGTGTCCTCCTGTGGACTTTTCTTTCCTAAAAAGAAGTCTGTTTTGTCTGCCACGGTTTCCACCAACCTTAATTTCAACCACTTAGCCTGTTTGTGCCTTAGTATCTCAACTATAAAGTAAGGGAGTCCAACCAAATCACCCCTCGAAACCCCTCCAGCCCTACCACTACAGACTTAGACATACTTGGAAACCCAGCACACAGCCATGATATCTCAGGGCTTCAGGTGAGGACCCCACCTGTAATGAGCATTCAGTCACCGAAAATTGCCTCCTAAAGCGGAAAGTTTGAGATGTAAGGGTCTATGGGAGAGATGGAGAGGCCGGAAACCTCAAAGCGTAGGAAACACACCCTTATTTTGGGAATCACTGGGCGCATGTTTTCCTGGAAACTGTAAAGTAAAAAGTGTGGATTCATAGACAAGAATCCTACTACGAGCTGTGTTATCTGAAAAACATCTCACTTGGGGTCACATGGAAGAAACAGGGATCTAAGCATTAATTAGGATAACTATTCCTGCTGGATAGGTGCAGTGGCTCATGTCTACAATTCCAGCACTTTGGGAGGCTAAGGTGAGGGGATTGCTTGAGGCCAGGAGCTTGAGACCAGCCTAGGCAAAATATTGAGACCCTGTCTCTACAAAAAATTAAAAAATTAGTCTGGGCACAGTGGCTCATGCCTGTAATCCTAGCACTCTGGGAGGCCGAGGTGGGAGGATTGTTTGAGGTCAGGAGCTTGAGGTCAGTCTGAGCAAGAACAAGACCCCGTCTCTACAAAAAATAGAAAAATTAGCTGGGAGCAGTGGTGGTAGTCCTAGCTACTCAGGAGGCTGAGGCAGGAGGTTGCTGTGAGCTATGATACACCACTGCACTCTAGGCAAGGTGACAGAGCAACACTGTCAATAAATAAATAAATAAATAAAATTAGTCAGGCGTGCTGGTGTGGGCCTGTAGTCCTAGCTAATCAAGAGGCTGAGGCAGGAGGGTCACTTGAACCCAGGAATTCAAGGCTGCAGTGAGCTATGATCTCACCACTGCACTCCAGCCTGGGTGACTGAGTGAGACTGTCTCTGGGGGAAAAAAAAAGAAAGGATAACTCCTCATCTGAGGGAAAGAAAATAGGACACATTTCATATGGCCACGATTTGCACCTGGGTTGTGGAAGGTCCTTTAGAGTGTTGCCTTCGCTTCTGCAAGGAGCTCAGGGGTAGCCCCACCCTGAACTCTTAACACCAAGTAAGCAATTCCGACTGGGGCAAAATGCCAAGAGTGGGGAGGGTTAAAAGGCATTTGTGGATGTTTCTGGAAATACTTTTTCACCTGAGTTAGTTTTTAAAAACTTTTTTCCCACCTTCACAGGGTCTTTTGATTCAAATATCCGAGTACCCCCGTCCCCATCAGTGGCATCCTCTGGCTCCTGAGAAAACCCTGCCCTAACAGAGGGGGCTCGGGAGCACCCTCCAAGGAATAATGGATTCTTACAACACCCCTCAACAGCAGAGCTGGTCTTTCCCTGAAGCAGCACTAAACTGATCCAACTTAACAGCCTGGCACAAAGGGCAACACTTCGGAGAGAGGAAAGAAGGGAAGTGACGTGTCCAGCACGATGCCAAGGGACGAGGCACACCAAGTCAGCTGCGGGCCACCACAAAGCAAATAAAGAGAAAGCTCAGAATCCAAACCAGGACTGTCTGAATCCAAAGCTGTGACCTGGCAAGTGCAAAGCACCTGTACAAAGAGCTACTAGTTCTGTAAAAAATTAAAATTAAAAAAAATTGTACTCGCACACGAATATGCACAGAATATATGTGGTCACAGTGGCTGTCTCCAGAGGGCAGACATGGTAGGAGGGAGAAAAACATTTCCCTATATATTCTTTTAAACCTTTGAATGCTGTGCCGTTTGCATATATTATGTATTTAAATATTTATAGATACACATACAAAGATTTAAGATTTATTCTAAAGTCAGCCCCAGGAGGCAGACAAGCTAATTAGCAATATTCCTCCTAAAACTTCAGTCATATTTACTGCGTGGGCTTCCAACACGATGGGGAAACGGAAGCAGAGGTAAACTATGCCCCAAGTAGCGTTACCAGGGGTCAAGTGCTTCACCAAGAACATCTCATGGTGATCTCATCCAGTGCCCAACGACAGAACAAGATTCTGTCTTTTCTAGTCGTGGACACCAAGCAATCTCAGGTCTTCATGCCCACTCCAAGCCCCATGTCTGAACCACCACCTGCCTCTCCTGACTCACTTAATACCCCCCTAGTCCAGCCCTCTGCTCAGGGGCTACCTGCAGCCCCAAAGCTCAGGGTCACTGTGGCACATGGCAGAGGACAGTAGATGCTGCTGACTAGCTGGGGATCCTGCAGATGTCACAACAAATTCTCATTGTCATGCAGGGAAAACAAGCATTCCAAGATGAAAGCGTAAACTGGTACCACTTTTCAGGATGACAGGTAAAATGAATCAAAAGTCTTAAAAATTAGGCTGGGCACAGTGGCTCAGGCCTGTTATCCTGGCACTCTGGGAGGCCAAGGTGAGAGGATTACTTGAGATCAGAAGTTTGAGACCAGCCTGAGCAACAGTGAGATCCCGTCTCTACTAAAAATAGAAAAATTAGCTTGGTGTTAAGGCACACACCTGTAGACCCAGCTACTTGGGAGGCTAAGGCAGGAGGATCACCTGGTACCAGGAGTTTGAGGTTGCAGTGAGCTATGATGTACCACTGCACTCCAGCCCAGGCAACAGAGTGAGACCCTGTCTCATAAAAAGCAAACACCAAGGCCGGGCGTGGTGGCTCACACCTGTAATCCTAGCACTCTGGGAGGCCAAGGTGGGCGGATCACTCAAGGTCAGGAGTTCGAGACCAGCCTGAGCAAGAACGAGACCCCTGTCTCTACTAAAAATAGAAAGAAATTAATTGGTCAACTAAAAAAATATATATAAAAAATTAGCCGGGCATGGTGGCGCACATGCCTGTAGTCTCAGCTATTTGGGAGGCTGAGGCAGGAGGATAGCTTGAGCCTAGGAGTTTGAGGTTGCTGAGCTAGCCTGACACCACGGCACTCTAGCCCAGGCAACAGAATGAGATTCTGACTCCAAAACAAACAAATAAACAAACAAACAAAAAACCACCAAAAAGGACATAGACAGAGATGTAAAAAGTATAAAGTAAAATGATGCTGGTCCCATTTTTTTGAAACCGTGAAAACAATCTTACTGGCCAAAAGAGAAGAACTCCATCTGCTGGAATTATAGGCATTCATTAACAATCAGGTTGTCAAAAAAAATTGTTTTTTTTTTTTTTTTTTTTTGAGACAGAGTCTCACTTTCTTGCCCAGGCTAGAGTGAGTGCCATGGCGTCAGCCTAGCTCACAGCAACCTCAAACTCCTGGGCTCAGCAATCCTCCTGCCTCAGCCTTCCGAGTAGCTGGGACTACAGGCATGCACCACCATGCCCGGCTAATTTTTTTCATATATATATTTTTAGTTGGTCAATTAATTTCTTTCTATATTTTTGGTAGAGACGGGGTCTTGCTCAGGCTGGTTTTGAACTCCTGACCTCAAGCAATCCGCCCGCCTCGGCCTCCCAGAGTGCTAGGATTACAGGCGTGAGCCACCGCGCCCGGCCCTGTTTTTTTTTTTAATGGGAAGAAAGTTTTATGACACAGAAATACCTCTACCTATGAATGTCCACTGAGGAACACTGCAGCCAAGACCGAAGCCAGGTTCCAGGGAAAGAGCCGTGCCATGCACTCGGCCTGTGTGTGTTCCACAAACATCGGAAAGAGCAAAGGCAGAGGGAACTACAACTGCTGTTAAGGGAAGGAATTTGATTACAAAGGCCCTCAAAGTGTGGATGATAACTGCAATGGAAAGAAAGCAGAAAGAACATGATGGACACTTGGAGAATACACAGGGTGAGCTGACCAACAGCAGGAGTGACCCTGTAAGCCTGAGTGACTCCCTGCAGGTGTCCACAGCGCTGTGCAGGGTGGGATGCTCAGCAGACAAGCGGGCCGACAAGCACTACGTTAGTCCAATGTTTACTGCTGGCTCAGCAGGGGGCTCCGAATTGAGACCCTTGAGCTTAAGCAAGAGAAAAGTGGTAAAGGAGTTCTTGCCGTTGTTCTTTGTTTTTAAATACAGTCCAGAAATGATCCCTTCAGTTTAAGCCTGTGAGAATTAGGGTAAGATCAAGGTGAGGGAAGGTGTCCAGCAGCAAGAGAGGAGTTGGGACACCTGCAGCACCCATCAAGGGGGGATTGCCTGCACTGCGACAACTCCGACAGGTTTCCAGTGCAGGAGACACGGCCTGTTTTGGGAAAGACGCCTTCTAGAACACTGATTAGCAAAGAGGAAAGACTGGTTTAAAGCATCTACTGTTCAGTGGAAATATATAGAGGTACTGCAAACCTGAACCCCTCTTGGACATGTGCAAACAGTCTTTCGGTATCTGATCCATTTATAAGTTCGTTAAGTGGGAAGAAGGGGAAGGTTAGAGTTAACACAGTATGTATTCTTAGAAATACTTATACATTTATAAAAGACTAGACTAACCATCCACTGAAATAATAAAATGCAGCTATCCCTGAGTGGTGGAATTACAGGTGACTTTTTAAACCCACTTTTATATAGTCTTACTTCTTTTTTTGTATTAAGTATATAAATACCGTGTTTCCCCGAAAATAAGAAAGGGTCTTATATTTATTTTTCCTCAAGAAGACACCCAAGGGCTTATTTTCAGGGGTTGTGTTATATTTTTTTAAGTGTGGTACAACAATCTACATTTATTCAAATATAGTTAAGTCGTCTTCTTCTGGAACATCATCATAACTCTCCAAACCCCAAATTCCATCCTGAATTCCTTGTGACTCTATTTCCTTTAGAGCCATTGGCCCAAATCTCTCATGTCGAGCAATAGAGCTCTCATGGGGCAGAGGAGAAGGGCTGCTCATCTTCTTTTCCACTCCACGACGAAATGGATGGATTGTGCAGACACGCTGCATAGCCAAGCCCATCACTAGGTCTTATTTTCAGGTTAGGGCTTATATTGCACAAATGCCTAGAAACCCTGCTAGGGCTTATTTTATGGGTAGGTCTTATTTTCGGGGGAACACGGTAATAGAACTTAACGAAAAAAGCTATAAATCTAAGACAAATAAGAGAATGATAGCAGCAATTTTTCTTCAGTGTTGAATCACCAGAGACTGAACAACAGACCATTAGACCTGAGTCTTCCCCTTTTTGCCTGAGCTCAGCTCCCCAAGAGGTTGGTCACCTCTCCCAGGCCCTGCCGCACACTGCATTCTCTAGTCCACCCGCTGCTGCCTTGGCTTCCAGCCGCCCCTCTCTATTCCAAATGCTGTCCGTGGTTACTCAGAACTCCCAAGTTGCCTCTTCTTAGAAAGCATCTTACCTGACCCCTTCCTCTCTGACATCAAATCTATTGGCCAGCACTCTCCTTCCTGAACAAAATTCTCCCAAAAAGGTAACTCTTAGGGAGGAGTATGAAATGGGGATTAGACAAAGAGAAAGAGAAAGATCAATTAAGAAGGTTTTTTCCTAATTCAAATGCAATGTAGTCTCCTAGAACAGAAAAATAGAACATCAGCAGAAAACTCATCCAAATACAAGTGTGTAGTTTAGATAACAGTATGAAGCCAATGTTAATTCTTACTTTTGACAAATATACCATAGTATGTAAGATGTTAACAGTAGGGGAGGCTGGGTGATGGGTATACGAGGACTTTCTGCATGATCCTTGCATGTAAACTTTTCTGTAAATTTTAAAAATGCAATTATGATGGCATGAAATAGAACAGCAATAAGAATTAAAGATGAAAGACGCAGGATGGACTGAATACACATTTCCAGGGTAGATCTCTCTCCTCACGTGCACGCCTTCAGGCATCTAACTCGCAAAAAAAAAAAAAAAAAAAGGCCTAAAATGGAATCTCCCACCCCCCTCCTCTCTATCCACAATGCTATTACCAGCAAGACTAGCCACCTGGCCACACGCACGAGAAGACCAAGTCTCTGCAATGTTTCCCCCTTCTCATTCCCTGAATGTAGGTGACCACATGTCTACAGTGAACATCTATTACTTTTATATAAAAGTTTTTTCTAAAAGCTATAGTGCCTATCCTAGCTATTCAAGAGGCTGAGGCAGGAGGATCACTTGAGGCCAGAAGTTAGAGACCAGCCTGTGCAACATAGTGAGACCTTGTCTCAAAAATAAATAAATAAAGTAAAAGCTATAAAATGTAATAATGGTTTGGGGAGTTATTGTTTAATGGGGATGGAGTTTTAGTGGTGGCTGATGAAAAGTTCCGGAGATGGATGGTGATGGCCGCACAACAATGTGAATGTACTTAATGCCGCCGAACTGTTCACTTAAAAATGGTTAACATGAGCTGGGCGTGGTAGTGAGCGCCTGTGCTCCCAGCTACTCAGGAGGAAGCTGAGGCGGGAGTATGGCTTGAGCTCAGGAGTTCCAGGCTGCCTGGGTGACAGAGGGAGACTTGTCCCTTAAAAAATAAATAAATGGCTAAAATGATAAATTTTGTTATGTGTATTTTATCATAATTTTAAAAAAAACTTACACTGCTTTCCTGGATCATCTGAAAGCCCTAGCACATGAAGGCCCCTGTCCCTGCCTTGTCTCCCGCTTCCCCCAATGCACCTGACTCGGCTACCTGCCAGGCAGTGAAACATATGCTCTACCTGGTAGTCCTCAAACACCCTTCACGCCTTTGCAACCCTCTGAGAAGCCTTCCCTGACCACCCCATCTTCCTCTGTCCAATCACACTAATTCAAAGCTTTGTCACTGCTCTCTTAAATAGGGTCCTGATTTTACTGGGGGATAAATTAAGCATTAGCAAAATTATCCTTGAAAAATCCCTTAACTCTATCAATAAGTCCAACACAATCAGTCTGTCCTCTTGCATTGGAACAGATCACTGTTTCTTCCACTGAATAATGGATGAAGTTGCTAGTCTACACTTAAGAGCCACGGTGAAAAATCAGTACTTCCAACATTCCCTGCCATGAATGTATATGGGATGTCATGCAAATTAAGTACACCGAAGATATAACACTGTAAAAACCTCCTACCTAGACCCCAGGCTTCCCAGATCCCCCACTTAATCCACCTAACTGCTGCTGAGTCATCTACTGCAAACTCTGTTTTTTTTGGTTTTTTTTTTTTTTTTTGAGACAGAGTCTCGCTTTGTTGTCCAGGCTAGAGTGAGTGCTGTGGCGTCAGCCTAGCTCACAGCAACCTCAAACTCCTGGGCTCGAGTGATCCTTCTGCCTCAGCCTCCCGAGTAGCTGGGACTACAGGCATGCGCCACCATGCCCGGCTAATTTTTTATATATATATCAGTTGGCCAATTAATTTCTTTCTATTTATAGTAGAGACGGGGTCTCGCTCTTGCTCAGGCTGGTTTTGAACTCCTGACCTTGAGCAATCCGCCCGCCTCGGCCTCCCAGAGAGCTAGGATTACAGGCGTGAGCCACAGCGCCCGGCCTACTGCAAACTCTGAAGTGGCTTCTCGACTGCAAAGAAACAAACCCAAACTCCTGAGTCTGCCATCCACAGACCTGTGTCCTGCCCTACGAGCATCATGCCTCTCTGGCAGCTGGGGGAGCTGCTGGCTTTGACTTGACCCCTTCCACTCACTGCCCAAGCTCTTATCTTTCAAGGGATAATTGAAAAGCTACCTCCACGACAGCATTTCCTAATGTTTCCTGCTACCCTTCCTCCAAATCCTAACTGCACCCTTCATAGGGAACCTGGCTCTACCTTGTGTGCATCAATTCATTCACTCATGGAACAAGTCTCACCGAGCAGGTACTTTGGGCCAGTCACTTTTGGGCCAGGTACAGCAGTGAGCAAGACATTTCTGTGCTTCTCTTACCTTCTTGTTGGGGAGACAGTAAACAGGCCCGGAAGGGATATAATCTCAGATAATGCTAGGTGCTATGAGAAAAGATGACTGAGTAAGGGATCCGAGAGAGGATCTCTCCCCTCCAGAGTGAGTTTCTGGAGCAGAGCTATTCAGTACAATAGCCAGAGTGGGTAAAAGGAACGTGCGGTTTCTCATTAATACTTTTCATATTGATTACATGTTGATAGAATATTTTAAATACACTGGGTTAAGTAAAACATATTAAAGTTAACTTGTTTCCATTTGCTTTTTTCAGATGTGGCTCACATTATATTTCTCTTGGTCAGGACTCTTTTAGAGCAGAGGTGGGCAAACTACACTGTGGGCCAGACCTGGCCTATGCCAGTTCTTTTAAATAAAATCTCACTGGAACACAGCCATGTCCATTCATTTGCTTATTGTCTCTGAGTGCTTTCACATGACAATGGCAAAGATGAGTAGTTAGTTGTGAAAGAGACAGTGTCACCTGCAAAACCTAAAATATCTACCATCTGGCCCTTTCCAGAAAGTCTGCTGGTCCCTGATCTAGAGGGTAGGGCCTGGGGGTGAGGAGGTGTCTCCGCACCCCCACAGTATCCAGCCTGGTGCAAGGGCAGCCGTGTAGCCAGTGAAAAGAACCTGAGCTGTGGCAGCACAAAGAGGCCTAAGTTTGAATCTGGGGCCTGCCTATCACTAGCTGTGTGGCCTTGGCAAGTTATAAGAACTCTCTGGGTTTCAATCTCTCCCTCTCTACAATGGGGGGTGCTGGCCATGTTAGGGGGAGTGAAATGATACAGGTAAAGCATGGGTTAACACTGCCTGGCACACAGCTTGAATCCCCTGATACTGGCTGGATAAAAGATAGCAGTTGCACTGAAATGCTGAATAATCATTTTCCTCTTGGACTGGTTGCATTGTACTCAGAACAACTATCACATTTTCATCCTAAAAAGAAATGAGAGCCAGTGAAACTTCTTAGCGAAGACTGTATGTTAATAACTGTCAGCGAGCACAGGGAGAGGAGAAAGCAGCAACACTGATGATCCCAAAGCACTCCCTGATTGTTAAGGCCACCTAATGAATTTCCTGCCCTCCTGCAGCCCACCTTTTGGTAATTTCTGGTTCATCAACACTGGCAGTACACAAACAAACAGAGGGGATATAAAAATCTCAAATCAATCACATGCTAAAACTTGAGAGGTGGGTGTGGTGGCTCACACCTGTAACCTCAGCAACTCAGGCTGAGTTGAGAGGATCACTTGAGCCCAGGAGTTCGAGACCAGCCTGGGCAACACAGTGGGACCCTATCTCTACAAAAAATTTTAAAAGTTAGCTGGGTGTGGTGGCACATGCCTGTGGTCCCAGCTATTTGAGAAGTTGAGGCAGGAGGATGGGATCACTAGATCCCAGGAGTTCGAGGCTGCAATGAGCTACGATGGGACCATTGCACTCCAGCTTGGGTGACAGAGGGAAACTCCATCTCAAAACAAAACAAAAAAACCTTGAGGTGGGGGTAAGAAACTGAAGCTATTGGTATCAACAGGGTCTTGAAGGACCTCTGTTATCAATGTGGCTCCAAGGGCGTTCCCGGCCAGCAGCATCGGCCACTCCAAGCTTGTCGGACACGCAGATTCTCCAGCCCAAGGGAATCAGAATAACCTGCATTACAAGAGCTGCCATGCAACATCAGCCTTGGAGCAGTGCTAGTCTAGAATGCATTCATTCATGAGCTTCTCACTCCCCCCGCCTCCCATAAACAGAGGTAGTTTTATGCACTTTTAATCGATGGTTCCCGATTCCTTCAAAGTAATAGGCCTGGCATAACCCTGCAACTCCAGGTCCCTCCCATCCCCCCAGGGTCTTGATGCAGGCAGCAGGCATCGCCAACTTTGTTCCTGGTCCACGTGCTGTTGGGTTGGCATTCTTTTCCAACAGAGGAGCCTCACAGACGTCCTCCTAAAGTAAGGACTGAGTGCTGATCACCCCTGAGGAAACTCACAGGTGTGAATCTGCCAAGTGCTTTCAGGGGAGTTATCAAACGGGAAATGCAGCCAGACACCGCGGCATTTCGACCACAGGCAAACACTCCAGCTAGCTTTACCCTGGCCCACTGTGCAGGTACTTTGCCTGGGGAGTCTCATCATGGAAGTTGCATTTTAGCAACTTTAGTAAAGTACAACATGGTGTATTTGGAATAATCTGCTCTTCTAGTATTGGGACGCCCCTTTGTCCCAGTCCTATAGTAATTATTCATAGTGCGCTCAAAAGAGCCCTGCTGCCGGGCGTGGTGGCTCACGCCTGTAATCCTAGCACTTTGGGAGGCTGAGGCAGGTGGATTGCTCAAGGTCAGGAGTTCAAAACCAGCCTGAGCGAGACCCCGTCTCTACCAAAAATAGAATTAAATTAATTGACCAACTAAAAAATATATATATACAAAAAATTAGCCGGGCATGGTGGCCCATGCCTGTAGTCCCAGCTACTCGGGAGGCTGAGGCAGTAGGATCGCTGAGCCCCAGAGATTGAGGTTGCTGTGAGCTAGGCTGACACCACGGCACTCACTCTAGCCTGGGCAACAAAGTGAGACTCTATCTCAAAAAAAAAAAAAAAAAAGAGCCCTGCTTGGGCAATAAATTACTGTACAGGGACGACCTACATGGTACTGGGCAGGAGGTAGGCGGAGTGTGCTCACAAGGGGCCCACATAGCTCCAGCACACACCATGGGACATCTGGAAGAAGAATGAGAATACTCTTTGTAGGGAAGTGGGAAGGAGTAAACTCTGGCCATTCACTCAAACGTTCCCCAAGAATCTACATGTGAACCGCAGCACAAAAGCTTTAGGATTTCCTGTCTTCATTTTTCAAGGAGCTTCCAATCCAGGAGAGAGAACTCAGGTGTGCCATGGGGCGTCAGAGGCAAGGAACAGCACGGTGAATTGGGGAAAAGCAATCCTACTGGCTGGAGTCAACTGAAGAGGCAGAAGAGAGAGCAGGACCTGTGGGAGGAAGGCCTTGAAGGACAACCTAAAGCACGACAAGACACTGGGTCCTGACCCAGTCCAAGCAGTCACCTGGGAGGTCAGCCTTCACGGTGCTGCACGTGCGCTGAAGGAGGGACTAGAGACAAGGAGCGCAGGGAGAAGGCCATACCAGTCCAGGCACAAGGCACGCAGCCAGCAAACTGGTGTTGTGGAAAGGAAACGATGCAAGAGGCATTTCAAACAAAGATCTGATGACAAATTAGACTGGGAGCCAAAGAAGGTCAATTTAAAATGATCCCAAATGTTCTGATTTTTAGAAGATGCAAGCTTAGTATTAGGGGTAGAGTGGCATCATATCTGCTCCTAACTTACAAATGGCTCAAGAGGAAATATATTTACATACACATATCGATAAAACGAACATGGCAGAATGTTAACAACTGCTGACTTATGATGGTTGGTAATTAGTAATCACTAGTCTAGTCTTTCAACTTTTCTGTATATTTAAAATTTTTTCATATTTAAAAGTTAGGTCCTGGGTTTTGGCACCAAAACAAGAAAAACTTGGGGAAATTTTTTTTTAATTCCACAGACATGGAGATGGGGAGGGTAGTCACAATCACAAGATTTTATACCCACAGTCTAGAAGGCATGATGGAGCTATCAAGTAGCAGCTGGGAATGAGATGTAAATGTGGAAGTCATCTAAATGCAGCTATAGGCATGGAGATCACTCCAAAAAAACAGGGAGGAAGAGATGAGGCGAGGACAGATCTTTGGAAAAGTGTCACATCTAGGGGTAAGAGGAAGATGACAAAAGGCAAAAAAGAGAAAAATCTGGTACAGTCTGATATAATGGAACCCCAGGGAAGGAAGTTTCTATTAAGAGGGCATGAGCTAGGCTCAGTGGCGCCTGTAGTTCCAGCTACTCAGGAGGACAAGGTGGGTGGATGGCTTGAGCCCAAGAGTTCGAGGTCACCCTGGGCAACATAGGGAGACACTGTCTCTGGAGGGGGAAAAAAAGGGCATAGTCAACCATATTATTAATAAATAAGGCCGACAGGTCAAAAGGAGGACAAGGACCGAGAAAATGTCAGCAAATGCAGTAACCACGAATTCACTGGCCAACTGTGACCTTCAGGGAAGCCACCACACCCAGCGGTGTGAGAGGCCAGACAGAAAAGGCTTACAGGGTGAGCAGTCATGAGGAAATGGAGACAGGATCCATTCCACCAGCAGGGCGCTGGGTTGCCCCAAAAGCACGCCAGAGGTCGGGAGAGATGCTTTCTTCCTTGGCTTGAAGATGATGTCATCAACCTTCAGGGCCCTCAAAATCCCTTAAGTAATTAAACAGAGCAGACAAACATCAGGATGCTTTCAGCACTGCATGTGTCAAGTCCTGCTGCTCCTGAAGCCACCAAGAGACACACATTTGTGTCGATGCACTTTCGACCTGCACTTAAGGAGTTAGCAAATATAGTCCAGTGGCTGAGCCTGTCAAGGTAGCTTCACCAGCCCTCATCCCCGCAGCAGCTCCCACAACAAGGATCAGAACTAAAACCAGGAGGAAGAACCCTCAGAGCTGCTGAGTGCAGAGAGACCAGCTCTCTCTTGCAGGATGCAAATGAAGGACGCTCTTTTTAAGGGTTCCTGCAGGAAATCTCTCTGTCAGTGCTAGCTGGGAGTTTTCATCTTATCCTTGGGTAGGATTGTCTTTTTTTTTTTTCCAAGCATGACTCAGTATCTTAATTTTTTTAAACTTCAAGTTGTCATAGTCAGACTGTTTCCCAGATAGAACTATGCTATCAATTTAAAGCAAGAGTGACCTGGCAAGTGAATTACTCCTCTGACCTCGTTGCAGAATAGTAAAGGCTGCTGCAGTCTCTTAAAATATGCAAACAAACTGAAAATCCCCCAACCACGTATCAACCAGATTCAACCTCAAAAGGATATTCACTCCAATACTTACCATCAGCTGAATACTCTTTTTTTTTTTTTTTTTGGAGACAGAGTCTCGCTTTGTTGCCCAGGCTAGAGTGAGTGCCGTGGCGTCAGCCTAGCTCACAGCAACCTCAAACTCCTGGGCTCGAGTGATCCTTCTGCCTCAGCCTCCCGGGTAGCTGGGACTACAGGCATGCGCCACCATGCCCGGCTAATTTTTTTTTTTATATATATATATCAGTTGGCCAATTAATTTCTTTCTATTTATAGTAGAGACGGGGTCTCGCTCTTGCTCAGGCTGGTTTTGAACTCCTGACCTTGAGCGATCCGCCCGCCTCGGCCTCCCAAGAGCTAGGATTACAGGCGTGAGCCACAGCGCCCGGCCAGCTGAATACTTTTGAGTGGTTTATCATTTGCCTGCAATGCTTAAATCATAGAGATTGCTTTTCACAACCCTGCTTCAGAAGAATACAGTATACCTGTGTCGGGGGAGGGCCTCTGGGTGAGGTGGACAAAGCTGACCCAAGTATCCATTCAATAGAGTCAGCTTGGTCTAAGGACATTAAATTCTCAACCGCAGAGTATAGCCAACGAACAAAACAAGGGCAAATAACCTTGGAGTGTATAAGTTCAGAGGGTTATCCGTTAACATAATTCAATTTTACTCTCAACTACAAAAAATTCCGGTAAGCATTTTGCTCTTCCCTGGCTGTAACCACACATATATCAGGTGGTTCCTAACAGAGACCCCCAAGGCTTGCTGAAATGTCAGAAACAGAAGCGATTCTGAATGGGCACTGGCTCAGTAAGAGCTGCAAATTCGGACGCAGCAGCATGAAAACTACAGCCTTCTCAGGGCCTGGCATCCATTCGCTGGGCAAGTGCAGCCTCAGGAAGGAGCTTCAGTTAAAAATATCAAAATCCTATTAAGTAAGATAAGTGATAGCATCTTGTAAACTGGAAAGCACTTTATAAATGTTCACGGTTATTACTTTTCCCCTTTTGATTATCACTCTAAATTAGCAACTCCCACCTCCACCCAGAAGCAGGCTAAGCAATGGGCAGCAAGGAAACTCCAAAAGCGTCATGAGAATAGGAACTCGGATCACATCCCCCTGAGTGAAACCCTCCCATCACAGAAAACGACCTTGATTCCAACTGAGGGACCACCAGGGGCAGCTGACAGTGGTCATGTGCCCAGCACTGTGACAATTCATGTCACACACAATAACTGCATCCCTTTTTAAGTACTGGCCCTGAACAGGTTCCACTGGATTCCATGAGGCCCAATTGTGGGTAAAATAGTAAAAGAGAAAAAAAGCTCCTATGATAGACTAGGAAAATGAAAAAGAGAGAAGGGAGAACAGTGAAGTAGGGTGAGGGAAGATGCAAAAAGACCTTTAATGTTCCAAAGCAAAAACACATGGAGAACTCAGTACGGGGAAACTGGAGGGAGAGGTAACCAGAACTGAGGTGAACTCAGCCTCTCTCCAAGGAATCCTTCCTGAACCTGTCTCATGACTCAGCATTCCCAGCCAGAGGATGACAACAGCAGAGAGGGGACAGGAGGTCAAGATAGAGTTCCTAACACTGACCATTTCTAAGACAACACAGAAACGCCAGTGGAGTGTTTGCACACTTGTTTTGCTCCAGGAGGTGGAGGTGGGGAACAAAGCCAGTGTCGGAATGAATCAGACTACAGAGGCTGCTTTCATTTAACATTGAGGGGCATTCAAAGGTTCTCTAGAAATGTGTTTTTGACAGTTATTTTGAGAATGACTGAGGGGTCAGGAAATGAAAAGTGTGCAAAAGCAGCAGCACACCACCAGTGCAGCCGTAGTATTCCTCCCATCCTGTTCCCTCCCTCCTGCCCATTGGTACAACTTCCCCCTATGCCTTCCCCCTCCTTCCTTGTCGCTACCTCCTATTACGTACACTAAGACTTTCAACTGTTTAAAGACGGGATGATTAACTCCAACCACAGGGTTTGTGATTCATGTTTGATTACAGTACTCAGAGTAATAATCTATGAATTCTGAATTTAAATATTCTCAGGTAAGAACAAAGTACATTTACTTCAGTTTGTATTCAGGTTCATCCACCTTAGCAGTGTCAGATTGGGCAATTCACTTAACCTCTCTCTTCCTCAGTTTCTTCCTCTGGAATATGGGGCTAATAATAGTACTTAATTCATAGGGTTGTTGTAAGCATTAAGTAAATTATATAAAGCAGTTAGAGTACCTGGCTCCTAGTAAACAGTGTACTGTCTTATTATCTTAAAATACAAAAGCAATATTTCACCATCCTTGTAATTTATAATCTCATTACGTGTCTCTTGGGAATTTCAAAACATGTCTTCCAGACTCTGAAAACCTTACATACATATGTACATATATATTAATTCCACCCCCCTACCAAGGTTGGCAGGTGTTACTTTAAATGTACATTACTGAAATTCTCATAAAGTAGTAACAGAGGCGTGAAGTTCATGAGTATTTCTACAAGAGGCTTGGTAAACTCAATCTATAATCCATCTGGTCATTAGCAACAACATGATCAATCAGGAACCCCTGCACCACTGAAACAAACCCCCCTGGTGCACCTTTGCTTCCCAAGGTGCCCGTTTGGTGCAGCACCACCCTGTGATGCACGGAAGTGATCTGAAGGGACAGGGCTGGTTCTGTCTGACAATCACAATGGTGTCTACTAATAACCAAGTGGCCATCCCAGGCATGACCCGGCTACCCTTTTGGTTATTCCATCTGTGCCGGCTCATTGCAGGGGTTACAAAGACAGACCTTGTATTTCATTGAAGAGAGAGAAAATGAGACAATGACTTAACCAAGGTCATTCAGAGTAGGCGCCAGCTAGGAAGAGTACCCAAAGGTTTTGGCTTCCAATCACAGTAGAAAATACCCACCCTGCATCTGGGGAAAGAGCCCCTGAGTTAGGCAGCAACCAGAGGCACTGTCAAGGTGTTGAGGTCCACGAGTTAGAAGGGACAGAGAATAAAATCACAGAATAGCTGTTAGAGTCTATAAGCGCTGAGATCCTATCTGAATAAAACATAATTTAGATGGACTTAGTCCTTCATCTTGATTAACCTTATAAGACTTCTTCCTATTACACCACAAAAACAATTGCTCTTAATGGGCCCGGCACCTAGACAAGTAAGACAAACTGCATGTGCTGTGAAGCTACACCTAAATAGCTTTCCCCACGGAAATGCCGGCCTGAGTAGGAGCCAAAAATAAAGTGAAAAGCCAATTCCTGAGGGACCTATCATCAGCATGCTCACACTCACACTCACACACACACCCCTCACAACAGCAGTGTGATCACAGACAGCTCTAATTTAGAGGTATTATATCTCAAACCTGGTGAGGCCCTAAACATTGTGGCAACCTTAAAGACAGCGCACAAGAGATGGGAAAGCAGAAGAAAGCTAAAGCATAAATAGGTCGCCTCCAAAAGGGAAGGTGAACTTGAAGTGACAGACGGCAGTCCTTCCTTGCAGGAGCCATTCTGTCCAACCATGACAGGTGGAGACCAGAAGGATCCACCATGTCTAGTGCTCAAGAAGTGACATTTGGCTTTATTCCAAAATTCTACTCAAACGATGACCAGTGATGAGGAAGTGGCCCCCTCTGAGGAGATCTGTGGCCCAGCAGGGAGAGTTCAAGTGGATAACCGGGCTATCATGCTAAAGGGGTCAGGGACAGGGAAAGGAAGGAACATATAAGAGGCACTGGCCACTGGCTTCGTTTAAGTCCTTAAGCAGCTTATTTTTGGCTGCTGGAAGCCTCAGAACACGACTGTAAATTCCATAGCTTCATGGAGGAGCTTACTTTATTTCTGTTGCTAATTTTCATGGAGGTGGCAGAGAAAGGGTAGGACTTGCTGCTCAGTCTCTTCATCTCTCTTTGTAAATTTGTTTGCTAAGAACGTAAATTAAAACACTATTCAGGGCCGGGCGCTGTGGCTCACGCCTGTAATCCTAGCTCTTGGGAGGCCGAGGCGGGCGGATTGCTCAAGGTCAGGAGTTCAAAACCAGCCTGAGCAAGAGCGAGACCCCGTCTCTACTATAAACAGAAAGAAATTAATTGGCCAACTGATATATATATAAAAAAAAAAAATTAGCCGGGCATGGTGGCACATGCCTGTAGTCCCAGCTACTCGGGAGGCTGAGGCAGAAGGATCGCTTGAGCCCAGGAGTTTGAGGTTGCTGTGAGCTAGGCTGACGCCACGGCACTCACTCTAGCCTGGACAACAAAAGTGAGACTCTGTCTCAAAAAAAAAAAAAAAAAAAAAACACTATTCAGGCTTTACTCAAGCCCTCCAACTTAGCATAAAAACTACTCTCCACCTTAAATGGACACTATTTTAAAAATTCCAATATGTAGCAGCTTCAAAATATAAGTTTCTCAAAACCATCAATCACTACACTATAAAATCAATAACTAGGTTCTCAAATCTCATAACTAGATTAGCGATGGAGGAGAAGACAACCTAAATGCTCAGTTTTGGTCTAATGGTCTTCCCTTTACAGCGTACTGCCACTCAATGGACTTGATAGGAGAAAGGGGTGAGAAAGAAAATCTTCCTAAATCACAGTGCTGCACGGTCCCAGGACCACCTACTACCCTGGTCAGTGGCCAGGAGCAAAGCAGGAGACACTCAGCTGACCAGGGTCATCAGTGCCTATAGCTCATGGTAACAGAGCGCTACCTATCAGGTATAACACTCCCACCCTGCCTAAAACAAACCTATCTTCAAATCCTAAAAGAACTGGATCCTGCCATCCATAAAGGGGCACTACTTGCCACCATTTCCTTGGAATTTCTATGCCGCTTGGCTTTTGCTAAGCCTAGTAGCTATAGCAATTACAATGACAAAGAAAACACCACCACCAGAGCCACAAAAGATACCTCAACAAATTTCAAGCAAGTCATAAGAGGCCAGCTTCAAAATCTATCCAAGTTGGTACCTTAAAGTTGTTTTTTATTTAACTCCAAAATAGATATTTTAAGTCCAGATTTGTATAATTACACTTGGTGGGAGAGGCAGACTGAACGTAACTGTAAACAAAGTTAACCACCAAAGTCAAGATGGACAGGAACAACAACTGATAAACATGGCAGCTCCCAGGAGTGAGCTGCGTCTGCCTCCCTGAGTCCCAGGGCAGGAGGCCATGACACACGCTGGAGTCGAATAAGCTGCATTCCAAAAGTCACAAACCTCTAGAAAAGACGGGTGAAAACATTTTTGAAAACTCACTGAAAGACACCAGCAACCGTCTGATGTCACACAGTATACAGAGTAATGCCCTCTTTTCCTGACACAATATTGGTGGTAATTTTAAACAAGCACTTTGTTGTAAAAAGTAGTATTTTCCAAATACTTTTGCAAATGAACTCACAATTTTCTTTTCAAGTCAGAGAGCGGTTGCCTGATCTACATTTCTCCGAAGGTGGGTCCCGAAGGTGGGTCCCGTGTGAGGATCTATGTCTGTGGATGTGTGTGGATCAGCGAGAAAAAGACCCTGCTGGTATCAGCAGTCACGCCTGCCACTAGGAAATGGATCGCACAGGAGTGGGGCCTTTTTCCTGCCCAAGCTGTCATCACAGACCCCCTTTGTAGCATGGCATGAAGCCCTATTCCTCGGTTGCCTTTGTCTCCCACTGTGTGAGAAACCCAGATTAACTTCTAAAGTGCCTTCCCCAGAAATCAGACCTCAACCTCCCAGGGACAGCAGGCCTGATTCCTGCTTAGAAATGTTTTCTCGAAGGGGAGGGGAAGGAGGAGAGGAAGGAGGGTGTGAGACGCAGGGATGTGTGTGTGAATCACTGATAGGAACTCATGCTCAGGAAAACAAGCCACCAAACCAGCCCTGGTTCAAGGTTTCAGGTTTATGATAATAAACCTCTTTGTTTTGTAAAATCGCTATATTCACCAGCATCACGCCAAAACAGGTCAAGAAAAACCCTTCAGGTTTCCAAATTGGTGACTCTCCTCTATCCATCCATAGTTCTACAACATTTTTTTTTTCCCCAAGAAGTCCAAATGCACTTAGGAGTCATCAATCCCAGTCGCAGCTGTCAGAATCTACCCCAGTACTATTAATATCATGGCTCTGATTGTTAATGATTCTACTCACAAAGTTCCCCGCAGCAATTAAAATGAGGCAGCAAGATAAAACAAAAAGAGGTTGGGTTGCTTCACCACATGCATTCTGTAATCTAGTGAACTTCTTGGGTTTTCACATCGGCTAGGATCTTCACCTCTATCTTTGTTTTGGAATGCCCACAGCCCCTCCCTGCACGGCCCGGCCACGGCCTTCCTCTCTGGATGCACAATGCAGCACGCAGCTCCTAGGGGGTCAGCAAAACGCCGCACTGGTGTAATGCCGAACGCGCCTCAGAGCCTGAGGAGGTCCCTACGGGAGTCGGTCCAGTCTTTAATCTTGAGGCCGACACCACAGCACAGCATGGCGTGGAAGTCCCCTCAAGTCAGGAAGCCCAGGGCCAGGTCCTGAGCCAGCAGTGCCCAGCTCGCGTGAGCGTCCAGCGCTGGTGCAATGACTTTGCACGGAGCGTACCCTCTGCTGAGGCTGTCCTCCCAGCTCGGCCACTGCGGTGGCTCCGCTCCGGGCAGTCCCCGGCACGCCGCCCCTCCCCGGCCCAGGGCTCCGGACGCCGACACCCTCCTCCCTCACGGGCAGCCGGCTCCCCGGGCCCGCCCGGCCCCCAGCCCGCCGCACCTTGGTCTCCTTCACATGCTGCTTGACGCCCTCCGGGTACCACTGGACGCGCACGTAGCCGCGGCGCAGAGGGCTGGCCCGGCCCTCCTCGTGGCCCGCGCCCCCGGCCTCGGAGCAGCCCGAGCTGCCGCGGCCCTCCTCCTCGCCCTCCGAGTCCGAGTCCTCGCCGTGGATGAGGCGCACCAGCCCGAAGTGCACCGAGCCGCGGTAACGGCCCGACACCAGGTCGTGAGAGAACAGCAGGCGCTGCGAGCCGGCTTCGGGGCCGGAGTCCGAGGACGGCCCGGAGGCCGAGTCCGGGGCGGGCGCCGGCGCCGGGGCGGGGGATGCGGCCGGGGCTGGGGCCGCCTCCGGGGCCGGCGCCGGGGCCTGGGCGGGAGTGGGAGCTGCGGGCGCGGGGGCTGCGGGATCCGCCATAACTGCTCTGCGCGAGTCTCGGGCGGCGGCGGCGGCAGCGGCGGCGGCCGAGGTGCGGGTAGGCGGGGCCAGCGGGCGCCGGGGGCGGGGCCACGGCGCGCTGACGTGGCCCTACGTGCCGCCGTCGTCAGGGAACCGGGATGCGGTTGCTAGGAGCCGCCGGCTCGTCGCTAGGGGACGCTGAAGATGCTGCGAGAGGTGGGGGGAGGATGGAATCCACGAAGAAGGGGCGAGGCCGGAGGGGATAAAACTGAGGGGCGCGGGAAGGGGCGGGGGACCCAGGAGGAGGAAGTGGAGTGGTCGCCGAGGAGAAGGGGAGTGGCTCGGGTGGGGCGGAGGATGGTGGAGAGGCTGTCAACAACTTTTAATGAGCTCGCTTGGCGTCCCAGCCTAGTCCTAGGCACTGTGAGGGTTACAGAAAGGGAAGGATACTATCCCTGACCTCTAATGTGTTTGCAGTCTAGTTGAGTTGACAAAACAAATACACATTAAATAGCTAAAAAGCAACTCTAAGGCAGCTTGCAAGCAAGGCTATAACAGATAGAGTATATGTAGGGTGCATTGTATAAGGGAATGCCAAGCAAGGCTTGCATTGGTCCAGGGACTGGTGACCGAGGCCTAAGGAAGGTAAGAAAGAAAAGCAAGTATCATATCCCCAGTGGTTTGGCTTTAAACTCATTGAGATGAGTTCAAAGCTCCGTGAAGACAGATATGCACGGCAAGAGGTAGTATAGCAAGAGTGGGAGCCACAGATTCCAATTTTTGGCACTGCCACTCACTAATATATAAAGGTAGGTAAACTGGTTTAACTTATTTTCTCCTTAGTTTTCTCATCTATAAAATAGCGGATAATAGTACCTGTATCATTGGACAATTGGGGGGATTAAATGAATAGAACAGGGCCTAGCATATAGCTCCCTTCATAAAGCTTAACCATTATTGTAGTATCTCAAAAACCCCTGCCTAAACTGAATTCCAGACCAGCAGAACTGTTATAGTCTGATCCATATTGCCATTTTGAAATATAAAGAGCAGGCTGGGCGCGGTGGCTCACACCTGTAATCCTAGCACTCTGGGAGACTGAGGTGGGCGGATTGCTCGAGGTCAGAAGTTCGAAACCAGCCTGAGCAAGAGTGAGACCCCGTCTCTACTAGAAATAGAAAGAAATTAATTGGCTAACTAATATATATAGAAAAACTTAGCCGGGCATGGTGGTGCATGCCTGTAGTCCCAGCTACTCAGGAGGCTGAGGCAGTAGGATTGCTTGAGCCCAGGAGATTGAGGTTGCTGTGAGCTAGGCTGACACCATGGCACGCACTCTAGCTTGGGCAACAAAGCAAGACTCTGTCTCAAAAAAAATAAATAAAAAGTAATTCTAATTTTTTTTTTTTTTTTTAGAGATCAGGTTTCCCTACATTGCTCAGGCTGGTCTCAAACTTCCGGCCTTAAGCAATCTTCTGGCCTCAGCCTCCCAAGTAGCCGAGAGTACAGGCTCACACCACTGCACCCAGATAAGTAATTCTAATTTATAGGATAAGGTCTCTGTGGCTTCCAGAGGGCACATGTAAGTACGTTCCAAAAGAGTTAGATACATTCTCAGAGTATAGATTTATAATGAGCTTTGAAAGGAAAATTAAGAATACTCAAGATCTGGTCCTAACTCTTCTCAATCAAAATCATTTCTTTCCACATTTTTCTGCAAAACCACCAACAGCAGATTAGTAAGATGGCTCGATATTACAGTATGTAGGTTCTTCAAAAAAGGCAGTATCCCAGCTCCTTGGGTTGATTATAGGCTGCTGAAGGTACAGAACTACCTTCAAAGTTCAAAGAACTGAGTATGTAAGATGCCCTAAGCCAAGTGTAATGATGTAATATTGAGCTTAGGGTGGTTGTGAGTGGACCCAATCTTAGAAAATTTATGTACTAATATACAGAGAAACTGGGACTGAATGAGCTGGAGGGGTGTTAGAACACAATTTCAGGGCAAAGCTGAGTATTCAAATCATGGCCTTCCCATCCCAGACCACAGTGCACAATGGCCATCTGGAATCATCGCTGTAAGACCACAGGTCTTCACTCCCTCCCCTGTAAAGACCTAGGGGATTTAACAGCAATAACATAGTCGCTTCTGTTCTACCTCCTATGCCCCTTCAACCCTGTCTCCTTGGCCCCTGGTAACCTAATATTTATTAAGCATATATCATTGACCAGGAACTGTGCCAGTACTTTCACACATAATATCTTGTCTGTATCACAGTCTTGGACATAGGCATTGTTAACCCCATTTTACCAATGAGGAAACAGGGCCCAAGGAATTTGGCACCTAAGGTCACTGGTGCCTAAGGTCACAGTAACCAGTGGACTCTCCCAGGTCCAAGTGCAGGAGTTTTTCTAGTTCCACTGTTTGTCCAGACTTCCCTCTGAGGAGCTCCTGATTGCAGAGCCGAGTCTGTGTGTCCATGTGTCCCTCTAAGGGGATGAGATTGAGCAAGGGGGACAGGGGATGAGCAAGTAGGCTAAAGGGGCAGGGCAAGGCAGGCCCAAAATCTGTGTTTGATGTCAAAAATCCAAGTGGAGCTGGGCGTGGTGGTATGTGTCTATAGTCTCATCCACTTGGGAGTTTGAGGCAGGAGGTCACTTGAGGCCAAGAATTCAAGACCAGCCTGGGCAACATAGTGAGACCCTGGCTCTAAAATAAAAACCTGCAAAGGATGATCCTTTTGTAGTTCATAAGCATGATGACTGGGTTTTTCAGGACATGCCTCCCTCAAACCTTGTTATGACATGGGCGTGTTACCCATCTGATGTGAAAAAAAAAATCCAAGTGAATTTGCATTCTACTCCAGCTTATGCCTGTGTTTTTTGTTTTATTTTATTTTATTTTATTTGTGTGTGTGTATTTTTTGTTTTAATGTAAAAAAGAATGTCCATTCCTCTCTAATCATTGAGTAAATTGGCACTCAGGAAGATATGCTGTGTTTATTCTGTGGCTTCTTGTAATAATGGCTAATAATAGCTACCATTTATCAAGCTGTAACTGCATGCCAGGTACTATACTGAGTGCTTTACATAGATTATCAGGAACCTGCTGGGTTGTAGGTAAGAGTCATTTTTTTTTTTTTGAGACAGAGTCTCACTCTGTTGCCTGGGCTAGAGTGCCGTGGCGTCAGCCTAGCTCACAGCAACCTCAAACTCCTGGGCTCAAGCAATCCTCCTGCCTCAGCCTCCTGAGTAGCTGGGACTACAGGCATGCGCCACCATGCCCGGCTAATTTTTCTATATATTTTTAGTTTTCCAGCTAATTTCTTTCTATTTTTAGTAGAGATGGAGGGGAGGGGAATGTCTCACTCTTGCTCAGGCTGGTTTCAAACTCCTGACCTTGAGCAATCCTCCTGCCTCGGCCTCCCAGAGTGCTAGGATTACAGGCGTGAGCCACCACGCCCAGCCGGTAAGAGTCATTGATTTCTGATGCTGGCCTCTCCCTCACTGTACTAAACTGAGCATGTGGATTACGTCATATTTGTGTGTGTAATGCTGGTGTCTAGTACAGTGCCTGGCATAGCATTGGAGCTCAATCATGTGTCATATGGGTGAGTATCAAAGGCCTGAGATTCCTGTACCTCCATTCAGTCAGTCTCCCATCCTCCCTGCCTCCCCCCTGTACACCAATGAGTTGAAGAAAGTGGAAGGAGAGCAGCACTCTTTGGCCCTCTCCTGCCTCTGCGATCTCCAAACCCTTTCGATTGCCCCTAATTTGAGCTGAAGCGGAGCCATTTTAGAGAGAGAACCTCAGTACATTCCTCCCCACCTCACGGTGTCTTTCAGTGACCTCACTCAGTTCTGAGCTGCTCTGGACAAGGTCTGAGGCTTGACGTCTTCCCAGACCCTGAGCCCCCAGCCATGGTCTCTGTACACTCAGGCTGACTAGTGGGGTGAGTGTGGATGGAAGCAGCTGGTTAGTTTTTATTTTCACAGTTGTTGAGGTTTAGGAAGGAGAAAAGAACTTCATTCCCTAATGAAAAAACCCTCTCCTCTTGTGGCCCCAACACCCAGCCCTTTGTGGGGAATAGAGATGCTTCTCTAGGGAGAATCTCGCTTATTTTCAAATGTGCCTGCCAGAAACTGAGCCAGTCTGTCACTCCCATTGCTAAGAGTGAGTGTGTGCGTGTGTGTGCGTGTGTGTGCGTGCACAGGACACGCAGAGCCAGCAGCAAAGTGGACTCATCTCCAGGAAGCAGGCCCTATCTCGCCCCTATCTTAACCAGCCACTGGGGCATGTCTCCCTGCCACCTTGTGTGAGCAAATCTGGGCTGGCCCAAAGAGCTCCTTCCACCCTGGAGTGAGTGAGTGGGGGCTTTAGGGGCACCAGGTGGGAGGTGAGCTGCCCCTAGGATACCTCCCACACTCCCATGTGGCTGGCTGGGGACCCAGACCAGCCAGCCCGCAGCCTTGCTCACTCCTGCTCTGGGGACAGGTTGTGATCCACTCACTGGGCAAAACACTTTGTGCTGGGGACAAGAGTGAAAAAGTGGTGCAATAAATGAGAGCCCAGGACTGCCAGGCTCATACTTATTCCCTCCTTCCTGAAGATGATCAGCAAAGCCAGCAAGTCCACTGGACCAGCTTGAAGAACAACAGGGAGTCATGTACATTGTAGGGCTTGGAGGCCAAGGGGTTCGGGCTGGGCCCACAGCTCAGCACCCCTCTCCCCTGAGCCGTGATGTCGCCCTCGTTCTTCCTGGCATCCTCACCACCCTTTCCCGGAACCCATAAATAGGGTTGCCACATGAAATATAGGCTGCCTGTTGAAATTTGACTTTTGGATAATTCTTCAGTCTAAATGGGCTCTGAACATTGCATGAATATACTTCTACTTAAAAAATTGTTCATTATTTGGAACTCAAATGTCACTGGCTGTCCTGTCCTTTTACTTGCTGAATCTGGTGACCCTGCTCACAAAGTCAACTTCCAGAAGCCACTCTGCTGGTCAGGTGAATTTGATTACGGCCCCTTGTGGGGAGGACTGGGAGGCCGGTGGGTGTTCTGAGACGCCTTAGAGCAGGGGTCCTCAAACATTTTAAACAGGGGCCAGTTCACTGTCCCTCAGACCGTTGGAGGGCCGGATTATAGTTTTAAAAAAACTATGAACAAATTCCTATGCACACTGCACATATCTTATTTTGAAGTAAAAAAACAAACGGGCAAAAACACGCGCATGTGGCCCGAGGGCTGTAGTTTGAGGACGCCTGCCTTAGAGGGTCATTTCCACATGGCTGGCTTAGAAATGAACACTGTCACTCTTGATACATAGTGATGTTTTTGATGTTTCTCTTAATTTCATTTAAGGGGTACCCCTATCTTTGCACCCATCACCCTGTGGGCGCCTCACCCCTCTCACCTTCCTTCCCATTGTCTGTGGTATGTTGTTTTCTTCCTGTTGACCACGAAATAGTCACCAGTGATCCCCCTTCCCTCCCCTGCCCCATGGGGTTTTACTCCCCAAGTTTAACCAGGTTTAATACACTGCCTCTGGCCAGGTGAGGTGGCTCACGCCTGTAATCCTAGCACTCTGGGAGGCCGAGGCAGGAGGATTGCTCAAGGTCAGGAGTTCGAAACCAGCCTGAGCAAGAGCGAGACCCCGTCTCTACTATAAATAGAAAGAAATTAATTGGCCAACTAATATATATAGAAAAAATCAGCCGGGCATGGTGACACGTGCCTGTAGTCCCAGCTACTCGGGAGGCTGAGGCAGGAGGATCGCTTGAGCCCAGGAGTTTGAGGTTGCTGTGAGCTAGGCTGACGCCACGGCACTCACTCTAGCCTGGGCGACAGAGTGAGACTCTGTCTCAAAAAAAAAAAGAAAAATACACTGCCTCAGCTTGTTCTCTGAGGTTCCAGGCATTTACAGGTGTTTAACAGAAACAATAGGGCCACATTGGAGTCATCGCTGCCCCTAGGCAGCTCCGAGTGGTTGTGACTTGGCCACCAGGGGGTGCAATGGAGCCACAGAGTCTGCCAGGAAACCGAGAAGGCCTTTTTGGGGACACTGGACAGCTGAGGTCCTGGATATGTTCTCCCCACCAGGCCCAAAGGCCAAACCCGAGGAGATCTTCTGGTCGGTCCTGAGAGCTCTGTCCGGGTTCCCCGAAGGGGAAGATGGGGAGCTGCCTGGGGCAGGCAGGTGAGGCAGCGTGGTGATCCCCGGGGGTTCTGGTGGGCCTCAGACAGCAGAGAGGGGCCCTGGGAGAAGGGGACCCCACAGACAGGAGAAAGGGTGCGTGCAGTGGTGGGTGGAGGTGTCTAGACTGGTCCTGGCCATTCCAAGTTCAGGGGGTCAGGGCTGGCCCTCAGTCTCTCCCCAGAGGGTCACGGGTAAGAGCAGATGTTCCCTCTGCATGGGCAGGGGGAGTGCGCCTGCCGGACGGGAGCTCTGGGGACCCCGGGAGCCTGAGCTGAGCCGGGGCCACTGCTGTGCGGGTGTAGAGGCCAGGCACTGACGGGGCAGGGATGTGTGCGGTGGAAGAACGGGCAGGTGCTAGCGACAGAAGAGCTAGGAGGCGCCGGATGGGGGGTGTGAGCTGGAGGGGAGGGGCGCCAGGGCGGGCTGAGGGACAGAGAGAGGGTCCTGGACCCAGAGGAAAAGCTGGCACCAGGTGCTGTTGGGGCCCCGGGGCAGCCAAGGTCAATGGCAGTCTTTGCAGTTGAGATGTCCGGCAGAGCAAACTCCTGAATGTTTAGGTAAACTTGAAGTAGAACATACAGACAGAAAAGTGCCCAGATTGGCAGCTCGGAGAATTTCCACCACCTCCAGAAAATAAGCATTCAGTTTAAGAAATGAGTGTTACATTACCGGCACCCCAAACCGCCCCCCCACCCCATGCTGGGCAGCCACTCTCCTGATCCTAACACGCAGATGGGAATGCAATCTCTGGAATCACAGGGTACCAGTCTTGTTTTCCAGCTTTTTTCGTTCAATGTTGTGTGGGTGAGTGTCATCCCTGATGCCACGTGCCGTCCAGGTTGGCTGGTTCTCATTGCCACGTGGTATTTCATCTTGTGTCTGTTCCAGAATCCCTCCGACAGCACATGGTCATTTGCGGGGTTTCCAGTTTGGGGGCATTATGAAACGTGCTGCTGGGAACATTTCTGCTCTTTCGGCATTGAATACACAAAGGACTGGGAGTGTGATCCCAGGGTACGGTTATGTCCAGCTTTTGTGGGTCCTGCCTAAGTCTTCCCAGGCGGTGGCTCTATCCTCTCCTGGCTATGTACCTTAGGGCGAGGGCAGGCCCAGGAGACAGGTTGGGTGGGGCAGGAAGGGAGGAGGGCGTCTGCTCGTTTGGGTCGGTTTGGGCAGTGGATGGATGAGCGATGATGGAAATAATACCAGAGAGCGAGGAAGATGGGGATCGACTCCCACCTCTGGATTTGGGAACTTTCCCCAGAAGAGATGCACTTTGGGGAACCAGACTTTGATTACGTATGTCATGCAGAAGGTCACTTATGAGGAGGGCAGGACGAAAAGTGTCATCCAAGGATCAGGCCCGTTCAACGGCTTGCCACTGTCTACGCAGCAAGGCCCAAAGCTGCTGCCACAGCCCACACCTATTTGGGCGTTTCTCCCCAATGCTGATGCCTGTCCCTGCTGTGCACCCTTGACTTGAGGGCGCTGACAGCAGCAGGAGAACCAAGAGGATGTGAACCAGCCACCCACCACCAACACAGGGACAGTGCGTGATGGGAGGCCGGCCAGGCTTTGCCTCTCCCGCTTCACGCACCTTCTGGGTGGCTCTGAGCAGGTTGTTTAACCTCTCTCAGTTGCCTTCTCTATAAGATGGGTTAACACTCACCTGGCGTGGCGGTTGTGTGGATTAAGGAGACGCTTACCCAGGGCTCAGCATGTAGCAAGTGCTATAAATGGCAGCGTTCACAGGCTGCCAGGACAGGAGGGACCCTCGGGAGTGTGCCTGCCCAAGCCTCTGAGGGACAGAGGGTGAATTGCCGGTGCCTAGCCAGTTGGTGACAGAGCAGGGATTAGAGGCGGAGCCCTGAGGTTTAGCCCTTTGCTCTTTTCCCCAAACCCTGGGGCCTCTGGTAATCCCCCCATGTCTAGCACACCAGCACTGACGTTTGCTCTCAGCAGGGCAAGGACAGGGCATGGAGCTGGCATCATCCTGCCTGGCGTAAAGCGGGAGGCAGGGTGGCAGGGATTAAAATCTCTGAGGACAACATCACATGCTGCTCCGGGTGACACCTGCTGCAATAGCCTCGCAGTCGGGAGTCCCGGATTTTCCTGGCCCCTGAGCCTGCAGACGGGTCCCCATTGTGACTAACGGTGACTGGCTCTGTGGAGGGAACATTGGGCCCCTCTCCCCGCAGGCCAGGTAAGTGAGACCCCCGCCCCTAGGCTCTCAGCCTTTGGGAATAGGAGCTGCCCTGCTCGGAGCTTCTAGACATGGGGAAAAAGGTGGCCACCATGGGGCTTTTTAAGTGTGTTTGAAGGCGAAGGGAGGGACGGCCTCCTCTAAGGACTGCAAAGATGCAGGGTATCATGGAGAGAGACAAGGGGACTCCATGAGCCGGGCGCACGGGGCTGGGGGTGTCTTGTGCACCCTCTGTGTCTGCTCCTTCCTATCCTTCCCCAGACCCACTGCAGCCCCCGACTCTGTCTAGCCTCCCCGCCGAGTCCTGTGTGTGCATGGCCCAGTCTGCGGCCAGCTGGGTCAGTGCGGAGTCTCCCTAAGGGACCCCTTGGACTAAGGGGCTTTTTCCCAGGACCAAGGGCTGAGGCTTCCTAAGAAGCTCCCAGCCAGATCGTCTTGCACCCAGAGGACAAGATGTCTCCCTCTGGGAGGTAAGACAGACCACACGGATCGCAGTGGGGGGGGCCCAGGTGCCTGCCCACCAAACAGTTGCTTTAGAAGTGGTCAGAGGAGGCTCATGCCCTCCCTCCCCTCCCTCTGCCGGCACCAGTGTTGGGGTGCCCTGCCCATGACCCCCACCGTCTCTGGGCTCAGCTGCACCCAGAGAGCATCTGGGATTTGCAGGGGCTGCTCCACGTGTCCTTCCAGCTTCAAGGGAGAGGTGAGAGAGGCCATCGTTTGCAGTCCCTGGAAACTGCCGCAGGGGCCAGGCACCTGGGGAATGTGCCTATGGCTTTGGGGGCTGGCCCCACCCCAGTTCCGCTACCGGAGGCCGGATGCAGCACCTCCGTGGCCTGCCTCCACGGAGATGAGGCCCACACCCGCCATCGCTCTTCCCCAGCAGGTGCCAGGATGTCCACCCAGAGCATCCACCCCCTGAAGCCCGAGGCCCTGCGCCTGCCGCCTGGGTTGCCCGAGTCCCCAAGCTGCCAGCGGCGCCACACGCTCCCTGCCAGCGAGTTTCGCTGCCTCACCCTGGAGGACGCCGTAAGCGTGTTTGAGATTGAGCGTGAAGGTGAGCAGCCCACGTGGGGTCGTGGGGGAGGCTCCTCTCTGGTCCGGTTGTCCTGTGGAGACCCTTGAGCCTCCTGTCCATGGAGGCTGGGTCCTAGACTGTGTGTGTGTGTTCAAGAAGGGGGGAGGACTCAGGTGCAGGCACCCGGGAGGGGCAGGGGGGGACATGTGGCAGTGAATGGAGTCACCCCTCCCCCATGCCTCCTGCCGCAGCCTTCGTCTCTGTCTCGGGCCTCTGCCCCCTGTACCTGGACGAGATCCGGCACTTCCTGACCCTGTGTCCCGAGCTATCCCTGGGCTGGTTTGAAGAGGGCCGCCTTGTGGCCTTCATCATCGGCTCACTTTGGGACAAGGAGAGACTCACGCAGGTGAGGATGGGGTGGGCTGCAGCGCCCAGCTCCTGGAAGGCCTCTGAAGACAGGGGTCCACCAGATGGTGGGGAGGGGGCCCAGGGGTGGGATTTCTTCCTCCACAACCAGAGAGAAGAGTTCACCACGGGTCCCCTCCCAGGGCAAGATGCCCTCCCCTCCGGGTCTTCAATAAGTTTCCTCCGCAGGGCTGGAGGTACAGCTCCTGATTTGGGGCCCTCCTTGGGTGGAAAGGGGGCCCTGACAGGTGGCACTCAGGGGACACTGCTCTTGGCCCAGGCCGGGTGGTTTGGGGGGGAGTGTGTCAGCAGAGGTGACCCGGACTCACATCCCTCGCTTGCCTCCAGGAGTCGCTGACGCTGCACAGGCCTGGGGGCCACACAGCCCACCTGCACGTGCTGGCTGTGCACCGCACCTTCCGGCAGCAGGGCCGGGGCTCCATCCTGCTGTGGCGCTACCTGCACCATTTGGGTGGCCAGCCGGCCGTGCGCCGGGCTGTGCTCATGTGCGAGGACGCACTCGTGCCCTTTTATGAGAGTCTTGGCTTCCACGCCGTGGGCCCGTGCGACGTCACCGTGGGCCCCCTCACCTTCACGGAGCTCCAGTGTTCCCTGCGGGCCCAGGCCTTCCTGCGCAGGAACAGCGGCTGCTGAACCGGCTGCCCACCTGGGCATGGGAGACACGGGCCGGCCGCCTCTGTCTCTGCCCTGGGCTAGTGCCAGCACGGCTGAGCACAAGGGGAGACTGCCGTGGGCGAGTGGGAGGGGAGGGGCAGATAAAGCCAGCCCCAGCAGCTCAGAGTGGAGCGCGTGTCCCATCTGTCCTCGTGAGGCCCTCTGCACCTCCCGCATTCCAAGCTCTGTGCCGGCTGGGCTGGTACACAGGGACACCGGGAGGTGTTCTCAGGTCCTGCCTTGTTTCCTCCTGTGGGAAGGAAGCTCAGCAGCCAGGCTGCAGCTCACAGGAGCCTGGTGCTCGGGACACCCCTAGAGGGGGAGGCTGGGACAAGACAGGGAGAGGCAGGCCTGTGAGATGGCAGTAGCGTCGGGCAGGGGACTGAGTGCAGGGGCCAATTCTGAGTGCAGGGGCCACCCCCTGGGCACCTGCTGTGGCCCACTCTCCCCTCCTGCTGCCCTGCAGCCTGGCACTGGCTCCACTGCCCACAGCAATGAAGCGGGTTCACCTGCTGCCTCCCTGGCAGCTCCCCGGTGTGCTGGAGGAGGGTTGTGGTGTGGGGGGGGGGCTTCAGGTGCAGGGAGGGCTTGGCCCAGCTGGAGTGGTGGCCAGGTGCTGAGCTGCTCCCCAGTGCTGTCTCTGCCAGGGCCCAGACAGCCCCCTCCCTGCCCAGGAGCCAAGGTGGGGGTGGGACCCCCTGAGGCCTCCCATGTGACCCCAAGCTGGTCTCTGGACCAGCTAAATCCCTGAGAAGCCCCGCAAGTTTTCCACTGTTCCCTGGGCCAAACCACTGCCTCTGAGCTCCCTGTTGCATGCCCCTCATCCCCCAAAATCCCAGCTTCATTCTACCTGAGGTCTCCAATTAAGACAACACTTCCATAAAGAATATCATTTAATACACTTGAGACACCGTCCATACAAAGTTAGCGTTACTTTTTAAAAATTAGGACCATAATATAAACTGGTCAACAACGGGCCCGACTGAGCCTTGAGCACCCTGGGGTGCAGGTCCGTCCTCCCAGAGCAAGCTGAGAGGCGGAGGCTGGTACGAAGGGAGGGCTGGGGCGGGCAAGACACAGCCTCTGGCTGTCAAAAACAAGCAAAGCTCTCGGCATCCATCCAGTGTGTCCTTGCGTGTTCTCTGCCTGAGACTGTGACCAAAGCCTCTTCCACGGTGTCCCATCTGGGAGCCCTGTGGGTGGGCTCAGGGCAGAGGGACAAGGAGAAACAGGAAGGGGCCATGGTGGGCGTGGGGGGCATCCAGCCCTGGGCTCAACCAACCGAGGAGCAGCCTTGCCCCTGGCGAGGACATGCTCGTCATAGAGGGGGAAGGCACCAGCAGGGCAGCAGCGAGGACCCGGGGCGAAAGGAAACCGGGCCCCAGGACAAGTGCCCAGCAGGGGGAGGGGGCTGGGAACCCACAGACCTCACTCCCCAAGGAACCCGCTTTTATCGGCCATCTCACGCGGAGTCAGCCTTGCTTGGCAGGAGGTCACCCGGGCCCAGAGCCCAGGGCCCCCGTCCCTGGGCCTTTGGCGTGCGGGACGGGGCTCCCTGCGGGCGGGCAGCCGTGGCGGGCACAGACCCGCCTTGTCAGTGCTCTAGGGGTGGCAGCCGGGCCCGGGCCCGGCCGGCGGTCAGTGCAGCACCTGGTCCAGCTCGTACTTCTCGCAGAAGCGGCTGGTGAAGGGGAAGCAGGTGAGGAACTCGATCCAGGGCCAGTTAATCGGGTAGATGTAGAGCCAGAGCACCAGGGAGGCGAAGAGGCCGGCAAAGGCCAGCAGGGACACCAGGATGAGGGCCCGCTTGCGGTACTTGTCGCTGGTGCCGAAGGTGATGTAGGGCAGGAAGGCGAAGGCCAGCAGCAGGCCGCTGAGGAAGCCGAAGATGTGGGCGATGTTGTCGATCCAGGGCAGGAGCCCGCAGACGAACAGGAAGAGCACGATGCCCGAGAGGTTGAGGAAGGCCTTCCAGGGCCGCTCCAGCAGCTGCCAGCTCTGGAAGAGCTCCACGAAGAGGCAGGCGAGGAGGCCGAACTGCGAGCCGGCCGGGCCCACCTGCGGCGGGAGGGGACAGGTGGCGCCTCTGGGTACCCGGGCTGGGGTCGCCCACCCATGAGCCCTCCTGGCAGGGGTGGGGACCCCGAAGCTGTGGGGTCGGGGGCCAGCTGAAACTGCCAGACCAAAGCTGGGCCTGCTCCGCCCATCCTTTCAGCAAAGGCTGAGTGCCTACTGCGTACATGCCCGGTGTGGATCAGATATAGTAAGCACGGGCCGGGCGCGGTGGCTCACGCTTGTAATCCCAGCACTCTGGGAGGCCAAGGCAGGCAGATTGCTCGAGGTCAGGAGTTCGAAACCAGCCTGACCAAGAGCGAGACCCCGTCTATACTATAAATAGAAAAATTAATTGGCCAACTAATATATATAGAAAAAATTAGCCGGGCATGGTGGCCCATGCCTGTAGTCCCAGCTACTCGGGAGGCCAAGGCAGAAGGATCACTTGAGCCCAAGAGTTTGAGGTTGCTGTGAGCTAGGCTGACGCCACGGCACTAGCCTGGGCAACCAAGCGAGACTCTGTCTCAAAAAAAAAGATATAGTAAGCCCGACAGACAAGCCTGCCTGGCGACACACAGTGGGGAGGGGACGGACACTGAACAAGGTGACAGAGACTCGGGTTGAACTGATCTAGAGACTGCCACTTCCGTAGGTCAAGGACGGCTGCACAAGGGCAATTTCGTATGGCTCGAGCTATAGGTATGGTGGGGGCAGGGTTATGAAGACAAACAAGGCAGAGAAGACTGGTCTGGGAAGGTCTCGTTTCTCTGGAGGTGACCCAGGGCATGGAGGGGTCAGAGATCTCTGGGGGCTCAATAGCATCACTGTTCCCTGTCACCAGTATTTAGGGACTGGCCAACAAGCCCCCAGCTTAGCTGACCATCCACTGTTGAGCCTGGCAGGGGAGGGGC